>NC_092874.1:331603150-332913650 GCF_028372415.1 Notamacropus eugenii | reverse complement strand
GAAGTCATATCTTTTAAAGGAATCTTAGATGATTTTGCCATGTGTGCCAGGTACTTTGTTAGAGCCCTTAAGGCAGCTTTCTCCTGTACCAAATCAAAGGTTTTTAAAGTAGCAAACAGCACCATGGGAGCTGTACATTTCTACACCTTCCAGGCCATGGTATGATAGAATGTGCAACCTTCTGAAGACTGTCATTTGCAAAAGCCTGTGTCATTGCTTCATCAAGGTGCCTTGAATATATTTTATAGATTCTCATGAAGATTCTGTAGAGATGGAAAAGTGAGAGGATAGTTATTAGTAATTTCTCAGTCCCCCTTTTCTCAGTAAAGTATCTATTTTTGAAGGAGTGTCCTCACCTCTTTCAGGTATCAAGAATTTCAGGCCTCAAAATTGTGCCGTCTCCTATTGTATGTGTAGTCTAATCTAGGTTTTCTCATCCTTTCTTCAGTGCAGTTTCTGCTTCATTTTACAGGACAGCAGGGACTGTGATGTTAGATTTCATCTATCATGGGTCTTCTGTCATAATTTGTTATAGACATTTCGACAATCTTTTCCATTTTTCATTTTATCCTTCTATTTTTATCCTTCGTGATTTCAAGTTTTATAGTTTAATTGGGGCCCCTAACTAAGCCTTCTATAAATCATTTTCCCTCTACTGCTTTTCCTTGTTCTAGAAGGTGTCACTCCTTATAATCTTCTACGTCTCCTGTAAGATTTGACAAACTAGTTCATGGTTTGAGCTGATGTAGTCCTTAGCTAAAGCGTCTTCTTCAGTTGGCAAGGATGTCAAGTTATCTTCAACTGAGATTGTGGTCCTTCTTCAGCCCTTCACAGTTAGCGGTTGATACATGTTGGTTAGTCAGTTTCCCATCTTTCATTGTCTCATTTTTAAGTAGGTTAGGTTCAAGTTGCCTCATTTTTAAGCTGCATTTGACTTTTCTTCTCATTTTAGGTGACTGGTCTTTTTGTAACAAGTCTTTACTGTGCAAAGAGCAGATTCAGAAATGACTCTCACATAGAATGTTCCTGTCATTATATAATGTTTCATTTTTTGTAGTATTAATTTGATGCTTGCTATGTCCAGCACCTCCCAACGTTTTACTTTAAAAGAATATTCAGACTTCTGTCTGTTCTACAAATTTGTGAGTTTTCTCATTTTTAAGTCTTGAACTATGTTTTCCAAGATAATTTCATCTTCCCCATACCTGCTTTTTGCACTTAAGTTGCTGACTAATTAGGTAGCCGGTGGCTCCACAGATACAATCATTTTAACTGAAGCCTCAGACACTTGATAGCTTTCTAACCCTGGGCAAGACATTTAGCCTTCATCTGCCTTGTTTTCCTCATCTATAAAATGGGGATAACAGCACCTTCCTCCCAGGACTGTTGTGAGGATAAAATGACATAACATTTGTAAAGTGCTTTGCAAATTTTAAAGAATTATATAAATGTTAGCCAATACTGTTATTATAGTATACATTGATATAATGAAAGACCTTATTGAATTCTTGACTTTCTCTTCCACTTTATTCTATGCAATTGATGTTGGCATAAAAGTTGCAGTTATTGGTAGATTTTTTTGGCAAGTCTTTATCATGAACTCTGCAACATGAGAAAACCAATTATCTCCCTAAGTGATACCACTTGTTGCCCTTGGATCAGTATAAAACTAACTCCTTCAGCTCCTTTATTTGTCTTTCTAAGGAGAATGGTGTAACCACCCTTCCATTTAGCTGTAATACATTTGTTTAATCAATTAAAAACCCCATTAGTCAGAACTTTGGAAAGATGTTCATTATTTTTTGCATTAAAAAAGTAAGATGTGAAATAATTATCTTTTTAAAAATGCAATCATTTGGAATATTGGGACAACTTTTTGTTCTTGCTCAGCTATTTAATGCACATTGCATACTAGAACATTGATGTTTTATATCCTTCATTTCCATTGAATTTAATTTTTATTAAATGTTTTTTAAATAAAGTGCTACGTAAAATTGCTGTGGAAGGGTGAGCATGGCGTATGTAATAGATTGAACTGTCGAACTTGAAATCAAAAGATCTTGGTTTGAATCTGGTTGACTATTTAATAATAGCCTTATGACTGTATCTTTTTTTTCCCTTATGACTTTAGGTAAGTAAGCCAGCCTTCAGAACTTAATTTCCTTATAGATAGAAAATACTACTTGCCCTTTCCTATTTGGCAACGTGAGTGTAATTAAATGAGAAAATGGCTTTGAAAGAGCTTTGTTACTATGTTAATATTGTTACTATTAACGCATTTAAGTTATATAATATGGCTGTAAACTGATGAGGTTATTCTCGTCACTCATACACAAATTCTCATTTTAAAGTCACACTTTGTACATATTAAATAGTGTAATGGTTCTGATATATTGAAACCATTTTACAAAGTTTGGCAAATGGCAAATTAATCAACTTCCAGAAAATATACAACTCCTCCAAAACATCATTTTCTCCCCAAAACCTAATTCTCATCATGTAATTGTTTCTATTTCAGGAATCCTGGTAGCAGCGGACTGCAGAAAGTAGCAAAGGAACCAGTGATTGACTACTTTGATGTTCAAGATTGAGGAAAATAATTTGCCAATCAGAAGTCTAATATAGATGAAATGGAAAGACTGTTTCATTTACCAACTGACATAATCATCATGCAAGTTTTTAACCTCCGTGTAATCAGTGTTTAGCACACTGTTTTGTACTCTTAAGTCCAGAGCATGAGTGTGCTCCGAAATTTGTTGACTATTATTCCTGCCTGTACAGAGAGTTTCAGTGTAATTCAAACTCTGCTTGTATATTTACTGAGTTCCTTATTATCCTTTCCCACCCCTCCCTCTTTTGTTTTAGCAACTTACTGTACTTTAGTACTTGCTGCACAGTTACAATGCTAATTAGAAAGGGGAAGGGAAAGTGTTGGTTTGGATTTTTTTTAAAGAAACCAGAACTGCCGTTTGATTTTATTCTCTGTTGCATTATTATAATTTTAATGGAATTGGAATATCTTAATTACTTGTGATGAAAATGAGATATATGGTTTTCACTGGAATATTGACTTTGCAAATTGCATTCAGCACTAACTCGAGTTTTCTTTATGCTTATTTATCTGGAAGTAATTATCACTAGTTTATGCATCCAGCTCAATAAGTTATCCATTTCTAGTAATCTTTAGAAAAAAGTAAGCAAATTCTCTAGTACAGAGTAAGTCTTTTTTCGTCTCTGTCTAGGGGGTGAGAAAATGGATTCTTCATCTAAAGTGTCATCAAATTTACTGAAAAATTGGACAAATCTACAGCTGATGCACCTGACACATTTAATACAGTGACATAAATCTTGGTCAGAGAAAGCATCAGATTTCTAGAACTTATTTTTCTATGATCCACACAGAATCTAATTGTACCATCTAATTCATTTCAACCACAAACATTTATTAAATGCCTGTGTTCAAGTCACTGTGCTATATGCTGAGGATACTGAGTCATAAACAGAACAGCCCACGCTGAAGAAACTTACATTTTATGAGGGAAGACAAGGACCACCGAAGAGTTGGGGTGGGACCATCTGGTGAACTTTACTCTGGTCAGTTCAAGCCTCCCAGAAGATACAAGTTAGGTGGGTACCAAAGGGTATGGCTTTATGGATATTGATTAGCATCAGGCAGTTCTCTTTAATTATTTATAATTAATGATCGTTCTCTTCACCAGAAACAACTCATCTGATTTCTTTAGTCCATCTCCCATGCCTAAATTCAGCCTTTGGGAAAGGTTCTTTCCCATTTAGGCTTAGGCTTAAACTGCACAGACTGTGTAGCTTCATCTTCACCTCTTTCAGGGTCCCTCTGGTTCTGGCCCTATAAGTTTATTCCTATTTGGAGCTCAGGTTCTTGTTAAAAGCATTTTCTTCCTTTGCCATATTTAAATTCAGAGCCTTTTTACAGTAATAAAAGGGCAAGGAATCAGTGGAAGCAAAGAGATTGAAAAAGAGAAGGAGCATGATGATGGAAGAAAGGGCTGCACCTCAGAGGAGAGAGAAAACAAAGATGACGAAATTTTGAATTGTGGAGGCAGAGAGTTGTGGGAGCTCATCACTAATTGCTGTAGTTTTCTAGAAGTACCATGACACAGGGACTGTAGGCAGGTCTTTTAAATCTTCACTGTTTCAGATAACTCTCTCAACAGGTTGCTGGTCTGCCCCAGTGAGCTTGTACACACCACAGCAGTGAAATCACAGGGATGGACCTTTCTTCTACTCGCCCACTCCTCCACAATGGAGTAATTGGTAGCAGTGAGGAGTAACGGCTCAGGGTTGTGTACTCAATTTCAAGCAGAAGTCCTAAGTTCAAATTTTGGTTCTCTCACTGTGACCTTTTTGTGTTGTGTTTCAGTTGTGTCTGATTCTTTGTGACCCCATTTGGGATTTTTTTGGCAAAGATACTGGAGTGGTTTGTCATTTTCTTCTGCAGCTCATTTTACAGATGAGGAAATTGAGACAAACAGGGACTTGGCCAGGACCACATAGCTAATAAGTGTCAGGCCAAATTTGAACTTCCAGATGCAGTAGTCTGTCTTTAGGCCTAGTTGTCTCATTTCTTAAATGAGTGAGCTGAACTGGATAACTTCTAAAGTCCCTTCTAGTTCAAAATCTATTACCCAATGAGAACTGCTGGGAAAGACAACAGATATGGGGGAAATGAAATCTGTCAAAGGAGAATCAGGAAGACCACTGGGAGATCCAAGCATTATTCTAGCATGATTATGGATACCAATGGTGAGCCCAGAAATACATGAAGACATTTCCATTCCATACAGAAAATATGAAAAAGATGACAGAGCTTGGTTTAGGCTCTTTTTCCACAGGTCCACTGTGGCTATGGCACTTGTTGGCTAGCTGGAGAACCCAACCTAGTCATCCCCATTTTTTCCTTTCTCAGTAGTCTTGCAGTAAGATACCTCCTTTTTCGCTGCCTCCTGTTGTTCTGACCAGGGTTTTTTACCCTGGCCCACTGGAAAGTCTTACAGCGTCTCACAGAGTATTTATCTAAGGAAACCAGGCTGTTGTGGGGTGCAGCTGTGTCTAGATGATGAGTGAGCAGACTAGATAGGATCAGGAAATGCTCCCTGCAAAACCAGCCTTAGAGGACTCAACCACTTGGAGGCAAGGAAGTAAATAATCCTGAGCAACTGTTGGAAGGTAGAAGAGGAAGAAGATCCTTTCTGGGACAGGCAGCAGAGAGGTAAGAGGTTAATCAAAGGAGCTGTGGTTCTGGGGTCACTGTTCTTTGTACAGATTTCCCTCGTGTGGTATTGATGAGGGCTGGAAGGCGGGGGGAGGATTACAGGAACTCCAAACTGGAATTCCCTATGGGGCAGTGTGAAGAAGAATTCACAGACTCACACATTGTTGAGGTCAAGGAAAAGATTTATTTACACTTTTCAGTGGGCAAGAGTTCTTAGGGCACCTGGAACCTTAGAGGGGTGCGGGTAAAATTTATGTAGGATATCCTATAGTATAGCATGTGTCAAATATGCTAATTAGGTGATTCAGGGTGAGATTAGGGAATGGTTAAAGAGTGGTCAATTCTTAAAGGAACATGCACTTTTGGTATCTACTGCACAGGTATTTTACCCAGAGTTCATCAGGATATAGCCCAAGGTGGGTACTACACGGAGATATGGTTTTAGACCTGAAACTTCACTAAATCAACTAACAGAGCTGACTCAGGAATACCCAAGCTGCTCTCATTGATGTCTTGCTAGACAAGATAAATGTAAGGGAGTATACGGATGTCTAAACCTAAGATGCATATGATTGGTCAGTGAGTAGCAAATGTCATTATGACCCAGTGTACAGCCAGTTCAATCAGTACGCAGCTGGTTCAGACTAATAAGTTCTATAGGTGTAGCTGGCTGCTGTGGCAGGAGGGGAGATAACGGTTGTTGCTGGGGCAAGCTGTGTCCTTGGGCTGGGGAGAAACTGCCTGGGATAGTATTTTGAGGCTAGGGAGAAATGTGATTTTTAAAGAGAAATGTGGTTTTAGAATTGGGGTCCAAGCACATGCACCCAAGCACCCCATCAGTATTACTTTCAGATTTTAAAAGGACAGGAAAATCAAGGTATCTGCGAAGAAATGATAATGCCTTATGCTTCCAGACTTTATGCTTTGCTTTAAGGGAAACCCCACAAGTCTGGTTGCTGACATCTACTATTTGCTGCCACACACATCTGGAGAACCAAGAACTAGATACATGGAGTGGGAAGTTATAGGGGAGGGGAAGGATGTCTTCTGGAAGGTGCTGCTGCCCCTGCTGTGGTGATAGTGATGAGGTTCTGGGACCTCTTCCCATAAATGGTCCAAGTTAGGCCTTAGAAGTCTAAAATTGGACTTTAGTAAAAACATCATTATACTAATACTGGCTTCAGTAAATATGACTGATCAAATGGAATAAAATGAAAATTCAAGAGCCTATGGGGGAAATCACCAAAAGGTAACTAAGGCAACCCCCTCATTTTATAGATGAGGAAAGTTAAGTGACTTGTCCTGGGTCACACAGCTAGTAAGTCTAATGAGGCAGGATTTGACCTTAAATCCTTTGGACTCTGAGCAAGTGCTCAATCCACTGGGCTACGTACCTCCCTCAAAAATAAAGCATCAGATGTAGGATTTGACTTCCTACCTCTTCCTGACTCCCAGTCCAGTACCCTATCCACTGTGCCACATAGCTGTCTCAAAGACCTACTGACCATGAAGACCTCTACCTAATCCAGGGAATCTAATTTCATAATTTCTGAATCTTAAGAGTTACCCCTGAAATAACCAGGGTTACCGAGAGGTTAATTTGCTTGCCCAAGATTGCCTCATAGGTGTCTCAGAGGCTGCATTTGAACCAAATTCTTACTTCCAAAGCTTTTTATCTTTCCACCATATTCCAAGTAGACAGCAACTTGGTTTAGCATATTTGATTCATGTCCCTAGACACATTGCTAATTTGGAGATTGATTAGTGCTGCAAGGTAGATGTTAAGATAGCTTAACTGTGTAGTTATTACTGTAAGCATATTAACTGTGTATCTGATCATCCACTTATTAAAACCCTCCTTCCTTGACATTTGCACTTTCTATTTTCTGCCTTCTTTCACTGCCTCAAATCTGGCTGTTCCCCAATACTCAGTGTACTTGGCCCTCTGCTCTTTCCTCTACATTCCCATGGTGAATTGATTCTCAGTTTCAGACATCACCTCTGCAGAAGATGATATACATCTGACTGAGCTCTGGTGCCATATTCCTTCCTTCCTGAAGGAAATCTTCATGTTTTACCATCACTTTAATTTTAAAATACCTCAAACAGAACTTGTTATTTCCCCCTGGAAACAAGTTTCCTGGCTCTATCCATAAGCATCAGCATTCTCCCAGTCACTCAAAGTTCAGTACTCCCCTTTCTATGACTAGACCCAGGCACCAAGTGCTCTAATTGTTCCTCTGAAATGTATCACGTTTCTCTGTTACTGCTGTTACTTCATCCAAATCCTTATTATCTAAAGCTCTTTGCTTTGCTTTTTCCCATTGCATTCATCTTCACAGCTACCTAGTATAATCTGGTTTTAGCCTTGTTGCACCACTTTGCTTGAATCTCCAGTGGGCCAGGTATGTTGGTGTATGCCTGTAGTCCCTGCAGCTGAGGAGGCTAAAGCTGGTAAATTTGGGAGTTCTGAGCTTCAGGAAAGCTAAAGGTAATCAAACGCCCTCATTAATCCAGGCAGCAATATGGGAGCCCTTCTGGGAGAGGAGGGGCAAACTAGCCCAGGTAGAAAAAGTGAAGCAGGTTAAAACTTCCCTGCTAATCAGGATTGGTATTGGGTCAGCAAGTGACCCTTGCTTGCCCTTGCAGCTTGAGTGAGATGGGAAGACTTAAAAAAAACAAAAAACCAACCTCCAATGGCTCCCTAATCTTAGTCAAAGATCAAGCCTAGAATTCAAAACTGTTCTCAACCTAGCCTTAACCAATCTTTCCAGCCTCATCTCCCACTATAGACCACACTCATCCAAGCTTTTGTTCCTGTTCCCACTTGGAATGTCCACCTTTCTTGGCCACTCCAGCTCACAATGCCTCATACATTAACTTGCCCTGTCACTTATTTGTTGACTGCCTCCGATTCTTCATCCTCCCCAGGTTATCGCGAAGATAAGATAAATAGCACTTCTCAAACTCTAAAGTACAAGCGCTAGCTACCATCATCATCATCATTTCCCCTAATTTGATCTTAAATTCCTAGAGCAGGAATCCTGTCCATGTGGTTCTTTTGGATCCCCCCTTCCCATTGTCCAGCATAGTGCTGCGCACTACGGAATCAGAGAGCTTGGAACTTGGGACACTGTAACATCCGAAAGGTAGCCTAGCTACAGTTACATGTGAAGTTGGGCTGTTCTTGTCATCTCAGGCTTATTCATCACTTAGGTGCAAGGTGCAGCTGATGAAAGAAAAGAAAATTCAGTCCTTGCCATGGGGGAGGGGAAGAGGATTCAGCACCAAAACCGATCCATAAAACGTTGTTTGAAGAAGGAAATCACACTACCAGATTGGAAATCAGTCAAAGCGGAGGAGTTGGCACCCTAAGGACGCATCAGAGGCTGGTGCTGGGACGGTGCATTCAGGCCAGGAAAGGGCTAGAAGGCCAGTCGTGAGTAAGTCTGACAAGGAGCCGGAATGTGAAGGCCTTAGAAGAGCAGGGCTTCTCAGCCCCTTGGGCACCACGGACCCCTGCAGCGGATGGGGGAGGCCTAGGAACCCTTTCTCCGAACGTTCTTAGGGAATAGTTCTTTTTAGGGATTAAGTTTATAATCCTATAAAATACGTAGGATTACAAAGGAAGCCAGCTATTGAAAGAGTTATCAAAATGCCTTCTAAAAGCTTTTGAATGCATAAAATACATAGGATTACAAAAGGAGACCAATTGTAGTTATTTTTTTAATATCAAGGAGTCTCAGTGCTTTGAATGCACAGATTACATAAGATTCCAAAGGAGACCAATTATACTGAAGTGGTTATAAAAATACTTTAATAAGCTCAAGCACTCCCAATGTTTTTAATAAAGCATAAACGCCAAAGAATTACGGAGGAAACCAACGACGCTGAATTAGCCGAAGCGGGCCGCCAGGGGGCGCGGTGGGCGGCAGGCCGCCCGCGGGCAGGAGGGGCTTTTAACCTGCAGGCCTCAGTCTCCTCCCGGTACAACGAGCCGGGGTCTTTGCCAAGAGAACCCCGAAGGGCCGGCGCGGCCGCCACGGATAAACCGCAGTCCAAAATGCCTTAAAAAACAAACTCCAGGACTCAAGGTTTTTAAAAACAGAATATTAAAAAATGAATTCTCTTGAGGTATATTTGTTGAAAATACCGAAGTACTATTTCTGAAAAGCGTCGAAACGTATTTCAAACACTCTGAGTTAAGGACACCGGCGGCTCTCGTCGGGGCGCCGCGTCTCGGGGAGCTCTTGCGGCGGAGGATGTCGCAGGGTGGGGGACGCGTAGGCCGAAGCCCTCTATCGGCTGCGGCAACTAGCCGGCAACCCTGCTCGCAGGGCGGCTCGCCAAAAGCCCCTCCACCAAAGCCTCGAGACCCGCCTACAGCCAGGCTCGACTCTCATTGGTTCCGCGGCCACAAGCCTTCTCCCCGCCCCCTATCGCTGGTTTGTCGGGGGCGGGGCGGAGAGGGGGAAGCCGGGGAGAGGAGGCTTCTGGGAATTGTTGTCACTACAAGTGCGGGAGGTGGTGGAAACTCTCACTCCCAGGAGCCTCCAGCGGCCTCCCTTCCAGCCCTCTCCCCTCCAATCAGCGATCAGCAAGTCTGGAAGAACTACAACTCCCGGCAGGCCGCCGGGTACCGCGTTTTGAAGTCTAGGCTCGGGACATTTGGGGAGGTTCCTCCTGCACCTTCCCTCCACGACTCCCCGGCGGTAAGCGGAGTCGGGGGGCCAAGAGCCATGGAGGAGAAGGTGCTGCCCTCTTTGGGCATCACCAAACCGCACCTGGAGAAACTGACCCTCGGGATCACCCGTATCTTGGGTATGGAGGGGGAGGGAGGATGAGGAAGAGGAAGAGGAGGGGCGGGGCGGGGCGGGGCGGGGCGGGGGAGCCGGCATTGATGGGGGAGGGTACGCGGCCTGCGAAGGTGCACCTGGTTAGTCACGTGGTAGTGTCTGTTCCTGTAGGTGGCGGAGGGAGGAGAGCGCGGCCGCGCGGCCCGAGGGGCCACGTGGGGTTCTCGGGCCAGGCCGCTGCCTTCGCGGGGTCCGGGCGGGCCAAGGCCGGACCACGGTCCCCTGCCCTGGGAAACCTTGCCTTAGCGGCCCGCGCCTGAGAAGCGGGCCCACGAACCCCTCGAACCCCCACGTCCTTCCTGCCCTGTGCGTTCTGTTCCAGCGTCCTCGGCGGGCCGACCCCTCCGGGGGGCGGGGCGCTGGCTCTGTTACATCGCTCGTCATCGTCGCTGACGTGTAGCGCTAACACGCACGTAACCCCGGGAGCCCGGCGCGGTGCTCGGGCTGACGGTGACGTAACGTTCGCCGTGTGCCGGGCACCGTGCTGAGGGTCTAATGGTCATCGCAGCCCGGGGAGGGGGGTGCTCCGGCCATCCCCGGAGGATTCGGAGGCGAGGCAGCGTTTGGGGTTGTTTTTTAAGGGAATCACCCCGAGTCACCGCCAGTGTGTGTCTGAGCTCAGGTTGGAACTTAGGTTTTCCTCCATCCACTTGTGCGTCTGGCTGCAGGGTTATATCGATAGGTATCGATGTATGTATTGCCTGTGTCTGTCTGTGTGCGTTCACATGCAGATAAGAGTTATTCAGTGTCCCAGAAGTCTTAGTGCGGCGCTTCGTGCTACGGGATCCCCCCTCAGGAGGAGCTTCCTAGAGTCTGTGAAGTCATAGGCAAGGTGCCAATAGGTATAGATAATACATACATCTACAGCGTCCCAAAAGTCTTAGTGCAGTTTAAGTTATTAGAGCTTTAAACTAAATTAAGACTTTTGGGGCACCATATATATGTAATTATATATATACATATATATACATAAGCATGTATGTGTGTCCGGTACACATACATACATACATATATACAGACCATATGTCTTTGGACCAGATCTGAAATTGTATAGGTTGTAGGGAGCTCCCTGGAACTCCCACTTCAACGTTGTACCTGCAGCTTCTCTGTCACTTATAGTTTTACAGTCTTGTTGAGATGGTTGCTTACAGCCAATAGATATCAGAGGTGAGAATCCGAACTCGAACCAAGGTCTTCCTGACTGGGAGACTGACTCTGTGTCCACTACAGCCACACTGCCTCTCCTATGTTATATGTTACATAACAACTATTGTTTCACCTTAAATGTCCTAAACATTTGTTAAAAATTCCTGACCTTGTAGATTATGAGGTTTCTCTTTTTTTAAAATAACGAATATTTTTGTGGGCCATTGCAGTGTTTGCAAAGAGCTTTACTTAAATTATCTCATTTGATCCTCGCAATAATCCAGTGAGATAAGTGCTACAGATATTATTGTCTTGTCTTTACAGATGAAGAAACAGTCCGAAGGGTGTGAAGTGACTTACCTAGGATCACACAGCTAAAGTGTGTCTGAGTGAGGATTCAACCCAGATCTTCCCTAATTCCAGGTTCTGTTGACTGGACTGTGCTGTCTTTTAGCATTATATACCTTCCATGATAATAGTTGGACTTCTATCACTGATTGAGAAAATACCTGATGACATTAATTCAGTAAGGTTTAAGAAATGAATTTATTAACAGTGCTTTCAGTTCATTAAATAAGTACAATAGTATCTACCTACATTTGACATGTAGTAACACATGCATGTCCAACCACATGTATGTAGCCTTACATGCAGTAGGCACTTAAATATGCTTATCAGGTAGAACCAAATATGCAAGAGACACTTTATTCAGTCTGAGTTATACTTCCTTCTTTATTATATTGAATCATTTAACAAAGTAAAAGCTATGGATCCTTAGCCGACAGGTTGGGATCTACTTATCTAGACTAAAGAGCCTCCAAGCTGCCACTGTCTTCTATCTTCTACCTTCTTCTATTCCCCTTTTCATAATACTTAGTACAGTCCTCTGCAAACAGTGAGAGAGAGCTCACGTTCGTTGCCTTACAAAGTATATGAGTGATCCGGGTAATTGCTGATGGCTAAGCTACTCCCTGACACCTGGCCTGTGTGTTGTTGATCAATATCTAAATCAGGCAGCCTAATATGAAGTTCTTCTGCAGTCATGTATGGTCCCAACAGCAGCCTGTACAGTAACTGCCAATGATACATGGTCCTGACTGCTGTAAGCTCATAGCAGCTTGTACAGGAAGAGAATGTTATTAATTACCTGAGTGTGTGACTTGTGACCCTTCAGTAGCTCCTAGACTTCACTGGAGCTCCTTGTTAAATGACATCAACCAACCAAAAATTGTTATGTTTGTGTTTTTTTCAAATCAGTTACCGAAACGTTTATCCCGAACATTCTACTCAGTTTGGGCTCTCAGATTCAAGCAAAATAGTCCCTGCCCACAGTAAGCTTATAACTTTACAAGGTTGGAATTCCTAACCTCAGATTTATGAACTTTTTAAAAATATATTTTGAAAATTTTTTCAGCATGATTGGTTTTCTTTTAATCCTATGTATTTTATTCCTTAAAAAAAAAAATTCTGAGAAGTGGTCCTCGGGCTTCACCAAATGACTGAAGGGGTCCATGACACACACAGAAAAGTAAAGAATCCCTGTACTAGGGAAATAGAACACATTCACAAATAATTAACCAAAGGACACGTATACCAAAAACAATACACATTGATAGCCCATGGGACTAGCAGCTCAGGGAATGAGGAAAGGGTCTTTCGGAGGAAGTGACACTTAAGCTGAGCCTAGAAGGGATCTAGAGCAGGGGTGGGGAATCTGTGGCCTCGAGACTGCATGTGGCCTTCTAGATCCTCAAATGTGGCTCTTTGACTGAATCCAAACTTCACAGAACAAATTCACAGATTCCCCAGCCCTGATCTAGGGGTTCAGTAGGTGGAGGTGAAGAGGGAGATCGTTTCAGGTATCAGAATAACCTGTGTAGGTTGGCGGTGGAAGATGAAACATTGTCTGTGGGGAACTAGATGGAGGCCAGTTTGACTGGAGCATAAAGTTTGAGAGGGGAAGTAATATATAATCAACGGGAGCCTGGAAGGGATTAGGCTGGTCTAAGTGTTTATGAGAGTAGGAAGTGATGGCCAGGAAAGGGAGCTTTGGTCTAGGCAGTCTTGGACTCAGAATCACAGGGATTCTACGTGGAGTCATAGGGCAGTCCAGGGTCATGCCCTTTCTAAGAGCGGTGGTGATGTTGACTTGATATGGTAACAGGAACAATAATAAATAATCAGCTCCAGGACATTTAACAAGATAAGATGCCAGCACTGGCTGCTAGCTTAGCTGGTGTCCTTGGGGGATGACTAGATGAGCCAGAGATCATTTGGGGATCTTTTAGGATTAGAGGGATTCTACCCTTCCATCCACATGGGGGCAGCTCTGCCCCAGGATGAGCCCCAGAGGGGAGCAGATTCACTTGCTCTGATTGAGGGGCAGGGTTTCTGGAAGTTAGATGGTCACTATTCCTGACGGTGAGGGGCAGGAGATGACATAGTACTTGGCAAGATGCTGCCACTTTCTAAACCTTTTCATCCCACCAGCTGAGTGGCTGGAGACTTAAGTGAAGTCTCAGCTGGGTTACCCTGGTTTAGGGACAGTAGTTTGAGTTGAGTAATAGCTGATTATTAGGGGGTAAGACAGTGGAGTGTGATCCTATGAAGCATTTGAAAAATCTACACATCTCCTCTGAAGCCAAGTGAGTGGGATTACAACCCCAAAGGACAGACTGGTCCTTACCTGCTGTAATCTGCCCCATTCTACACGGATGCAAAGTGTCAGGTCCTGTGAATATGAATCCAGCACCTGGTAGGGGAAGTGATTGTGATGAAAAATGCTGAATGTTAGAATGGTTTCTGTAGTACTACTACACAGCAAACTTCGATTAATCACCTAATAAGGACAAGGAAAAACTCTAAGCACCAAGGATATAAAAAAAAGTAAAAGAACTAGCTGTTTAAGAAGCTCATATCCTAATGGAGGAAGATAGCATATATATATATATATATATATATATATATATATATATATATATATCTGAGCATATAAAAAAATATGCAAGGTAATTTGGTAGGAGGGCACCAGGAACTGGTGGCATCAGGAAAGGCTTCATGTAGAAGGGGGCACTTGAGCTGAGGCTCATGGGACACCAGGCATTCTGAGAAGCAGGGGGGAGGAGGGAGAGCCTTCCAGGTATGGGAGACAAGTACACAGGCCACGAGGTATCATGTGAGCAACAGCTGGGAGGCCAGTGTGACAGTGGCTAAGGTCATGGAGGAGACTAAACCAGATTAGAAGGATATTTAGTGATTTCATTCAACACTTGCCCCAGTAACAAATTACAGATCATGACTCCTTTGAGGTAGTGAAGGTAGGGGGTGAGAGTGGATGATTTCCTGAATTCTCTCTTAACTTCTAGGATATATGGAGACTCTCAAGTATGTTCATCTGTAAGACAGACAAACTTTTGAAACAATACTGTTTTTGAATTCCTATTCTTAGAAGGAAGAAGCTCATATTCAAGAAAATTTATGGTTCTGGGAGTGGTGACACTTGCCCGTACTCTTGGCCACTGGGGAGGCTGGGGCTGGTTTAAGGCTTGGGCTCAGGGTGTTTGGAGCTGTCATGAGGCCAGAGCTAATTGGGTATCTGTACTGAGTCCAGTGTGGAGAAGAGTGCCACCAGGCCACACAAAAAGGACCCAACCAGCCCACACTGGAAAAGGAATAAATTAAAAGCTTCCTTGCTAGTCAGTAGCGGGATTGGGCCTGTGAATGAGGAAATGAGGAAACATAGCAGGTAGAAAGAGGTCTGGGATTGGAGTGTCATCAGAGATCCTGCTTCTGTCACTTGTAGCAAGACTATCTTACAATCTAATTTTCTGACCTGTAAAATGGGAATGATAAATCAAAGAAACTAACTGGGAAATGGCTGAATAAATGATGAATGTAATGGAGTATTACTTTGCAGTAAGGAATGACAAATATGAAGAATTCAGAGAAAGACGGAAAGACATAGAGCGATGCAGAGTGAAGAGAGGAGAACTGAAAGAACAACAGGCACAATGCCCACAACGTGTATATACATAAGGTCAGCACCGTGAGACAGCAGGAATAGGGTCAAACATAATGGACAGTGTTTTGTTTTGGTTTGGGTTTTTTTTGGCTGATTTAAAAAAAAAAATTCTATTTTCTTTTTTCCCCAGTTACATGTAATAACAATTTTAATAGTCATTTACAAAATTTTATTTTATTTTTAGTTTTCAGTATTCATTTCCATAAGTTTTAAATTTTCTCTGCCTCCTTCCTCTACCCCCTCCCCAAGACTTTTCATTTTTTTAAGATTCTGAGTTCCCAGGTCTCTCTCTCCCTTCTTCTCCCACCTCCTTGAGAAGGCAAACAATTTTTACATACATTATACATGTGTAGTCATGCAAACATTTCTGTGTTAGCTATGTTGCACAAGAAAACACAGACCACCTGCAAAAAAAGCAAGAAAAATAAAGAAAGTTTTAAAAAGTATACTTCAGTCTGCATTCGGACTCCGTCAGTTCTTTCTCTAGAAGTGGACAGCATTTTTCATCGTGAGTCCTTTGTAATTGATTTGGATCATTGTATTGCAGAGAACAGCTAAGTCATTCACACTTGATCATCATACGGTATTGCTGTTGCTCTGTACGCTGTTCTGGTTCTTCTTACTTCCCTTTGCATCAGTTCATGTCAGTCTTTCCAGGTTTTCCAGAATCATCCTGCTCATCATTTCTTATAGCATAGTAGTATTCCATCACAATTATATACTACAACTTGTTCTGCTGTTCCTCAGTTGATGGGCATCCCTCCCCTCAATTTCCAATTCTTTGCCACCACAAAAAGAACTGCTATAAATAGTTTTGTACGTGTTGGTCCTTTTCCTTCCCTTTTTTTGGTATCTCTTTGGGATACAAACCTGGTACTAGTATTGCTGGATCAAAGGGTAGATACTGTTTTATAGCCCTTTGAGCATAATATGGATGTGTTTTTACTGAACTATTAAAGTTAGAGAATACAGCCTTTTTGTTAACAATTATTAAACTTACACAAGTGTACATTGACATGTACTGTCTATCTTCTAATCAACAGACAAATTTTGTTAACTAAGTACTTAATATATTCTAACCACTGTAGTAAGTAGTGGAGACACAAATAAAAAGCAAAAAAAGACCCCATCCCTCAAGGAGCTTACATTTGAGTGGGGAGACAACATATGTATACATCTATATGTCTGTACATATATAATATGTGTGTATATATACACATATATATACAAGTACAATAGTTACATAAAAGATAAAAAGAAAGCTGTAAGTAGACACTATGTTCCTCAATAAACTCAAAATGGATATGCAACCTAAATATAAAAGGTCCCACCATAAAGAATTAGAAAAGAACAAGTTCAAGTATCTTTTGCAACTATGTCTATAACCAAACTAGGGACTACAGATAAAAAAAGGTAAAACCCATAATTTTGATTATGCCGAGTTGGAAAGCTTTTGCTTTCCACCGAAAAGACTGTGTAGTCAAAGGGTATGAACAAATAGTTCTCAAAAGAATTATGAATTATGAAAAATTTTATGAAAACATTATTAAGAGAAACATAAATTTAAGGAAAAAAATCTGGGGCTTCCCTCACACCCCGCTAATTCACAAAGATGATAGAAAGTCATTGTTGGAGGGGTCATGGAGAGATGGGTGCACTCATTCACTCTTGTTGGAGCTGTGAATTGATTGATTCTGGAAAGCAATCTGGCATTATGTTAAGAAAGTAACTGAAGTATGTTTGACTCAAAGATCTTGGTACTAGGTGTGTACCTCAAGGAGTTCAAAGATAGAAGGGTTCTGTGTACTCCAGTATATTAGTAGTAGCACTTTCTGTGGTCACCAAGAACTGGGAGGAAGGTAGATGCTCTTTAGAGAGTAGCTAGACAGATTGTGGCACAAGAATGTAGAGGAATATTATTGCTCTGTAAGAACATGAAAAATTCAGACAAGCATGGAAAACATGAGAATTGAAGCAAGCAGAACCAGGAGAATATGAGACACAATAACTATAGTGATTCAAACAGGAACACTTTGTTGTTCAGTCGTGTTCAGCTCTTCATGATCCCATCATGGGTTTTCATGGCAAAGATAATGGAATGCTGGGCCATTTCCTTCTCTAATGGATTAAGGCAAATACTGATGACAGTGATGAGGACAGTTGTTTGGGGGGTGTTCAGCCCCTCGGGTGAGGGCTTGCCAAGGCCTTTTCAGGGCTGCTTATCCACTTTTGGTGCCCATCTTTTACCCACTCGACTCTTGACTTTGACTTCAGAAAGCTGTAGCATGTGCAGCGACCACACTCTGGTAAAAACTGGGCTAAACTAGGTTGAGAGTAAGTAACGAACAGGGCTCAAACCCATCAGTGAGTTAGGGGGATGCATGAGAAGAGTTCCCCTGGTGGAATGGCAGATGAGAACAATTTGTGCCATGAATGTGACTGAGGCATGTGCTGTGGATCACCTAGAGCTTGGTCAGACATTGAAGATGCCAAGGTCTTCCACTGCATCCCAGGACACTGCCAGTCAGTTGTCCTGACTCTTGTCTTGCCACTGGACTTAAGTGGCCCTAGAAGAGAAAGTGAGGCTGACAACTTTGTGCATCTCTGCCTCATTTGAATCCAGTGTGCAAGTCAAGACATCACTCCATGATGTCATCAGCCCTCTTCAAAATGAAGGATGAACAAGGCAAATAGAGATCAAGTGACTTGCCCAGGGTCACACAGGTAGTAAATGTTTGAGATCATATATGAATTCACAAAATTGAATCTTCCTGACTCCAGGCCTGGTAGTGTGAAGAAATTCCTCAAAGTTCAGCTCTTATGCCTCATAGTGAATTAAAGATGACTGTGGGTTCTCAAATGCTGTGGCAGCAGAGAACAAACTCTAGTAAGTTATATCCTGCTGGCAAGACTTCAGATATGGGCCTGGCAACAACAGATCATGTTGGCATTCTGAGGATGAGCCTAGTTAAATATAGAGATACTCATCAAAAATAGGCTGAACACTTAATGATTTGTCCCTGGCAGCCTATGAAGCCAAGAAATTGTTGGGATATGCCTGTTGCCTCAAAACAACATATGTAAATAAATTTTAGGAAAAAATGGAAAAGTAGAAGGTGGTAATCCAGCAAGCTATTTTCTTTCCTGAAATCTTGGGAGGCAATATGATATTTTAAAAAAGAAGCAAGATGGTGGTCAGCAGCAAACTGGGCAGTCATCCCAGCCACAAAGTAGCAATATAGCTTGCATTTCGTTATGGAGAATGTGGTACATCTGACATGCTATGTCACTGTGTACTGAGCCCAGCAATGTAGGATGATGGTTCATGACCAGCAACCTTTGACACGCTAATGGAAGCTGGGAAAAGAGGCCTGGATTTAGAGTCAGAAGAATGGGTTCGAGTCCCAGGTCTGCTACTTACCACCTGTAACTTTAGGCCAGTCACTTAACCTCACTGTTCCCCAATTTCTTATCTGTAAAATTCAGTAGTTGTAAGTAGATGGTCTCAAAAGTCTTTTCCAGTGCTAGATCTAAAATCATATGACTAGATGACCTAAATCTAATTGGTTGGAGAGGAATTCACAGAATACTCTGACTTCTATAGAACAGTCTGGGAAAATTTCTGTTGTCAGGAGAAAAAAATGCTATAAAGAGAAATTCCACTCAAAATAACTATAAAATGCTTAAAATAACTGGGAATCATTTAACCTATCAATATTCAAGATACCAAATTCAACTACAAAACACTTTAAAAGATTTAAATAACGTAAGAGAGATTCATTATTCATGATTTGGCTTCACAAAAACAAAAATGAGTCCCCACTCCTAGCTCAGTGGATGAACCCCTGTGTTACCCTAATGAAAATACATTGGCAAGAGTCAGACAACATAAGTACACATGGATGAGGTGCCATCTGCATTATTGGAGGGAATATCCACATTGATGAAGTTACAGATCCATTTGAATCTGCTACCTAATTTAGGGAGTGGATAGAACTAGACCAAATAATAACAAAATTCATTTAGAAAAACCAGAAAGCTTAGAATCTCAAGATAATGAAAAGAAGGAGGGGGGAAGCAGAAATGAAGAGGATATAACCAAATCTCAGACATTATAGTCTTAATTCTCAAAACTCTGGTAGAAAAATAAATCATTGGATCAGATCAGATAAGCAAGACTCAGAAGCAATTGAATACAGAAGTTGTGTTGAGACTCAACTGAGAATATAAGCAGTTGGGGGAAAGACTCCTAGAATTTTTTCAAGAAAGACTACTGGAATGATTGGAGGGTAGTTTGGCAGAGGTTAAGTTTAGCCCAGACTCTTATACCATCTATTATACCTGTGCTCCAGTAGCACCTAGAGACACCATGGACAAAGCTGTGTAACCCTGGCCAAATCGCTTAAACCCTGTTTGCCTCAATTTCCTCACCTGTAAAATGAGCTGGAGAAGGAAATGGCAAACCACTCCAGTGTCTTTACCAAGAAAACCTCAAATGGAGTCATGAAGAGTCAGACATGACTGAAACAACCGAACAGCAACTATGTTATAGGTAGATAGGAACTTAAATATAAAAGTTCATGTAAAAAATTGGAAGACCTTCTTCACCAAGCAGGGAATAGAGGGAGTTGCAAAATACTTTTTTAAAAAGATAGTTTTGATCAAAAAAGAAAATGTAAAATCTTTTACAGAAACAAAATCTGTGCAGCTAGGACAAATGAAGCTATCAATCGGGGGAAAGTTTTGATCAAATATACCAGATTGGATACTTAATATCCAAGATATATAGGGAACTGACAAGCCTAACCCTGTCATTTTACAGATGAAGAAAAAGTTCCTGGATCCTTGACTCCAAGTCTGAGTGCTTTCCCCTGTATCACACTTTTTTGGAAGGGGCCAGTGAGTTACTTATTAGATTCAATTTCTTTAGGATAGACCGCTAATATGGGAATGTCCCTGAGCAATAACCACACAGCCCTAGAGAGGGCTGTCTGTTGCTGTAACACAATTTCCTCTTTCTTTTCCAGAAGCATCTCCAGGAGTGACAAAAGTGAGGATCATGGAAAAGGAGCCTGCTGAGCGCCATATGATTGCTTCATGGGAGCTAGTAGGTATCTGCCATTATAAGATTATTACCTCTCCCTCCCAAGGAGAGAGTAACTTCAGAGAAAAAAGGATAGAGATAACACAGACGATCTTTCTTCTATTTCACACTACAATTGGCGGTAGGGAATTCACCCTTATCCCTCCCCGTTGACTCTCAGGGCACTTAATTCTCATCCTGTAATAGTTTTAAACTTAAGAGAGTTTTTTAGGGAGGTATCTTATCTTTGGAATTCCCTTCTGATCCATCTAGGTCTGGTTTGGGAATCGCCATGTCATTTTCATGTTTGGAATCCAGGATTTGTGGTGAAGACTATAGAGATGAAAGACATTTTTTTAGGAGATCAGTCATGATCCTTTGCAGCCCAGCAGAGCGGGTGGTATAGGGAGCACTGGTTTGGGACTCCCATTGTAAAAGGGTGGAGTCTTATCTTCAGTGACTGGAAAAAACAGGATATGTATCTTAGAAATGCCAGCAGGCCTATGAAAGCAGAAGAGTAGGGAAGCAAGGAATGTCTTATCTGGGCTGTCAAGTCATTACCATCCTGCCATCCTACCATCCAGCTACATCTTAGACTCCAGCACCCATAGGGAGTGATCCCATTTTAAGGAATGCTTGTTTGCCATTCCTCCCATATAAAATATCAATAGAAACACAGGGTGTGAGAACTAACAGACCTTAAAGATTGTCTAGTCAACCCCTTCATTTTATTGATAAAGAAAATGAAGCTCAGAAAAATTAAAATTCAATTAAGTACTTTATGACTTGATAAAGGTCACACAACTAATCAGCCCCAGACATGGTGGATTAGAACCCAGGTTTCTGACTTGTAGGCTCACAACTCTTCCTGCTCTGTCCAAATAAACTGTCATTTTAGCTTGAAGAACTTATTAAATAGCTCCTCTACAGTAGCAGAGGTACGAAGTTTAGCTAATGCAGCAAATATCTATCTTATCAAATATCTACTATTCAGAAGACCTGGTGTGAGGGTTGGGGGTAGAAAAAGAGAGAAGGGTGAGCCCCTGGGATTACAAAGACAAAACAATTCTTGCCCCTAAGAGTTTGCATTTTATTTAATAGATAAGTCACATAAATAAGAAGAATCACTGCCCTTGTGGCACTGAAATCATAGTCAATGATAAACACAGCCAGAAATAATTATTAATACATTTTTAGTGCATTAGAAAGGTACTGATCTAATTTTATTATTTTTTCAGTTAATAAACATTTTGTTTTTCCCCTTTCCCCACAATGGAGCAAAAAGGAAAAGAAACATGATTAGAAAAAAAAAAAAAGAAATCCTCCTAAACATACATACAATAGTCAAAGCAAATGTATGTGAGAGGTGTACTAGATAAGGATCAAGGGAGAAAAAGGAAGCCATCGAAGAAGTGGGATATTAAAGAATAAATATTAATTCAACAGGTGAAAGGGGGAAGAAGGACATTGTAGGCAGAAAGAATAGTGCAGAGGAAAAGAAGAAGGGCCAGAATGGCTAGGTTGTATTTGAGCCTAGAAGGGGCTCTGCATTGGCTGGGGCAGAGTGTGTAGAGAAGTAATGAATCTGGAAGGGTGGCATGGCAGCAGATTGAGTGCTACTGCAGTAGTCCAGGGGGATGGTAGTGAGAGCCAGTGTTGGGCAACAGGAATAAATGTGGTCGAGGTAGAATCAATACAGCTCCGTCACTGACTGGATAGGAGAAGGGAGAGAAGCTAGAGTCCAGGGTCATGCCAAGGTTTCAGACAAGATGCCCTGTGGTGCCTCTGGCAGAATTAGAAAATAAATAGAAAAAGAAAGGAGCTGGTTTAAGGAGAAAGATATAAAGCAAGGCCAATACCATATGGAGTTTGAGGTGCCAGTGGGGGCATCTAGCTTGGAGTGTGGACCAGGGAAATAGATCATAGTAGTAGTAATGATAGCTCCCATTGGTAAAGCACCCTCAGGGTTACAGAGTGCCACACAAGAACCACGTGAGTTAGGTCTTAGTGTTATCCCCATTTTGAAGATGACGAAACTGAGACTGAGAGAAGTTAGATGATTTGCCCAGGATCACATGGTTAGTGAGTGTCTAAGGCTGGAATTGAACTCAGGTCTTCCTGACTTCAAAGCAAAGAAACTAAAGCAAATGTATTTCTGTTCTACTCCCTTTACTACTCACTTTTTCAGGATATTATGAGGAGTAAATTAGTGAGATAATATCTGCATATAAAGACTTTAAAGAGTTACAGAATATGAGCCATTCTCCATCTTGACTTATAAAAAAGAATAAGCCCTGTCAATGTGAACAAGATTCTTTAGCAGCCACTAATAAAGCAAAGAAGAGGAGCCCTTCCTCCAATAAAGCATTTCCTGTGTCCATTTTAGAGTAGGCAAGATCTTTGATAGAAGCCACCCCAGAAATACCTGGATTCTGCTTCTGTCACCCTTTTTCTTTGGTCAATACTCTTACCATTGACCAGAACTAAATCAAGCCAGTCTCATGGTTCAGTTTCAGAATTAGAATGTCTAGTTCAGTGTTGACTGACTGACCTTAGACAAACTATACCTAAGGAACAAGTATTAGATAATTGTTCTGAACCTGGAAGGTTCAGGAAGAGGTGTTTGATTCTGAGCACACCTGCATTCTAAGACTTTTATGTCCTAGAGTCTTCTCCATCAGTAGTACTTACAGGGAAGTCAGTGAGGAACTGTTGTGCTACCAATGGCTGAGAGCCCTTGATGTTGGGTTGGGAGAATTGGTAAGACATGAATGAACTTCAGATGCATCCCATGTTTTTTATCTGTTTTCCTTAGCTTTATGGATTCTTTTTCTATACTAAATGTCTATCAATCCCCTGCCTTGTGCTTTCTGGTCACTACCAGTACAGATTTAGTACATTTAAAATAGCTTAAGCATCTTTGCTGTTCGCATTCTAAACGTTTAAAAAATCTTTTTATGTCATTTCTCTGTGGCTTTGGTTCCCTAGAGTGACTTAGAGACATGGAACCAAAATTGATGGCATTGTCTATGTTGTACCATCCACCTCAGACACACCTAGGGCCTGCTCCTTATCATTTAGCTGTTCTTCTTTCATCACCTTCTCTTTAAGTCTCCTCTCCATCTAATTCTCTTTGAGTTTCTTCTCTCTCTGCCCTACAGATGAGTGAAGTTATGAGACAAGATGACTAATTCCCCTTACCTGGTGCTAAGGGACTCAGCTTAGGCAGCAGAAGTTTTCTATGAGAGACGAGAGAAAGTCAATCATTTTTTTCAACTATGCCATTGTTGCAGTCTCCTTTATAAATCATCTCACATCCATCTATCCATTCCTCAAATGTTTATTCCTCCTGTGTGCACATGGGTTGTGTTAGGTGCTGAGGTTATTTGGGGAAAGGGAAACATGGAGAATACTTAAATGAATAAGTCACAGTCTCTGTTCTCAAGGAACTTACAGTCTAATAGTGGAGATGAGAAAAACACCCCAAACTACTGATGCAGATTAGAATACAAGAAGAGCTTAAGAAAAATACAAAGTGTTATGAGGTCAAATGCTGAAAAGCAATCACTGACTGGGGGTGGGGGTGGGGGTGTCATAGAGTAGAAATTGCATCTTTGGGATGAGATAGAGAAATTGGAAGGATTAAAAAATAAGGCCTAGGAAACTGAGAAAAGTATACCAGTTTCTAATGTGCTACATATCATATCTTCCATCAGGATAAAGATAGAAATTGGCACTTTAGCTCTGGCTACCTTACTCCAGAATAGCAATCTGAAGGACATAGTAGGAAGCAGTTTTTTTTAGAAGTGAAGATACTTCCTAAATATCCTTGGGTGGCCAGCCCAGGAGTTTTCCAGAACTGAGCCCAGATGAAGTCATAAATTTGATTGTCTATCCAGGAACAATTTATGATAGTTGGAAGTTTATCTTCAAAGATACCCTTTGGAGTAATTTGAGCAATGACCAATTGGTGCCTGGGTTCAGGAGATAGGAGGTGGTAAACAACATTCCCTGTTGTGGCATTCATGTTCTGGTTTGAGGCACAGATTCACCCTTCTTAACCTACCCCATCCTCATGCGCTCCTGCTTTGTGATTGTAGAAAAATGACTGTGTAATGCCAGAGGACTTGAAGAATTTTTACCTGATGACAAATGGTTTCCACATGGTGTGGAGTGTGAAGCTTGATGGTAAGTTGGTCTCTTGCCCATTGTCACTTGCCCTAGCTACACTGTGCCCCTCTCTGAAATGTCTCTCAGCAGACAAGTATTTCCCCTGAATCTAATCAGTATTTAACATGAGCTGTCCTCTACCTGCTCAGAAGTGCAAGAAGAGCAGCGTTCATTTCTGTGGTTTCTGACCTTATTCTGGCCAAGTCACAAGGTAGAACTACCCAGAAAAGTCCAAAGATTAAAAAAAATAATAACTCAAAATTTTAAGATTCCCCCACAAAGTCTTACTGTGTAGTACCTCATCAGAGGTTCTTGAAGGCGTGTAAGCTCTGGTAGGTTCTACCATGCTGGAAAGGTATAGAATATGGACCTGGCAACAGACCAAGTCTGTTTTCAGAGAACCAATCTAGCTAATTAGGTATGGAGACAATCATGACCAGTGGGCTGGCCACTTGGTGGTGAATTTTTGGCTGTGGTTACCCGTGAAACAAAGAAAAGTACATAATGGCGCCCAATCTTGTATGTCCCTTTCTGCTTCTACAGTGACTGTGTCAGAGTGGCAGGGAAGAAGGCAGAGTATGCTAAGAATGACGCCATTTAAATTTGACTATTAGTATTCCACATGTGAGATTATTGCCGAGTGGACATATTGCTGAAGCAGCTGAAACCTGTAGATCTTGACACACCTACTAAAATGAAACCAGAGGAAGTTGCATCCAAATGGAAGGATGGTTCACAGGTACTTCTTGGAGAGGTAAAGAAAGGATTTGAAGGAATAGGTTTTATCCCAAGAAATATTATCTCATGAGATTATTGGGTTATCATGTATTATAATATTAATAAGTATTTGCAGAAAAAACCTACCATTGAAATAATTGCACTTGCTACATTAACATCTTTTGCTGGTGATGAAGAGGTAGAAATTCTTGAAGAAGTTGATAAGATCCTCCAAATTAAATCGACATATACTTTGATACTTGGTGACTTCAGTACAGAAGAGGAAAAGGTGAGGATAGTGAGAAACATGGGGAAGTATAATGCAGGAGGAAGGACTGAAAGATGCCAAAGGCTTATAGTTTGCACAGATATAAATACATATAAATATAAAGAGTATTTTCTTTAAGAAACAAATTGGTAGACACTGGACATGATGAAAAGCAAATACCATTGCAAAAATGAAATAGATTATATTTTGAGAGGACAAAATTTGTTATTTATCTGGCAGTTCAGACCACAGATTTGTCATCAGAGCTAAGATCAGAAATGTTTTTTTTTAAAAAGCAAGAAGAAATAATCATAATGATAAAAATGGCATACATTTTAAACAATTCAATCCTAAACAATTTCAACAAAAGATGACAGAAATGGGAAACAGACAGCAGAACTGACATCGATGGCAGTTATAGCAATCTTGCATTTAAACTTAACCAATATGAATTGATTGCCACAGCCAAGACCAGAAGAGCCCAGAAAGTACCTTAATCCATAAACATCTGACTTACTTGCCAAACAGAGAGATAGCTGCCAGAGGCAACACCAAGTTAGAATACAAACTTGTTTGTAAAATCTTACCCAAAAAAGTGGAAGAACAATTCTAAGTAGTATTGTTTTGTAAAGCAGAGAAAAAGAGGGCAAAATCAGTTTAAAGAAAGTTTGGCAAGATGTCCAACTAAGCAAAGTCATTCTAAGGGCATTTGAGGACAGAAACAGAAGAAAATGAAAAAGATTGATAAAAATTATTATTACACACTGCTCCATAAGGACAGTGGAACAACCGCGCTTGGACTGTGATGTCACAGTTTTAGCTGTGCTTATAAGAGCAGAAAAAAATGGTCCTTAAATGAAAAAAGATCAAAAAAATAGCTCGATTATACTGAGTGCATCTGAGAGAGGTCTGTGCAGAAGACAAAACAGTTGTGAAGTCTTTGAGGTATCAGTATGGAAGCTGTTGGAAGGAAAGAGAAGATACCAAAGACGTGGGGAAAAAAAAAACTAAGACTGTACTGAAAAAGTAAGGAAAAGGAGATCTAGAACTGCCTTCTCTCCTTCCTATAGAAAATCTTAATGAAAGTCATCTGTATGCAAATCAAGAGCACTCCATGAGGACATTAACAAAAGGAGGCTTTTTCAAGCAATATTGAGCAGTTGCCTGAAAGATGTAGAGAATACAAAATCCCGCTGTGCTGTTGGTTGGTTGGGTATGAAAAGGCATTTAATTTCGGAGAGACAGTCAATAAACACTTATTAGGCTCTTTTTTTACAGAAGGTATCCCTTATCTATACAGCAAATTCACTAAAAATTCTTTGAAAGCTATAACAACAGATGATGAACATCAGACAAGGCATAAAACAGGGAAATGTATGTTCATGCTGTGAACATCTGGAGAAAATCCAGCCCAGAGTCCAAGTTGAAGAAGAATTCCTTGTGGATTGGTGTGGCCTTCCAGATGCTCCTTCCTCCATCTGCTCTTTGCAGATGACGTTGTGCTGATCCCATCAAAGCTAAATACTTTGCAAAGTCTTCTGGAAGAGATCTCTAATCGCTCAAAGGAATTTGGCGTGATCATTCACACAGAAAAGACCAGGGGATAAAGAATGTCTGTTGTCCGAATTACAACAGGCATTTGAATGGAAAACGTATAGAGCTTGTCCATTAATATGTTTATCTCAGATGGATGGTATATTAGGCCCAGAGTTGAATAGGAGGAGAAGAGCAGGCTAGATTACTATCAGGAAATTTCAAAGTTTCTTTAATGACCCCAAGCTTCACATGAAGGCATAGGTCAGTTTTTTTGATACCAACATTTTACTAGTGTTGCTGTATGGCAGTGAAACATGGAATACAATACACTCTGAAAAATTAAAAATTAACATAGCACAGAGATCCCTGTAGGTATGAGCAGTCTATCACATATAACCAATGGGGAGATTTGAGGAAGGACCAAAGTAAAAGAAGTCATTAAAGAACTGTATGATAAAAAAAGATGTTCTGATCAAATGGTGAAAGAGAAATGAATGAATGAGAAGTGTTCATTAGTTAAGTACTTGCTCTGGGGCAAGCCCCAAATTGAGATGTTCTAGGATGCCCCAGCCTGGGGCTAGGTGAGGGTGCTTCAGTGATGGTGAACCATCCTGCATGGGGCCACAGTGCACCACAATTACCCTCATGGTGTCAGGGGAAAGAAGTAAGTAAAGGAAAAAAGATCTCTTACATGTGAAGTCAATTCCCAGTGATGAATTTCTGGGATGATGTAAATAAGAGTATCACAGGATAAACAGGCACAGATGGGTTGTGACCAGCATTGCTGAAGGGAACATCCCTATTCATGAGATCTCAGCTCCATTTGAGTAGTTCCAAGTTGGAACCATAAGTTGACCCTACATAACACCCTCTTGTAGTCATGCAGAAAATCAGACAACCTAGTTATTCAGGATGATGTTAAGACTCTTTTTCTGTGACAACCAGTTATTATGGGGCCACCCTTCCTCCAGATTCTCTTTTGGATTCCTAAGACTTCTAAATTACTTTGCTTTTTTGTCTCTTTGCAGGCAGAAATAGTGTTTGTGAGATGGTTGGGTTTTGTTACTCCAAATAAGAAAAAAAACTCAGGAAGCTAGTGCCTAACTGGTCTTCCTCTTTAACTCTAGTTGGGTGGACTAGATGCCTTTCTCTACTTTATTATTCTTTAGCAAGTGTAACTTGAATTCTTAAAGGATCTGAAGTTTCAACCACATGAATACTCTTCACTAATGCAGAGCAGTCATACAGTAGACCATGTCATACATTGCTATGACCAAAAGATGAATGCCAAACTGACTGATGGACCTTTTCAAATTTAGCAAGACTGGTCCTTGCACCACCAATAGTCTGTCACTGAGTCTGTCTTAGAAGCCTTTCCAGCTTCATAAAAACAGCCAGTGCCCTAGTGTGGTCCTGCAGAGCTCAGTCACCTCCACACAATAGACAAATGTTGAAGTAGGGTTTTAGTGGGCCAAACTTAACGAAAGTAATAAGTATCTTCCTTCTCCTCCCTCCATAGTTACAGAGATGGCAGAACTAAAGCTGCACTCTGAGACTCCTGTAGAAACAGAATCTGACAATTTTAACCATAATTTTGCCTGTACCAATTTCCCATGTACAGATACTAAATTACATTACAGTTACAGTTTTAAATCCTGGAAGTAAATTTGCCTCTCTGAAAGATGCTGTTTGCCTGGCGTTTCTTTTTTGGAAGAAAATCCCCATGGAATGCAATTAAAAGGATATAGTCACATTTTTAGGATTTTAGCCAAGTTACCAGCCTTCCGCATTTTCACTATCAACACTTTCATGATTTCCATTTCAGTCCTCATAATATATTATCAGTGGCTATACACTCTCAGGCCAGTCAGTGGGAGTGCAACAAGATTTTTCTCAGGCTGTAGACAAAAGACAGCATCCTGTTATGCAGATGGCTGGCTTGGGAGTCAAGAATATCTGGGTTTCAGGATATACTCTGTATATATACGGCTAAGTCACTTCTAAATGGTCCCAGGCAGCATTCTATTACTGTAAGTTATAGACAAGTTGCTGATCTACTTCAGTCAAGGGAGTGTTTACACTTGGAGTTTCCTATACTGCCAAAATCACAGTTCTGGGCCAAAAATAAGCTGCCTATGGGGCAGTAAACTCAAGGAATCCTGGAGTTCTCTGGTTAGAAGGGTCCTTGGAAGCCATTTTGGCCAAACTCCTGACATTACAGATGTCTTCAGAGGGCCAGGTGGGGACTTGCCCAAGGTCACATGCAAAGTCACATAGTTGACTCATCCAGGATTTAGACCTAGACCTCTGACTCCAAATCCATCACCCTTTCTACTGGTTTTCAACTTCTTCACCACCATGGTCCCCCATCTCTGCACACATGCCAGTTTTGTCAGTATCATTTTTGAAATGTGTGTCTAGTACCACTGTACTCTAGATCTGGTCTGACCAGCATAGAGTAGTCAGGAGTGCACTGGTAAATGTTTAACAACCAGATTTCTAGGATGGGGAAACACATACAACATACTTTTAAGTTTAATCTGCATTATTAAAATTTCCTCTGTCACCTTCTGAAGTCTTGACAGTTAACAAAACAATGAATAAAGTCCTGATTTGTAGGGTTTGCCCTTTTCTGAGGTGTGAATACTCACACTGAAATTGTAACAGTTGGCTTTCTTGAGCCTGTACAAGCTGGGTGCCGCCTTTGTCCTGGGTATCTGACTTCTGCCAATGCAACCTGAAATGACGTTACTTTTTTGGTAATCCCATCACACTGTTGGCTCACTGAACTGACATCAAAGCCCATAGATCTTTTTTCATATAAACTTCTCCTCTGTACAAGGAGTTGAGTTTTATCCTTCTTGGGCTGCAAATCTTACTGAGAACTCTTTTCTAACTATTTTAATAGTTATCAGAATCCAGTCCCATTCTGGCTTATGTCCTTCTCTCTCCCCAGGTCCCTGAAAAGTCAATCTGCTATGTCCAGTCCCCTTCCCTGTTTCTGTCCTGTCCAGGCTGACCTTTCCCTGCCCTTTTCTGTCCCCTGAGAAAACAGTTTATCATCTGATCACTAGCCCAGCTTCAGGGGTATTTCTGAACAAAGTCTCCTTGGTCCCCAAAGTGGATATAACTTGGTTCCCAGCTCCTAAGAGAAATAAATTTTCTCATGTATAGCCCTTTGCTCCCTACCTGGATTTTCTTTTGATCTGCCATTCAGGCTGGAACTCAGAGCATCTAGTTTTTCCTATCAGTATCAGATGTATCTGCTATTTATCCATTGCCTCTTAATCCATCATTCACTCTGACTGTGGCATCCTTTATTCAGATCACACAGAAGGCAGTTGGAGGGTGGTAGTTCACAGCTAGCTATTCCACGCATACCATGGGGAAATTTTGTCACCCAGAGAGGGTCCCTTAGGCCTGTATGGTGTGTAGTAGGAAGAGGGTGGTACTTGGAGTCAGGAAAGACCTGGTTCAAGTTTCACCTCTGACATTTACTGTGTGAACACTCACCTCTTCATTGGTAAAGTGAAAATAATAACAGCTTAGGTATTTGCCTCACATGGTTGCTGTGAGACTCAAATGAGAAAGCTCTGCAAACCTTAAAGCAAGTTAGTGATGGTGATGACAATGGCCCAGATTGCCCTTTGTCAATGACATTCTTGTGCTCAAAGGGAGTTGCCGGAACAGTCCTCAGAAGGAAAGGTGATGGCTTTGTCCACCCAAGTGCATCCACCCTTCTCCTATGAGGAGGAATGCTAACACCCCAACCCTTCTCTCAATGCTCTTGCAGATCAGCCTGTGCCTTTGGGTTGCCTGACGATTAACAGCATCGCAAACTTGACTCAGCTCACGCAGTCTGCTATGTACACGCTTCCCAATTCACCAACTCTGGAGGATCTAGATGATGAAGAGGAAGAAGGTACCATGGGTGCCCCCAGGGGATTGTTGTCTGAACACAGCCTGCTGCCTTCCTGAGGAGAGTACTGAAAACACAGGGCATCCTTGTGGCATTTCACTTTTAATTCATTTGCAGAGCCTTGGAGATCTCTTTCGCCTCTCTTTTTCTAAGTTTTGTTGTTTCTACTTTGGAAAGATATCCATACTTTTTTTTTCCATTTAATTCTCACTTCCATCATTTCATCCAACTGCTTTCCTCCGGTCTTCCCTTTCAGACCATCATATACCCCACCCCAGACTAGACTTCCTAAGACACTACCCAGATGTCTTGTCACGCTCCTGCTCAGGAGCCTCAAATGGCCTCTACATACCTTCAAGATAAAATCCAAGCTCCTCAAGGTGACTTCCAAGGTTTTCCATAACCTTCCCCTATTCATCTTAGCAAATGCAAACCTCCCACTCTAGCGAGACCATTCAGCAGATTTAGCACCCTCATGCTCCATTCCCTTCTCCCTCCCATCTTGGAACATTTCCACTCTTTCTGTGTTTCTTCATAGCCTCTTTTGATCTCATCTGTAAGGCACTGATTCTTCTTCTGTAAATTTAGTCCTCCATAGCTGCACTGTGTTGGACTCAAAGAAGACAGAATCTAAGTAATGGTCAAATTGAATAGGAAACGTGAGTTACAAAGGAGAGTTGGGATGGGAAATAATATCTTTACCTTTCAAAGTCAGCTGTTATGACCGTGTCCCACCAGAGCTAGTGGGTTTGGAGAGTTTTTAATGGGTTGGGGGAAGGGGAGGAGAATGAGAAAAATTTTTCCAATGTCTCCATTCTGACAGAGTCTGGGAAGTAAAACTTATCTAACCTCAGGCTTTTTGGCAAGGGACAAGAAGGCAGTGGCATGTAGCAAATCATACTCTAGAAAATTGATAAGATCTAGTCCCCTGACTTCAACCTTAGAAGAAGTTTACAGAAATTCTAGTAGATCCTAATTTATCACTAATCATTATATCAGCATATAATGTATATTTTGTCCTGTGTAGTATACAGAAAGGCAGCATGCCATAGTGTATAGAGAACTTGGAACTAGAAGTCCTGTCTCTGTCACACACACGTGTGTGTGTGAGCCCATGTACACACATCTGTAGATCTATCAATCAATCTATAAGATATAGATAGATGTAAAAATATACATGAAGATACACATGCATACAAGTCCTGTCACTTCTCAGTGCTCTAGATAATTGTCTAAGATTATAAATTCCAGAAAAGATACCAACCTACATTTGTAGAGGGAGTTGTCTCGTCTGGGAGGTGTCTGTACCCAGGAAATCCCAGGTCCAGTGTCTGTCCCTGTTATATAAGTTACATTACTAATTGGTGGTATTTATAAAGCGCTTTGATTTTACCTGCACTATTTCATTTCATTCTCACAGGAGCTCATTGAGTTTGGTGATATAGGCATCATTATCCATTTTACAGATTTAAAAAAAAGCTGAGGGTCAGTTAAGGAGCTTGCTTGTGGTCCCACAACTAGTAAGGATCAGAGACAGAATCCCTACTTGAGTCTCTTCTCACAACACCTGGCAAGGGCTACCCCAGGGCCTAATAGGAGAGGTCACTTAAGACTGAATTCAGCACTTCTGTTTGTGCCTAGATGTGAATTGTTGTCTCCTACAGGCAGCAAAGTGTGTCCTAAAGCAGATAAGCCTGAATACAAAGGAAAATAATACATGGTCTTTCCCCTCCAGGTTCTCACAGTCTTGTTGGGGAGGTAAAACATACTTAGAAGTAGATGACAGAACAGCGTGAAAGAGAATGTACTGAGTATCTAAGTGTGGACTTTGCTGTGCTAGACTCAGAGAACAGCCAGAAGAGTCAAGGAAGGTTTTGGGGTGGGGACAGGGTGGGGGATGGCCTCAAAGATCGAGAGGCCTTAGAGGAGCATCAGGTAAGTGTGCATAGAACTGTCCTGGTCATATGCACTGCATAGAGAAAAATGTCGTGTTATTATTAGTGAGAAGAAATATTGAAAAACAATTTTTCAGAAGTAACATGGCATATTGGATAAGAGTTCTACCTCTGCCATGAACCAGCTGTGTGACCATGGGCAAATCCCTTCACTTCCATGCACATATGGGGACTCTCTGGCATTTATCTCCTGAGTCATAGATAAGTTGCCGTCTGAACTGTGAGTTACCACACAAGCAGTCCCCTGCACTGCAGAAATCACAAGTTCCTGGCATATTTGCTTATGGTAATGAGATACATCAGGGACCTGGGTATAATGGATTAGGCACATAGGTAGTTTCATAAACAGGGTGTCAAATCACCCTTGTTTCCCTTAGAAGAAACACTCTGGTGAAAAAAAAAAAGTATATTTTTGTAAAAATTTAAAAAAAACCACATGATTTTCAGTTAGTTTAGGAATTCCATTATTTTTTTCTCTATTGTTTAGTATATCCTTGAGAGTTTTTTATATTGTGTGTTCATGTCCCACTCAGAATTTTCAATTGCCCACTGAATAGTCCCCATTTAAATCCCTCTACAATTTGCCTCCCTTTCCAGCCTTATCCCTTACTTCGTCCCTTCACATATCCTAAACACTCATTTCTTTGTTCTCTTAACCCTGTAGCATTTTGTTGATACCTCTGTTATGGCTCCTGCCAAGTTCTGCCTTGTACTAACATTACTTGCGTATTTGTTGTAATGTACCATAGCTCTCCCTGTAGACGGTAAGTTTCCTGAGGGCAGGAAGTGTGTCTCATTCAACATTATGTCACCATGCACCTACAGGCATATAGCCCCAGCCCAAAACATGCATTGGCTTCAAAGAAGATATGGGGTTAGGCAAAACAATATTTTAAGGTATTGTTACTTCTATAGGAGCAAGGCTGTGAGTGGGCAATTGGCCAGATTACACGGCAAGGTTCCACAGTTGGAGGTCTTTTTATTATCATTGATAATGTTACTGTGAGCCAGCCTGAGTCAGGTTCATGTTAAGTAATAGCTCACACTTATATAGTGCTTTACGGCTTACATAATCTTTCCTCACAACAACCCTGTGAGCTAGGCTGTGCAAGTATTATTCTCTCCGTTTTAAAAATAAACTGTGTCTGAGAAAGTCTACATGAGTAGGAAATGTCAGACTGGCCTCAGCCCCACGTCTTCTAACTTCAGGAGCAGCACTGAGCCATTCAGTCCATGTTTGTTCCAGGAGTAATCTTACTAGAGACTCCTTGAGTTCTTGTAACATTACTAAGTCTTCCGTAGCCCTGGTAATCTAACAGCAGATTCCTCAGAGATTCCATTAACATTGCTGTGCCTCACCTTCCTTCTCGTTCCATCCCCATCACTTAGTGATGAAGAGAGTGGGGAGAGCAGGGGTCATCCAGTGGGTGAGAGCTGGTTTATTCCCTTGTATCCAGAATTCACTTGACTGAAACTTGGGGGGCAGGGAACTTGCAAATATTTCTGGGATACTTAGGAAGCCTGCCCTCTACTCCATTCCTCCTGGCACCATCCCATTAAAATCATGTGTTGGCATCTAGGCCCAGTCTCCTTAAGCTTAGTTGTGTGTTGGCTAGTGTTTGAATGTCATTATTAATATCCGGGTTTGCAGCTAATGAAGACCAGCCAGAGAAGCCTCACTTTGATTCTCGAAGTATAATATTTGAGCTGGATTCCTGCAATGGGAATGGCAAAGTGTGTCTTGTCTACAGGAGGACTTCACCAGGTAAAATACAAGGGGAGGGAGGATATAGTAGAGAAGGTCGTAACTGGGATTCTGGGGTTCCCTAAAAGTGCTGCTTCCCTTCTCCCACCTCTGTTTCACACAGAGGCTTTTGTTTCCTTTTCCAAATACGTAAGTCCCTCCTCTAAGATTAGTCTTTGGAGCAGTTCACAATTTCCCCCAGAGTCATGTTAGCATGACTAAAAGAGCCATTCCCCTTTGACTATCCCTTTATCATATTTACCTTTTAAAGAAAAGCCCTAAGCTTTTGCAAAACTTAGCCCCCACTTCTGAGGAGCAATCTAACGAAAAACATTGGGACAAATTAGAAAAGGGTAAGGAAATAGCCTAATTTCTCATCTCTTTTGTAATGTGCACCTAATTTCATATGGTAGTCCGCCAATAAACATTTATTAAGTGCCTACTATGTTCCAGGCACCGTGCTAAGCACTAGTGATATGAAAATAAAAAGCAAAGGGCAGTCGCTATCCTCGAGGAGCTAAAATGATGATGTGAACCAGCATGGGACAGCAGCCCCTGCGTGAAGACACTGGCCACAGAAGCAGAGAAGCTGGAGCAGGAAGTGAGAGGCATTGTCTGGGCTTCCCCTGGAAAGATAGCAGCCAGCAGTTTACTATATTGAAATACAGTTCTCAAAATATTTAAAAAATAAGTTCACAGACCTCAAGTTAAGAACCCCTGCAGGATTATCCTTGGAAGGCAGAGTATGTTTCTTGTATGCTTAATTTAAATAAATCATATATATGTTTATATACCCCAGATAGATAGCTAGATGTGGATATATATGTATAGGTGTGTAAAATGGACATTCCTCAGAGACTGTCTCTTTCTTTTATTCTATCAGTAGCCAAAGAGAGCAAGATCTGGTTCTTGGACAGAGCTTTGTATTGGCACTTTCTCACGGACAGCTTCACTGCCTACTACCGCCTGCTGATCACCCACTTGGGCCTCCCCCAGTGGCAGTATGCCTTCACCAACTACGGTGTTAGCCCACAGGCTAAGGTAGGAGAAGAAGGTTAAATTCCCTTGGGCCTTTTTGGGCCTTGAAACATCTCTCCCAGATAATCTGGTATGCCTCCTTTTCACTCCCTATTCCTGCTCACCCTTGCCTGGTTCCTCTCATCAGTGATCTCTAGTCTTCTGGAAAATGTGCTGGATGGGGTGGGGGGTGGGGAGCAAATCACTTAACCTCTCTGGCCCTCAGTTTCCTCCTCTCTCCAATGGCATTAATAATTCCTGCCATTCCTATCCCTATTGTCACATGTTGTCAGGAGCCCAGTCATGCCAATGAGAAGCCAGGCAGTCAAGCAACGCACTATGGGAGTTTGCAGGGTTGGTAGGTGCCAGTGATTAGCTTGATCTGTCCCGTCAACTTCTAGGAGTTGTGCAGTGTTTGTAGGAAGAGTTAAATATACATTGGCTTTCTGACTGAAGAGAAAATAATATGAATTAAGAAATGTCTCTCTATAGTCATGCATATTAGGAAGAATAGAGTTCCTTAATAATACGGAAGGAATGATCCAAGAAGTGAAAGACTGAGAGGTGACAAAGGGAAATCGGAGCTAGCTACAGGAAGTTGGTGAGTGAAAAAGTGTGACACATGGGGGAAAGAGAACCACTCACTCTGTGTAGGCCCACTCCTCTGATTCTCTCTCATACTCATGGGTTTGGTCTCCAGAGGGAGTTGCCATCCCAGCTTGTAGGGTGTCCTGTGAGTCTGGGCTTTTAACAGTACAGCTCATGAGCCCTCACTGGTGTGCTTTCCATTAACAAGCAGGCAATAGATGCAACTAGTTCTTAGCAAAGAAATTTTATGTACAGACATGAAGTTAGACTATAATTGTAGTGAGACATACATGTAGATAACACGTGACTATGGCTACTCACATCTCCAGTACTTCAGATCCTTTCATCCTTTCAATAAATACTTAATAAATGCCTTCTATCTATAAGGCAATCTGTTGAGCAATGTTGAGCAAATAATCCCTGCCCTTAATGGCATGTTCTCCTGGGGTGAATATAAGGTATATATCAATAAGCATATCAATATAAGATAATCTGAGAAGGGAGAGAGCGCTAACAAGTAGTGGCATCAAGGAAGGCTTCATAGAGAATGTGTCCTTCACACCAAGCCTGAAAGAAAAATAAGGATTCTGAGAGGTCGAGGTGAGGAGGAAGGGAATTCTAGCCTTGGAGGAGCCTTGTGAACATTGACAAAGGCAGATTTAATGCCAACTTCAGGGAAAGCTAATAGTCCATTGTGACTGAAACAGAAAGGGAATGTACAATGAAACAAGTCTGGGAACTAGTTTGATGATTTTTACTCTAAAGATAATATGGAAACACTGAGGTTTTTAAGAAGATTGACTTGGTCATATTAGTGCCATAGGAAGATTATGTTGGCAGCCTTATGAAAAATGGACTAGGAGATACTGGAAGCAGGAATGCCATTTGAGGACAGTGACAACAGTTTAGGTGAGCAACAAAGAGAAACTGAACCAGGGTCATGGTAAAGCGGTAGATGTGAGAGTAAGATCAGTGAGTAAATTCCCTGTAAGTACCCTCATTCCAGAGTTGGTCAAATTTGAACCGACCCTATGTCAGCGATACAGTGAAGACTGTTCATACACGGGCTGGGAATTAGACTAGATTCTCTCAGGGTCATTTCTAACTCTCTGTGATTCTGTGTAATGGGATTTGAATAATAAAATCAAGGAAATTTCAAGCTAGAAGGACCCTTAGAAATTATTGTCAACTTTCATTTTCTTTTCAACAAGCATTTACTGTGTACCAGGCACACTGTTCTAGATGTTAGAGAGGAGACATTTTCTGCCTTCAAAGAAGTGCAGATAATTCACAGTAAGTAAATATAGGAGACATAAAAAATAGATACATGGTGATGTGCAGAGGTATAAACCACTAGCTCCTAAAGGAGGTAGCCTTTGAGCTACACTTTGAAGGGAGCTAGGGTTCCAGAAGGGCAACGAGGGGGCTCAGTGGATAGAGTGCTAGACATGGACTCAGGAAGACTTAACTTTGTGAGTTCAAATCTGGTCTCAGACACTTCCTAGCCGTGGGACCCTCTTTGCCTCAGTTTCCTCATCTGTAAAATGAGCTAGAAAAAGAAATGGCAAACCACTCCAGTATCTTTGCTGAGAAAACCCCAGAAGGGGTCACAGAGAGTTGGAAATGATTAAACAACTACAAAAGGGGTTCCAAGAAGTGGAGGTGAATGAGAACATTCCAGATATGTAGACCAGATGGAGCAAAGGCAGGGAGGCAGGAAATCTGGACTGGAATCAGATTAAAAGCCAAACAGAAGAGTTTATTCTTTATTCCAAAGACAGTAGGGAGCCACTGATGCTTCTTGGGCAAAAGAGACCATAGTCACCACTGCACTTTAAGTGCTGTCAGTCTGCTGCTTTGTGGAGAATGGATGTAGGGAGACCAAAGAGGAGGCTTTTCCAGTAGTGCTAGTGAGGTGGGGAGGACCTGGTCACCTCCTTCATCTTTATACATGAGAAACCTGAGCCCCAGAGAAGGTCAGTGACTTGCTCAGGGGATGATGGGTAAGGAAGTAAAAGATTTTGACAAAGTTTCCAAGTGCTCTACAAGAGGAGGAGGCATTGTTAGACTGCAGCTTCCCAGAGACTCAGAGGAAGCGGCTTTGAGAAGGAGCTGGTACTGAGACACTCCTCTTAGATGGGGGAACATGTGAAGGCAGGGAACATGTGAAGACAAAGGGCTGGGCCTTGGGCACCCTCCCCCAGGGACAGCCTGCTGTCCCTCCCCCAAGGATGGCCTGCTGTACCCAGGAGCAAGGTCTGGGAGGCCAAGCTCCTGTTTGTCCCTGATCCCTAAGGCTTGGCGCTGCATGACACTGCTGTACAACACTGAGGACAAATGGGGCTTGTCATCACCTTTTAACTCAGAAAGAATTGTGCCCTTCGGTGGTTGTTTCACAGTCTTTTCATCCTCCCCTCTCTGCCTCTGTGCCCCCAGCCCCATCTTCTCCCATGCTGAGCTGGCAGAGATCAGTTTCTCAAACTCTGATTGATGGTTCTTTGTGTGTATCTCTCTCTCCTTCCGTGCAGCAATGGTTCAACATGTATAAACCCATCACCTACAATACCCCGGTACTCACAGAAGAGAATGACTACTTTATAAACAAACTAGACCCCAGTAAAGTGTTCAAGAGTAAGACCAAAACCTTGGCCCCCACCAAAAGAGGGGGAACCCCGAACCCTCCAAGCTCCCAGAAAGGATCATCAAGTTCTTCTTCCACCAAGTCTTCCTCTGCCTCTGGAAACCCTGCCAGAAAGTGAGCTGTCCCAGCCAAATGAGCTCTTCCCTCTGCAGTGGGAGAGTTCAAAGGCTCTTACATTCCCTCTCTCGGGGTGGGCCCAAATCTGAGAGCCTGGGTCCCACCAGAAGGCCCAGGACTGTGCAACCTAGCAAGTGATTGTGTTATGTTGTTCCCACAACCCATCCAAGGGAACAAGGGACAGTTTACTCCCTTCTGGACTTCAGGAAGTGTCTGATGAGACCAATCAGAGAATGCCTCACCCTATCCAGCAGTCATGAAAGCCCATCCTGAGTCACACTCTAAGGAGTTAACAGTCTATCATCTTCCACAGTGACATAGGCCATAGTCATCTGCATTCCACCACCTCTGCTTTTTTCCCTGCATGGAAGTAGTCCTGACACAAGAGAATATCCATTCAGTAACATATTGCTTAACTGGGTTATTGCTGGATAAAAGCTTTGACAGCTGCTGAGAAACCCCAGATCCTTTCCCCTTAGAATTGCCAGACTCAACAGAAAGTTAGAAAAGCCCCCTGCATTTAATTCCTTGTTTGTTTTTCATTATCAATAGAGCCAACCATGAAAGTCTATTCTTCCCTGGTCTGGAGGTGTTTTTACCTCTCAGTGTCTCAAACGGTTTAATTTTTCTATGGTTTACTGCTAAATATGAAATATTTACCTCCGGAAAATTGTTTCGGAATAAAAATGAACCTGCCTAGCCATTTTAAACGGCTTCTGTCTAATTGCTTGGGAGAATTCACTGAAATTTTAACTTCTTTATTGCACTGAGTTAATAATCCCAGTAGCTGGAGCAGATTTATTTCAGGATAAGAGATGGCCATGTGAATGCAGAGAACTGTGGGATGGATGGTGGACCCATCCCCCAGATAGCAAAAAAAAAAAATAGTACTTACATAGTATGTTAAAGTTTCCAAAGCATTTACATATTTTACCTCATTTGATCCCCACAACAATCTGGCAAGATAGGTGCTATCTCCATTTTACAGATGAGATAAATAGTCTGATGAGGTCACACAACTAGTAAATATCCAAGGCAAGACTTTAACTCAAGTCTTATTGACCATTAATCTAGCTTTCTATTTACTAATCCATCTCATTTTACAGATAGAGAGGGGATCAAATAATAACAGCCAGCATTTTTTTCATTTTTCTTTTTTTTAATATTTTCCCTCCAATTATGTGTAAAAACAATTTTAACATTCTTTTTTTTTTTTTCAAATTTTGAGTTCCAAATTCTCTCCCTCACTCTCTTCCCTCCCCCACATTGAGAAGGCAAGTAATTTGACATGGGTTATTTATGTATAGTCATGCAAAGCACATTTCCATGTAAGGTATGCTGTGAAAGAAAATGCAGAACACCGCTCCCCCAAAAAAATAAAGTAAAGAAAAAATGTCTTTGATCTGTATTCAGGCTCTGTCAGTTCTTTCTCTGGAGATGGACAGCACCTTTCATCATAAGTCTTTCAGAATTGTCTTGGATCATTATACTGCTGAGAATAGCCAAGACATTCACAGTTCTTCATTGAACAATGTTGCTGTTACTGTGTGCAATGTTCTCCTGGTTCTGTTCACTTCACTTTGCATCAGTACATGTAAATCTTTCTAGATTTTTCTGAAAGCATCCTGCTTGTCGTTTCTCATAGCACAATAGTCTTGCATCACAATCATATACCACAGCTTGTTTAGTCATTGCCCACTTCATGGGCATCCCCTCAATTTCCAATTCTTTGCCACTACTGAAAAAGCTGCTATAAATATTTTTGTTTTTTATCTCTTTAGGATACTGACCTAGTAGTGGTATTGCTGGGTCAAAGGGTGTGTGCATGGTATTATAGTCCTTTGGTCATAGTTCTAAATTGAAGAGCCAGGATTTTAATCTGGGTCCTCAATCCAAATCCACTGCTTTTTTACTGTGCTGTACTACCTCAACCTTGGACATGATCAGGTGATGTTTTAGATAACAGCTAATTTATCTCCCCAATTGTTTGACTCAGTGAAATATTCAGAGCAGTTCTTAGATTTCTGGCTCATAGTGATCATCAGGAGGATAGGGATGTATGTAGGGGAGGAAACCACTACTTGAAGGCATTAAAAAAAAACTTAAAGTTTTAAAAGATTTTTCAATAAACAAGCGTTTGTTTTCTCTTCCTCCCATCTTCCCCCAATTAAAAAAAAATACAACTTTTGTAACAAAAAAGTATAGTCAAGCACAAAAAGTCCCCCAAAAAGTGTGTTATGCACCTTGAGTCCATTACTGTGTTAAGAAGTGAATAAGCCTGCTTCATCTCAATCCTCTAGAATTATGGTTAGCCACGGTACTGATCAAATCCTGCCCCCAGACATTAAGTAGTTCTGTGACCCTAGGCATGTCACTTAACTTCTGTTTCCCTTAATCCACTGGAGAAGGAAATGGCAAACCACTCCAATGTCTTTGCCAAGAAAACCCCATACAGGGCTGCGAAGAGTCAGACACAACTAAATAATTGAACAACTGCACTGATTAGAGTCCTTAAGACTTTCAGATGTATTTTTCTTGACCATGGTTGGGCCATAGGCCTCCACACTCAGTTGGAATCAGCCTCTCAGGTGAGAAAGGACTCCTATCTCATCAGCCATCACCTGCTCCCCTACAGAGGATTCCCCCTCCCCCCATCATCCTGGCAAGTTGTGTGCCAGAGCCCTTAGAGCAGGGGTGGGGAACCTGTGTCCTCAAGGCCACATGTGGCCCTCTAAGCCCTCAAGTATGGCCCTTTGACAGAATCCAAACCTTAATAAAAGGATTTGTTCTGTAAAACTTAGTCGAAAGGCCACACCCAAGGACCTAGAAGGCCACATATGGCCTCAAGGCCACAAAATCCCCACCCCTGCCTTAGAGTTTCCCAAACAAGTAGCACCATCCAGTCACATGACCCACCACATAGTAATCTTTCTCCTGATTGAGGAAGACAGTAGAGAGAATGTTGCAAAGAACTTCCACTTTGCAAGAAGGAGAAATTCAAAGTGATGAGAAAGAAAGGGAGGAAAAACAGAAGTGCTGATAAAACAGGCTGTATCCAGTGTGTCTAGCAAAAAAACAATGCTTTACAATGATAATTTAGTGACTGTATTGTCCTCCTGGTTCCACTCACTTCGTCTGCATCAATTCATGCAAGTGTTTTCAGATTTCCCTGAAGCCATCCCTTTAATCATTACTTATAGCATAACAGTATTCTTCTACATTTACATGTTTTCATTTAAAACACATCTAAAGTTAAAAAGTGGCTCAAGATTGCTAGTTAGTGGTTAATCTATCCACAAATGTGGAGATTTGATTTGATTTCACTTTTTGATATTAACTCACATAAAAGTTTACAAAGCATTTTCCTCACAATTCTGTAATTTAGGTTGGGCAAATATTATCTTACTTTACGGATGGGAGAAGCAACTTGGCATTATGCCCAGCAAGGTGACCTTGGAGCCAAGAAGACTTTAATTCAAATACCACCTTTGATGCCTCCCGGCTGGGTCACCTTAATCAAACCGCTTAACCTCTGAGTACCCTAGACCAGTGAGAGTCAAATTCAAATAGAAATGGAGGGCTACATATTGATTTAGAAAACCACAAATTAACATTATGTTTCACTGCACTTTTATATTTTTTGTTAAACATTGCCCCAATTACCTTTTAATCTGGTTCTTCATTTAGTGGAATCTCTACCCTAGGTACAATATTGATGAACTTCTCTGGGCAACCAAATTTTGACATAATTTTCGACAAGCCCTCACGACTAACTGTGTCAAAGGCCTTGGTCAGATCTACAAACATTGTGTACAGACCTCTGTTCTGCTCCTGGCATTTCTCCTGGAGTTGTTGGGCAGAAAACACCATATCAACTGTTCCTTGGCCCTTTCTGAAGTCTTAGGAAGATTCTGAGGATCACCTGGCAGGATAAGGTATCAGACACTGAAGTACTTGCTCAAGCAGAACTGCCAAGTATAGAAACTATGCTTCAGAGAGCACAACTCCAATGGGCTGGCCACATTGTTCAAATGCAGAATGTACACTTGCCAAAAAGACTATTTTATGGAGAACTTGCATGGGGCAGGAGATCACATGGTGGTCAGAAGAAACAATACACTCTCAAGGTCTCTCTCAATAACTTTGGATTTGACTGTGCAACATGGGAGACACTAGCACAGGACCCCTCAGCATGGTGTGCCCACATAAGAAAAGGTACTGTGCTCTTTGAGCAAAGCAGAATTGAGACAGCACAAGGTAAATGCAGGATGTGCAAATTTGGGATACCCACCCCAAATATTCACATGGACTATCTGTGCCCAACCTGTGGTAGAGCATTCTGAGCTTGTATTGGTCTGATCAGCCACAGCCAGACACACTAAAACTTGAGTTTATCATGGTGATGTCATTTTGGTCCTCTTGGAAGACGAAGGACAACAACCAACCAACCAACCCTAGGTAGAGCTTCCTTTAAGTCCTAACTAAAATCCCACCTTCTACAGGAAGCCTTCCCTTGTGATGCCAGTGTTTTCCCTTTTTTAATTATTTCCTATTTGTCTTGTATTGCGATTATTATCCTGCTTGGGACAACTAAGTGGTGCAGTGAATGGAGTGCTGGACCAGGAATTGAGAAGACTATCTTCCTGAATTCAAATCTGACCTCAGACACCACAAACTGTGTGACCCTGGGCAAGTCACTTCACTGTCTGCCTCATTTCCTCATCTATAAAATGAGAAGGAAATGGCAAACCACTGCAGTATCTTTGCCAAGAAAACCTCAAATGAGGTCACAAAGAGTCAAACATAACTGAACAACAGTAACTTGCTGTGTGAGTGTGTATATATGTGTGTACATAGATATGTATGTATATAGACATGCATTTGGTCTCCCCCATTAGATTCTTTGAGGAACTGTCTTTTGTCTTTTTTTTTTTTTGTATCCCCCGTGCTTAGCACAATGCCTGGCACCTAGTGGGTGCTTAATAAATGTTGATTGGTTGATTGATAGATAGACAACTCTCTAAGACTATAAATTTCAGAGAAAGTACCAACCTGCATTGGTAGAGAATGTTTTCTCACCAGTTTCCAATACTAATGAAATCATAGGCATAAGGAGTATATAAATCTTTCAGGTTTACAAAGCACTTTACTCAATTCTCTTAGTTATGTAGGGGGCAGCTAAGTGGTTCAGTGGATAGAGCAGTAGCCCTAGAGTCAGGTAGACCCGAGTTTAAATCTGAACTCAGACACAGTAAGTGTCTAGCTGTGTGACCGTGAGCAAGTCACTTAACCTATTTGCTTCAGTTTGTCATTTGCCTCCTCTGTAAAATAAACTAAAGAAGCAAATGGCAAATCACTCCAGTATCGCTGCCATGGTCATGTAGAGTTGAACACAACTGAACAATAGTGTCATTATCCCTATTTTATGGACAAGAAAACTGAAGTTCAGAAAAATAAGTGACTTGTGGAGACCAGGCGTCCAAGCTCACTGGTCTTATGAGAAATGTCTTTTTATACAGGTTTCTTAGGCCAGCTTCTAGAGAGATGTGTCCACTTTATCCACGAGGAGTAGAAGTATGATTCTCTACAGGGAGTACAGAACCAGAACCCAGATAAACCTATAAAGAACAGCTGTCTAAAGCTAAAGGCATGGAATTCCATGGAGAAAGACCAAGAACGAGTGAGTCCTGAGACCAAGGAGTAAAGTTCATGTGGCGCCAAACAGAGCATGTTAAAATGGTTAAGCACTTAATGACAATTGTGTGAATTCTCTCTCTTCCTCTCAGCTTCCTTCCTCCATTTTCATTAATAGACCGTTGGCTGGGCAACCAATTCCCAGCTTCATCACTTTTACCAAAAGAAGCATTGTCTCAGGCTGCCCTCCCCCATGGCCCAAGGCCAGGAATCCAGGCATCACTTGATTTTTGACCAGTGAGTTTAAATTTATTCTTTCTTTTTCTTCTTAAGTTGGGGAGTGGGGGAGAGTGGAGGGAAGACAGGGAGGACTGTTTACCAAATCTTTTATAATCTAAGAGCTTAGAGCACTATCTTTAGAAATTTATGGAATATCCCCTCCTCTTCTCCACCCTCACTCCTCCTTCTACCTTGGATTTGAACTCAAGCAACTTGGATTCAAATCCCAACACAGATACTTGTCATGTGATCACGCACAAGTCAATTGAACCCAAACCTCTGTTTCTTTATCTGTAAAATGAGAAGAAAAATTCTTGAATCATCTAGCTCACAGGTGATAAATGCTTTGTTAACATATAAATCTGGGTCGTTATTAGTGCCCTTATGATTAACCTCATTAACCAAGGAGCAGTACCTATAGTTCTAGGCTTCCCTGGTCCTTCCCTCCTTTGCCCTCCCCAACCTCCCCACACCAGCACCCAAGTGGAAAGTTCTTTGAATTGCTGTGGTAGTACAAAAATCTTCCCTGATTTGGGGAGCCTAGTGTTACTTATGGCACTCTGGACCTACCTCATCTTCCTACTTAACATCACTTCTTCCTTCTTTTCTGAAAACTTTCATGTCTGTCTCGTTTGTAGAGAAGGGACCTAACCAGCGAGTCCCCAGCACGCCCTGGTCTGTAAATGGGAAACCAGCCCTTCACCTTCTAGGATTTCTTCTTTGCCCGTTTTTGTTCGTCAGCAGTCATATATTAAGTTCCTACAGGGTGCCAGAAATTCAGAAATGTTGCTAACCTGGGGGGATACAAAGAAAGCCCTCCAAGGAGCTCACAATCTAACGGGGGAGGAAGGGAAAGGGGGGAGATGACATGCAAACCACAACATATAGAACTAGTGATCCTCACAGAAGCACGGCGCTAGCATTAAGAGGAACCAGGAAAGGCATCCTATAGAGGTTGAAATTTTAGCTCAGACTTCAAGGAACTCAGGGAAGCCATAAGGAGAGAGAGCATTCTAGTACCAGATGTAACAAGTTGGGGGGTGGAGGGTCTTGGACAAGGAACAGAAAACTATTGGATGGGGTGGGGATGGGGCAAGTGGAGAGGAGGGCAGGGATTGAGGCAGGAAAGGTTAGTACTGAGTTAGTTTGGTTTAGCACCCTGGTGATAGATAGTGAGCATCTGCCTAAGCCTTCTGTCTGTGGAAGAGAAATGCTGTGGGAATTGGCTCTTAGGTAACCTGAGTTCCCTAGGTTGGGAAGTCAGGAACCAGACCCTCAGGTGGGGGGGTGTGGTGTGTGAAGTGAGACAGAGAGAAAGAGAAAATATGAGAATTTTCTGAAGGAGAAAGAAAAGGGTTTTGAACATGGTTCTGTATAGTGCCTTGGTTGGAAAGCAGAGCCATCATATTCATTTTCAGTGGGATGAAATAAAGGCTGTCCTATAATCAGTATTTGTGCTGTACATCTAGGAGGCGAAAGGATTCCTTTAATTGAAGAAAACTTAAACACAAGCTACAACTATGAACTTTATTTTGAAGATGGTCCTTGAATTTACTACATGTGGAAGAAATGGGCAAGAGAAAGACTCTCTTGGAGATCTGTCCACCTCCAGGATCATACCCAGTTTCTGTGAGCCCAGAGTTCCTGAGGTGACCTCATTCACATTGACAATGTAAACTTTTATTCAACTAAACATCTATTAATTGCTTACCAAAAACAAGACATTGTATTGTGGGGCTGTTGATTTCATAATCAGGAGCCTCTTCTGAACTACTTGCGCCTTCATTCATGGGATCGTTGACTCAGAGTTGGCTTAGAGTACATAGGGTCCAAACTTTCACTTTACAAACAAGGAAATTGAGACAAACAGAAGTTCAGTGATTTGGCCAAGGTCACACAGCTAGTAAATGTCTAAGGCCAGAATCTGAATCCAGGTCTCCTTGACTCCAAGTCTACCCACTAGACTAAATCAACCTGCCTCTGTAATAACCTCTTCCATTTCAGTGCAGTAGAACTTTTAAAAACCTCTCTAGTATACTTGCATATTATTTTGTATTTTATTTCTCCATGAATGTGTCATTTCCCCCAGTTAGTTTGTAAGTGGCAAGTAGATTACACAGTGGATAGAGTTGGGCCTGGAATCAGGAAGACTTGAGTTTAAATCTGGCCTCAGATATTTACTGGGCAAATCTTTGCCTTAGTTTCCTGAACTGTAAAATGGGGATAACCTATCTCCCAGGGTTGTTGTGAGAGTCAGATGAGTTAATATTTGTGAAAATGCTTAGCACAGTACCTGGCATGTAGGCACTTATATAATAAAGGTTTACTGCTTTCCCTTTGAACACCTATCAGCACACCCTACTTTCTGGAATGCTCTGGACCCATTCCATATTTCCCTATTAAAATTCCTCTCTGCCATTCACAGCTTCTTCTTCCTACAAATCTCACCCCCTAAGCCTTGACCAAATGTGATCTCTCCCTCTTTGGAATCTAATACACTTTGTATCCCTGTGATGACACCCTCCCTATTCTGCCTCATAGTAGAGGCATTTCTGCATATGTGTAAAATGAGGGACTACTCATAGCGAGCCAGTCCTTAGAAGTGTACTATCAACTCTTCCTGGGACCTGTATATGTGAAGACTTGGGAGCCTGCATCTGGGACCACAGGACGGTGCATGATGGAAGGGCTCTGCCCGGCTTCAGACAATATGCAGGTATTCCGTGAATGTTTTATCAGCTAACTTCAAAGTGACAGAAAGTCTCCCAAAGGTCATAAATCCACCCCCAGAGGTCTAGTGATGGGAGCCCATGGTGAAATCTGTCAGTAACTAAGCCTGAACAGGAGCCTGTCCTGATGATCTGCTTGATCCAACCCAGCAATAGATTGACTAGGCAGCTGGAAAAAAATCTTTTACAAGTCATTCTAACCCCGTCTTCCAGGGGGGGTCGGGGGGCTTGCCGATTCTTGGGATCCAGGCCCAGAAGTTTCATCGTACCTCATCTTCTGGCACCACTGTTCTGCTGAAGGCTGCTCTGGGACAGAAAACAACCAGACCTTGTTTCCAAATTCCAGGAGCCTCTTTCTAGACTGAACCTCATTTTCCCAGTTCCCTCTGAATAGGATAGAGCTCACTCTTCATCCCTCACCACTTTAAGGCATGAACTACGAGCAATGTGGTATGATGTTTAGAGCCCTAGTCTGGACAGAGTACACGGAAGAGTCGGAGTGGAATCTTGTCTCAGACATTCATCACCCCCATTCTCACAGTTATCTTCATTCTCTAATGGCTTTCTTCTCTACTTCCAACAAAGCTCTCCTCTCTTTTGTGACTAGACTCCTCCTACAATACATAGAAAAAGTCACCTACAATAGGTACCTCCACTTCATCTCCACAGCCTGACTTCTGACCTCATCATTCAGCTCAAACTGCTCTCTCCAGAGTCAACAATGATCTCTCTCTCTCTCTCTCTCTCTCTCTCTCTCTCTCTTTCTCTCTCTCTCTCTCTCTCTTTTTAGGCAATCAAGATTAAGTAACTTGCCCACAGTCACACAGCTGGTGTCTGAGGTCGGATCTGAACTCAGGTCTGTCCTGATTCCAGGGCTGGAGCTCTATCCACTACACCACCGACCTGCCTCTACAATATCTCTTAATCACAAAACCTAATGGTCTTTTATCAGTCCTCATACATCTTAATTTTTCTGCAGCCTTTGATAGTCACCCTCTTCACCTTGATGCTTTCATCTCTATAGATTTTTGTGAAACAATAAAGGTATTCCTCCTACCTGTATGACCATTGCCTCTTGATGCTCTTTGCTGGATCTTCATCTAAGTCACAGGTTCCCAGACTTATTTGGCCTACCACCCCATTTTCAAAAAAAATTACTAGGTGCCTTCTTTAATCCTTTAATGAAATATTAAATTTTAATATACAATATTTAATATATAATAAAATTTAATTAAAGTAAAATTTAATCATTTAATGAAATGGGTCATTTGAAAAAATATAATTTTTTTTAAAATGACACATCTTAAATTTAAAAATTTATTGTAAATTTGTGGGGTTTTTCCTGCATTGAAATTTTGGTGAAACAATATTGCATCATGTAACCATATAGTATTGTGTTGCAAACAAATCGTTACATGAACATATTCCTGCCTGTGCATTCTGAACTTCCTGATAATGTGCAATATGCTCACCTGCCAACACTTGCTTGTTAAGACCTGTTGTCGGATTTGACCACTATCAGTTATAGCTTGCATTTTGTGTGTTTATCTGGAAAATAATGTAATCACTATGACTTTAACTCTGTTACACAACAGATGAAACAGGTTTTTCAGAATTTTCTTCTCTTCTTTCCTTATGCTTCCACCACTCCTTATTGTTATTCAGTGCCCCCCAATTACACCAGAGGTTACTACCATTCCCTTCATCTATATAGTGTCCCCCCCACTCAGAGGCAGTATCATTCACTTTGGAAACCTCTGAATTCACAAACTGTGGGTATCATCCAGGACTCTGTCCTGGGCCTTCTTTCTATGTCCTGTTTTTCTTGGTGATGTCAACAGCTCCCATGAATGCAATTATGCTCTTTGTTCAGATGATTCTCATATCTACTTATCCAATACTAACTTCTCTTTAGACACATCTCCAAGTTCCTGTTGTATATCTCAAACTGGATAATAACTTTAATATCTTAAACTCAGCTCATCCAAGACTGTACTCATTCTCTTTCCTGCTCAAGCCCTCCCTTCTTCCTAACTTTTCTATTGTTGTTGCTGAGGACCTCACCATCCTCCCAGTCACCCATGTTTCCCAATCTAAGTGTCACCCTCAACTCCTCACTCTTGCCTTCATATCCAATCAGTGATCAAATCCTACCAGTTTTATTTTCATAACCTCTCATATATGTTCTCTACTCTGACACCTCAATCTCCCCACCCCTATAAAGGCCCTTAAAACTTTCTCCCATACCTTATCTTTTTTGACTTGTTTCTGATCTTTATTGACCTCTTTGTTTTCACACAAGACACTCCATCTCCCAACTCCGTGTAATTTTCACAAGTTTTTCATCTTGCCTTGAATTTTCTCTCTCATCTCTGCCTCCTGGCTTGCCTAACTTCCTTCAAATCCCAACTAAAATCCTTCCCAATCCCCCTTAATACTAATGCTTTTCCTCTGTACCTGTATGTGTCTTATTTGTACATACTGTTTGCACGTTGTCTCCTCCATTAAAATGTGAGCTTCTTGAGAACAAGGACTGCCTTTTGCTTTACTTTATATCCCTAGTACTTACTTAGCACATGCCTGACTCATAGTATGCTAGATGCTGATTGACCCTGAGCTAGTCACAACCTCTTGAGGTCTCAGTTTCCTCATTTATAAAATTGAGTGGTTGAATTCTGTAACCTCTAAAGTACCCACCAGCTCTAAATCTATGATCTTATGAAAATTCTGGGGGAATACAAGTCTGAAGTCTTAGTCCTGTTCCAAATAGTGGTGAATCATGGTGAGGGCAGATGCTGTACACCAATGTCATATCAAGAAGTTGGGCCAGGGAGTCCCCCCCATGCCATGTGCAAAATATCATTTGTATATTAACAATCTGGGTTCAACCACTTTCCTCTTTGATCATCTTGGTCAGGTCATTTAAACTCTCTTTTAGCTTCATCTCTAAAATGAGAGAGTTGAACTAGACAACCCTTAGACCATTCAAGCTCCAAACCTGTGATCCCAGAATCCCCTTTGGCCTCCCACAGTGCCCCATATTCCACCATTGGAGAGTTAATGGAGATATTTATACAGAGCCTGGCTGACCCCTTGCAGGGATTTGGTAGGGTTTGAGAAGTTGACTCAGATGATTCCTCTGATCCCTTAAAAAGAAAAAATGTAAGACTCTGATTCAATTCTGGCTTTGCTTTCTTGTCTCCTCTTCTAAGCTGCAAATTTCCCAGGAAAGGAGAGCACCCTTCAGTCCCCAATACCTCAAGATGAATGAATTTTATTAGACACTTTCTCCAGGTCAAAAGGGTCTCTCTGGGGTTGTAAGATTGGGACTGCTGGGTGGAAGATTGATAGGGACTGAAGGATGCAGAAAAAAGGAGGTAATTTTGGGGATCAGTTCTTTTGGGGGGAGGCAACCCCACAACAAACACTCAAGGAGAGAGGCTTCTTTGGGATGACTTTATTTGTCTCCTTGTCACATAAATGTGTCCTCTTCCTCTTTGACTCTAGGAGAAATAGATCTATATGAGAGGGGTATAGGGGAAGGGGGTGGGACAGGAGAAGCCTGGGGAGAATTCATATTTGAGTGAGAGGACAGGGAAGATAAAGGTGGATGATGAGGAGAGGGTACAACCACTTTCTGCTTCATGGGCTGCAGGACTCGAGGTTTAGGTGCAGTAACCTCTACATTTTGGTTCTGAGGAAGATTGTTGGATCCCACAAAGATTAGGTAGATAATGGCTCCCATGAGTGCTCCTAATGGTGGGGCAACCACAGGGACCCACCACCAGCTGTCTGCCGCTCTGCAAAGGAGACAGAAAAGTTAAGACATTGAGGCACAGAACAGAGAACTACCTGGCCCAAGAGCCAGATGACATATGACTCACTCCCCCAAACAATCACAGTCAGAGTCCTCAATTTTATATGCAACAGAGGGGGCTCATCTTGCCCTAACCATGGAATAACCCCAACCTACTTTCCGCAGAGTGGAGAGGAAACAGAAATCGTATCAGAGCTGGAGAAAGTATCTAATAAAATTCATTCATCTTGAGGTATTAGGTACTGAATAAGAGGCTTAGAAATTAAGTCCATGTCCCTCTTTTTTACAGATAGGGGAACTGAGGATAGGAGAGAGCAAAAGCACCTGCCCAAGGTCATGTGACTCAATTACTGCAGAGGTTAACTAGTAGCAAAGCTTGTACTAGAAATCAAGCCTGCCAACTCCCAGAATCTGTATCTAATTCAGAATTCTGTATCTAAGTGAATAGAGAGCCAGCCCTGTAGTCAGGAAGGTTTAGGTCCTTCTGTCTCTGACACACAGAACCCCCTGGCAAGTGTTGAAGTTGGGGGTGGTGTGGGTGTGGGGGAGACCGCTCAGGAAATGCTTGTTACATTTAATAGAACCAAATGAAATTGAATTACGTGAAGACTTCATTGCCCCAACCAGCAATGCTTGTGAAGATCCTTGGAGGCAGGTCCCTGGATGGGTTGATGGCGTAACCTGTGTTCATGCCCAGTGACAATCCTATTGTGACCACGAGGACACCTATGACCAAAGCATGGGTCCCTTGCAGAGCTGGGTTGTTCTTTTTGTCAGTGATGGCCAACAGGCATAGCTGGAGTATTCCGGTTAAGTATATCTATGGAAACCAAAAAAAAAAAAAAAAAAAAAGGAAACCTCACCCCAAGGAGCACCTGTTGGGAAGAGAACCTGACTTTGGAGAAGTGGCCCAGCAAACTAGAGGACACCATTTTCACCTGAATTTCCTCCTGTGATACTGAGCAGTAGAGATTGGAATTGGAGTTCAGCAAAGGGGTAGGAGTTCATTCATTCATTCATTTTTTCATTTGTTCATTCATTTAACAAAGATTTGTTAAACACCTACTATGTACAAGGGAAGACCATGCTAGCTCCTAGGGACAAAGAAAATAAATGTCACACACGGGAGTTTACAATCTAGCATGACCTGTACGATGGCCACTATACAAATATTATACAAACTTAAATATGATCACTTCCTAGGGGGAAGCTGTGGTTTAGTGGAAAGAGCACTCAATATGGAGTCAGAAGACCTGTGTTCAAATTCTGGTTCTTCCACTTACTGTCTATGTCCCCTGGGCAAATAATTTCATTTTTTTGTAGGACTGGGGAGTTTCTTCTTCTGTAAAATGAGGGGGTTGAGCAGAATGATCTTTAAGGTCCCTTGTAGTCCTAAATTGTATTATGTCATTTCACTTCTCAGAACCTCAGTTTTCCAATTTGTAAAGTGGGGAAAATAATATCTGCCCCACCAGCCTCATAGAATAGTTGTGAGAATCAAATGAGATAAGGTATGTGTAGGTGTTTTATAAATTATCAGTCTCTATATAAATTTCAGCTGTTAACATTATTGTGAGAAAGAGCATGGCCAAGAGTGGTACATAGAAAGAACAGGAGCATTAGAGTCGGTAAGACCTGTCACCTCTGACATGGAATGGCTGTGTGACTCTGGGCAAGTACCCCAGATGTCTAAGAATATAAGTTGTAGGACGTTTAGAGATATACATTAGCAGGGGGAATTTTCTCACTGAGAATATCACAAGTTAAGACACATATTCTCCTCCTCAAACCCTGCCGGCCCCCCTTGCCAAATGTGCTATGAAAGATTCAAGAAAAGGAGAACTCACTTCCCAGTGGGAGGAATAGGGAAGACTTCTACAAGGAGGTGGAATCTCATTTGGGTCTCAAAACAAGGGAGGTGGTTTCAGAAAAACCTGGGAAGACATATGAATAGATGCAAAGTGAAGTGAGCAGAACCAGGAGAACATTGCACACAGTAGCAGCAATACCATACAATGGTCAACTGTGAATGACTTAGCTATTCTGATCAATATAATAATCTAAGCCAGTTCCAAAGGACTTATGATGAACAATGCCATCCACCTCCAAAGAAAGAACTGATGGAGTCCAAATGCAGATTGAAGCATAATTTTTTTCACTTTATTTTTCTTCCTTTTTTTTCTTTGCCAACGTGGTTAGTATGGAAGTATGTTTTGATGACTTCACATGAGGGAGTGAATCCAGAAATCAAGTGTTTTAAAAAAACCTGAATGTCAATAATAGTAATTTTTTTTAAAGGGAAGGATTTAAATAAGAAACAATAGGGATTGGAAGGAGGCCACTTCAGCCGTGAGGAGCATTCTGAACAAAGACATGACATAAGGGTCAAAGCTCAGTGAGGCGATCAGATGGAGTCTTAACATAGTCAATGGTATTTTTATGATGTGGAAGCCATCCTAAAGTGGAGAATCATAATGTATGGAGTTGGTAGGGCATTCTGGTGCTAGTATATTAAGAGGAGACATGTGGCACAGTGGCTAGACTGCTGGATCATGAAGATCTGAGTTCAAATACTGCCAGGAGCAATTAGTAGCTGTGTGAGATTTAACCTCTTTTACCCTCAGTTTCTTCATCTGTAAAAATAAGAACACTCCCCCCACAGGGATCAAAACAGGTGATATACGTAAAGTGCTTTACAAACTTTAAAGCAACTATATAAATCAATTTGTCAAAACCTTTCAGAACCAGTGGAAGAAAATTACAGCTGGGATCTGCCTGGTGACTTGAGGAGGAGAGTGGCTCTGTGAAAAACACTGGGATAACCCACTTAGGAGATCAGGATGGCAAGAAGTTAGGTGTTCAGAAACCAAATCATTCCTTAAAATGTACAAGGAGAAAAAGGCAGCTCTCTTTCTCAACCCTACAGGCCACAAAAGGGAAGCTCAACATGTTTTTTGAAAACAATTCCATGACAATTTTGCACTTATCTAGGTCTGATATGACTTACTTAAAGCCAGTTATGAAGGACAAGCTTGAACTTGCTAGAATTGCAAGAACTAAAACTCAATGTGGGGAAAGGTTTAGTCAGAATGATGGAAGACGCATCGAGACAGATGGGAACTAAGGGAAGGAATTGTATTCAGTGTTGATTCTCCCTCTTGCCTTTTCCAATCCAATCCAAATCCGAGGTAATAGCACTAATTCATGTGGGCACTTAATACATGTGCCTACCATGTATAAGGCATTGCAAAGTGATACAGAAACCAAATTCAATAGTCCCTGCATTTACATTCTACTCAGAGATATACCATGTAAACATAAACATACAGAAGATTCTTTGAAGGAAAGAACGCTAACATCTAGTGGAATCAGGAAGACTTCCCGGGGAATGTGATATGTGAGCCTTGCAGGAGATATACTTAGAGGCACAGGTGAATTCCAAGGTTGGGGCACAGAGAGAAGAGATGGGATACCAAGTTTGGAGGGAAGTACATAGGACAGCAGGCCTGAAAGGGAGATGGTGTAAAAAAGAATAATATGATTTAAATCTGGAAAAACAGTCTGGAGCCAGATTGTGAAGGTCTTCAAAAGCCAAACAGAGGAGTCTGTATTTTATTTCTAGAAGTAGGGAAGTTACTAAAAGTTTTCAAGCAGAGGCTTAACATGGTTGGACTTGTGTTTTAGGAATATCAATCTGATGAGATGCTAATGCGCTGTTGGAGTTGTGAACTGATTCAACCATTATATAGAGCAATTTGGAACTGTGCCCAAAGGGCTATAAAATCATGCATATACTTTGACCCAGAAATGTCATTACTAGGTCTGTATCCCAGAAGAGATTTTTTAAAAAAGGATAAAGACTTCTATGTACAAAATGTTTATAGCAGCTCTTTTCTGGTTGCAAAGAACTGGAAATTGAGGGATACCTATCAATTGGAAAATGACTGAAGAAGTTGTGGTATATGATTGTAATGGAATACTATTGTGCTAGCAGGATGCTCTGAGAAAAACCTGGGAAGACCTATGTGAACTGAGGTGAACTGAAATGAGCAGAACCAGTGCAACATCCTATGGAGTAACAGCAGTATTGTATGACAATCTACCGTGAATAACTTGGTTATTTTGGTAATACAATGATCCAAGATAACTCTGAAGGACTTATGATGAAGAATACTATCCATTCCCAGAGAAAGAACCGATGGAGTCTGAATATAGATCAAAGCATTCTTTTTTACTTTCTTTACTTTTCTTATTTTGGGGGGAGTGTCTATGTTTTCTTTTACAACATGACTAAACTTATATATCAAATAATTTTTTAAAAAGGAATATCAATTTGTCAGCTAGGTGGAGGATAGATTGGAAAGTGAAGAGACTGGAAAGCAGGAGCATCATTAGAAAGTTGTTACACCCATCCTTGGCAAGTAGGCCTTAACCAGGATGGTGGCTATGTGGTGGTAATGGATGCAAGATATGCTGGGGAGGTACTATTGATAAGACTCAGCAACTGATTGACTGTGTGGAATGAGGGCAAGGGAAGGTTTAAGGATTGACCCTAACATAGCAAACCTGAGTGACTGGAGGGAGTGATAGTGCTCTCAGTAGGAAGAAATATGCTTAGAGGAGGAGTAGATTTACAGGGGAAGAGAAGGAGTTCTGTTTTGCACATGCTGAGTTTGAGCTCTAACCTCTAGTTAGACATGTCAGCTAGGCAGATTAGGGAGACAGAATAGGATTGGTTATATCAATCTGGGATAATTAAACACATAAAAGCTGATGAGAAGGGGAGGAGAGAGTGAGAGGAGGAGAGAGAGCAAAAAGGGAGAGGAGAGAGAGGGGGAGAGAGGGGGAGAGAGAGAGAGAGAGAAAGAGGGGGAGAGAGAGAGAGAGAGAGAGAGAGGGGTAGTATAATGGATAGCCCTGGGACTAGAGTGAGGAGGAACTTTGTTCAAATTTCACATCAGGCACACTTGTTTGCTGTGTGATCCTAGCAAGTCACTTAACTTCAGTTTCCTAAACTGTAAAACGGGGATGATAATAGCACCTACCTCCTAGGGTTGTTGTGAGGATCAAATGAGATAATATTTCTAAAGCTTTTAGCACAGTGCCTGGCACATAGTAGATATTTAATAAATGCTTGTTTCCTTCCTTCCTTCTTTCCTTCCTAGTCCAGAGTCTTGGAGGACACCTACAGTTGGGGGTGGGACAAAGATGACCCAACAAAGGAGACTTACTAAATCCCCTCCCCTTCTTTTCTCACCACCCAGATCCTATCCATGATTCTCATAACCTAATTCAGGTCCTAACCATGAGTTACACCCTAAACAACCTCATTGATTTTCTCTTTCTCTGATTTTTTCCAAGCTCCCAAACTCTGGTTTCTTGATTCTATGCTGTTCTACAGTGTTCTCTCTTTGTTCTGACGATGCAAATCCTGCCTCCCTTTCTGTACTGTAAGCTCCCCAAGACCAAGACCACATGACCTCCAAGTCCTCTCATCTGCCTAGAACAAGAAAGGGCATAAAATCCTTCAACCCAGTTTACTTATTTGCTTCTTAAAGAAGACAATACCATATGAAAGTGAATAAACAAATGGAAGAATTTCAGTTACTGTAATAATAAGCAAATAAGTGAATGAGATATTTCAGGGCCAAATGCCTTCTTGGGGCTTCTCAGATAACAGACCTTCTTTGCTTTTACATAGAGACAGTCCTGTTAGTGGACTGAAATATTGTCTCTGGGGCACATGTTCAGGGGGGGTGGGAGAAGGGTTAAAATTGGCCCTCTACTTGGGCAGATTTGGTTTGAGGGAAGCTGAAGTGTTCACCCTTCCCCTGACATAGCTCTCCCCTCTTCCCAGATCCCACCCTCGGATTATTGGATGTACTAATATAGTAGAGAGCACAGGCAGGGTTGTCTGGGTCCAGAAGACCCCTATATTTCATTTGTATGGAAGTGGTCTAGGAGGGCCCTTAAATTTCTCCCATAACACTTGAAGGTCCTACCCCCTCTCATTTCCCCCACCTAGACTCTGAGCCCCTCACTCACCACTGACCTCATCTATGAATCCCCTCCACAGAGTCATGTGGGACGCAGGATATGTAGCAAATATGCCTGCAGTTGCCCGGGGTCCAGTGACTGTCAGATTCCCATCCGTGTACCGTATGAGCGCATCTGGGAAGAGAGGGTGAAAATCACAACTGGTTAGTCTTGGACTATTATGGACTCAAAGCAACCAAAAATCTAGGACCTATGACTCTTTCCCCTGCCCTAACCCCTAAGCCAGCTGGGAAACTAGGCTTCAGGGCCCAGAAGGAGATGAGACAGTAGGTAGCCTGAGCTATTTTCCTTCCTATGTAACCCCCATAGTGTATAGGACTTGAGAGAGATATAGAATAAAGACTGGAAAACATCTATCTGGTAGTGGAGTAAGCAAACAGAAATATTTACTTTAGGAAGAGAATACCCTCTTTATTAAGGGCAGAGAGTGAAGAAGACAGGCATGATTATATACTCAATACCACCCATTTCACAGATAGGGAGACAGAAGTCCAGAGTTGAGAAATGATTTGGAATTCTTGAATATCAGAGCTTGAAGGGAACTTGGAAATCACCTAACCTAATAATCCTAATTTTACAGTTGAGGAATCAGGAGACTTGCCCTAGGTCACATAGTAAATTAATAGCAGAGCCTAGATCTTCTAACCTCAGATCTGTGAAAAGTCATATATATCTATGTATATATCTATAAACATATATGTGTGTGTATACGCACATATCTGCTTAGTCTACTACATACACACACACGCACACACACGTATATATATGTGCATATATATACGTGTGTGTCTGTGTGTGTGTCTGTGTGTGTGTGTGTAGTAGACTAAGACAACAGGGCTCTGTTCATGGGACCTCCAGATTCTACTACTGTGTGACTCACCATAAAAGAGGCCATATATGGTAACTGATGCTAAGAAGGATCCAAAGCACTGTCCCACTATGTAAACAGGAAATTTCTTCCAGGGCATCTGACCCAGGACGCAGCTTGTAAACGTAATAGCACTGTTCATGTGGGCACCTAGAGGAAGGAGAGTAAGCAATGGGGCTTATGGGGAAAGGGAACTTGGTCTGAAATACATCCCTAATGTCAGCCAGTGTGACATAGACCCTGGGCTGGGGGAAGTGGGGGAAGGGAACTTAAGAAAAAGATCTAGGGGTGGAGCCTTCAAAGAAATTGTGGAGGAGGGGGAAGGAGAATTTGGAAAGGGAACCTTCAGGGGAATATAAAAGGGAAGGTTGGGGGGGGTTCCTGGAATGACTGGCAATCAGTGAAGGAGGATAAGTTTTTTGGGTGGGCTGGGAGGTCCCCAGTCACAGTTCTTCATTACTTTGGACATGCAAAAATGATGTAGTGTTCGAGGGAAAAAAGACTGGAATCAGCTTATGTAGACAAATAAGGCAAATAAGGCAAGGGCTGATCTGTTTTAGAGGCAGGGTCTGATTCCCAGATACTCACCAGAGATTCCCCCAGCCACGTGGACCCCCATGGCAACACCAAAGCCAAATCCCAAGTTGATGCTGAGGTATGTCCCATAATCACTCCCCCCTAGAACCTTCTGGGCCACAGATCCCAAACCAAACACCTGGCTCCAAAAAGAGAAGAGCAAAAATTTGAGATCTCTGACTCCTGCTGTCTCCTAAGCTTAGGCTGTATGGTCCCACCCTTAGGGGACTCCCAAACTGGGTGACCCAAAGAGATACCGCAAATGGCTTAAGGAGGACCTATCTTGTGTGCATACGTCCCTCCCTCTGGATTCATCTTCATCCATCTTCATCCCACCCGCTTTCTAGCATCTCCCAAATGGGTGTTCGTTGCCCCCATCACCCTGCCATGCCCTTAGCAGTGTCAAAACACTTAAACTTTTGACTGTGATCTCATCAATCCCATCTCTGTACAGTTCCTTTTTATCAATAGGATGCCCTTTAGACCATCATACCCTGTCCTCTCCTTCTCCCCACTGCCAAGATAGAAAAATAAGGAAGGGCTTTTTGGAGAAAGAACATAGGAGGTGACAAATAAATATGTGTTGATTTTTGAAAGGAAGAAAGCCAGGAACTGGAAAAGGCCATTCCCTTGCATGGAGACAACCCCCAAGCTTGAAAACCTCTCTTATCCCCTCTGCTCAGAGCCTCCATAGGCCTAAAGGGAAGCTGCCTTTCTAACAAAAATCAGATATAAAAGAAACTAGTTGGTGGGGAAAAGAAATGAGACAGCAGCTTCTACTCTCCTCACCCAACCAAAGCTCCCTCATCTGTGCCTTAGGTTATCAACATCAGTTCTAAACTTAACGAAAGCACAGTGTACCAGACCTACTCTGACCAAGGCCGTGCACCATGGAACCAAGCTGGGAGAGGCATATGTGTGGTCTCTACAGGGTTTGAAAACTGGCCTCCACTGGGTGTAACTATCCACCAGAGGATTTGTACCTTTGCTGTGACACCCGTATACATGGACTTGGCATGAAATACCTATGTCCTCACTAAAGAGTAGTCTTTTTCCCCTTAACATTTATCTCTAATTCAATTTCAACCTCTTAAGTTCAGCTCATCATTATAGCCTGTGAAGACCTTTTTTTATTTTGGATTCCACTTCTGTCCTTCAACATAGTAATTCTCTTTCCCAACTTTATAGCAGCTGTAAATTTGATGAGAATGCAGGTTTTCAAATTAAGTGGGAAAAAATCAACAGCAGACAAGGGCAGTTACAAAATCACTGAATCTAGTCTGATTCTTAGGAGGCTGAGATGGGAAACAAAAAAGGCGGGGGCACTTCTATTTTTTTCTTCCAAAGAGCACCAGAGAAAGGCAGATCTGAAAGGTATATTCTGTACCTTCGGTTCCAAGGTTAACAGCCCTCATGGGGCTGGAATTCTTTAGTATCAATGAGTAACTGCCCCTTGATGGTTGAAATGGTAGAGGGGGTTTAAATCTGGGAGAGAGAAAGAGAGGAAGAGATTGGATCCAGAGATACTTCCTTGATAAGCCCCATCTCTTTAGGGATTTGGGATGAGTGCAGATGATGGGTTATCTAATCTATTTCTCCTCCCCTTTCTAATTAAGGTAGGCCTAAAGAAGAAGAAGGAGCTGTTGGATGAGATAGTGGATAGAGCAATGGTCTTGGATTCAGGAAAACCTGAGTTCAGATCTGACCTCAGATATTTACTAGCTATGTGATCCTGGACAAGTCACTCAACCCCTCCTTGCCTCCCTTCCTCCCCTGTAAAATAAGGCACACTGGAGAAGGAAATGACAACTCTAGTATCTTTGCCAAGGACTTATCACAAAAAGTTGAACACAACTTCCCAATAACAAAAAAAGGAAAAGGAGATGAAGGGGAGTTTTATCTCCCATTTGCAAAAATCTCAAGGAATTATAACAGCTGCTGTCTATTATCTAATCAATACCTGACCATGTAACAAGCCAGGGAACTGTTTAGGGACATTAGCTCCTCCCCACTCCCACCTCAGTCTTTCTCTAAAAGGTGGAGAAGAACACTGATTTGGAGTCCAAAGATGCTGGTTTAAACCCTTGCTTCCTATCTGTGTGACCTTGGACATATCAGTCATTTCCCCTCTCTCTGCCTCAGTGTCCTCATATGTCAAAAAGGGAATAATGCAATGCCTAGTTTACAGAATTGTTGAGGATCTAATGAGGTAATAGGATGTGAAAGTCCTCTGAAGAAATTTATGTTGATTGTTTTCCTCTTTTTTTGTCTTCCTTGTCCATCACTTTTAGAAATATTAATTCAAAAAGGTAGCAATGCCATTTATTGTGAGCCACTCTGTGTCCCAACTCATAAAACTCTAGCCTACATCCTGCTCCCATCATGATCACTCTCTCCTTCTAAGGCCAAGTTTTATCATTTTTTATTTTATGCCTCCTCTTATTACCCTGGATGCTGACTGCCCTTGAGCACTCAAACCTCCTCCTGGGATGGGATGCACTCCTAGAAAAGAAAAGTCTTTCTCCAAGAAAGTGCTCTCCTAATAAGCAAATCCCCCCCAGCCTAAATCCATTATAAGACCCTAGATTCTCCCCATAGTCACCTTCCCCCTCCTCCTTACCAGAGTCCCTTTCTACTCCCTGCCCCAGAAGCCTTCATTTTCTCATTCTGTTCTCCTATAGCCCTTACTCTTGTTGAGAAACTGAAGAAATTACTATCCCTTACCTGTTCACCTAGGGAGTGGGTGGGATGCATCTCCAATACCCTTTTTGTCTCTTACCTCCTCTCTCCCCATTCCTACAATTTCCCATATCCTTTCCCATTAAAAGATAATTGATTTATTTAAAGTTCACCCTAGAATTTAGTCCATGAAAGACTTGAGAACACTACATTAAAGCTCTGTGGAATTAATAATGCCCTATATTTGTATAGTGCTTACATATAAGCACTGTATAGATAGGGAAACTGAGGCCCAGAGAGATTAAATGACTTATCCAAAATTATACAGTGAAAGAACAAGGACTCCAATTCAACTCATGAGTCCTTAACTCCAAGTTCAATGCTATTACCTTCCTGAACTTTGGTCTGGTTTAGGGGGGAGAGACTAACTGTTGACTTGTCTTTGTGTCCTCTGCTGACTGGAGTTGGGTCATACCAGTATGGCCCATATGGCACTAGTTATGGGCTAAATAGAAAGACTGGTTTTATTGACAATGGAGTAGCAGAAGTTAGGTGAATTTTATCTTGAACCACCTCATTTCTTAACACTTTGTAAGGTCTTCCCCAATCCCTTCCCCCATCACTTTGTCCTCTCCAAGGTCACCAATGACCTTCTAATTATCAAATCCAATCACTTCTCCATTCTCATCTTCTTCAACCTCCACGCAGTACCAGCTGTGGAACCTTTGACAAGTCACCTCCCCTCAGTTTCCTGATCTGTAAAGTACAAAATGAGGGAGGCCTGATTAGGTAGCAGTGGGTCTGAAAAAAATCTGAGGGTTCAAGTGGCCCACAAGCTTGATATGTATCAGCAGCCAAAAACATAATGAGATCTTGGGTTGCCTTAAGAGAAGCAGAAATTTCAGGAATAAGGAGGTAACTGTCACTCTGTGTTCTACCCTGGAGAGACTACTTCTGGGGTACTGTGTTCAGTTCAGGCCACCAGGACTTAGAAAGAGCATTTGATGAGGCCTTGGGTTCATGTCCTAGACTAGATAATGTGCTGCATGTTCATACATATTACCAACAATAATTCAGAAAAAATAGAGACATTTTTGCTAAGTGTTCAGTAATGTAAGTTTAAAATCATACTTGATTAAGATTCAATTATTTATCCAGATTTATACAATTTAACAAAAATATATTACATGATATTTAATAAAATTAAATACATAAACTTCTTGACACTATGCAAAACCCCCTAAAAAAATTTAAATTGTATTCATTCAAGCCTAGCTTCAGTTTCAACTCTCCAGGAAAACCCTGTAATACTGTCCCCAGCTCATACTGACCTTTCTGTTCTCAGAACTCCTGTAGCAGGTAGGTTAAATCTGAGGCAAACATCCTAGCCTTTATTCACGTATTAGCCTGTGGTGTTCTCTAATTATTTCATACACATGGGTCTTGTCTCCCCATTAGACTATGAGCTTCCCTTGGACAGGGGGATTATGTCCTCTCCCACTTCTCATTAGACCAAGTTTGTGTCTCCCCTTCCTCCTCGGCACCCTCAACCCTCTTTCCAAAGGAAGCAAGGAGAAGGAACCCTGGGCTCCTGGCTCCCCTGGGGTACCTTTCTCTCATCTGGAGCTCTAGAGACAATACCCACAGCATCCTTCTTTGTCCTCTGCCCATTGGAGATAAGAGGACGGCTATTCCCTGGATAGTCAAGATATCACACAACAATACTCCCTTTCCTCTGACCAGGATGACTCCCTCCCTCACCCACCCCCCTTGACCCAGGCATCTGTAGGAGGAAGTAAAAATGGGTCCCTCCTTCATCACTGGCCTCTCACCATCATGACATATGTACTCATGAATTCAGCCAAGAATTCTCTCATCATGTCTCCCCGCAAAACTTCCTGCATGCGCTGCATGACATCACTGGATGTCTGTAGTCTGCTTAAGGGTTGGCTTCTGGGTAAAACACTGGAAAGGCAGAGAGAAAAAGAGGAGGAATGAGGTCCAGCTCCCTGTGTTGGCTCTCTTTGCCCTCTCAGACTCTCATTTAAGCTCTTTTCTTGCCCTGCATCCACCAGGTTTAAAGCTTAACTTCTCCCATGCCCCCAATCACTCCTCCCCACTCATGACTGGGGTCCTCTTCCTGGGACAAGCTAGCAGGGAAGGGTGTCCAGCTCTGTGTCCAGTGAAGTTTCTGGAAAGACCAACAGAGAGTTTATGGAAAAAATGAAGGACAGACAGTTCCTGGGGCTTAATCGGGATTTACCTCTTGTTTGCATAGTATAGTGCTGAAGTAAAGAGGAAAAGTTTTGGCCATATCCATTTGACAGAGGGGAAGGATAAGATGGAGGGTGGCTAGGTGTCACAGTGGATTGAGTATGAATGGGAACACATTTAGTGAAGACTTCTCAGGGATACTCTAGGGAGTCTTCTCCCTAGAGTAAAAGAGACCTTAGGCCCAGGTTTCCATTCCTCCAGAGTCAGGGAATTTCCACATAAGGCTATATATTGCATTAGGATCAGTGATTGGATATGACTCACTACTTCCTCAATACCTAATTTGCATATACGCACGCAGTTTGCAGTCCTCACATAGGTCCACTTGATTTGCATAAATTCTCAATGCTCATTTGCATGAGTCGTCAATACTTCATTTGCATATATTTTCAATGCATAATTTGCATATAATGACGTGTATTTTCATGGGCTTTGTAACATCCGGGGAGCAGGAAATTTGAACCAGGTTTCAAAAGGGATTGGTTAGATTTCGTGCCTAGAATGTAAGACCTTGCTTCTCAGCCAATGAGAATAATGGTCAGCTGTGGGAGGGGGACTTCCGAGTCAGGGTCTATATAAATTGCATTCTGCTTCTGTAAGGTGCCTCCTGACTCCAGCTTTACTGGTGAAGGGACCACCTGCTTCTCCTAATAAAGGAGATTTTCTGTTTTTACTTTGAGACACCTCTGAGCAGTCAATTTGAGTAAGGGAGGGGTCATGCTTCCCCCACACAAGTGCCAGGCTTGAAATCAGAAACTCATCTTCCTGAGTTCAGTCTGGCCCCAGATACTTCCTAAAGCTGTGTGACCCTGGGGAAAATTTGCCTCAGTTTCCTCATTTGTAAAATGAGCTGGAGAGGAAATTGGTAAACCACCTCAGTATCTTTGCTAAGGAAACCTCAGTTGGGGTCACAAAGAATCAGACATGCCTGAAATGGCTAAACAAGGATAAGACTGAGCAGAAAGTCTGGAGGCAGCTAAGCAAAAGTAGGGAAACAAAACTTGAAATGATAAAGGGGAGATCTCAGAGGGAAAAAAGGGTGGGGGAGGGTCAGCTGTCAGAAATAACGGGTTCCATGTTTGTAAGCAAAAATATGGTGCCAACCTCTGTGGACAGGGAGGTGAGGATGGTGGTGGTGGTGGTGATGGGGTGAGAGTAGAGCGGAAGAGGGAGTCAGATCAAGGACAATCTCTGCAATCAGTGATGAATTCGGTAAACCTTGTGAAAACATCACTGAGATAAGTGTCAAAAGACTGTGAACAGTTACTCCAAAAAGCTGTGTTCTGCCAACAATCCTGACTTTCCTCAGACAGACACAGCAGCACCTGTGCTGAACTAAGGTGGTCCAGTGAGACACTAGTTTTAATCCCAGCTATCCATACTAATGGATTAAAGAGCAGAAGCACAGGTAATCCAAAAGTGGCTACTAAACTGAAGATCTTTCGTGCTTAGCTTTGATAAGTGTTTGTTCTCACAAGTAAATGGGGGGATTGAGATAGCTGACAATACCATCATAGGGGTGAAGGTGAGGGGGGAGTGAGTGGGGATCACAAGTGATCTCCATGAGGAAGAAAAGGTGAGGCATTGAAAGAGACTTAACATGACTTCATAAGTCTGATAAACCTCTGACAACCCAAATAAAGAGTTGATCTAGGAGTTCTCCTTAATCAGATTTGTTAAGCACACAGAAGGATGAGTCTTTGTTGGGAATTTAACAAGCCTCCTAGAGGGGAGTCATTGTCAGTACTTTCAATTGCAACCTCCCATGGAGGGGGAAAGTGTCCATTGGCACCTTGTTGAGAAGGCTAATGACTTGATAAGGTCTTAAGTGACAAAGGTTGCTCCCAAGATGCACCACTCCATTTGGAGTTGCTGTTTGGCACTTCCTAAAGGATGGGCTGCCTTCTAGGTAAATTGGTTCAGACCCTTGGGAAGATGAACTCTTATCAGAGCCACCCCTTCTCATTAGCCTATAAAAGTAAGTTCCAACTATTGTTCTGTAAGAAATGGTGAGGGGGGGATTTCAGAAAAACCTGGAAAGACTTGCATGAACTGATGCAGAGTGAAGTGAACAGAACCAGCTCACAGTAACAGCAACACTGTACAATGACCCATTTTGTGTTAGCTCTTTTCAGCAATGCAGTGATCTAAGACAATTCCAAAAGACTTGTGATGGAAAATGCTATCCCTATTGGGGGAAAAACTGTGGAGTCTGAATGTAGATTGAAGCATACTATTTTCTTTTGTTTGTTTTTGTTTTTTCTTTCTCATGGTTTTTCTCTTTTGTCCTGATTCTTCTTTTACATGACTAATGTAGAAGTATGTTTAATATGATTGCACATGTATAGCCTATATCAGATTCCATGCCATCTTGGGGAAGGGGGGAGGGGAGGAAGGGGGGAAATGTAGAACTCAAAATCTTATAAAACTGAATGTTCAAGACTATATATATGTATATATGTGTATATATATATATATATATATATATATATATATATATATATATATATATATATAGAGAGAGAGAGAGAGAGAGAGAGAGAGAGAGAGAGAGAGAGAGAGAGAGAGAGAAGGGGGGGGGGAAGAGAGAGAGAGAGTTAAATAAGTCCATCAAGAACTCAGGATCTTTTTGCCTTTCTCCTTCCTCCTTTCCTCCAGAGATGATCCTCCTGAGAGAAGAACAGGTAGGGATGGAAATAGGTTGGGCATTGCCTACCTCCACCCCCAAGATCCACCTAACAGCAGAAACAGTTATGATTTTCTTTTCCCACATGACCCAAGAGAGAAGTCGGAGGCAGGGTGAGGATTTCTTAGGCACAGTGATCTCAGAATCTAGACTTCCAGCCAGAAAAATGGAGATGTCTGGCATAGTGCCAGCCTCAGAGATTGCTTCATAAAAAACCTTAAGTTTGAGGGTCTGAGAAAGCCATACAAGCAAGGGGATCTTCTCAAGGTCTCTCCTGGAGATAAGAGAGGATTGCCCACATAACTCCTGATGCTGGATGGAGGAGGGGCAAGGGACTAAAAGCCATGTCACCGAGAGAAAAAGGAACAGAGCTCTGCCCTGCACTATTACAGTAAGTTATTTGGATGGTGTAGGTCTGATGTGAAGGAAGTTGCCTCTCTTACAGCCTCAAGTGTATTTCCTTTCCAAGAAAGATCACGCCCTCCAGAGGTTTCTGTGAAACAACAGAGGGGATTCACTGAAATGTCAGGTAGTTTCCTTCAAGGGAGGGAGAAAGGTTCAAACTACAGGATAACATGATGAGTCTGGTGGAGACTATGCAGAATTTTATGGGAACGTGGTACTCACTGAAGAAGGAGAGGAACATTAATTTTTTTATGGACTGTTACAAGTCCCTTAATAAGGTTTCTGCATTTGTTTATGGACTCCTGTAATTTCATTGCATCTTCTTCATTTCCTTTGGGGTGAGATCAAAGCTACCCTGTACCTCGTATCTATTTGTTATCATGAGTGCTTGTATGGAAAGGGATGACCTTTTAAACCCATATCTCTAAGACTGAGGCACAATCTATATTCAGCTATTTCCCAGAATAAACTCCAAGTCAGAAAAGATACAAGCCAAAAAGAAGCAACACTTATAGGACTGCCTCCAGGACTAGACCTTGGTTCATACAAGCCAACAGTTCAGAATTCTGGGCCATGGGTTACAAAAAAATGTAAAAATAGATACAAATATCCACCCCTTGCTGCCAGTCTGATCTCCCACTCAAGATGTGGAAAGCCTCCAGGGTGAAAAGAAGAAACTTTGCCTTTGACCTCCCTTGCTCCTGCTATGCCTGTCCCTTTTTCAGGAAGTGAAAGAGGAAAGTCGTCAGGGAGTGGACTTTCATTTCCTGCTATGACATCTTCTGCCTAATCTCCAGCCCTTAGAGGGACTAGCAGTAGTGAAACAGGGCTTCTCATTCGACCGTCTGACCATCTGACCATCTCACCTCATGTTACACTTGAGTCTCATGGCTGATCTCCAGCCTCCTCTCTGAAGAGGCAGTGATGAGCATTCTCACACCTGATTGTATCTGATGCATCCCAGTGATTGTGAACCCTCATCCTCCAAACTCCTTTCCCCATTCCTTACCACCTAATTCTTTATTCCCATTCCCCCTCAACCCTCCCGCTGCAAAGTCCCAACCAAATGCCATCTGTTCCTTCCATACTGTGCCCTCTGGAATGCCTGTTCCATGGGCAACTAACTTCCCTTCATTCTAAATCTTTTCATCTTCTAATGATCACTGAAACCTGGCTCCCCTTCTGGCCACTCTCTCCACTACTGGATTTAATTATTCCCGTCTGCTCATTGGTTGAAGAAGGGGAATTGGAATACTCCTTGTTCTCCCATTGTCACTTTCAGGCTCTCCCCCTTCCTCCACTACTCAATAACCTCACCTCCTTTGAATTTCATGCTATTCATGGTAATCAAAATCCTGATAGCTGTTGTGTGTACTCACTCTCCTTTCTCAATGAGTTTGGTACCTGGCTCACAATTTTTCTCTCCTTCCCAACTCCTGCCTTTGAGACTCCGTCTCAAACCCCCTAACTACTTAGTTTCTAAAACTATTCACTTCTCATGATCTGTTCCCCCACCTTACCTTAGACACACACAAAGATGGTTGTACCCTTGAACTTGCCATCACCCCCAAATGCATTACAACTCCATGTTCAAGAATTGTTAAATTCTCTTATCTAACCATAATCTATTTTCTTCCCACCACTCCCTCTGGCCTTCCTGACCTCCAATCTCTTAGTTCTTTCTCAGACTGTCTTTCCTATACTAGCCAATCTTCTCTTTTCTCTATCTTGACCCCTTGGGTCAACTATTTCAATTCTATACTATCCTCTTCTCTTGAGTCCCCAGCTCCTTAGGTCTCCAACTGAATCTTGCCAAATCTCAGACTCTCACTATCTGCCATCTTCTCTCCTAATGCTGCTAAACAAAAGTGGAGAAAACCATGAAACCATTCTGACTGAATCCCCTACAAATTTATGTACACAATAGGTGTATGTACATACAGTATGTGTACAGTATGTACACAGTAGGCCCTTCCTTCTGCTAGGCAGTTCTACACCAGCCTTATCAACTCACTATCTCATTTTCTACTGTAGCACTTCTAAACCTTTTCATCCCTCCTCAGATCTCTCTTTCAGCTAAGAACCTTGTTTCATATTTGACAGAAAAAAATTTGAGGCCATTCGTTCCCTCTTCTCCCCTCTTCTTCAAATCACTCAAATGCCTTCTGCCACTATCTCCTTCACCCCGTCCCTTACTTTGAGGTGGTCTTACTCTTTACAAGGTCTATTCCTCTACCTGCACAAGTGATCCCCCTCCTATCTCCTCCAAAAGATTGCCCCCTCTGTCATCCCCACTCTGTCACTTGGATTCTATCTCTTATTATCTACAAATTCCTTTCCTATTGCTTATAAACATACATAGCCATGTCTCTCCCATCCTCAAAAGGCTCTCTCACTTGAACCTTCCATCCTCACTAATTATCATCCTATATCTCTTCTGCACTTTGTGACTAAATATCTTGAAAAGGTTGTATATAATAAGTGCTTCCACCTTTTCTCCTCTCACTTACTTGTTAACCCTTTACAATCTAGCTTCTGACTTCAGCATCCTACCAAAACTTCTCTCTCCAAACTTACCAGTGATCTCTTAATTGACAATTCCAATAGCCTTTTCTCAATCCTCATTCTTGACCTCTTTGCAGCTTTTGATGACCACTTCTTGATACTCTCTTTTCTCTAGGTTTTCAGAACACCATTTTTGCCTGGTTCTCCTCCTACCTTTCAGATCACTTTACCTCTCAGTCTCCTTTTCTGGATCCTTCCTCCAGATCACTCCCTCTAACACTTCCACAAGCTTCTGTCCTGGACTCTCTCCTCTCCTCCCCTCCTCCCCTTTGCTCCTGCCCCCCCTTTTCCTCTCCTCTCCTCCTCTCCTCTCCCTTCTCCCCTCTTCTATCCCTCTCCTTTTCTCTTCTCTCTTCTCCTCTCCTTTCTTCTCCTCTCTTTTCCTCTTCTTTCCTCTCCTCTTCTCTCTCTTTACTACTGGTGATCTCCTCAGCTTCCATGGATTTAATTACCATTTCTAAGCTGATGATTCTCAGATCTACCTATACTGCCTTCACATCTCTACTGATCTCCAAAACCAAACTTTTTTAGTTTAGTAGGACAAAACTGAGATTGTTTTCTCCTCAGATAGCCTTTGAGAGAGAGTTCAGGGCCATTTCCAGAATACAGTGATGAATGATGCCTTAACAAAGTTCTATTCAATTCAACAAGTATTTGTGAATTTAGGCACATCTCATATTTTAGATATCAGTTTAGAACATAAAGTTCTTTATAAAATCTTATGAAGGAAGATAGTGAATGATTATGATGGTTCATAAAAGAAATGATGGAGAGGAAAATGAATTTATAGAAAGCTATGCAAGAAGAAAATCATCCCAAGAGCACTCAATGATAAAACTGGATGGAAAAAAACCACGACAAAGGAAACAGACGGGCAAGGTTTCTATGACAAACAATTCTTTCCATCAGGAGTTCAGAGAGAGTGCATCAGGAAGTAGAAGAAATGGCATTAAAAAGCACAGAAAGATACAAGCAAACAAGAACAAAGATGGGACAAGAGCATGAACCAGGACAAGTACCCATGGAGGAAGGCTACACTAGAAGTAAAATTATTTCAAGGATGTTGAGGAATAAATTTTCTAGATATCCTCGAAAGAGGAGGGAATGTTAAATTCTTGGAAAAATTTACTATAAAAAGATTAAAAAAATATCAGTAACCACATGCCTTCCTTCTGACTTCTACCTGATCTTTATGGAAATAAATCACACATTTATCAAGGACAGCCTTGACAAAAAATATGGGAAAGCAGTGAATTAGTTTTCATAGAGGATATTCTAGACTGGATCACATTTTTACAGCCACACAATTGCCCCAAAGGTACACAGAATATAAAATTCCACTGTGCTCGTATTTTTGTGGACTAAATAAAAAACTATTTGACTCAGTAGAGCTAGATTCCACCTTAAAGAGTAGTATTCTCTGACAAAGTATCTTCCATGCCTAGGTTAAAATCATACATACTTCCTTAAAAGATGAAATGGCTTTGTTTGACAATGCCCTGAGTATCATCTACCTCAAGTGAGACGTAAGTCAGTGAGACATGCCCACCAAGGTCTTTTCGCCACTGTGGAGGGTGTCTAGCACAGGTGAAATGAAAGAACTCCCTTCTAGATTGGGAGGTTTTCCAAAGGTTCTTATCTGTGGATTTCTGAAATATGGTAGATTGTCCAAAATGAGGTCTACAACCACTGGCCTAATTGTCCACATGGACAGTAACAACAAAAAAAAGTGGAAGAGCAGCCCCATGATTGCCATTTGGGTGGATAATTGTAAGGATTGTTGTTGTCTTTTAGTCATGTCTGACCCCTAAATCCCTTTTGGGATTTTCTTGGCAAAGATACTGGAGTGGTTGGCCATTGCCTTCTCCAGCCCATTTTACAGATGAAGAAACTGAGACAAACAGAATTAAATGACTTACCCTGGGTCGCACAGCTAATAAGTGTCTGAGGTCAGATTTGAATTCAGGAAGATGAGTCTTCCTGACTCCAGGCTCAGCACTCCATCCACTTCAACACCTAGATACCCAATTGTAAGTATAAACACTTGTGATGTCATTGGCATAGGGAACTCGAAGGTCAGGAAACTGCATGTACCCAGGCAGTCCAGTACTTTCTAGGAGATGTAAAGAATCTTTGAGATTTTCCAAGGACTCAGAGGTTAAGGAACTTGTCCAGGGTCGCACAACCAGTATAAGTTAAAGATGAGACTTGAACCCAGGCCTTTGAAGCTTTGAAGCCAGCTCTCTATCCATGATGACACCCTTTCTCTCCTGGGTCTATAGAACTGGCCTATCAGTGTATACATCTTAGAGGATCATTGCAAAAGGGCAAAGAGCTAGGCTCAAAATTCACCAGCAAGAGCAAAGGGGAGTCAGAGGGCATCTGGGGAATTGTGCAGTGTTTTTAATATTTCCAGCATCCTCCCCGAAACAAGGACCCATCTTTTTAACAAAAATATTCTTCCAGTAAGAAGAATTGCTATGTATTGCTATGAATCATGGAAGTGTCCAAAGAATTGAAACTGAAGTTCACATAAAATGCAGGTGGTGAGGCACGTGACCTTACATGAATTATACAAGTGAAGAGATATAAACTATCAAAGAGGATGCAGGCCAGCCATGCATCGAGACCAAGGTATGACCAAGAGACAGTGGTCAAGTCAAGGTGACAAGCATTTTATCTACCATGTACCAGGCACCGTATTAAACACTGGATGTACAAAGAAAGGCAAAACACAAATGCACAGAAAGGCTACATGGGTACTCATGAAATGTCAAGACATCCCCATCAGAGAAGTTTATGGGAGGGGCATATGCAAGAGATGTGCTTGATGAGCAGGAGGTCTGTAGGTTATAATCTATACAATTGGGGGAATTACTGATGTTGGTGAGATGGATGATCCACTTAATTTCTGAAGAATGACATTGGGTGGTGAGGATGATAAAGATGGAAAGAAATAACAGCACCTGATCTTGAGAAGTTTACAACAAAACAGGGCAGGCTAGGTGGCGCCCTGGAGTCGGGAGGACCTGAGTTCAAATCTGATCTCAGACACTTGCTATGTGACCCTGAGCAAGTCACCTAACCCTGTTTGCCTCACTATCCTCTAATATAAAATGAGCAGGAGAAGAAAATGGCAAACCACTTCAGTATCTTTGCCAAGGAAACCCCAAATGGGATCACAAAGAGTGGGACACAACTAATCAACAAAACGAGAATAAGACATGATTAAATAACTGGTATACAAGCAAGAAATGTGTCAAGAGAGGAAGCAATTTTAGATGGTGATCATTTCTCGTCCTTGGCAAAGATTTTGATCAAGTCTGATATGTCTATTCCTGTGGAAAGGAAGGAGAGAGAGGGGCCAGATGGGTTTTGAGCTAGTTGAATGGTCAGACCCAAAAACCTAATAATGGCTTGATGTTATCATGGAAGGTGGTCTCTACTGGAGGAGCTGAGGGAACCTGTGTTTGGCCCTGTGCTATTTTTATCAGTGAGCTGGATAAAGTACCCTTATCAAATTTGCAGGTGGCAAATTAAGAACTATACAAAAGTGAAGTGTGCTGCTTCAGGAGGTTTTCCCTCTCACTGGAAATTTTCAGGGAAAGTCAACATCCACTTTTTGTGTATATGGTAGAAGAGATTCTTGTACATGTATGAGTTGGCCTAGATGCCTCTGAGGCAAATTTCTTACTTGGAGATTCTGTGATTTCTGGGGGGCATCTGAGGTGGTCTCATGGAGAAAGAGCTTTTGAGTTGAGTCTTTAAGGAAAAGGGTGGCTATTCACCTATAGTAGGAGGGGGGTTAATATATTTGTTGAAATGAATTCACTTGAGGAAGTTTGAAGAGATGAAGAGCTAACTTTTGAACTTGAGTTTGAAATGCCAATTGGACATCTCTTTCTCCATAAAATGAGGGATGTGGTATCTGGGGTCTTTTCTGGCTCTACATTTATATGGGCCTATATCTTCTGTGGGCCTTAGTCTTTCTCATCTGTGCAATAAGTTTCCTAGAGGACAACTTTCCCAGGAGACCACTAGACTTGTTCAAAGATGAGTAATGAGTCAAAGGTGGAACGGAGATGGAAATTCACAGCTAGAGATTAAAATTTGGAGCCATCTGTACAAAGGAGATCTAGAAGGGACATCTAGAGTGAGAAGACTGGATCATCTATGCTACCAAAGGAGAAAATGAGGAACCACACACAGAATTTGTCAACCAACTCATCTATGAGTTTACAAGCAATTCTCTACTGAACCCTCTGTGCACCTAACCCCATCCTCTGTTACTTTTTGGGTAAGATAACAGAAAGGACAGACCTATTCCTTACCCTGAATATGGGTATGATTGGAGAAAAGAGATTTGCATCCAGTGGAGCTACTACAACAATTCAGTTCAAAACCATATGAACAGATGAACCAATCAATGAAAGAGGGGAAACAGAATAAGGAAGAGGAAAGTGATGAAAGTGGGAGAGGAGGCAATGTGTGTCCTTTCCTGTCAGGGAAGGTTAAAATTCTGAGGAAGAGATTGGAGTCACATAGAACTGTGATGATAATCATAGCTTACATTTCTATGTTGCTTTACATATATGATCTCATTTGATCCTCACAATAGCCTTAGGAGGTAACCTGATACATTATGCCCATTTTACAGAAGAGGACATTGAGGGTGAGAAAGGTTAAATGAATTGTCCAGTCACACGGTTAGTATTTGAAATGGTTGCTTTTTTAATTTTTTATCTTTTTTGAACTGTGCTTTTCTTGACCCCAAGTCCAGTGCTGCACTCACTAAACCACCTAGCTGTCTAACCGGCCATTATGAAAAGCACCCTTGCTCATTCATTCCCCTTCAGTTCTATTTGCCATCAGTTCCTCTCAAATCAATGAAAAGTGAAGGGAGAAGGAGAGGAATAGGAGAAAAGGAGAGGCAATAAAGAAACTTACTGTCTTTGTTGTGGGGTGTCCTCCATGGTGTAACTACTTCCACCCTGCAAGGACAGAAAAAAAAGAACTGTAACAGCATTAAGTTAGGAGCCTGTGGAGAGTCCCTGTGGTTCTCCAACTCCCTCCCACCCTTGGCATATTACCCATCTTTGAGCAAAAGTGCAGGGGTCTCCTGCAGAAGTTGTCTTCTGGGAAAAGACTATGGCCGGCAGAGGATTGGGACTTACATTTCCAAACATCCTAGGGCATCAGGAGAGAGCCTCTCTCCTTTCTAAATTCTCTACCAGGCTCCAAACACACACACACACACACACACACACACACACACACACACACACACACACACACACACACACACACACACCACACACTATGCTCCAGATTCTTTCCCTAGGCTCTCCACAAGCTTCATCCCCTTCGCTGTCCTGTTTAGACTCAGACCTAAGACTTGGGAATTCACCCCAAAAAGGGATGTAAAGATGGGGAAGGAACAGGGTAAGGCTCTTGGGACTGTAATCTTCTCATGGGGAATGACCTCAGGATTTGGTCTGATCGGGGTAGGGGTTGATGGAGAATATCTTGCCTCGACATGTTGACCATTCATAAGCCAGGAAGTCCTCTATTTAATATAACCTCAATCTCTCTTGCTGCTACTAAAACGTTAAACCTTTGATCTCCCTCTCTCCCTTTTCCCCATCAATAAATGGAGGGGGGGATGTGTGTGTGGACAGACAGCAATCTTGAGAACTCATTTAATCTATGTCCCTGCCTCAAGACAACATCACCTTCACCTCCTCCTAAAGAGCTGTAATCTCACTATTTTCCTCCCAAACCTGCCAGGACAGAAGGCCTGACTCCCCACCCCTTCTCCAAGACTTGCCTAATTCTCTTAATCTGTGTGGTAAAACCACACCCCTAAAACTCTGGACCCAAAGCCCCCCCCTTTCCCTAGCACCTCCAGTCTATTACAGGCTATTCAAGGAGAAGCCCCCCTTTTTTCCTGACCTGATTTCAGCCTGTTGGGATCATTACCCCCCTCAAAATCAAAACTCCTCAGAGTGGGGATCTCTTTCATCTCTTTCATGCCTGAACATTTCCCATACCCCATTTTTTCTACAGATCTAGGGGGCTGGAGGACTGGAAATTCTGGTTACCCACCCTTTAATAACAACACCTCACACTTGTAGAAACTTCGTGCTTTCCAAACCACTGTTCCCATTTATTATCTCATCTAATCCTTACCCTCTGTGGTAAGTAGATTACTAGCCCCATTTTACAGATAACAACACAGAGGTTAAGTTTTTCAGTCAGTAGAAGGTCTAGAACCCAAATCTCCTGTTTCCTAGGCAGTTATCTGTCCACTATATCTCATAGTTGTCTGAACCCTCCCTATTTTTTGGTACTTGGGTAAGAATGATTTTCTTTTCATTATCCATTTTTTTAAAAAACCCACCCACATCTGGTACATGTAATGGAGAGATAACTATAGTCTGCTTCTGTTTTCCCCTCCGTGTCCCCCATGTACAAGGCATACACAGGTCCCCTAAGAAATATCTAAGTCAAACAGCCTTCACTCACCCTTCCGCCCCTGGCTTACCCTGAAGGCCTGGGCCCACTGCCAACTCAGTTCCACTCTCCCACGTCTGTGTTCTCAGTTCGCACAGAGAGGAACTCTGTAGTTATAGCTGGTACCCCCAGAATTGGGTCTTCCATAGAGAGGACTCTCCCTGGTGTGCCTTGGCTTATGGCGCTTAGGCTCAGGAAGCCAGAGCAGGATTGGTCCTTCTGTCTCCTGTCCCCTTTCTACACTTGCCCAAGGTCCAGTGCCTCTTAGACACACAAAGAGAAAGGAGGCTCTGTCCTAGCTACCTCTCTGGGGGAGAGGTCAACGGGACAGAGGTATTAATAGCTACTCATGAGACACATTGAAAAAACAGGCAGCCAACATAACATGACTCTGGGACCCAGCACTAGCTGTTCCACTTTCTCCCCGAAGAGGGGGTCCAGGTACTGTGAAAACAAAATACCAAAGCCAACAGTTTCCCTTACCTCCCTTTGTGAGGTCAGTACCGTAGTCCTGTGCTTAGGCTGAGGTCATACAAGCACAGCATTTGAGCCATCAGGGACCCCAGAGGTCAAGTTCATTTCACACAGAAGCAAAAATGCCCTCTTTAAATTTCTCTTCTGTTTGAAGAAGATCTCCACTCAGAAGAGACCCATCATTCCCTGAGATAGCCCATTTCCCTTTTGGATAGCCCTAATGACTATGATAATTAGACAGTTCTAATTATTTGGGAGCAGCTAGGTGGTGCAATAAATAAGAATGCTGGGTCTCGGATCAGGAAGACTCGTCTTTGAGTGTTCAAATCTAGCCTCAGACACTTACTAGCTGTGTGGCCCTGAACAGCTTACCGAATCACTATTTGCCTTGGTTTCTTCATTTGTAAAATGAGCTGGAGAAGGAAATGGCAAACTATTCCTGTATCTTTGTGGAGAAAACCCCAAACGGGTCCTGAAGAGTCAGATACAACTGAAACGAATGAAGAACAAGAATAAATTATTAGGAATTTCTTTTCTGTTCTTACATCAAGACAAAATCTTCCTTGTTGTAATTTTTACCTTTTCCCTGGGACCAGCCAATGAATCTCATCCATCAACATGCTGTTTTACTATGTGCCTACTATATGCTAGGTCCTGGGGACTCAAACACACAAAAAAGAAACCATTTCCTGACTTCAAGGAACTAATTGGGAGGAAACAATGCAGATATTTATGTAAATGCATAGACACATATATATTATATATGTATCTATATATATACATGCATACATTATATATGTGTGTATACGCATGTGTGTGTATGTAAAATGCAAAGTCATTTAGGGGGAAGATTAGGAAAAGTACTAGAAGCTGAAGGAAAGGTCTCATGTAGCAGGTGACATCTTAGTTGGCTTTGAAACAAGCTGGAGGTTTTAAAAGGCCAAGGTGAAGAGGGAGTGTCTTCCCGGCCCTGTAATGAAGACACATGATGTCATATGTGAGAGACAGCAGTAAGGTGGCCAGTATGGCTAGACCAGGGAGCACATGAAAGGGAGTAAGGCTGACCATGCTTGTGAAATACATGCTATGCAGAGAAGTTTGTCCTTGATCCCAATGGTTGTAGAGAGCCACTGGAGTTTCCTGAACAATGAGTCAGACCTGTGCTTTATGAATATCACTTTGAAGCAATGTGGAGGCTAATTTGGGTGGGGGGGAAGAGTGAGACAGGGAGACAAGGCAGGGACGGTCACTTAACCTTTACCTGCTTTGTTTCTCCACCTGTAAAAACAAGGATAATAATAGCACCTGATCCCCACCCAGGGTTGTTGTGAGGAGAATATGGGATGTTTATAAAATATTTAGAGTGTTATAAAATGCCATATTATATGTTATATTATAATGCTATATTATATAATATAATGCTGTATTACATGTTATATTAAATGTTATAAAAGTGTTATAAATAGCTATTATTACTATCACTATTATTTGTATTATCAGTTAAGGGGGTGGTCATTCGATAGGAGAGAAGAGGATGGATCTGTAGCATGTTGTTGAGGTAGAATTGACAAGGATTGGCAGTCCAGAGAAATTGAGGATAGCTCCAAGGATGCTAACATGGGTGAAGTCGGATGTGGCCTCTACAGAACAGGAGAAGCTCAGAATAAAGTTAGGTGTAGAGGGAAAGATAATGGATTCTGCCTTGGGGATGTTAAATTTGAGTTGTCTATGGGACATCCAGTTGGAAATAGGAGAAAGACCATGAAAAGTTAGGTAGATCTGGGAGTCATCTGGGTAGAGATAAGAGTTGAATTCATGAGAGATGATGAGGTTAATGAGAGAGAAAAAATAGAAGAGGATGGAGAACAAAGCCTTCGGGAACTTCCACAGTTGTTGCTGTTACATTGTGGTTGTTTGCCCTGGATTCTCGGAGAAGACCGTGACATCAGGGAAATGATGCCACGACATGCCAGTGAATTGGATTTAAGTGAGGGAAGGGCTGTGAGAGTAGGACAAAGGAAACTGAGAAGGAAGGGTCAGGCACATAGCAGAACCAAGCACGAGCAGTGGAACAAAGCCCCAGAGAGGAGAGTTTAATAATAAGAGCTAGCATTTAGGCAGTGCTTTATGGTTTGCAAAGCGCTTTACAGATGTTATCTCATTTAATCCCTCAACAACCCTTCGAGGTAGGTGCCATTATTATGTCCATTTCACAGGTGAGGAAACTGAGGCAAACAGAAGGTAAGTGACTTGTCCAGAGTCCCACAGTTCATGTGTATTAGAGGCTGGATTTGAACTCAGGTCTTTCTGACTCCAAGTCCAAAGGTCTCTCCACCATGCAGTGTTAACTGCTATAAAAAGGACAAGAAGGATGAAAATTGAGAAAAGGCCATCAGAGTGATCAATTAAGACCACACACCCAAAGACAGAAAGATCAATATCTTTACATCTTTTCCATGATGCCAAAGAACTATAAAATAAAGTGGATGCTCATCACAATTACGAAATAATTAAACAAGTTGTAGTAATGAGTTAGTGAAATATTACTGCTCTATAAAAAAACAACACCACAAAACAAAAACCAAGCAAACCCCAACCCAACAGGAATGATTCAGAGACCCATGGGAAGACTGATGGAAAGTAAAATAAAAGAACCAGGAAAACAATATGCATAGTGGTTACAACAATGCAAATGGAAAGAAAAAAGCCTGAAACGGAACACAATGTCGTTATAATGATCAAGATTGTCCTCAGTGATGAGATGATACCTTTTTGTTGGAGTGGGGGGCTATGGGTATAGAACACAGCATACAGTTAAACTCAATTATTGGGTTAATTTTGCAGAATTGTTTTTCCTCTTTTTTATTCTTTGTTACAAATGGTGGCTGTCTGAGCAGGAGGTGGAAAGCTGTATTTGAAAATTAAGGAAATAAGAGAACAAAAAATATAAAATTAAAACTCAAAAACATTCCATGTAACTTTAAAAAGAGCAGTTTCAACTGAGTGATAAGATCTAAGCCTTCTTTGGCAGGATCAGATTTCAAATATTTAGGCATCTCACTGGATAGAGCACTTTGGGCTTGAAGTCAGGAAGAGCTGTGTTCAAATCCAGCTGCAGACAATTACCAGGTGTGTGATCCTGGGCAACAACTTCTGTCTGCCTTAATCTCCTCACCTGAAAAATGAAGATATTAATAGCATCCACCTTGCAGGGTTGCTACGACGATCAAAGGAGATAATATTTGTAAAGTGCTTACTTAGTTCAGTGATTAGCACCTACTAGGCACTTAATAAATGTTTGTTTCTTCCCTTCTGCACTTGAAGACCATTAATCTATTCCCTTCTTCAGGCTATGTCCACAATTTCTTCAACCAAACGTGGGGCATGATCTGGAGGACCACACCACCTTGGTCACCCTCCCCTGGACACTCTCCTAACTTCCACAGTCTTTTCTAAAAGATGGTTCCCAGAACCCATCACATTACTGCCTCTATGACAGAAAAAAGGCAGAGTACAGAAGGGCTATCATGTCCTCGGTCATGGGATCCTAGGTGTCAACCTTGAAATGACCTCAGAGGCCATCTAGTCCTAGTGGTATAGTACGGATAGAGCGCTGGACCTGAAGTCAGGAAGACCTGAGTTCAAATTCAGCCTTAGACACATTTACTAGCTGTGTGAACTTGATCAAATGATTTAACTTCAGCTTCCTCATCATCATAATAATAGCACCTGTCTCCCAGGTCAAATCAGATCAAATGAGATAAAATAATATTAAAGAGATAAAATAAATAAAAAATAAAATAAAATTTTATTAAATAAATATTTTATTTAGTAAATAAAATTTAATAAAATTAAATAAAATGAATAACAAATAAATAAAAAATAAACAGATCAATGAGATAAAATAAATGCAAAGCATTTAGCACAGTACCTGGCATATATTAGGTGCTATATAAATGCTAGCTGTTACTACTATTAGAACTACTACCACCACCACCATCACCACCACCATGACTACTTCTACTACTACTACTACTACTAATTCAATTCCTTCATTTTACAGATGAAAAAACTTAGAGGTATAGTTCTTACTCAAGGTCATACAGATAGCAAGTGACAGACAGGAACATTGGAACCCAGGTCTTCTGGTTCTAATGTGCCATGCTGCCTAGGAGATAGGACAGATGCTTAACCTATGGGTAGACTATGGATAGATTTCGGGGGTCCATGAACCTAGATGGGGAAAAAAAATCCATTTTTATTTTCACTAACCCCTAACTGAAATGGAGAATTTCTTCCCATTATTTAAAAAATATATATATTATTCTGAAAAGTGTTCATAAACCTCACTAGACTGCCAAAGGAACCCATAACTCAAAGAAAGGTTAAATACCCCTGAGATAGGAGTTCTAGGTTCTAGGCCTTTCACTAATTAAAAAGTCACTTAATTCCTCTTAGTTGACTTCCCAGTCAATCAAGTGAGGTAACCTCATAACCTCACAGGGTTCTCGAGAGCATTAGCTAAAATAATTGGCATGAAAGTGCTTTGAAAATCATGAACCCTCCTAAATGTGAGGAGTTATTATTTAAAAGGGCAAGTAATCATATATTAGAGCAATATCTTACTTTGAAAAACTTCAACAAATCCCTGATCTTAGGTAGTTCTTAAGCTATGTACTCCCACATCAGTCACCCATCCACATCTTCTCCTATGGGGGCTCTTTTTGTCAATGCCTTCCCAAAAATCCTTTACCAGAAGTCCACCCAAAGTGGTGGGGGTTTTCCTCTAAATCTCTGGACATTCCACCAGTTGCAGTGCTGCCAAGGTAGATGGTGTAGTGCATAAGACATTAGGCCTGAAGTAGGAAGAGTTCAGATCTGACCTCAGACTTACTGGTTACATCACTTTGGGCAAGTGACTCAAACCTCCGTTTGCCTCAGTTTCCCCAACTACAAAATGAGGATAGTAATGCCTACCTCCCAGGGTTGCTGTGAAGACCAAATGAGGCAGTTGTAAAGTACTTAGAACATAGACAGCACTATATAAATGTTGGCTGTTAGCATCATCATAGTCATCACCACCATCTTTCCTTTTCTATATATGATTAGTCCACTTCTTTTTTCTTGATTATATCTCTCTTGGATGATATATTTTATGCTAACTTCATCTTTCACAGTAGATTATTTATTCCTATTCCGCTGCTCTAGGTGAACCATCTTTATGACTTCTCAGAGATGTTGGTATTTAGAAATCAATGAAGAGATTTTACCATTGTCCCTTTTAAATTTCATTTTAGCGCAGAGGTTCCCAAACTTATTTTACCCACCTTCCCCTTTAAAAAAAATTACTCAGCGCCCCCTTGGAAATCTACTTTCTTTAACCCTTTAGTGGTTTAAAAAAATTCACATCATTTCAAAAAAATATAATTTTTAAAATAACATCTTAAATTTAATAATTTATTGTAAATTAGTGGGATTTTTCTTGCATTGAAATTTTGATGATGTATAACCATATAGATTCATATTGTACATTACACACACATATTACTTCAGAATGCATGGTAGACTTTCCAACAACACACAACATGCTCATCTGCCAACACTTGCTTGTCAAGACCTATTGGTGTACTTGACCACTAATTGATTATAACTTGCATTTTGTCTGTTTATTTGGAAAATAATGTAATCACTACTACTTCAACTCTACAACAGATGAAACATGTATGGTTTTTCAAAATTTTCTTCTCTTCTTTCCCCCACCCCTTTATTTTTATTCACTGCCTCCCCCCACCCACATTGCACATGAGGTTACTACTGCCCCCCTGGATCCTTCTAGTGCTCCCTTTCAGGGGATGGTATTGCCCACTTTGGGAACCTATGCAGCCCAGATGTTCTAGTCCATTGAGATTTTCTCAATTTTATTCACTCATTTAACATGTTAGCTAATCCTCCCACCTTTGAGTCTCTATGCAAATTTGATAAGCATGGACACTGATACCTTTAACTAAATCTTTGTGGGGAAAAATGAGAGAGGCAGCATGGTAGAATGAAAAGAATATTAGATTTTGAAGTCCAAAAAATTGAAGTTTAAGGCCCATGCCTGGCATTTATCCAGTTGTGTTACTTCAAATGAGTCTCTTATTTTAACCTTTCCATGCCTCAGTTTCCTTATCTATAAAATGAGAGGGCTGGAATAAATGGCCTCTAGAGTCTCTTCAGCTCAAAATCAAGGCTCAAGCATATACTCCTGGGACTCTCAGCTGGAGGTAGTCTTTAACCACTGATGACTGTTCTTTGAGTCAACCATTTTCTGAATCCACCTAGCCCTATCATCATCCAGTTCACATTTTATATATACATACACACACACGTGTATATATATGCACATATATGTATATATATGTATGTGTGTATATGTATTCTTTTTTTACAAGAAGGAAAGGATAGAGGTCTGGACCTGTGATTTTACTGATATAGAATGTCCTACATTATTCTACCAACTCTACCAACATAGCTCATCTTAGAGAACTGCCAAGCACACGTCACAAGCATGATTTGAATGCAAGTCTTCCTGATTTTGAGGCTTTGAAGCTGTCTCTCTATCCACTATGCCACATGGCTTTTTGTGAAACATTTGTCATGAAATACTTTGTCAGATGTTTTGTTATAATCCAAAATCTCAGTAAACTGTATGCATAGCATTCCTCTGATTTGCTGATCTTGTAATCCTGTTAGAAAAGGAAATGAGGTTAATTATAACCATCATAATTTGTTCTTGATGAAGCCTTCTTACCTCTTTTTTTACTACTTCTTTTTCCTGAATGTTCACTGACCATCCCTTTAATGATATATTTTTTAATTTGTCAGGAATTGAAATCAGACTCACTGGTATCTGATTTTCAGACTTTACTCATTCCTTTATTTGAAAACTAGGGGGGAAAGTTTAAAAAAAAAGAAATATAATTATAAGAAATGATGAAATCAGTGACTTTAGAAAAGCATGGAAATCATTCCATGAAATAATAAAAAGTCAAATGAGTAGAACCAAGAGAACATTGTCTACAGTAACAGCTATATTATTTTATTTTTTTCTTAATAGTATTTTATTTTTTCTTTTCTTTTTTTAATATTTATTTATTTATTTTGTTTTCAACATTCATTTTCACAAAATTTGAGTTCCAAATTTTCTCCCCATCTCTCCCCTCCTCCCACCCCAAAATGCCTTGCATTCTGATTTCCCCTTCCACCAAGGTGCCCTCCTTTCTAACACCCCTCCCTTCCCTTATCCCCATCTTCTCTCTTGTCTGTAGGGCAAGATAAATTCCCATACTCCATTACCTGTATTTCTCATTTCCTAGTTGTACACAAAAACAATTCTCAACCTTTGTTCCTAAAACTTTGAGTTCCAATTTCTCTCCCTTCCTCCCTCCCCACACATTCTCGTTGAGAAGGCAAGCAATTCAATATAGGCTGTATATGTGGAAATTTGCAAATGACTTCCATAATAGTCATGTTGTGTAAGACTAACTATATTTCCCTCCATCCTATCCTGCCCCCCATTTCTTCTATTCTCTTGACCTTGTCCCCAAGAGTGTTTACTTCTATTCACTCCCTCCTCCCATTTACCCTGCCTTCCATCATCCCCCTCCCACTCTGCTTGTCCCTTTCTCCCCTACTTTCCTGTAGGGTAAGATAGATTTTCATACTAAATTGAGTGTGCATCTTATTCCTTCCTTGAGCCAAATGTGATGAGAGTAATCTTGACTTTTTCCCTCTCACTTCCCCTCTTTTCCACTCCATTGAAAAAGCTTTTTCTTGCCTCTTCTATGAAAGATAATTTGTCCCATTCAATTTCTCCCTTTCTCCTCCCAATATTATTCTCTCACCCCTTAATTTTATTTTTTTAGATATGATCCCTTCCTATTCAACTCACCCTGTGCTCTCTGTCTCTCTGTCTCTCTGTCTCTCTCTCTCTGTCTCTCTCTCTGTGTGTGTGTGTGTGTGTGTGTGTGTGTGTGTGTATAATCCCTCCAACTACCCAGATACTGAGAAAAGTTTCAAGAGTTACAAATATTATTTTTCCATGTAGGAATGTAAACAGTTCAACTTTAGTAAGTCCTTTGTGATTTCTCTTTCCTGTTTACCTTCTCATGCTTCTTTTGATTATTGTATTTGAAAGTCAAATTTTCTTTACAGCTCTGGTCTTTTCATCAAGAATGCTTGAAAGTCCTCTATTTCATTGAATGACTCTTTTTTCCCCTGAAGTATTATACTCAGTTTTGCTGGGTAGGTGATTCTTGATTTTAATCCTAGCTCCTTTGACTTCCAGAATATCATATTCCAAGCTCTTCTATCCTTTAATGTATAAGCTGCTAGATCTTGTATTATCCTGATTGTATCTCCACAATACTTGAATTGTTTCTTTCTAGCTGCTTGCAGTATTTTCTCCTTGACCTGAGAACTTTGGAATTTGACCACAATATTTCTAAGAGTTTCTCTTTTTGGTTCTCTTTCAGGTGGTGATTGGTGGATTCTCTCAATATTTATTTTGCCCTCTGGTTCTAGAATATCACGGCAGTTTTCCTTGATAATTTCATGAAAGATAATGTCTAGGCTCTTTTTTTGATCATGGCTTTCAGGTAGTTCCATGATTTTTAAATTGTCTCTCCTGGATCCATTTTCCAGGTCTGTTGTTTTTCCAATGAGATATTTCACATTATCTTCCATTTTTTCATTCTTTTGGTTTTGTTTTGTGATTTCTTGGTTTCTCATAAAGTCATTAGCCTCCATCTGTTCCATTCTAATTTTGAAAGAACTATTTTCTTCAGTGAACTTTTGAACCTCCTTTTCCATTTGGCTAATTCTGCTTTTTAAAGTATTCTTCTCCCCATTGACTTTTTGGACTTCTTTTTCCAATTGAGTAAGGCTATTTTTAAAGGTGTTATTTTCTTCAGCATTTTTCGGGGTCTCATTTAGCAAGCTATTGACTCGCTTTTCATGCTTTTCTTGCATTGCTCTCATTTCTCTTCCCAAGTTTTCCTCCATCTCTCTTACTTGATTTTCAAAATTCTTTTTGAGCTCTTCCACACCCTGGGACCATTGCATATTTATTTTGGAGGTTTTGGATGCAGAAGCCTCTACTTTTATGTCTTCCCCTGATGGTTAACATTTTTCTTCCTCATTTGAAAGGATGGGAGAGAATCCTGTTGACCAAGAAAGTAATCTTTTATAGTCTTATTTTTTCCCCCTTTCTGGGGCATTTTCCCAACCATTTACTTGACTTTTGGGTCCTTTCTCAAGAGTAGGGTATACTCTGGAGACCTGTAAGATCTCAGTTCCTCCAAGGTGGCACAATCAAGGGAGAGGAGTTTACTCCCCAGCCTGGCTCATGGCTGAGATTCAGACCAGCTGCTCAGTTCCCTCAGGGGCTTAAGATGAGGCTCCAACAATGGAAGCCAGCCACTGCCATCCACAGCCACCATAGCTGCTGCCTGCCCACTGCTACTGGTGCTGCTGCACCAGCCAGGGGCCACCATTGCTGCCTGGGGCTGGGGCTAGGGAAGGACCCTGCTCCCTTGTCACAGAGGTGAAAAAGCTCTCTCACTGACCTTTGAAATGTCTTTGTCACCTGTGGGCTGAGGGATCTGAGAACCTCCACCTCTGCTGCTGGGGATTCTGCCCCTGAGGCCTGCTCCAATCCTGCTCCTCCCAGAGTCATGTGGCCAAAGCTGGGCTGGGCTCCACTCTGACAGTGCCATAGACCATTCCCATCAGGCTTTCAGGTCACCCTGAGCTGGAAATCTCCTCCATTCCATCATTCTGTGGCTTCTGCTGCTCTAGAATTTGTTGAGTCTTTCTTTACAGGTATTTTATGGGCCGTGGGGGAAGAGCTAGAGTATGTGCATCTTTCTACTCCCCAGCTATATTATTTTAAAAACATCTTTGAGCAAATAAATTATTTTGACTATTATAAAAACCTCAATTAACTATGAAGGACATATGAAGATGCTATGCATCCAGAGAAAGAACTGGTAGAAGTATGTATAGAATAATTTTATATACACACACACACATATACCCACATACATATACACACAGACATAGACACACACACACATATATATGTATATACATATATACCTATTTTTGTCTAGTGGTAGCCATCTTTAGGGCGGGTGGGGAAGGAAGAAATTTACATGATAATTTTGTTGTGTATTTGAAAAGAATAGCAAATTATACCTAGTAGATTAGCAGTTTCATGTGCAACATCTTTTTTTATTGTTCTATGTTATAGAAATACTTGCTTATTCCATAAATTAAAAGTGTGTGTATGTACATACATGTAAGTGTATATGTATATGTGTATATATGTATATGTGTGTGTATGTATACGTATACATATATATATGTATATGTATTTAAATTGGGACTTTTGTCCTTCTACAATCCTGTGACATTTACAAAGACCAGGCATTGACATTGTCTGAGTAATCACTTCAATCTCTTCTCCTAATCTGCTGGACCATAGATTTCCTGGACTTGCTCATTTGAATTCATCAATGGCATCTAGTTACTTCCTTACTGTCTTCTTACTTCTTATTCACTAGTAGAAAACACCAAGGTGTCCCTGAATAGATGTCAGGGGACCTCTGAACTTTGATGGGGGAAAAAATTACCTTTATAGTTTCATTAACCTCTAACTGAAATAGTTCATTTCCTTCAATTACTTAAGAACATTATTCTGACGAGTCAATAGGTATCACCAGATTGGTAACTGTCATGATGCAAAAAAAAGTTAAAAGCTCCTGAATTAGAGAATACCCAGAAGATGGTGACTAAGATGATTCATAGTTCTGCAATGCTAGAAGTTCCTTTCTCCCATTCATGAGGTGCTCAAAAAGTTCCCTATAAGCATGGGAAATCTGTATCTAGTTTGTTCTTGGCTCCGGATGCAGACATTTTAACCTTGCAGATTACCTTGGGATGCTTTTAGAACACACATGGCAAATCCAACATCCTTTGGACACTTTGGAGCTGAAAGCTCTTCCTCCAGTTAAAAAGGGAAAGAGGAATATATATCCAAGGCTTAAGTCAATGCCTCCCATTTCCCCCAGGCAGTTCCCACTTAAGGATGTGCTGGAAAGCCATATACTCCAATTTATGAAAGCCTATCCCTTTAAAAATCATTCAAAAATTTATAGATAGTTCCTGGGGCATAGTTTTATTTTCTTTTACATAATTCTTGTACAATGTCATTCTAGTTCAAAAACCTTTGTGACTTAGTCTAAGATCTTTTGATTGATTCATGTATATTCTAATCTGGCTAAGGTATCCAAGCTAAGACAGGATAGATAAGATAGGATTCTATATCAGGATGGTAGGAAAAATAATCATCAAAAGGGATCTCAAGAGATCATGAAGCCCAATTCCTGACATTTGTCCAATGAGGTGGCAGAGCTCCTGACAGCAAATTCTACAAGGGAAGTTGGCCCAAGAGAGATGGTAAGCTCTTAAGAGTGGAATTCTGAAGATGCAACTTCTGTTTGAAAAACAACAAACCAAACAACTTTACCAGAGATGAAAAAAAGGGGGGCAAGTATGAAGGAGTAAGGGAAAATTAAAAACAACATGGATATAGACTTGGAAAGGACTTCTAAGGGCATCTAATCTAATCCTTTGTAGATTTGAAAAAAACCAAAGCCTAGGAAGATTGACTGCCCAAGGTCATCCATCAGAGGTGGAATTTGCACCCAGAGCCTTTGCCTCTGGAGTTGTTGCTCAAAAGAGCACTGTACCACATCACCTCACCTGGTCCTGTTATGTCAGAATAGGCATAATGCTGGCTTTTTTTAGTTATTACAGTTCATGCTCAGAAGTAAACCCATCCCAAGGTTCTGTGCACTTGCCTGGAATGCCAGCTTAATTAGGAGGATGTCAGGGACGGGTTAATGTTACAATATGTTGAGGAAATGAAGATCAAAGAGAGGTTAGGGCCACTTCTCAGGTGGATGGGACAGAGATAATAGACGTGTTTCTATCTCCTTTACCAAGATCTTTTTTCAGATAGGTGACAAAGTGGATAGAGTGCCAGTTCTGGAGTCAGGAAGACTCATCTTCCTGAGTTCAAATTTGGCTTCCAATACTTAACAGCTGCATGACCCTGGGCAAGTCACTTAACTTTTTTGCCTCAGTTTCCTCATCTACATGACGGAACAACAATTTCCTTTACCAAGAAGTTTCTTCAGATGGGGAAAGATAGAACAAAAGTGGTTATTGGGGAGTTAAATGCCAAGTTAAATAAAGAAATGGCTAAATACTTTTCTCAAAGAGCTAAAATCAGTAGATCTTGATGAACTGAATCTCATAATACTGAAAGATCTGACAGATATGATTATTAAACTGTTATTGATGATCTTTGAAAAAAATATATTAAAAAAAAGAAGAAAAACTAGAGGGAACAGGATAGATGCCATGAGACTAGAAACAGGTACATATCTCAGTTTTTTTAAAAGGAAAAAAACAGTCTTCAAACTAGATTGGTGAGATTGACTATATGTTGGTATATGTTGGAAAAATTCTAATTATTAAAATTATGCTTTATGAGTACTTAGAAAAGACTTGATGGTCACAAAGAGTCAGTACACCTTCAATAAGAACAGGTCATACCACTCTGAGGTTTCACTTCACACCCAGCAAACTGACAAAGCTAACTAAATATGGGAAGAGTCAGGTGCTATGAAAGACAGGCATACTAATGCACTGTTAAATGAACTGCAAATTTCTCCAACCACTCTGAAAAGAAAGTGATTGGTGCAGTGATTTACGTATAAACTCTTTGATTCAAAGATGCCATTGGTAGGCATATGCCCCAAGGCGGTCAATAGATTAAAAAAAAAGACCCCATGTACAACAAAATATTTAGAGCAACACTTTTTGTGTTAGCAAAAAACTGGATGCAAAGTAAATGTACAACAATTGGGAAATGGCTGAACAGATTGTGATACACGAACATAACGGAATTCGGTCATGGACACTCCTATGATTTTGTCCTGGGCCCTTTTGTCTTTTCACTCTATATTGTCTCACTTGGTGATCTCATCAGCTCCCATGTGCTAAATTGTTATCTCTCTGTAGACTTCTGGGTGAGTTGACCAACAAGGTGGATGATAAGACATTTTTTCCAGTCCCTATTAACACTTCAACAACAAAGCAAGAATGATAGGCAAAAGCAATTACAACTGTCTCCACAGGACAAGAAACCCAACAAAGGGAGAGTATCCTAATGAATTAAAGTGGAAAAAATATATCCCTAGCATTCACTCTGCTCTTCCCCTCTAGTATTCATGCTCCTAAAATGGCACCTAAAATAACCTGCCAGTTTGTGCTCTGGGACTTACTCAAGGAATTTTCTCCTGTTGCTAAATTCTCTGAGACACATACCACCCCTACCCTATCCCCATGATCCTATTGCCTAGTCACTTAACAGGGGACAGAAAATTATAGGAAAAGGAGACCTTGCTTGACTTGGGGAAATATTTATGTAATGGAACCCCAGAGTGGCAGAAACTGCCCAGAATACCCATTGCACTTTCCTCAAAACCTATAATAAATGACATCCAAAGCCCAGCCAGCATACATAAGAAAGTTGGGAACCAGGCTGGAATCCTTCCCCAGGAAATTCATCATTGAGAAATTTCATTATCCAGTAAGAGTGAATGTGCTTGGTACTTACCTTCCTTAAGTAGATTCTACCCCTCTGATTCAATCCACTAACTTGAGAGCAAGACCATGGACTCCAGGGCCTTTGTTTAAACATTGGACTCAGCGCAGTTTTTCCTTTATACTTTTCACTAACTGCACTGATTTTGAACTTTTGGAACTTTGCATTATGTGCCCTTGCCAAGAAGGTTTCCTCTTTTAGCTTCTTTTTTTTGTATTGTCTTCTACCATTGGGTTGTAAGCTCATTTAAGACAGTGACTGTCTTTGTCTTATTTGTATTTGTATACCCAACACATCCCTGACACATGGTAGGTACTTAATAAATGATGGTTAATCGAATGATGACATTGGAAGGAGGCTGAGAGAGCTTTAGCTCCAGGACAAATTTGCCATCAAAGGGGATAGAGTCAGAAAGTGAATGACAAGGGGTGGAACCAGGATGGTGGAGCAAAAGCAGGGACTCACCAGAACTCTCCCCCAAACCCCTTCAAATAGCTGTAAAAATGACTCTAAAAAATTCTAGAGCAGCAGAACCCACAAAAAGACAGTGAAACCAAACTCCAGCCCAGGATAACATGGAAGGTAAACAGGAATAGTCTGTTGCACTCATCTGAGAGAGGAGCATAGTTCAGAGCAGGCCACACCTCTGGGCCTCTGCAAACCTGGAGCAGGCCTGAGGGGACTGAATCGCTGACAGCTGTGGCTGTTTCCAAACTTCTCAACCCACAAATGCCAAAGACAGCTTAGAAGGTCAGTAGGAAAGGTCTTCTGGACCTGGGTGAGAGAAGAACACAGTCCAGGGGCAGCAACAACAGCAGCTTCTTCTGGAGCTCTCAGCCCATAGATGGTAAGAAGATCAAACAACTGGTCAGAAAGAGATTACAGGGATTTCTTTGTGGACACTGTGGCAAGACTCTGTTGTGCTTCCCATCCTTGGATTTGGGTTGCAGTCCTGGGTGGCAGTCATAGGGTAAGGAGGAGTACTGTATAGTAGAGTTTGAGCCAGCAGTGAAGAGGTAACCCTCCTCACAGTTCCAGGGCAGAAAAGAATGCTTGTGGTCACTCACCAATCAGAGCACAGGCCAGGAGAGGCATAAACACCTCTCCTTGGTTCATACCAGCTTGAAAACTTATAGGTTCTTGGAAGTATTTCTGCAAACAGCTGCACAAAACCCTTGAAGCCTGGGACAGTACTCTCTCCATACTAGAAGCAGAGCTCTGCCTTAACAAAGAGTTTAAAAAGTCAAGAAATTGACTGGGAAAATAAGCAAACAACAGAAAAAAACACAGACTATGGAATCTTACTTTGGTGACAAGGAAGATCAAAACATACATTCAGAAGAAGACAACAAAATCAAAGCTCCTACATCCAAAGCCTCCAAGAAAGATATGAATTGGTTGCAGGCCAAGAAAGAGCTCAAAAAGGATTTTGAAAATCAAGTAAGAGAAGTAGAGGAAAAATTGGGAAGAGAAATGGGAGTGATGCAAGAAAATTTTGGAAAAGAGTCAACAGCTTGGTAAAATGACACAAAAAATACTGAAGAAAACAACATCTCAAAAAATAGACTAGACCAAATGGCAAAAGAGGTCCAAAAATTCAATGAGAAGAAGAATGCCTCAAAAACCAGAACTGGCCAAATGGAAAAGGAGTTCCAAAAGCTCACTAAAGAAAATAATTACTTAAAAATTAGAAGAGAGCAAGTAGAAGCTTAATGACTCTATGAGAAATCAAGAAATTATAAAACAGAATCAAAAGAATGAAAAAATAAAAGACACTGTGAAATATCTTTTTGGAAAAACAACTGACCTGGAAAATAGATCCAGGAGAGAGAATTTAAAACTTATTGGACTAACTGAAAGCCATGATCAAAAAAAGAGACTAAGTATTATCTTTCAAGAAATTATCAAGGAAAACTGCCCTGATATTTTAGAACCCAACAGTAAAATAAAAATTGAAAGAATTCACTGATCACCTCCAGAAAGAGATCACAAAATAAAAACTCCCAGGAATAGTATAACCAGATTCCAGAGTTCCCAGGTCAAGGAGAAAATATTACAGGCAGACAAAAAAAAATAATTCAAGTATTGTGGAACCACAATCAAGATAGTACAAGATTCAGCAACTTCTACATTAAGGGATGAGAGGTTTTGGAATATGATATTCCAGAAGTCAAAGGAGCTAGGATTAAAACCAAGAACCACTTACCCAGCAAAACTGAGTATAATCAATGAGGGGAAAAATTGACAATTGATAACGCAGAGGAATTTAATGCATTGAGAAAAAAAGAGCTAAATAGAAAATTTGACTTTCAAATACAATACTCAAGAGATTCATGAAAAGGTAAAGAGGAAAGAGAAATCATAAGGGATTTATTAGTTGAACTGTTTAAATTTCTACATAGAAAGATAATATCTGGAACTCATGAGACCTTTCGCAGTATTAGGGTAGTTGGACAGAGGGCACAGGGTGAGTTGAATATAAAGGGATGATATCTAAAAAAAAAATTAAGGAGTGAGAGAAGAATATAGTGGGAAAAGGAGAAAGGGAGACATAGAATTAAATAAATTATCTCTCATGAAAGAGGCAAGAAAAAGCTTTTACAGTGGAGGGGAAGAGAAAGATGAGAGGAAATGTATGAACCTTATGCTCACTGGAATTGGCTTAAGGAGGGAATAACATATATACTCAATTAGGTATGGAAATCTGTCTCACCCTACAGGAAAGTAGGGGGGAAAGGGATAAGGAGGGAAGGGTGATAGAAGGGAGGGTCGATTGGGGGAGGGGGTAATCAAAAGCAAACATTTTTGAGGAGGGACAGGGTGAAAGGAAACGACATGACTATTATGGAAGTGTTTTGCATGACTATACGTGTATAACCTATATCAAATTGCTTGCCTTCTCAATGAGGGTGTGTAGGAAGGGAGAAAGGGTGAGAATTTGGAACTCAAAGTTATAAAAACAAATATTAAAAATTGTTTTTACATGTAACTGGGAAATAAGATACACAGGAAATAGAATATGGAAATCTATCTTACAGTAAGGGAAAATAGAAGAAGGGGATAAGAGAAGGGGAGGAGTGCTAGAAGGAAGAACAGAATGAGGAAAGGGGTAATTAGAAGCAAGACACTTTTGAGGAGGGGCAGAGTGAAAGAAGAGAGAGAGCAGAATAAACAGGGGTAGCAGGAATAGCATAAAGGGAAATACAGTCAGCAATAGTAACTATGAAAAAAATTGGAATAAGCTTCTCTGATAAAGCTTCTCTGATTCTCATTTCTCTAACATATAGAGAACTGTGTCAAATTTATAAAAATAAGAAACATTCCCCAACTGATAAATGATCAAAAGATATAATCAGTTTTCAGATGAAGTCACTAAAGCTATCTATAGCCATATGAAAAAATATTGTAACTCACTATTGATTGGAGAAATGCAAGTTAAAATAATTCTGAGGTACTACCTCATACCTATTAGATTTGATAATAGGACAGAAAAGGCAAATGACAAATGTTGGAGGGGATGTGGGAAAAATGAGATATCAATGTATTGTTGTCAGATCATTCTACAGAGCAATTTGAAACTATGCCCAAAGGGCTATGAAACCATGCATACCCTTTGACATAGCAATATCACTACTAGGTCCATATCCCAAAAGAGATAAAAAACAAAAAGGAAAAGAACCTATACAATAAAAAAATATTTATAGCAGTTGTTTTCTGGGGGTAAAGAATTGGAAACTGAGGGGATGCACATCAATTGGGGAATGGCTGAATAAGTTGTGGTATGTAATTATGATGGAGTACTATTATACTATAAGAAATGATGAGCAGGATGCTCTCAGAAAAACCTGGAAAGACTTGCATGCATTGATGTAAAACAAAATGTAATGGGTACAAAGTGACAGCAATATTGTAGAATGGTCAGGCATGAATGATTTCAGCAACACAATGATCCATGATAATTCTGACAGACTTAGAATGAAAAATGCTATCCATCCCTAGAGAAATAACTAATGGTGTCTGAATACAGATTGAAACAACTTGGGGTTTTTTCCCCACTTTCTTTATTTTCCTTGAGTTTTTTTTTTATCTATGTTTTCTTTCACAACATGACTGTTATGGATATGTTTTGCATGACTACACATATGTAACCTATATGGAATTTCTTGCCTTCTCAATTGGAGGGGGAGGGAAGAAGGGAGGGAATTTGGAACTCAAAGTTTTAAAAACTAATATTAAAAATTGTTTACATGGAACTGGGGAAAAATTAAATACTAAATAAATATGAAAAGAAAGGGAAAAAAGAAAGCTGACAGTTAAATATAACAAAAGAAAAAGAAAAATAAACAAAACCCCCCCAAAACTCCAAACCACCAAAGATCTCAAGAAGAAGAAAATTCAATTAAAAACCTAGAACACAAACAGATAAATCATCAGGGTGGAAAACAAAGTAAATAGGGGAGATGAGTAACAAGATATTTAAAAGATTGTAAATCTCTCTCTAAATCAAATGGCAAGACAAAGGAAATTGAACCAAAGTCTGATGTAACACAGAACCCTATGAATTCCCAAGATACCATGAAACCACAAGGAAGATATTCCAGAATGGTTTAAAAGAAAAATAACAAACTTAAGAGAAGAAAATAGATTCTCTTGTGTTATGTTTTGTTTTGTTTTTTCTCATGGTTTCTCCCATTCATTTTAATTCTTATGTGTAACATGACTGATGTGAAAATATGTTTAATAAAAACGTATATGTAGAACTCATATAAGAATACATGCTGTCTCGGTGGGGGGAAGAAAATTGAATACTTATGGAAGTGATTGTTGAAAACTGAAAACAAATAAATTAATTAATTTTTTTAAAAAGAGAGAGAGAAGAAAATAGACAGGAACAAGTGGCGGAATCTATGGCCTGCACAACACAAATTATTAGCAGAAGAAATACATGAATCTACTATGGTGAATCTCTCCAAAGAAACAGAAGAGAGAGACCAACATAATGATGATATAATAAACTGAAGTAAAGGACAATCTGAAAGACAAGTAGCGAAAAGTAATAACATTAAAAGAACAAATAATCTCTATACCATCAAACATTTTTCTTTCAAAGATGGTATACACAGAGACAACTTAAGTTATCATAGACCTCCCAAAAGAATAGGACAAATCAAAGAAATTAAACATCTCGGTGCAAGAAAGAGAACAAGAAAACTGTCTAGACTACAAAAACAAAGCACCAATCCAAAAGATTCACAGGTGGCCTCTAGAATAAAAAACCAAAAAACTATTCCTCAAACTCCACATAGGTGACATAGTGGTTAAATTGAACAGCTCCAAGACAGAGAACAAATCCTGAAAGTGATCAGGAAAAATACCCTTAACTATAAAGGAAAGTCCATTTGAACAACATAAGACTATTCTTCATGCACCAGAAATACAAAAAGAAAATGGAATAATAGATTGTAAATACCAAAGGAGCTTATGATATTATAATCCAAAATGATATACCCTAAAAACTTGAGTCTAAAAAAATCAGTGCAAAAAAAAAAAGTGGATATTCCATAAAAGAAAGACATTTAAAGTATTCCTGAGGGGGAAAAAGATGTGAACAGATTATTTGAGCTGCAAACACTCCAAGCAACAGAAATACAATAAAGATAAATAAATACAGATACAATGTTTCATCTCTAGAGACTATTAAAAGAAAAAACTAAGAAGAGAGATACTTGCAACACTAAGGGGAAAAAAAAAACCAGGACTATTAAGAGATTTCTTTTTAAAAGTATACAACAGGATAAAGATAAAAGTGAAATAGGAAATAGAAATAGGAAAAATTACCATAGAGGAGCAGTCCTGAAACCCATGGACTGAACTCTACACAACCTGCCCTACCGGCGATTCAATGAATTTATGAGACTAAATTGCAAAATAGGAGGATGTATAAAAGGGGAAGGGGAGGTATAATGTACCCTAATCAAGTCTATAATATACAACTCCTGTGTCTCTTAATAAGAGAGACTATAGGACAATGGGTCAGATGCAAAAAAAGGAGGGATTGAAATGAGGGATAGCATAAAGGGAAATACAGTTAACATAGTAACTACGAAAAAAATTGGAACAACCTTCTCTGATAAAGCTTCTCTGATTCTCATTTCTCTAACATAAAAGTGTCTGAAGCCAGATTTGAACCCAGAAAGAGATCTATTTCGCCACCTAGCTGCCTTTCTAAAGTGTAGGTATAACCATATTACCCCTGTACTCAATGAGCTTCAGTAAGCTCCTTATTACTTCCCAGATCAAATATAAATTCTTTTGTTTGGCATTTAAAGTTCTCCATTACTTGGTACTTTTCTATCTTTCCAGTCTTCTCACACTTTACTACCCTTCAGGAACTCCATGATCTCACTACACTGATCTACTTGTAATTGTTCTACCATTTTCCATTTCCCATCTCCATGCTTTTGTACTTGCTGATTCTCCCCACACACACACACCTGGAATGCACACACCCTCTCCCCACCAGGGCTATCCTGGAGCCTGCTTATACTAGCTTGGGAGAGTCAATTATTAAATTTGTAGTGTGAAGTTATACCTAGGAAAGTAGAAAATGCTTCAAATCAGGATTTGACTCTTTTGTTGGTTAAAGTGAAGGAGAAAATGCTAGTAATGCAGATTAAATTAAAAGTGTGTCATGCATACACTTTCTCCCCAGAATTCCAGTTGTTAAACATTTACCAGCATCCACCTCCCTACCCCCTTCTTTATTTCCCTCATTTCCTTCAAGACTCAGCTCAAAGCTCAATTTCTGCATGAGTCCTTTCTCAGTAAATCACCGCCCCCCCCAGGCTGCTAATTCTTAACCTTTTCAAATTACTTTCTGTCTATTATGTATATATCATGTATGTACCTTGATTATATGTATGCTCTATTACATGTTATTACCCCTGTAGAATGTACACTCCTTGAAGACGAGGATTGGATTTTTTGCTGTTATTTTGATTTTGATTTTGCCATGATATCTCCAGTGCTTAGCAAAGTGCCTGGCAAGTAAGTGCCTAATAAATTTTTGTTGACTGACTGGAATATTTTTTTTTTATTGTTAATTCGTTTCAGTCCTGTCCAACTCTCCGTGACCCCATTTGGGGTTTTCTTGGCAAGGATACTGTAGTGGTTTGCCATTTCCTTGTCCAGACTGGAATATTGCAATGCTACTAAAAACAAGGAATTTAAATACTGAGAAGCTTGGAAAGACAATGACTACACAATAACGCCAAGAGAAGAAACAGAAAAAAAGCAATAAAACAACCAAAATTGAATGGTTTAAAATTATAAAATGATCAGGCTTGATCCCAAAGAAGAGATATGAAAAGACACCACCCCATCTCCTTTGCTGAAGTGCAGGTTCATTATACTGCATATAATGCCAGACTTTAAAATATATATTGTATATATATTTATATGTTATATATAAGAAATACATATATGTATATATATGTATATGTTGGTTTTGTGGAACTTTTTTCTTCCTCTTTTAAAGTATGGAATAAAATGAGGAGGGATATAGTAGGAAATATAGGAGATATATAAACAAAAGGGAACAATAAAATTTATTTTTTAAAAAAAAGAACTAATCTCATTTCATTTTTTAAAATAGGATTACTTAATTGTTGATCATACCAATGCCATAAATATAATATACTTGGATTATTGTGAGGGCCAAATGAGAAAATACTTGTGAAGAATTTAAGAGACCTTAAAGTGCTACATAAACATGAGTGATTACTTCTGTTTATCTTATGCCTAGCATTTGAGATGTTTTGAGAAAGGCCTGAGTTTGACTCCTGTCACAGACAGGAGAGTTGGACTGTGTAACGGACCTCAAAGTTTCCTTCTACAGATGAGATATTTTGATCACATGAAAATTTAAAGGCTTTTTCATGAACACAGCTAGGACAAGAAGGAAAATGGTCGATGGGGGTGGAGGGTAGGGAATCTTTTCATCAGTTATGTCTAGTATAAGTATAATATCCAAGATATATGGCTACTAACAAAAATAGGTGACCAAAACCCGTGCCCCAGTAGATAAGTGACCAAAAGCTCTGAACAAGCAGTTCTCAAAATAAGATTTACAATTATTAGCAATCATATGAAAGAATGCTTCAAATCAGCAATAATAAGAGTCTTATAAACAAAAACAACTCTGAGGTGCTAAGACAGGCACACTAATGCGTTGTTAGTGAAGCTGTGAATTGTTCCTCATGCTGGAAAGACATTTGGAATTTCTTTCAACTTGCAATCTGAAAGCATTCAAATTTGGAATTTTTTTGCAAAGCGACTTGAATATCCATACTTTTTGATTCAAAGATTCGTCTATGAGATATATACTCATGAAAGAGGTAAATGATATAGTTCTTTAAAAATCCCATAGTCATCAAAATATTTTATAGTATCATTTTGTGTAGTAGCAAAGAACAGGAAACAAAGTAGATAATCATTGGTTGAGAGTAGCCAAACAATCTGTGCTACATGAATGTATAAAATATTTCTGGGCTGTGAGAAAGGATGAATATGATGATTGGAGAAAGCTTATATGAACTGATGCAAAGTGAAGTAAAAAGGACCATAAAGAAATAAACAAAAGTAAGATAATATAAATGGAAAAAACAGCCACCACCAAATCATTGAAAGTGAAGGCTGTGAAGTGATAAGGCCCAAACTTTTCTCCAGAGATATGAGAATCTATCTCCCTTTTATAAAATTTCTTTTTTGTAGTTACATTTTAATTTCCAAACTATCTCCCTCCCCTTCCCATTTGTCATTTTCCCTTATATCATTATAGGCAACTTGATAAGTGTGACATGATATCGTAAGATTGTTTTAATTTGCAGTTTTCTAATCAATTATGATTTAGAGCATTTAAAAATATGGCTGTGTATAGCTTTGATTTCTTCATTGAAGAACTGCTTGCTCATATTCTGACTATTTTTCAACTGGGGATCCATCTCCCATTTTGCAGAAATGGGGGACCATGGGCATGGAACTCTGTATATTATGGACAGTTGGTTGATGTCTTGATAAACAGATTTTTCCCCCTATCTTTTTTATTCCTTGATGGACTTCTGGGAGGAGAGAAGAAAGAAGTGCATTCTATCTCTCAAGTTCTTTGGGTCTATGACTGTGACACTGCCAGGTTACTCCTTTGAAGTAAGCACTAGCCTTTTAAAAATTGTATATCCCCAGAGAAGGACAACAAGGTTATACCCTGATCCTTTAGGGACTTTGGAGGAAGTACTAAACCCTGAGGCAGAGATTGGGAGAAAGAGCAAGGAAGAGGGGGAGCTCTTCAGATAGACTGAGAGACACTTCAAGGCATCTCTGTCCTCCACACCCACCTCCCTTTCCCAAAGGGGCACTAACTAAACCTGGGATTCTCCCTAAGATACCTCAGAGCAACAGGAATCAGAAAATGACAATCCAAGAGGTAGCATCCCATCCTAGGGTCACCTCATCCTGCTGCCAGCCTCTAGGCTGGGCAACACCTGGTATGTTTCCAATCTTGAATCACTGTTCTCCTCTTTCTTGTACCCACATCCCTTGCCCATGTAAGCCACCTTGGTCCAACCCTGGTCAGTCCTATCTCTTACTTGATGCAGATCCCAGGCTTTTGCCTTAGTCTCAGAATAAATGAGTCTGGGAAAGGATCTGTTTGTGTGTGTCTTAATGCATATGTATGTATGTATGCATGTATGCATGTATGTGTAGGTATTTAAGTTTGCATGCACATGTATGGAAATGTTATAAATACATGTGCACCTGAGTATGTGTGTATGAGTGTATCTTTTACATGCATATGAATGCATGAATTTGTAAGAGAACATATGTGCCTGTATCTATCATTTCTTGAGTGTCTTTGCATCATTTCTTCTGTCCACCATCTGAGCACTTGTCTTGTGTGCATTCTCTGTTAAACAGTCTTTTAAGCAAGCATACATTTGACATTCAAACAATGTGTCCCACCCATCAGAGCTGATCTCTCTGAAGAACTTTGGGGTTGATTGTGTAACATGGAAGATACTGAAACAAGATGGCCCAGCATGGCATGCCCTCATCAGAGAAGGTACTGTGCTCCATGAGCAAAGCAGAATTGAAATAGCTCCAAAGAAATGTGAGATGTACAGATTTAGAGAATCCACCCCAGATATGGTTTATTTAAATATAATATATAATATATATAAATAAACATGGTTTATTTGTGCCTAACCTGTAGTAAAGCATTCTGAGTGTGTATTGGTTTGATCAGTCACAATCAGACACACTGTAACTTGACTCTGGCGTAGTGATGTCATTTTGGTCTTCTTAGAGAATGAAGGACAATGACAATGTTATCTATGTATATGAGTGCCAGTTTGTGTAGTCTAATAATAATAAATAATACATGTATAGCCCTTTCCTCACAGCAATCTTGTATGCTAGGCAATACCATAATAGATACTATCTCCTTTACAGATAAAGAAAGGAAATTCTGATAGAGGTAGTGTGATGTAAGAGAATGAACCCCAGACTTTGAGTCAGAAGAAACCCATATGCAAATGGGAAGTGCTTGGTAAATTGGTGCCATACAAATGTCAATTACTATTATTAGGTGAGTTTTCCATGGTCACATGACTAGGAAGCCTCAGAACTAGCATCTGAACCTCGTCTTCTGACTTGGACACTTTCTACTCCACCATGATCTCTGTGTATGTGTCTATGTGCATGTGTGAGTGAGCATGTTTGTGTGTGCCTATCTGTGTGTCTCTACATATCTGTGGTTTAGATGTCCAGTCAATAAAAACATTCATTTACTTGATATGTCTATACTGAGCCCACAACTAATACTTCCCCAACCAAGGCCCATTCTCTGTTTTAAGCTGGGGTCTTCTGAATAGAAGACAGGGAAAAAGTGAAACACAGAACCTGAGTCTTCACAGAATTTATAATCTAGTTGGAGAGACAAGCTAAGTCATGATATGAGGCATAAGATAATATATGATTTTCTATTTTATATGATGCTCTAAAAAACATATCTTGACTTAGTGTTGGTCCCTTCAAGCAGCTCACCACCCCCACCCCCAACCCTATCCCACTCAGGAAGGTTACTCACTGATTCCACTGAAGACATCCTAAATGAATTAAAATTAAATCATAAATTACATTTTGGGATCTTCCTTCAGAGTCAAAAGTCTGTTCTTCTGATTCCTGCCAATGGCAACAAGCCTTCACTCACTAAGGGTGAATTTGGTATTAGGAGATAGCCAAAAGTCACTCAAAAACAATCCAGTAAATGAGACTTGGGTTAGGTTGTGAGGTGCCCTTAAAAAGTTATTAAATGTAGTCTTAAGATTTTAATATTTGACATTAACACAACCAGTTAGATGATTTACATTTAAGTTCATTCCAACACAGCAGAGGACACTGACAAGTTTCAATCACTCCCTCTAAGATCCCCCTCAGGATTTTTTTGTTCATTCATTCCCCTTTACTTGTCTTCATTTTGAATGGAGGTAGTATGTGCTCTGTTCCTCTGCTTTTGCCTTTTTTTCCACTTCAGATTCCACTTCTCTGCATCAGATTGTAAACTTCTTGAAGACAGGGATTGTCTTTTGTCTCTTTTTTTTCTATCCCCATCAGCACACATAGTAAGTTCACAATAAATGCTTACTGACTTGGAATTAAAAAAAAGACTTTGCAGATTTCTCTTCAATCTTCATAATTGGTCATCTTAGTGAGAGTGTCTTTTTTTTTTTTATCTAAAATGATGTTATTATAAAACAAGAGGACTGTGAAATTCCAGTGCACATCTTGAACAGACTCTGTGAGACAATGGAGAAGGTCTCGAGAAGATAGTGTTGAAGGACAACTGTCCTGTGGATAGGTAAGTTTAGACAGTTTATTAGAGTTGAGAGGAACCTTACAGGTAATAGAATCCAACTGCCTTATTTTACAGATGAGAAACTGAGATTCAGACAGGTAAACTGATTTGCCCAGATTCACTGAGCTAGTGTCTGATAAAGGATCTGAACCCAACTCCTCTGGACTCTTAGTCCAAGGGTCCACACACCGCAGTGCTAATCTTATAAATCCATCATTTTTTGCTTGTCATGTATTAAGTGTACTAAGTACACAAGTGTGTTTAACCTTGCGAGCAGTCCTGTGTTTCTCTTTGCCTATGTAGTGTGTGAGTCTGCGTGGTTGTGTGTCTGCATGAGTCTCTGTCTCTGGGCAGGGATGGGCGTGTATATACATGCATACATCTCTGTTGTTGAGTTAATGTTTTTCCTTCTGCATCAGCAGAGGCACATTAACTGAACACCATTGCAGGAACGTGCCCTATCTGATCCTGTGACATGCTGGCAGGGGGTGGGGAATTGTGGGCAATGAGCCCATCTCAACTCCCCAGGGCCCTTCCCTCTGCCCCTCTCTCAGCACTGCCTGAGTCAGGATCAAGATTAGGAAGACCCAGGAACCTCCACGGGTCCTAGAGCAAAAGCCATTGTTAGGACTTTAGGAAGCCATGAAAAAAGTGGTAGAGCTGGAGTCAAATGACTGCATCTGCCCATTTCTACTTAGATGACCTTAGGCAACACAATTCATCTCTCTGGCCTTCAGTCCCCTCATCTGTAAAATATACTAATCGCATTTGCACTATCTCCCTTACAGGAACGTGGTAAGGAAAACACTTTGTAAGCCTGAAAGTACCATACAAATTCTAAGCCATAATTATTAGTGCCAGAGCACTGGAGGATAACACCTGGGTCCTCTGTCTCCCCTCAGTGCCCAGGAATGGACCTCTCACCACAAGAGGTGTGAGCAAATGTTTGCACATGACTATGGGGCCAGCAAGGAACCAGAGGAAACAGGGATCGGCTGTACTGGGAAGGATTTTTTGACTCCCATCTTCAAGATGGAAATTCCAGGGCAACAGGGATGATCAGGGAGTTGAACTGTGGCACCATCTATGGAACTGGATACCCGTGGTCACCCCTGTTTGACATTAAAGGCCCAAACTTGGCCTGCCTCCTGCCTCAGGGCACAGTTATCCTCCATGGGTAGCAAAAGATCTTAGAGCAAGAGTCTTTGCCTTTTTTTTTTCTTCAATCATGGACCACCTTGGCAGTCTGGTGAAGCCTACATGGATACCTTCTCAGAAAGTTTTTAAATAATTGAAGGAAATACTAAATTTCAGTTAGAGGTTAATCAAAATAAGGATGTGAGTTTTTAGTTTTTCCATCCAAGTTCACAAACCCCCTGGAATCTATCCCAGTTTTTAAGGAAGATTGGCATGGAGACAGAAGTATTGATGCTATGACCTCTCCTCACTCCCTGGCTAAATTGTACCATTCTCTCCATGCCCTGTTCTTCAACTGGGCTACAATCCTGAATTCTCAGTTCTCATCCCAGTTCCAGCCTTAGGGTTATAAGCACAAGATTCCGCAAAGACCCATTGCTTTCCTCCAACTGATGCCAAGCAGTAGGAGGGCAGCAGACTTGGAATTGGCCTTGCTAAAGCTCATTCTACCCAGATTCAAAACACACACATGTATACACTTCTTCTATTGTGTCCTTTGGATACCCTTCCCCCCTTCCTGCCCCATTCCATCACTAACAAACCACTTCATATTTTTCCTTTCATGCCCTTTTGTTTTCTGGAACTCATGAAGTTGTGTCACCCCCAGAACCTGTCCCTTGCCATCCTCTCCATTAGTGGTCGTACCTTCTCTCATGCCCCAAACACGTTGGAATAGGAGTAATAGGTATAGTCTTTGCTTCCACTGCTACTTCCAGACCCTCCCTCTGTCACCATCACTCAGCAAGTTTTCCTTTGAGTTTCACTCTATCCAGGTCATTGTTGGCTCCAAGATCATTCTGTCTCTTACAGCTCTCCTGGATATAATTACAATCTTTATGCTGATGATTCTCAAATCTACCTTTCCTTCCCCAGTCTCTCTGCTGACCTCCAATCTTGTGTCTCCAACTGCCTTTCAGATATCTCAAAGTGAATGCCCAGTAGACATCTTAAACTCAATATGTTCAAAATGGAGCTCATTATTTTCCTCCCTAAACCCATATACCTTCCCTATTGTTGCAGAAGGCACCAGTCCCTCAGGAATCATCCTGGTTTCCTCACTATCTCTCACCCACCATATCCAATCTGTTGCCAAGACTTGTTGATTTCATCTTTACATCATCTCTCCAATATGGCCCCTTCTCTCTTCTGACACTACCAATTCTCTAGTACAGGCCTTCATCACCTCACACATCAATTACTGCAAGAGTCTGTTGATGGGTCTACCTGCCTTAAGTCTTTCCACACTCTAATCCATTCTCCATTCATCCACTAAAGTAATTTTTCTAAGACATTCTAAGATCATGTCACCCTCCTACTCAATAAACTTCAGTAACTTCCTATTGCCTCCAGGTGAAAATACAAAATGCTCTTTTTGGCATTCAAAGCCCTTCATAGTAGCCTCCTCCTACCTTTCCAGTCTTCTTACACCTTTTACAGACTCTTCAGTCCAGTGACACTGGCCTCCTGGCTGTACCAGGAACAAGATATTCCATCTTTTGACTGCTCATTCTTTCTGGCTGTCCCTTATGCCTGATCAGGCCACTGGACCCAAATGACTTTGAAGAAGAAAGAGGCTGGTGACCTTGTACAGCCCTCCCTCACTCAAATCAAGGTCAACTGCAAGTCATGTCATCATCTTGATGTCATGGTCCTCTTCAAAAACAAAGGACAAACCCAACAACAATAATGCCTGAAATGCTCTCTCTCCTAGCTCCTACTACTGATCTCCTCAGCTTCCTTTAAGTGCCAACTAAAATCCCACCTTCTACAAGGAAACTTCCCTAACCCCTCTTCATTCCAGTGCCTTCCCTCTTTTAATTATTGCTTACTTATCCTACATGTAGCTTGCTTTGGACATTTTTGTTTCAATGTTTTCTCTTCTGTTAGATTGCAAGCTCCTTGGGGAAGGGATTGTCTTTTGCTTCTTTTGTATACCCACTGCTTAGCATACTGCCTGGCACACAAGTAGGTGCTTAATTTATTGAATGAATGATTTTTTTCAAAGAGCTCAGTACCTGATTCACAGTCTTTCCTTCCTCCACCCCCAAACCCTTGACATATGCTAGGAGATTTCAATATTTGTATTGATGTTCTCTCAAACACCTGGTCTCCTAGTTCACCAGTCTCCTCAGTTCTCACAACCATCTTCATTTTACCTCATCTCCTTGATCTCACCATCACCCACTAAAGTTCTACTTCCATAATCAAGAATTACATAATGCCTTTATCTGACTATAACCTTCTATCCTTCCATCTTTCTCTATGCCTTACTCCTCCTAAAGCTATTTTCTGTCCTTAGAATGACCTCCAATTCTCCTTCCCCTCCCAATCATAATCCTATAGGTTAACTAGCTCAACTGCATACTGTCATCTGTTCCTCAGTTCCTTGTCTTTTTGATCTATTGTCATGAATGTCTTGACAAAACCCAACCTTGGATTACCCCTACCATCTACCTTGGCCACTCCTACTCATCTGCTGCTCAACAGCGTAGAAGAAGTCATATAACCATACTGACTGGGTCCACCATAAATTTATTACCCGATGTCAACTTGGCCTTCAGTGCCACAAGGCAATTCTTACTCTTTATCATGCTTCCTATACCCCTCTTCCATTCTACCCCTCCTTCTTCTAACAAAAGACCTCCCCTCAAATTTTATTAAGAAAATTGAGGCCATTATTGCCTTTGAAGTCCATCTCCTTTCCTATTCTACATCTCAAAACCTCTTGACGTTGTTTTTTCTTCACCACTCCTTAGCTCCAATCTCTGATGAAATGGACCTCCTCCTCAATATGATCATCTCCTCTTCATATAACCTCATATATACATTTCTTCCTTAATCTTCCATTTTCCTCTGTCTCTTGATCCCTTCCCTAATGACCAGGTCTTCAGTATCCTTAAAAAACAAACAAACAGGGGGGAGGAGCCAAGATGGTGGAGTAGAAAGATACACATATGTTACCTCCTAACCCATAAAATACCTGTAAAGAAGAACTCCCAATAAATTCTGGAGCAGCAGAAGCCACAGAACAATGGAGTGGAGGAAATTTCTGTTCCAGAGAGACCAGAAAAGCTGACACAAAAGGTCCATCATGCCCCGGACCCGGAGCAGAGCCCAGCCCTGCCTCGACGATGCTGCACTGAGAGGAGCAGATCCGAACAGGCTTCAGAGACAGACTCTCCAGCAACGCCGTAGGTCCCTCCACCCACAGGCAACCAAGGGCAGTGAGAGGGTCATTTCAGCTTGCTGAGAGGGGAGCGGGGTGTTGACATAACTCAGGCCCCCTCGTGAGGCAGCAGTGGAGGCAGCAGTGTACAGAGGCTCCCAAAGCAGGCAGGAGCTTGGATCCATTGTTGAAGGTCTCCACATAAACCCCCTGAGGGAACTGAGTCCCGTGTGGCAGCCCTGCCCCCACCTGAGCACCTGAATTTAATCTCACACTGAATAGCAGCCCTGCCCCCACTGAAAACCCTGAGGCTGGGAAGCAGCATTTGAATCTCAGCCCCCAAGCACTAGCTGGGTGGAACTGGAGGTGAGGTGGGTGTGGAGAGGAAACTCAGAAGTCAAGTCACTGGCTGGGAAAATGTCCAGAAAAGGGGGGAAAAAAATAAGACCATAGAAGGTTACTTTCTTGGTGAACAGATATCTCCTCCCATCCTTTCTGATGAGAAGGAACAATGCTTACCAACAGGGAAAGACATAGAAGTCAAGGCTTCTGTATCCCAAACATCCAAAATAAATATTCCATGGGCTCAGGCCATGGAAGAGCTCAAAAAGGATTTTGAAAATCAAGTAAGAGAGGTGGAGGAAAAACTGGGAAGAGAAATGAGAGAGATGCAAGAAAAGCATCAAAAGCAGGTCAACACCTTGTTAAAGGAGACCCAAAAAAATGCTGAAGAAAATAACACCTTGAAAAATAGGCTAACTCAACTGGAAAAAGAGGGTCAAAAAGCCAATGAGGAGAAGAATGCTTTCAAAAGCAGAATCAGCCAAATGGAAAAGGAGATTCAAAAGCTCACTGAAGAAAACAGTTCTTTCAAAATTAGAATGGAACAGATGGAGGCTAATGACTTTATGAGAAACCAAGAAATCATAAAACAAAACCAAAAGAATGAAAAAATGGAAGATAATGTGAAATATCTCATTGGAAAAACAACTGACCTGGAAAATAGATCCAGGAGAGACCATTTAAAAATTATGGGACTACCTGAAAGCCATGATCAAAAAAAGAGCCTAGACATCATCTTTCATGAAATTATCAAGGAAAACTGCCCTGAGATTCTAGAACCAGAGGGCAAAATAAGTATTCAAGGAATCCACAGATCACCACCTGAAAGAGATCCAAAAAGAGAAACTGCTAGGATCATTGTGGCCAAACTCCAGAGTTCCCTGGTCAAGGAGAAAATATTGCAAGCAGCTAGAAAGAAACAATTCAAGTATTGTGGAAATACAATCAGGATAACACAAGATCTAGCAGCTTCTACATTAAGAGATTGAAGGGCGTGGAATAGGATATTCCAGAAGTCAAAGGAACTAGGACTAAAACCAAGAATCGCCTACCCAGCAAAACTGAGTATAATACTTCAGGGGAAAAAAGAGTCATTCAATGAAATAGAGGACTTTCAAGCATTCTTGATGAAAAGACCAGAGCTGAAAAGAAAATTTGACTTTCAAACACAAGAATGAAGAGAAACATGAAAAGGTAAACAGCAAAGAGAAGTCATAAGGGACTTACTAAAGTTGAACTGTTTACATTTCTACATGGAAAGACAACATTTGTAACTCTTGAAACTTTTCATTATCTGGGTAGTTGGTGGGATAACACACACACACACACAGCACAGCACAGCACAGAGTGAATTGAATAGGATGGGATCATATCTTTAAAAAATGAAATTAAGCAGTGAGAGAAATACATTGGGAGGAGAAAGGGAGAAATTGAATGGGGCAAATTATCTCTCATAAAAGAGGCAAACAAAAGACTTTTTAGTTTGGGGAAAAAGAGGGGAGGTGAGAGAAAAACATGAAGTTTACTCTCATCACATTCCACTAAAGGAAGGCATAAAATGCACACTCATGTTGGTATGAAAACCTGTCTTACAATACAGGAAAGCGGGGGAGAAGAGGATAAGCAGGGTGGGGGGGATGATGGAAGGGAAGGCAATGGGAGGAGGGAGCAATTTGAAGTCAACACTCTTGGGGAGGGACAGGATCAAAAGAGAGAATAGAAGCAATGGGGGGCAGGATAGGATGGAGGGAAATATAGTTAGTCTTACACAACATGACTATTATGGAAGTCATTTGCAAAACTACACAGATATGGCCTATATTGAATTGCTTGCCTTCCCAAAGGGAATGAGTGGGGAGGGAGGGATGAAGAGAAGTTGGAACTCAAATTTTAGGAACAACTGTCGAGAACTGTTCTTGCTACTAGGAAATAAGAAATACAGGTAATGGGGTGTAGAAAGTTATCTGGCACTACAGGACAAAAGAGAAGATGGGGACAAGGGAAGGGAGGGATGATAGAAGAGAGGGCAGATTGGTGATAGGGGCAATTAGAATGCTTGGTGTTTTGGGGTGGGGGGAGGGGGGAGGGGACAAATGAGAAGAAAATTTGGAACCCAAAATTTTGTGAAAATGAATGTTAAAAGTTAAATAAATAAATTTTTTTAAAAAAGAAAAAAACAAACAAAAATCTTACTTGTTCCTATAATCTCATCAAATTTTGTATCTTCTATCTCTTCTCTTTCATTGTTAAGCTCCTAGGAAAATCTTCCCCTATTCATTACCTTCACTTCCCACTCTACTACTTGACTGGTTTCTGACTTCATCACTCTGAAACTGACCTCTCCAAAATTAACAAAAATCTTCTAATCTCAAAATCCAATTTCTTTTTCTCAGTCCAGATCCTTCTAGATCTGTGTATACCATTTAATTCTATTGACCACACTCTCCTCTTGGTTCTCCTATGTCTACTTACTTCTCAGACTCCTTTGCTTCATGAGAGAAATAATTACTAAATAACCAATTATTGGGGACATCCAGGGTTTTTTCCCTTCCCATCTCCTCACTCTCTACTGGGTCAAGTCATCATTTGAAAGGTGTTGCCAATAATGAGATTGGATTAACTTTCACCTCAATCTTGTTCAAATCCCATCCAAGTTGAGAAGTTCAATTGTATTCTATTCAGGCTTGGGTTGAGGGTGGATTCTTTGTTTAGACTGCCTGAGGCTTGAGGTGGTAAGAGAGTGAGAGTGATCAAAGTCACATTCCCTCAACCCCTCATTAGATTGGGTCCACCTGTCATTATAATATTCATTCTTCTTATTAATTGTTAACCAATCAGAGTTGAGTACCACCCTCAGGAATACCCATTCCACTAAAGGCATAGAAGTGTTTGAGTGGGTTCCAGGAGGAGTCTTTGGCATTAAAGAGTACCACTGACCCAAAAATTATATCTCTCAAACTTTTTATATGTTATATTAATCTTCATCTATGCCTTGGCTCTCCTAACTCTTTGTCACCTAAAACTGTCTTATTGTTCTTCACTTTTCTCTGTAAACCTCTCTCTCAGTGATCTCACCAGCTCCCATGCATTCAATTATTATCTCTCTGCAAATGACTCTGACACCTATATGTCCAAATATATCCTCACCTGAATCCCAGTCTCCTAATCATCAACTATTAGGCATTTCTATCTGCATGTCCCTTAGGCAAATGCAAATCAAACTCATCATTTTTGCCCCATATCCCACCCCTCTTCCTGACTTCCCCGTATCTGTTAAGAACACCTAACCTTAGAGAGGTTAAGGGACTCACAGCAATAAGGGACAGAACCAGGAATTTCATCCAGGTCCTCTACCAAATCTAGAGTTCCTTTTTTAAACCACACTGCCTGATTCAAAATACTATATTCTTCATAACAGGAATAAATGCCTTTGACAAGCATGTCTCTTGTGTTGTACTTTGATTTATATTGATGAATTAGAAGATCGTCATCTGTGTAACTATCTATCAAGAGATCTCCAGTCATCATCTTAACTATGCATGAAAGGCAGCTTGTTAGAGGAAAGTTTTTTTAAGTCTGTGTTTTCTTTTACCAAAGAAAGCTAGATAGATTCCTGTGTAGTTAGGAAGGAAGACCTGAGTTCAAATCCAGCCTCAGACATTTATTAGCTATGTGACTCTGGGCAAATGACTACTTTGTTTGCCTCAGTTTCCTCATCTGTAAAATGGGGATAATAACAGCACCTACCTTCCAGGGTTGATGTGATGATCAAATGAGATATTTGTAAAGCGCTTAACACAGTGCCTGGCACATAGTAAGCACTATATGAGAGTTAGCTAGGGGGGCGATGATGAGGATGATGTTGTCAATTCACCTTTTTCTACCTCAGTTTTTGGTAGATGGAGGTAAATCCATCAGTAAAAATGGCAAACACCTATTTCCCAGGGTTGTTGTGAGGATAAACTAATAATATTTATAAAATACTTTGTTAACCTTAAAGTGCTAGCTGCTATTATTATCAATAATTTTTTGAAAAATCAATAAGCACAATAAGATCTTATATTCTCTACATTCTGTCAGCTGTATGACCATAAAGATGTAGTCTTCTATAAAAAAAAGTCTACTGTGAAAGCCTTCCTACTTCTCATACTTTAATCTAGCACATTCCCAATACATGTCTAGATCATTCTCATAAAAACAATATGGAGATGCAGAAGTGGCCATATTAGTCCAAAGTAATAACAGCTAACATAAAAACAGTTAACATTTATATAGCACTTACTATGTACCAGGCACTGTGCTAAAATGTAGAGTGTTAGGAGAGCTGATAGCTATCCTCTGTTTTGGGGGGGAAGGGTAATATCATTCTTTTTTCTTCCTTTTTATTTGTTACTTTTCCCTCCTTGAGATATCTTATAAAATGATCACTTGTTGCTTTTAAAAGTTTATGGTCTTCAGTCCAGATTTCCTCTATACATGCTTGGCTTTCTGTGTATACATGGTCTATTTTCTCACATAAGACATTGTGAATTATCATGTTATGAGTGTACAAGTAATGGTTCCATTGCCATCAATATGAGCACAGATCACTACATAAATGCTGGCAAATCTGTTTAAATTTTTGTCAATTTGCTGCTCTCCTTTCACATTTACTCATAAATGCTGTTAAGATGATCTGACTACCAGGCTTGTTACCTCTTTCACTACTTTACACTATTGTGTGAGGCGATCCCACTCATAAAATCCTGCATGAAATCGTTCCCTTTAATGATTTGTGAATTAGATACCTGTGAAGCTTTTGGCTGCCTTGTCCCTCCACTTGACAGGGAGAATGTATTGTTTCACTTTACAAAATTATTTTTCACTTTTAAATTTTAAAAAAGTGGATACTATTTATTAAGTACCTGGGGATGTATTGATGAAATAGGACACTACCCCTGCCATCAAAAATTTTCAAATTAATGAAGAAATAGGACAAATTTACCATTGTGGTAAGGGCACCAGAGAAATCCAAAAAGCTGGTGGAAAATATGAGAATTGTTTAACATGATCAAATCTCAAAACACACTCTAAAGCAGTATCAAAACTACATGAACTGGTTAAAAACCAGAAAAGTTGATCAATGAAACAAATTAGACCCAGTAATAACTAGAACAAGACAACACAAGACTTAACAAAATCCAGAAATAATTAAACCTAGTAGTCTAGTATTTGATTAACCCAAGAATACCAAGTCCTGAGGTAAGGACTTCAAATTTGACAAAAACTTCTGGGAAAACCAGAAAGAAGTTTGGCAGAAATTAAGGTTAGACCAACATCTTACACGATGCAATACAATAAGCTCCCAATGGTTACATGACCTAAATAAAAAAAGTCTCATCATTCAAAAACTTTTTTAAAAAAATGCAGGTGAATGGAAAGTATCTTAAACAACTATGGCAAAAGGGAGAATTTTTAATCATAAGAAATAGTGGTGATCAAAGAATATAAAGTGGATCATTTTAATTACATCATATCAAAATCTTTTGCATGGACATAATCAATGCTACTTGAATAAGAAAGGAAGTATTCAGTTAGGAAAAAATCTTTGTAGCAAATATCTATGGCAAAGAGATCTATATCTTGATAGACATACATAGATATCTCCAAGATATATATATATGGAGTTGACACAAATAAGCAAGAACCAAAGACTTTCCCAATAGATAAGGGGTCAAAAGATACAGATGGTTCTCAAAAGAAAAAAATGCCCACTATTAGCATTAACATAAAAGAATGCTTATAATCACTAATAATAAAAGAAATACAAATTAAAATGACTTTGAAGTTTTGCCTTACATTCAGTAGATCAACAAAGATTACAAAAGAAAAAAAGTAAAAAATAAGCCCTGACCCAGGGGTGGGAAACTTGCAACATGGAGGCTGCACATGTGACCTTTTAGATTCTCAAATGAGGTCTTTTGACTGAATACAAACTTCAGCTCAAGCACCCTTTGATCCTATCATCGGACTTTTGCCCCATTATAATAGTGCACTGAGTTCCAATAAGATAGCAGGACTGATTACTCTCTCACATGTCATGAGAAACATGCTGCCATTTTATCTCTGGAGGATCACCTCTAGCCCAGGGGAAAACAGTTCAAGGAGATAAAGGGAAGATAGGAGCAGGTGTATTATAGATAACTGGTTTGGTGTCTTATCCTCCCATTAGACTTAGACTCCAGGAAGGCAAGGATTATATCTTATCTAAAATTTGTGTACCTGAGCATCTAGCATAGTCCCCTAACACACACACACACACACACACACACACACACACACACACACACACACACACACACATACACACACACACACACACACCTGGTGCCAGATAAATTTCCTTTAGCCTTGGTGCCTCATTGCCTCATTTCTCTTCATTCCCAGACTTGTGACCTGATTTCCAATGCATTGGGGGTTGGCAGTGGGGTGGATGGATAGGGAGTAATGTTAATGAGATTAAAATCTTCCCCACCCATTAATGGGCTTATCCTTTAAGGGGAGTTTGATTAGGGGAGATTTGTAGGAAGGCCCAGACCTTTTGTTAATGAGGCAAGTGTTGTGATGCCCTCTGACTCTGAAAAGTGTATAAATATTCTGAGGTGAGGTTTTACTTTGGGGCTTACTCATTGGAAGTGTTTGTTTGGCCAGATGAGACTCTGGGCAGCTGCTAAGGAGCTCCCCTCTCCCCACTTTGAAAACTCAGATGTTAGTGCTTGTCTCTCAGACAGTTGCATCTGTCTGTCAATCTGTGATGTATGCATTGCTTACGATCAGACAGTTGGAAGCCCTGTCTGTTGATTTTTATTTCTCTGTATTTTCTCTGAAGTTCAAGGTGCTGACTCTTTCCCCTGAACTAAGATACACGTGCTTGATTTAAGTGATTGTTGACCCCTCAAAAGTTGCTTTCATGTTAGAAAAGCAGATCTAAGAGCCTGTACAGCAGGCCATCCTGGGTGGGTCAGTGTGCTTGCTTTTACGTAGGGGAAAAGAGGGAAACAATGATAGGAACTGAGAAACAGAGCAGACAGACAGTAAGACAGAGACAAGGTGGCAAGACAGACAGCAGGGCAGAAGACAGAGACCAAGAGAGATTGAGACAGAGACACAGAGACAAAGAAAAAGATCTTCTGTGAGTGAGAGAGCTGAGAGAATCAATGACAGAGACTACAGTTATCCCTCCCACATCATGACTTTCCCCATGGTGTTTTCTATATATTGCGGTTCAGCATAAGAAATTAAATGGGAGTTTGGGGGGGACTTTTGCAGCAGCCACAGATGACACAGAAAAAGGTTGGAAACACAGAAATGCATAAATATTGTATTGCATAATATCAACCCAAATTTTATAATAAAGCACTGTAAAAACCCCATAAAAGAAAAAGAAAAAAATTAGACTTCTCCATTAGGAAGGGAGGGCCAAAAAATTTTAAACGTATTTTCCAGATTGCAGGGGTGCTGTACCCCTAACTCCCTATGATGTGGAAAGGATAACTATATATTCCTGTGGTACGTCTCCTCAACTAATTAATTGATGACTAGCATAGAGGAAGCTGCTTCTAAATATAACATCTCTCTTCCCTGCTCACATGCACATACACACTCGCACAGCAATGGTCAGGAACTGTCCAATGGTCATTGAGGACTGAAAATATCAGAGTCCCCGTAGAATCATAGGATGTCAGACAAGTGACCAACCTCATTTGACAGATGAGGAAGGTGCTGCAGACCCCAATCATGCTCTAGGTCCTTGCTGCTATAGGCTAAGAGGCCAAGGGAGTTTCCACCTGGTTGGATACATAATTAGCCTTCCCCTCTAGGGATAACAGAATCTTCCTTACAAGACTCAGCTGTGGGTAACAGGTTAGGAGCTGCCTTTTGGCCTCCGCCCTCTTCGCTGGGAGAAGGAAAAAATACTTAGAGAAATGCTGAGGGTTGACATGATTGGAATAAGGCACGGACACAATGAGGCATAAACTCAGGCTAGGATGGGATCTAGGAGTGGGGGTGGGGTCAGGGTGGTGGCAGCAAAGACCCTGCCTTCAGACTGACAGGTGAGGTGGAGGAGTGAGAGGGGATGCCTCTAGGAACTCAGACCTTACTAAATCTAGGGATGCTTAGGGCTGAAGGGTAGGAAAGTGGGGAGTGGGGTTAAGGTTGGAAACACTATTTGCTATTATTATGACTATTACCAAAAAGTAATTGATGCTTTGGAGCAGCTAGGTAATCAGGAAGACTCATCTTCATGAGTTCAAATCTGATTTCAGATCCTTACTAGCTGTGTGTATGACCCTGGGCAAGTCACTGAACCCTGTTTGCCTCAGTTTACTCATCCATAGAATGGGCTAGAGAAGGAAATGGCAAACCACTCCAGTATCTTCACCAAGAAAACTCCAAATGGGTTCGTGAAGAATAGTCCAAGACTTAACAACAATTGGTGCTATATTTTGTCTAGCCAAAAAAAACCCTCAATATCTCCCTATGATAATTATAATTCATATTACATAGTCCTTTAAGGTGTGCAAAGTGTTTTCTTATATTCTCATACACCCTGCAAATTGCCCCAAGGGCCAGCATCCACTACATGAAGAGAAGTAGGTTAGGATACTGGAAAGAATGCGGGACCTGTGGTAAAGAGAACAGGGTTTAAATTCCGCCTCTGGTACTTGGTTGGCGTGTGACCATCTGCAAATCACTCAACTCCTGCTTCTCCCAGTTTTCTCATTTACAGAAAAAGTGATACTTGCACCAGCTCCCTCAGGGGATTAATGGGAAAAGTGCTTTGAAAAGCATGAAATATCATAAACGTGCGAGTTATTTTTATTTGTAGAATAAAATGGGTTTAGATTTTATTGCATGCACTATGGTGGAAGAAACTTGGAGTTGAGGAAGAATACCCATGGCGGGAAGCTGGGGGACACACAGTGGGTGTTGTAGGAGAGAACAGGGATAGCTGGAACAGTCTCTGTGGCTCCAGGAGTCTCAGATTTTGAAGCCAAGGGGAGGGTGGGGGAGAAGTCTGACTTGTCCTTCTGTTAAAGGTACCTCATCTCTTATGGTTCACACCCAGTTCCCTCCCCATTCAACCTGCTCCTGCTTGCTCTTTGCACCCCACCCTGGCCTGAGAGGCTGTCACCAACTCCTATTTTGAGCAGCACGAGAAAGTCATATTCTAGTTATCTGGAACTGGGGAGGAAAGTGATGTAGGAGGAGGATGAAGAGAAAGGTTCTATCCAATTTGGAATGGTTTCCTAGTTTCCTTGTGTTGATTTGAGTTCTTCCTGCACTTTGGAAAAAAGAAGGAAGGAAGGAAGGAGGGAGGGAGGAGGAGAAAAGAGGAGGGAGGGAGAAAGGGAAAAAAGCAGCAGGGTACACAGTGGAAAGAGCATAGATGGGAATCAGAGGACAAGTTCAAATTCCACCTCTGATGCTACTTGGGCATATAACCTTAGGTAAGTTGCTTAACTTTCCCTAGGCCTGCTTCCTCATCTCTAAAATAAAGAGGTTACAGTAGATGGCTTCTGAGGTTCCTTGCACCTTAAATTTATGATCCTTGCATAGTTAACTTGTGCCCCCAATTTGCCCTCTTATCTTCTCGAATTATTTTCCCCAGGGTGTGGGGAGATGATTCAGAGAGAGCAAGTTGCAAAGTGGTTACTGATAATGCTGGCACACAAGCACATACTTGCAATGGGAAAGAAGTCCGTCAGGATTATAAAGGGGGAGTCATAATCCGCACATGGTGGCATCCAAAACTGGCTTTTTCTTTTCCTCCCAATGACCTTGGATTTGAATTTCTGGGCTTCCTTGAGGCAGAGGGACTGTGGCTGTAGCTACCTCTTTCCAGAGCTATGAATAGCCACTGAGACAGGTGACCATAAAGTTGCATTGTGGGAGAGAACCTGTAGGGAGACTGTTTCCTAAGTGTCCAAACTGACAGCTAGTGTCAATACCACTGGGGCTGGTAGCTGGGAGAGAGAAACTTATTTTGATCACCACCTACCCTACAAGTCCTTGTTTATAGTACAAAATTCTAGAAACTAGAGACAGGTGCAGTGGATAGAGAGCTGGACCTGGAGTCAGAAAGACTCAAGTTCAAATCTGTCCACAGACACTTACTAGATATATGACCCTGTCCTTTTCGTGCCTCAGTTTCCTCATATGTAGAACAAAGATAAAAATAGCACCCTCCCTGTCTCCCGGGATTGTTCTGAGGCAGAAAAAGTGAAATATTATTTGTAAACCACTTCACAAACCTCAAGTGCTATATAAATGCTAGTTGTTAGTATTATAAAATGGGGTACAAACACTTCTTTCCCTTATTGATTTTCACAAGCTGGGTTGGTTGGGAATTGTACCACCACTATATCTGAAGATCTAGAAGGACAATCAGGAGGAAATTTAGGCTATAGCCAAAGGTGGATATCTCCAGATAGGAATACTTGATCTAGAACTTTTCTGTTTAATTCTATGAATAAAAAACTCTGTGATTCCAGTGTGCTGAGTCTCTGATTTGGAAGACATAGTGGCCAGAAATTGAGAGAGGGGAGCACAGGTGGAATGAGGTTTATTCTTGTTTCAGACCATGTGCATACATATATGTGTGTAAGTATATGTTGTATATATGTGTGTGTACATGTACATATATGTATGGTATATGGACATATGTGTGCTGGACCTGGGTTCAAATCCAGCCTCAGACACTTATGAGCTGTGACCCTATGTAAATCACCTAACCCTGTTTGCTTCATATGTACATACATGTGCATGTATGTATGTGTGTATTTGAACAATAGACAATTTTATCCCACAGATTAATTTCAGAAGTTTGGAGGGGGAGGGTGTGAACTAAACTTCTTTGTGCCACTGCTGTAGTCATGGTATTGACGGTGGTGAGGGTAGTACTATTGCCAGCTCTAGGCTGCATCCTCTGATGACCAGCACAGATGCTGCAGCTTTTTAAGAAGGCTCAAGGTTATTGTTGGTGGTGGTGGTCCTTTGTTTTCAAAGAACACCATGCCCATGACAGAAGATGATGCCATGACATGCAAGTGAATTGAATTTAAGTGAGGGAGGGCTGTGCAAAGTCACCATCCTCACTTTCTCCACCAGTCTAGAGCAGGACAATTGGAGATGGCCCCAGATGCAATGGGAAACTTAAGCCATTTTAAGTCAGCACCAGAGAGAAACTAATGAATGGCTACTGGACTGGGGGCTCAAGTAGAGCACTACTTGCTAAGTAATTCAGTTATTGCACTCCCTTGCTGGATAAATATTACAGTGGCATTCTGTCTTCCTGTACACTTAAGGAAGGCAGCAGTAGAATAATGAGTAGATTTGGACTATTTACGGAAGTTTACCAAAAAAAGAATTGAATCTCCTCCTGTAGGAAGTTTGAAATATAAATTCACCCTCCTCTACCCTGCTTGTCCAAATCAGAGCATTCTTTTACTCAGTGTATCCTCAGAGCATGCTACAGTTGTCGCTCCTTCCTGCCTGTCCCTTCTACCTTCTGTCTAAAAATGAGTCCTTCCAATGGGTGTCTAGGAATGGAATGGGTTTGAGTCTTGCCCATATTGAAAATGGCAGCCCCACAGTCATCATTTTACATCTCAAAGCACATTAATTCCTCCACTCCTCTGTAGGGCACAGATGGGCCCCAGAGAGCCCCCCTTCTAAGGCAGAAGACCACCTCAACCCTAGCCCAGTTCTACTGCTATTTATTTCTTAATCTTCTCCTCTCTGTGAAATAAATCTCCCTGCAACATTTGCAACATTTTCATTGACGTCAACCCTCCGTTTCCTCATCTATGAAATAGGGGTTTCAAGGGTTGGACTAGATGATCCCTAAGCTTCTTTCCAGCCTTAAATCCTATAGGTTACTTATTCCATTTAATTACCTGCATAGTTAATAATCGCCTGGTGTAAGTTTATTCTCCTTATTCATACAGACTACAGCTCAGAACACTTACTGCCCTTCCCAGCCCTTAGGAAAGGGATGAGCCAGTCAGATAGCAAACTCAGAAATGAGAGAGAAAAAAGCCTAGCTATTCTGCTCTGGTGGCTGCTTCGGGTTAGCCCAAGAGGTGCTGACCTCATAGGTCTTGCTCTGTGACATCATCATAAGACCATTACTGGTAGCATGGATCATAAACACCATTAAGATGCCAACTCCTTGAGAAGGGCACTGTTGTTTCTGTATCCCCAGCATTCAGTCTAGAGTCAGGCACATGCTAAATTCTTAATATATACTTGTTGATGATAGCTCTAGAGATAGAAGAACTCATAGAGGTCACTCAGTCTAACTCCTCCTTTCACCCCCCCCCCTTTTTTTTTGTACAGCTGAGTACGCTGAAGTAGAACTACTAACCCACTAAATAGAAGCATTCTGCCTCCTTCCCAGCCTGATGTTTTTGTATAACTCTCTGCTTGCTTTATCTGGTTCAACCTCTCATTTTACAAAGGAGGAAAGTGAAATTCCCAGAATGGTAGACAACCCCCTAATTCTTCTAAAGGTAAAACTGCTTAATCCAAAACTAAAATGTAAACAATTTTAAATGATACAGGCTAAGGCTCCCCTTCCGTTAGGAAGCTAAAGGAGGGACTATAAGGCGCAGCTGGGCCCAGAATGAAACCTTTCCCATCCCAGAGGGCTCACATCCATACTCTTAGACTTGCCCATACAGAGCTAGGAAAGTAGAAACCTTCTGAGATGTCCATCTCCACAGGTAGGGGCTAAGGGAAGGCCGAGATAACCTCTGGACAACCCCACCCTCCAGCAAAAGTAAAGGAGTCCCTAATGCTTTCCCAGTCCTTTATCTGTTCCTGGCATGAAAGATGTGTTGTGTGAATAGTGGGTCTCTGACCCTCTAAAACTGGGGATCCCCTTGAATGAGGTCACCCTGGGACCTGGCCCTGGGACCTGGTTGGGAAGGGGGATTTGAAGGACTTAAAAGGTCCAGGGATACTATGTTACGATACTATTAATGACCTGAGAACCTGAACCCTGTTTGAGGTGAATCACCCATTGCTTGGGGGCTGGTTCCTCCCTCAGCGTCCCATCCTGAGGCTAATTGGCCAGTTATACCCACTCCTCATCCTCCCTCCATCTCTCCCTGCTCCCTCTCAGGGAGCCTTCCTCTGCCCAAATCAAACATCGGGAACCCCTAAATCTCACCTCCACGGCCTAAGGTCATTCACATTCATGCATGCTGAATCGGCATCAGTCATTTTTATCATCATGCTTCCCGGAGTGGAAAGTGAAGCTAGAATTTTGGGGGGGGGGGTGACCAATTTTCAGGGGGAGGGGCGAAGGGAATCTGACTCACCTTCCCAAAACCTTGAGATTTTCTGAGCCAGCAGAAATCCAAGGAACCAAATTGAGAATGTGACATTTCTGGGCTCCAAACAACAACGCCCTTCCAGGCCACCACATAAGCTTCCTTTCTTGCCTCCACCCTCTCCTCAGCCTCCCCAACTCCTGCCACAATTCTCCAGACCCCTCTAGTGCCTGAATAAGCATAGCCATACTCTCTCTTTGCCTGGAATAAGGCTAAAGGACCACACAACATTCCACTGCACTTTCCACTATCTAACCTCAACCCGTAGGGACTCAGCCTCTCCCTTGTTCTCCCTCTGTTGATCCAAGCCAGGGGTGGGGAAACTGCAGCCTCAGGGCCACGTGTGACCCTCTAGGTCCTCAAGTGCAGCCCTGAAGTCAATGGTCCCACCTTGAGGACCTAGAGGGCCACATATGGCCTTGAGGCCACAAGTTCACTACCTAAAGTCCAAACTGACAAGTCTATGGTGGAGCCAAACCAGAGTGTGTTCTAGGCATAGGCAAAACCAGCAGTCACCTTCACACTCCACACTTAAGTCCTTGTCTGATGCCTCTATGAGACATGAAGGTGACTTCTGGGTTCTTGAAGGCTCTGCCAGTGGAACACAAGCTCTGGCAGGTTCTACCAAGATGAAAAGGTTTCAAGTGCAGACCTGGTGATAGACTCATATAGTTGTTGTCAGAAGATCAGAACAGCTAAAAAAAAAAAAAAGTTGGCACCAGCAACTCACAAAAGCCATCTCCTTAGCACAGAAGGGCTAGGGTTTTTATCAATGGAAGATGTGCCCACAAGGATGAAATAAGAGATTGCAAGCAAATATTGAAGTCAATGTGAGGTTAATTCCTGCCTCCACACTGTTGGCTTTCTCCTTTTTACCCCCTTTCCATATCCTTCTCATTTTTCAAAGCCCAGCTGAAGTCTGATCCAGAAGCTTTCTCTAATGAGTTCAACCCACATGACTCTTCCATTCTCTGAACTCCTTCAGAACTTAGAGTCTGGGCCAACAACTTTAGTGTTTACTCACAGATTGTCTTAAGTTCTCATCTGTCAGCTTTGCTTGTTTTCTTTTGGGGGAAAGAAATCTGTATTAAGTGACCTGCTCAAGGTCACACAGGTATTAGGTGTCTGAGGCTGGATTTGAACTCTGGTCCTCCTGACTCCTGGGTCAGTGCTCCATCCACTGCACCACCTAACTGCCCCTATATGACCTTTCTTGGCTCTGTCACCCTGTTCCTAGAAGGTTAAGCCGCCTTAGAGTTAAGAATCAAGGAATCAGGCCACATAATTCACTCTCCCCTGGGAAGGTTAATCCCTGTCCCTTGCATGCAGTGGAAGCCCCTGAGTGTTTGAAGCATGAAACAGAGCTAGTGATTCTCTTTGTGAGGGGAGGGTAGTATTGGTGACTCTGTCCGTTGTTAGGCTCAAGTGACAGGCTCTCATGGGTGCGTCCTCCCTTCCTCAAGGCAAGTCAAGACAAGCAGGATGATGGAACAGAGAACTTGGTGCCTGAGGTGGGAGCAGGAAGATGGACCGGGGAATGTAAGGTAAAGGCCTGAGAAGGCTAGCTCTGACTGGCTAGGTGACTTTATCACCTCCTCTAGGAACAACAAAGATCTGTATTTCACCATGGGGAAGGAGGAATCGCCAGGTAGAGAAGAGCAAAGATGGAGGGGGCAGGGAAGCAGCCCTAGTCACGTATAGCCTATAACACAAGGCACCTTCCTGACAAACAGAGGACTTTAGATCAAAGAAGGAAGGTCTGTGGTACACTCAAATGGGAAGACTTTGGTGTCTCCACTCCTGGAAATTCAAGAGTCTTTAGAAACAGTAGCTTTGATTTCTAATTAATTCATATCTTTCTAGTGCAGCGAAGAGTTCATCAGTTCATTCATGGAAAAATGCTCTTCAGTGCTCCTATGGAAATAATGGCAGAGTTGGCTTCTTCAGAGAACCTTGTGGCGATTACTGTTGACTTCTATTATTGTAGCAGCTATATTCTGGGGGCTCTGAGCTATCTCATTTTTGTTACTTCTGCCATTTGTACTCTCCTTCCTAGGGACTAGTCATGGCTGCCATTTTCCCTCATCATTCTTCCTTTTCAAGAATCCCAAGCCTTTAAAACTGCCCATTCTAGAACTCTGCATGCCCAATTAGAATATGTGTTGGGTGACCTTACCTCATTGCAAAGTCCACGTAAAAGCTTTGGGGAGGTATAGTTCTTCCAATGAGTAGGATTCTCTTGGCTCCAAGCACTGGGACAAGTACTTTTACCTAGAGGTCCATGCAAAGACACACATTTCTATATATGTGATTGCAGGTGACTGTGGCAGTGTTTATGTGTTTGATAATGTGTCTTTGTGACCACTTGCTATGATATGTTGGTTTCTGTTTGATTCTATGTGTGAATGTGTGTGTGATCTGTGTGTATATTTATTATCTGAGTGTGACTGCATGTGTCTCTGAATATTTTATAATCTGTGTGACCATTTGTGTTTAAGTGGAATTGTGTCTCTTTACCTGGGTATAAATGTACAAGTTTGTCATTACAGGTGACTACTAATGATTGTGTCTCTGTGTGAAAATCTCCCCTCCCTTAATCCTTTCTTTAAGATTTCCCAGCACACAGTCTTGTGAGGGATATACCTCCACACCCATCCATAAGCCCATTATCCCTGTCAAGAAACATCCACATGCCTATGGTGTTTAACTCTTTGCTGCCTCCGCATATCTGTATGCTATTTAATTATTTGGGTTGGTCAGTGTACTCCCAGCTTTTTTTACTTGCTGACTCTGTATTTGTAGCTATGGAATGGTCAGCCAAAACCCGAGATAATTTTAAAAAAGAACAGTTTTGTTTGGCTTGAGGAAGTATACCAGAATCTCTTCCTCTCTTCTTTCTTCCTTCCCTTTCTCTCTCCCTCCTTCCTTCCCTCTTTCCTTTTTTCCTTCCTTCCTCTCCTTCCTTCCTTCCTTCCTTCCTTCCTTCCTTCCTTCCTTCCTTCCTTCCTTCCTTCCTTCCTTCCTCTCCCTCCCTCTCTCAAATAGTTAACAAATATTTGCTAATGTAGCACCCTTTTCAAACTACTCTTTTCATCCTATACTCAAAGTTTGGGGTGCCCAGCGTGGCATTACTCTGTGGAGTGAGGTTACAGTACTATTGCTCATGATTTCCCACCAGTGTGTTCCACAATAATAATTAGCCAATTTACTAAGCAGTAAGAGCGATTAGTACAGAATATTCCCTCCAAACTAGGGGAAGGGGGGCTCACCCTTTACACGAATCAGGACCCCAGGGTAAGTAGGCTCAAGTACAAAGGCAGTGAGTGAAATGTGGCAAAACCTCCCACTCCTGACTCTGGCTGTCCTTTTTTCCCTCTTTTTGGAATGCTCCTGAATTTCCCAGTGAAGCATGGCGGTAGTATGTGTGAGTCACTTCACTGAGCCAGGCTTCTCTATTTGGTGACTCTGAGGCCATTCAGCTCTGGTTGTTTCTGGGACCCCTGGACTACCTGAACTCCTGAGGGCACTGCCTGGATATGTCCACCTTGGAAGACTGATTCAACTAAGATAAGGAGAGAACTCCAGAAACTAAAATAGCCATATCCTCATATCTGCCATGACTGTGCAGGAGATAGGTCAGCTGCCCTTCCCCCTTTCCCCCACCTTAGTTCTAATTCCTAAGAGTAAGGAAGCAAAGACAATGAGAGTGATGAAGCAATGAGTGGCCCCTTTGGTGGGCCCACTCGGTTCCAATTTAGCAAACCCTGAGTCATCAGTCCTTCTGGCTCCACAGCCAGTTAGAAAACTTTTCATCATCACATAGCCCTGACCCCTGAGTTAACCACACATTCACTTGGTCTGAAACCAGGCAGGAATATCTTCAAATTCTGGACCTCACAGTCCAGCCAACCAAAGCATTAAGCACCTAAAGTCTAGCGTTGTGCTAGATACTAGGGAAACAAAAAAAAAAATGAAATAATTCCTGCTCTGGAGCTTACATTCTTCTAGGAAAGACGTGTATGTATATGCATGTATGCATTATGCATAAGATTATATTTATAGTACATATACTTAGCTACGTTACCTGCAGACATCCATTTCTACCATACTGATCTCCTTGGTGACACTGCAGAATAAATACAAATATACAAAATAAATAAATAAACCTCTCTTTTTTTCTGTCCGTCTCTTTCTGTCTCTTTCTCTCTGCCTCTGTCTCTGTCTCTATGTCACTTTGTCTCTCTGTCTATCTCTGTCTCTTTCTGTCTCTGTCACTTTGTCTCTCTTTCTCTCTGTTTCTGTCTCTCTGCCTCTTTCTCTTCTTTCCCTCTGTCTCTGTCTCTTGCCGTTTCTTTCTCTGTCTCTCTCTTTCTCTCCATCTTTTCTCTCTCTGTTTCTTCTCTGTCACTTTCTCTTTGTCTGTCTCTCTGCCTCTCTTTCCCTCACTTTCTGTTTCTATCTCTCTGTCTCTGTCTCTTCTTTCCCTCTGTCTCTGTCTCTTGCTGTCTCTCTCTCTCTCTGTCTCTCTCTCTCCATCTCTGTCTTTTCTCTGTCTGTCTCTTTCTCTCTGTCTCTCTGTCTCTGTCTCTCTGTGTGTCAGTTTCTATCTGTCTGTCTGTCTCTCTCTTTCTGTCTGTCTGTCTCTCTCTCTTCTCCCTTCCCCCTCATATAATCCTTCATCAGAACATAAGCTCCTTGAAGGCCAGGAATGTGCTGGAAATTTTTTAAAAACGCAAAAACAGTCACTGTCCTCAAGCAGTTTACATTCTATTGGGGGCTTCTATGTAAATATTTATTCCTTGTGTAGCACCATGCAGTGACTGAATTAGAAACAATGCACAATAATAAGAACTAGTTAAATAAAAGTGGTTGGGGGTGTTATTAGAAGTCAGAGGGATCTGGAAAAGTTTCTTAAAGAAGCTGAAGCATGAGCTGGGTCTTGAAGGAAGTGAGGGATTTCCAGTTAATCAACTAGCATTTATTAAGCACTTATGTGTCAGGCACTGTGTTAAGCAATGGGAATACAAGTAGAAAGTGAATCCCTGCCCTCGAGTTAGAGGGCATGTCCAATGTTTGAATCCCAGGGCTGGAGTGAGGCTTCAAGAGGAAAGGTAGAAGTGAGGTGGGAGTGTGGGTATGGGAAGAGCCAATGCAAAGATGGGAGAGAGCCATGTGTGAGAAACAGAGAAGATGGTTTTGGCTTGATTTCATGGTACAAGGAGGGGAATGATGTATGTTGAAGCTAGAAAGATAGAATGGGGCTAGGTTGTTAAAAGGCTTTAAAAGTCCTAGCGCAGGAAGGGAGACACTGGAGCTTTTTTTAATTAATTTTTTTTCTATCAATGAAAAATCTGTTTTTTCTCTTTCCTACTTCTCTTCTTCTCCTCCTCTTCTCATTAAGAAAGACAGGAAAATAAAACACTTGTTACAAACATGAATAGCCAAGCAAAACAAATTCTCCAATTGGTCATGTCCAAAAAATTGTATGTCTTAATCCATCACCTATCTGGCACTCTGAGTCAATCAGAGTAGGTAGCATATTTCATGATGAGTTGTTTCTTTACTTTGAGATTTGAGGTCCCTTTTTGAAATTTACCCTCCTTCAAGTTTATTTTGTTTAGGATTAATCCTTCCCTTAATCTGTTCTTCTAATTATTCCCCCTTTTCCTTTTCCCCATTGGCTTCTGTTTCCTGCTGAGTGAAATGTATTTCTGTGGTCAACTGTGTAAATTCTTCCAAGTTCAGATGAGTATGAAGTTCTTGTGTCACCCATTTGCCAATCCCTTCCCTCTTGTTTGTATAGACTTCAATTTGTATGCCTCAAATATGTGAGAAAATTTTCCTACCCATCCTTTTTCTTTTCCCCTTAGTGTGTTCCCCTTCCCTTCCCTTCTTTTAAGAATATCAAACCATGTCCAGACTGTCTGTCTAATTAGATTCTCTCTCTAACTCCAGAGAAGTTCTGAGGGTATACATATCATCTCTCCATAATAGAGTATAAACAATTTATCCTTGTTTAGTTCCTTATAATTGCTCATTTATGTTTACTTACTTTATGTTTCTCTTGACTCCTATGTTTGTTTTTCAAAGTTTCTGTGTAGCTTTAATCTTTTCATTAAGGATGTTCAGAATCTCTCTATTTCATTAAAGATACATTTTTTTCTTCTGTAGGATTATACTCAATTTTGCTGGGTAAGCTATTGTTGGGTATAATGTTTTGCCTTCTGAAATATTGTATTCAAAGTTCTCCACTCCTTTGTAGTCTTTGCTGTCAAGTCTTCGGTTTTCCTGATATGTGACTGCTTGGTACTTAAATTCTTTCTTTCTGACTGCTTGCAGTATCTTTTTTAACTTGGAAGTTTTGTATTTGGACCATAGTATTCCTGAGAATTTTCATTTGGGGTTTTCTGTCCAGAACAGATTGGTAGATTCTTTCTATTTCCACTTTGCCTCTGGTTCCAAGGGATCTGGGCAGTTTTCTTTTGTGATTTCTTGAAATACAATATCTAGACTTTCTTTTTCATGATTCTTAATGTATTTCTTCTTGATCTATTTTCTTTCAGGAATTCTAGCTGGACTTGTGCCTAAGTTTTGTATTTCTTTGATATTTTGCTTGTAGATGTTTTGGAGTCATTCTCTTCTGAATTTGTGTCTTGAGGATCCCTGTTAACATAATAGTTCTTTATGGTAGGATTTCTTTTTTTGTTTACTCATTTTTCCAGGTTCTTTCCTGCTTTGGAGCTTTCTACTAGGGCCAGGCTCTGTGTACTTCTAGAGGGAATGTCTAGTCTGGTCCTTTGGCTGCTTTCTTGGGGTGCTATTCTAATATTTTAGGGACAAGTCTGATTGGGGTCCTGAAAGATTTCAGTGCTCTCAGAGTAGTCTGATCCAGGAGAAAGCCTTTATTTCTACCCTCTTGGCCTGAGTTCTGTACGTTCCTACCTTGAGTTTGGGTCTAAGCAACACACCTACGCACTTGCCCCTGGTTAGAATTCTAGTAAACTATTGCTGGAGTTAGTCATTATCAGCCAGTTGGAAAACTATGGTAGTTCAGAGGAACAAAACTTCAGGATACTCTTTAATGTGAGATTCTTGCTCTGGTTATTCCACAGTAAGCTTCAGACTGAACTGGAAGCTAGAACTGAAACCCTGTTCTACTCCTGAGGTCAGAGTCACACAACTGTTGCTTACTTCTGAACTTGTTTTTACCTCAGTACACAGCCCAGAGCCTGCAACACTGCTGACCTGCAAATGCTGCTCCAATGTACAGGTCCCCTGCTCATTCACCCTGGATCTGGCTATGCAGTGAATGGCAGTATTGCCAGTTGGCACCTTTTTCTGCACCCTATTCAACATCAGGACCCTCTACTTTGGATGTGAGATTTTTCTTGCTTTGATGCATAATGTCTTCTTGTACTAGAATGTTCTACACAGCTCTTCCTGGTTAGGAACCATACCTAGTATCCACAAGACCTACCACTCTGTTATTCTCTCTATGCTGCCCTAAACTGAAAAGAAATGACTCACTCTGATTTTTTCTTGGATTCCTGAAGAGTACTAGGTCTAGGCATTTTCTTGATCTGTTTGAAGAAGTAGTGGATGATTGGCTGTTCTTCCTGCTGCTATGCCACCATCTTGACTCTGCTTCCGCCATATTTGATCTCAAGGAAAATCACATTGGCATCTGTAAAGGTAATGGATTGGAGTGGGGAGAGTTTTGTTATAGGGAGATCAATTAGATGGCCATGCAATAGTCCAGGTAAGAGATGATAATGGCCTAACCTAAGGTGGTGGAGAAGAGGTTGGAGGCCAAAGGTTTTGTGGAGGTGAAAATGGTGAGAATTTTCCAAATACTTGAATCTGTGGGTAAATGAAAATGAAGAGTTGCAAACTGAGGGTCTTGAAATGATGGGAGTGCTTTCAACAGAATTAAATGGAAGTGTGAGAAAAAAATGATTTCTCTTTTGGGATGTTGAGTTTGAGATGTCTCTGGAACAACCATAGAGGGATAACTGATTTGATAGTAGATGTGGTCAAGTCTCCATGTCACCAATCAAAAACAAACAGGGCTAATGATAATTATTTCCCACTGTGCATCTTTGTTTCTCAGTCTTAAGTTCTTGTTTCTGTCTCTACATCCCACTTTCTATGTGGGTAATTGAGGCTGTAAACTCTTGTGGTATGACCCCCTTCTACCACATGGTTATACTGCTCATCCCCACTCCAAATCGGTATACTCTCAGACCATACTGGATTTGCAGTTTCCGTGAGCAGACCACATCATTGTTTGCAGGACTTTTGACTAAAGACCCCAGTGGTATTTGAAAAGCCATGTACTATTTGTAGATGATGTTCGTGTCTGGAGGCCTCCATTACGATCTTGTCCATGGTCTCACAGAGAAGCCTATTGGATTCCCAATCTTAATATCTGGTTCTATCTCCAAAGCTATTATGTGAGAGGTGGGATCCAGAGAACCCTAAACTCTGCTGCCATATGAGGCTCTGGGATACAGAACTCCCACCTTTCCTGGATTCTTTCACACAGTTCATTCCTCTGGAGTCTCCTTATCTATCCTTAAAGACTGGAGTCTTTTGGGGCTAAGAACTCTGCCAAAGGACCCGACTGCCAAACCCCTCACTGGTATACAGACTTCATCTTTATTTCTTTGTCCATTTTTATATCCCTCCTCTCCAGCCCAGCCCTGAGTTTCTCTATTGCCTAATGGGGATGATGTTGGGGACTTTAATCTTAGAAATGAAGGATTCAAAAAGAAATGTTCCCAGCACCTCTGGTGACACTGCTCCCCTGCTCCCCCCACAGCTCCATCATTCCTTTCGACTTTGTTTATGATCAGTGACATATCTAACATGGTTGGTAATGAAATAGTGCCTCACTTTTTTCTCCCCCACCAAATCACTTAACCTCGATTGCCTTCCAAAAACCAAAAACAAGGAAAACCCCCATCCCCCATGGGCAGGATCAGTCTTCCTCTTCTTTACTCCTAGATCCTTATTGACTGCAATCTCTATATTGAGTCAGCAGAGTGACATGTCAGCCAAAACAACTAAAAAGATCTTAGGCTGGAGAGGCAGACAGAGAAAGACAGACACAGGGAGAGAGAGAGAGAGCACTCCCAAGAATAAGAAAACTCTAGTCACAATCCACTCTGCACTGGTCAGACCACATCCAGAATATTGTGTTGAGTGTCACATTTTCAGAAGGACATTGATGGGCTGGAAAGCAGAAGAGGGCAACCAGGATGGAGAATTCATATCATGAAAGGATATGCTTTTGGTGGTGCGGTGGATAGCGCACCAGCCCTGGAGTCAAGAGGACCTGAGTACAAATCTGTTCTCAGACACTTAGTAGCTGCGTGACCCTGGGCAAGTCACTTAACCCCGATTGCCTCAAAAAAAAATATGTTGAAGGATTTGGAGAAGAGAAGAGTAAGGTGAACACAGCTAGTTTCAAGAATTTTATGGGTTGTCATGTAGAAGAGGAATTAGACTTGTTCTGCCTCCCTCCAGAGGGATAAAACACTGGGTAGAAATTGTAAACGAGACAAATTTAGGATATGTAAGAACAATTGACATTGACAGGTATAGTGTAATTTTAAGCTTACATGCATAAGGCTTTTATATACTTAAACATACGTTATTATGTTCAGTCATATCTGACTCTCTGTCACCCCATTTTCGGGCTTTCTTGGCAAAGACACTGGAGTGGATTTCCATTTGCTTCTCCAGCTCCTTTTACAGATGAGGAAACTGAGGCAAACAGGATTAAGTGATTTGCCCGGAGACACAGTGCTAGCAAGTGTCAGAGGCCAGATTTGAACTTATGAAGACAAGTTTTTCTGATTCCAGGGTCAGTGTTCCATCCACTGTGCTGCCTGATATGTATGATACAGAGCTTATAATAACTTAGGCACCCTGTATAAACCTTTAAAGCAAAGTGCGTTGCACACATTATTTCATATATGTCTCGTGACTACCCTTTGATGAGGTAAGTACAGCAGATATCATTAACCCCATTTTACATATGAGGAAAATGCAAATAACTGCCCTGCAATCATATGGTTAGTGTCAGAGCCAGAACCTCTGGCTTCAGGTCCAGCACTTGTACACATTACATGTCTTCTCTTTGACCTAAAAGAAAATTTCCTAACAATTAGAGTTGTCCAAAAATGGAATGAGCTACATTAGGAGGCAGACAGTTCTCCTCACTGAGAGCCTTCAAGCAAAGACTGGATGACCAATATTCTGTTTTGTTACAGACAGAATATGAACTCAGCTGCCGATTGGACTAAATGCCCTCCCAGGCCCCTTACCACTCCCTGATTCTGAGATTCTGTGATTCTGCAACAGCCAGGTGGCCAAGCTGTCAGGATAATGAGGTGTCTACAGCAGAGATACCAAATATGTGGCCTGTGGGCCATATGCAGTCCACAACATTCCCAGCAGAATCACTACCAAGATGGCATAGTAAGAATGTTGTTCAGTCTTCTTCAATCATGGCTGACTCATTGTGTCCCTATTTGGCATTTGCTTGGCAAAGATTCTGAAATGATTTACCATTTCCTTCTCAAGCCTCATTTTTACAGATGAGGAAACTGAAGCAAGTGGAGTTAAGTGAGTTGCCCAGCCATAGGTAATACATGTCTGAATCCAGATTTGAACTCAGGGAGATGAGTCTTCCTGACTCTAGGCCCAGCACTCTATCCACTGCACCACCAACAGCCCCTACCATAAGAATACAAGCAACAAAACGTTCCTTTCCCTCCATAAAACTGAGGTACAGTCTTCCATAACCACAAAGTCACTAATATACAAAAATGTAATTGGTACATATTAAACAAAATTAAAATCCAAGAAAACATGGTAAATGTTACATTTTAAAACTAAGTCAATATGCAGCCCTCAGGGATCTTTTATACATAGTTTAGTGGGCCCTGTTGCTATTTGAGCTTGATACCACTGGTCTAGAGAATATGCCTTATGAAGAATAAATGATATTACTCTGCATATTTAAGGAAGATGCAATCATTGTTCTCAACTGTGCATTTATTCATCCAACAAACATATTAATTGTGATGAACACAGTAACAGACCCTATGGGATATATAAAGGTGAATAAGATGTACTTTGGGGCAACTGGGTTGTGCAGTGGTTAGAACAATGAGCCTGTAGTCAGGAAGATTCATCTTCACAAGTTCAAATCTGTGTGACCCTGGGCAAGTCACTTAACCCTATTTGCCTCAGTTTCCTCATCTGTAAAATGAGCTACAGAAGAAAATGGCAAACCACTTCAGTATCTTTGTCAAGAAAACTCCAAATGGGGTCACAAAGAGTCAGACATGACTGAAAATGACTGATAAAAAGAAACCCAAAGATATACTTCTTTCTCAGGACGCTTAGAACCTCCCTTGCTATGGAGTTACTGGTGGAGTTACCCAAAAAGTACAGGCCTTAGAATCAGCAGAGCACCAAGTCTGAGTCCTTTCCCAGGTACTTTCTGGCTATGAGATCAAGAATAAGTTACTCTCTGACTTTCAGTTTCAATGAAACTTGCCAGCACTCAATAGGATAAAACTGTCTTTCTTCACTGTATGCTTAATGATCTAGCACTGAATTGTCAAGGAGGAATCACAGCAATAATCCTTGAAGATATGGAATGAATTATGATGACTGACTGTAGCCCATCGTCAACCAGATAGGGCAGGATTAGAGCGTTCCTGCTAGACTGAATACGCATCTTTGCATAGGCGGTCCCACTTCTCACCTCTACTTCTTAGAATCTGTCATTTCCTTCAAAGCTGAGTTCAAGTGCTTCCTCCTAGATAAAGCCTCCACTGATCCTCTCAGACAACAATACCTTCCCATTAAACTATCTCATATTTATTTTGTATAGGTCTTACCTATATGCACACACATTGGACATGTAGTACCCTCACTGCAGCTAACCCTCCAGTTCACACTCCTAGATTTGGTCTGGGCAGGGGTGGGGCTGGGGAGACAACTACCCCTCAGCCCTAAGGTTCTATGATCCTAAAATCACAGCTCACAAGTCCCCATTGGTGTGCTTACTTTAATAGTCAGCCAGTAGTCACAATTAGCTCAAAGGCATTTAGTGAGATGGTATCAGAAGAATGGGGCACTATAAGAAATAGGGCAGTTAGGTGACTCAGTGGGTAAAGTACTGCGCCTGGAATCAGGAGAATCTGAGTTCACTAGCTATGTGATCCTGGGCAAGTCATTTAACCTCTGTTTGCCTTAATCCACTGGAGAAGGCAATGACAACCCACTCCAATATCCTTGCCAAGACAACCTCATGAAGTGTTGGTGTGCTTTGGTCCACAGGGTCTGAACAACAAATCATAAGCATGCTAGTAACAAAATATTTCCCCTTCAATAAAATTGAGGTACAGTCCTCCATAACTTTAAACAGTGTCCCTATTAGGAAGATTAGAAGCAGGAAGACCAGTTAGGAAAGCATTTTAGTAGCTCTGAAAAGTAGTTCAAAAAGTAAAGAAGACTTAAGTTGGGGTGGTAACAGTGGGAAGAGAAAGTTTGTGATTATGAATGAGAATCATTAGTATTTGTTCTCGGATTAGAGGGGGGTAGGGTGGGGTGAAGGAGTCACAAGAATCCGAGGCAGAATCAAGGTTATGCATCTGAGTGACTCAGGGATGGTGGTACTATGAACAAAAATCAAGAACCCAGGAAGACAAACAGGTTTTGAAAAGAAATTTAGACATGTTGAGCTTGTGGTACAGGCAGAATACCCAGGCAGAGATTCTAGCTGACAATTAGAAATGCAGGTCTTGTGTCTAAGGCTAGAGATATAGATTTGTGAGTCACATGGAGGTGATCGTTGAAGCTGTGGGAGTGGATGAGATCATCAAGAGAGAACAAAAGATAGGAGAGGAGAGAAGGTAAGGGAAGGGAAGGGAAGGGAAAAGGGGAAGGGAAAAGGAGAAGGGAAAAGGGGAAGGGAAAAGGGAAAGGGAAAAGGGAAAGGAAAGGAAAAGGGGAAAGGAAAGGAAGATGAGGAAGGGAAAGGGAAGTTTAAGAAGAGAAAGGGAAGGGGGAAAGGAAGAAAGGAGAAGAGAAGAAAAGAGAAGGGAGAAGGGAAGGGAGGAGAGAAGGAGGGGACAAGAGGGAAGATAAGAGGAAAGGAGAGGGGAAGCAGAAAAGGAGCAAGTTTAAAAGTTCTGGAAGCTTTAATAGTGCAAGTTCAAAAGTTCAATATGGCAGAAAAAAGCTATACAAAAATCATAGTCATAGATTTAGAGCTGAAAGGGACCTTAGAAACTATCAAGTCTAATCCTCTCATTTCGCAGATGAGGAAACTGTGTCCAAAAGGGAGGAGGCAATGGTCTCTTTCATCAGATCACAACTGGAATACTGGATTCAGTTCAGTGCACCACATTTTAGGAAAGCCATTGCCAATATAGAAGGTCCCCAGATGACAGTATCTAGGAGAATAAAGCTGAAAGAGCTGGAGACTATGTCATATAATAATTACAAAAACTCTTTACAGATGCTATCTTATTCAATCCTTGAAACAACCTTCTGAAGTAGATGCTCTTTTTATCCCCGTTTTATAGATGAGGAAACTGGGGCTCAGTGTTAAATGTCTACACACACACACACATAGCTAATAACTACCTGAGGCAAGATTTGAACTTGGGTCTTCCTGACTCAAAGTCCAGCCTGTGCCCGTTAAAGGAAACTGGAGCTGTTTAGCTTAGAGAAGACTAGGAAAGACTTGCTAGGGATCTTCAAGTATTTGAAGAATTATTATGTAGAAGATGAACAAAATGACAAACAAAAAACAGGATAAAGTTTCAGTGGGGGTAAATGGAGGCTCAGCATAAATATAAACTCCTTTAATGCTAGATAATAATATTTGGAATCATCTGCAATAGGAAGCAGTCAATTCCTCCTCAGCAGAGGTCTTTTAAAAACACTGGATAATGACTTATTGAAAATGTCTTGGAAGTGATTTCTTCTCATGTGTGGATTTGACGAGGTAGCTTTTAAGGTCTCTTCCACTTCTGAGAGCTGATGATTCTATGACCAGTCAGAAAGTATAGTAAGGAAAGCCAAGAGAAGAAAGAGTATCAAGAAGAACAATGGTTTTAGTTTCCCCCCCTCCATAATCTAATGTTGTTGAGAAGTTAAAGAAGATGAGAACTGAGAAAAGGCCATTTGGTCTGGTAATTAGGAGGCAATGAATTCAGAAGGAGTAATCTCAGGACAGTGGTAGTGAGTAGCAAGGAAGACAGAAGAGGATAAATAAATACAAAGCACACTTCCTTTTTCTTCATTTTTTTGGTAAGATTTTTGAGTTTCAAATTTTTCTCCTTCCTCTTCTTTCCTCCCTAAGATGATAAGCAATTTGACATAAGTTACGTATGTGCAATCATGTAAAACATATTTCCGTATTAGTCATGTTATAAAAGAAAAAACAGAACAAAAGGAAATAATGACAAAAAGAAAGAAAGTGAAAATAGTATGCTTTGATCTGCATTCAGACTCCATCAATTCTTTCTCTGGTTGTGAATAGTATTTTCCATCATGAGTCTTGTATTTGTCTAGGATCATTGTATTACTGAGAAGAGCTAAGTCTATCACAGTTGATCATTGCATAATGTTGCTGTTACTGTGTACAATGTTCTCCTGGTTCTTCTCACTTCACTCAGCATCAGTTCATATAAGTCTTTCCAGGATTTTCTGAAGTCCACCTGTTTATCATTTCTTAGCAGCGCAATAGTATTCTATCACAATCATATACTACAACTTGTTCAGCCATTACCTGGTTGATGGATCTCCCCTCAATTTCCAATTCTTTGCCACAAGGTACACTTTCAAAGTGTTTGACAATAAAAGGGAGGAGAAATATATAACTATAGCTTGAGAGGATAGCAGGTCTTTTAAGGAAGGTCTTTCAGTATTGGAAAAATGTCAGCATGTTTATAAGTACACAAGGCAGAGTAGTTGGAGGGAGAGAGATTACAGATGCAAGAAAAGGAGAAGATAACTGGACCAAAATTCAGAAGATACAGAGAGGATAGGATAAAAGGCACAAGTGAAGTGGGTCCTCTGATACTGAAGAGAATGGGAATTCTGATGGGTGATGACTCAAAGTTTTGAAACAAAGAGGAAGAAAATTAAGAAAACAAGTCAGATGACACAGATCTTTTCCCTAAGAATGAGGGAAAAGAATTGAGGTATGAGGTGATAATAGAGAGTTTAGAGCAGCTGCTGTGGGGAGCATGCTAGGGACAAAAGAAAAGTAATTCATTCAGTGGAATAAATTACATTCACTAGAATATAGAAAATCAGTGTAAAAGGGCACCACTGCCTCATTTTTGTATCTGTGCCCTCAGTGTCTAGCACAATGCCCAACATGTAGTTCAGTTGTTTTTCAGTCGTGTCTGACTCTTTGTGACCCCATTCAGGGTTTTCTTGGCAAAGATACTGGAGTGGTTTGCCACTTCCTTCTACAGCTTATTTTACAGATGAAGAAACTGAGGTAAAAAGTGACTTGCCCAGCATCACACAGCTAATGTGTCTGAAGACAGATTTCAACTCAGGAAGAGGAGTCTCCCCAATTCCAGCCCAGTACTCTATCCATTGTGCCACCTAGCTGCCCTCAACATATAGTAGGTACTTCATCAATTCTTACTGATGAACAGATAAAAGTACAGTTATAGCATACAGCAGAGTGGGGAAAGAGCTATCTAGTTACTGAGCATAGGAGTAGAGCCTATCAATGGAAGTTTAAAAAGAACAAATTTCAGCTGAATGTAAGGATGAATGTTCTAACCATGCAAGGATTTCTGTCATTAGAAACATCATGAGCAAAGGGTGAGAATGAACACATAACCCATTTATAGGGTAATGGGATGAGTAGAGAGGAGGTTTCACATGTATGATCAAACTGATGCTGAGAATGGTAAGAATGAAGATGAGGACAAATAACAAAGATAGTGATGGTGATAGTGTTGGGAAAGCAAACAGAGGTGGAGATTATAATGGTGACAGGATGGAGATGATGATGTAATCAATGGTGATGACAGGAAGTAGAACAAGAATTGACTGAAATTATGATGATGATACAGACAGCAGTTGTGACAGAGATAAGATGGGAAAGGGGAGGGATTGAGAATGGAGATGGAGAAAATTGTAGAAGTAGGTACGGGAATGGGAATGGTTACAAAGATGAAAATGGAGTTCATGTTGGGCTACTTATAGGGATGGATTGGGGTTGGAGATAGAATTAGTTATGGAGATAGGGAGATAACAGGAATGGGAATGGAAGAAGATGTTGGGATAGGGATGGACATGGTGAATGATAAGCATGGTAAGGATTTTAGAGGTGGTTACCAGTTTGGGGATGGGGATGGGATTTTGGAATGAGGGTAGAGATGGAGATAGGGATAGAAATATTGTTACAAGGATGGGGATAGAGATGAGAATAGGGAAAAATTTGAGAATAAGAATGGGAATGGTTACAGGGATGGGATAAGGATGAAGGAATGGAAGTGAGGGGAATGAAGATGAGGAAAAAGGATGGATACAAAACTGGGAACAGTGACAGTTTGATTCAATTCAACAAGAATTTAAGTGCTTATGTTATACCAGTCTCTATAATGGCCCCAGGAATACAAATGACAAACTGTGCCTGCCCTCAAGGATATTATATTCCACTTCAAGAAACAATGTGTAAACATTACGTATAAAATATATTCTAAAGAAATACAGGAGGTGGAGACAAGATAGCAGAGTAGAAAGACACATATACTCTAGCACTTCCCCCACAGCCCACAAAATACCTGTAAAAAATGACTCTCAACAAATTCTAGAGCAGCAGAAGTCACAGAACAACAGAGTGAAAGAGATTTCCAGCCACAGGTAACCTGGAAGGCCGACAGGAAAGGGCTATCCCACGGGATGCTGAGTAGAGCAGAGCCTAGCCCTGGTCGTGCAGCATGGGGAGGAACAGGACCAGAACAGGCCTCCGGGGCAGAATCCCCAGATGGGAGGGTCCCAGATCCCTCAACCCACAAGCAACAAAGAAAGCTTCAAAAGTCAGTGTGGGAGGACTTTCCCTGCTGGAGGAGAGCATGGTCCCCCCCGGCACTGCCAGCAGCAGCAGCAGGCAGCTATGGTGGCCGTGGAACCAGCCTGGGTCCATTGTCCAAGCGGCTCAGCTTAAAGCCTCTGGGGAAATTGAGCAGGGGATCTGAACCTCAGCCCTGAGCACAGTCCTGGGGGGAGGAGGAGCACTAGGACCCTCCTCTTGACAGAGGATTCAGAAGTCAAGTAATGGGCTGGGAAAATGCCCCAAAAAGGGGAAAAAAATAAGACCATAGAAGATTACTTTCTTTGTGAACAGGTTTTTGCTTCCATCCTTTTGGATGAGAAAGAACAATGCATACTGTCAGAGGAAGTCAAGGCTTCTGCCTCCAGTACCTCCAAAATGAATATGAAGTGGGCTCAGTCCATAAAAGAGCTTGAAAAGTGAGTCAGCTTTTTGCTAAAGGAGAACCAGAAAAATGCTGAGGAAAATAACACCTTTAAAAAGAGGCTAACTCAATTGGAAAAAGAGGTCCAAAAAGTCAATGAGACGAAGACTTTAAAAAGCAGAATGAGTCAAATGGAAAAAGAGGTTCAAAAGCTCACTGAACAAAATAGTTCTTTAAAAATGAAAGTGGAGTTCAGGGAAGCTAATGACTATACAATAAATCAAGAAGTTACAAAACAAAGCCAAAAGATTGAAAAAATAGAAAATAATGTGAAACATCTCATTGGAAAAACAACTGACCTGGAAAATAGATCCAGGAGAGACAATTTAAAAATCATGGGACTACCTGAAAGCCATGATCAAAAAAAGAGCCTAGACATTATCTTTCATGAAATTATCAGGAAAACTGCCCTAATATTCTAGAACCAGAGGGCAAAATAAATATTGAAAGAATCCACTGATCACCTCCTGAAAGAGACCCCAAAAGAGAAACTCCTAGGAATATTGTGGCCAAATTACAGGGCAGAAAAGCCAAGGAAGATCAGAACTGAGAAAAGCTCATCGAATTCAGCTGTACATATAACTGGTGACTTTGGAAAGAATAGTTTCTGTAAAATGATAGGGTAGGGGGCAAACTGAAGAGTTGAGAAGTGAGTGGGAAGTAGAAAAACAGAGGTAAGGAGCCTACGAAACTTTTCCCCTAAGTTTGCCTAGAAAAGAGATGGGAGATATAGAACAAAAGCAAATGGAGTGCCACGGGGATAGATACAAAGATAAGAAGTCATAAGGATAAGACAGTGACTGTAGCATTGACAAAGATACAAGTGTGAATGCAGGTAAAGATGGTGAGAGAGATAAGTATACGGAGGCTTTAGGGCTGATGGCAAACTAGGAAATACCCAGCCTGCCTCACTCCCTGAGACCTGCTCCAAGAGTGTGAATACTTTCTCTGCCTCTAGTCATATGACTCAGGATATATTAGTAATTGCCAAAGATAAGATCAATTAGCAATAGGATGTATGCAGGAGTCATAGAGAAGGGGTGCTGGGCCATGCCCAGACCCATAGGAGGGACCCAGGCTAGGAATCTTATAGTCATCTTTGATGTCTCCCTTTCCTCTCACCCATCCGTCAGTCATCAAGTCTTGCCAGTTGTACCACTCCCATCTTTCCTCTCTTTTCCATTTCTACATAGCAACCACCTAGTCCAAGCCTGAGTTCTTTTTTATATTTATATATATATATATACATATATATAATTTATTTATTTTTCAGCTTTTAACATTCACTTCTATAAGAATTTGAATTCAAAATTTTCTCCCCATCTCTCCCCACCCCCCCAGGACAGCATACACCCCATCCATACCTTCCTCCAGTCTGTCCTCCCTTCTATTATCCACCCTTCTTCTATCCCCCTTTCCCTCTATTTTCCTGTAGAACAAAATAGATATCTATACTCCATTGCAGGTATAGCTTAATTTCCAGTTGCATGCTAAAACAATTTTTAACATTCATTCTTAAAGCTCTGAGTTCCATATTCTCTTCCTCCCTCCCCACCCACCCTCACTGAGAAAGCAAGCAATTCCGTATAGGTCATACACGTGTAACAATGCAAAGCACTTCCATAATATTTATGTTGTGCCCAGGGTCTACTCCCGGGCCTTCGCCTCTCCACTTACCGATCCCCGGTCTTCGGACGTCTCCGGCCCCTCTCCCGGTTGGAGGAGGGCAATAAACAGGCAGAGCACCCGAAAGGAGTTGCAGTCAGCAAGCTTTATTGCATTTCTTCCCCTTCTCCTTCTCCTCCTTAGCCCTTGTGATCATCCCCTTTTATTATCCCCTGTCTCCTCCCCCGTACCTCCCATGGGCAGGCGAGCTCCTCCCAAGTGCCTCCCCGCGGGTGGAGCCAGCCTGTTACCAGGGCCATCCCAGTACCCCACAAGGGGGCAGGTTCGGACCCTCAGGCATCTCACGGTCCTCACGGGGGACCCCGGTCCAGAGCTGTCCCCCAACATCTCCCCCTTTTTGTTTTACACGGGTAGGTTGGGCGATTCCCCCCATGGGGACCTGCCCTCGCGGTGTCTCAGAGATAAGACATCGCCTTTAAGACTCTCCAGTGCCCGTGTCAATAATTGCAGGAGGCACTTCAGGAGGCACGGCAGGACGAGACACATAAGGACAAGAACTGCAACGGAGGAGAGCACCCCTGGCAGCCAATGCAAGTCCAGGATTCGTTGCAACCAATCAAAGATGGAACACTCTTCTCGTTCACGCTTTTCCTCAAACGTTCTGGAGAGGTTATTCAGCTGATCAATGAGCAAGTCCAACTGATGGATGTCATCTGTGGCGTTATAAGCCAGCATAGCCCCCTGGAGGGCTTTGCGGACCGCCGGCCATTGATTGGGGAAGGTTGAGGAATCAATTGGGAGATTAAGCACGCAAAGCGGGCGATATTTGTAGTGGCACTGCAACATCTCGTAGCGTTGGTGTAAAGCCATCTGGTCTCCTAGCCAAATCACCGTGTCTTGTAGGGCGGTGATTTGACTTTGGAGGAGGTGATCAATATGGTCCTGACGGTGCCACGCTGCTACCTCTGAATTCATGAAAGTTTGGAGGGTGGAAGCTAATAACTGTCCTTCCTCTATTAGTTGTAGGATCTGAAACTCTTCATACAATTCTATAGCCAGATTTACAAACCCCAAAACGTCCCCAATCCCATCCCTGTGGCTGCGGGGACGAAGTCCGCCCGTCGATATCTTCATCAATGTATTAAAAATGCGGTCTGCAGGTGTGAGCACGAAAGCTTCAGCTTTAACTGGGAGCAATTGATAGGGAGGATTTATGACCAGCACAACTACATAGGAGGAATGGTTTCTCCGAAGAGTGTTAGTAAGAATGGGTTGAGTACAAGTGACATTATATGTAGGTAGGTTAGCCTGTGGTCCTTCATACTGTATGGTGAGGTTATTAGAGGGACACAGGAGAAAAGCACTGTTCGGAGGTGTTTGAACTTCTGCTACCACCTCATAGCAGAGGTAATCGGTGTCTTTTTGATGTCTGTCTGAACAGGAGGAATACTTCCCCTGGAATACGTGTTGCCATGTTTGGTACAAGTCCGGTTGAGTCCAAATTCCACTAGGTCCAGTGACTACCGCGACTGACAAATTAGTTGTTCCCAAGGCGGGCCCCATTTTCCACAAGTCACCATGTATCTTCCCATAGGGAATCACCACGGGAGTAGGGGCAGGCCTTCTCCCATAAGAGGTCGTATTATCTGCATCCCAAAACCAAAGCGTTGTGCCATTTGGCAATGGCGGACCTGGAGCCGCCATGCCTGTAGAACAGACCGCGAAGGGGTCAAACGTCAATGGATGACCCTTCGGGCAAGGAGGAGGCACAATGGGAGGGCTCCATTCTCTGGTCATGTTGGCAGCAGCATACGGGATAGCCAACAAGGTGACATTGACTGAGGTGCTATGATTAAGCAGTTCTGGATTGGACTCTGGCGGTTCAGTGAGTTCACGGGGAGTCAGGGGCATGCAGAAGCGGCCCCACGGAGCAGAGGAGTCATTCGCTCCACACCCTCTGTACAGACAGACCAGAGGAGTCACAGACACCAACGACAGTGGTTTGGAGGGACTTCTCTCTATCGGCAGGTAGCTGTAATCTGCTTTTGGGGTCCCAGTCAGGATGGAGGCATTGCCATACATAAGAAGAGGGATAGGATGGTTTCCCCATCCGACCACTCTTAGGGCGGGGAGTCCCTGTGCTAATGCCCAGTAGGTGTCGCCCCTTTGATCTGCGGCTCGCTGCTCTGCGGGGGTGGCATTGTACCATTTGGACTGGACAGCCTCGGACCCAGGTAGGAACTGTTGAAGGGCTATCAGAAGTGTGAGCATGGTTACCTCACGCTGTTTGCACACCCTCTTCGGGCGGTGCCTTCCTCGCCGCCCTCGTCTCCTCCTTGCTTTCGGCTTCTCGCAGCTCAACTGCCCATCGCGTGGGGATCCAGATCTCAGTCCCTGGGTCGGCTTCATCTGGTTGGACACAAAGATACCCCTGACCTCTCGCTATGACTATTCCAGGGCCATGCCATTTGCCTTCTTGGTCCCTCCACCGGATTCGAGCTCCGGTGAGGCAGGCAGTAGGGGCCTTTAATGGCCTTTCCCTTCTGCCCCCCATCTCATGGAGATAAAACCTTTGTGCGGGGCTTATGCCATCGTCCCGGATTTGCAAAAAATTGTGAGTGAAGACGGCTTGTGCCAGTTCACCTCGGGAGAGGCGCCCAGCTGCCCTCACTCCCCCTTTTTGTTTTAAAAGAAGAGTTTTTATAGTGCGGTTAGCACGCTCAACAATGGCCTGACCAGTGGGATTATACGGGATGCCAGTAATATGAGTAATAGAAAATTCTTTACAAAAAGAGGCAAAGGCAGAAGAAGTATAAGCTGGCCCGTTATCTGTTTTTATAGCTTGGGGCACTCCAGCCGCGGCAAAACAACCATAAAGGTGATCGAGCACTGCGCGGATTATCTCTTTGGGCTGTATAGAGGCTATGATGAAATTGGAGGCCGTATCAACACAAACATGTATAAGGACTTTGCCAAAGTGCGTGATATCCATTTGCCAAAGGTTGTTAGGGAGATCACCACGGGGGTTAACAGCGGTGTCTCGAGCAGGAGGGCGAAATGGGGCACAATTGACACACTGTTTGACTATTCGACGAGTGTCTTCTTTGGACAGGCCAGAAAGGCGTCGCAAAGATCGGGCAGATAGGTGATACTTGTCATGGGCCGCTCGTGCTTCTAAATGCAAAGGAAATAGAAGAGCTTTGTCTACAATATCATTACCTTGATAAATTGGTCCTATGGTGGACATATGGGAATGAATATGCAATACATAAAGAGAAGTAGAGCGTTGTAACATGGACTCTTGAATATCATATAAGATTTGAGCTATAGTTGAAGCACAGGGATTAATAAGGGCAGAAGGTAAGGCAGCAATAGCATTTGCACAATATAAACTATCAGTGACAAGATTAAAGCTCTCATTAGGTAATATGGAGAGAGCATGTTGGATTGCCACTAGTTCATTCTTTTGGGCTGAGGAATGTTCGGTGGTGTACACCTTAAGGAGTTGCTTAGAAGGGATATAAACTGCAGTCCTATGACATTTGGTGGCATCCATAAAAACAGTGGGTCCCATAACTGGCTGTGGAGATACAATAGCAAAGGGAACCCGCATAGGAAGAACTTCCCATCCTCTAAGCGCTGGGAGGAGCGGAAGCTTCACAATATTACACATGCATAGAAGAGAGGCCCATTCTGGGATTTCATCGGAGAAACACCTCAGGGCTTCCTCCGATGCCTCCAAGTTCAGAACGGGGAATCTGCCAAAAGCCAATAGGCAGCGTTCGGCACTTAAAAGAAAAAACTGGGCGATCATTCGCCACTTGTGTGGAAGGACTCTTTTGTGGCAAGGGGGGTATAGCCATTCCAAAATGCCATGTGATTGATAGAGACATCCATTGAAGGTACTTGCTTTTAATATAGTGGCATAAATGGGCTGATTGGGCTCCTGTTGCACAACGACAGCGGAGCACCTGTTGAGGATGCCCTTGGCTGCCATTAAGGCCTCGGATGTCCAGTGTCTGGGTGAGAGTAGGGCGGGATCTCCTCGCAGCAAGTCACACAGAGGGTACAGATCACCATCGGGGATAGGGATAACTGCCCGCATCCACTGTATAGCGCCAATCAGCTTTTGAAAATCATTGAGAGTGGAGAGCTGAGAGAGATCAATGCTCGGAGGATGGTGAGCAATTCGCCCTTGTTTTAGTTCATAACCAAGATACTGAAAAGGGGGTGTGGTCTGTACTTTGTCTGGAGCCACAGTCAGCCCGTGGGCAGCTAAGATATCAATCATAAGCTGAGTAAGGGCCATTGTGGAATCATGGCTAGGCGTAGCAACAAGAATGTCATCCATATAATGAATGATAATGGCCTTGGGGAAGCGCTGTCTAAGTGGAAAGAGGATAGCATGGACATACATTTGGCACATGGTAGGGCTATTTGCCATCCCTTGAGGGAGCACGGTAAAATGATACTGTTCATATGGTTGCTGGCGATTTTCCGAAGGGATGGAAAAGGCAAATTTGATCCTGTCTTGTGGGTGTAGGGGAATGCTATAGAAACAATCTTTGATATCAATGATTGTCATAGTAAAATCTCGGGGGATCGCAGCAGGAGTGGGGAGACCGGGCTGTAGCGCCCCCATAGGCAGCATGCATTTGTTAATCTCTCTAAGGTCTATGAGCATCCGCCAGGATCCAATTTTCTTCTTTATAACAAAAACAGGAGAATTATAAGGGCTCGTGGTGGGCTCAATGCGGTCCTGTTTCAAAAGGGAGGCCACTATGGAACATAAGGCGGTGAGCTTTTGGGGGGATAGGGGCCACTGTTCAACCCACACAGGGGTCTCAGTTTTCCATGTTATAGGCAGGCTGCTCACCGTTACGGTGGCCCCAGCATGTTTAACTGAAGGTGTTCTGGAGTGGTAAGGTGTAACCCAAGTTGCTGGAGGAGGTCGCTCCCCCAAAGGGCGTAGGCAAGACCGGCCAATTTTAAGGGTCTAAAATATCCCTGATAATCCTCAAAGGTCCAACTCAAATGTTTAGCAGCCCGTAGCGCTGAACTAGCACCCCCTACTCCAGCAACCGGGGTAGCACCGCTGCTCACCGCCCAACTGGGGTCCCATTGGGATGCATTAATAACTGACACATCTGCTCCAGTATCGAGCAGACCCATGATTGGACGCCCTTCAACCAGAATCTGTATCATGGGGTGATTGCCTACAATGGGAGAGCACCAATTAATTTGATGGGTGTTCTGCTCAGGCTCTTCAATCCAAGGCAGGGAGATGCCCCTCCCAACGGGAGTCCCTGGGGCAATATTTATAGGATAACAATGCGGATTAGTCAAATAAATCGTGGAGGACCCGCTGGACAACAATTGAGTATGGACTATGAATGGCACATAGCCGGAGGGTCCCACCACCAAGCGGGGAAAGGGAGCGGGGGGCACATCAATCCCTTCAGTATGCCAAGGCCTTATAACTAAATCAGTGTCTGAGGGATCCGTGGCAGATGTGCATACTAAGGTTGTAATTTTTGGAGGGCTTGTTGGTACTGCTGCGGATACGACAGGGGTGCAGAATTCCTGGGCTGGGGGGCAGGGGCAAGGCCTACGGTCCCCACTGGGAAGACATGTTTCTGGGTTCGGGGGCCCCCCCGAGGGAGGCCCCCTTTCCCATTTCCCGACCGAGGTGGTTGAGGCTGCGGCTTAGGGCGGCAATATCTGGCAATATGACCTGGTTTCCCACAGCGAAAACAAGTGGGCAGTGGTCCCACCTTAGCAGCAGGGCACTGGCTCTTAAAGTGCCCCATCTGAGCACAGCGATAGCATTGCCTCTGGTCCTTGGCACCCTGAAGGGCCTGGGTCACCCCTTGGGCCACCGCCGTCACCATGGCCTGGTGGGTGTCTTTAGGTGGAATGTCTAACAGCCTCTCTACTATCTCCTCAAGGGAGGCGAGAGGCCCCAAGCCCGCTAGGGCTTGGGAGCATTCAGGACGCAGGCCATCTCTGACCAGCTGAGTTATCAGGGAATCCATTCCTGGTCCCGAGCCAAGAGACCGCCGGACCGCAAGCTGAACCCTACTCACGAAATCAGTAGGGGACTCGCTAGCCCTCTGCTTTAACCCTACCAACTTATCCCTCATAGTCCCTGGGGCGTCAATCTTGGCAAAGCCCCTAATATGACAATACTGTACTGCAGCCATCACCTGGGGGTCGAATTGGAGCTGGTCAGCAAGCTGCGAGTATGGCCCCGCCCCTGTTATCATATTCACAGCGTCCTCTGTCCCTGCAATATTGTGTTCCTTGACATATCTGAGCGCCTCTCGTCTAACGGCAGCGCCATAGGCCACTACCTGCCCTGGTGTAAGAATAGCCCCCGATACCTCCCTCCAATCATCTGGGGCCCACGGCCAAGTGGCTGTGGCATTCGCAAGGAGATGTTTCACATAAGGTGACGAAGGGCCGTATTTGGAGACGGCCTCCTTCAGTTCTTTCAATAATTTGAAGGGCACCGGTCGATGTAAACGGTTCTCATTTCCCATCAGATCCCGCTCCACTATAACAGGGTAAGCGCCTGCCCCCTCCCACTCCTCTAAATCTACCTCCTGTCCCTCCGCCAAAGCTGTGGATAGGCTCTGAGTGAGTACGCTCAGAGGCTCCTAGGGCCCAGACCGCCCGTAGGTAAATGACCGCGTTCCTTGTGATGATTGTGACAAGGACATGGCGGCTGGGGGGAAGGAGAAGGCATTAGGTCCGATCTCAGAAGGATTGGGAGTTCCTAAACTCTGTTGAAACTTCTTCTTGCGAATTCCCCCGCCCTCTTTTGTTGTTCCAGGGACTTTTCATTCTTTCTTAAGGGTTCCTTCTGACGAGCCCTTTGTCTCGGGGACTTTCCAGGGGACCTTCCACTCCCTCTTGGGCGTTCCTTCCTCATCAAACTTCCCTTTTGTTCCTCCCCTCGGGGCTCTAGAGTCCCGCCCCTTGCTCAGCCGCGCCATCTTGAAGGGCGTGGTCCTGGTCCCTGCCTGCACATTCTCTTAACATACCCCATGGATATAAGGGCTGGGGCTCAGTATTATCCTCATCGGATTCCCCTTCTTCTTCTGTCGTCCCTTGAAGGGACTGCCCTGTTTGGGTCTCGCCATTGGACCGCCCGGGGGGATGGGGATCCGAAGGCAGAAGCGTGGCGACCACTTGAAAGAACGTAAAGTCCTCCTCTGTTAGTACGCCAGGGCTCTCTTTCTCATAGGCGACCATCTGCTGTCCCACTACACCCCATTTGGCTGGGTGTAGCCCACAATATTCTAACCAAGGGGAAACATCCCAGATCTTTTCCACAAATGCTCTACAGTCCCGGATGTGGGGCTTAAGCCCATGGGTCTTACAAAGCTTATACAACTGACAGGCAAGCACTCCCTTATCTTCGGGCTTCAGGTTGGGAAAACTATTTCCCTGGCCCATCCTGGCCACTTCCCAATACTGAGACTGCCTGAATCTTCCCGCAGTAGCGGGTCAAGGCCACTTCTCAATACTGAGGCTGCCTGAATCTTCCCGCAGTAGCGGGGCAAAGGCGGATTCTCCTCTCCTTACGGCGGTCCCTGTCCAGGCGCCAGCTTTCCGGGGTCTACTCCCGGGCCTTCGCCTCTCCACTTACCGATCCCCGGTCTTCGGACGTCTCCGGCCCCTCTCCCGGTTGGAGGAGGGCAATAAACAGGCAGAGCACCCGAAAGGAGTTGCAGTCAGCAAGCTTTATTGCATTTCTTCCCCTTCTCCTTCTCCTCCTTAGCCCTTGTGATCATCCCCTTTTATTATCCCCTGTCTCCTCCCCCGTACCTCCCATGGGCGGGCGAGCTCCTCCCAAGTGCCTCCCTGCGGGTGGAGCCAGCCTGTTACCAGGGCCATCCCAGTACCCCACAAGGGGGCAGGTTCGGACCCTCAGGCATCTCACGGTCCTCACGGGGGACCCCGGTCCAGAGCTGTCCCCCAACAATGTTGTAAAAGACTAACCACATTTCCCTCTGTCCTATCCTGCCCTTAATTTATTCCATTCTCTCCCTTGACCTGGGTCAATAATGTATGCTTCTGATTATCCCTTTCCCCAGTTTGTTGTCCCTTCTATTATCTTCCCTCTCCTATCCCCTTCCCCTTTGCCTTCCTGCAGGGTAAAATAGATTTCCATATCCAACTGAATGTGTATTATTCCCTCCTTAAGCCAAATCCTATGAGAGTAAGGCTCAATTATTTTCTTTCATCTTCCCCCACTTCCCCTCCATTGTAAAAGCTCTTTCTTCCCTCTTGTATGTGAAATGATTTGCTATATTCTACCTCCTCCTTTCTCTTACACCTAGTATATTCCATTCAACAGTAATTTTTTTTTAGGTATTCTCCCTTCATATTCAGCTCACCCTGTGTCCTGTGTGTACACACACACACACACACACACACACACACACACACACACATACACACATATACATACTTACACACCTATAATATACACATGCACACATATCCATACACACCTATATATATATATATATATATTCCCTCTAACTACTCTAATACTGAGAAAGGTCTCATGAGTTACAAATAACATCTTTCCATATAAGAATGTAAACAGTTCAACTTTAATGAGTCCCTTAAGGCTTTTCTTTCCTGTTTACCTTTTTATGTTTCTCTTGATTCTTGTATTTGAAAATCAGTCTTTCTATTCAGCTCTGGTCTTTTTCAATAAGAATGCTTGGAAGTCCTCTATCTCACTGAAATTCCATTTTTTCCCCCTAAACTATTATACTCAACTTTTCTGGGTAGATGATCCTTGGTTTTAATCCTATCTCTTTTGACCTCTGGAATATCATATTCCAAGCCCTTTAATCCCTTGGTGTAGAAGCTGCTAAATCCTAAATCCTGATTGTATTTCCACAGTACTTGAATTGTTTCTTTCTGGCTGCTTGTAATATTTTCTCCTTGACATAGGAAGTCTGGAATTTGGCTACAATATTCCTAGCAGTTTTCCTTTGACGATCTCTTTCAGGAGGTGATGGGTGAATTCTTTACATTTCTATTTTACCCTCTGGATCTAGAATATCAGAATAGTTTTCCTTGAAAATTTCTTGTAAGATGATGTCAGGGTTCTTTTTTGATCCTGGTTTTCAGGTAGACCAATAATTTTAAAATTATCTCTCCTGGATCTATTTTCCAGGTCAGTTGTTTTTCCAATGAGATACTTCACATTGTCTTCTATTTTTTCATTCTTTTGGTTTTGTTTTATAATTTCTTGGTTTCTCATAAAGTCATTAGCTTCCATCTGCTCCATTCCAATTTTTAAAGAACTATTTCTTCAATGAGCTTTTGAACTTCCTTTTCCATTTGGCCAATTCTGCTTTTTAAACCATTCTTCTCCTCATTGGCTTTTTGGAACTCTTTTGCCATTTGGTTTAGTCTATTTTTCAAAGATGTTATTTTCTTCAGCATTTTTTTGGGTATCCTTTAGCAAGCTGTTGACTCACTTTTCATAATTTTCTTGCATCACTCTCATTTCTCTTCCCAATTTTTCCTCCACTTCTCTTACTTGATTTTCAAAATCCTTTTTGAGCTCTTCCATGGCCTGAGACTATTGCATGGTTTTTTTTTTGGAGGTTTTGGATGTAGAAGCCTTGACTTTTATGTCTTCCTCTGATAATATGCTTTGTTCTTCCTCATTTGAAAGGATGGAAGAAAATACCTTTTCACCAAGAAAGTAACTTTCTATAGTCTTATTTTTCCCCCTTTTGGGCATTTTTCCAGCCAGATACTTAACTTTTGAGTCCTTTGTCAAGTGAAGGGCATACCCTAGGGACCTGTAAGTTCTCAGTTCCTCCAAGGTGGCACAATTAAGGGAGAGGAGTTTACTCCTCTCCTGGTCATTGCTCTGGTCTGGGAGCAACCACAAGTACTCTTTTCTACCCAGGAACTGTGAGTAGGATTCCCTCTCCACTTCCACCACCAACCCCACCATGCCAATGCTCCTTCTCACCCCAGGGCTGCCACTCAGGACTGAGACCCAGATAGGCCACTCCATTCCCTGAGGGTCTTTAGGCTGAGGGCTCCAAAAGTGGACACCACTGCCACAGTGGCTACTGCTGCCTTGGGACCAGGGCTGGGGCCAAACAGCTTACTCCTTTCACCCAGGTGAAAGATCTTTCTCACTGACCTTTGAAACTGTCTTTGGCATTTGTTGGTTGAGAAATCTGGGAACTGTAAATATTACCCACAATTTTGTACCCTGAAGCCTGCTCCAGTCCAGGCCCCTGCTCGCGGCCCATGCTGGTTTGCACTCCACTCTGAGCCTGGTGCAATAGATCTTTCCTGTCAGCCTCCCAGGTTGTCTTGGACTGGAAATCTCTTTCACTCTGTCATTTTGTGGCTTCTGCTGCTCTAGAATCTGTTTAGAGTCATTTTTTACAGGTATTTTATGGGCTATGGGGAGAGAGCTAGAGCAGGTCCATCTTTCTACTCCACCATCTTTGTTCCACCCCCAAGCCCGAGTTCTAATCTGGATGTTTTGAAACTATAGGAAAAAAATGGGCTTTTTTTTTTTCTGATTTGGACTTTGGAAGAAAATTGAAATATGCTTGATATTAATTTTTAAAGTGCTATTTCAACCCTAAAGTCAACTTGCGAGTTTAGGAACATAAAATGTCAGTGTGTATAATTTAGTTTACCCATTTATAAAATTGGATGTTTGGCATATTGTATTAAAATGCAGTTTAGACAGACAGTAAATTGAAATTTAGAGAGGTACGTAAATAGAGGACTAGACTCAAAGTTAATAGCAGTACAACTTGAGCATTTCATACTCTAGGTCTGACACGTGCTCAAGGCTTCAAACAACTCCACAAGATTCTATGTGACTGATAAGTTGCCAGGCTGCTTCAGTGATTAGGGTTTCCTGTTGAGAGTTCTTCACATTGATGAAATAACAAGTCCAGACCACTAAATAATAAATTTATTTATTTTATTAATTTAAAATGCTAATTAAAGTAATTTGTAATTAAGTAATAATGTTAATGTAGCTACTGAACTTCAAGGCATCTCAAATCTCTTAGTTTATGAAATGTAGATAAACTGAGAATAGAAGAAATTTTCCCCACTATAAAAACACAAAGTTATTAGACTTTCTGGATTTTTATTTTCCACAGTGACAAGCAGATATGGAAAGGATGCATTTTCGGAAAAGGAGCTAAGAAAAAACTGGAGAGAAATACCTCTAAATTCACTTAGCACAACTTTTACCACATGGAGCTTTGTGTATATTCAGTCTCATTCTCTGAGCTACAATTACTAGCTTTGTGTGCTGGTGTTTTTTTTAATCATTGTCACAGATTTCTGTTTTTTTGTCAAACACAAACATCCCCAGACTGAGAAAATCTTTTTTATTTTGTCCCTTCTTCATTTATTTTGTGATTCCACAGTATCACGTAGGATCATCGATAATTTTTTTAAAATAGCTGGACAACTTTTTGTCCTTCATGGTTTTCATTTTTTAATTTCTTGAAATATAGCTCTGAAAAAAACAGACTTTTTAAAAGCCCTTAGTGTTTTAAATAGAGCTCCTTGGCTCCACCTTAAAATCGGTGGCTCTTTGTTTAGATTTTTAGGGCTTAGAACGAGTGTAAATAGCAATTGTTTTCTGTTTTGGCCAGAAACTCTCAAAGCCTTCTCCTCCCAGATTGATATCTTTGTGATGGTAAATTGAGCCATCTTTTATAAACTCTTACCCAGCACTTAGTCATTGAACAGGTGTGGCCTCAGACAAACTGAGACCTGGGGAAGACTTTAATTTAGAAAGGCCAAGGTTCCTTCTGCATCCTGGGCCATCGCCAGTTGTCCTGACCTTTGTCTTTTGACCTTTGTCTTGCCACCGAGCTCCTATGATTCTGAAGGAGAGAAAGAGGCTGACAATTCTGTCCATTTATATCTAATTCACATGCAGGTTAATAGGACTTTGGTCCTTTTCAAGAAGGAAGGACTAAGAAGAACAATAATTAGATCATGGAATGTTAAGGCTAGGAGCTACATCAGAGAACATCTGATCACAGAACAAGGAATTCTCTGAGTCTGAAGGGACCTTACAAGGAATCTCAATCAGCCATTATCTGAAAAAGCAATTCACTCAGTCACATGATAAGAATGGTGGGAGGGGTAGTGTGTACCTGGAAATGACTGATATATAAGTAAAAGACATTTTTTAAAGGATTCCCTCTACATGGCACCTGACAAGTGATCTTTCAGTGTTTCATTGGAAGACCCTCAAGTGAAGAGAAACCAAACATCTTCCAAGGTAGCCCATATTTCCTAGTTCTACAGTCTATGACCAAGGAGAACAAATTAAACACTTTTCCAAGTGACAGCCCTTTAAATATTTGAAGGACAACTATTATGTCTCACTAAATAAGCCCAGTTCCTCCACCCTATGACCTCTGGGATCTTTGACAAGCTGGTTACCTTTTTCTGAATCTTTTTTTTTAATTTTTTTTAATTTTTTTTTATTTTGTAATGTTTAACAATCACTGCCATACAATTGTGATTTTATCCCCCCCACCTACCCCCTCCTCCCCCCCTCCCTCCCCACGACTGCATACAATTCTGTATAGATTCTACATATACTTTCCTATTGAGTATATTTTCACTATAGTCATGCTATGTAGTCAGACTAAGATAAATGAAAGAAATCGTATAACAAATCAGAACATGATACACAAACACATACACATACACAAACATGATCTGCTACAATATGTGAGTGACTTCCATATTTCTCTCTCTGAGTGTGGCAGGCATTTTGCCTTGAGATCCTCCATTGGGATTTTTTTTTTTTTTTTTGGTAAGAAGTTCTTGTGTTATTACACAAATCTAAGTCTACCAGAAAAAACTCTCACACACTGTGGTTGTTGCTGTGCATAAAGTTCTCCTGGTTCTGCTCCTTTCACTCAGCATCAGGTCATATAAGTCCTTCCAGGCCTCTCTGAAGTCTTCTTGTTCATCATTTCTTATGGCACAATAGTACTCCATTACATTCATATACCATAATTTATTCAGCCATTCCCCAATTGATGGACATCCCCTTGACTTCCAGTTTTTGGCAACTACATAGAGTGCTGCTATAAATATTTTTGTACATGTGGGACCCTTTCCCATTTTTATGATCTCTTGGGGATATAGTCCTAGTAGCGATATTGCTGGGTCAAAGGGTATGCACATTTTCGTAGCCCTTTGGGCATAGTTCCAAATTGCTCTCCAGAATGGTTGGATGCGCTCGCCTTTTTCTGAATCTTTTCTAGCTAAATGCGACATTCTAGACATGGCCAGATGAAAACAAAGTGCAACAGAACAGTCACCTTCCCAGCCCTGGATACATGCCATCTTTAACCATGCCTGAGATTGCATTAACATTTGGGACTGTTACATCAACACAGCTGATTCACTGAACTTATAGTCCATTAAAGCAGAGGTGTCCAGATTGAAGCTCCCAACACTCTTGAGTGTAGCAGGAACCAAATTAAAATGCAATTGGGAAATGTTTAACAAAATAAATAAAAATAGAATTAAAACACACTGTTAATTTGTGATTTTCTAAATCAATATGTGGCCTGCAGGAGTCTATTTCTCTTTTGAGTCTGATGCCATTGCTATAAAGAACTTAGAGGTTCACATAGACTTTTTTCTAGCCAACCTGTCCCCATCTTGCACAGTGATGTAGACTTGTTGAAACCAAGTATAAGATTTTACATTTGTCTCTATTAAGTTCTATCCCATCAGATTAAGACCAGTGTTCTAGCCTGTCACAATAATTTTGGATCCTGACTATGGCATCCAATGTGTTAGCTATGCCTGTCAGAGTTGTACCATCCACACACTTGGTAAGCACACCACCAAAGCCATAGTGGATGAACTACTAGAATTAGAGCCAAGACAGGCCTCGGATTGAGCCTTCCTCTGATATTTGTTAGCTATGGTACCGTGGAGAAGTCCTCTAAAAATGAGAGGGATTATACCAGAAGTCCTCTATGGTCCCTTTTAGCTCCAAATCTGTGATCTTAATATCTTACGTCATTTATTCTCTCTGAATCTCAGTTTCCTTATCTGTAAAATGGGGATAATAATAACTTTGACACCTACCTCACAAGGTTATTGCTAGATGTTTCTGTGATGCTTGAATAGATAATGTATGGCTCACATATAACACATGACCCAGAGCATCTCAAGACTCTGGGCTCTCAGAGACAGAATCCAGTCTCAAAAATTGACCTCAAAAAGGTATTTCTTTGGTTCATTGCCCCTGAAAAAAAAAACCTCCTAAAATACTCAGGGAATAGTTCATGTTTAGGTTCCTCCAAATGTGACCAAAGAGATTCCCAGCTCTTGTGCAAGGATTCAGGGTCCCAAATTCTTATCAGGTACAGAAAAAAAATGCATAAGATGAAAAAAAATGCAGAGGAGCGCATAAACATTTATGGACAACAGATAAAGCGCTCAAAAACACTATCAGCTCTCCCCCAAAAGGGAACTAAATTTGATGTTTGCTATCTTAACAATCTGATGAGTTCCTCAGTTGTGTAGAATCCCACAATATTCTCCCAAGATGCATAGTACTGCTCTGTAGTTTAGATTCACCTCATCTCCACCCCACAAAGGTAAACGTACTTTGGAGGCTACCAAATGAGGATTCAATTCCCTTTCTACCATCCCTGCACTGAGACTTGGGTGGGGAACCTGTGGCCTTGAGGCCACATGTGACCTTCTAGGTCCTTGGGTGTGGCTTTTTGATTGAGTCCAAGTTTTATGGAACAAAATACTTTTATCCAGAGAATTTGTTCTATGAAGCTTAGATTCAGTCAGAGGGCCTCACTCAAGGACCTTGAGGGCCCCATATGACCTTGAGCCCACAAGTTCCCCACACCTAGCTCTGAGTAGTTCACTGGTTTTACTCCAAGTAGGCCAAATCACAGGAAACATAGCAACTACCCTCTTCATTCTCTAAAGGGCATGTTATATCAGGAAACCCTTCTCCCTCTTGAAGGTCTAGTCCCCAGCCTCTAGAACTTTGTCTACACTGGCATGCTTCTTCTGGAAATTTCTCAATGCCCTGGCTGCTACCATCTCTGCAGTTGTTTCTGCCAAAAAAATCTTCCTTCTTGGGCCAGAAGCCTAGATTTCAGGATCACAGTCAGGCTACCTGTGATTTCTCCACCTCTTCAATATGTTTCTGCCACAGATTTCCATCAACTGCTCCTGGGAGTAAGAAAATGTGCATTAGTATGGTCAACCAATCACCTTGAGTCTTAATCGCCAATCATCTTGGATGAAGTCTGCCAATTAGTCTTGACTTCCCTTCGGTCATTCCAGAGGTAGACCCACATTCCATGGAAAGGTATCTTTTGGTTGTCTCCTAAGGCCCAAGCCCCATAGTTTTATCAATTTGATTGGGGAACTCACCAAATTGATTTATCTCTCATCAGCCTCTATGACATAAGAAATTACCTTATTGATTATAAAATGCTATGTAAATATCAGCTATTATTAGTTATGCCTTTCTCTAAGTCATTGATTAAAAAAATATATTAATACAGGCCCAAGCACAGCTCTATAAAGCATTCCCAAATCACCCAACCGTTAATGACTGTTTGTTGGGTTTGGTCATTTATCCAGGTCTGAAATCACCATCTCCAGTTTATTCCCAGGCCATCACTGTTGCCCTGGCTACACTATCCTCCTTTCCTTCCTTAGTGAACCAATTCAACTCTACATTATCTTCTACTTTCAAATGCCTCCTTGTCCCCTGGTCTTATCACATATCACATCTAGCCAAACCTAAATCCAGGATTACTTTACCACCTACAGTCTTTGCTCCTATTCATGTGCTGTAGAAAAGGTGGATTATTTCCAACACAACTTTCTGTGGTTTGATCACAATTGAACCCTCAGTACTGCAAGAAAAACATTTTATCCCTCCCTAATTCATTCCCTATCCTACTCCGCACAGCAGCTGTGTGTGTGTGTGTGTGTGTGTGTGTGTGTGTGTGTGCAGTCATTTTCCATAGTGTCTGACTCTTTGTGACCCTACTTGGGGTTTTCTTTGCAAAGATACTGGAGTGATTTGTCATTTCCTTCTCTAGCTCATTTTACAGATGAGGAAACTGAGGCAAAAGGATTCGGCTCTCTATCAACTGCTCCACCTAGCTGCCTAAGTAGCTACCCTAAACCTTTTCATCTCAACTCAAGCCTTCCCCATCTCACTTCACTGGGACATTTTCCACCACTATCTGCTACATCATTCTGGTCTTGGATGAAGAGGGGCCTTCCTTGTCAAAGTCGACTTCTCTACATGTACCTTTGATCCTCCCCGCTCCGAATTTCTTCAGCAGATCTTCCCCACTGTAATCTCCACCATCTCATTTATCTCTCATTTCCCTTGGCTCCTCTCATTCTCTACTAAACTCTCTGAAATTTGGTTTTCAGTCTCCTCATTCAAATGAAATTGCCTTCTCCAAAGCACCATTGATCTCTTACTTGCCAAGCTGAACAGGCTTTTCTCAATCCTCATCCTCCTTGACTTCTCTGTAGTGTTGGACACTGTTGATCACCATCTCCTTCTGGATGTTCCTTCTATCTGTTCAATTGTTCCTCAGTCTTCTTTCCTGGATCTTCATCTCTGTAATGGCAAATGTACCCCAAGGCTCTGTCCCTGGCAGTCTTACCTTTTTTTTCCCCAATGAGTATAGGTTGTACAAGATTATTTTTTTTCCACAAGGGCCATATTTTTTTTAAGATTAAATTATGTATTTTTTTTTCTATCAAGTAAAATGCTTCTCTCCCCACCACCACCACTCCACATTGGGAAAGAAAGAAAATTAAAGCTGGGCCCTCTTCTCTTCTCCCTCTATATCAGGAATTCTTATCATTTTTGTGTCATGGACCTCTTTGACAATGTGATGAAGCCTATGGACTCAAAATGTTTTTAAATGCACAAAAGAAAATATAGAAGATTACAAAGTCAACTATGTTGAAATACAAATTTTTTAAACAAAATTTCAGCCCCCTCATTAGCAACACTTGCTCTATCCTATCTCATCTGGTGATGTCACCAGTTCCAGTGGGTCTAACTACCATTTCTATGCAGATAATACCCAGATATTCAATCTCCCTCCTGAGCTACAGTCCTTCCTTTTGTACATCTCAAGTTGGATGTCCCCTAGGCATTTCAAATTCAGCATGTCCAAAACAGAACTCATGATGTTTCCCCTCAAACCCTCTCTTCTCAATTTCCCAGTGACTGTTGAGAATACTGCCATCAGGGCAGTGGATAGAGTACTGGCCCTGGAATCAAGAGGATCTAAATTCAAATGCGATCTATAACACTAGCAGTGTGACCCTGGGCAAGTCACTTAATACCAATTGCCTCCAAAAAAAACCCAAACAAAAGCGAACATTACAATCTCCCCAGTCACCTGCAATTGCAACCTCAATGTCATCCTCAGCCTCCTCATTCTTACTCTCCCACATCGCCAATCTGTTGCCAAATATTGTTATTTCTAATTTCACAGCATCATGCACATTCCCTTCTCTTCAATCCCCCAGACACTATCCTAGTTCAAGCCTCCATCACCTCTTGCTGGAATTACTGCAGTACCCTGCTAGCCTATTTCCCTGACTCAAGTCTCTCCTCACACCAATGCATCCTCCACTTACTTGCCAAGATGACTATTCTAAAGCATAGGTCTAAAGACATCTACCTTGTTCAATGAGTTCCAGTGACTTCCTATCACCTGCAAGATCAAATAAAAACTTCTCTGCTTGGCATTTAAAGCGCTTCATAATTTAACACCTTTCTACCTTTCCAGTCACATACTCCACATTCCAACAATTCCATCCTATTTGTAGTTACTCAAAACATAACACTCCCTGTCCCTTTGTGCTCCCCATTCCCCATATCTGGAGTTCACCACTACTTTGGCTCTGCCTCTTAGTTCCCTGACTTCCTTCAAGATTCAGCTTAAGTTCCATTTGCTCTAGGAGTCCTTTTCTTGTCTCCCCCTCCCCCATCACCACCACCCAAAGGCTCTCTTCTTAGTGTCTTCCTCTCTCTCTCTCTCTCTCTCTCTCTCTCTCTCTCTCCATATATAATATATATATGTATATATATATATACATATATATATATACACATACACACATGTTTACATAACAATTTACATGTTGTCTTCCCTATTAAAATGTAAGCTCCTTGAGGAGTTTTTGCCTTTCTTTGTATTCCCAGAGTTGAGCACTGTGCCTGCCTTAATGCTTATTGGCTGGATTTGATTTGACTTGACTTGACTGTCCCTCTATTCCATCCTCTGACCACCTATAGTACTGACTGTCTGTACCATTTGACTCATTATACTTTGGTTGATCTGGTAATTTACAATATTTCTAGAGTAGTTGAGAGATAGCTAAGTCAGAGAGAGAGAAAGACAGAGAGAGAGAGAGAGAGAGAGAGAGAGAGAGAGAGAGAGAGAGAGATGGAGAGGGAGAGGGAGAGGGAGAGGGAGAGGGAGAGGGAGAGGGAGAGAGAGAGAGAGAGGGAGAGAGAGAGAGAGAGAGAGAGAGGGAGAGGGAGAGGGAGAGAAGGAGGGGGGGAGGGAGGGAGGGAAGGAGGGAGGGAGGGAGGGAGAGGGAGAAGGAGAGGGAGAGGCAAGAGAGAGAAAGGCATAGACTTCGAAATGATGACCAGGAGGCCCCCGGAGCCATAAGTATGTGGGGAGGAACCGGCATCCCAGTGCATCCACTGGGTTCCAGCATCCATACCCCCAGAGATTCAGAGGACTTCTTAGATTTTCTCCAAAGTTAAACTGATATTTCATTTGCTTCCAGCCTGCTTCTTTTAGACCTCTGTATTCTATCACCTAAACCAATCTCCATAGCTTCCCTGATGACTGTTTTACTTGCTTGCTTTGATAAACTAGCTATCTGTAATTGTCTTTTGTGTGTTAAGCTTTTGTGGGACGAGACTTAGCTGGAGGAGATACACCTTGTCTGGGGCAGGACTACTTCCTAAACCTTCAGAGTGACCAGGCAACATCCTGAGTCCCCAAAAGAATCATGTTCCTAGCCTACAAATACCTGATGTGTAAGGAATGAAAACAGGGGAGCGGAGTATCCACCCAGTCACAGCTGTCTTCCTGCTCTCCACAATTCCATGGACTCCCTGGAAAGTCCATAGTGCATTCTAGAACTCCCTATAAATCTCTGTTTGCCACATGGGTCCCTGTTAGACTGGACCAGTCAAAACCTATCGATGAATAAAGCCCTGTGAGATAGGTGCTTTTTTCATCCCAATGTGACAGATGAGGAAACAGGCCCAGAGAAATTGTGGGACTTCCCCTTGGTTACACAGCTATTAAGTACTTAAAGATAGATTGGAGGCCAAGTCTTCCTGAATCCAAATCCAGCATTCTAACTACTTTGCCAGGTTGTTTGTTCACACTTTCTCTCATGCTATCTAAAGCAATTCATTTATTCATTTAATTATCATATGCTAAGAATCTTCTATGCACAAAACACTTTGCTAAGGGAGAGTTTTCCTTTCCCTCAAAGACCTTACAATCTAACAGCTAATTTTCTCTAGGGGCAGATAAAATAGAGAGCCCAGCCTGGAGTCAGGAAGATCTAAGTTCAAATCCAACCGCTGACACTCATGTGTGACAGTGGACAAATCACTTAACCCCTGTTTGTATCATCTGTACCTCTCTCACAGGGTTGTTATTAGGATCAAGTAAGATAACTGTGAAGTGCTTATCATGATGCCTGGCACATAGTAGGAGCTATATAATGTTAGGTATTATTATTATTATCTAGGCCACTTGGTAAGGCCACTTTAAAAGCAGTACTACTGTGGGAGAGTGCCCTGTCTCTAATCCTGGCTTTATCTTTCTAACTGGGTGATGGTGGATTGAACAAGTAATTTTAACTCTTTGTGATCCATATTCCTTTTGCTCTAAAAGGAAGAGTTTCTATCAATTGGGGGATAGTTGAACAAGGTGTGTGATATATGAATGTAGTGGATTAGTATCATGCTGTAAGAAATGATGAAGATGTTTTAAGCAAGGCAGACTCATTTGAACTGATGCATAGTAAAATGGGCAGAACCAGAAAAACAATTTATACAATTATTGCAACTTTGTAAAGACAAATAACTTTGAAATACAAGATGCAATGGACAAACTTGATTCCAAAGGACCAAAGACAATGCATGACAACTCCTGACGGAGAGGCGATAGACTCAGGGTGCCAATTGTGGCATATTTTTTGAACATAGCCAATGTGGGAATTTTTTACAAGGGTTTTATTTTTTTCTTTTTCAATGGGGTGTGGAGTAGGGTAGGGTGGAAAATGGAGGGAAAGTGTGAAGTGAGAGAAGGCAGATTTTCATTAATTGAAAAAGTATTGAAAAAAACCTAATTTGTAAAAATACCAAAAATAGAAAGGATGGGCTTAGACTGGGGGTGGGATAGGGGTTCGTTCTGCGACTGCTATAGAAACTGGGTTTGGAACTTTCATGGAATTCTACTTTCCAACTTAAAAGAGGCCCTCATCACAACGTTCCATATCCTCTGGGTACTTTAAGATTGTCCAGATTTCTTAAAGAGCCTCTTTGTTTCTCAGTAAATTCTTAAAGGACTCCACCCTACAAGAATTTCTGTAAGACCTTTTAATTCTGTCCTTGCTTCATCTTGCAGACAGAAGCTACACTATAAGAAGTTATTCTATCTCATAACACTCCTTTTACTTTTCTAAAGCTCTTTTCAAGAGGGTCCAACTTTACGATGTCAGACAGTAGCAATTTTAAGCCATGACATTCACTTCTTGTGGCAACTATTTACCCTTTATTCAGGGACAATTTGGTCTGGTGGTGAAAGTACTGAATTTGAGACCAAGGAGACCTGGATTTTCTAATCCTGACTTTGCTACTAACCAGGAGAGTTATTACAAGAATATGGTAACACAAGAGAGATTTACAACCTTCCTACCCTGTGACGTAAGCAGGGCAAATGATTCTCCCATCTGGCGAAGTATCTTACCCAAAAGTGGTATTGGAACCAGGTCTCTTGACTGCCATCGCATCATACTAAAAGGTAGCATTACATAGCAGAATTTAAGTGAGTAGATCTGAATTCATAGCCTGGCTCCAACATTTAAGAGTTGGCATTGCTATGTGACCCAAGGCAAGTCATTTGACTTTTCAAAACCTTGTAAAATGATGATGCTCAGATCAGAATCTTTCCAGACTGGATTCAGTAAATCCACTTCTATTGATTCATTTAGTCCAGGAGTAGAGAACCAGCCAACTCCTGGCCACATGTGGTTCTCTAGGTCCTCAAGTGCGGCCCTTGGACTGAATCCAAACTTCACAGAACAAATCTCCTTAATAAAAGGATTTGTTTTATAAAACTTGGATTCTGTCAAAAGGCCACACCCAAGGACCTAGAAGGTCACATGTGACCTCGAGGTGGCAGGCTCCCCTCTCTGGTAATCTATCCCAAGATGGCCTCCCTTGAGGAGAGGAAGGATTGGAAGACTAAGCTGAGTTTTCCTAATGTGGCCCTGTCTGTTCAACCCTCCAGGCTGAAGCAGAAAATTAACAAGACAGTGAGGTCCCAGGACTGTTGCAGCTTGAAAAATCCATCCATGCTCATGCAAAGTGTTGATCTTAAAATTCTACAGATGTTTGCCTTACTTGTTGCTGTTTGCAGCTCACTGTTACTGTTCGAAGATCCTCTCTACCTCATTGTCAGCCAGAACAGGAGCCAGAGAACAAGACTTGCTCTCACACACACAGGGAATCCTCAACCCAATGGTTCTTCCTTCTCTTAAATTTCCTTTCTGCCTCCAGTAGGCTTTTGAGTATCTCTGCCTCTGGCACAGTATAAAAAGTTAGGCTTCTGGAACCCATCATGATGTCTACTCAATTTACCTTGCCCAGGAGAGAATAGACACATACATAAAACCTCTCTGGAGGGGTACCAGAGACCTCCCTGTTTCTCATTCTCTGCTTCCCTCTGTTACCTGAAGTCTCTCTCCTCCTTCAGGTTATATGGAGTCTGAGTAACCATCATTCCTAGCACCTTGTCCCACTAGGTCTCAGTGAGTCCTCACCCTGAACTGCCTCCAAACTCCCTTGTTACACCAGCACGTTAACCATAGGCCAGGATCCACTCCCCTGATTCCAAGCATTCTTCAGATCCAGAGTTAATTACTTCTGGGATTTTCACTTTTGTGTCTATGAGAAAGCCCAGGTGGGCTACAGGTATGTCTGTATGTGTATCCATGTCTATCTATATGAGTATATGTTTGTGGCGTGCATGTGTTAGTATGTCATATATATATATCTGTATGTGCATGTGTTGAGTCGCTCTGGGTAGATGTTTATATGAGTATTTCCATGCTCTCTATATGCTCCAAGGTGAACTTGTCAGAAAAGGTCCCCTTCTCCTTCCTCTTACTCCCAGCCCAGGGGGTTAAAGGGGCCCTGAATCATAAGCCAGATAAAGGTGAGACTTTGAGCACACTACATAATGGGGAGGAGGGAAGAAGAAGATCTTCCCTAAACTCTCTTTACCATATTTGCCCTATTATTCTAGTGATGAGTGGGAGGTCAGGCGGGACCACCAGAAATGTGTTCTTCTCCAGAAAAAAGTTCTGTCTTGGAATAGAACTCCCCGAATGTAGGGGCTGGTTAGACAAAAAGCACCCTAAGAGTGAAACTATTTCAATCCAGCTCACCCAAGGAGCTCTGTTTGCTTGCCCCTCCCTCCCAAACCCAGGGAGCCCCAGGGTTTCCTGGTAGCCCTAGCACTGAACCTAAGCTAGGTCCTTATCTCCCTGCCTTAGGCCTGAGTTGTGCATTCAGGGAGTCACAGTGCTACAGCCCTCCCCCACTTCCCTCCCAAGCCCTCACCGATGACGTCCCAAATGCCATCTCAGCCTGGGGCCCAGGGGGTGGGGGTGGGGTGGTAAGTTTCCATGGAAACAAGAGTTTGTGGTGAGAGGCCCTGTAGCCCCACAGGGAGATATTTATCAGGCACAGGATGCCAGGTGTGAGTGGAGACAGAGGCAGAGAATGTTCTTTCAGGAGAAGATGGAAGATGCTGAAGAGGTTAGAAGGACAGAGGACATGCCCCTCCAGCTCCCATGATCCCCAAAGCTTGGCTTCAGTAACTCAGAGATGGCTTCACTTTGGAGCGCCATGTTTCAGGCCATCCATTCTATGATGGGCAGACATAAAAGAGAAGTTTGCCTTCAACCCTGGATAACCCAGAGTCTAGGACAGGGTGGGAGTTTGGTAACAAAGGAGCTTTTGGTCCCTTTGGATCAAAAAAAATTTTGAAAAGAACATAGGGAACCAGAGCTGGAGAACAAGACTGGATTAGCTTCCAGAGGGATGGCAGGAAGACCTTAAGGAGCAGTATTTAGCCACAGAGATTGGGGGAAACTTGGACGGAGTACTAGGGTTTTTCTTTGACGCCTCCATCCTGAGAGACTTTTAATTATGAGGAAAGCATGACCTTTCTCCTCTCCTCAATTCCCATCCTTCATGGAGGTAAGAGCTTCAATTATTAACATTGCTATTATTAATATTTTTATTATTATACACCCTGGATTATTTTTTTTTGGAGGCAATCAGGGCTAAGTGACTTGCCCAGGGTTACACAGCTAGTAAGTGTCTGAGGCTGGATTTACTCCAGGGCCAGTACTCTATCCACTGTGCCACCTAGCTGCCCCTATGTCCTGAATTATTAACAATAACCTAATTGGTTTGCCTGCCTCAGCCTCTCTCTCTCTCTCTCTCTGTCTCTCTCTCTCTCTCCTCTCCAATCTGTTTTTCACATAGCTGTCAGAGTAATATTCTTAGGTTCAAACCTGCCTCCATTATTTATTGCCTGTGTGGCATTGGACAAGTTTCTTAACTTCCCTGGGTCTCAGATTCCTCATCTCTGAAATGAAGGAGTTGGTCTAGATGACCTTTAAGGATCTTTCCAGCTCAAAATCTAGGATCCTATATGATCTTCAGCTCAAGAAACTACAGTGGCTCCCTACTACTGCTAGGAAAAACTACAGACTCTTCTGTTTGGTATTTGAAGTCCTTTACATTCTGACTCCAAATTACCTTTCCAGCTTTGGTGTATATTATTCCCCTTTCACGTGCCCTCTGTTCCTGGTAAACTAAGCTGCTGGCCATTCCCTACATACAACTTTTCATCTTTCCCACTTCTGTGCCTTTGTCCATTATTCTTGGAATGTGCTCCTTTCTCACTTCCATCTCTCAGCTTGCCTTAATTCTTGGTATCCACCCCTAGCCAGAGTGCCTGTTCACTACCACCACCACCCCCATTCTCAGCTTCCTAAGAATTGGTGACTTCAGCTTTTCTGTTCTACATGGCTGCACATCATTTCCCTTAGGTCTCAGTCCAGTGCCCAAAGCTCCATCTGCTAGGGGAAGGACTGAGGCCAAAGGACTCAATGTTAACTGGTTTCCCACCCCTGGAAGCTACCCCCATATAAGACCAGATGGATGGGCAAGGTGACCAGCCCAAGGCTTATCCTCTGTGATTATTTTTGAGGGTCAAAGATCTCGAATAAGAACCTAAAGAGCAAATCCTGAAAAAACCTGCAGGAGTACAAGATAGACTTTAAGGAGTTTCAGCTATAGGTGCTTAGAGTTGTCCCAAAGAGTGTAACTAAATTAGAAACTCATCTTCCCACTACATCCAGGATTTGCAAACTTTTCCCTACACAAGTTCACCATACCCACCTCTGGTTATAATTCAGTGCTATTGTTTAACTAGGGTTGTAGTTTCTCTGGAACTATTACTGCAGAATTTTAATTTAGACCTGAGAGGTCATCTTCCTCATTTTACAGAGAAGGAAACCAAGTCTCAAAGAAGGTTAAACTACTTGCTTAAGTTAAAGAGGAAGGATTTTTTTCCCCATTTAGTAGTATTTTATTTTTTCCAATTACATGTAAAGATAGTTTTCAACATTCACTTTTATAAGATTTTGAGTTACAAATTTTTTTTCTCCCTGCCTCCTTTCCCTTCCCCCTTCCCAAGAGAGCATGCAATTTGATATAGGCTGTACAAGTACAATCATATTAAATTTATTTCCACATTAGTCATGTTGTGAAAGAAGAATCAGAACAAAAGGGGAAAACCACGAGAAAAAAGAAAAAGAGAGAGAGAAAATAGCTTGCTTCAATCTGCATTCAGATTCCACAGTTCTTTCTCTAGACGTGGACAGCATTTTCCATCATAAGTCTTTTGGAACTATCTTAGATCATTGTGTTGCTGAGAAAAGCTAAGTCATTCAGAGTTGGTTGTTGCACAGTGTTCTGGTTCTGCTCATTTCACTCAGCATCAGTTCATGTAATTCTTTCCAGGTTTTTCTGAAATCGTCTTGCTCATCATTTCTTACAGCACCATAACATTCCATTACATTCATATACCACAACTTGTTCAGTCATTCCCTATTTGATGGGCCTTAATTTCTAATTCTTTACCACTACAAAAAGAGCTGCTATAGATACTTTGTAGATATGGGTCCTTTTCCACTTTTTATGATCTCTCTGGCATACAAACTTAGTAGTGTTTGCTGGATCAAAGGGTACGTACAGTTTTATAGCCCTTTGGGCATAGTTCCAACTTGCTCTTCCACAATCAGTTGGATCAGTTCACAACTCTACCAACAATGCATTCGTGTTCAAATTATCCCACATCTTCTTCAACATTTATCATTTTCCTTTTTTGTCATATTGGACAATTGGATAGAGGTGAGGTGATACCTCAGAGTTGTTTTAATTTGCATTTCTCTAATCAATAGTGATTCAGATGATTTTTTATATGACTATAGATAGCTTTAACTTCTTCATCTGAAAACTACCTGTTTATAACCTTTGATCATTTATCAATTGGGCAATGGCTTATAGTCCTATAAATTTGACTTAGTTCTCTATGTATTTTAGAAATGAGGCCTTTATCAGAAACATTGACAGTAAAAATTGTTTCCCAGTTTTCTGCTTTCCTTCTAATCTTGGTTACATTGGCTTTGTTAGTACAAAACCTTTTTTAATTTAATGTAATCAATATTATCCATTTTACATTTCATAATTTCTCTATCTCTTGTTTGGTCATAAATTCTTTCCTTCTCCGAAAAAGAGGCAGGATTTTGAACCCAGGTCCTCTGAATCTAATTCCAGGGTTCTAATATACCTCATTTTCTCCTTTTCTCCTCAGCCAAATGGGAGAGGTTTGGGGGTGTGGATGAGCATGAGTCCTACCCCTCCTTCAAGGAGACCTTCCTCTCTCCAGAAAAATTTGGTTGTCACTCCAGTGGAACAAAATAAAACTGAATTCCTCTCTGCCTGGTGCCTAGGTAGGCAGGACTGCTTAGGGAGACTTTTTAGCCATAACTTTAGCCTCATTAAGGAAGGAGGTAAATTCTATTCCACATACTCTCCACTTCTACTACCTGGCTGAGGAGAACAGGGATGGGAACAGTGACCGTAGGGGCATGGGTGTAGTTCAAAGAGACCTAGATAAAGCACAAACTTGGAAAAGTGGCCAAAAGGAGTTGACTTTCCAAATTAAGGGTCATGGATCCCAACTCTCTTATCACCCCAAAAGTGGAGAGAGGGCATAATGGAAATCCCCAAGTCATCATTTCTTACAGCATCAAGTTCCTCTATGTTTCCCAGGCCAGAAAAGAGGCCATCATAACTAGAAAGATGCATGGGATTGACTCAGGAGGTGTCTCTCCCTTCCCTTCTCCCAGCTATTTCCTCTCTGACTTTCCAGCTTAGAGACTTTTCCCTCCTCAAACCCTGAACCACTGACCAAAAAAGAAGGTTTCCTGCCAGATCTACTGCCTGGTTTTCCTCAAATAACTATAATACAAGAGAGAATGTGATAAGGAGTATGAAGTAAGAGGCAAAGAATGCCACAGGAATGCACAGGAAGAGACATCACTGAAGGCTGGAACCCCACTCCTCCATCCCCACAAATGTAAGGCACCATGATTGAAAGTCTATGATTTTAAGTCAGAGGTGCTGAGTTCAAATTCAGATTCAGTTATCTCATCTATAAAATGAGGGTATTAGACTTTCTGACCTGTAAGATGCCTTCCAAGTCTAAAAATCCTTGATCTATAATCCTATGGTAGAGGTGTGTTTTGACAACAGTAGCATCTTGAAAAGTGTTAAGAAGTGTTTTTGCAGAGGGGGGATTCTGGCCCCCTTCTATGTAGTGTTCAAATCCATGAATCTCCCTCTCCCACTTTCCCACCAAAACAAAACAAAACAAAACAAAAAACCCACAACATATGCAAAATTTGGCCTTCTTTGGGTTCTAATTGAACTTGAGTTTAGATATATACATATATATGTATGTATGTGTATATATGTGTGTATATATATGTATATATTAAAAATATGTTTGTGTGTGTGTGTGTGTGTATGTCTATCCCCCCTGAAAACCTCAATGGAGAGGATTGGAGTAGAGGTAAAGATAAAGAAAGAGGAAGAGGAGAGAGAAAGGCTAATTAGCAGGGTTACAGAGGGAAGGAGAGAGAAAAAAAGAGGAAAGTATAGAAGAAAAAGGTGGTGAGAAAAGAAAAAAGGAGGGAAAGAAATAGGAGGGAGAGTGAAGGAAGAAATAGAGAAAGATGGAGGTAGGGAGGAATGAAAGCAGGAGAGAGAAAAGGGAATAGAAAAGAAAGGCGAGAGAGGGCATAGGTAAGAGAAGGACTGAAGAGGAAAATCTGGTTTGGGAAGACTAAGGGAAGAAAAGGGAGGGGAGACGAAGAGAAGCGGGAGGGTGCTATGAGCCCATCCCAAACCATTACAAAGTCTTGTTGTTCTTGTCTCCTCCTTTGCCCCCCTCTTCGCCCAAATAGATTCTACAGTAATTCATTGTGGCTCCTGGGCATCAGACAAATAGACTGAGAAAGACTATACTGTGTCCCTTCCCAGCAGATCAGGCAACATTCACACTATCCCTTTCCTTAGGATTCCCCACCCCACCCCAACTTCCTTCTACCCTGTATACCTATGGAGTTTCTGCTGGATTCTCTTATCCCTGGACGGTAGCCACACCTTCCAAGCTCCCTAAATGCAGAATCATTCAATCACTAGTTGTACTCTGAGCCAGGATTTTCATTTATAGCATTCTAGAATTCCATGAGGGCTTTAGGGTTGATGGAGTGGTGGAAATGGACTTTAAAGTCTTGTGGGGAGGAAATTAGTAGTTTGACGGGTGTCTCTGAAAATGACTCTCTCAGCATGAGGTCTAAGAACTCACTCAAGGCAGAAATATGCAAAGTATGGTCTTACATATATATGTATATGAGTACATTGGGTATGTATGTGTATATTTATAGATATCTATGTTTATTGTATATATACATACACAAACAGGTACACGTATACATACACACATATATCCTTCTTGGGGGAGGAGAAAAATAAAGTAAATAGTCCATAGCAGAGAACAAAAGAAAACCTAAAGGGAAGAAAAGAAAAGCTGAGTAGCTTTGAAAACAATGTGTAGTATTTATTATCTAAGTTTTCTTGAAATGGAAATTTATTGTTTTAGATTGAATCTTTTTTATGTTTTGCTGTATACAAGAAAATGTTCCTTTTTTTCTTTTCTCATTTTGCATTTAAGTTTAAAATGAATAAAAAATTTACAGCAATGCCAACAACAAAAAAGAACTCAGTCCACTCTCAACCTTTACCTTTTGTCTTGTCATGACTGTGGCTATCCCCCTTCTGATGGCCCAGGGGATTCATAGCTTTCACTCTCTCCTACTGCTACCGCCTTCCCAGGACTCAGTCTTAGAGATGCCCACCCTGCTTCTCCACTCTCTTTTTCAGGAGTAAGGTAGCCACAGCCACACTCACTTAAACCAAACTTCTAAACACAATGAAAAATATTTGCTCTTGGCATAAGGCGTGACAGGGCTAGATTCAGTGCAGACAGCTTTCACAGTGCTACAGAGACACAGAGGTCTGTTGCCCTGATGCACCCAGCATGTCCTGCTTCCTTCCTAAAGCAATCCTTCAGGGCCACTCTTGGGGACCTTTTAGGGCTGGAATCTAATTAGCTCTTGCCCGTCTCAGCTGACAGTTTCTTCTTCCAGGCTCTCACAGTCAAATGGATCTGTGTGGTTGTTTTGCCCCTATACTGGCACAGGGCAGTCATTTTAATTAAAATAATACCTATTGTAGATTACTGTGTAAAATGCTGGGAATGCACAAATAGAAGACAACACAACATAGATAGGTAGAGGACAGGCATTTAAAAAAAATTTTTTTTTGGTAAGGCTATCAGGGTTAAGTGCCTTGCCCAGGGTCACATAATTAGCAAGGGTCTGAGGTCAAATTTGAACTGAGGTCCTCCAGACTCCAGGGCCAATACTCTATCCAATGCACCATCTAATTGCACCAAGGCAAGCATTTATTAAGGGCTTGCAATGGGTCAAGCATTGTACTAAACACAGGGGATTCAACTATAGGCAAAAAGAAAAAAAATAGATGGTCCTTGCCCCTGAGGCACTTATATTCTAATTGAGGCACATAACTGAACATAACACATAAAAAGGAGCTGAAAAGTAGATGAAGTAGTGGCAACATGAAGACATTCTCCGAGTCAGAAGCACAGCTGGGAGGGGAATGAGGATGGCAAGCCTGGGCCCCTCCCCCAAATGTAGCCCATGGAAAGTACCCATCAGTGGGAGAAGGTGACTGGAACAGAGCTGTTCCAGGGTGAGCAGGCCCCAGGAGCTGAAAAAAAGTCAAGGGGGAGAAGTTCAGAAAGTCAGAAACACAAATCGGGGGAAGAAAACTGAGCCACGGCTCTTAAGGAGCTTACAAGACTTGTGGAAAAATCACACATATATGCAAATGACTGTAATACATACTGAATTTTATTACATCCCTAGGAGAGACTGTCTGCTGTAAGTTAAAAGAAGGATGACCTTGAAGTCAGGAAGACCTGGGTTCTAGTCCAGTTTCTGCTGTCTGAGGATGGGCAATTCATTTAACTGCTCAGTGCTCTGAACAATTTTTTAAGACTATATTGTTAAAGAGGAGGTGCTGGTCTGCATCAGCAGAGGAAGTTTCCACACCTGGATTTCCCCACATTTGGTGAATCATTGGCCAGTTCAAAAAAGCTTAGGAGAGGATCAGTAAAGAGGGATTCTGTCTGTCTGTGTTCCTCTTTCGTTTTCAAAGAAGACCGTGACATCAGAGAAATGATGACATGACTTGCACTTGACTTTGATTTGAGTGAGAGAGAGCTGTGCAAGGACACCAACCTCACTTTCTCCTCCTGAGCCATCTGGGTCCAGTGACCACATATTCATCAGGATGACTGGAGATGGTCCAGGATGGTTTGAATTCAGCCTCTGACACAAACAAGATGGGTGACCATGGGCAAATCTCCCTTAATCTTCCTTAACAGGGCCCCAGGTAACTCTCTAAGATTTTCCAGTTGCAGAACAATCTGTATAAGTAGATGGGATTTCTTCACTGGAAGTTCCCATGACAGAGTGCTGGATGGGAAGTCAGGAAAACCTGAATCCAAATCCTTCTTCAGACACTAGCTTTCTGAACCTGGGCACCCCGCCAAATCTCTCTGGACCTCAGTTTCCTCATCTATAATATGACCCTATGACCTCCCAGCCCCTTCCAGCTCTAAATCACAGGTCCAGACTACCCTCATGTCATGTACTACAGATACACACAAAATCCAATGTATATTTGAAACTAAGGAGATATTTAGAGGCTTGAAGAAGGAGTGATTAAGAAAGGCTTCATGGAGGAGAAGGCATTTAAATTGGTTCTGGAAGGACAAGTAAGATTTTAATAAAAAGATTTTTCATTTTAATTAATTTTAATTTAATAAAAGGATATCCATTCTAAGAATGGGGAATCCATGGAGGGATCAGGATGAGCTCAGGAAATAGTGAGTCCACCCAGGTAGGAGTACATTTATAGAGTATATAATGAGTAGTAATGTAAGATAAGACTGAAAAAGTAAATTAGAATCAGATTGTGAAGGGCCTTGAAGGCAAAATTAAAGAGTTGTATTTTATCATAGACCATAGGGAGCCATTGATATTTTTTGAGATGAGGAGTGAAATGATCACAGCTGTGAATTAGGAAGATTTCTTTAGCCATTGATTGACAGACTGGAGGGAGGAAAGACTAGAGGTAGGGGAACTAGTTAACAGGCTATGATAATAACCAGTCAAGGCTAGGAATCACAAGGAAGAGTTATTTTCAAGGTAAGAATCACAGCCTTCTTGGCAGTAGGCCCTATGCCTGTGTGATGAAGCTATGCTCTCTTTGGGTTAGGTCCTCTCACCTTCTAACCAGCAGGATTCTCTAGCTCTGGATGTTAAAGCAATCTTTTCTTTCTTTGCTGTCCCAGTCTCCTAGGACCAGGAACTCATCAGTCTCCCCTGAAGACTCTCTTAAAATACTCATGATTACTTGCCAACTACCATGGCCTTAGGAACTAAAAGCTCTTCACCCTGACGCTTAAGACTCCCTAAGCAGTGATTTCCAACCTTTATTATATAACAACCTCTCCATTTCAAATTTAAATTTATTATTCTGCACTTAATAAACATCAAAAAGGGGAGTATTTTCATATACAAAGTAGAATGTAAAAAGGGGATTGCAGATGAAACCACAAATCTCTATTATGCACAACTGGCTTTAAAAAAAAAAGCATACGATAAATTGAATGTAACTTTCTGGGTTTTTTTTATTCTGAACTTTACAAAAATCAAAAAGCAGCTTTTACATATACTAAGTAAAACAAAAAAAGAGGATTATATGTGAAATCATGAATTTCTATTATGTACAGCTTTTTAAAAGTATATAATAAATTCAATCTATTATTTTCAAAATTATATTGCTTACTTGTATTTCCTTCTAAATATCCTTCTCTTCTGTGAAAGTTGTTAAGTTTTTCAGTGACTTTATTTCCTTCTCTTTTTTAGTTATACCCCACCCCCAACTAAAGAAAAGAAAATCACGATTCTTATAACAAATAAAGAGTCAAGGAAAATAAATCTACACATTTGCCAATATTCAAAAATTTTGATTCATCCTACACCTTGAGTCCATCAACCTGCACTCAGGGGAGATGGGTAGCACAGTTCACCATCATCATCAGTCCTTTATCGTCATGGTGTGCCATTGCATCGATTAAAGCTCTTACATCTTTCCAAGTTGTTTCTCTTTACAATGTTGTCACTATATAAGTTGTTCTCCTGGTTCTGCTCACAGACCCCAAGTCTTCTCAGTTTTCTCTGAAACAGTCCTTTTTTACAATACAGTAATTAATATACATTACATTTGAATGCCTTAATTTACTTAGCCATTCCCCAATACCCTCCACCCTGCTTTTCCAGTTCTTGGCTACAACAAAAAGAGCTGCTAAAAATATTTTTGTACATATAAGTCCTATTTTTCTTCCATTAATCTTTTTACAATGTAGGCCTAGTAAGTGATATCTCTAGGCCAAAGATGTGTACGCTTTAGTGACTTTTGGAGTATAGTTCCAAATAGCTCTCCAGAATGGTTGGACCAATTCACAGCTCTCCCAATTGTTCATTAGTATATCTGTCTTCCCACAGTCCCTCCAGCAATTGCCATTTTCCTTTCATCTGATGGGTGTGTAACAGAGCGAAAGGTGGTAGTAGTTGCCAAATGATCATGGGTAGTTTGTGCAAGTCATCAAGAGAGACTGATGGGCTCGTCCTACAGCAAAGAAAGAGAAGATTGTTTAATACCCAGAGTTGGAGAATCCTCCTGGGTAGAAGGTGAGGGAGCCTAGCTCAGAGTGTAGTTTCAACACATAAGCACAGGGCCTATTGACAAGAAAACAATGTCATTCCTTCCTCCAAAAAGTCTCTTCCTTTCCTTCCAATCCATTCCACATTAGTTTAGGACCCCATTTTAATTTTCATTCCTCTAATTGTTAGTGATTTGGGGCATTTTCTCACGTTGTTGTTGATAGCTTAGATTTCTTTCTTCGAGAACTGCCTATTTACATCCTTTGACCATTGGGGAATTGTTCTTACTCTTATATATTTGAATCAGTTCCTTATATGTATATTCTACATTATACTTTTATCAGAGAAATTTGCTGCAAAGATATTTTCCCCCCATTTTACTTTCCCGTCTAATTTTAACTTCCTATTGTTTGTGCAAAATCTTTTCAACTTCATATAATCAAATTTGCTCACTTTATCTATCGTGATTCAATTTCTGTTCAAGAAATCTTTGTCTAGATCATGCTATCCATTTGGACTTCATTCTTGTGTACGGTGTCAGGCGCTGGTCTGTGCCCAGTTTCCGCCATACAGTGGTTACTATTCAGTATTTCAGTCATGTCCGACTCTCCATGACCATCTGGGGTTTTCTTTTTCTCTTTTTTTAAACATTTTTATTTAAAGTTTCGAGTTCTAAATTTTATCCCTCTGTCCCTCCCTCCCCTTCTTTCCCTGAAATGGTAAGCAATTACACACACACACACACACACACACACACACACACACACACACACACACATACACACATACACATACACACATATAAGTGTGTGTGTAATACATGGGCAATTATGTAAAACATTTCCATATTAGTCATTTTGTATAAGAAGACTCAAAAAAGATGAAAAGTGAAAAATAGCTTGCTTCAGTCTGTATTCAGTCAATATCAGTTATTTCTCTGCTTCATCACGAGTCCTTTGGGATTGTTTTGGATCATTGTATAGCTGAGGATAGCTGTCTTTCACAGTTCTTCATTGTGTAGTATTTCTATTACTGTGTACAACATTCTCCTGGTTCTGTTCACTTCATATAAAAAGTCTTTTCAGATTTTTCTGAAATCATCCTGCTTGTCATTTCTTATAGCACAATAATATTCCATTACAATAATATACCACAGCTGGTTTAGCCAGTCATTTGAAGAAAATACAAAGTAAGAAAATTATTTGCCTAGTTATTTTATGAAAAATATAGGAGTATATGTATATATGTATATATACATATGTGTGTGTGTATATATATATACTTATATATACATATATAAAAGTATGTGCCCCAACTGATAGTCATCTTCATAATTTCCACTTCTTAGCCACCACAAAAAGAGCTGCTATAAATATTTTTGTACAATAGGTTCTTTTCCCTTTTTTTGGATGTGAGAAAGTGCCCAGCCTCAGCCACCCTTCTATTCTCCTAAAATGTGGAAAGACAGGCTCCCTGGAGACTTAGTGTGGGGGGTATTTCACACATATCAATATGCCATTAGACCGGACCACCTGATCTTTATGATACAGTCTATTTGTTATCTGACAGTTTATATATGTGTGTATATGTATATTTGTGTGTACATGCATACATATACATGTGTATGTATGTATGTATACACTCATATATACATATGTGTGTTCATATATATACATATATATAAATTTATCTTTCTATTTCTGCTGTATTTATCTTTCTCTTTCTTTACACTTAGATTTTTGGGTCATGTACAGAAAGATTGATGATTTGCATGACTTTATTTCATGTCCTGCTACCCTGCTCAAGTAATTATTTTAATTAATTTTAGCTTGACTAAGTTTCTCTAAGTAGACCATCTACAAAAGTGATCATTTTATTTCCTTTTTTGCTTACACTTATTCCCTCAATTTTTCTTTTTCTCATTATTATAGCCAGTATTTTCAGAACTATAACAAATAACAGTCGTGATAAAGGACATCCTTGCTTTATCCCATGGTTTATTGGAAAGGCCTCTAATTTATTACTATTACACACAATCCTATCTGTTTTTCTTTCTCTGTTTTGTCTCTCCCTGTTGCAGGTATCAAGACCATACTTGCGTCATAAGAGGAATTTGATAGGATCCCTTTTTTCCCCTAATTGTGCAAGTAATTTATGTAATATTAGAATTAGTTTCTCTTTATGTGTTTGAAAGAATTAACTTTTAAATCTACCTGGTCTCTGATTTTTGTTTTCTGTGGGAGTTAAGATATGGCTTATTCAGTTTTTTCCCTTCTGAGAGAGGGTTGTTTAAATTCTGTATTTCTTGTTCTGTTAATCTGGGCATTTTATATTTTTGTAAATATTTCTCCATCTCATTTATTTAATTCATTAGTTTTGTTTGTATATAATTGGGTCAAATAACATCCTATAATAATTTTTTTTATTTCTTCTTCATTTGTCATGAGCACTCCATTTTTTATTTTTGAGTCCAGAAATTTGATTTGCCTCTTTTTGTAATCATCCTGGCAAATAGTTTATCTATTTCATTAATGTGGGTCTCCCTCCCCCACAAAAAATAGCTCTTAATTTTATCAATTCAACATTTTGTTTTGCTTTCAGTTTCGTTGATCACTTTTTTGATTTTCAGAATTTCTATTTTGATGTTTAGTTGCATTTTTTTTTAATTATTGCTTTTCCAGGCTTTTTTTTTTTTAGTTGCATACTCAATTCATTCATATGTTCTTTCTCTTTTTTGGATCAAAGTGTTTAGAGATATAAATCTCTAAGGACTCCTTTGAAAGTCTTGATATGTTGTCTTGTCATTTTCTTTTATTAAACTTTTTACAACTGCCCAATTTTTAAAAAATCATCTCACTCCTCCTATACTTTTCATAAAACAACTAAGCAAATAATTTTCTTAACTTGTATTTTCTTCAAATAAAATTTAAAACTTATACTTTATAAAAGCATAGAAATAAATCTTAAGCAAAAACCACTGACACTTTCTAATTCCAATTGTTTGTGATTCCAGAAATGCATGGGGTTAGATGTGAAGATTTAGTGAACAAGAGACCTAGTTATTTCCTTTTGGCTACCCCAACGCCAGTCCTACCTATCCACTAAGATCAGTACTTTCTATTTCCAAAACTCTTCCCCTTCAGGCATTACTTTATTTCTAGGTTTAGCTCTTGAATCCTGCTTGAGAAAAATAAAGATACTAAAGGTGCCTAAAGCTACTGATCTCAGAAGAGCTAATTCCAACATTTTCCCCAAAGGGACTTTTATACTCTCAGTCATGCCTAGGGGTCTTTGGTTCCAATTAAAAATATGAATCGATAACATTTCTTTCTAGGCTAGTTCTGAGCTCCCATGCTGAAAATGTTTCCAGAAATTATGAAAATCTATTTCTCTCTCTCTTTCTCTAGGTACACTGCCACCCATTTGCCTCCCTCCAGGTGGTTTATTTATGAAATGCCAACACACACACACACACGTGCAGTAATAATAATGTTTGTCTTATAGACATTGGTTTTATTTTTTGTTTTTTAACTTTATTTTTAATTTTCAACTCTCACTTCCATAAGATTTTGAGTTCCACATTTTCTCCCCATCTTTCCCCTCCCTCCAGTCTCATGGAAATTGATATGGGTTGAACATGTACATTCATATTAAACCTATTTTCACATTAGTCATGTTGTACGTAAGAATTAGAACCAAAGAAACTGGTTTTTATTAAAGTGGTAAAACAGATAGCAAGCTGACTGTTAACAAACAAGGGTTGATAAAGCAGATCCATATCTCCCTAGAGAGAGAAGGAGAAGAAGATAAGAGGAAGAATCAGAGGATGGAGATGTAGAATTCACTGGGCTGTGACCCCCACAACTCAATAAGCACAGCACTCAGAAGCAGAGTACCTTTTGGTTTAAACTCAATTCCAATCATACAGTCCCAGATAATGGCTTTTTCTACTTAGCAAATCTGTGAATTCTTTACTATGCAAGAAATCTTTTTGACGTCATAGGCATAATTGTTTTTTTTAGTCTGATTTTGCTTATTAAAAGTGTCTCATTTCCTCTAAAAACAGTATTTTGTCTTGCCAATTTATTCTGCATGTGTGTTTTGAAGGTGTCATTAGTGATATATCATAAGCTATCATACAAGATGCGTTATATGTTATCTGGAGCTGAAGTATTTACATAAAGTAAACAATGGCTTTTCCTCTCCACCAGTAACAGTACTTCTGAATCTTGATGATGAATGAAATGGATCCTATTTTCTCTATTTGTGCTTTTAGTTCACTTTTCTGTATTTCCCCTACTTAAATAGACAACAGCACGAAAGCAGATAGCACACAGAACTCAGAATCAGGAAGACTTGTGCTCAAATCCTGCCTCAGACAATTATTAGCTTTGTGACCCTGGGCAAGTCACTTTAACCTCTGTTGGCCTCAGTTTCCGCATCTGTAAAATGGAACTAATAATAGTATCTATCCACCAGGGTTATAGTGAGGATAAAATGAGATATCTGTGAAGCATTTTGCACATTTTAAAGTGCTATATAAATGCTAGCAATAACAAATTTCCTCTATTTTCTTTGCTTACATTACCTTCAGCTGCTCCAGGGGATTTTCTCTTTAAATTGGATAATCTTTTATCTATCAGAAAAGGGATATCGTTTCAGTTAAAACAAAAATAATTAAAATTAACAAATTTCAATCTAATTATTTAAAATTTTAAATGGTTCTATCTGTTCTCAAATTATTTAGATTTATTAAAAGTTTAAGTGTTTTTGGAAACTCACTTATTCCATTGTACTTGTCAAAATGAGTGATGGAGAGATATATAGAAAATATTATGGTACCTTTTACTTCTACACAAAGACTATTTCACTTCAGGTTTACATACTTCACGTTCAAATACAGCAAGCAATTCAATGACAACTCATGTATGTCATAAGTCTAGCTGATGGTGGCAAATAGTGAACTCATTGAAATTCTTTGAAATTCAATAGGTAAAGGGCAGCTAAGTGATACAGTGGACAGAGCACAAACTCTGAAGTCAGGAGGACCTGAGTTCACATCTAACCTCAGATACTAGCTGTGCAACCCTGGACAAGTCACTTAACCTTATTTGCCTCAGTTTTCTTGTCTGTAAAATGAACTGGAGAAGAAAATGGCAAACCACTTCAGCATCTTTGCCAAGAAAACCCCAAATGGAGTCACAAAGGGTCAGACATCACTGAAAAATGACTCAACAAAAACCTGCACCTAGACTGCCCTCCCCCTTGTCTCTCTCATTCTTTAAGGCCCAGCCCCAAATGCTTTTTTTTTCCTTTTTGCTATTATTCCTTTCCTAACTCTATCAGACCACCCCCTTCCCATCTCTGTTAAAAATAACAAGCCATTTTTTTGCTCCAGACCTGTGATGTCATTATTCCGTAGGGAATTCCATGGAAGGAAATCCCCTCTCCCCTCCTTTTACCACCCCCCAAATTCAGACCTCAAGTATTCTGCTACTTAAAGTCTTAGAGAATTGCCTGGGACACTGAAAGCTCATCCTGGAAGGATTAGAATCCAAGTCTTTCTGTTGATCTACTTCATGCTGTCTCTCTAATAACAATATTACAAAATTATTGTATTGGAGAGGTGCTAAGTACAAAGCCTAGGTGAAGTCTGAGGTGAAATTCTGTTGCTAACCAAGAAAATCCAGAAGAACTTCATGGGGAAGGTGACTTATGAATTCACCTTACCGGATAGTTAGGAATTTAATGGGAAGCAAAGAGAAGGGAGTTCATTCCAGGCTTAGCCTTTATAAAGGCTAAAAAAATAAACTCCTCAGCCCAACATTTAAAGGTCACCACAACCTCACTGCAACCTTGCTTTCTTCTTACACCTCTTTATGCACACTATATGGCAGACTGATCTAGTGATTGTTCTCTGAAGAGAACTGTGATGTTTAAAAAGTTCAAGAGACATAATTTCTGGGTAATTAATCATTTTATTAATATTGCTAGCATATTAATACTGAAAGCAATCAGTGACACTCTTGAATGCCAAAGAACCCTCATAGAAACCACTCAATATGCCTTTGGAAGAGTAGATGTTCTAGAGGGTAGTAATCACTCTGATTGATTAAGAAATAGTGAGAGAAAATGAATGAGAGGTGGACCTATTCTAATGAGGGGCTAGGGACAAGACTTTAATCAGGTCTTTTACTTCCAAATTACATCCCAGCCTTGGACAATTTAATCAAAAAATTTATCCCCACCCACACCTGAGTACATCACAGTGGGTTTCCTCCCTTGAGTGGGGTGTGAACAATATTGAGGAAAAAGTTAATTAATCTCATTATCGGCAGTATCCTTCAGAGACTGAACAACATACAGGCTTCTGGGAAAAAATCCTGGTCCTAATTCAACAATTGATTATTAACATGAGAGAGAAATAATGCTTTCTCTCAAGACATTTCTTCTTTCACTTCAGTGCCCTCTCCCAGAAGAATACTCCCACACTAATTCATTGATTGAACTTCTTAGAATCTTTAGCTCCTTTTAAGCCTCAGAGGCTTAAATGACTCCTCCTATAGTAAAGTAAACCTTTTCCAATCCCACTCCTCTTTCTCATTCTCCCTTCTCAAATTATCTTGTATTACCAAAATATTTATGGCAGCCCTTTTTGTGATAGCAAAGAATGGGAAACAAACTGGACATCTATCTGTTGGGATGGCTAAACAATTTGCAGTACAAGAATGTAATGGAATATTACTGTGCTGTAAGAAATGACAAATGTAATGAATACAGAGAAACATGAGATCCACAGGAACTGATTCAGAATGGAGTAAGCAGAGTCACAAAATAACACACAATGACTAGAACAGTGGAAATGGAAAGAGCAACACCCCCCCCCACACACACACACAAATCAAAAGTGAATGATCTGTTTTATGTGATTGTACATGTATAACCTAAATCAGATTGCTTGCCATTTCGAGGAGAGGGGAAAATGGAAGGAGAAAAAATTTGGAACTCAAAATCTTATAAAAAATGAATATTGAAAATTGTCTTTACATGCATTTGGAAAAAATAAAATGCTATACATTTTAAAAGGGAATGTTGCAAAATATAATGATTAAGCATGACTCAAAAGAAGAAGTGAAAGGAGACTCCCACCTCACCCCTTTGCAGAGGTAGAAGCCCATAAGTGTGGTATATTGTACACATTTTAAGACTTTTTCAATGTATTGATCAATTATGGGGATTTCTTTTTCTGTCTTTAAAAATACTACTTATTATAGGGGATGACTTTCTGGGAGAGTGGAGGGGGACAATAGCATGGGGAACTATGGTGTTAAAAAAAATCAATAAAAGTTTATTTAATTTTTAAATGATTATTTTCTTTACTTACATGTTGTATCCCCTCCTAGAACATAAATTCCTTGAGGACAGGGATTATTTTTTAATGTTTATCTTTGTATCCTCAGCTCCTACCACATCATTTGATACATAGTAGGTGTTTAATAAATGTTTGTTAAATTGAATTCAATAATTCTCTGAAGTGGAGACATCATACTTATTTGGCATGGCCTCAGAGACATTGGGGGCAGCTACGTAATGCAGTGGATAGAGCACTGGGCTTGAAATCAGGAAGACTCATTGTGAGTTTCAAATTGAGCCTCAAATATTTCCTAACTCTCTGACCCTGAGAGAGTTACTTAACCTATTGGCCTCAGTTTCCTCATCTGTCAAAAGAGCTGGAGAAAGAAATGGCAAACCACTCCAGTGTCTTTGCCAAGAAAACCTCAAATGGGGTCGTGGGGAGTCAGACACGACTGAAACAAATGACCAACAATAGAGATGCTGGGACTTAGAGAGGTTAAGTAACTTCTTGGGATCCAGCAGCTCTTCTCAGTGGCAGAATTCAAACCCAAGTCTCTTCTTCAAGCTTCTTGTTTTAGTGGAGGATCAGAGGAGCATCTTCACCGAATAATTTTTTTATTTAATCAGTTGCACCACCTCTGTACCAGACATTTAACAAATTCTTACTGATAGCTTACTATGTGTAGAACCTAGGGGTTAAAGAGGTAAAAGAAGGGCAATATAATATTAAAGAATTCTCTGAGAAGGGTCAATGATGGATAGGCTTCCACTAGGATTCATATTTTTCATTTGTCCCCATTACATGTTATCTTAAATTTGGTCCAATGTTCTAGTCTATAGAGATCTTTTTGGATGCTGGCTCTGATATTCCACCTCTTAGCTTTGTGTAATCTGCAAATCTGATAAGCATATCATTTGTGCTTTTATCTAAGTCTTTGACTATGTGGATCCCAACAAAATGTGGTAAGTTCTCAAAGATATGGGAGTGCCAGGTCATCTTGTCTCCTAAGGAACCTGTATGAAAGCCAAGAAGCAACAGTTAGACCTAAATATGGAACAAATGATTGACTTAAGACTGGAAAAAGAGTATGCTAAGACTATTTATTATCACCATGTTTATTTAACTTATGTGGAGAATACATCATGCAAAATGTCCGGGTGGATGAATCAAAAGCTAAAATTAAGGTTGCCAGGAGAAATAGCAACAAGGAGAATGTAAAAGCTGGTTTGAAGCTTAACATTAAAAAAAAAGATGTTAGCAACTGGTCCTTCTGAAAAACTGAGGGAGAAAGAAATGGAAGCAGTGTCAGATTTTATATTCTTGAGTTCAAAGATCACTGCAGATGGCGACTGCAACTGTGAAATTAAAAGACTCTTGCCTCTTGAAAGGAAAGCTATGGCAAATCTGGACAGCATACTAAAAAGCGGAGACATCACCTTGCCAACAAAAATCTGCATAGTTGAAGCTATGGTTTTTCCAGTAGCAATGTATGGCTGTGAGAGTTGAACTATAAAGAAAACTGAGCGCTGCAGAATCAATGCTTTCAAATAGTGCTGGAGATGACTTTTGAGAGTGCCTTGGACAGCAAAGAGATCAAATCAGTCAATACTTAAAGAAATTAATCCATCTTGTTCACTGGAAGGTCAAATATTGAAGCTGAAACTTAAATACTTTGGTCACATAATGAGAAGATGGAACTCATTGGAAAAGACTTTGGTGCGGGAGAAGACTGAAGGCAAAAAGAAAAGGGAATGGCAAAAGATGAGATAGATCGATAATGTCATGGAAATAACAAACATGAACATAGACAGATTTCAAGAGATTTTGGAGGATAGAAGGGCCTGGCATTCTATGGTCCACAGGATCATGAAGAGTCAGACATGACTGAACAATTGAATACAACCAGATTCAAAATTCAGTTTCACAATCACAAGATTAAGAAGGATTGTAAGATGTCTGGGAGAGGGTTAGTGGATTGCAAGTCCAGCTGAGTTTTGGGAATGGGACTTGGGAGAATCAAATGAGATAACCTATGTACAATGCTTTGTAAAGTTCAAAACCCCATTTAAAGTAAGTGCTTATCTGCATATAGTGCTTCAAGGTATACACAATTCTACGCCAGTGAAGTCAATAGCAGTATGTATGTAAGTATGATAGTTCTTATCTTACAGATAAGGAAACAGAAGCTCCAGAGGTAGTAATTTGCCTATGATCACATGGCCACAGAAGGTTGGATGGAGGTTTCCACCCCATATCTCTTGACTTGAAGTTCTAGGCCCTTTCCACCACCACAGCATGGTTTGAGAGGAGGGAAAAAGATAGCTGAGGGGAAGCAGGGAATATGAGATTTACTAAGATGGGTTCTCTAAGCTTCTCAGAGAGAGGCAGAGTATATACTCCCCTAAAGTCCAAGGCGAAGAACCACTTCCTCAGGTTCAGGGAGGGGAAAACCCTGTCCTGTGAGCACTTCCCTCATTTGAGGGTAGGAAATAGAAGTTGTAGTCTGAGTTCCTGCAGACTAAGCTCTAGTCATGAAAAGAATCCAATTAGGGGCAGAGCCAAGATGGTGGAGTAGAAGGAAGGACCTGCTCTAACTCTCCCCTCCATAGCCCATAAAATACCTGTAGAAAATGAATCTAAGCAAATTCTAGAGCAACAGAAGTCACAAAATGACAAAGTGAAACAGATTTCCAGCCCAAAACAGCCTGGAAAGCCAACAGGAAAGGTCTATCACACCAGGCTCAGAGCAGAGTGCAGTCCAGTCTGGGCCATGCAGCAGGGACAGGACTGGAGCATGTTTCAGCATGTAATCACAGGTATCAGCTGTGGTTCACAGATTTCTCAACCCACGAACACCAAAGAGAGATTCAAAGATCAGTAAGAAAGCTCTTTCACCTGGGTGAGAGAGGAGCATGGTCTGGCCCCAACTCCAGGGCAGCAGCAGCTGCCACTTTTGGAGCCCTCAGCCTAAAGACCCTGGGGGAATTGAGCAGCTCTCTGGGTCTCAGTTCTGAGTGGCAGTCCTGGGCTGAGGAGGAGAGCTGGCATGGTGGAGCTGTTGGCGGCTATGGAGAGGGAATCCTACTCACAGTTCCAGGGCAGAAAAGAGTGCTTGTGGTCCCTCCCAGATCAAAGTGCAGGCCAAGAGAGGAGTAAACTCCTCTACCTTGATTGTGGCACCTTGGAAGAACTGAGAACTTACAGTTCCCTAGAATATACCCTCCATTTGACAAAGAACTCAAAAGCCAAGTAACTGGCTGGGAAAATGCCCAGAAAAGGGGAAAAAATAAGACTATAGAAAGTTACTTTCTTGGTGAAAAAGTATTTTCTTTTATCCTTTCAAATGAGGAAGAACAAAGCATGCCATCAGAGGAAGCTTCTACATCAAAGCTTCTACATCCAAAACCTTCCAAAAAAAAATATGCAATGGTCTCAGGCCATGGAAGAGCTCAAAAAGGATTTTGAAAATCAAGTAAGAGAGGTGGAGAAAAAATTAAGAAAAGAAATGAGAGTGATGCAAGAAAATAATGAAAAGTGAGTCAACAGCTTATTAACAGAGACCCCAAAAAAATTGCTGAAGAAAATAACACCTTTAAAAATAGACTAACCCAAATGGGGGAAAAGGTCCAATGAGAAGAAGAATGCTTTAAAAAGCAGAATTGACCAAATGGAAAAAGAAGTGCAAAAGCTCACTGAAAAAATAGTTCTTTAAAAATTAGAATGGAGCAGATGGAAGCTAATGACTTTATGAGAAACCAAGAAATTATAAAACAAAACCAAAAGAATGAAAAAATAGAAGACAATGTGAAATATCTCATTGGAAAAACAACTGACCTGGAAAATAGATCCAGGAGAGATAATTTTAAAATTATTGGTCTACCTGAAAACCAGGATCAAAAAAGAACCCAGACATCATCTTCCAAGAAATTATCAAGGAAAACAATCCTGATATTCTAGACCCAGAGGGTAAAATAAAAATGTAAAGAATTCACCCATCACCTCCTGAAAGAGATCTTCAAAGGAAAACTGTTAGGAATATTATAGCCAAATTCCAGACTTCCTATGTCAAGGAGAAAATATTACAAGCAGCCAGAAAGAAACAATTCAAGTATTATGGAAATACAATCAGGATAACACAGGATTTAGCAGCTTTTGCACCAAGGGATTGAAGGGCTTGGAATATGATATTCCAGAGGTCAAAAGAGACAGGATTAAAACCAAGGATCACCTACCCAGAAAAATTGAGTATAATACTTCAGGGGAAAAAATGGAATTTCAGTGAGATAGAGGACTTCCAAGCATTCTTGTTGAAAAAACCAGAGCTGAATAGAAAGACTGATTTTCAAATATAAGAATCAAGAGAAACATGAAAAGGTAAACAGGAAAGAAAAGCCTTAAGGAACACATTAAAGTTGAACTGTTTACATTCCTATATGGAAAGATGTTATTTGTAACTCACGAGACTTTTTTCAGTATTAGGGTAGTTAGAGAGAATATAGATAGATAGATGATAGATGATAGATAGATAGATAGTTAGATAGATAGATAGATAGATATAGATATAGATATATGTAGGTGTGTATGGGTATGTATGTATATTTATATATATATATATATATGTAGGTATGTATATGTACATGGGTGTTTTGTGCATGTGTGTGTGTGTGTGTGTGTGTGTGTGTGTGTGTGTGTTTAGACATAGAGGGAAGAGGGTGAGGTGAATATGAAGGGAGAATACCTAAAAACATAAAATTTACTGTTGAATGGAATATAGCAGGAGTAAGAGAAAGGGAGAGGTAGAAGGTAGCAAATCATTTCACATAAAAGAAGGAAGAAAGAGCTTTTACAATGGAGGGGAAGAGAGGGTATATGAAAGGAAATAAGTGAGCCCTACTCTCAGGGGATTTGGCTTAAAGAGGGAATAACACACACTCAATTGGATATGGAAATCTATTTTACCCTGCTGGAAGGCAAGGGGGAAAGGGATAGGAGAGGGAAGATGATAGAAGGGACAGCAAATTGGGGAAAGGGATAATCAGCAGCAAACACTATTGTGGGAGGACAAGTCAAAGGAGAGAATGGAATAAATTGAGGGCAGGATAGGACAGAGGGAAATGTGGTTAGTCTTTTACAATATAACTATTATGGAAGTGCTTTGCATTTTTACACATGTATAACCTATGTTGAATTGCTTGTTTTCTCAATGAAGATGGGTGGGGAAGGAGGGAGAGAGTATGGAACTCAAAGATTGAATGTTATGGAATGTATGAAACTTTAAGAATGAATGTTAAAAATTGTATTAGCAAGAAACTGGAAATTAAGATATACAGGCAATGGAGTATAGAAATCTATTTTGCCCTACAGGAAAATAGAGGGGAAGAGGGATGGAAGAAGGATGGGAAATAGAAGGAAGGACAGACTGGAGGAAGGGGTGGATGGGGTGCATGCTGTCCTGGGGTGGGAAGTGGGGAGAGATGGGGAGAAAATTTTTAATTCAAATTTTTGTGGAAGTAAATGTTGAGAACTGAAAAAATAAATAAATTATGTATTTAAAAATAAAATAAAATAAAAATTTTAAAAGGGTCCAAGTAGTGTGAGTGAGAGATGTCAGAAAAATCTCATTTTTTCTCTTAAGATTTGAAAGGGGTAATGGAGTCAAAATTGTAGAGAAAAGTCTGGCACTCCCCAGAGTTCTTCCAAATTCCTCTCCAAACAACTTTAATCAACACCTCAAAACAAATTCTGGCATGGCAGAACCCACAAAAGTGTAAGATGAAACAATTTTTTCAGTTCAAGACAACTTAGAAGGCTGGCAGGAAAGGTCTATTGCATCAGGGTGAAAACTGGAGCACAGTCCAACACAGGCTATACCAGTATAGGTCATACCACAGGAAACCAGCAGCAGGTCTTGGGGAAGACTGACTCAGTGGCTGCAGCAGCTGCTTCTGAAATTCTCAGACCACAGACAGTAAGGGGATTGGACAACTTGTCAGAAGCAGATTATCCTTTGCTGGCACTGGGAGCAGGATTCTATTGCATTGCCCATATACCCATCTAGGACATTATCCTAGGTCACAGTCTCAGGGCAAACAACAACACTAGCACACTAAAGCTTGCAACTGCAGGAAATGGAGACCCTGGTCACAATTCCAGGGCAGAAAAAAGTGTTTGTGGTCACTGAAAGACCAGATCACAGGCCAGAAGAGTAGTAAACACAACTCTCCTTAGATCCTACCACCTTAGAAGAACTGAAAGCTTACAGACACCTAGAACTAGCAATGAAAACAGCTTCACAAAAAAACCTGAAGCTTGGGACAGTGCTCCTTCCACTGTGGGAGCAGATCCCAACCTTAATATAAAACTCAAAGTCAAGAAATAAGCTGGAAAAATCAGCAAGCAACAAAAAAAGATCCTGACCATAGAAAGTTACTCTGGTGACAGGGAAGATCAACACACAAACTCAGAAGACAATAAAGTCAAAACTACTATATCCAATGCCTCAGAGAAGAAAGTGAATGGATCTTAGACCCAAAAAGAATTCCTAGAAGAGCTCAAAAAGATTTTAAAAATCAAATAAGGAAGATAGAGGAAAAATAGGGAAAAGAAATGAGAGTGATGCAGGAAAATCATGAAAAAAAGTCAACATCTTGGTGAAGGAGACATCAAAAAGACACTGAAGAAAATAACATCTCAAAAATGGAATCGGCTAAATGATTTTTTAAAAAAAGGCATAAAAGCCAGTGAAGAGAAGAATGCCTTTAAAAGCAGAACTGACAAAATGAAAAAAGAGGTACAAAAATTCATTGAAGAAAAAAACTCCTAAAAAGTAGAATTGGCCAAATGGAAAAGGAAGTACAAAGGCTCAATGAATAAAATGATTCCTTAAAAATTAGAATTGGTGGGCTCAGATTCAATCCAGCTCAGACCCTGTCTACCTGGGATTCTATCTGGCCCGCTTGTAAATACAAGCGTTACAAATGCTTAGGCTCCTTAAGAGGCAACCCAATTTGGCGAATCTTTAATAAACTTTCTTTTCTTTGGCCTTAAAAAAAATTAGAATTGATAAAATAAATAAAAATTAGAATTGGGCAAGTAGAAGTTATAACTACATGAAACATCAAGAAGTAATAAAACAAAATCAAAAGAATGAAAAAATAGAAGAAAATGTGAAATATTCCATTGGAAAAATAATTGACCAAGACAGATAATTTAAGTATTATTAGATTACCAGAAAGCCATGATCAAAAAAAAAAGAGCCTAGGAAAACTGCCCTGATATTCTAGAACCAAGGGTAAAATAGAAATTGAAAGAATCCACCAATCACCTCTTGAAAGAGATCCTAAAATGAAGACTGCCAAGAATATGACAGCCAAATTCCAGACCTCCCAGTTCAAGGATGAAATATTGTAAGCAGTCAGAAAGAAATAATTCAAATATCATAGAACTACAGTTTGGATAATATAAGATAATACAAACTTCTACATTAAAGAATTGGAGGGCTTAGACTGTGATATTCTGGACAGCAAATGAGTTAAGATTGTAATTGAGAATCACCTACCCAGCAAAACTAAGTATAATTCTTTGGGGGGACGGGAATGAACACTCAGTGAAATAAAGGACTTTCAAGCAGTCCTGATGAAATGACCAAGAATGGATAGAACATTTCACTTTCAAGTATGATACTCAAGAAAAATATAAAAAGAGAAACAGGAAAGGGAAATCATAAAGGACTTAATCAGGTTAAACTCTTTATATTCCTACATGGAAAGATAATACTTGTAACTCCTAAGATCATTATTAAAGAAGATAGAAGAAGCATATATAGACAGAGCACACTGATATGAGTTGAATATGGTAGGATGATATTTTAAAAAATAAAATTAAGGGGTGAGAAACAGGAATCCACTGGGAGAAGGGGAAAAGAAAAGGTAGGGTGAGATAAATAATCTTGTATAAAAGAAACACAGAAGACCTTTTACAGAGGAAGGGAATGTGGGGAAGGTAAAGGGAACACTGGGATCTTACTCTCATTGGAATTGCCTCAAAGAGGGAATAACATACATACTCAGTTGGATATAGACCTCTATCTTACCCTACAGGAAAGTAGTAGGAGAAGATTAGAGAAGGGGGTGATAGAGGCTGATAGTAGGGAGGGTAGATGGGGGAGACAGTAAGTAGTCAGAAGTAAAATACTTTTGAGGATGAACAAGGTGAAAAGAGAGAGAGTTGTATAAATGGGGGAAATAGGATGGAGGGAAATACATGGTAATCGTAACTGTGGGGGTTAAATTTACAGCAATTATCTTTGATAAAGACTTTGTTTCTCAAATATATAGAGTACTGAGTCAAATTTGTAAAAAATAAAAGCCATTCCCCAACTGATAAAATTGTCAAAGGATATGAACAGGCAGTTTTCAGATAAAGTAATCAAACCTATCTATAGTCATATGAAAAAATGCTTTAAATCACTAATCTATTGATCAGATCAAATTGAAACAACTCTAAGGCATTACTCCACATCCTTAATACTAGCTAATGTGGCAGAAAAGGAAAATGACAAATGTTGGAGGGGATATGGAGAAATTGAGAAACTAATGCTCTGTTGGTGGAATTGTGACCCAAGCAACACCACTACTAGGTCTATAGCCCATAAAGAGAAAAAAATAATAAAGAAAATGACTTATATGTACAAAATATTTATAGCAACTCTTTTAGTGATGGCGCAGGATTGGAAATTGAGGGGATGCCCATCAATTGGAGAATGGCTGAACAAGTTGTGGTATATGATTGTGTTATAAGAAATGGTGAGCAGGATGCTCTCAGAAAAACCTATAAAGACTGACATAAACTGATGCAAAGGGAGGTAAGCAGAACCAGGAGAACATTATACATAGTAACAGCAATATTGTAAGATGATCATCTGTGGATGACTTAGCTATTCTCAGGAATATAATAGTCCAAGACAATTCCTAAGGACTTGTGGTGAAAAATGCTATCTATCTCCAGAGAAAGAATTGATGGAGTCAATGCAGATCAGAGCATACTTTCTTTCTACTTTCTTTACTTCTGGGAGGTTTTTTTGTCTGTGTTTTCTTTTACAGCATGACTAATATGAAAACATTTTTTGCATGACTGTACATGTATAACCTATGTCAAAATACTTTCTATCTCAGGGAAGGGGGAGGGAGGAAGGGAGGTAGAGAATTTGGAACTCAAAGTTATAAGAAATAAATGTTTTAAATCATTTTTATATGTAATTGGGGGGAGGGGAAATAAAATTTAAATTTATAGGAGAAAAAAAACCATGAATGAAGGCCAGCACTGTTGATTCTGAAGACTGGAGCTAGGAGACCTGAAGGTTAGGAGTTAAGCATAGTACTAAGAAGGTGAGATGTAAAATTGAACAATGGTTGTGTTAACTATTATCAGGGCAGACTGGGGCATTAAGCCAGGAAGGGGCAGGAGGGCCCTGGGCATGGAAAGGTTAGAGTCTCTTCAAGAAAAACCAGCAATGATAACTTTAAAGGTTCTTAGGTTGCCAAAGTTAGAAGGGACTCAAAGGCATAAAGGCAGATCATTCCGTCCAGCTGAGGGACAGAGAGGGGAAATGTCTTTCCCAAGTGGGACAGTTACTTTGTATCAAAGTCAATATATTAATGGATATGAGATCTCATCATGTGGGCATTTCTAGCCTTTCATGCCTACTATCCTGTACCCAAGGACTCTTGACCACGTCCTCCTACAAATCCACCAAAAGGAGTCCATCCAACACTCTGGGAGATTTCCTCTAGCTTTTAATAATAATGTTAATTCTGATGACGAAGGTTGTCATTCCCCTAGGGTTGGGACTGCCTACATTTCCTTCAATGTTGCCTCCTTTCTGTCCTTTAATCATACTTCAAGCTACTGTCTGGTATTCTTCAAGAAATCACTGGAATCCAGGGGATTCGATAAAGACTGCTCCCTCCCTCTCAAAGAAAGGGTTCACAAAAGGTTACGTCTATCACACTGTTGCAGCTAGATGATATAGTGGATAGAGCCCTGGGCCAGAACTCAGGAAAACTTGAGCTCAGATCTGGCCTCAGATATTTACCAGATGTGTGATCTTGGGCAAGCCATGTAACCTTTGTTTACCTCCGTTTTCTCCAACTGTAAAATGGGGATAATAATAGCACCTACCTCCCATGGCTGAGGTGAAGATCAAAGGAGATAGGAATTATAAAATGCCTAGCCCATGGTAGGCACTATAAAAATGCTAGCTATCACTCCTTTATGTTGTTATTATTTATTCTTTGTTCTTGAAGAGGACCATGACATCAAGGAGGTAATACCATGACATGCAAATGAATTGGATTTAAGTGAGGGAGGGCTGTGCAAAGTCACCAGCCTCACTTTCTCCCCCAGAGCCGTCTGGGTCCAGTGACCAGATACAGATTAGGACAACTGGAGATGGCCCTGGATGCAGTAGGAGACCTTGGCCTTTTTAGGCTAAGGTCTTTAACAGGTCTCAGTTTGGCCCATTCAGTAATTAAGGCTAGGTAAGAAATGAGGCAGAGAATGGCCTCTTTTATCTAGGAAAAAAAGAAAAAATCAGTCTAGAAGAAGAAGTTTCAGGGTTTCTGGCCAAAATAAAAACAATTGCTACTTACATTCACTCTGAGCCAATCAGGTTCCAAACAACGACCAAGTGGGGCTTGGTTTGGGACCTATTGTTAGCCAATTAATGAGAAGTAGAGTGATTTAGGTTTAAGAGACAGTTCTTAAGAAATCTAGCTATCCTATAAAAATAATACAATCAATAAATGTGAGATAACCAGGTCGTCTAGTGGATAGGGTGCTGGGACTGGAGTCAGAAAGACCTGAATTTAAATCAGGCCTCAGATACACTTGTGTGATCCTAGGCAAATCATTTAACCTCTGTTTGCCTCAGTTCCCTCATCTCTTAATGGGAAACATACTAACAGCTACCAGCCAGGGCGGTTGTGAGGAACAAACGAGAAAACAAATGTAAAAGTGCGTAATTTACTGGTCCGTTTCAGTTATTTTTATTCATCTGGTAGTTTACATGCTTTTGTTTATTTCCATTCTCCTTTGACTCCACCACTGCTGGACACTGTGATGGTGCCATTTGTGGTGGGAGCATTATCCTAAGACTCTGCCCCATGAATGCTAAACTAGTTTTTCCTTAAAATGCATTAAAATCATCCCCCGCCCATCCTAGTTTAATTGGCTCAAGAGACTTAAGACTCAGGTCACTGACATAGTTTCCTAGTTCCCTAAATATAAAAGCCAGGATGCTAGTAGCAGTCAAATGGACCCTCCCTCAAGTTTCTGATTGGCAGGGGAGCAGTATGGGGAATTGGGAACTGGAAGTTGCACTCAGCTGAATCACTGAATCACTCAGTTACATCCTTGCCAAATATCCTCTATAATAGACTCTAAATATTCTCCCCCTGCTACTGCTAAGTAAGCCTCTTTTGGCTATGCATCAGATATCCTACAAATGTCTCATTCTAATCTCGGGCCTGACCTATTATTACATTTGTTTATAATTGGCAGTATTGGGTCAAAATGGCCTCACAAGGTGGGGAAAAGTAGATACAGAGAGTAAAGGGAGGTCCAATCAGCTTCTGTTCTTTTGGGACTTGTGATGTGCCTCTGGCACTGGCTGATTACCAGGAAGCCTTGCCACAGTGAGATTAGAGCAAGCCTGTCTAGGGGCTTTTGGTAACTAAGGATAGATGTGGTTGAGTTACTTGTCTTTACCTAGAAGATGCTAAATACTATAAACTGTCATTGATTGGATTGAAATAATTCTTCCATTTTGGGATGATAATGATCTCCAGGACCACCAACTGTATTAGGCCTGCCCTCTGCACCCTGAACTGTAATTTCAGAATTGTCTAAGAACTGTGCTGAAATAAATAAATAGACAGACATACCACAGACAGACAGATAGACAGACAGATGAATGAATAAATGAAAACTGTGCTGAAGGAAATTTTGGAAACTTTATTTGGCATTTGGGAGACCATTGGGAAGTGTGCCTCGTGGAGGGATGCTTTGAGACAAAATTATTAGATAAGGGAGGGGTACTTGAAAGGATAATTCTTGATCCTCCCCAGAAGCCCAAAGACTTTTCCAAAAGTGGGAGTATGAACAAATGCACCAAATGTACCTCAGTCATGAAAGGGACTGGGATCATAAACTAATTTAAAATGTTTAAAAGGGAACAACTTTCATTTTCTAAAGCTTCCAGTGAGGCACCATTAGAGAACCCCCCTGGTTCCTGGAATAAATGTTGACTACTGGCAGATGGCTGCTAGATCACATGTCCTGGTCTAGAGGAGTCATTGTCTTCCATTTTGGTTTTGTGTCCTAAGCTGGGGTTAATGATTCTGAACCGGACATCCCTAGTCTCAGTAGGAACCTTGTGATTCAAGACATCAGGAGCTCCTTAGCCCCTTTGTTGGGACTTCCCTGAGACAGAAAGGATAATCACTGACAAAAATAGGAGCCCAAGTCAGGCCAGTGTCCTTTGGGATTGCCTGAGCCATCCTAAGTGGTTCATCAAAATGGCAGACCAGCCAGGGGCAATGACACGATTCCCCATGGTGCTATGCCTTTCCTAAGCCCCTTCCACTTGGAATAACCAGGCAGCACCAGACCTCAGCATAGTAAGGTAGAATAAAGTTCAAACAAGACCTACACTCATGACAGCTCTCCTCTCCTGGCGAAGGGGGGCAGTGGTAGTTCTTGGGCCCTGGAGTGAAGACAGCAATGAGGCCAGAATAGGAAGGCAGATCTCAGGCCTCAGCAATAGCGATGCCTGGAGCAAGGGAGCAGTGACAGTACCCAATGTAATGCTTTGGACTCCAGCATACGAGAAGATAACACTTAACCCAGAAAAGGGTGGGCAGCACTGACAACTTGGTGCAGAGGGACAGCCCTTGGCCTGGTAAACAACTGGGAGCCCCAGCAGTAACAGGCAGCTAGCTGATCATACTGTGGCATAGACCCTATGTAGCAGGCATTTGGGCCCCAATGGCAGAGGGGGACAGGCTTATCTCTACTATGTCTAGCTTATGTATGAATTTATATGTGTGCATGCATGTATATACACATACCCATATTATATATATGCACACATATAATGTGTATATATGTATATATCTCTCCTTATAGGTTCTCCTGTTGATGGAAACCTAGGCTTATTTAGAGGTATGGTATCATTTTGCTCCTATTACATTAAATACTTTTCAATAGAATCAATTCCCGCTCTTTTGCCTGTCTCTTGTCTCTACAGAGATCCGAACCTCTCCCCTAATCTCTACCCAAGCCAACATCAATCATATCTGACAAGGATCTAGCAGCCTATGGGTTTTCTTATAGATAAGAAGAGGAGGAGGAGGAGGGGGAGGGGGAGGTAGCACAATAATAGCCATAATTGATATGAAGAATCACATTTTCCTTTCTTTAACTCCTCCCCCACCTAGGAAAGGAGAAAGAGAATTCAGTTGAGCTGGGAGGTAAAAGGATAAAGGAAGGTAGGAAGATGTCCCAGCGTGGGACTTGCATTGCTTCAACAACTGTCACTCTCGGCTCTCAGGGTTCTCTGCCACCCCGTACCCTGGATTGTGCCATTCGGCAATCATAGCTCACCAGATCCCCAAAGCAAGAGATAAGAGAGCAGACATCCGGATACTGCATGCACCTCTCAATTCCGCCTGCACAAAATGGAGAAAGAAATACATCTTGTCGCTTCTCTTTGCCAGAATTCTGCAAAAATGCAGAAAGCCCACTTTAAAAGACATTATGAATTGATGAGCCCTAGGATAGCAGCTGCTTAAACCTCTCATCTCCATAGCCATGCTCTTCAGGCTGGGTGCCCAGGTACTCAGGGCTACGTAGAGTTACAAGGCTTTCTGGCAAAGTAGGATTTAGCTTAGCAGAGAGATGTGGGAGGGCATGGGTGTGGTGGAGAGGAGTGGAGCAAGTAGGGATGGGAAACAAGAATTGAGAGTGTGGTACGAGAAATATTTACTAAGGCTGGGCTAGTTTTTCCTAAAGCCCTGATATATAAGTTGGGTTAGTTTTCCCTTAAAAGGCAAGGAGCTTGTCCTGAGACTTGATTGATTCAGGGGATTAAATTTCAAATCCTTGATGATGCTGTTTCTCTGTCATCTATAGCCTAAAAAGGTCAGCCCACAAGGAGAGTTAATATACTTCAGACCTGAGGGATGTTCCAACGGCCATCGACACATTCTGTTATTATTCCTGGCCTCTTTGCTGCATCAGCCTCTGTTGAGCACTCTCTCCTCTTGGATACTCTCTCTTCTTCAGGTTTTTATGGTGCTATTATCTCCTAGTTTTTCTACCTGCCATGACCACTCCTGCATCTCCTTTGCTGGTTCATTAGGGTTTTCTACATCAATTTTCTTCTTAAGTCAATCACTGAATGGGTGTTGCCTCAGTCAAACTGAGACCTGTTAGACATCTTAGCTTGAAAAGATCAAGGTCTCCCATTGCATTCTAGGCCATCTCCAGTCATCCCAATCTATATCTTGCCACTGGACCCCAACGGCTCCAGAGGAGGAAGTGAGGCTGGTGACTTTGCTCAGCCCTCCCTCGCTTATATTCAATTTACTTGCAAGTCATAGTTTCACTCCTTATGTCATGGTCCTCATCAAGAATGAAAGACAAACAACAATTATCCATACCGTACACCTAACTGTGAGGTAGCAGTCTCAGTCTCCCTTCTTCTCTTCATTCTTTCCCTTGTAACCCATCTGCTCTTATGGGTTTAATTATCATCCTCATACAGATGACTCATAAATCTATATATCCAGGCCAAGGCTCTACACTGAGTTTCAGTATCTCATCACCAGAGGATCCATTGGACATTTCAAACCCCAATGCCCTAGAGACACCTCAAACTCTTCATGTCCAAAACCAAACTTGGTGTCTTTCCTCCCACATAGTCCTATTTCAAATTTTCTTTTTTCTGTCCAAAGCACCACCACACTTCATGACTTCTACATTATTTCTGACTCCCCAATCTCCCTCACCTCAAATATCCAATCAAGCTTAAAATTTTGCCATTTCTACCTTGACAATGTTTCTTACATTAGACCCCTTCTCTCTACTCAAATAGCTACCACCTTAATTCAGACCCTTATCACCTCTCACCTGGATTATTACAATGGCCTCTTAATTGATCTCCAGGCCTCCCATCTCTTACCACTTTAATCTATTTCTCATACCACCAAAGGGATTTTCCTTACACACAGATTTGACCACATTATACCCCTATGCAAACAATCCAGTGTCTTTGGGACAAAATATGAGCACCTCTATTTAATTTTAAAAACTCTTTTTAAAATAGCCCCTACCTAGTGTTCCAGCCTCATTGATCATTACTCCCCCCCCTTTGCATTTAATTCAAACCAGTCAATCAGTCTGTCTCTCTGTTCCTCACGCACAATACTCCATCTCCAGCCTTGGTGCCTAGGTGCTAGCCATTTGCCTTCTACATGAAGCCCTCTCTTCCCAAAATTCCTTATATTTCTTTACATTTAATCTGCATATGCATGTGTATATGTATTATGTAAAACATATATATACATACATGCATAAATGTGTATATGTGTGTGTGTGTTTATTGTTTTCCCCATTAGAATTCAGGTTCCTTCAACTCCAAAATATTCATCATAGAAATGCTATCCATATGCAGCGAAAGAACTTTGGAATCTCAATGCAGATGGAAGCAGACTATTTGCTCTCCTTTCTTGTTTTGTTTTGTTTCTTCTTTCTCATGGTTTCTCCCATTCATTCCAATTCTTCTTTACAGCATGACTAATGTGAAAATATGTTTAATATGAATGTATATGTAGAGCCTATATCAGATTGCATGCCATCTTGAGGAGGGGGAGAAAATTGAAAACTCAAAATCTTATGGAAGCGAATGTTGAAAACTAAAAATAAATAGATTTTTGAAAAAAGAATTCAGTAGAGATTGTTTCCTTTATCATAATTGTATCTCCAAGTACCTGCCACAAACTGACACATAGTAGGTACTTAAATGCATGTTGATCAATGGATTGAGCTGACATATTTGGGCATGGAGATGAGGGGGACTGCGTTTACTTAAACCAGCATTTATATGCTTTCTAAATATCGCTACCATGCTATGACTAAGTACCCTTCCTTTGGTTAACTGCCAGATGGTCTTTCATTTCATTCTAAATCCAAACCTGAAGTCCCAGATTGAGTCAGGACAATGTCGGAAATAAAAATCAATTGGTAGTTCATCCATTTAACAAATTATTTAGATACAAAGATAAAGGTGACTGTCCCTGCCCTGAAGCAGCTTTTTTACTGGGATATACACAAACAACCACAACATAAGGTGAAGAGTAATGGCAGACAAGGACAGATCCAAAGAAAATAGTCTAAGGAAAATTTCAGGCATGATAGATTTAAGCTCCTTATAAGGAAGAGTTGTCTACTAGTAACTTACACAGTGTTTTAATGTTTACAACATGACCTTCTCACAACACATTAAGATGTACGTAGTACAAGTCAAGTCAAGTCAACAGGTATTAGTATCTTCTCTTCTCCAAACTCCTGGAGGCAGTTAGATGCCCCAGCAGATAGAGCACTGGACCTGAATAAGAAAGACCTGAGCTCAAATCTGGCCTCAAATACTTACTAGCTGTGTGATCCTGGGCAAGCCATTTAATCTTTGTCTACCTCAGCTTCTACTTCTGCAAAATGAGGGTAATAATAGCACCAGCGTTGTTGTGAGATCAAAATGAGACAAATATTTTTACAGCAATTTTTAAACCATAAAGCGCTGTATAAATTCTAGTATGTGCCAGGTACATGGGGATATAAAGAATGACAAGAAAATAAAAAATAAGAAATGAGGTAACTTGCCGACAATACAGGTTTTCTTAATGATTTCCATCATGTCATGTAGCCTTTTTAAAAATTAGAATCATCCAGAAATGGAATGGACTGTTCCATGAGGTCACAAGTTCCTGGGAATTAATTGGAAATCGAAGCTGGTAAGAACAAAGGATCACAGATCTAGATCTAGAAGAAAAGTCACCTAGTCCAGTTCCCTCCTTTTACAGATGAGGACATTGAGGCCAAGAGAAATTAAGCAATTCAGAGTCAGTGTTTGACCCCAGTCTCTATGACTCTAAATATGGCACCCTTGCCATTGCGCTATGCTGTTATGGAGAGGGTTGAGGATAGCAGGCATTGAGTGAAACATTGGACCAAGGTCCTTCCAAAATATAAATTTTGAGATTCCAAGAACAAGGGACCTGGGGCTTTGAATAAAGAAGTTTTGAGTTCCTTACGCTGCTCTGAAACGCTTACCATGAAGGGCATGCTAGTTCTATACCCTTCTAAATCTTTCTTTCCACCCTTCCCCTAGGGCTCTTGGAAAGGAACACTCAGTTGGCTGGATTCCCAATCTGAGCATTCCAGGCCCACCCCTGGGGGCGGGTGGGGGCATGGGAATCTGGGTATGGAGTAACCACTCTGTCCCCTCCTTCCCCTGAAGCAAAACTGAGAACTGGGAAGACTTGGGTTCTAGTTTCCACTTAGTGTTTTGTGAGACCCAGATGGGCCCACCTTCTATGGGTTCACCCCTATCAGGCAGAGCTGCTTTTGGTTCTCATGGAGTTAAATATATTCTTCCCCGCCCAACCCAATCTCCCCCTCCCTCCCCCACTCTCTTCTTTTGTTTCCAGTGAAACTCTAGAGGAAAACCAGGAAAGGAGAAAACGAGAAATAAAGAAGGAAAACATGTGATCTGCAATTTCAGAAGTCCGGTTTGTTTATTCCTGGGGGAGGGGAGAGAGGTCATAGGATCATAGATATAGAGCTGAAAGGGAGCTGTGAGATAATCTAATTCAACCCCCTCATTTAACAAGTGAGGAAACTGAGGTCTTAGGGTAGACTGTTCAATCATCCAATTTTCACACCTATTAAGGGATAGAGCCGAGATCTCAGTGCACGTCCTCCACCTGGTTCTCACACTTTGGGCTCTTAGAAACCATTTAATACAACCCCTTTATTTCATGAAGGGAGAAACTGAGGCCCAGAGAGGTAGAGGGATTTGCTAAAGTTACAGAGGTCAAAAATAATAGAGTAAGGATTTAAACACAGGACCTCAGACTCTAAATCAAGAATTTGCTAAGCACTTACTATGAGCCAGACACTGCTAAATGTGAGTAACGAAAAGAAAGACAGTTCTCTCTGCCCTCAAAGACTTTAGATTTGAATATAGGAAGACTTTGGTGTAATAGGACCAGAAAAGTAGAGAGAAGGAGCAGATATTCCAAATCCAACTCTCTTTGCCTGCATTTCCCTGAGCTTGTCTCCTCTTCTATGAAATGAGGATATCTATATTTCTAATACTTACCTCACAGGGTTGTTAGTTGAGTACTTTGCAAAACTGAAAGCACTATATAGATGAGGTATCACAGGCACACTGTAATGTTTCTCAGGACTCAGTTGATTTTCCTGCCACTTTGAAACTAAACTGCAGCAAAGGGGGGAAATTAGACCCCTAAATTAGACCTAAAGGAAATTCAGTTTTAGAATAAAAAAAAAAGTGTGACAAGAACTTCTTACAAAAAAAAAAAATCCCAATGGAGGATCTCAAGGCAAAATGCCTTCCACTCAGAGAGAGAAATATGGAAGTCACTCACATATTGTAGCAGATCATGTTTGTGTATGTGTATGTGTTTGTGTATCATGTTCTGATTTGTTATACGATTTCTTTCATTTATCTTAGTCTGACTACATAGCATGACTATAGTGAAAATATACTCAATAGGAAAGTATATGTAGAATCTATACAGAATTGTATGCAGTCGTGGGGAGGGAGGGGGGTAGTGGGGGGTGGGTGGGGAGGGATAAAATCGCAATTGTATGGCAGTGATTGTTAAACATTAAAAAATAAAAATAAAAAAAATAAAAATTAAAAAATTAAAAAAAAAGAATACAGCTGCCCATTAAAAATGAAATAAAAAAAAAAAGTGTGCACATCATGATAGAAAATTCATTGCCCTGAACAGACCTTAGGTTTCTCAGAGGATAGGCGAGCAGGCAGGCAGTGAATTGTACAAGCTCTGGTCTTGGAGTCAGAATGGTCTGCCTCAGAAACTTAACAAGTGTGTGGCCTTGGGCAGGTTACTTAACCTCTCATTTATTTATAAACCTTTTCCTCATCTATCAAATGGAAATAATAACAGTTGCTATCTCATAGAGTTATTGGGAGGCTCAAATAAATACAAAGTGTTTTGCAAACTTTGAAGCATTATAAAAGTTATTATTAGATCTCTTAGGTCTGGACAGCTATCTACTGGGCACAGTAAATAGAAAGCCAGCCCTGCAGTCAGTAAGACTTGACTGTGCTTTACATGTCACCAGATGAACAAGAGGGGCACCCCACCCTGGAGTCAGGAAGACCTGAGTTCAAATCTGGCCTCAGACACTTACTAGCCATGAGACATGTGACCCTGGGCAAGCCAACCCCAATTGCCTCCAAAAAACCCAAACAGATGAAAGTAGAGAAACCCACTGTAATCAACAAGGTTTCTGTGTAAATGTCTTTATTTTAAAAAATACAAGAAAGAGTGTATTGGGGTGGGGGTATCCACACAGCAAATAAGGAGTATTTAAGGAATAGGCACCCTCATTTGACCCATCCTGGGAGTGCCCAGAGGGAATGAACACCCAGGACCAAGGACAAAGAGTCATTGGTCTGGGAAGGAAGGCCCCCAACCCCAGCTGTAACATTTGCCAAAATGAAACATACACTTGTACTTAGCACCCACCCCCTCAGGTCAGGGTTCAGGTTTCAAACATGGAAATGACTTCTGCCTATGTGCAGAGCTCTGAACCTCAAATTGTGAGTCTCCCCCCCAACACACACACATCCCTAGGCAAATTAATGTCCTTCAAGAGGTTTTTCTGCTATCTCTGACTTCCCCCCTTCCCCAAAGCCTAGCAAGATCCTCTATTTCTGGGTCTCTCTCCTTTCTAGGACATATATACCTATATGTACTCTCTCCCTTACACCCATCTCTTATTCCTGGGCACGCGCGTGTGCGCACACACACACACTCACATACGCATACACATTTGGACTTTTCTTATATTTGCACTGCCTCTCATGAATCTAACATCACCATTTAGAATCCCTTTCATCTGAGCCTCTCCCATATCTGGAATGAGTGAATGAATGAGTCTGGGACTTTCCCAAGGCTAAAATGCCCTCGTACATCTGTAACTACCTTCACACCTATGTATCTTTCACATATTTGGACCCTTTCACACATCTACTGAGCTTCTGGCTATTGCCTTCCCCTCTCCTTTTCCCTCTGAAGAACCTTCCAAGAACTCAAAGTGATTTATTATTTCTGGCAAATATCCTACTTCAGGTCTGGCAATCTCACGGCAAGGCTTAAATCCAACATACATTTTAAACCCATACTGACCATGATTCCCAAGGATTCATTAACCCCTAGGATGAGAAGAGAGGTTTGAGGGGGCTTTTTTTTTAGCATTATTGCCAAACATAGTCCTCAGGAAAGGGTCTCCCAGGGCCAGAGGAGTGGGAGGGATGGGGACCAGAGAGGTGAAGGCTATGACTGCTTTGAGGGGGATGTCTGTGGCAGTCCTATCAGTGTTAGTTCCTAGGGGAGGGAGTGGGGGGATCCTGGAGGGAAAGGGATCTGGAACTCTCCACTCAGATCTGTTCTTTGTGTTTCACGTGAGCCAGCTTGACGTTCTCCTGCTCTGTGGAAGGAGGTGGGACCTCCAGGTGAAAACCGACCATGAACTGATAGACAAAAACTCCACAAATGGAACCAAGAAGGGGTGAGACGATGGGCACCCACCACCAGTGCCGACCAGTTCTGGAGGGAAAGAAAAGGGAGACAAACCTGAGTGAGTCCCCTGGTATAGCCCAGCCACCCCTCTTACCAAGGCTATAATAACATACATATTTCAAGATAGCCAGGAGGATATTGGATGCTTCCCTGATGGCCCTTGAGAGAATGCAAAGCAGGAGGAGGCCCATGAGGGGAACCAGGGTGGAAGCTGGAAGTGGGAGTCAAAGAAGTTGAAAGAGGGAGGGAGCAGCAAGGCATCTATTACTTACGTGAAGACCTCAGAACCCCAGCCAGCAATGGCAGTGAAGAGGCGGGGACCAAAATCTCGAGCTGGGTTAACAGCATAGCCAGAGTTGAAGCCCATGGATGTGCCAATGACCAGTACCACGATACCAACAGTAAAGGCTTCAAGACCACGGGGAACTGGGTTGTTGTTGGGGTCCACAATAGCTAATACACAGACGATGAGTGATGCTGTGCCAATGAACTAGGATGGAAGAATCCAGATTGAGAGAAAGTTCTGGGATCACAACAAATCCACTGTCTCCCTAACCTTTTAAGTCCCCTGATCTCACTGCCCTCATTCTCTACAATCCCTCTCCACTTGCCCAACCATTTCCTTGCCTCTTAGCTTATCTAAAATTTACCCATCATTGGAGGTCCTCCACACTCAAGGAAGCATCCCTGACTGACTCCCTCTGAGCTCCCCAATCACTTAGAATTGGAGCTACAAGATCTTCCTCCTTAATCATGTACTACCCTGCTTCAGCCTTTATCTCATTTAAGTTCTATTTCCCCAACTAGATGAATTTGCTGCAATGGACACAGAGGCTTTTTCTTCTGTCTCCCTCACAAAGGTTGGAGGGGATGCACCTCCCCCGCAAAGCATCTTACCTGATCAAAGAAGCCATTGACCATGTCCAAGTGGCCAGAGGGGTAGGTGGCAAAAATGCCAGCAGTGCCATTGGGGCCAGAGACAAAAAGTTCATTACCAGCAAAGGCATAGATGGCATCTGCAGAAAGATCAAACCAGAAATAAAGGATGAGGATGGAATCCCACTGTCTCCCCTAATGCAAGGGGAGTGCAGCAGGGAAATAGGAGTTCTCCAAAGGCAGGTTAAGTGTGAGAATTTTATCTCCCCTTTCCCCTCCCCGCTACATCAATTAGTCCACTGAGAAGCCATACAGACAATTTTTGGGGACTTATAGGATCATAGATGTGGAGCTGGAAGGAACTTCAGAAGCTCTCATTTTACAATTGAGGAAACTAAAGTCCAAGGTTACCTAGTATCCAGGTCCTTTGACTTCAGTGTCCTTTCCCCTATATTATGCCTTCACCTCCTTCCTCTAAGCCCATCCCTACCTTCTTCTATGAGTCCCAGAAAGATGGGAAAAGTGAGAGGTGGAGAAAGCTATTTGCCAGACAGAATTTGCTCTATTATGCCTCATACCCATCATGCTAGCATAGGCTTCTGTGGAAATGATATGCCCATATCATTTCTGTGGAAATGGCCCGGTGGGCCATTATCATTGGTTCTAAGGAGAATGTTCCCTCAGTGGGTGCAGGCACACGCACTTCATGATCTTTTTCAGTATATGCTAGCCAGGAAGATAGGGCATTTATATGTTGCTCCATAAAGGCACAATGAAATAGCCAAAAAATAAGTACCTTATTACATCAGAATTGGGGCGGGGGTGGGCAATGGGGGGGGGCTGGTGTTGAGTAACGAATGGTATTACCCAACTTGTTTATCTCTCCCCTCCAATGCTCCTCCCTTTGTTCCCTTGATGGGGGGCCCCAGTGAGTCATGTACTCATGTGGCTGCAGGGTAGGGCAGCCCCTCTGTCAGCACCTGGCCACTATGGATAAGTCGGTGACCGGGGGTTGAGGGAATGGAGGGAAAAGGAGGAAGGTAGAGGGGCAGGTGAGAAAGTAAGGGTAGGGGGAGGTGTGGAAGGGAGAGGAGTTCAGAATCCTTGTGGATCCTCACCATAGTACAGCCCAAAAACAATCCCAGCCCCTAGGAAGGCCCCCAATGTCTGGGCCAATGCATAGATGGGCAGCTTGATCCACGGCTCCCTCGCCAAGAAGCACATGGCAAAAGTCACAGCTGGATTCAGGTGGGCCCCTGGATAGAGAGAAGACAACGATTCAGACATAGCTATGGGGTGGGGGAGTGGTAAAAGCAGAAGAAGAGAAGCTAGGTATTTAATATCTTATCCCTAGTTAAGGTTCTGATGCTTAGCTTAGCTCTAGAACCAATTGGTCAAAATTGCAAAGAGCCAGGTTTCAACTTTCTATAAGAAAGAATATATTCTATAAATGAAATGGTATATCTTGTGGAGAGTGGGCTTTCCATCACTGAAAATGTTCAAGCAGAGTCAGGAAGACCACTTTTCAGGGATGTTATGGAGAGATCGCCCACATAGGGTGGGAAATTTCAATTCTAGGTTTCTAAGATACAGGACAGAATCCCTTGAGTCTAGAAAAGGGCCTACAGGTCAGGGTGTTTCCAGTATCTAAGGGAGGCATTTCAGAGGTCAAGTAATAGAGAGGATATTAAGGGGGAGAGGACATACCAGACACTTGGCCAGCAATAAGGATGCCCAGTGTGACTGCAAAGCCAAAAGCCAGGTTGATGGTAAGAAAGCCACCGTGGGTCCCTCTACTCAGCACAACCTGGGCCACAGAGCCACAGCCGAACATCTGTGATGGAGAAATATGGGGTGAGATTGAGGATCACTGAAGTGGCATGGAGGGTTCTCATCCATGCCTCCATAATAGATACCATTTTATGTGCTCTCTCTCTCTCTCACCCACACACACACACACACACACACACACACACACACACACACACACACACACACACACACACACCCCTTCATGAAGCCTCATGCTACCATGTAGCCAATTTCCTTCTTGCTGCCAGTGGAGACTTCCCTCCTACAAAATAATAACATAGTGTATAGCCTGAAAAAAGTCATCTGATAAGCAGCTAAGGGCAGTATAAAGAGCACTGAACTAGGAATCATGAGACTGTTTATATTTCTTGTTCAATCACTGTGTGATCTTGGGACCATCCTTTAACCTTCTGAAGTTTCAATTTCCTTATCAGTAAATTAAGGGTATAGATCCTTCGCTGTCAAACTTAACAAGATTATATGAAGGATTACAAGAGTATGTGGAAAATGATTCTAAAAATTGGAAAGCTTTGTACAAATTTGAGGGATTACAGTTATTTTGTTCCAGGATTCTTCTAATACAAGGTTCTTACATCCTTCAGCCTTTCAGTCCTCTGATAAACCCTCCCCCTTCCAATAGAGATCTGATGATCTCGGATGATGACACTATATTAGGGCCTCTCACCCCAGAAAATTCCCTTTAAGATCCTGAAAACCTCTATCTCTCCTTTTTTCCCCACTCAATCCTCTTCCTATGATAAGACCCAGTGACCTCCAAAATTGGTCTCAAGGGATCAAAATTATCTACTTATAAACATCTAATTTGGAGTCTTTTCTCCTTCATTCTCTTCTCATTGCCTCTTCATCTCCAAAGATGCTCCATCATCTCCTAGCTAATTATAACATATGGAATAAAGATGCCCAAGGGACAAGTCTAACTTGGAGTCACCCATACACATTGTTTCCTCTGATGAGACAGACAAGAAGGAAGGTTTGGGGAAAGACCAGAACAATGTGTTAGTCTAGGGTTAGGATTTCTCGGTCTTATCCAACTAGAAGACTATAATTTTCAGGATATTTGGGCATATGCATTGGTGGAAGGATTTCCTTACAGGGAGTTCTCCACATTGATTAAATCACAGATCTGGAACAACAAAAATCCTCTCCACAACAAATATGCAAACTCCAGACCTCAATCGCAAATAAGAGGCAGTAATACAAGATCCTTAAAGTAAAATCCTGACAATCCTATCCATCCTCCCCTCACACATACACAGACCCCATAGACCCACAGACCTAGACCCAGACATACACAGACACACAACAGGTACAGACACCCACACACCCACACAGGCACACACCATGCCCTGACAAGTCCTGGTTAATTTCTTTTCCTTCTGTGAGTCCCTACAAGTCTAAGGTTTAATGCCACTCATTAGGTACTGAATTCCTTCAGCCTTTCAACTTCTTATACTGCTATCTTGAGCTGGTATTTAAGCCGGATTTTATTGTTTAATCTCTGTCTCTCCACTCCTCTCCCCCTCCCCCACTCTGGGAATTCAGCATGAGGCTCAGCACCAGGAGGGTAAGTGAGGGGGAAGTGTGGTGTGTGGAAAAATGGATAAGTGTTTACTTGATTTGAACCCTGGCCCCACTGAGGTATGAAGAGCCTTAATTAATCCTCCCTCTCTGGAGAGAAGGAAAAAGAGGGTAAAGATACACTTTCAAGTGATATATTTTTTAAAGTAGTTGGGGTAAAGGTGAGAAGAAAGGAAGACAGAAGAGACACGGAAAAAGGACAAACACACTAGGAGAATCTTTGGTGCAACTCAACAAACATTTTCAGAACGTAGAGGGAAAAGAAGGAGGCTGAGGAGGGAGGTAGAGACTGTATCTACAGGGCGGTGCCACCAAAGTGTCAGCTGAATAAAAATAGGTAAGCAGGTAAAGATCAAAGGTATGAAATTGACAGAAAAAGAGAAAAGACAAAAATTGGGGTGATGCATCAGGGGAAAATATCGCCTAGTCCTGGAGCACTAAGTTTTGGACCTAGCCCAGGGCTAGCCTCCACTTCACTCTCTATGCTGATTGTTTGGGGAGCTGGCCTAGTTCCAGAGGCCAGGGAATAGGGTTGGGGATGGCTAGGAGCCAGTTCAGAAGGAGTCTCCTCGTGGCTAATTTTCCTCTTCCTCACCCTAGAGGTCATCTTGGCCTATCCACTTATCTCCCTCTACTGGCCCCTTCTCCCTCTCTTCCAGAAGTCAGATGGTGTTGGGGGTCTGTCCAGTTCTCAGTAACACTCCTTCCCCTCTTTATGAAAAAGGGATTGCTTTCTCTCTTCTGGACATCTAACCTCACTAAATCTCTCTAATGGCAAGATTTCCCTCTCCCAGATGAACCCTTAGAGACTTTCAAACCCCAATGACCCTTTACCCTAACTCACCCAGGGTTACCCCTGTCCCATCATCCTATCCTCAGGGCTCCTGAGTCATCCTCTGTCCCCTCTTTCCAAAACATAGTTCCTCCCCAGCTGGGTCATCAAGCTCATTCAGCTTTCATTGGCACACCAACACCCACACCCACATGCCCAAATACACTTGAAAGGTACCTCCACAAACATCACACCCCAGTCCTCCTAGTCAGTATGCATTGAGATTATTCTTCTAAACCCTTGGTGGAATAGGCAGAGCACTCTCCCATGCCAAGGGCCTTTAATGATCCCTGCACAGTCTCTCCTCATTTCACAATGCAAGAGCAGAACATCTGAGGCTCAAAGAGGGAAGGATGGGACTTCCTTCAAAAATAGGAGAACCAACCCCATTTCCAACTAAATCTTAGAAATGCTGGTTTTGCATGACTAATGTGGAAATATGTTTAATATGATTGCCCATGTATAACCTATAGTATGCCATTTTGAGGAGAGGGTAAGGAAGGGAAGGGGGAAATTTAGAACCCAAAATCTTATAAAAGTGAATGTTGAAAATTAAAAATAAATATAGTTTCTAAAAAAGAAATGCCTGTTTCAAAAGCAGAGGAGGGGGAGGGGGAATGATCCCATGGAGTACTTAGAAATGCACTCTCCAGACCACGGAGCTCTACTCTAAAGCCTCAATGCATGCATATGCATGGGAAGGGGAAAAGGGTGGAAAGCAAAGAGACACTGAGACCTAATCCTATCCCCAGACTCCACCTTAAAGCCCTGCCCTCCTCTCTGGCCAAGAAATAGAACGGTGTTGCCTTGACGTAATTATGTAGAGACAACAAAGATGATACAGAGATCCACCTCTTTCCTCCCAGTCTCACGCTACAGTCCTGGTCTCCTCTTCTGCTAATTGATGGCACTATCTTGCCTGAGTATAGCTGCCTGCAAACATGAGGGATGACCATGTCTCCAGATAGCTGGTAGAGCCTTGCCAATCTACACTGGGATAAGGGGCAATAGTGGCAAAGTGCATTCTCCCCCTCTTTTCAAAACCAGGGTTATATCTCGAAGTTCTGGGCTCTGCATTTTAATTGTCTAGGTCACCCCATATCTATATGTTCCTAACTGCCTCGGGCACACTGCGCCGGGCTTCTCCACCAGCAGAGAACCTGGGGCAATAGATAAGAAGACACTCCCCATTCCACATACACGCGAGGGCACCCACACTCCCTCTAACCCTGCCCTGCTGCTCCACCCATATTCACTCCAACCTCTGCATCCCACCACCACCCACCCTCCAAGCCTTCTAATTCGATGTCTGCTGCCTCTATTTGCACAGAGCACTGAACAGCTCTAGGGAAATGAAGAGGGATAACCAGAAGTATACAACAAAAACAACGTAACTAAAAATAAATGAAACTGAGCACCTTAAGTATAACTAAGAGCAACTACAAGCAAAAGTAACAGTAGAAATGAAGCATAACTGGCTACCGGAAGAGGGTAAGAAAAGGCGAGTCACTGAGGAAAACCGCGGAAAAAAGGCCGTAGAAGTTACCAAGAGCACGCACGAGTACAGTGAAAGTTAATTTCATTTTTCTCTCAAGATGATTACAGCTCTTACAAGTGGCAGGGACCACAGAATCTATCTAGTCCACCTCCCTCATTTAACATTTAGGAAACTGAGGCAGACACGTTATGTGAGTTCCCCAAGGTCACAGAGATGAGTGAGAGAGACAGAATTTAAGCCTAGGGTGCTCTGATTTCTCAGTCACTCCTCTTCCCAGACCGGCAGATTTAAGCTGTCATCGCCCTGCTATCGACAAGGACCCAGCCCAGGCCAACATCTTCCCATCACACAAGACAGTCATCCCCAGATACTTGAAACGAATTCTTCAAGTAATCCTAACCGCCTACTGACCCCAGATCTCAATATCTTTTATACAGTGTAACTTTTGGACTTCTCTAGGTTTAATTATTCATTAGGGACCAGACGTTGTTGTCTTAATTAATCCCCAACTAGGCGTCTCAACCCCCTTCCTTCCTGGCAAAAGCCGAACCCTCTGCCCTACTCGTCTTGAAGCTGGTTAGAATCAGGATCTCGGGAGATGAGGGGTCGGGGCTTGGGGGTTCAAGGATTCAAGCGGGGGCCCTTAGCACCCCCCTGCCCCAGGGTGGGTGCCATCATTCTGGACCCTGATGGAGCTGTGGGTGGATGAACAGAGAGATGGCTTTGAAAGATGTCAATGAAGGGACTGGGGGGTGGGGTCGCTTTGGGGACCTGGGGAATTAAGGCGAGGAATTTTCCTGTCTTCCAAAGCAAACTCCCTCCCCGGTCCCGAGCCCCGCGCTTCCTCCAGTCTTGCTGTCCTCCGTATCCTCTGTCCCGTTTTCTTCCTTACCACCAGGATCAGCGTCCCAAGGCATTCAGCGAGAGCCTGGCGCAGCAGCCGGTACCGGACCCGCAGCAGCTCCCCGCAGCGCGACACTAGCTCCTTCTGACGGCCCATGGTTCGGAGTGGGGCAGGACCGCGGGGCAAGAACTCGAGTAAGCGTGAGAGCGCGTGTGGGAGCTGCGTCCGGGAGCGCCTGAGCTGCAGGTGTCAGAGCAGAGGAGCAAGAAACCAGAGGGAGAAGACAGGAGCGCACCCTCCGCGACCGCGCTGCGGGGCCCCTGCAGGGACCGCGCTTTATAAGGAGGCTCCTCTGCCCTCCCGGCTCGCCCCGCCCGCCGGCCTCCCCGCCCGCCCAGCCGGAGCCTGCGGCTCGTAAAGGCGGAGAGGGGCGCGCCTGTTATAGGCTTCCTGGGGAGGGGCGAGTTGGACCTACTACACACTCCCTCCCCACCCCCCAACCCTTTTGACAACTTCCCAAGCAGCTTTAGGATGGGGCTCACCTCTCCTGGAACTGAAATGGGAGAGTAAGACCTCTGTTCCAAGTTCTCCCTCGTTCCCCCCTCCCCTTTCGCCCTTCTTTCGCCGGTGACCGGCGTTTGGGGTTTTGGAGAGAGATGAAGCCAGGCAGGGACTGAAGCAGCAACCACTGAGTCCACACCTCCTCTGGCCTCCTCTTCCCCAGTCCTCTCTCCCTTTTTCGTAGAAGCAAATCTGTCTCCAGTCAATCAACAAGAATTTATTAAGCACTATGTTAATACAAAGAAAGGCAAACCACTGTTCCTGCTCTCCAGCAGCTCATATTCTAACGGGGGAACAACATGCTAGCTCACTACTATGTATACACAAGACATGTAGAGAGTGGATGGGAAGTAATTTCAAAGGGAAGGCACTAGCGGTGGGGAGGTAGAAGGACGAGGTAAGAGCGGGGTGGAATGGGAGGACCACACAAGTCTCCTCAAGAAGGTGGGATTTGAACAGAGGACTGAAAGCAACAGGGAAAGCCAGTAGTCGGAGGTGAAGACTGAGAGCCTGGGGGAAAAGGCTCCAGAGTCGGGAAATAGGGTGTAGTGTGTGAGGAAGGGCAAGAAGGCGGTGTTGGTTTGGTGGTGTTGGACTGGAAGGGAGCAAAGTTCTCTGAGACTCAGTTTTCTCCTCAGTAAAATGAGAGGGTTGGACTGGGTCCCTCCAACTCTAAGTCTCGGATACTACCTTTTTCCATCAGGACAACCATGGGCTCTCAACAGAGTATGGGTAGATCACATGTGCTGTGGGTATTGTATGTTCTGTATGACTGTGTATGTTCTGTATGGCCATGTGTCTCTGGGCTTTGTTCTCCCTCCTCAAATTTGTCTCTTACTTTTCCTGGCTTCCTTCAGATGACTTCAAGACCACCTTCTGCAGCAGGTCTTTCCCAGTCTCTCCCCACCTCTGCCCCCAGAGCCTTCCCTTCAGAGACTACTTTCCATCCACTCTGTGTCTATTTTCTATGTCTTTAGCTATTTACATGTTTCTTCCCTCATCAGACTATGATCTCCATGAAAGCAGGGACTGTTTTCTCCTTTCCTTGTATTCCCAGCACTCATAACACAATGCCTGACACATAGTAGGCTCTTAATAAATGCTGTTGCCTGGACTGCTCTGCATGACAGGGTAGAGCTAGGATCAGCTGCTAAAAGTTCACAAAAGTGTCATAACTGAAAGGAATCTCAAAATTTAGCTAGTCCATTTTATAGTCTAGAACGCTGAGAGTCTGAGAGATGACCTGATCTGCTCAATATCACATGGGTATTAAGTGGCAGAGTCAAGATTTGAATCTAAGTTCTATAACTTCAAATCCAACACTCTTTCTTAGCTGAGAGAGAAGCTGAAACTTCCAAACTTAGGATACTACACTTCCTCTCATAGAAGGTGACCCACTCCCAAGGGTGAACAGGCACCCAGGCAAGAAAGATTTCTGCTTCATATAAGGAAAGACTTGGTAGTGATTGGAACTGTCCAAAAAAATTAAATAAGCTTCAGCCAGAGGGAGACAGTTCCTGATTACCGGGAGGGGAGATTTGGAGTAGAAGTCAAAGGGACACATGAGATCTGTTGTAAAGGAGATTTCTGTTCAGGGAAACATTGAACTAGATGACCTCTGATTTCCTTTCCAACTGTGAGTGAGACTCTTTAATGACTCTGTGATTTATACATTGCTTCTTACATGTTCCGTATGACTGTGTTTGCACATAGTGTACAATCTGTACCCAGGATGCTAAGAGAACAAGAAGCCTCCAAGACTGGGGCACATATGTCCTGTGGACCAGAGAAACCAAACCCCCTGCCCATCTAGCAGGAGTTGCCATTGGAACCTGATTAAAATGTACAGTTATGCCTTCCACATCGAGACTTTCCCCATAAAGCTTTCAACATATCACAAGTCAGTGTAAGAACTTCAATGTGAATTGGGGGGGAGGTTTTCAGAAGCCACAGACAACACACAAAGTGCAGCAGACAACACAGAAACGGTTTAAAAATTCAGAAATGCATGAAATATATGTACAGTATTGGATACCAACATTTTATCTTTAGTATCATAATAATTCAGACTTCTTCTCTGTTTTGAAGGGAGGGCCAAAAAATTTTACACAGATTTTCCAGGTCGAGGAGCTAATGCACTCCTAACTCCTGTGATGTAGAAGGGATAACTGTAATTGGGAAATATTCAACAAAATAAATAAAAAATACCATAAACATAGATAACATCATATTTTAAAACTGAGTCAAAACGCAGTCTATAAGGATCTTTACGTATGGATTAGTGACTCCTGTTTCTGAGTTTGACAACAGTGCTCCAAATGATTTGTGTGAAAACACAAACAAGAATTGAGCAAGGGTTCTGATTTCTATGGGGAGAAGAAATTCCCACATGGAGAAGGCTATAGATGTGTTAAAGTTCCCAAGCAAACATGTTCTATGTGACTGTAACAAGGCACGTTGAGCCATGTGGTACACATTGTACTTATTCACATGTGCTTCCCACCCATCCAGGGTCCAGGATCCTAATCTAGAAGTATGCCCAAAAAGTTGGGCCTCTTTCCAGTGAGTTTTTACCCTATTCCTACTCCTTTAAAGCAGGTATTCTTAACTTGAGGTTAATTATCTTTAAAGAATATGTATTTTGATAACTGTATTTCAATATAATTGGTTTTCTTTGTAAACCTATGTATTTTACTTTTTACTTAAAAACATCATTCTAAGAAGGAGTCCATAGGCTTCATCAGACCACAAAAGGGGTCCATGACATATACAAAAAGTAAAAAAAAAAACCTGCTTTAAAGGATTAGAGAACCTTTGCTTGGAATTGAGGTCATTGATCTTAGTCAGATTTTGAATTGTCAATTAGAAAAGGAAGGGGGAGCCCTGGGGCCTTTTAAGGAAAATGGCTCACCCAGCCACCCACAGCAACTGACACACAATTTCATAAATGGGAAACTGAGCCACAGTATAGGTCCCAGATGAGTCACAGACCTCAGTCATAATGGTGACCCAGTTACCCCACATTCCCCTGGGATCAAAGGGCAAGGAAAGGAAAACTTCTGTCCCCACCACCCAAGAGCACTGATTAGAGACCCTGGCAGTGATCTGAAGGAACTCGCAGGGTCAGATAGAGTTGTGTCCAAAGTCTAGACTGAGGGAGGGAATGTCTGTCTCCAAGGAGGGCTAGGGAGCAAGACTGAAAGTTCATAGGTAAAGTTAACTGGGAGTGATGCCCAAGAGATTATTGGGAGGCCAGAACCAGTGAAAATATAAAAACATAGGCAAACACAATCACACATACAGATATATCAGTACAGAATGTCATACACAAACGCAAACACATTCAAACTGACACCTAGTCATACAGGTTTACAGATGGATTCATCAAAAACAAATAAAAACAACCACAAAAAGAAAAAAGAAAAAGAAAAAGCCCTTGCTCACACACATTACCTTTTCGTTAAGACAAAAATCCCTGGAGACAAACCTGTTCTCCCCCTCCCTCCATACTTCCTACCCCTACCCCACCAAGGGTTGTCATCGTGAATCACAAAGAAATTACCAGCACCGCCCACCTCTTATTGACAGGTCTGAGTTGATGACTCAGAATTAGGAATGCTAGTTAGGACAGAATCTTGAACATAGAATTATAGGTACATGGAGTTTAGCATCATAAAATGAAAAAAGTATGGGACCAAGAAACAAGGAAATATAGTATTTTTAAGTTGAATGGGACTCTAGAGGTCAAGTGGGTCAAAGACACCCACATTTTCTCAATACTTTGCCTTTAGGTTGTCAAAAAGTCATATATGTGTGTGAATTTTTATATACATTTTACACACATTTTTCTATAGTTATAATTATATACAGTTATAGTTATAATTACTAACTGATCCTAACAGATATATTGTCTCATTTGTGTTTCTTGCTATTTCAGGTGTTTTGTTTTTTAAATGTTCCTTAAAAATATCAGATCTACATCTCAGTGTCAGGTGGACTGTGTTTGATATAGTGACTGTGGGTTGGATACTCAGATTCTAGTTCAACCCCCCAATTTTACAAATAAGGAAAATAAAGTGCCTAGAAGAGAAGTGACCACCCCCCCCCCAATCTGATTTGTGGTAGACTTGGGGCTAAAATATAAATAATAATGTAAAACTAATTCCCCAGAATTATCTACCATTGTGTTCTCCCAGCACCTGCCTGCTCCCAGAGTCAGGATTCTAGGAGCTCATAAAAAAGGAGGGAGGGGTAACTAGATGGCACAGCAGACAGAGCACTGACTCTACAGTCAGCAGGACATGAGTTTAAATATGGCCTTGAACATTTACTAGCTGTGTGACCCTGGTTAAGTCATTTAACCCCAATTGCCTTCAAAAAAGAAGAAAAGATGAGAGAGAAAGGTTGGCGGTCCTATGCCACATGGGAGTAAATGATTTCTTATCCTAAGTCTAGGAGTCTGTCACTGTTGAGGGGATGTAATGGTCTTTTCCTCTGCCAAAGTTTCCTTCCCCTGATATCTTATCTTATCCTTCACTCCTTACCCCCTCTCATCCAGGTTGTCTGCTTTAGAGACTAAAGTAGATTCATGTAAAGTAGAACCATGGCTGGTTATTGTCTTTTGTTCTCGAAGAGGACCAAAATGGCATCACTATGCTAGAGTCGTTTTTCAATGTGTCCAGCTGTGGCTACTCGGAACAATATGAGCCCGGAATGCTTTACCACAGGTTGAGCACAAATAGCCCATGTGAACACTTGGGGTGGATACTCTAAATCTGCGCATCTCCTGTTTTCTTTTGAGCTACTTCAATTCTGCTTATAGAGTACAGCACCTTCTCTGATGAGAGCACACCTCTGGGTGCTCCTGTGCCAGTGTCTCCCATGTCACACAATCAATTTCAAAGTTCTTAAGAGAGACCTTGAGAATGTCTTTGTATCACTTCTTCTGACCACCATGGGAACACTTGCCCTGTGTGAGTTCTCCATAAAATTTGACATCTCATATCTGAAACATGCTTTATAGGTCAGTCTGACCCTTTTATTTTACAGATAGGGAAACTGAGACCCCAGGGATGATGTATTTTGTTCCATGTTAAGGGGCAGAGACAGGGCTAGAATGCAGCTAAGTCCTAGACCAATGTTTTTTCCATTATACCATGCTGCCTCAATTCCCAGTGTTACTCCCTTCTCCTCTTTGCAATGATCCAGGGATGGGGAACTTGCAGCCTCAAGATCACATAGTTCTCTAGGCTCTCAAATGTGACCTTTTGACTGAGTCCAAGTTTTGCAGAACAAATCCTTTTATTAAGGGAGTTTGTTCTGTGAAGTTTGGATTCAATCAAAGGACTGCACTTGAGGACCTAGAAGGTCACATGTGGACTTGAGGCTGCAGATTCCCTACCCCTGAGTCAAACCCCATATCCCCTCAGAATGTCTTCATTGTTTTCACTTTCAAACAAGTACAAACTCTCTGTAGGTAACCCCAGAAACTGGGCAGGACAGTGTTTAGAGATAAAGCCACATTAGTTATGACCAAAAGAAATCTGGGAGAGGGTGAGAAAGCCAATATGGACAAAGAGGGAAACTGATCCTCACATATCTTCCCCTTCCCTGATCTAAATTTTGCCTGAATATTGCTCTCTGTTAGGAGGGCAATGTTAAGAGGAGCAGGTCTCTTCCCAGGATATATATGGTCTGATGACACACACCAAATCTTCATAGTCATGCACGCATACAAGTACATGTGTATTCATGCATGCTCATATATGTGCCAACACCAGACCCCAAATGTATATGCTCAGCATACAAACATGTTCTGTACTCAATTCAATTCAAGCATTTCTTCAACTTGGACTATGTGCTAGACACTGGAGGAAATACAAAGACCAAAATGAAGCTGTTACTGCTTTCAAGCTTACATTTTACTTGGGGGGACCATGGGTGGGATTTATATGTACAGATATACCCATGTGTTCACACAATCTGGGGCTCCCAGATTCCCTTAGAATAAAACACAAATTCTTCTTTGTTACTTAAACCCCTTCACAAATTCATCCCCATATACAGTCTTGCACCTCCCACCTTTGTACTTTTGTATAGGCTGTCCCCGATACCTGGAATATGCCACCTCTAAGGATCTGTAGCTTCCTTCAAGGCTCCGCTGCAATGTCACCTCCTGTAAGAGATCTGTCCTAGTCTCCTTATCCCTCCGTGGGCAATGCCCTCCCATCCTGAAATTACTTTCTATCTGCTTTACATATGTTTTATACTTATCTATTCACGTCATTACCACCAACCCCAAGCAAAATGTAGTTCCTTGAGGGGAACAATTCTTTCATTTGTTCTTTCTGTCCTTCCTTCCTTTTTCTCTTCCTTTTCTTCCACCCCTTTTCTTCTCTTTCTTCATTTTCTCCTTCCTTTATTTTTCTTATTTGCTTTTTCTTCCATTTCTTTCCTTTCCTTTCTTTTTTCATTTTTCCTTCCTTCTTTTTTCTTTCGTTTTCTTTCCTGCCATTCCCCCTTTCTTTCTCTTCATTTTGTCCTTTGTTCCTTCTTTTCTTCTTCTTTCATTTCTCTCTTCCTTTTCATCCCTTCATTTTTCTATTCCTTTTTCTTTCTTACTTCATGTTCCTTTTTCTTAATTTTTTTTCTTTTTCTTCCTTCCTTCCTTTTGTTTTCTCTTTCTTTCTCTTTCCCTCTCTCCCTTCCTTTCTTTCTGTCTCAGCATCTCTAGCACTTAACACAGTGTCTGGCATACAGTAGGCAGTGAATAAATGTTTATTAAATGTTGAATAAGTGAATAGAAGGTTTTAGAGTTTCTACTCAACAACTAGGGGAGCCTAAAACCAAAGCTGGAGGAAATAGGGTAGATTCAAGGTAAGGAGGAGTTGGAGAGAAAAATTCTGGAATAGGATGGGGAAGGAGGAAAGAGATGGGGGAAGGAGGAAAGAGATGTGGGAAGCAGGTTTTCATTCAATAGCGCAGCTTATGGGTTGCCTTCAGGAAGGGGGATGTTGACATAAACATAAAGAGGTCAATTCTAGACAGAGAGATGTTTTGATTCTTATATTTGCCATCTCATTTTCAATCAGTTCTCTATTCCCCAAATTGCCCCCTCCCTTGACTCCCCTTCCCCCTAGAGATCAGCTTCTTCCCTTGTTATCACCACCCAGGACAGTGGAATCTCTCCTCCTACAAACACTCTTAAAGCATGTGCCCAAAGTCAGAGGTCAGCATCTCCTTCCTTGATTTTCACTCAGATCAAGAAAACAGGTCTCTGCTGTCAGTCAGGGATTCTCTAAGGATGAAATATCTCTCAGATTGCCCCACAGGCACACAAACAAGAGTGCAGCCCAGACATTTTCAGGATGGATGTATTTGATCCCAGGAAATGCTGATTTTGAAAGGGCACAGAGAAAAGATCAGAGATTTCATTCTGAAAAATTAATCTAGATGATCTAATCTAACTCCCTTATTTTACATGTAAGAAAACTGAGGTCCAGAGGAGCAAGGTCTCTTACCAAAAGTAACCCTGTTGCTAAGTGACAGCCAAGATGAGAACCTAAGCCCTTTAATTTTTAAATCCAGCATTCCCTCCACTTGACCCCATGGAGTCTCAGATCTCGGTTCTTCAAGATAATTTCTGTTGTTACCTTTTGTTCCCTTTTCAAATATGAGGAAGCTGGGATCTACTGAGGCCAGCTGCTCACCCCAAACTAGAATCTAGGTCTCTGTGTACTCCCATATCAGGAAATAAGGGGAGATGTTTTACAGCAATTAGGGACCAGGTGGTTTCCTAGGTGGGAGTTAGGACCCCAGGGGCAACCAGAGCCTGGGGTGATCAGAGCCATAGGTGGAGGCCATTTAGATGACAGGTCCCTTCTACCACCACCAGCCTCACCTCCAAGGTTGGGCAATAAGCCTCTTCTGGGTGTGAAGTGCAAACTGAGGGGAGAGGACCTGCCCCCGTGGGTGGCTCTGACTGATGCAGGCATCATGGTGGGGGGAGGGGGGAGATGGTGGGTAGTCAGGAGGGCTCTTAGGGGAGGGAGTGGCTGAGCAAGTCCCAGCCTGCCTGGGCAAAAGCAGGTCTTTTGGGGAAATGAGGCTTAAAATGGTGGTGGAAGCAGGGAAGTGGAGATATGGGCCTAACTGGTGTGGGAGAAAAGGGAAAAATGGGACCCTAATCATTAAGGAAGTAGTAAGTAGTGGAGGAAGGGTTTTGGTTTTTTTTGTTTTATTTTGTTTTCAGGTAGGTGAGATTTTAACTTCAAAACCATTAAGCATTTCATTTGGAATTTGTGAAAACTCCCATTTTTTTTAAATCCAGGAAATCATAAACCAAGATCATAAAAGGATTTATGGATCCCCATGTCAATAATAGACTAAGAAGACAAAGAGAAACAGCTTTCTACTGACCTGAATACATTTTGCCAAGACCTTCCTTGTACACATAAGGCCTTGAGTATGGAGGACCTGAATGACCATGTAACATTCTTCTTAGTTTTAGTAGTTTAATTATCACTATACAAAGGACCATTTTCTTCTTGCATCTTCTCAATGGCTTCTTTAGAGTTGACCTTCTGTGCAACAAGTCAAGATTTGACTCTATGTTCAAGAATCTTTTTGTGATCTGTTTTAGCATGATGACAACTGTTTCCTTAGTTGGATCAATGCTCATATGGACAGTAGTGCCATTAGCTATTTCACTCTGCATATTGTAGACTGAGAGGATGTATTTCTTTCTGTAAATGTGGACTGTTTTACCAATTTGTTCAACTTTATAGTTCCTCTAAACTATCTGGATCTCATCCTTCTCCTGGATGGGCATGTATTAGACACTATTTCTGCCTTGTCTTTGTGAAAAATAGGGAAGATACAGTCCTTACACAAATTTTGGTTCTTACTTAGATTGGAGCTCACAAGGGAGTTGAATTTCACATTGACAAGAAGTTACATGAGCCAATTTTAGAGAGGGATTTTAGGTTGGGAGAAAGGGAATTTGGGCAATGCTAGGTGAATAAAAAGCTAAAACTTAGATGATGGTGGGAGTGAATGGTAGGAGTCCTAGAGGACCACAGGGCAAACCAATATGGTAACTTAGCAAGTATCTTGGCCAGGAATCAAGGGGACTTGTATTCTAGTTCCAGCTCCACTACTGGGTAGATCACTTAATAACTCTAGGCCTCAGTTTCTTCCTCTATAAAATGGACATGATAATATCTACCCTAATTACTGCACAAGAATGTTTTTGATGTTTTGTCCATGGCTGTGGTTTTTGCCTTCATAAGGAACCCAGGGAAGAAACTCCCCGTACCAAAGCAGACTGGTGTCTGTTTCCATCTTACTGGGTCTCAGAAAGTTGTCTGAGGCATTGAGCAATTAAAGGACATATGTCAGAAGTAGTATCAGCAGGTTATGAGAATCAAATAAGATTATGTCTGTGAATACATTTTGGGAATAATAAAGCACAGTTTTGGAAATCAGCAGCATAAAGGATTATTAGCGAGGGAGTAATAATAAAAATAGCTAATATATGTATATATACAAATATAATTTTCTATGTGCCAGGCACTGTGCTGAGTGCTTTACAATTATCATCTCATTTGATCCTCACAACTGTGGGAGGTAGGTGCTATTATCCCCATTTTACAGATGAGGAAACTGAGGCAAACAGTGGTTACAAAGCCCAGAGTCACGTAGCACATTCTCTCCACTGTGCCACCTAGCTGCCTCTAAAGGTCTGTTTGTGATGGGACCCTTGAGGAAAAATAATGCCTGGACAAAGGGGTGGGGAACCTTTGGCCTCAAGGCCGAATGTGGCCCTCTAGGTCTTCAAGGGCAGCCTTTTGACTTAAATATAAACTTCACAGAGCAAATCCTTTTATTAGGGCCCCAGTTTGTCTTTCCTTTCCCATGCCCCTCCTCTCTCAACCTACTTTGGCTGAAAACCCTCTTTCCAATTCACATTTAGAAATGACCAAAATCAAAACCAAACCAAACCATCGTAATACAACATTAGTAAGAAGCAAAAATAATAACTAAAATACATATATGTATATATATATATATACATATATATATATATATAAAACACAGGTTTGCAAAGCACTTTTTCATATACATTATTATTTCATTTGATCTTCAGCATTTATGTCATGACTGTGAGCTCCTTGAAGGCAGGCACAGTGCCTGGTACATAGTAGGCATTTAATAAATGTTTGCTTGATTGAATAATTGATTGATATATTAGCCAAATACTAGTCAGAAGCTGGCCAAGTGGGCTGTGGTGGAAGGAACTCCATTTCCGGAGCCAGAAGATTTATGTTTATATGCTGGCTCTGCTATACGACCAATCATTTCTCCTTTATAGGCTCCAGTCTTCTCCACTGTAAAAGTGAAAGTGTCACATTGATTGGGGAATGGTTAAGAAAGCTGTGGTACATGCCCATAATGGAATATTACCAATTTGGGTGATTTGTCTGCTCTTACAGCTTGGATAAGATGAGAGTTGCCAGTGCTTTTTCTTTTGGTGAAATGAAAGACAACCAGGCTTTATGATTTGCCCTGTCTCTATGCTCTGAACTACCCCATGAACTGTCACATGACATACTTATACAACCCAAGGACGTCTGCATCCTGCCATCTGCCCATTGTTGCTGCACTCTTAGAACTTCCAGGCCCCTTCCAACCATCTTGCAGTTAAACTTCTATTATGTCTATTTTTCAAGAAAAGTATTATTCACAAGTGTTTAATTGCTGAAGTCTTATGATCACATCATTTACCACATGTACTTGTTGGGGATGGAAGCTCAATTCCAGGTGGACAGTCTTGGGTGGGTAAAGGTGGGAACTTCTAAATCTTAGAGTTCTCACGAGACCCCCCAGGAAACGACTGGGAATGGAGGTGAACCGAGCTATCTCGTGTATTTCCGCCTCTTCCCGTGAGAAACATGATGGGAGAGAGCTCTCCCCGCCCTCGAGATTGTCCCGGATCTGGGCACACTATTGTTATCTAACAGCACGGTATTCAGATGCAAACTATGCTGCTGGAGGGTTTAAGTAGGATCAGGAAAGCCTGAAAGTTCTCTTGGGCGGAGGGGCGCGGAGCAGTGAGGACAACAAGGCTCTGCTTTTCCTCTCTCTTCTCTCCCCTCCCCCTCTCTCCCCACTTATACTTCTACTTCCAATCTCTTATTGTAAGATCTTTGCCTCCTTGGGAGATTCTTCGCTCCCTCCTAAGGAAGAATTCCCCTGCACTTGTAACTAGACCCTGAAATAAAGCTCAACCCTTGTTCGACTCTGGAACGTCCTTTCTCTCATACGAGCATCCGGTTTGGCCAACCGAAGACCTCGGGATACAGGTAAGAAGACTCGGGTAGCCCTCAGGCCTCTAGGCCTGGCATGTACTAATGGTACATCTTTTACAACTGAACCCTCCAATATTCTATTATACGTTGTCTTTCTTAATAAAAGAGAGTGAGCTACTTCAGACACTGTTTTGCTTTTTTCTGTTTAAATCTCCATCACTTAGAACAATGCTTGGCAATGTATGTATTTAGCAAGTACTAAATAAATACTTTTAAATTCATTCAATAAACGCTCTAAGAGATGATGAATTCATAGAAGCATGGGAAGATATGAACTGATGCGAAGGAAAGTAAGCAGAACCACCCCCCCCAAAAAACCCCAATATACACAATCACTACAGCAATGTATATTAAAAAAAGAAAAAGAAGACACATTAAACTGAACAATATGAAATTTATAACGAGTAAGCCTGGCTCCAAAGAGAAATCTGAGAAATCTGTTCTATGAAGTTGGATTCAGTCAAATCTTTCCTTTCTGTGCAGATTAGGGTGGGACTAGGGATATGGAACACTGAATACTATGTTTAGAGTTGGCTTACTTGTTGATTACTTGTTCAGTTTTGCTGAAATATTTTTATTTTTTTAATTTTTTATTAAATTTATTTATTTTCAGTGTTCCACAATCGCTACCATATAACTTAGATTTCTTTTTCCCGTCCATCTCCCCTACCGTCCCCCTCCCTCCCTGAGGCAGCATACAGTTTTATATAGGTTCTACACATACATTCCTATTAAATACATTTTCACCACAGTTGTGCTGCATAGAAGAATTGAAATGAATGGGAGAAATCATATAACAAACCAAAACATAATACTAAAGAAAATGATCTTCTACATTCTGCAATTAAATTCTGTAGTTCTTTCTCTGGATGTGGAAGGCATTTTGCCTTGAAAGACCATTGGGAATTTTTTAAGTCCTTGCACTGCAATGAAGTTCCAAGTCTACCAGAAAAAACTCTCATACACTGTGGTTGTTGCTGTGCACAAAGTTCTCCTGGTTCTACTCCTTTCATTCAGCATCAGATCGTATAAGTCCAGGTCTCTCTGAAGTCTTCCTGATCATCATTTCTTATAGCACAATAATATTCCATTACATTCATATACCATCACTTATGCAGCCATTCCTTAATTGAAGGGCACCCCCTCAATTCCCAATTCTTGGCCACCTCAACAAGAGCTGCTATAAATATTTTTGTACATGTGGAACCCTTTCCCATTTTTATGATCTCTTGGGGATACAGTCCTAGAAGTGATATTGTTGGGTCAAAGGGTATGCATATTTTCATAGCCCTTTGGGCATAGTTCCAAACTGCCCTCCAGAATGGTTGGATCAGCTCACAGCTCCACCGACAATGAATTAGTGTTCCAACTCTCCCACATCCTCTCCAACATTTATCATCCTCCTATTCTGTCATGTTTGCCAATCTGATAGGTGTGATGTGGTACCTCAGAGTTGTTTTGATTTGCATCTCTCTAATCAATAGTGATTTAGAGCATTTTTTCATATAACTATAGATAGTTTTAATTCCTTCCTCTGAAAACTTCATGTTCATATCCTTTGACCATTTATCAATTGGGGAATGACTTGTACTCTTCTACATTTGACTCAGTTCTCTATATAGTCTAGAAATGAGGCCTTTATCACAGACACTAGCTGCAAAAATTTTTCTCAGTTTTTTGCATCCTTCTGATTTGCATTGGGTTTGGTTATGCAAAAACTTTTCAGTTTAATGTAATCAAAATTATTCATCTTGCACTTCATAATGATTTCTGTCTCTTCTTTAGTCAAAAATTCTTACCTTCTTCATAATTCTGATAAATACACTATTCCTTCCTCCACCAATTTGTCCATAGTATCAATCTTTATACCTAGATCATGTAGCCATTTGGACTTTATTCTTGTGCAAGGTGTCAGGCATTGGTCTATGCCTAACTTCTGCCACACTGTTATCCAGTTCTCCCAGCAATTTTTGTCGAACAGTGAGTTCTTATCCTAGAAGCTGGGGTCCTTGGGTTTATCAAACAGTAGATGGCTGTAATCATTGCCTACTGTGTCTTGAGTACCTAGCCCATTCCCCTTGTCTATCTTTCTGTTTCTTAGCCAGTACCAAGTGGTTTTGATAATTGCTGCTTTATAATACAATTTGAGATCTGGTCGCGCTAGCATTTCTTTTCATTAGTCCCCTTGATATTCTGGACCTCTTGTTCTTCCAGATGAATTTTGATATTATATTTTCCAGTTCTAGAAAATAATTGTCTGATAATTTGATTGGTATGGCTGAAATATTTTTTATCTTCTTTTTTTCTTTTTATTAATTTATTTAACTTTTAACATTCATTTTCACAAGATTTTGGGTTCCAAATTTTCTCCCCATTTGTCCCCTCCCCCCACCCCAAAACATCGAGCATTCTAATTGCCCCTATCACCAATCTGCCCTCTCTTCTATCATCCCTCCCTTCCCTTGTTCCCATCTTCTCTTTTGTCCTGTAGGGCCAGATAACTTTCTATACCCCTTTACTTATATTTCTTATTTCCTAGTAGTGAGAACAGTACTCAACAGGTGATCCTAAAACTTTTGAGTTCCAACTTCTCTTCATCCCTCCCTCCCCATCCATTCCTTTTGGAAGGCAAGCAATTCAATACAGACCATATCTGTGTGGTTTTGCAAATGACTTCCATAATAGTCGTGTTGTGTAAGACTAACTGCTTCGATTCTCTCTTTTGATCCTGTCCCTCCCCAAGAGTGTTGACTTCAAATTGCTCCCTCCTCCCCATGCCCTCCCTTCCATCATCCCCCCCCACCTAGCTTATCCCCTTCTCCCCCACTTTCCTGTATTGTAAGATAGGTTTTCATATCAAAATGTGTGTGTATTTTATTCCTTCCTTTAGTGGAATGTGATGAGAGTAAACTTCATGTTTTTCTCTCACCTCCCATCTTTTTCCCTCCACTAAAAAGTCTTTTGCTTGCCTCTTTTATGAGAGATAATTTGCCCCATTCCATTTCTCCCTTTCTCCTCCCAATATATTTCTCTCTCACCCCTCAATTTCATTTTTTTTAAGATATGATCCCATCCTATTCAATTCACTCTGTGCTCTCTGTCTCTGTGTGTGTGCATGTGCATGTGTGTGTGTGTGCATGTGTGTGTAATCCCACCAACTACTCAGATACTGAAAATTTTCAAGAGTTACAAATATTTTCTTTCCGTGTAGGAATGTAAACAGTTCAACTTTAGTAAGTCCCTTGTGACTTCTCTTTGCTGTTTACCTTTTCATACTTCTCTTCATTCTTGTGTTTGAAAGTCAAATTTTCTTTTCAGCTCTGGTCTTTTCATCAAAAATGCTTGAAAGTCCCCAATTTCATTGAAAGACCATCTTTTCCCCCTGAAGTATTATACTCAGTTTTGCTGGATGGGTGATTCTTGGTTTTAGTCCTAGTTCCTTTGACTTCTGGAATATCCTATTCCACGCCCTTCGATCCCTTAATGTGGAAGCTGCTAGATCTTGTGTTATCCTGATTGTATTTCCACAGTACTTGAATTGTTTCTTTCTAGCTGCTTGCAATATTTTCTCCTTGACCAGTGAACTCTCGAGTTTGGCCACAACGTTCCTAGCAGTTTCTCTTTTTGGATCTCTTTCAGGTGGTGATCTATGGATTCCTTGAATACTTATTTTGCCCTCTGGTTCTAGAATCTCAGGGCAGTTTTCCTTGATAATTTCATGAAAGATGATGTCTAGGCTCTTTTTTTGATCATGGCTTTCAGGTAGTCCCATAATTTTTAAATGGTCTCTCCTGGATCTATTTTCCAGGTCAGTTGTTTTTCCAATGAGATATTTCACATTATCTTCCATTTTTTCATTCTTTTGGTTTTGTTTTATGATTTCTTGGTTTCTCATAAAGTCATTAGCCTCCATCTGTTCCATTCTAATTTTGAAAGAACTATTTTCTTCAGTGAGCTTTTGAATCTCCTTTTCCATTTGGCTGATCCTGCTTTTGAAAGCATTCTTCTCCTCATTGGCTTTTTGACCCTCTTTTTCCAATTGAGGTAGCCTATTTTTCAAGGTGTTATTTTCTTCAGCATTTTTTTGGGTCTCCTTTAGCAAGGTGTTGACCTGCTTCTCATACTTTTCTTTCATCTCTCTCATTTCTCTTCTCAGTTTTTCCTCCACCTCTCTAACTTGATTTTCAAAATCCTTTTTGAGCTCTTCCACGGCCTGAGCCCATGGTATATTTATTTTGGATGTGTGGGATACAGAAGCCTTGACTTCTGTGTCTTTCCCTGATGGTAAGCATTGTTCTTCCTCATCAGAAAGGAAGAGAGGAATTATCTGTTCACCAAGAAAGTAACCTTCTATAGTCTTATTTTTTTCCCCTTTTCTGGGCATTTTCCCAGCCAGTGACTTGCCTTCTGAGTTTTCTTTCCACCCCCACCATGCCTCCAGATCTGCCCAGCCAGTGCTTGGGGTCTGAGATTCAAATGTTGCTCCCCAGCCTCAGGGCTTTCGGCAGGATCGGGGCTGCTATTCAGTGTGAGATTAAGTTCAGGTGCTCAGGTGGGGGCATGGCCACCACGCAGGGCTCAGTTCCCTCAGGGGGTTTATGCAGAGACCTTCAACAATGGATCCGAGCTCCTGCCTGCTTGGGGAGCCCCTGTCCACTGCTTCCCCCGCTGCTGCCTCCTGAGGGGGCCCAAGCCACAGGGACACCCCACTCCCCTCTCGACCAGCCAAAGAGACCCTCTCACTGACCCTTGTCACCTGTGGGTGGAGGGACCTGCAGTGTTGCTGGAGATTCTGTCCCTGAAGCCTGTTCGTGTCTGCTCCTCTCAGTGCCACACGGCCAAGGCAGAGCTGGGCTCTGCTCTGGGTCCGGTGCATGATGGACCTTTTGTGTCAGGTTTTCAGGGCTCTCTGGAACAGAAATCTCATCTGCTCCATTGTTCTGTGGCTTCTGCTGCTCCAGAATTTGTTGGGAGTTCTTCTTTACAGATATTATATGGGCTGTGGGTTTGGAGCTAGCATATGTGAATCTTTCTACTCTGCCATCTTGGCTCCTCCCCCCATCTTCTTTATTCTCTTATAAAGACTGACTCTCTGGAAGGAGGCGGATAGAGGTACATATAGGTAAACATAAATGATAGAGAAACAAAAGATAAATTAAAATCTTCAAAGAAAAGAAAAAAATCTAAAAAATCAAAAATCCTCTCATTGTATCTCTTGTAGTTGTTTGTTCTTTGGAGAGGACCATGACATCAGGAAAATGACACCATGACTTGCAAGGGAATTGGATTTGAGTGAGGGAGGCTTGTGCAAGGTCACCAACCACACTTTCTTCTCTGGAGCCATATGGGTCCAGTGGCCAGATATCACAACCGGATGACTGGAAATGCCCTCCATCATTTTACCTAGTTAAATACTGTTTATCCTTCATTTTAGAAGAGGACCAATGACATCATGGGGTGATGTCTTGACTCTTGCATGAATTGGATTTAAGGGAGACAAAGATGCACAAAGTCCTCAGACTCATTCTTCCTGAGTTTTTGAAGTCCAGGGGCAAGACAAAAGTCAGGACAGCTGGCAATGGCCTGGGATATAATGGATTACCTTGGAGTTTTTGATGTCTGAACAAGCTCTAAGACCTCCACAACCCTTGCTTGCTTCTGCTGCCTTCATGACTGTTGGAACAAATTGTCCTCATCCACCCATTCCACTGGGAGGAGGTCTTCACTACTCACCAACAGACTTGAGACCCATAGGTTACCCATAACCCTGTTTTGCCCATCTGCTAATACAGTTTTACAAGGATGTGGCTGCTGTGCATGCTATTTTAGCTTCTTGGAGTCACAGATGAGAACTGGGTGAAGGTGGACCCTAAAGGTGGGTGAGCAGCCCTGGAAGGGCTCAGTAAGCCCTCACACCAGAGGTCCTAGTCCTCCTGGAACACATCATACAGCCCATCTAGTTAAATACCTTCAGGTTGAAAACCTGTTCTGTTGTTCCTGAGTACACTTCCTGTTTAACCTGAATGTACCTCTATGTTTAACCACTATGTACCCAGAAGCAGGAGGAAGGAGAAAGAGATGACAAGATGAAATCCCTGTCCTTGGGTACCAGAAGCCACTGGCATATCAAGAAGCCCCTTCACCAAATCCACTGAGTCTTGCACATGGGAGGTTGGTATCCTTTCTTTATGGAATTCTCTCTTTATGGCCTGGGCAGGTCAGAAGGACAACCCACTACTACTACTACACTGCTGTACAGAGATCAAGATTGGTCAGGGCTATTAGATAAAGGATGATCATCTCAAGAAAAATAATAACGTGATCTGTCTTAGGATCACTTATAATCTAAGAAGAGTATTAACCCTCTGGGAGAGTTGTCTACCAGAGTGAAGCTATCAATGGTTTTCTCATAATTAAAAGACATAATATTGAGATCAAGAAAAGTGTTCTCAGTCTGTAAAAATCGCTGCCATTACAGACAAAATGTTCTACTTTTGAGATGATTGACTTGAAGCTGATGTACTCTTTAATCCAGTAATGGATTGCTATACCACAAACAAGATATTCCACCTCTCAACTCTGGGCATTTTCTCTGGCTGTTCCCTATTCTTGGAACACTCTCCTTCCTCATCTCCACCTCCCAGCAGTTTTGGTTTCTCAATTAAAATCCCATCTTCTATAGGAAGCCTTTTATTTTTCAGGAAAAATATTATTCACAAGTGTTTAATTGCTGAAGTCTTATGATCACATCATTTACCAGATGTACTAATGGTACATCTTTTACAACTGAACCCTCCAAGTGAGTACTGATCCTACTATGCACATATTATAGAGCATGTCTGCAAAGTTTACATCCAGTAGTCTTAAAAGTGAAGTCTAAGGTACAACTGAGCTTAAAACAGGTACTTAAACAACTCAGCAGAAGGTCCTTATCTCTAACTGAACTCCTCTGTGCCTCTCTTCATGGTTCCAATTCAAAGATCACTCACATGGTGTGATGGGATGCTCTTTACTAAGGATTGTTAGACAAGAAAATACAGGGAAATTCCTTTCAACCATCTAAAGGCAGTATTTAATCAAATTATTGTAATTAAACTGTTTATGCATGGGAGGTTAGGGAATTTAAGTTGGAAACGCATGGGGTTTGTTTTGATGCAGTTGATCCAAACAGGCTGGGACACAACTTTCTCCAGAAGATAACCCCACCCCCACCCCCAAACATACTTCAGGTAAAAGTCTTATAAAAGTTTCAAGTAGGTTTTCCTCACTGTTTAGTAAAAGAAACCAGATTTAATCAAAACTTTCCAAGACAGAGGTGTAGCACATTGCCTTTGACTCAAAGAAAAAAAAGTCCCTAATCAAATCTTTTAAAAGAAACAGAAAAGTATGATAGCTTGGTTGTGGCTGCAGTTATAACCATTCCTTTATGAGGACTGCTGAACAAAATTTTTAAAACTGCAATTCATGATCAAAATTCTCTGGCTGATGAAAACAATTTGAACAGGGTTGTTATGATGCATATAAAAAAAGAAAAGAAATCTCAAGAGAGACATCTCCTTTTCATAATAAATAAGGCAGCAGACTGATTGTTACCCATTTGGTGGCCTTTTTAAGGTACACTATAAAATCTACCCTTTCCTCCTTCTTCTTAATGCCTGCAAAGATAATTTTTGTTTCAGGAGTATACTTCTTGGAGTTTTCCAAGTATTCCATCAGTGTGTCCTCTCCTCAGGTGATACCTTTGTTTTTGTTAGCATCTGTGTAAGAGAAACCTGGGGACTGGCCAATCTTTCAACCAAAGAGTCTGTTCAGATTGGGGCTGGTCTTGGGCTTGCCCCCCTTCTTGACAGTGTGGCACTGAGCACACTTCTGGACGAAGATCTTCTTGCCCTTCTCCATATTACCCATTGTGAATTCAGATGGGTCCCCGGCCCAGTGATCTCCCTGCTAGCTCTCCAAAGTCCCTCCAACTTGATTTCTTCTAGAAAGCCTTTCTTAATCAATCAATCAATCAATAGTGCTCTCTTAATTCTAGTGCCTTCCCTGTTATTTCCTGTTTATCTTGTAGACAGCTTGATTATAAGTATTTGTTTATTGTCTCCCCAATTAAATTACAAGCTCCTTGAGGGGCAGGGACTGTCTTTTCCCCTTTTTGTATCCTCAGAGCTTACTTAGCGCAGTGCTTGACACTTAGTAGGTGCTTAAGAAATATTTGTTGACTGACAGTTTATCAACACCACTTCCTTGTTTGACCACTGTAGTTTCCAGACTATGGAGAAGAAATTCATGGGACCATTCAAGAAGAACCATATTGCTAAAGAAGAGTCTGTTTAATATCCCTTAAGCCAGCTAGACTGGCGAAATTTTAATAAAATTGAAATTATTTTTGGGGAAACAAGACAGAAGTTGTCCACCTGTTTTCCAAGGACAAAGCTAGAAATCCTTACAACCAAACGCTAATTGCTAATTCAGTTAAGGGGTGGGAACCAACCAACCCATGTGCAATATTGCCTAGACCCCAGCATAGGCTCCCAAAGTGGGTAATACTGCCCTCTGAGGGGCACTGGAATGATTGGGGAGGGGTGGGTATAGTAGTGGCCTCAGGTGCATTTGGGGGCATTGAGTAAAAATAAGGGGGCAGTGGAAGCATAAGGAAAGAAAAGAAAAAAATTTTGAAAAACTGTTCATACATGTTTCATCTGTTGAGTGACAGAATTAAAGTCATAATGATTACATTATTTTCTAGATAAACATATAAAATGCAACTTATAACTGATTAGTGGTCAAGTCTGCTTACAGGTCTTAACAAGCAAGTGTTGGCAAATGAGCTTGTCATACACTTTCAGAAGTCCAGCATGTTTCAGCAGGAAAATATGTGTGTAATGACTTGTTTACAATACGATGCTATATGGTTACATGATGTGATATTGCATCATCAAAATATCAATGCAGAAAAAACACAAATTTACAGTAAATTATTAAATTGAACATGCATCATTTCAAAAAATATTATATATATACATATTTAAATGATAAAAAACAATTAAAGAGTTAAAAAAAAGTAGATTTCCAACAGGGCACTGAGTAACTATTTTTTTAAAAAGGGGGTGGTAGGCCAAGTAAGTTTGGGAACTTCTAGGAGAGAGGGCAGTCTGTTACCCAGAGACCCTGGGCCCAGTGGCACATTTAATGGTCTCCACCTCCCTAATCCTTCAGGGAAGAGGAAGAAGGCAGTGGGAGATACACACCAGAGCAACAAGGACTGGGAAATAGCAACCTAGAGCCAGGTAAAGGAGTAGGGACAATCAGGCAGCATGGACCTGTGGAGGATGGTGAGGCATGAATTCAGTGACCTGCAGGACTGTCATGGGGAGGAAGTTTGCTCCCTTTTATGGCCCTGTTTATGGCCCTGCTATCATCCTCTCAGTTTTAAAATGAGGCCTGCCCCCTTTTTCCACTTATGCCTGTCTTCCATAATCTCGTACATAATTCTTCACTGGCAATAAGCTCCGGACTATTTACACTTTCCATGGCCCTTTGGGTAGCCTGGGCTTTAGATTCTTCAAAGATTGTGGCATATTCTTCAAAGATCATGGTATAACTATATAGCAAAACTCTTAGAAAAATCTCAAGAGAACAATGTGCTTATTTCAGAAATAGTAGGTGGAGGTAGAGTTTATCCATTTCCAAAGACAGCTGATGGTTTCAGTCACTTAGATTCGAGTGAAGATGTAGAGTGTCAGGAAAACAGGCTTGATGCTAAGAAATGTCCTTTGGGGTATATACCAGCTGAACACCAACAAGTAGGGTTGGAGAAGACTATGTGGTTTCTGATCTCATAGAAAACACAGTCTGATTGGGGAAGCTAGACTACCATAAAGTAGAATTTTAGAACATAGGCTAGTATGTTCTAAACAGTGTGGTTCTGATTCTAGGTGTCATAGAGCTCAGAGAACCTGGTCCTTGGAAGACAAATAGGGTATGGATAGTGAGAGAGGGAGTTCTGCAGGGAAGGAATGATGCAAATAAAGCAGCAGGACAAGAAATCAATGGGCATTGTGGAGACTGGCCTGGCTGGACTGGCCAGTTAAACTATTGTTCAGTTATCTGACACTTCTGGACCCTGTGGACTACAACACGCCAAAACTGTCCATAGGGTTTTCTTGAGGAAACTGAGGGAAATAGGTTAAGCAACTCTCTCAGGTTCTCATAGCTAGTAAATGTCTGAGGCTGGATTTGAACTCAGGTTTTCCTGACTCTAGGCCCAAAACTATTCACTGAGCCACCTAGGTACTCCAGCCTGGAGGGTACCATCTGGGGAATAGTGTGGGAATAAGGCTGAGAAAATAGGTTTAAGTCAGATCATTGAAGGCCTTGAATGTCATCCTGAGGATTCCAGGCTTTATCACGGCAATGGAAAACTACTGAAAGTTTGTTGTCGTTGTTGAACAGGGAGACATGATCATAGCTGCACTTTAGAAAGATGGATCTGACAGCAGTGTACAGTAAAGAATAAAGAGAGATTGGTGTAATGAAGACTATGTAGAAGGAATCTGCAATGTTCCAGTGAAAGATAGTAAGAGTTCAAGATGAGGTGATGACAGTAGGAATGTAAAGATAAGTGAATATGGTCATGGTTGAGTCAACATTAAGAAATCATGCAGCCCACTTGTTGTAAGCAGCCCAGGACTGGAAACTAAGTAAATGTCTACGGATTGGGGAATGACTGAATAAATGTAATGAAATATTACTGTGTAGTTTAAAAAAGAATGAATATACCAAATACAGAAAAGCATGGGAAGACTTATATGATGAAAAGTGAAGTAAGCAGAACCAGGAAAACAAGAGAAAAAAGATATATACATGCAGAGAGAGAGAAAAAGAGACAGAGAGAGATGGAGAGACAGTGACAGAGAGACAGTGACAGAGAAAGAAAGAGAGAGACAGAGAGAGAGAGAAATGATGCTTCCAGAAAAGGATTAGTCACTTGGTTCCTGCTCAATGTCAGAGAATCCAGACTAAAGGGAGCCCCTGTTGAGATGTTCAGAGAGGATTTCCTATGGCCTTGGGGATGGTCAGATTGGGGATCAGAACTGCTGCTTATACAAAGAAGGGAAGGGACTGTAGGGTAGACTGGAGAGAAAAAATTCAGAAGTCAAGGAAGAGACCTCCAGACAAAAGTGGTTTCTTGGGCAAGATGATCCTTTGGATCCGAGAACAATTAAGAATTTGTTTCATTAGCTCTATGAAGCCCCTAAAATTGAGTCTGGTCTTGATCCTTCCTTATGCCAGAAGGAAAGAAGGAGTTTTGTTACTTCAGGATATCTGGGCTGAAAGGGTGTGTCTCTGAGGAAAGGATGGGGGAAAAAAGGAGTTCTTCCCTGCTGCTTGAGCTCAAAGCTCTACATATCAGGAAATGGGGACTGGGTAGCAATGAGCACTGAAAGGGGTGATGGCACTCAAGGTCACCCCAAGTTTGGGTCTTGATTCCACCCACACATACACACACACACACACACATGCACACACTCATGGATGGCTGAGGGTGTGGTTTCTGGGTTCAAACAAGGCCAGGTTTCTGAAATGGTCCCTGGAAAAAGCCAAGATAATGAACAGTCATACTCTTCTAGTGATGAGTCTCCCTGGCCCAGGCTAGCTGCTAATTAGAGGGGAGGTGGCAGAGGCTCTCTCCTACCCTTGGGCTTCTTGGGCAGAGAGGACAGGATGGAGCAGCAGTGACTATCTTAGTGAGATGGAAGAACTGTCTTCATGAGAGTCACAAAACTCAAAAACAGTGGAATAACTCAGGCTGGGGAGGCCCCATGAGTCTGAGGCAGTTAGGGAGAACGGAAAGGGACAAAATGATTTCTGTCTGTCTCTTCTCCGGCTTCTGTATCTCAATCAGTCGAGTCTGAGTGAACTCTGTGTCTTTGGCCTGTGGGTGCATAGTCTGGAGCCTGGACTCACCTGCTCACAAACAACTCAAACATATAAAGCCTTAAGGTTAAACCCTTTTCTCATTTAATGCAATGAGTCAGGCAGTCCACATATTATTATCTCTCTTATAGGTTATAGGATATGAGGCACAGAAAAGCTAAGTGACTTGTCCAGGGTCAAAAAGATAAATAAGGAGGGAGCCAGGGTTTGAACCCAGAACTTCTGATTCCATAGCTAATGATTTTTCCACCATGCTCCTCCACCACAGTAGAAGGCAGGAGATCTTTTTTTTTTGAACTGTTGCATCTGCATAGGGAGTGCCCCGTCAGGAAACTCCCTCCCCCTGATGCACCTTGCTCTGCCACTTAGTGATTTGTCAAGGGTCACACCAGTCAGTACATGTCAACTATCTCGGAGGCCAGCTCTCTGACCACTACCTCATGGGCTGGGGTGATCCAGGAAAGAAAGGGAAGAGTGAGCTGAATCTCGAACAACAGTATAAAGTGGTGAGTCATACGATTATAAATCTGGAGCAATAAGGGACTTCAGAGTTTTAGTTCAAACTCCCACATCTTACAGATGAGGAAACATTTCCAGAGAAAGGGAAAGGTCTACTATATGCTGGGTACTATGCTACATGTATGAATGGTGTCTAATTTAATCCTCACAACCCTGGGAGGTTGGTACTGTTACAATTCCCATGTTACAGTGGAGGAACCTGAGGTTAAGTGACTTGCCCAGAGTCACATGGCTAGTGTCTGTGGCCACATTTAAATTGACTCCAGGCCCAGGGGCTCTATCTATATACCTGCCCAGAGAAGTGTGGTAATCTACAGACACACAGATAGCAGGCAAGCTTCAGAGCTAGAACTTGAACCAAGTGCTCCGCCAGCAAGCTTTCCACCATACCACAGTTTGGGGTTGAGGGGAGAAGGGGTGCATGTGTGCTTCTCTGAGGCTGCCAATCAGCGGCATAGGGAGACATTGAGTGGAAACAGGCCTCCTGCCCCTCCTCAACCTGCCTCAGTCACAAGACAGCTGGAGGCCTCGGAGGTGCTCTAACCTCCTCTTTCCACTCCCACCCTCATCCTGTGTCTGCCAGCTGGGTCTTGATAACAACACTGTCCACCCTCACCCAGGGCTGCTTACTCCTCTCCCAGCTTGTCCCAAACACATGCACAGGGTGCAACCTTCATGGAGGTACTACCTCCAAATATGCAGCTCCAGTAAAGCTGTGACCACTGGCAAGAAGTGTTCTTGCTTGGGGTCAGGTGATCTGGACTGGTTCTACTCACAGTTCTGCCCCCCAAATAGCTATGGGATGCCTGGTTTTTCTGGGCCTTGGTGAAGTGAGAAGAATCATGTTTGTCTCAAACCCTTCCATCCTTCAGGGCCGAGGGGAGAAAATGGAGAAGGGAAAGTGTGTGGTAGGCACAGAAATGTCTGTTTTCACACAAGGGCTGCCCACTTCTGGGTGTGCCTCCAGGACCTAACTCAGTTGCTTTGGAAGACAGATAGGCTCCCTGGCCACTGAGACGACTCCTGGAAGTGCCGCTCTCCCTGCAAACACACATGCCAAGTCTTTCTTTCTCTTTATCTCTTAGGCTGCTCAAAACCTAGATTAAGCTCTGACTCACAGAACAGGTATGAGCCAGTGGGGTGGGAGACCCCAAGAGAAGACCCAAAAAGTTGGAAAGAGTAGCCCCATGAAAGAGGAAATTTTCAAGTAGAACTCATCCCACCCATTCAGTCAACCCTCTCCTCCTTCCCCCTTGCCTCTCCCAAACAGACACACGTAGACAAACTTGAGGAACAGGAGTCTGATGAAAACTTTCCTAAGAGTTTGAGGTCAGACCAAAGAATGACTTCTGCCAGCAGATGGTCTGCTAGTGAAACAGGAGAGGCCATAAGCACTGGGGAAACCTGCATCCGTGGGGTAGGGGACAACCAAACACCTCAGAGGCCATGGATGTCTGCTCCAATCTTTTAAAATCCCATGTCTCTTCATAGCTTGGAATTAAACTCAAAAGCACAGATAGAAACAGAGGTATCCCCTTTGGGAACCTTCCTCTCAAGTTCTCAGGAGCTCCAAAGCTACCCTCATCCCTCTGACCCCATCTTCCTTAGCCCAGAGTCCAGGGCCTGAGTGGGTTGGGCTTGGGAACAAGCACGCTTCCACTTCCTCCGCTCCTAGATCTGACAATGGTCCTTACCCTCCTCAAGGTTAGGTTTCAAAATGTACTTTCTCCAAGTCTACCTCAGAAACAAGGCCCTTATCACCCAGTGGAATGAAGGTGTTTTGTTATTTGTACGGTCTTTCTCTAAATAACATATACAATCTTAAGGAAGCCAAAAACCGGAAATGTTCCTATACCCCCAAATATTAAAAACAGCACTTTGTATAATGGCAAAGAACTGGAGACAAAAGTAGATGTCAGCTGACTGCACAATGACTAAAATATCACAGAGGCTACACCAATGTAAATGGAAAGAAAGAAAAGATAAAACTGAAAGCCTTAGAATTGTCTGAACCATGACTGAGCCTGGCCTTGTCAAAAATGATAAGAAAATGCCCCTCCTTTCTTTGGGGGTAGGGAGGGAATATGGAGTGGCACAATGTACATACTTGTCAAGACTTTTCCAATGTGTTGGTTATTTTTCCTTTTCTAATCTTTGTTACAAGGGATGGTCCCCAGAGTTGGAGGTGGGGACAGGGGAGGGAAAGGATGTATTTAATAGTGACAGTTAACAAAATGAGAGTTATCAAGTATCTCTCCTCCAAAGTGTCAGTGGCAGGGAAATTTAAGGGAACCCCTAAGAGGGTCATGTGTCTCACTCTACCCTCCCTGCCTCAACCCATTAGGTCAGGAGCTTCTCATCCTCACCACTTGGCAAACAATGTGGACTCGGAGATGTCAGGCCTTTGTCCTCCATGTGTCAGAGTCAGACAGGACCATTAGCAGTTAGCTAGATCATATGCACATCCCAAAGTTCAAAACCTGAAGGGACTGGGAACATGTCTGCTTCCCAGCCCTAAGGATGCATTCAAGGACTGGGGAAAGTTCCCATGCTCTAATAAGCATTAAGGCTGGAGTACTTGATGAGGCTAGACCAAAAACAGTAAGGTCTCTGACTTCCAGGAGAGACAAAAGGCAAGTTGGTCCCGGTCTATGATAACCAGGAGAGATAAAAGACATGGTCTCACTACCCAAACTCTAAGCGACAGGACTCTGGCCTCCCAAGCAATGTTCCTCTAGTAGAAATGACTTGGGGTGGGGACCTCAATTCCCTTAAAGAAAAGTCAGGGTAAGATTAGAGGACTGAGTGCTGGAAGGAACCTTGGACTTTAATGCATCAGCACTTCACAGTCAAAGGAAACCAAGGCCCAGGGAGTTTATGGCACTTGCCCAAGGTAACACAGGTAGTGTCAGAAGCAAAACTTGAACCCAGATCCTCTGACTCCAGTACCATGTTCTCTCCTAGGGTCCATCTGTAACAGCTGGAACAGATGCTTAGGTCTCATCTTTTTTATGTCATGGACCCCCTGGGCAGTCTGGTCAAGCCTATGCACCCCTCTTACACTGTTGTTAAATGCATGAGACAGAAGACAGAATTTTGAAGGAAATTAATAATATTGAAATAACTATGAAAATACTTTTTTAAAAAAGAAAAAAAAAACCAAGTTCATTTCACGGTCCCTAGGTTAAGAACTGTTGCTCTTGCTCCTTCCCCAGACTGTCCTCTGGAGCCTTGGTCAGTGCCAGGATCTGAGGGTTGTCCCATGAGGCCAAACCCAGAACCAGGCACCAAGGCTGTCAGCAAATAACAAGAGCTTTTATCAGGGATGAGTGGTGGTCAGGGTTTCAGAGGCATCTTCCTCCATCTTTCCCTCCGAGGCTATAGTCCAGCTGGAGTCTGAGGTCACACTGTCCACTTCTCACTCCGGGCCTCCACAGTTTGTACCAGACCTTTGCCCAGAATGGCAAAATCCTCCAAAATGGCCTCCACATTGGGCACTGTCATGAGGTCCCCACTCTGTGACACCACCATCCTCCCTTGCACACTGGTAGCCTGGAGGGTACAGAAGATGGAAAGGGATAGAGCAAAGGTAGGCCCAGGACTAAAGGGTGAACACAGGAACCAAGCCTCTGTGGAAGTCTGGGATGGGCAGGTGGGGAGAGCCACTACTGCAGAAAGCTGGGACACAATCCATGTGGAAGATGATCCCAGGACAGAGCACTGTATCTTATCTTTCAGGGGCCACTCCTTCCACCCAGCACAAGTGCCCACAGACACATCCATACCCAGATACTGAGATACACATTCCCCCATCCCCTCACCTTGAAAGGTTGTGGCTGGAAGCTATCAGGCCTCCATAAGACACCAATCACTTCTCCACCATGCAGATCATAGAAAAACAATGCCAAGTCTCCAAAGGTCTTCTAGGGAAACAGGCAAGAGGATAACAAGTCAGACTGCGTCAGAAGCAGAGCCCTAACCAGCCCTCAGGCTGGAATGAACATTTACCTGAAATGCCTTCTTCCTCACTAAACTATCCCTTTCTAATCAACACCTCCCCAAACCTTTCAGACTAAAGTAGGACTCATAACTTCCTTGTATGATTTCAACAACACAGGAACCTTCTCCACCAATGTAGCTCAAAACCCATCAGAGACATGGGATAAATAAGCAAAAGATCTGTGATTTTGACAGCATGGGGAGCTACTGGTGTAAGAACTAACTCTCAACAGACTGAAATCTGTCACTGAATGAAGAGGTAAATCCTAGAGTTTCCTGAAGTAGAGAAGTTGGGTGACTTGTCTAGGATCACACAGCTGGTGGCAGAGATGTTCTCTTAACTTCAAGCCAAGTACCCTCCTCTACCATAATACTTCTAACTCCTCTCAACCCCTAAAAAAAATACCACTACCATCTATTTCTAGGGGCAGCAAGCTGGTGCAGTGGATGGTGTCGGGTCTGGAGTCAGTTATAATCTGGCCTCAGGCACTTACTATGTGACCCTGGACAAGTCACTTAACCCTGTTTACCTCATCAGTTTCCTCATCTATAAAATGAGCTGGAGAAGGAAATGGCCAACCACTCCAGGATCTCAGCCAAGAAAACCCCATATGGGGTAAGGAAGGAAGAGTTGACATGACTGAAATGACTTAGTGGTAGTGCTGGTATTTTCATACTATCTCGCTGTAAGCTCACTTCTACCCTCCTACTCCATCCCAGTGAGGCTCCCAGACTCCTAAATCTAGAACTGGAGGAAACCTACAAAGATTATCTCATCCCCTGCCTTTATTTTACAGATGCGAAAACTGAGGTCCAGAGAGAGGTTAAATGGCCCAAATCTCATAGGTAGTAAGTAAACATCCAAGTGAGATCAGTCTTCTCATTTCAAAGGGGAAACTGAGGTTCAGAGAAGGGAAATAATGGAGTTGTTGGTAGAGCCAGGACTCGAACCCAGGTTTCCTGACTGCCCATCTAGGGTTCTTTTTACCACAGGATGACTCCTGCACAGTCCTTCTGCTGAACAGGGTGAGGCTGGGAGATGGGGAGAAAGTTATAGCCCAAGCACCAGGATAGGGATGGCTGATGACTCCCTCAATTAATTAATAAATCCAAATCAAGCCTCAGAAATGTCTGCCCAGGTTGTGTTAGACACAGGGAAAAGTTTGGAGAGATGGTCTCCAAGCTTCCTCCACGCCTCTGACCCTGTGAAGGAGAAGGATAAATGATCCCTACTACCTCCACCCTTGAAACCCACAATGACTCACCCTCTTCCCCATCTCCAACCCCTTGGTACACATCAAATTCTTCCCTCAAATAACTCCTGCAAATGTATTGTGAGCATGCCAGAAGTACCTCTTGGCCTATTTAAATCCCATGGGATGGTGAGAAGTCTGCTCTTTCGTGGGAGTGACAAAGGGAGGGGGCAGAGAAAAGGAATAGACATGGGGAGAGAAGCAGAAAAGGGGAAAACAAGAGCTGGGAGAGAGACAAGCACTGAGAAGAAACGAGGGGGAAATAAAGAAGGAAGGGAATGGCAGGAATGATGAGACTGTCAAGAAGCTGCTGCTAGACTGGGATTCAGGTGGCCAAAGCTGTCAAGTTCTACCTAGGAGAGGGGTGTAAGGTGCAACTTACTCTGAGCTGACTGAGGTAGAGGCTCGGAGGGTCATAGGAGAGGACGGGCAGCCGGGAGGAGGTGCCGGCATGCTGAAGGAGGCCTCTGCTGAAGGAGGCTGCTGGTGGGTCCACAGCCTCTTGGTGCCGGGGGATATGTCGGGGATTCAGGTGGATTAGTACATCATAGACATCCAGGGCTGGCCGGAATACCATCTTAAAGGAGGTGGTGAGCAAGAGTGAGTAGAGATGCCCCTCCCCCAACCCCATTCCAAGACATTACCATTACACACCTACAAAACAGAGGAAGCCCTAGGAAATAAGCAAGGCAAGTATGATCCCCACTTGATCAAAGGGGAAACTGAGACCCCAAGACATGAACTGATTCTCTCAAGGTGCCCTATCAGCTGGCCCAGTCAGGAATGACAGCATCTTAGAACATAGAATTGGATGGTTAGGACTGGCTGGATCTAGCCTAGCCCTTTTCACTTCTACTTATTGGTGAAGAAAACAGGCCCAAAGAGAATGGAGAACTGGCCAAATCCACAATTAGTGGCAGAGCCAGAGCTAGAACCCAGGCTCCTGTGAATAACAACAAACACTTCGGTGTAGAGGGTAAAGAGCAGCCAGGACACCAGGACTCTGGGCTTGTCACCTGAACTCTCTGGGTCACAGTTTTCTCAACTGTACAATAAGGGATTTGGACTACATGACCTCTAAGGTTGATCCTTACAGGTCTGGCCCTAGGATCCAACCTCCCCATAGCTTACCCCATTCTACAGAATCTTATACCCATCACACTGACCAAGATGACAAAGGTGGCAAGACAATGAATGTGGGGAGGCTCTGCAGGGAAAAAGGCACATGAGTGTACTGCTGGTGCAGCTGGCAACTGGTCCAGCCGTTGTGGAGGGAGGGCACTTTAAAAGGAACTATGCCCAGAAATTTCCCAAGCTGTACATGCCCTCTGTCCCAGTTCTACCACTATCAGGTGTATCCTTACCCCAAAGAAGTCAAAGACAGAGGAAAAGGATATATACATACAAACCTACTTAGGTACCAGTACCTTTCTTCATGGTAGCCAGAAAATGCAAACTTGGAAAGCCTTCTCCTGTTGGGGAACGGCTAAACAAACTATGGTGCGTGTATGTAATGGAATATACCATGCTCTGAGAAACGGTGAAATGGACAATTTCAGACATTTGTGAACTAACTGATGGGCAGAGGAGTGAGCAGAGCTAGAACAATTTAGGCAGTGATAACATCATAGAGAAAAATAACTTTGAAAAACTTTGGATTCTAATCGACACAATGACGAACCAAAAGTCCAGAAGAATGAAGATAACACATGCCACCCACTTCCTGACTGAACTTAAGATAACAGAGACATAGGTTGTTGGATATGGCTAATGTGGGACCACATAGACGATTATTAAAAGCTTTGGTTTTTAGCTCAATTGTGGGGGGAGGTGGAAGGTAGCGAGAGAGACAGATTAATTTTTTAAAATGTTTTAAATAAAAAGGAGCCTCACCCAAAATCTTCCCCCCAACTATCTCACCCGGATATCTCCAGAGTCAGAAGGATCCATCAAGTGCTTTTCTAGGATAGGCAAGGCTTTAGCTGCCAGGTTCACAAGGTGATGCAGGATCTGGAAGAAAGATACGTCAGGCCCAAAGATGCCCCACCTCATTCCCTACCAACAAATAAATCAGTAACTGGCAGATATCCACCTCTCTCTTCCCCTTCCTGAGGAGAGCAGCTTGACAGTGGAGAGAAGTGAATTTGGCCAAAAGTACAGGTATGCCTGGTGATTATGGGATTGAGGGCTATTTACCTGAGCCGAAGGTTTGTCCTTTGTCCATAAAGAGTGGCTTCGGTCTTGGGGGGTGGCAATGACCATGACAGGAAGGCGGATTCGAGATTCTAGGAAGTGGCTATGAATCTCTGCTTGATCCTCAGCTGGGGATAGAGGACTTGGGTGTCACAATCTCTATTATGCAACCCAACACAGCTCCAGACGTCTAGCTGCCTCCACCATTATTTTATAAATAAGTACGTACTTATGGATGTATATATGTGTATGTGTGTGTGTACATACATGTATATGTATATATATATATTTTGCAATTCTAAATAAAACAAGCATTTCTATGCACAATGCAGAAGAGAAGAATATGCTTGAAATTGTGAGTCTCTTATGTAAAGCTTGCTTTTAAGTATATGCTAAATTCACAATGTAATTTTCAAAGCTGTCAGGATTCCTCTTGGCCTTTCTTCTATCTTCTCATTTTTAAAAAAGGGTGATACAATGTTCATCTCATCAGAACCCTAGCTGTGCAGGGGGCAGATGCATGGAGAGATAATCAGGAAAGAGCTATTTCCCTTTTCAGAGACAGACAGACAGACAAGACACACACCCACACACACTCAACCCCCAAAGAATCCCACTCAGGTGGGCAGTTCAGCAGAGTGCTCAAGGCAGATCCAGAGGTCTGTCTCTAGGCCCAGGACTTCACCAATCTCAGTCACTCATCCTGATTTTTTTGCCCCTGTCCTAGACTATGCAGGGAAAGGCCCTAAAGGTCCCCTGGAGCTAACCAATCTCCTCCTCCCCACCCATTCCAGGTGATATCTGCCAGTGCAGGTAGAGGCAACCCTACGCTCCCACATGTGCACACACACCTGGGGAATTAGGAAGCTGACACTAAGCCTGCCTCCCCCCAGCCCGCTCCTCCTGGGGCCCAACAATGAGGATTAGAAGCCCCTCCCCAGTGCAGGGGGTTCTGGTTACTGCATAGCACACATCTCACCTCCCAGGTCTGGGCACACTGCCTAGCCAAGGTCATCTCACCCCTATCTTCCCACAACAGAGAGGGGGGTACCCCTTCACTAGCATTCCCTTATAAGCAGCTTCTATCCTAGTCATCCATTCTGCTCTACGGCCTTCAGTGACTACTGCTATGGCCCATCCACTACAGGATAAAATACAAACTTCTCAAGTTAAAAATTCAAGGACCCCACAATCTAGCCCCAACCTGACTACTTTATCACCCATTTATGCTTTTTTTCCTGCCAAAAATTCTTTCTTCCTCTCTCTCTATGGACTGTCCCCTTCCTTGAAGAAAGAACTCAAACCTCACCTCCCCCACAAAACTCAACTTCACTACTCCAGCCCATGGTAAAGTCCTCCTTCCTTTAACAGCCCCAGAATTAAAGAAGCTGAGCCACCCAGTTCATCCTTGGGCCATGCAGTCTTATTTTATTATTACTTTCAATTCCTACTTGGACCATAACCTTCTCAAGGGCAGGAAAGGGGGGAGAAGGGAGAGCAAGCAGGATAAGCAAAAGCTTATTGATCCACTGATTGGAAGAGACTCCACCTTAACTGCTTTCTACGGTCACTAGTGAAAAGTGTTTTCCCTCCCAATGCAATCCCTCCGGAGGCAGTCTCAGCCTTCCTCCTCTGGCAAATGAGATTAGAACAGCTCCCCTTTACTCACCTGTGAGTTCACCATTGAGGTTGACAATAAGGGGATTATTTTTCCAGTCAAATGTGGACAGCAAGGCTAGGAAGCGGAGAAAGCCAACCTGAGGGGAACTGAGGAAAAAGGACCTCTGAGAAAGAGCAGAGAACTCCGGACAAGGTTTCCTCTAGCTCTGGCTGGTTCTTACATCAACACCGCCCATCCCCCCAATCAAACACAAATCAGAGTCCAGACTCCTTAGGGAGGGATCTCCCGATGTAGTCCTCCCTTGCCTGATTTCCACCTCTACAGAGAATATGCTGATGATGTAGGACAGTTTCAGGTAAAGCCCAATGACATTCCCAGTCCTAGGGATAGGGACACAGAAGAGGCTGGGATGGAATGAAGCTAGCTCACCTGGGGGGGGTGAAGGGGGCAGGATGCAGGAAGAGGGAGGCAGCCAGTAGGTCCAGGCTCTCCTCTGTCAGTCCATCACTGAGGAGCTGGGCCCGGACCCAGCGCTTTGCCAGACGGGCCGCACCAGAGAAAGCTGAGTGCTGCTGCTGGAGTCTGGGGGGGGAGGGGGGAGGAAAAGAAAAGCAGGGAAAGTAGGACTAAGTCCCTGGCATCTGGGTGCTCAGCCTGGAAAAGGAAAATAGGAAGAGCACCCAGCTGCCCAACCCAGAGGGAGAAGACTGTGAATAAGAATCATGAGTCCAGGGATCCAGGAAAAGGCAAGGATGAAGGTGAAACAGGCATCAGGAAAGGGTTTAGGACTCAAGCATCCAGATTTCCAGAGGGAAAGATGGGATTAGGTAGAGAAGGTAGATAACTCAAATTTGCAAACCCTCCCCCTACAAGTCCCTCACCCATGCAAGGCACTAGTGAGCTGGGGCAGCTGCCGGGTGTCCCGATCTAGGAGGAGTGATGCAGGTGTATCTCTCAGTGTGATCATTCCTCCTGGGGTACAGGATTCCTTCAGGATTTGGGGCTCCCTGTGGTATGCCACCCGAACTCGGAAAACATAACCGTCCTGAGGAATAGGGGAGAGAGGTGTGGTGATAAAAGGCTCCCAACTTGTTCCCCAGTGCCCTCTGACACAGAATTGAATTTTAAAGCTGGGCCATCCCTCTTGTTAGAGGCTATCTGATTTAAAGATGAAGAGTCAATGACTTAACCTAAGTTCATACATCCAAGGGCAGAGCCAGGACTAGAAACCACACCTCCAGTCCAGTGAACTTTCTCCTCCAAAGTCCAACCTCCAACCCCTCAACACTTGCCCAACACACCTGTTCTGGCCACATTAGTACCTTGTAAACATCAGTGTGGGAGGCCTTAGCTGAACACCGGAGGCCATACTCCTGACTCAACACCTCTGCCAGGCGCAATTGGAAAGCAGCTCTAACTCGCTGTATGGCATCTGCATCCTGAGGCCACTGTCCACTGCCCTCCAGGTGACACACCACTTCAGAGAAGAAGAAGAGAGGTTAACTCTCTGGTCGGAACTCGAGTCCTCATTTCATCACCTAGAACCCCCCCTCCAACCTAAATCACTTGTGGTTACTATGTGTCCCAACACCCCCAGTACTTCCTCATACACAATTCCCTTACCATTTATGGGATCCACGAAGGCCGGGCAAGGTTTGCTGGGCCGAGGCAGCAACACGTTCCATTTTTCCAGGTGGTCATGGAATGTGAAATCAAGCCAAACAGGAACAGGGGAGAACACCTAGTTAAGGAATGTTTATTTGAGGAGAAGTTTGTGTTTTTGTGTGGCAGCTAGCAAGGACAGGGAAAAAGGAGAAGAGGAGACCTGGGGGGCAGTCCCCAGACCCCAGGACACTCACATCAGTATATCGCAGGGCAGCGTGAGCTCCCTGAACAGAGGTGACAGTCAGGGGCAGCCCTTTGAGACCCCACAGCTGGCGGCTCAGCTGGTCATAGGAACGCACCACCATGGCCAGAGCCTCCTCGCCTGTGCTGTGAGCCTGCCAGGGGAAATACAGGAACAAGGAAAAACCACCATTAAACCAATCAAGCATTTAATACCTATGGAAATGAACTGACTGAAGACGGATCAGAATAGCTGCACTGTGTCTCCCTGCTCTCTGACTGCTCCCCAAGAGCACCAGGGATGAGAGCAGTGGGGATGGCAGGCCTGCCTAAAGGCAGATGGGTAGGCCCAGTGCCTTATCCCTTCCTCCCATCCCCAGCAGCTGGTCTGTAATTGTGCCAGGATCCTAAAGCCCCCGCAGAAGTTTTGGTGGAGTCACTGCTCCATCTACAGAGCACTTTAGGAACTACACCTCTCCCAAGCATCCGTAAGGCACCAGACACTCCCTTCTGCAATGGGAGGCTCCTTTTTTAAGAAGCAGGTCGCATACTAACCAGACTGAGTACCATCCCCTAGGGTAGTGTTACTACACTGCCACCCCTCAATCCCAGGAGCCTCACCTCTTTGGGCGCTCTGATCAGAGGGTCCAGGTAGCCCCCCACATAATGGATGTAGGACTCAGGTATACCTGCATGTCTGGTAAGGAGAAATAAAGAGAAAGAAGATTGCCTACAGTGCTGTGCTACTAGTAAGAAAAGCAAACTCCGTCTTAGGCTATATTACTCTTCCAGTGACATGGTTGTAGCGTAGACCTGTTATTTTGAGGTGTCTCCGCCCGATGCAGGTCACCCACTGTCTGCACCCTCAGAGTCTCCGAGAAGAGTCAAGGACCCAAGATGCCATGCACCCGCCCAGGGTCACCCAGACAGGATGCCAGTTGGGGAACTTGAACTTAGGCTTCCCATGTCTTAAAACAAATCTCTAGCCATTATTCTATACTTCACCTCTTACTAGACAGGATTCCCAAAGTCTTAGTGAAATTTTTAGTTATTGGAGCTATTAAATAATTACTAATTTAAATTATTTAAAACTTAAAACTACACTGTGACTTTAGGGACGCCCTGCGTTACCACACTTAGTTCACATCTCACGGATAGCACTTTACAAGATGCCAAGAAGTCTCCGCATAATAAATCCTGAGGTGGGGACTGCAGATATTCATATCCCCATTTTACAGATAAAGAACCTGCAGTTCTATTCACAGTGTCTCTCTACTGATATATCCACAAGAGAGGGAGAGACACCTCAAAGCCCAGGCACATAAAGAATAGAGTACTGGCAGGAGAGGAGACTTAGGGGAGACTTGGCATACACAAGACACTTGAATATTTACTGAACTGAAACATAAGGCACAGAGCGGCCACCTCCTGCCTGCAGAACCCGGGGAGGAGGGCGGGCCGCCGTGAGTGATAAGGGCCCCCCACTTGGAGCCCCTGGTATCCTGTGAATCTTATCCTCCTTAAGAACAGAGTTAGGGGAGGTAAGCTGCAAATGTATTAAGGACATGGCAGGAGGGACTCCCAAATTAGAAGGAAGGTAATGACCGATGAATCCTCAAACACTTCTCTCCAGCTCTTAAGTTCCACTGGTCAGGAAAAACTAAGGGTGGGGAGACCGAGAGAAAGGGGGGAAAAGGACAGGTGACCCCAGCCCCCAAATCAGACCAAGAAAAGCCCTCTGAAGCATGGGACCCCCCCCACTCCCACCACGTCCCCAGGATTTGTGGGGGACAGGAGGCATAGTTGGAGGTGAATGGCATTCTAGTCTTAAGTAAAGAGCACTTTAGCAAATTGGGAGATTTGATCTCTCATTCTGGTAGCTGTAGGACCTTAAGCCAATCGATTGAAGAGGTTGGATTAGCTGATCTGAGACCCCTTCAAGCAACAGCAGTCTATGAAGGACACTCACAGTTTTAGGAGGTGAGTGATCACCTGGTGGGGCAGGAGGCGTTTCTCAGCCATGGATTCAGCCTTCCAAAGTACAGCCTCCCGGATTGACCCATCCTGGAAACGCCTTAGTTCTGAACGTGAGCCCCAGAACTGGCGGAAGTCAGTTGCCTGAAGCAGGGAAGGAGGCAGAAGTGGTACAAAACACAGCAAGAAGAGATCAGAGGAACTACAGCTCTTTCTTCTCTTTGAAACAGCCTAAAAAAGTCAATCTCCTCAACCAAGCTCAACTGGACACACTGCCTAATAGGACTAGGGTTCCCAACAGCAAGGTGCCCACCTCTCCCTTCCTCCCATCCTTGTCCTCACATTTCCTCAGGGTTCCAGGCTCCTCACCTCTGCATGATCAGCTTCAGGTCCCATCTCTAGAACACTGACCAGTCCCTCAGGCCGGAGCAGCAATCCCAGTGACAATGCAGTTTGATCCTTGTGTTTTGGGGGGTTCTGGTTGATCTCCCACTAGAATGAGGGGCAGGGGGGAAAGAAGAAAGAAGAAATACATGATCTGGATCCCTATGGGTCAGATGCAGTCCACTCCTTTTCCAATGCTTTATCCAATATCATCCCATCTCCTTCTTGAAAGACCCTTGGGAAACTTCTGTAGCTTATTACACTGCTTACTTGGGGTACAGAGGCCCGAGAATGGGTCAACAAGGTCAAACGGGAGCCCAGGCCCCGTTCCAGGAGGGCAGTTAAGGTGGGAAGTATGGCAGACACATAATCTCCTCCATGGTCCTGCAGTTCTGACCACAGCTTCAGCCTTTGGCAGGCAGCATACAGACAGCTCAGGGGATATATACTAGGGAGAAGGGAGGGGTCAGGAAAGAGAGGAGAAAGAATAAAGAAAACTAAGACTCCCAAGGTGAACATTATTGAGTAGTTCTGTTAGCCCTCTCCAGGATGCCCACCTGGATTTCCCTCCCTTCCTCTCATTCCACCCCCCACACGCCATCTCACTGAAGAACATGGTCGAAGGTTCGGATCATTGGTTTGGGTGTCATGAGCAGCATCTGGAAGCCATCTACAGTCTTATCATCCAGCACAGCCATAGACAGCTGGGCTTCATGCTGCACCTGAAGGAAAAGGCCAGATGGGGGAAGCTTAGGAGAATGGGCAAAGGGATAAGCTTGCCCAGAGAGCAAACAGCACACAGGCTGGAGCCTCAGCTGCTCTGACCTCTACGTGCTTCCCCCAGATCTGGAGCACCTGGAAGGACACTGCACAGACACAGAACTCGGCCCCAGAGAAAGCTTTGGCAGTACCACCCGGTGACTATGCATCCTCTAGTGTCCTCAACACAGAATAAAGAGATGCAGATACCTGCTGGTATGTAGGAACCGTGACATCAGCACAAAGATTAAGGTGGCCTGAAGGATCCACAAAGACCACGGAGAAGGCCTGATGGAAGTCAGCCACAGCTGGCTGAGATAGAAGAAAGCAAAGAAATCAAGAACAGAAGAAGGAAAGTTGAGCCAGGGCCCTCAGCCCCACCATCCCTCTCCCAGATACTCTCCCCTTGAAGGAAGCCCCTCTCTCCCCAGGCCCCAGCCATTTCCCCTTGTCCCCATCCCCAATATCACCCCACTCTTCCCACCAGGACTCCCACTGACCAGAGATGGATCCGAACTACGACACAAGCTGATGCCACTGACTGTCAGATCTGTGGCGGCTGGAGTTGGGAGTGACAGAGGAAGACGTGCAACAGGTCAGCCCTTGAGCAGTGAGGAGGAACACCATCCAACCCTATTCCCCATGCTTCCCACCCTGACCTGCCCTCCCCCTCTGACTCACTGAGCCACTAGAGACCTCAGACGCTATTCAGTTCAAACCGCTTCCCCCAAAGGAATCCCCACTGCAATACAGCACAGTGTCATCCAACCTGACTTGCAGACCTCCAGCTAGGGGAAACCCATTACCTGCAGAGGCAGCTCATTCTGTTTTTAGATAATTCTCATTATTAGTAAAGCTTTCCTCACACAAAGCCTAGAAGCCTGGAAACAAACAGAACTAGTCCAACCCCCCTTCCACACTGGTAGCCTTTCCAGCTTTTGAAGACAGTGTTCATGTCTTCCTTCTCTCCCCAGTTAAACACCTGCTGTTCCTTCAATCAACCCCATGTGGCACTAGCTGTACTAGCTGCCTTCCCCTAAAGTGGTCCCTGCCTTCTAAGGTGTGGTGCCTAGAAGTGCACCAATCTGCCAGGGCAGACCACAGGGGGACTCTCACCTCCTCATTCCTGGAAGCTTTGCCTTCCAAATGCAGCCTAAGACTGAACTAACTTTTGTTGGTTGCCATATCACACTGTTGACTCATGCTGAGCTTGTCACCCATTAAAAGTCCCCAGATTTTCTTTTAGAGAGATGTCAAGTCTTTCTCCCTCTTGGACTTGTGAAGTCAATTCCTCTCTAGGTCTCATTCTACTTGTTTATACAGGACTGATAATTAATAGTCCAATGCAACACCACCTAAAATCAGTGGGAGAAATCTGCCCCAAAGCCCACAGTTTCTTCGTCCACCCTCATCTATGTCTCCACCTCACCTAGGAACTGCAGAACATTCCTCAGCACTTGATAGCCACTCATAGACTTGCTGACTTTTCTAGAAGACACTAAGAAGGCCACCAGCATGGAAACAATGAAGCCACTGAAGCCTCTGGTGCCCTAGGGGAAAGTTTGAGGATGGAAAGGTTGGCCTTGGAAGAAAGAGCTCCTTCAGCCCAACCCAAAAGAGATGGATGATCCCAGGCAGGAAGAGGATATACGAGTGGCACTCCCTGGTACCACCACCCAGACCCAACACTGTCTACTCTGGGACCAAGCCCTGGCTATGGTGGCAGGGCATGGTTCCCAGGGAAAGACCTGGAGAGCAATGCTTCAGAGAGGCTAGAACAAAATGGGGCATGCCATTCCCAGGCCGAACCTTGTCCAGATTACGCTGCCGCAGCCAGACTTTAAGCAAAATGATGCCATCCCGAAGGCCAGGGGAAGAGGCAAGCAGGGCTGACAAAAGGTGAAGGTGAGATTCCATAACTTCATCACAAAGGAGCAAGGTGTTATAATGAGGAGTGGGAGGATCCAGGACAGCTGAGGTGGGGGTCAAATCAGAGAAAGAATATTAGTAAAGAAAAACTAGACTCCTTCATTTCCCTAGACTGTCTTCTTCATTTCCCCCCAAAATCCTCCACCCCATCATCACACCTACTTCCAATCCTCCCCCAAACATGCCTTTTTCTCCCTAAAGTCTCCCCTACTCTTGCCCTTACCCTCCTTTGGGGTAGTCTTGTCCCAGAACCAGGTGGTACGGACATTGTTCTTGGAGGGCAGCAGACGGCAGAGACGAAAGAACCCAGGTGGGGGGCAGGGGTATAGGCGCACAGTGACCAGCCGCTCATCCTTTCCTGAGGAGAGGTAGGGTACACTAAGATCATGGATTTCTTCTCAGCCTAGAGGTTCTCCAAGAACTGGGTTCATCCTACTGGGAGAGTCTAGAGGACAGGAGATCCTGCATGCTACCTTAGTCCAGGGACCCTTCCAGGGCAAAGTATCATACTTCTGCATATAGCATGTACCTGCAGGACGGAGCAGCAGCAGGGGCTTCAGGTGACAACCATTTATGTAGGAGAAACGGACACTGCCAAAGAGGGGGTCCTGGGACAAGTGGTAGCCCAGATGAGCTATGTAGAGGGCGCGCTTCCTTAGGTAGCGCTGATTTAGTCCATCCTTGTCCTGTAGGATCTCCTGTAGACAGAGAAAGAGCAGTACGGACCAATACTAGATGATGAGAAGAAACAATGTGTGACAGAGAAGGGACCAGTGTGGGATTGAGCCTGAAATTCCAGGCCTCACTATCATTCATTAATTGTACGAGCTCTGGCAAATGACTTCGATTTTCTGGTTAAGCTAAATATGGAATGTAATACCACACCCACTCCATAGAATAGGACACTGAAGCTCAGAGAGGATCAGTGACTTGCCCAAGATCACAAAATGAGTTTGTGGTAGAATCTAGACTGGAAATTGGCTCTCCTCACTCTCAGCCCACCCTCATCAAATAGGCGGACATTTCTAATGGTAGTTTCAATGATTTGAATGTAGGTTTTAATGGGGAGCCAAGATCTGTAACAATAATTATTGCTTTTCCCAAACTTCTTTAATCATTGTAGCTTCTCTCAGAGATTACTTATTTTATCCTGTACCTATCTTAATGATAAAAAAAAAATAGCTAGTATTTACAGGTATAGCATTGACAATATCCCAAGTACTCTGATAAGTGTTTTACAAAGATAATCTCATTTGTTCCTCACAACCTCGTGAGATAAATGTTGCTATTTATGCCCATTTTATAATCAAAGAAGCTAAGGTAAAAAAAAGCTAAGTGACTCGCTGAAGGCCACCCAGCTGAGTATCTGAGGCCTGACTGCGCCCAAAGGCCCCATGCACTGCACCATGGTTGTCTGCATCTTGTTTCCCCCATTAAACGTAATGTTTCTGAGAGCAGGGCTGTTTTTTTCAGCTTTGTATCCCCAAAGCTTAGCACAATGCCTGGCAAAAAAGTCACTTAATAAATGCTTGGTGACTTTGACCTCATTAAATGCTGTTTTCTAAGCCTTTTCACACATACTGACTACCTTAATTTAACCCTCAAAAAAACCAGGTAGCAGAGAAAGGCATCTAGAGACCGGTGCATTTTAGAGATGAGAAAATAAAGTTGTACATTAAGCAGCTGGCAAAAGCCAGGAGTAGGCAGAATTCAGATGGATTCCCAACGTGGGGTTCTTTCCACAACGCTGATCCGGCTAAGATGCAACCCTCCCTTCCTCCCACCAGATCATTTTCACGTTGGCTGGGCCAAGTTCAGGACTACAATTATGCAGACAGCACCTGGCTAAAAAGGAAATCAGGAGCATTCTGGACCTAGCTTGCAATTCTAGTCTCCCGCCCTCCCACTTCTCTAGCACAAGCCTTACCTTTGGCATAGTCAACATTACATCCACATTGACCTCTGGTCGGACACAAGTTCCTAGCAGGTAGCTGCCCACCACAGTGATCTGAGTGGGAGGCAAGAATTGGAAGCGACCTTTCACGGCATAAGGCTTCTGAACGAAGGGTACTTTTACACCTTTGGGCAGCCACGACTGGTCTGTCATCTGAGAAAGGAGCAAAGTTGGGAGGGAGTATCAAGGGAGAAAGAAAAAGAGAGAAAGAAAGATTGGGGAAAAAAAAGGGCACGAGTGTGAGTGGACACACAAAAGAAACAAAGGCAAAAGACTCAAGACGGATTATACCTAGCCCTCAGGTGCAGAAAGCTCTGATGTTACCAGCCCATTTCCTCTGGCCTTTGGGGCCCTGCAGCTCCAACCCTGGCTACCAGCTCAAGAATACTAATATCTCCATGCCCTGGGTCCTATATTTCCTGGGCTGAGCTTCAAGGAAGGGAGAGGGCTCCTGGGCTCCCTGTCCCCTAGCCAGTAGTGACTATGTCTTTGGGACTCTGGGGACCCAGAAATTTAGATGTTCTAGTCATAATTCCAATTCCTAAAGAGTTCTCTTCCTGTCCCAACCCCGACATCTTCTCCTAGATAATTCCATCCAACCACTGTTTTCACACTGGCCCAAACTCACCTCAGACACCTTGGTTGAAGGGACAGTAAGAAGTCGTTGCTTAATCTCATGTAAGAAGGCATCAATCCGCTGTTGCTTCTTCTCTTTCAGCTTCACCTCCTTCAATAACTCCTCCATCTAGAGGGATTGGAATAACCAAGGAGGTCTTCAAAGCTTTCCTTACACATCAAAACCATAGCTTAAGTGGTCACAGTGAGGCCACTAGAAATGAGGAGACCTATTGGGTCTCCCCCATCCCACTTTCTTCTAGTCACAGGTCCTAGATCTTGGAGGGAAAGGGAATCCCAATTTTGACCTCCCCTCATACTTGTCCAGTCTCCTCTTGTGTTTGCCCCAACAAAGACCTCCCTACTTCAGTTCATCCACTGGGAACAATGAACGTTCTTCATGCCTGGGAGTGAGGGGGGATTTCTCTGCAACCTTGTTTCTTTGAACAGGAAATCACTAGGTGTCTCAGCTCACCTAAACATCCCAAAGGGGCCTGTAGACAACAGAATTACTAAGGTGGGCAAAAAAACTGAGATTATTACTCACAGGTATGAGCAGTATTGCCACTCTAGCGCCAACTACCTAGCACATTCTCTATCAAGTATGTCACATGATAATATATGCCTGTACTAACTGAGCAGGAAGAATACTGGCCTAGGAGAAATGAGACTCGGGTTTACTTCTCATTCCTGCCACTAACTAGTAGGTCTCTTCACCTCTCTGAACCCTAGATTCTGCTTCTCCTAAAAGAAGGATGTAATGGTCCCTAAGATCTTTGTCAGCTCTCACATTCTATAATGAATACCAGGGGAGGAGAGGAATTAAGTACTAATATATCACCTACTGTGTGACAGGCACTGTAGTAAGTGCTTTATAAATATTATTTCATTTGATCATGACAGCAGCCCTCCACGGCAGGTGCTGTTATGACCACCATCTTACAGCTGAGAAAGCTGAGGCAAACAGAGTTTAACCGATTTGCCCAGGGTCACACAGAAGTGTCTCCCTGCTTCCTGCTCCAGTGCTCTATCCACTGTTACCTAGCTGCCAAAATATTTATAGCCTTTTACAATTTTCAAAGTACTTTTTAAAGATTTCAATAGGATATACACTCCTTGAAAGTAGAGACTGTTTCCTCCTCCTTTTTTTGGTGTGTGTGTGTGTGCGTGTGATTGTATCCCAAGCACCTAACACAATACCTGCAGATGCTAATCTGATGTTTTTCAATTAAAAGATTTCATCTGATCATCACAACATCCTGTGAAGTGGACAGGGAAAGGGTTAATTTCATTTTACAGGTGAAAAAAACCAAAGTTCAGAGGCTGCATGACAGTTTCAAAGTCAGACAGGGAATAAGAGGTGGGGCCAGGACTAGAACCCAAGTCTCATGACTTCTAATGAGGTGTTCTTCCTCTCTGGCTCACAACTAAGAAAATGAGGTACTGCCTCTGAGGAATCAGCACTATGAGATTATAAGACATCACACTTGACTTTAGAGAGGGCTAGGGAATCTTCAATTCAGGAAGCCCCCTTGGAGCCTGCAGAACCCAACTACTTAGCCTCACCTATCCATTTCCATCAGCCCCTTCCATTCCTCCCTCCCCAGGTCCTGACCTGCATCCGGAGGAGGTTGGAGTGGAAAAGGTTTTCTGTCTCTTTCATCTGGCTTAGCTCTTCATTTGTGGGCTGTTTGTATAGCTGGGCTTGGCTCAGCTCCACAGGCAGCAGGAGTCCCCCATCATGAGCCCTCGTCCGACGCTTCTTGGAGGGAGGGGTATCCTTCTTGTTTTCCTCTGACTCCATGTCTTCCATAATGGGTTCTATCACCTGTGGTCGGAGAGATGAAGGTGGTCACAGAGATGACGGAGGTCACATACTCAAATCTGACCCCTGTATATGACCTCACTCCCTACTTTTATATCTTATAAGGCTCTGCTCTTTTACCGTCTCATATGGGTGTGGACAAAGTCATGTAGCATCAACCCAACCTGAAGGAAGAACCAGCGACTAATATGGTATGATTTACTTCTTCTCCTTCCTAAAGCTGCCTATCCCAGTGCCTGAAATTCCAAAAAATGATATTTCCTTTTACTGCCCTCTCCAGGTTCCTTTTCTAAACTGCAGAGTCCTGCGGGAAAGTACTCTTATTCAGACCCTAAGACTTCAGAGTGGATAAGCTTATTAACTGTTTTCTTTCTGGACAGGAGGTAGAAGGGCTTTAAACTCCTCAGGGAGAGGAAAGTATATACCAGAGGTAAGTTTCATAAAAGTTGGCCTGCCCTGAATATACATACATACATACATACATACATATATATATACATATATATACATATATATATGTATGACTTGAAACTAGAAGAAACTTTGTATCTTAATCTTTACATCTCTTTCAAACAGGTTCAACAAATCAGATCCTCTCCTATAGCAGGGCTTACCTATGTAACAGTTACTACATGTGACATACACAATGTAGTACATAAGTGAAACATTCATTGACACAGCATTTTACAGACAAAAATACAAAGATCTTTAGAAGTAAAATGATTTATTCAAAGTCAACAAACACCTTGCTGTAAAAATAGGACTTGAAACCCAGGTCTTCTGTCTTCATATCTAATGCTCTTTCCCTGCTTGATGTGTATATTGGAAACAAGAGATGTCAGATTTTCCCTAGTATTTCAGGTATTACTGTACAGAACCCGTGGTATTTATATTTTCTGTCAGTCATGTCAGGAAAGATAGAGAGTGCTAAGCACCAACCTAAACAAACACGTTTTCCTCTTCTTTTCACCTGTTCCAAGTTTCATCTCCTTTGAGAAATATGCCCACCCTGCCACCAAACCAAAACATTTTCCTCTTCTTTTTCACCTGTTCCAAGTTTCATCTCCTTTGAGAAATATGCCTACCCCACCACCAAACCAAAAGTGATCTGACTTACTACCTATAACCTACCAATCAATATTTATCAAACCCCACTATAAACTCAATTATGAACTCAAAGAATCAGGAAGAAAGGACAACTCATAGTCTGGGAAAGAAAAACAAAATGCAGTTCGAATGATGATAATACCAGACAGGAAATGGCAAGAATCAAATAAATAGAACAGACAACAGCAGAGACTGGGAGTTAGGAGATCCAGGCTCTCATTCATGGCTCTGCTGATACTTAACAAGTCATTTCATCTTTCTAAGTGTGTTTCCTTGTCTCTAAAATAACAACACTGGATGACAGACAATAGAATGTTAGAAACAGAATGGACCTCAGAGGTCGTCTAAGTCCAACTCATAACCTAAACACGAATGTTCTCTTCAACGTATCGGATGACTGGTCACCCTACTTCTGCTCTATGGAAGAATCCACCACTCCTTGAGGCACTTTGGAGTAGTATAATTATTAGGAAGTTTTTCCTTGTTCCTGGAGGATTTCTGTAATACTCCCCATTGCTCCTAGTTCTGCCTATCTTCTGGAACAAGTTCAGTCCTAAACATGACAATGTGATTTCAAATAATTGAAGACAGCTATTAATATTCCCCCAAATATTTTCTTCTCCATGCTAAACATTCCCCATTGCTTCACCATATTCTCACACATGATATTAGGACCCTTTACCATTATGGTTCAACCACTCTTGAGGTTGTCAATCTCTCCTTATAATGTGGTATCTTTTTGTGAATACAGTAAGAGCAACACCTTCCACTTTTCCAACAATGCGAATCTCTTAACATGACCCAAGATCACAGTTTTTCAGGTCAATGTACGTGATTTTTGGACTCATATTAAGCTTGTGGGTCACAAAAAACCTAAAATCTTTTTTTTGGTGAACTGCTGTCTAGCCCCACTTCTCCCATCTTATTCTCATGAAGTTGATTTTTGACCGAAAATAAGACATTTTATAACTGTCCTAATTAATTTTATCATCTAATCTATTTGACATGGCCCAAGGTTAGTATCTTGCCTATCCAGATCCTTTCGGGATACTATTATCCAGCAGGTAAAACCATCCCTCCCAGCTTTGTATCATCTCCAAATATGTAAATAATAGGAGCAAAAAAGTAGCCATTTAATGTTCACTTAACTGATCCTGATAAGCATGCCCTCTACTACTTTATTCAAGTCACTGATAAAAATGTTAAAACAACAAACAGCCAAGAAAAATCCCTGAGGTACTCCTGACTGACCTCCGGGAAGGAAGAAGTGCCTCTGTTAACTATATCTGTTTTAGTCAGGTCATGCAAGCAGCTCGGAGTCCACAGAACTGGATTAGCTCTTCTCCAGTGCACATCTCACCACCCTGACCACAAGAAAAAAAGCACGAAAAACTTCATTCCACTTCTTTTTACAGACGTTTTCCTTTTAGCCCACAGTCTTAAGAGTCATTCCCGGCACAATAATACCGAGGATTTATCATTTATCCGTTTAATTTGATGAAGACGCTACACTGCTCTCCCGAACCGAGCGCGCTAAACCTTTCAAAGCTGGATCCTGGTCTCAGCCCCCCTTTTCCTTATGTACCCACCAAAGACCCACCAACAACGCTCCAACGCCACGGACTCGTTAAAGGCCCGCCGCGCTCCAGCAACGCCCCCCTCCGCTCTTTAGGGCGCTGGGCCGGTAGAGCCTCCCCCCAGGCTGGCAGATGAGCTGCTCTCCAGGACTGGGGGTGAGCCTCTCCTCCCCGACCCGGGCGGGCACCACGCACAGCACGACCTGCGCCTGCCCCGGGGCTTTCGGGCCAAAGACCCGCGGCTCAGCAAACCCTGGCCGCCCAGCACGCGGAGATCCGGGCTCCAGGGTCTCCCTGAAATCCCTCCCTCTGCAGAGTTAGCGGATAACGGTGCCCCCAAAACCCACGGACCCTCCCGGGCGGGAGACCTGCCTTCATCACCTCGGGCTCTTTGGGAGCCCTGCGTGCCGGGGTTCCTTCGGGCGCCGGCCCCATAACTCGCGGCGCAAAGCCCTACACCGCGGCCGCTCCCCACGTGCGCGGAAGTTCCTGACCTGCGCCTTCCCCCCCGGACGAGCGCGCGACCCGAGCCCACCCCCATTGGTTGATCGCTGAAGCGTTCCTTTGCCATTGGGCCCAACGTTCTCTGCGCACCGCCCCTTTTCCAGGAGAGAGGGAAGGTCAAAGGGCCTAGGGCGGGGTTTCGCATTGCGGCGTTTTGCGACAGTGAAGCGGAAGTCCGTCAAAGGAAGCCCTGGAGGGCGTTTACTCGCGCCTGCGTGGTTTGTGCTCTGTGACCGAAGAACGGATGGTGATCTTTTCCCGCTAGGGTTCTCTCTCAGCTGCGTCTGCGTCCTCCCAGCCCTAGGCGCTCGGTCCGTTGGTTACGGCCCGTGGAAGGACTTCCTCCGGCTCCTGCCGTTCGTTGGTTACGGCCCGTGGAAGGACTTCCTCCGGCTCCTGCCGTTCTCTCGGCCTTATTCATGATTCTCCCCGTTCTCTTCGACCTTGGGTGGTTGGGATGGAGAGGAGAAAGGCCCTCCAGCTGGGAGCCGGATGGACACTGGGGGGCTGATGTTTTCTTCAGGGTGGGAGTCCGTCTTTCTCAGCCCCAGTTTCTGTCCGAATGTCAGGCTGCCCGGGGGGGAGAAGCTTCCTGGGGTGCCGTCGTCCCTCGGGGATTTGGGGAGTTGTGTCCTTGGCCTGGACACCCCAAGGAAAGCCTGGTGTCCTGCCCGAAGAAATGCCAGGCAAAGGCTGGGTTCATTTCCCAGTTTCGTTGTCCTTCAGCCTCTGGATCCTAAGATTGCTGTTAAGGGTCGGCAGGGACCTAATCTACTTCCAGTTATAGTTCCAGAGTTCTTTTAAAGCTTTAATCCTTGAGAAAGATTTCTAGGCTGCTTCCCCTCATTTCCTCTCACTCGCAGTTCTCTGCGCCTGACAAGTTCTGCCTTCATCCACCGAAACTGCTTTCACCAAAAATTACCAATGAAGTCTTTTAAAAAAAAATGTGTAGCCTTCATTTAAATTATTTGGAATTGCTGGTTTTCTTCCCCTCACGTCTCTGCCACCCCTTGAGCAGGCAAGAAATGTGATAAATCCATTTTACGAGGGAAATCAGCAAACCATTTCTGTATTAGCGACGTTGCAAAAATAGAGAAAAAGTGACAAATAATTCTTTAGTCTGCACCCAGACCTCATCTGTTCTCTGTCTTTCTCTCTCTGTCTCTGTCTCTGTCTCTCTCTCTCTCTCTCTCTCTCTCTGTCTCTGTGTCTCTGTCTCTCTCTCACACTCTCTCATAGCATTTTTCATCATCCGTCCTTCAGAATTGCCTGGAATTATTGAGAATAGCTCAGTCGTTCCCCATGGATCAGACAACATTGCTGTTCCCGTCTACAGAGTTCGATTTCTGCTCCTTCACTTGGCCTGAGTTCATGCAAGTCTTTCCAGGATTTTCTGGAGCCATCTAGCTTGCCTTTTCACAATATTATTCGGTCGCAATCATATACCACAACATGTTCAACCATTCCCCAACTGATGAGCATCCCCTAGGTTTCCAGTTTTTCTCCACCACAATAAAGAGGAGCTACAGATATTTTTGTACATAGGAGTTCCTTTTCCTTTGATTTCTTTGGGATACAAGTAGTGCTATTGCTGGGTAGAAGGGTATGCGCAGTTTTGTAATCCTTTGGGCATAGTTCCAAATTGTTCTCCAGAATATTGGATGAGTTCACAACTCCACCCACAGTTCACTAGTATCCCAGTTATTCTACATCTCCAATATGTGTCATTTTCCTTTTCTCTGTCATATTAGCTGATCTGGTAGGTGTGAGGTGGTACCTCAGAGTTGTTTTCATTTTCATTTAGATAATTTTTTCATGTGACCAGAGATAGCTTTGATTTCTTCTGAAAACTGCCTGTTCGTATCCTTTGACCATTTATCAATTGGGGAATGACTCAGAGTTTTTATAATTTGACTCAGTTCACTTTATATTTCAGATGAGGCCCTTGTCAGAAAAATTTACTGTAAAAATTTCCCCCCAGTTTCTTGCTTTCTGACTAATCTTGGCTGCATTGGTTGTGTTTGTACAAAAACTTTAATATAATCAAAGTCATCCATTTTATTTCGCATAGACCTTATCTTGGTATGTGGTGGGAAATATTGGTCTGTATCTTTGTTGTTGTTTGTTTCAGTCCTGTCCATGTCTTTGGATTTTCTTGGCCAGCATACTGGAATAGTTTGCCATTTTTTTTTTTTTTGTCCAGCTCATTTTACTGATGAGGAAATTGAGACAAACTGGGTTAAGCAACTTGCCCATGATCACACTGCTAGTGATTGTTTGAGGCCAGATTTGAACTCAGGTCTTCCCAGTTCTAGACCCTGCACTCTCTTCACCATGCCACCGAGCTGCCCTGTTCTATACCTAATGTCTGCCAATCTGCTTTCCGGTTTTCCCAGCAATTTTTGTTATATAGTAAATTCTTATCCCAAAAGCTTGGATCTTTGGATTTATCAAACAGTAGGTTAGTGTGGTCATTTACTACTGTGTATTGTGTTCCTAATTTATTCCACTGATCCACCACTCTGTTTCATAGCCTTTACCAGATTATTTTCATGATTACCACTTTGTAATATCATTTGAAATCTGGTACTGCTAGACTGCCTTCACACTTTTTTCATTGATTCCCGTGATACTCTTGACCTTTTATTCCAGATAAATTTTGTTATTCTTTTTTTTAGATCTATAAAATAATTTTTGGTAGTTTGATTGGTATAGCACTGAAGAAGTAAATTAATCGAGGCAGAATTGTTATTTGTATTGTATTGGCTTGCACCATCTGTGAACAATTAGTATTTCTCTAGTTGTTTAAATCTATCTTTATTTGTGTGAAAAATGTTTTGCAATTGTGTTCCTATAGTTCCTGGGTTTGTCTTGGCAGGTAGACTCCCAAGTATTTTATATTATCTGCAGTTATTTTCAGTGCAATTTCTCTTTTTATCTCTTCCTACAGGACATTGTTGGTAATATATAGAAATGCTGATGATTTATGTGGGTTTATTTTGTATCCTGCAACTTTGCTAAAGTTGTTAATTGTTTCATCCAGTTTTTTAGTTGGTTCTCTAGAATTCTCTACATATATCATTATATAACCTGCAGAAAGTGATACTTTTGTTCCCTCGTCTCCCAATTCCTTCCATTTCTTTTTCTTGTCTCATAACTATTGCTAGAATCTCTAGTACAATGTTGAATAATAATGCTGAAAACATACTTCCTTGCTTCACCCCTGATCTTACTGGGAAAGGATTCTAGCTCATCCCCATTACAGATATTTTAGATAACCATATGATTTTTGATGTTTTATTGATATGGTCAGTTATGCTGATAATTTTCCTAATATTGATCCAGTCTTGCATTCCTGGTATAAATCCTGGTCATAGTGTATGATCTTTGTGATATATTGCTGTGATGACCTCGCTAGTATTTTATTTAAATTTTTTTGTATCAGTATTCATTAGAGTCTATAGTTTTCTTTCCCTGTTTTTGCTTTTCCTGGTTTAGGTAGCAGCACCATATTTGTCACACGAAAGGAATTTGGTACGAGTCCCTCTTTGCCACTTTTTCCACTAGTTTATATAGTATTGGAATTGTTGTGGTTACTGTTTGTCCTTCATTCCTGAAGAGGGTCAGCCCTTGCAAGTGACTTGGATTGAAGTGAGGCACGGCTGTGCAGAGTCACCAGCCTCCCTCTTTTCTCTGGAGGCATCTGGGTCCAGTGGCAAGACATCATCAGGACGAATTATATTGTATTGGAATAGTGGAGGTGATATTGGTATTCTTTAAATGTTTGGTAGAATTCCCTTGTAAATCCATCTGGGCCCGGGGATTTTTTCTTAGGGAGTTCATTTATGGCTTCTTTAATTTCTTTTTCTAAGATAAGGTTAAGTATTAGATTGCCTTCTCTCTTAATGCGGAGAATTTACATTTTTGTAAATATTCTTCTACTGCATTTAGATGATCAGATTTTTTGACATATAATTGAGAAAAATAGATCCTAATAATTGCTTTAATGTCATCTTCATTGGCAATGCATTTACCCTTTAACATTTTTTAAAATTTTATTTTTGTTACATTTTAAGTTCTGAACTGTTTCCTTCCTTCTCTCCCTCCCCACCTCACACTAGAGAGGGCCACCACTTGACACATGTCTACATATGTGTGTATGTGTATAGATAGAGATATAGATAGATGTAAAACCACACTATGCATACTTCTGTTTATCAGTTTTTTCTCTGGAGGGGGGTATCATCTTCACCAGTTTTTACAAAGGCACCATGTGCATAAACCATGAGAATTATATAAATTTCTGTTTCCATTCAGCAAATGCTAGAGTTGTATCATCTCTTATTTTTCTAGTTCTATTCAAGTTCTTAACTTCTTTCTTGTTTATTTTTTGGTTTAGATTTCTCTAGTTATGAATTGGATATATCCAGTCCCTTCCATTTCACTACTTCCTTCCAATTCATTGACCTGTTTCTTTAAATGTTTAGATGGTATTCTTGTTATGGAATCACTTCCCGTCTCCCCTGGGTTCTGGCCATCTTTCTGTTCAATTTTATTTGGATAGAGGAATGGGCATTACCTCCCTCTAAATGAGTACCTGAAAAGGCCAGCCTAAAAAGGCCAAGGTCTCTCATTCCATCCTGGGCCATTTCCAGTCACTCTGATGCACTGATAAATATTTGGCCACTGGATCCAGATGACTCAGGAGGAAAAAGTGAGTTTGGTGGCCTTGTACAGCACCCCCCTCACTCAAAACAAAGTCAAGCGCAAGTCATGTCATCATTTCTCTGATGTCATGGTCTTCTTTGAAAACAAAGGATGAACACAGAGGATGGAGGAACTTCATTTCTTTTGTTGTCGGATTTTTCCTTTTGATGGCTTTTTGGGTGCATGTGCTTGGACCCAAATTCTAAAATCACATTTGTCTTTAAAAATCACATTTCTCTCCAGCTTCAAAACACTATCTCAGGCAGTCTCCCTCCAGCTCAAGGACAGCCTGCCCCAGCATGAATCATTATCTCCCTTCCTGCCACAGTAGCCAGCTGCATGTATAGAATTTATCACTTAGACCCAGCTGCATGCTGACTGAACTGTCTGTGCACTGGGTCATAACGACATTTATTACTCACTGACCAATCATACGTATCCTATACTTAGTATGTGTACTCCCTTTCCATTTATCTTGTCTAACAAGACATTGATGAGAGCAGTCTGGGTATTTCTGAGTCAGCCCTGACTGTTGGTTGACTTAGTGACGTTTCAGGCCTAAAACCACCCTTCCATGTACCCCCACCTTGGGCTATTTCTGGATGAATTTTAGGTAAAATACCTGCACAGTAGTTACCAAAAGTGCATGTTCCTTTAAGAACTGACCACTCCTTAACCACTCTCTAATCCCACCCCAAAATACCTAGTTAGCATACTTGGAACACATCTCACTGTTGAATAATCTATGTAATCTATAACTCCTTCAAATTGCAGGTTCCCTAAGAATTCTTGCCGGCTGAAAAGTATAATAATAAACTTTTTTGCCTATTTGACTTAAGATTGCTTGAGTCCAGTGAATTCTTTCCGGACTAGGTTGCCGGGGATCTCTAGTGGTTCCAGTGTATTTGGCAGATCTGGCCTCCTATACAACCTTCTGTTCACCACCTTAACCACACATGGTTATCCTGGGCCTATTGTCCTTCCTCTCTTGGGGTCTGCTCAGTGGATGAGGGAGTCATCCACTCATCTTTTCTACCAATTTAATAAACATCTTTTTGATACTATGTTATAGTTCACATTGCTATGGGGTTGCTTCCCCTAAGGCCTGAATTTAGATCCTCTGTGAATTTAGACTATATAAAACCATATCTTATATAGTCTGATGAAGATAATGGGCTATTTGAATGCTTTATGTTTCCATATTTATTCAGAATTATTTGCTTCTTATGCATTTTCTATAATGGGTAAAATAAAGACTGTAACCTACCCAGTATTGGTGTCTTATTGAGTGTTGTAGGATTTGAGGAGTGTGTTACCTGTATTTGAGAAAACAGAGAGACGTAATACCTAAGCTTTACTTTAGCTTTACTTTTTTTTTTACTTTCCCCAGTGTAACTCTAAGGTAGAAACATGAATGAGTTAATTAAAAGCATTAACTATTTACTAAGCACTCTGATGAGCACTTTGGTTACAATCCAAATGTGAGACAATTTCTTCCCTCAAGTCGCTTACATTCTAAGCTATTTGTGATTGGTGCTTTGAGAAGGAAGTTTGTTATGATATTCTTTGAGAAGAAAGGGCAAACTGCAACCAGCTGACCAGGCCAACAGCTACCTCCCTCCCTCTTTCCCTCTGTTCCTTCCTTCCCCTTCCCTCCTTCCTTCCCACATTCTCTCCCTCTTTCTCTTCCCTAATTCTCTGTCCACATAGGGAATCACACCCTTACCTGAGGGTGCTCTTCCCAAAGGAATATAAATTTTTATCCTGAAAATTCACAAGATATCTTGGAATTTACAGTCTAGATTTCTTTTTTAAGGACCATGCCTTCAACCCAAATCACGCTGTCTCGTCCCAGCCTAAGCCTCTGTTTGGGACCAGATAGCTTACCCTTATGTAAATAGCAGTTGTTTATATTTCGACCAATTCACCCTGTTGTCATGGTCTTCTTGGAGAATGAAGGACAAACAGCAATATAGTCTGGGAAGTTCCAAATCACCAAGATGGTGCATGGAATAATAGAAAGCCCATGAACTTTACCGAGATGATGAGAGGAATGGAAGTGGCTCTTAGATGTGTTCCCTGTAGGCAACATGTTGTTGGATCATAATTATTCTTATTTTTTTAACATTGCCTAAATTTCACCCTCTATATCTCCATCTGGAGGGACATCCCTTAGAACAAGAAATTACTTTAAAAAGAAAAAAGAGGAGGAAGATGTTGGGGTGTAAGCTCAGTTTTCATGTGAATCGTCTCGGGTCAGGTAAAGGTGAGGGCTTCTAAACCGCAGAGCTCTCACGTGGCCCCCCAGGGAACAGCTGGGAATTGAGGAGTGAAACATGAGCTATCTTGTTTTTCCACTTCTTCTCAGTGGAAACTTGCTGGGGAGAGCATCCCACCCTTGAGACTGGTCCGTGGTCTGAGCACTCCTGTTGTTAATTGGCTAAGGGGCTGAGAGCATGCACGGTGTCCACAAGTGAACTATGCAGCAGGGAGAGCTTAAATTGGGACAGGAAAGCCTGGGGGTTGGGTTCCTCTCTCCTCTGGAAGGAGAAGGGGGCTCCACGGAGAGAACTCATCCTGCATGCTGACATGTAGCTGGTATCTGGAATAAAGCCTACACTTCTGTTTGACTCCAGAGGTCTCTTCTCTCATTACGTTTATCCAGCTGATCACCGAAGACCTGAGTTAGGTAAGAAGGACCCAGCAGCCCACGGCAGTTAGGCTGGACAGGAAAAGAAAAAAATAAATAAAACTAGTTAATATATTGAGAAAGACCTGACAGTATGTTCAATGTTCTACACTATGAACCTCACTACTCCTTTTTGATAAAGGAGCGGGAGAGCTCTTCTTTGAGATCATGCTTGTTCTTTGTAGTACTGCAACATTGTTTTCTTTTTTTAAATAATAAATTCATATCACCAAATTTTTTAATATCAATTTTTCTCCTGTGTATCTTCCCCATCCCAGAAAGCTATCCCATACAATGAAATAGAATTGTAAGATTTGAAATTGCTTTGAATAATTTGGGAGATTTTACAGGTAATGTAGAATCAAACAATGTTCTAATCCCTGCAAGTATGCAAAAAGCTAGGCTAAAACTGAAAGAGGCTTCAGTTTAACGAAATATACAAATACAGTTTGTATGAGGATGAAAAATAGTTTGAGTAGATCACGTCAGATTTAATCGCAGTAAATACGTATGGAGAAAAGAGGAGATTGGGATTATGTTGCATTTGTCAAATCATGATTGAATTGCAACTCTAAGTTGACACAATGGATAAAAGAAATCAGATGAATCAATGAAACCATTCTTTGAGAATCCATTGGCTCTATGAAATAAACATTTTATTTTATTTATTTTGTTATTGTTTGTCAATTGTATACTACACATTTTTTGTTAGTATGATTTATAATAAACATATATAAATTGTACACACACACACACACACACACACACACACACACACACACACACACACACACACACATTTTTTCCAGTGAGCCTGATTTTAAAACATTTACAAGTATACCACTGCCAGGAAGTCATGTCATTATGGCCAGTGACTACAGGAAGCTTTATCAATGGATTAGTAGTTTGAGCCTTGGGTGTTAATGAAGCCCCAGCTGACTTTCGGGGAAAAAAACCAGGCTAATTCCTGTTGTGGGAGATAGGGAGGGAACCATGGTAGATATTGATCCTTTTATACCTAGTCAAGGCATTTGAGCTAAACAAGGTAAGGTAGTTTCAACTCTATGCTTCCAAAAAAGAAAAGTTCCACAGCCATGATTAAAACAAAGGTACAAAGTTTAGGTTAGAGTTTTTTTATTCACTTGAATATAACATTAGTAACATTAAATATCTGAAGAATCATTTCCTAAAACCACTTAATGTGGTCAAGGGTTTAAAAAAAAAGATATTGCTCTTAGTTAGTTAAATAAAATGAGTCCTACCCTTATTTTTTATTACTAACTTAGTCTTTTTTCCTGGAGATCAGGATTCCTCCCTGAATTTTGCCTTAGTTTCTCTTTAAAAAACTAGTTGGGGGTGGAGCCAAGATGGCAGAGTAGAAACACACAAATACGCTAGCTCCGAACCCACAGCCCATGAAATATCTGTAGTAAAGAGCCGCCAATAAATTCGGGAGCAGGAGAAGCCACATAACAGTGGAGCGGATAAGATTTCTGTTCCAGAGGGACCTGCAAACCTCTCGCAAAAGCCCAGCCCAGCCCTGCACTGGCCCTGGCACCAAGAGGAACGGATCCGACTTCAGGGACAGGATCTCCAGCCGCCACGCGGGTCCCTCCACCCACAGGTGACAGGGGTCGGTGAGAGGGTCTATTTGGTGGGTCGAGAGGGGAGTGGGGTGCCCCCATGGCTCAGGCCCCCTCGGGAGGCAGAAGCTGAGGGGCAGTGGCAGACCGGGGCTCCCCAAGCAGGCAGGAGCCTGGATCCATTGTTGAAGGTCTCTGCATAAACCCCCTGAGGGAACTGAGCCCTGCGTGGCCGCCCTGCCCCCACCTGAGCACCTGAACATAATCTCACACTGAATAGCAGCCCTGCCCCCGCCCAAAGCCCTGAGGCTGGGAAGCAGCATTTGAGTCTCAGACCCCCAAGCTCTGGCTGGGAGGATCCGGAGGCGAGGTGGGTGTGAGGAGAATATTCAGAGCTCAAGTCACTGGCTGGGAAAATGCCCAGAAAAGGGAAAAAAACCAAGACTATAGAGGGTTACTTTCTTGGTGAGCAGGTTTCTCCTCCCCTCCCTTCTGATGAGGAAGAGCAGTGCTCACCATCAGGGGAAGACACGGAAGTCAGTGCTTCTACATCCCAGCCCACTCAATGGGATCAGTTCTGGGAAAAGGTCATAAAGAGCCCCCAAAATTTTCAAAATCAAGTTAGAGAGGTGGAGGAAAAACTGGGAAGAGCAATAAAAGACTTGCAAGCTAAGTATGAACAACAAATCAGCACCCTGCTAAAGGAGACCCAAAAAAATGCTGAAGAAAATAACACCCTGAAAAATAGGCTAACTCAATTGGCAAAGGAGGTTCAAGAAGCCAATGAGGAGAAGAATGCTTTCAAAAGCAGAATTAGCCAAATGGAAAAGGAGATTCAAAAGCTCACTGAAGAAAATAGTTCTTTCAAAATTAGAATGGAACAGATGGAGGCTAATGACTTTATGAGAAACCAAGAAATCACAAAACAAAACCAAAAGAATGACAAAATGGAAGATAATGTGATATATCTCATTGGAAAAACAACTGACCTGGAAAATAGATCCAGGAGAGACAATTTAAAAATTATGGGCCTACCTGAAAGCCATGATCAAAAAAAGAGCCTAGACATCATCTTTCGTGACATTATCAAGGAAAACTGCCCTGATATTCTAGAACCAGAAGGCAAAATAAATATTGAAAGAATCCACCGATCACCACCTGAAAAAGATCCAAAAAGAGAAACTCCTAGGAATATTGTGGCCAAATTCCAGAATTCCCAGGTCAAGGAGAAAATATTGCAAGCAGCTAGAAAGAAACAATTCAAGTACTGTGGAAATACAATCAGGATAACACAAGATCTAGCAGCTTCTACATTAAGGGATCGAAGGGCGTGGAATAGGATATTCCAGAAGTCAAAGGAATTAGGACTAAAACCAAGAATCATCTACTCAGCAAAACTGAGTATAATACTTCAGGGGAAAAATTGGTCTTTCAATGAAATAGAGGACTTTCAAGCATTCTTCATGAAAAGACCAGAGCTGAAAAGAAAATCTGACTTTCAAACACAAGAATGAAGAGAAGCATGAAAAGGTAAACAGCAAAGAGAAGTCATAAGGGACTTATAAAAGTTGAACTGTTTACATCCCTACATGGAAAGACAATATTAGTAACTCTTGAAACTATTCAGTATCTGGGTTCTTGGTGGGATTACACACACACACATGCACACGCACACACTCATAGAGACAGAGTGTGCAGAGTGAATTGAATAGGATGGGATCATATCTTAAAAAAAAATGAAATCAAGCAGTGAGAGAGAAATACATGGGAGGAGAAAGGGAGAAATGGAATGGGGCAAATTATCTCTCATAAAAGAGGCAAGCAAAAGATTTTTTTAGTTTGGGGAAAAAGAGGGGAGGTGAGAGAAAAACATGAAGTTTACTCTCATCACATTCCACTAAAGGAAGGAATAAAATGCACACTCATTTTGGTATGAAAACCTATCTTACAATACAGGAAGGTGGGGGACAAGGGGACAAACAGGGTGGGGGGGACGATGGAAGGGAGGGCATGGGGAGGAGGGTACAATTTGAGGTCGACACTCACAGGGAGGGACAGGATCAAAAGAGAGAATAGAAGTAATTGGAAGCAGGATAGGATGGAGGGAAATATAGTTAGTCTTATATAACACGACTATTATGGAAGTCATTTGCAAAACTACACAGATTTGGCCTATATTGAATTGCTTGCCTTCCAAAGGGAGGGGGAGGGGAAGGAGGGAGGAAAAGAAGTTGGAACTCAAAGTTTTAGGAATAACTGTCAAGTACTGTTCTTGCTGCTAGGAAATAAGAAATACAGGTAAAGGGGTATAGAAAGTTATTTGGCCCAACAGGACAGAGGAGAGGATGGAGACAAGGGCAGAGAGGAATGATGGAGAAGAGAGCGGAGGGGGGCAATTAGAATGCTCGGTGTTTTGGGGTGGGGGGACGGGACAAGGGGGGAGAAAATTTGGAGCCCAAAAATTCTGTGAAAATGAATGTTAAAAGTGAAATAAATAAATAAATTTAAAAAAATTTAAAAAATAAATAAATAAATAAAAAACTAGTTAAACCTTTCATAAGAATGAAACAAAAGAATTTCAGAGCCAGGCCACGTCCTTGGCACTGGTAATTAAAAAACTGGTAAGGTTTTTATTCATCTGAATGCAAAAGGTACTTCAGCTTGGGATACTAACATAATATATTTTATTATTTTGTAAAACAACGGAGGCCTTTGTGGATATGATTCTAAAATCTTCTATTCAATGAATACTTAACAAAATTTCACCTCCCTCATAATTATGAGCACTCTATAATTTCCATTATCCTGTACTTTTTCATTATTTAATAAATTTGGATTATTGATCCATTTGGACTTTTTTGTGTACAGTGATCTGAATTAAACCCATTTTCCCCATAATGCTATCCAATTTTCTTTTCCTTTTGTTTTTAGCTTTTAAGAGATACTTTTCACTTCAAAGATGCAGGGAAAACAAACATTTCCTCCTACACCTCTGGAGCATAACCTGCTTTACATTACCTAGATCTAGGGAAGAGGGGACTAGTTTCCCTGATACAAAACTGAGTTTAAATTCCTATATAGCATTAGGCCCATCAAGTTCAAATCCAAAACCCAACTGGGCTGACTTCCCTGGACTTTGCACCTCAGGAAGTAGCTGCTGGGTTGGCTGTGAAATCCACCCTAGATTCCTGAATCCCTAAACCTGAATAGCTCAAGGTCCAGGATTGGATGAGAGACTCTGTTCCTTGCACATAGAATACAAAATAATAAAGAAGACCAAAACCCACAGACTTGTTTCTTGGGACCACAGCCTAGGGAGTGGAAGAAGGAAGGAGGTGACCTTTAGACCCATCCACTTACTGGGAGTCCTTTACCCTTAGACATCAATGTTAAAAAAAAAAAAAAAAGTGCAAACTGTTTACATCCCTACATGGGAGAACAATATTTATAAATCTTGAGAATTGTATCTTTATTACAACATTTAAAAGGGATATACATAGAGGATGTGGGTATAAATTAATTGCTGTGATGATAAAAAAAAACAAGGGGTGCAAAGAATTGTAAAGGGAGAAGAGAAAAGGAGGAGGCAGAAAAGGGTAAATTATATCACATGAAGAAGCACAAAAACATAGTAGAGGGGAAAAAAGTGACAGAGATGAGTACTGTTTGAACTTTACTCTCATCAGATTTGATTCAAGGAGGAATCTAACTAAGTTAAATATAGAAATCTAACTTGCCCTATGGGTAGTAGGAAGGGAAAGGGGAAAGAAAAGGGTTAAAGGGGGGTGGTTAGAAGGGAGGGAAGAAGTAGTAAGGGAAAGAAAAGAGAGGAGTGCTGATAGAAGCGAGGGAAGATTGAGAGAGGCAGTGGTCAAAAGCAAAACTCTTTTGAGGAGGGGAAGGGAGAAGGGAAAAATAAAAGAAAAAACACGAGGCAGGGAATAGGATGGAAAGACACAGATAGTAATCATAACTGTGAACGTGAATGGGACGAACTCTCCCATAAAACAGAAGTGGATAACAGAATAGGTTAAAAACCATAATTCTATAATATGTTGTTTATAAGAAACACATTTGAAACAGGGGGACACACACAGGGTAAAGGTAAAAAACTGGAGTAGAATGTATTATACTTCAGCTGAAGTTAAAAAAAGCAGGGGTAGCAATCCTAATCTCAGACAAAGCAAAAGTAAATCTAATCAAAAGAGATAAAGAAGGAAGCTATATCCTGCTAAAAGGCACCATAGACAATGAAGCAATATCATTATTAAATATATATACAGTAAGTGGTATAGCATCCAAATTCTTAGAGGAGAAGTTAAGGAAGTTATTGGAAGAAAGAGCAAAACTATACTATTGGGGGACCTCAGATTGCCCCTTTTTGAACTTGATAAATCTAACCTCAAAATAAACAAAGAAGTTAAGGAGGTGAATAGAATTTTAGAAAAGCTAGTAGATATGGTAGACCTCTGGAGAAAACTGAATGGGGATAGAAAGGAATATATCTTTTTCTCAGTGGTACATGGCACCTACACAAAAATTGACCATATATTAGGGCATAAAACCTCATAATCCAGTGTAGAAAAGCAGAAATATTAAATACATCCTTTCCAGATGATGACAGAATGAAAGTTATATGTAATAAAGGGCCATGGAAAGATAGACTAAAATTAATTGGAAACAAAATAATCTAATCATAAAGAATTAGCGAGTCAAACAACAAAACATAGAAACAATCAGTAACTTCATTCAAGAGAACGACAATAATGAGACAACATACCAAAACTTATGGGATGCAGTGAAAGCAGTTCTCAGAGGAAGGTTTATATCTCTGAATGTTTATATGAATAAAATAGAGAAAGACAGGATCAATGAATTGGGCATGCAACTGAAAAAGCCAGAAAAAGAACAAATTTAAAATGCTCAATTAAATATCAAATTAGAAATACTGAAAACCAAAGGAGAGATTAATAAAATTGAAATTAATAAAACTATTGAACCAATAAATAAAACTAGGAGCTGGTTTTATGAAAAAACAATAAAATTAATAAACTTTGGTTAATTTATTTTTAAAAAAAGAAAGAAAAAAACAAATTACCAGGACCAAAAATGAAAAGGGTGAATTCACTACCAATAAAAAGGAAATTAGAACAATAATTAGGAATTATTTTGCTCATTGTATGCTCACAAATTTGACAATCTTAATAAAATGAGTGAATATTTACAAAAATATAAATTGTCCAGATTAAAAGAAGAGGAAGTAAAATACTTAAATAACCCCATCTCAGAAAAGGAAATTGAATAAGTTATCAATGAACACCCTAGGAAAAAATCTCCAGGGCCAGATGGATTTACAAGCAAATTTTTTTTTTATTTTTATTTAACTTTTAACATTTATTTTCACAAAATTTTGGGTTACAAATTTTCTCCCCTTTTATCCCCTCCCCCCCCCAAACCGAAGCATTCTAATTGCCCCTGTGACCAATCTGCTCTCTCTTCTGTCCTCCCTCTCTGCCCTTGTCTCCGTCTTCTCTTTTGTCCTGTAGGGCCAGATAGCTTTCTTTACCCCTTAACCTGTATTTCTTATTTCCTAGTGGTAAGAACATTACAGTTGATCCTAACACTTTGAGTTCCAACTTCTTTAGCTCCCTCCCTCTCCACCCCTTCCCTTTGGAGGACAAGCAATTCAATATAGGCCAAATCTGTGTAGTTTTGCAAATGATTTCCATACTAGTTGTGTTGTATAGGACTAACTATATTTCCCTCCATGCTATCCTGTCCCCCATTACTTCTATTCTCTTATGATCCTTTCCCTCCCCATGAGTGTCGACCTCGGATTGCATTCTCCTCCCCATGCCCTCCCCTCTATCCTCCCCCCCACCCTGCTTGTGCCCTTGTCCCCCACTCTCCTGTATTGTGAGATAGGTTTTCCTATCAAAATGAGTGTGCATTTTATTCTTTCCTTTAGTGGAATGTGATGAGAGTAGACTTCATGTTTTTCTCTCACCTCCCCTCTTTATCCCTCCATTAATAAGTCTTTTGCTTGCCTCTTTTATGAGAGATAATTTGCCCCATTCAATTTCTCCCTTTCTCCTCCCAATATTTCTCTCTCACTGCTTGATTTCATTTTTTTTTAAGATATGATCCCATCCTCTTCAATTCACTCTGTGCACTCTGTCTCTATGTATGTGTGCGTGTGTGCATGTGTGTGTGTGTACTCCCACCCAGTACCCAGATACTGAAATGTTTCAAGAGTTACAATATTGTCTTTCCATGTAGGAATGTAAACAGTTCAACTTTAGTAAGTCCCTTATGACTTCTCTTTGCTGTTCACCTTTTCATGGTTCTCTTCATTCTTGTGTTTGAAAGTCAAATTTTCTTTTCAGCTCTGGTCTTTTCATCAAGAAAATTTGAAAATCCTCTATTTCATTGAAAGACCATTTTTTCTCCTGAAGTATTATACTCAGTTTTGCTGGGTAGGTGATTCTTGGTTTTAGTCCTAGTTCCTTTGACTTCTGGAATATCCTATTCCATTCCCTTCGATCCCTTAATGTAGAGGGTGCTAGATCTTGTGTTATCCTGATTGTATTTCCACAATATTTGAATTGTTTCTTTCTAGCTGCTTGCAATATTTTCTCTTTCACCTGGGAATTCTGGAATTTGGCCACAATGTTCCTAGGAGTTTCTCTTTTTGGATCTCTTTCATGCGGTGTTCTGTGGATTCCTTGAATATTTATTTTGCCCTCTGGTTCTAGAATCTCAGGGCAGTTTTCCTTGATAATTTCATGGAAGATGATGTCTAGGCTCTTCTTTTGATCATGGTTTTCAGGTAGTCCCAGAATTTTTACATTGTCTCTCCTGAATCTATTTTCCAGGTCAGTTGTTTTTCCAATAAGATATTTCACATTATCTTCCATTTTTCCAATCTTCTCGCTATGTTCTGTGATATCTGTCTTTCTCACAAAGTCCTTAGCGTCCATCTGTGCCATTCTAGTTTTGAAAGAACTATTTTCTTCAGTGAGCTTTTGAATCTCCTTTTCCATTTGGCTAATTCTTCTTTTGAAAGCATTCTTCTCCTCATTGGCTTTTTGAACCTCTTTTGCCAATTGAGTTAGGCTAGTTTTCAAGGTGTTAATTTCTTCAACATTTTTTTGGTTCTCCTTTAGCAGGGAGCTGATCTGCTTTTCATGCTTCTCTTTCATCCCTCTCATTTCTCTTCCCAGTTTTTCCTCCACCTCTCTAACTTGATTTTTAAAATTCTTTTTGAGCTCTTCCATGGCCTGAGCCCATTGGGTGGGCTGGGACACAGAATCCTTGATTTCTGTGTCTTTGCCTGATGGTAAGCATTGTTCTTCCTCATCAGAAAGGAAGGGAGGAAATGTCTGTTCTCCAAGAAAGTAGCCTTCAATAGTTTTCTTTCTTTTCCCTTTTCTGGGCATTCTCCCCAGCCAGTGACTTGACCTCTGAATATTCTCCTCACACCCACCTTGCCTCCTGGTCCTCCCAGCCAGCGTTTGGGGACTGAGATTCAAATGCTGCTTCCCGCCTTAGGTCTTTTGGTGGGGGCAGGGCTGCTATTCAGTGTGAGAATTAAGTTCAGGTGGTCAGGTCGGGGCAGGGCCACCTCTCAGGCTCAGTTCCCTCAGGGGGTTTATGTACAGACCTTCCACAATGGATCCAGGCTCCCGCCCGCTTGGGGAGCCCCTGTCTGCATCTGCCTCTCAGCTTCTATCTCCCGGGGGGGCCCGAGCCATGGGGGCACCCCACTCCCCTCTCGACCCGCCAAAGAGACTCTCTCACTGACCCCCGTCACCTGTGGGTGGAGGGGCTTGTGCCGTCGCTGGAGATCCCATCCCTGAAGCCTGCTCGGATCTGTACCTCTCGGAGCCGCGGCCGCTGCAGGTTTGGGCTGGGCTCCGCGTCTGCAGCACGACGGACCTTTTGTGAGAGGTTTGCAGGTTCCTCTGTGGATGGAGGGACCCGCGTGGCCGCTGGAGATCCCGTCCCCGAAGCCCGCTCGGATCTTTTCCTCACGGTGTCGCGGCCGCTGCAGGGCTGCCCTCTGCTCCCAGTCCCAGCGCCCAGTCCGCAGCGCAAAGGACCCCCCACGAGAGGTTTGCAGGTCTCTCCGGAACAGAAATCTCCCTCGCTCCAATATTCCGTGGCCTCTGGGTGCAGAATTCACCGTGAGTTGGTCCCCCCTAGCCGTTCTGTGGGTTGTGGGTTTGGAGCTATGTGTATGTGCGTCTTTCTACTCCGCCATCTTGGCTCCGCCCCCACAAGCAAATTTTATAAAGCATTTAAGGAACAATTTAATTTCAGTACTATATAGATTATTTGGGAACTGGTGAAGAAGGAGTCCTACCAAATTCTTTTTATGACACAAATATGGTACTGACACCTAAACCAGGAAGAGTAAAACAGAGAAAAAAATTATAGACCAATTTCCCTAATGAATCTAGATGCAAAAAATTTAAATAAAATATTAGCAAAAAGATTACAGCAACTTATCACGAGAATAATACATTATGATCAGGTAGGATTTGTAACAAGGATGCAGGACTGGTTCAGTATTAGAAAAACTATCAGCATTATTGATCTTATCAACAACAAACCCATCAGAAACTATATGGTTATCTTAACATATGCGGAAAAAGCTTTTGACAAAATACAACACCCATTCCTATTTAAAACACTAGAGAGCATAGGAATAAATGAAGCCTTCCTTAAAATGATAAGTAGCATTTACCTGAAACCTTCAGAAAGTATTATATGTATAAGCTAGATGCATTTCCAATAAAATTGGGGTGAAACAAGGATGTCCATTATCACCACTGTTATTCAATATGGTACTAGAAATGTTAGCTTTAGCAATAAGAGAAGAAAAATAAATTGAATTAGAATAGGCAAAGAAGAAATAAAGTTATCATTCTTTGCAGATGATTGATTAGAAAACCCTTGAGAATCAAGTAAAAACTACTTAAAATAATAAACAACTTTAGCAAAGATGCAGGATATAAAGTAAACCCACATAAATCATCAGCATTTCTTTATATTGCTAACACAGCCCAACAGCAAATGATAGAAAGAGAAATTCCATTTAAAGTTACTGTCGACATTGTATAAAATATCTGGGAGTCTACCTGCCAAAACAAACCCAGGAACACAATTACAAAACACTTTTCACACAAATAAAATCAGTTCTAAATAATAGGAAAAATATCAGTTACTGGTGGGTAGGCTGAGCTAACGTAATAAAAATGGCAATTCTACGTAAGTTAATTTACTTATTCAGTGCCATACCAATCAAACTATCAAAAATTATTTTATAGAGCTAGAAAAATAACATCAAAATTCATCTGGAAAAAAAAGTCCAGAATATCAAGAGAATTAATGAAAAGAAATGCTAGAGAAGGTGGTCTAGCCATACTAGATCTTAAATTTTATTATAAAACAGCAATCATCAAAACTACTTGGTATTGGCTAAGAAATAAGAGGGAGTAGATCAGTGGAATAGGTTATGTACACAAGACATGTAGCCAATGATTATGGCAGTCCAAAGTTTGATAAATCCCAAGAACCCTAGCTTCTGGGATAAGGACTCACTGTTTGAGAAAAACTGCTGGGAAAAATGCAAAATAGTATGGCAGAAATTGTGTATAGACCAACGTTTGACACTGTATACCAAAATGAAGTCTAAATGGGTACATGATTTAGATATAAAAGCCAACATTATGAACAGATTGGGGGAGCAAAGAATAGTTTATCTGTCATATTTATGGAGAATGCAGAAATTTATGACTAAACAAGAGATAGAGAACATTATGAAGTGCAAAATGGATAATTATTACATTAAATTAAAAAGTTTTTGCACAGACAAAGCCAATGTAACCAAGATTAGGAAGGGAAGCACAAAACCAGGAGTTTTTGCAATGAATGTCTCTGATAAAGGCTTCATTTCTAAATTATATAGAGAACTGAATCAAATTTACAAGAATACAAGTCATTTCCCAATTGATAAATGGTCAAAGGATTTGGACAGGCAGTTTTCAGAGGAAAAAATTAAAGCTATCTATAGTCATATGAAAAAATGCTCTCAATCACTACTGATTAGAGAGATGCAAATCAAAACAGCTCTGAGGTACCACATCACACCTATCAGATTGGCTAACATGACAAAGCAGGAAAATGATAAATGTTGGAGAAGAGGTGGAAAGTTGGAACACTAATTCATTGTTGGTGGAGCTATGAGCTGATCCAACCCTTCTGGAGAGCAATCTGGAACTATGTCAAAAGGGCTATACAGATGTGCATACCCTTTAAACCAGCAATAACACTTCTAGGGCTGTATTTCAAAGAGATCATAAAAATGGGAAAAGGACCCACCTATACAAAAATATTTATAGTAGCTCTTTTTGTGAACAAGAACTGGAAATTGAGGGGATACCCATCAATTAGAGAATCAGTGAATAAACTGTGGTATATGGATGTAATCGAATACTCTTGTGCTATAAGAAAAGATGAACAGGTAAACTTCAGAAAATCCTGGAAAGACTTAATATGAACTGATGCTGAGTGAAATGAGCAGAACTGGGAGAACATTGTTCACAGAAACAGCCACAGTGTGTTTTGACTAATTTCAATAGACTTAGCCCTTCCCAGCAATGCAAGGACCTAGAACAATTCCAAAGGATTCATGATGGAAAATGCCATCCACATCCAGAGATAGAACTATGGAGTCTGAATGCAGAGTGAAGCAGATTATTTTCTTTTTTTGTTTTGTTTTGCTTTTCTTTTTCATGGTTTCTCCTATTTGTTATAATTCTTCTATGCAACATGACTAATATGAAAATGTGTTTAATAGGAATGTATGTTTAAAACTCATATCAGATTGCATGCCTTCTTGAGGAGAGAGTGGGGAGGAAGGGGAGAAAATTTAAAACTTATGGAAGTGAATGATGAAAACTATGAATAAATAAATGTTTTTCTTTAAATGAGAGGAAAAGCCCAATTGTTATTCAGTTTTCCTGATATTGTTTCACAATGAATTTCTTCTCTAATCTTATTATGATTTATTTTGTTTTTCCTGTTCATCTGAAGATGTGCTAGTATCATGCATGTATTATAGACACATTTGTCTGATAACTATGCATAGTTTTGCAGTATATATACTTGTAATGAGGGAAAAGACCAAAAGGAGTCCAGGTCTTTGAATTGCACAGTGTGTATGTACTGTCTGATGCCTAACCATGTTGGTGCTTGGTGAGTGTGTTTCTAGGCATACATAATGGACAGCTCTGCCTTTCACTTCAGAACATACAAAGGTATTTTGTGACTGTTTCATGTTGGCTTACTGCATAGTATGTAATTTAATTATGTAACTGAATCAGTGTGTTAAACAGTACTTTACAGAGTTCCATATTTATTCAGTGAACCAGTGATAAATATTTGTTGTGAATGGCACCTTAAAAAGATTACCTGGGACACTGAATTGTACTGTGAAGTGTTTATTTTTATGCTTGTGATACCTATTTGCAGATTTCAAGTGTACTGTAATTATGGTCTCAACAGACTACAAAATTTCTGACATCAGTAAGAAATATAGAGCCTTGCACAGGCATTGACACTAAGATCAAGAAGTAGGAGATGAATTATCTGAGGCTCAAACCAGAGATTTCTCAGTGTTTCTTCCTTCATTCCCTCCAGAAAATTTTGCTCTAAACTTGAGCCTGAAGGAATTTGTGAGATTAAGAAGCAGGAAAAGAAAAGGAAGAGTCCAAGGAGACACAGGTCAAGAAAAGCAAGGTGAAATTCAGGGGGTTGAGAAGTTCTGAGAGCCACAGTTCTTGGGTTTAGGAGCCCACCAAGCAATAGAGATCATATTCAAGGCGTGAAGCAGCTCAGATACTACTTGCGCTGATCTGATCTAAGAGCACCTGGCATTTATTGCTGAGCCTGACATTGAAAGTTTCTGTGATGCTTTCTGGTATACAACATCCCTACCCTCACCTATTTCCTCTCATCTCTATCTTCACCCATCCTCAGAGCTGGGTAATGGGGTGATGGCTAGCTTTAGTCTTCTACCTTCCTACATGACCATGTCTTGATGCTTCTTCTACCTTTAATAGTAACTTTTGGGGGCTTATGATGTTTCTGGAAACTGCATAAAATGTAACTATTTTGTTTGGATCTGTTGTATTTTGTTTGAATGCATTTGAGAGATTGTATATGGAAAGAGCAATCCTGTATTTGGGAAACTGGACAATAAATCCAGGCCTTATAAGCCTATACTTTAGCTTGCTCATTGGATGAAGTTCTCCACTTGGAAGAGTCTGGGGATCCTGCTTTTGGGAGAGTCCTGAAATGCCTTAGAGATTTTGGAGCATACGTAAATATTCTGGAACTAGCTCCAGTATGCTAACCATGCAGTGAATGAACCTTTTGACTGGCTGCCAAATTTAAACTGGGGATACCGTATAAAGGCCCTAGTTGTCCTCAGCCTTCCTTCTTGGTTTTGGATGTCTTCCCTTGGTTTGACTTCACTGGCAGCATCTGTTGAGACAATATCGTAAGGGGAGAGGTCTTGGGCTTTTTCCCTTCAAAGCCAACATGTAACCCTGTAAATACTGGCATACCATCTACTGAGTCTTGCAGTTCAGTAGTATGTGATGACATTCCCTTTGATAATCATTGTATTAGGTTCTTTTTCTGGATTCTGTGATCTCCTGGTATATTTTTAAATTATTCATCCAGTACCAGAACATTTTTTATTTTTATTGATGTTTGTTCTTTCATTTCAACTAAAGGTAATTAATCTGGAAACCCTATGAGCTATGAGTTTCAAAAGATCAGGAGAACAAGCCACCTGAGGTCCAGGAGTCTGGGAGTTGAGTCCATGCTGGGTTTGGCAACCAAGTCAGGTTTAGTGCCCCAAGGATCAAGGAGCAACTTTTGGGATCCGCTCAGTGGTACCATCTGGCAATAATTACACATGTGAATGTGAAGTCAATGCTTTGTAGAAACTTTAGTAAGTCTAAGACCACTTACCTTAGAGAATTTGGTGATATAGGTCAGACTGTACCTGAAGTGTTAGGCAAAATGTCTGTACTTTTGTTTTTGCTAAAGGTTCAAAGTAAATATTCCTTTGTAAAAGGCTGAGTGGTTAAGTGGTTAAATGGAACCAGGGCTCTAGTCATTGATGACTAACTGTGGGAGGAACACTCGAGGGGGGTTGGGGGTTTGACTCTACAGCAGTGGAGAAAGATACCTTACCACCCTATAACCACATGAGGGAGATATAGATAAATCTTGCTCTGGAACATTGAGCCCAGAAGGTTATTCCCTCTACCTGGAAGAAAGGAAGGAGATCTAAAAATTAGGTTTATTTCAAGTAAACACAACTCAAGTGACATTTCTGACCAGGGGTACAAGAAGCCAAGTATTAAGAAAGATGATAGTTTATCTGAGGAAGAAAGCAATTGTTAGGACTGGACATACTCCTAGCACATGCAAACTTTCAGGGGTAGGTAACCCTATTCCTTTACTTTGTCCTGAAAGTGGAAGCTGTATCTCAAGGGAAGTGGCTGCTAGGGTGACATCAAGAAGGGAGGGGAAGAGCTATACATTCATGCCCAGGTCTGTGGGTCAGTAGATAAGTGTTAAGTTCAGCTGTGGTAAAATAGAATGAGTACTTGCTGAGTCAGAGAACCAGGGTTCAAATTGTACTTTATGATGTTTACTACCTGTAGAACCATGAACAAGTAAATGACAGAAAAAAAAAGACCAAATATTCCTAGCAGCATTTTTTTTAATGAATTGGAAACAAAGTATATGTTCATGAACTCAATAATGACTAAACAAAGTGTGGAACATGAATATAATGGCATATTAAAGTACAGTAAGGAATGATGAACATGATAAATACACAGAAGGTCGTTCAGTGGAAAAAGCACTGAATCCAGAGTCAGGAAAAACTGAGTGCAAATCCAGTCTCAGTTACTTAGCAGCCTTGTGACCCTAGGCAAATCACCTAACTTTTGCCTGCCTCAGATTCCTCATTTGTAAAATGGGGATAATAATAGGACCTACCTCCCAGGATTGTTGTGAGGATAAAGGGAGATATTGGTAAAGCTTTTGTGAACCCTAAACCACATACATGCTAGCTAATAATAGATCAACAGGTTGTAATGCAAAGTGAATTAAGCAGAGCCAAGAAAACAATATATACAATGACTGCAACAATGTAAACAAGCGTCACAAGACAATAAAAAATAAATGTTGCAAAGTTATAAAGGACAGACTTGTCCTGAAAGAAGAAACATGAGAAGACATCATGTGTTGAGAAAAGAGGAAAGTTCAAGATTGTAGAGCATTTCATGTACTGTCAGGTTTTTTTTTTTCAGTATATTGATTGATTTAGTATTTTTTTTCCTCTTTGTCATTTTATTTTTAAAAATTGTGTTACATGTGATTTTTCTCTGGGAAGACTGGGGTGAGGTTACAGAAAGAAATTTAGACTGTTTAAAAAAAGTGATAAAATTTATTTTTACAAATTAAAAATAAGAGGAATACAAATCAAAACAACTCCAAAGTTTTACCTCTCACTCCACAAATTCATACGGATGACAAAAAAGAATAGTTAATGTTGGAGTGGAAAGACAGGAACAGTAACACATAGTTTGCCACTAATAGAGGGCTGCCATAAATATTTTTGCATACATATGGATCATTTTCCTACCCCCCCCCCTTTTAAAAAATCTCTTTGGGAGTCCTTCATATTCTATTTTTGTTTCTCTAGAATCCTTGGGAAAAATTACTAAGCAAGATAAGCATTATACTGGTTTGAAAACATGTCACCAACTTGTTGTTTCTTTAATTCTATCTAAATCTAGTACATGGAAATGAACTTCAGTTGTTCTAAAAACTGGCTTTTCCTCTACATTATACCAATGCAACATCTAATCTGTGTAGGTTTGGAAATCCTAAAATTCCAATTTTCTACTTCACTAGATTTTCCAGTGACTGCTATCCAAACCGTTATCACCATAGATTACCACCATCTTTTCTGTATCTGTAACATCATTTCATTCATGCATATTCTTTATTTCTGAATATGCATGTACATGCATATGTGTGTATATATATGATGTGCACATGGAATATTTATACACATAATTTTTTAAAATAGAATTTATTTTAACAAGATCATTCTATGCATATGCATATCATCTATGGATATATATATGCATGTTATATGGAATATATAATTTATTTTTAAAAAGCAATTTTGAGTATAAATAAAATTATAAAAATGTCCATAACTTTTGATTTGGATATACTACTGCTAGGAGGTCACTGACAAAAAAAAAGTCTCCATATACATCAAAATATTTATAGCAACATTTTATGTGATAATAAAAACTAAGGAAAAAAGTAGGAGACCAACAACTGGAGAATCACTAAACAAATTGTGGTACATGAATGAATGAAATATTATTTTGCTGTAAGAATCAACAAACACAGTGAATTCAGAAGTATAAAAGAATCAACTTTAATATAGAGTGAATTAAGCAGAGCTGAGAAAACAATATATACAATAATTGCAACAAAATAAATGGAAAAGATCACAAAACAATCCAAACTAAATATTGTGAATGCATAAACAAGCTTGCCACCAAAGAATAGCTAGGAGAAGGTACCTCTCCCTGATCCTTTGCAGAGCTTGGGATTCACAGATGTGGAATATTGCATGTAACATAAACTTATTTGCATGTGGTAATCAGTTTTGCTGAAATTTTTTCTTTTTAAAAATTTTAATTCTTTGCTATATGGAATGGCTCTCTGGGTGGGGTACAGGGGAGAAGATAGAGGGGAAAATGTAGATGCTGTAAAAACAAACTACATCAATAAAACCTGTAATTTTCTTTACGGAAAAGCTCACAAAACCCTCATTTCCATTAAAGATCTATGTAAGATTACATTTAGCTTTACAGGTTCTTATTCTTGGTTGTAAACATGAATGTGCAAGTGGGCTGATTGTTAAATTTTCAATGTGAGCATTTACACCTCAGAAATGGACAAATGCTTCAAATCAAGGCTATATTTGTTGTTTTGTTGATTGCTTAAGCCAGACCTACACAACGACCAGACAGTCAAAGGATTTTGGGCAGCTGTCATGTGTCATCTGTCTCTAGTTTTACCTATTTACAACCTGAAGAAGTTTATACTATTTTAATATTGGCACCTACATACTGCCAAGTTGTGCAGGTCTGATCTAAACTTAAGAAAATGATGGAGAAAATGTCACTAAGGCAGATTAAACTCAAAAGTGTGTTGTGCACAATATTACTACTAGGTCTGTATTCAGAAGATACTTTTTTTTTTTTTTAAATAGAGAGGGACCTATATGTACAAACATATTTACAGCAGCTCTTTTTTGGAGTGGCAAAAAATTTGGAAATTCCCATTAATTGTGGAATGGCTGAGCAAGTTCTGGTATATGATTGTGATGGAATACAGAGTGCTATAAAAAATGATGAGTTCACTGATTTCAGAAAAAAAAAACTGAGATGATTTGCATGGACTGAAGCAAAATTAAATGAGCAGAACCAAGGGAACACCGTACACAGTAATAGCAGTATTGTATGACGATCAACTATGAATGACTTCACTATTCTCAGTAATACAATGACAATTCTGAAGTACTTATAATGAAAAATACTGTCTACCTCCAGAGAAAGAACTGATGGAGTCTGAATGCAAATTGAAGCATATTTTAAGAAACAACAACAAAACTTTCTTTTTCTCTGTTTTTCTTTCATAACATGGCTAATGTGGAAATGTTTTACATGATTACACATGTATAATTTATATCAAGGGATATAAGGAGGGAAGTAGGGAAAGAATTTGAAACTCAAAATTTTTAAAAACAAATGTTGAATATTGTTTTTATATAGAATTGGGAAAATATATAATTTTTTTTTAAAAAGTGCATTGTGTATTTCTGCTTCCCCCCACATTTACTAGGAAATCCTTGGTTGTAAGTCTATATTTTTTGCCTTTTAGAATTCTGTATTCCTATAAATAAAATTTCCTCTTGTTTAAACTTAAAACTGCCAGGTCTGATGTAATCCATGATTCCTTGACACTTGAAATTTTTTTGGCTGCTTAATGTATTTTTTCCACTGACCTGAAAGATCTGAATTTTGTCTATGACATTCCTAAGAATTTACCTTTTTGGATTTCTTTCAGGAGGTAGAATTTTTCTGTCTTAACTTTGTCCTCTAGTTCTAGTATATCTGGGTAGTTTTCATCCATGATTTCTTAAAATATAATATCCAAAATTTTTTTTAATCATGGTTTTCAGAGACTGATGAGTTAAATTCTTTCTCCTTGACTTGTTTGCCAGATTAGCTGTTTTTGATAGCAGATCTTACATTTTTTCTACTTTTTTTCAATATTTTAATCTTGTTCTGTTTTTTTTTTTAACCCTGTGAATGTGTGTTTAATTTAGTCAAGGAAGACACATTTCATCTTTCAAAAGGGCCTGACAAAGTTAACAATTTGGTTGTGAGAGATGCTTTGCTGAGAAATCCCTGCAGCAGCAAGTTCTTGGGAGGACCTCCAGGCAGCACAGCTAGAGGTATGGAGCATCAGGTTGTTTTTTCAATATTTTGATCTTGTTCTGTGTTTGATCTTGTGTTTTTGTCTCACAGAGTCACTGACTTCTGTCTGGTCTATTCTAATTTTCAAGGAATCTTTTATTTTGGTACTTAGTTATTTTCTGTTTTAAGGTCCTTATTTTCCTTCGGAGGAATTTCCTCCAGAGTATTTAATTTTAAAATTTTAAATTAATTTTAAAAATTATCTCTTGCTTCATTTCTTCCAGGTATTTATGTAGTCCTTATGGAAAATTTATTTTTTTCTTTGCATCTCTGCTTATACTTATGGAATTACTCTTTCCTCCCAGGTTATACTTTTAGGTTATCTTTGGATTTACAGTAATTCTTTATAGTGTTCAGTGCCCTTTCAGGGTTTTACTCATAGTTCCCAGTATTAGTTCTTGCATTAGAGCGTTGTCATTTCCACTCTCTGTTTTCTGCTGCCATTTTGGGTGGGGTAGTAAGCTATGCTTGGTCTCAACTTGGGTCACCCAGGTTCCTAAGCTGTCCCAGGGTTGTCTCTCTGTTGCCTTTGAGGTTCAGAGTGCTAAATCCTCAGAGCTCTCTATGGTGTCCCAGAGAGGACAGAGTGCCAAGGACTTCAGATGCCCTGGAGCTGGGGTATCCCACTATGAGCACTGCTAGGCTATACTGGTTGCCACCCTACATGGTGGTTTTGAAGGTCCATGTTTCTGACCACTTTTGGAGATTTCTCAGTGGAGCCATTCATTCCTGCTGCCTCAGGATACAGAGCCTCTCAGGGCATGAGGGTCTCCAGCCTGTTTCTATGGTTATCTAGAAGACTGCCATATGGCTTTCCTGTGCTGGCAGGAACTTTTCTAGGAGGCTCCTTTCTTATTGCCTTTTGGCTTCTAGGTGATTGCTTATGTAATTTTGGGGTGGATGAAATCACTTGCTGTAGTTTCTTATTGGATATTTTGATCATTATTTGGTCTGGTATTATTTTCAGTTTTGGATGTGTGTGTGTATGTGTGTGTATTTGTGTTTCTGGATTAGGGGTATAAGAGCTATGTTGTCTATCTCTTGTCTGGCAGCCATCCTGGTTGGTGGTACTTTTTTTTTTAAAGTTAAGCAAAGTGTTTGTATACATTACTTTATTTGATCTTTATGACAATCTCAGGAGATAGGTACTATTGGCATCCCAATTTTACAGATAGGGAAAGTGAGGTATAGAAAGTTTAAGTAATTTGCCCAGGGTCACACAGCAAGTAAGTGCCTGAGGTAGGTTTTGAACTCAGATCTTCTTGACTCCAAGTCCAATGTATATGCATATATACACCACCTTTTCAGTTGTTTCAGTCATGTCAGACTCTTAATGACCCCATTTGGGGTTTTCTTGGCAAAGTAATACTAGAGTGGTTTGCTGTTTCCTTCTTCAGCTCATTTTACAGATGAAGAAACTGATACAGAATCAAGTAACTTTCCCAGGGTCACATAGCTAGTAAATGTCTAAGGCAGAATTCAAACTCAGGTCTTCCTGACTCCAGGCCAGCACTGTGCCACCTACCTGCCCTTTATAACATCTAGGTGCCTCATACTGTCCTCACATCTTAGAGAAATGTCTTTCTGTTTCTAGGAGATGCAAGCTCTCCCATGCACTGCTGGAGGAAACATGAATGTGGAGATGAACTCAGCCCTGGGGTGGATCTGACCCTTCTGCTGAACAACATGAGTTCAAGGATGAGGTTGGTTGGTACTTCTTAAGTAGGCTCTATTTAACCACAAAGAAAACACAAAGATTTGTGCCCAAACTAGTAAACAGAAATGACTTTACTTCCTCTCCAAGGAGTCTTACTTCCCCTGGGGATCTATATCAAATCTACAATTATAGTGTTACCCAAGGGTTGAGGGCCTTCCTCAAGGAGAAAAGATTCAAGGTTCCTTGTGAGTTAGTTATGCAATCCATCTGTCTCTCTTTTGAGCTCCAAGTCAAGTAAAGAAGCATTTAATGTTTTCTATATGTCATATACTCACTGCCTTAAGCACTGAGGATCCAAAGAAAGGTAAAAATAGCCCCTGTCCTTAAGGAGCTCTAACCTGGGAGACAATATACAGGCAACTTCATACAAACAAAATATATTCAGGATAGACGATCTCAGAGGAAAGGCACTACCATGGAGGGGAACTGGTGATTAGCTCAAACTCAGCCAAACCATAATAACTGTTATAGTTATCAGGAAGGACAATACTTTTCTCATTAATGGGAGAAGTGTAAATGCTCAGACATTAAAAGAATGACCTGAGCTGTCAGGTTTGATTTCTACAGAGTAACCTGGATAGATAGGCTAAAGTCAGAGAGCACAAAGAGGGGAGTGACCTTGAGATCAAGCCACATGATGACTGGGAGGAGGAACCAGAGATGTTCAGTCAGGATAAGACAAAACTAAGCAGGTAAATTGATCGCTGTTTTCCAAGTATTTGAAGGTTTGTCATGTTGGAGAGGGATATGACTTGTTCTTCTTGGCACCTCAGGAAAGAACTAGGGATCCTGGGTGAAAGTTTCAAAGAAGCAAATTTAGGCTTGAGACGAAGGCAAATTTCATAATTAGAGCTGCTTCCCAAAGTGGGATGGGCTGCTTTGTGAGGGCGTGGGTTTCCCTGGGAGGTGAAGAGTTCCTCCTCACTTGCAGTCTTCAAGAAGGCTGAATGACCACTTGTTGGGTATATTGAAGAATGGATTGATATTCAGGTAAGAATTGAATCAGATGGAATCAGAGCTCCCTTCCAATGCTGAGACTCTGATTGTGCCTCCATCCTTTTTGTCTTCGATCTTAGTAAAGTGGTTAAAAAAATTAAATTCTCCATACTGATTTTTTAAAAAAAATTCTTTTTGAAGTTATTTTAGCATCATTCAGTTTTTTCTAGCCTAAATTTGTTCTTGAGATTTTTTAGCTGCTTTGAGTTTTAAAATAAGCTCCTCATGTGATTTTTCTTGCCAGATTTAGTTTTCTTTTTTTGTCCAGGGCTGTAATTTTACCATTGTGGGGAACTCCCAGTCAGGAAACTCTCTTACCAATACAAATCAGCAACTATTCTCCAATTTATAGTCTTAGAAACTGCTTGGAATTATGTAAATGTGTAAGTTATTTATTTGACCATGTCTTGGTATTGTTTCTTTTTTTTTATATGCATTTTTTTCTGGAACTCTTTCCTTTGCTTCACTCTATTCCCCTCCCCACCATATATCATTAACAATTTTTGTTTTTATGTTTTCTGTTTCTTATATTATCATAGTTATCCCAATTATTCTTTTCTCTTCCAGAGAGTCTTCTCATATGACAAACAGTATTTCTTAAAGAGGAAAAACAATCACCCCAACTCACTGATACAATGAAGTCTGAAAATATGTGCAATGTGTAACACCTGTGGACCGTGAATCTCCATGAAGGGCTAGGTGGGGAGTCCACCCAGCATATCTACTATATATCTACTCCATAACCTTTTTGAAAAGCTTCTTTAGTTTTCTCATTACCTTTTTGTGAATTTAAATTTTATTGTGTGATTGTCAAGTAATTTTGTTTCTTTCTAGTGTCATTTTTTGAGGAGCTGTGCCTGTTGCAATTTACTATCCTGCCCTATTTCCTGGAAGTCTCCACATTATTATCTCTTCAGAGTCTCATCCTATTTCTATGATATAAGCAGGGCAATGATTATTCCCATTTTACAGAGCAAAATGAAGTCTAAAATGTTTAAATAGCTAGCCCAAGATCACATGACAAAAAAGTGGCAAAGCAGGGACTACAACTCCCATTAACGATAAGAAAATACATATTAAGGACCTACTAAGTATAATACTATGCGTATATTTTATGCATTTCTGAGTTTCTAAACTTTTTCTGTGTCTTGTGACTTTTGCAAAACTCCCCCAAAATTCCCATTTAATTTCTTATGCTGTCCTGCGATACCTTGATGGGCAAGGGATAACTGAACTTTGAAGGAAGCTAGGCATTCTAAAAGTGGAGGTGAAGAGAGGTGGATTCTAGACAGGTGGGAACATGGGCACAAACATAGAAAATGGAACGTAGAATATGAAGAATGGTGAACAGGCCAGTTTGGGACAGATGGTGAGTGAAGGGAAGTAACTTGAAGTGAGACAGAAAACACGGGTGGAAGCTAGATTGAGGAAAGCATTAAAGAACAAGCTGAGGATATTGGATTGAGTCATTAGTCAGCCAATGAAGATTAAGTGTACATATAAAGAGTGACATGATCAGGTCCGTGTTTTAGCAATATCAACTATAGCTTGATATCAAGTGATAGCTTGATGGGGGTGGTTTGAAGAGAGGCCAGAAGCAGAGATACCAATTAGAAGGCTTTTGCAGTCATTCAACTTAAAGGTGATGATGGCCTGAGCTTGGGGAGAGGCTACATGAGTGGAGAAAAGGGGTCAGATGCAAGAAACATTGTGGAAGTAGAATCTACAAGAATTGGCTACTGACTGAAAATAGGGGTTGAAAGAGAGGGAAGAGTCAAGAGTGAATCTAGATTAGTTTGGTGTTCTAATGTGTCAGGCTTCTTAAAACTAAAGGATTTTGGTCTCATCTGCTAGCAAATCTGATTGGTGTGATAGATGTTCCCTTTCCCTGTTAATTATCAGTGTCCCTAGACAGTGTACTTTTGGCTGAGGATATCATACTGTGAACTGCAGTGACTTCCTGAGGTCTCATCTTGAGTCAGAGTTTACCCTCCAGAGTCAGACTTATCAGCCTTTAGAAAGTTTTGAGTTTAGGTTCAAACAAAAGTGGGAATATTCATTGGTTTATTTTTTTTCTAAAAATACATTTTCATTTATGTCTTTTTTTTATATCAGCTAAATTTCTCCCTGTATTCCTTCCCCTTCCCAAGGAGTTTCCTTTAAATAAATAATTAAAAAAAGAAAAAAGAAAAACTTCAAAATGGGAAAAACCCAGCAAAACAAAACAATACATGATAAAATATCTGACAATGTATGTAACGTTCCATTTTCCATAAGGACTACATGAATACCTGGAAGAAATGAAGCATAGAGATAATTTTTTAAAAATTAATTAAAATTTTAAAATTAAATACTCTGGAGGAAATTCCTCTGAAGGAAAATAAGTAAAGGCATGGTGGATGGGGGAGATTTTTTTTTTTTTATCATATCTCCTCTGGGGCCAAGCTTTGTTCTTTGTAATTTTGCAACATTGTTTTTTAAAATAGGATTTTGACATGTTTTGTTTTTATGTTGCCCAAATTTCTTTCAGAATCCTTCCTTCTTCCCCTTCACAGTTATCCTACATAACAAAAAACTTTTAAGAAAAAGAAAAAAAATCTGCAAAACTCATCAGTACATCAAAAAGTCTAAAAGTGCATGTAGCGTCCCATACCACTGAAGATCTCCCCTACAAAGGAGTTTGGGGAAGTACTGTACATCTCTTTGGGGCTATGCTTGTCCTTTGTAACTCTGCCACATTTGCTTTCAGTTGTTGTGTGGTTGTGGCTCTTTCCGTTTACATTACTGTAGTCATTGTGTACATAGTTTTTAGGCTTTGCTTACTTCACTTTGTATTAACCTTATCTTTCCATGTTTCTCTGTATTCATGATGTTCATTGTTTCCTGCATAGTAATGTCCTATTGGAATGAGGTAGGGAAAATAAATATTTAAGTAGTGTCTACTATATTCCAGGCATTATGCTAGACATTTTAAAAAATTACAAATATCATCTCATTTGATCCTCACAACAACCCAGCAAAGTAGGTGCTATTATTTTTCTTACTTTACAGTTGAAGAAACTGAGGAAGAGGTTAAATGAATTAACCAGGGTCATACATCTAGGGAGTGTCTGGGGCTAGATTTGAACTCAGTATTCTTTATTTCAGGCTCAAGGGCTTTATCCACTATGCCACCAGTAGTAATACAATTTATTTATTCATTCCACATTCCATGGACATCCACTTTGTTTCCAGTTTTTTGCTACTACAAAAAAATGCTATGAAGTATTTTGGTGTATACAGAGCCTTTCTTTTTATCTAGGATCTCTGAGTTGTATACCTAGCAGCAGAATTTCTGGGTAAAAGGATATTGTCCATTGACTCTTTATCAAATCAAAGTATGGGTGCGGGGAAATGCTACTGACAAAAAATGCCAGTGCTTTGGGGGGATGAGAGGTTGCATGAGACCAAGCGTTCTTCCACCGACTGCCTCCTCCGAGAATGCTTCTTAATTTTCACGCAGACTTCTCCTGGTTTGAAACTTTTACTCCAGCTTCTGGCTACTCTATTTTGGACCTTGGTGTTTAGGAGAAACTTTGATTCTTGCCTATGCTAAGTCTTTGGTTTCTCTCTCACTTGAATCTAGATTTAGATCCTACTTTGCTTTCCTCCAGACCAGCTAACGGCCTCTTGCTAGGGGCTGGACAATTCAATTTAATGACCATTTTATCAAGTGCACTACATGCCAGGCATTGTCCTAGGTCCTGAGGACACAGAGACAAAAAAGAGGGCAAAGCCTCTGCCTTGAGGAGTTTGCTGTCTACTTTAGGGACACAATATGGGCACAAATAAATACATGCAAAGTATTATCAAGGAGGAGATTGTTAATTGCTGGGTGTGGGCTTGCTCTGAGCCTTGAAGAAAACTAGAGATTCCAAGTAGTGGTTGAGGAGGAAATGAATCCCATAGCCAAGGTCTGTCTATAGAAAGGTAGAAAGCATGTTTGTGGAGGGGGAATGACATTTTATATCTGAAGAATGGTTAGTAGGCAGGTTTAACCTAGAGTTTGTGCAGTAGAGTAACATGAAATAAGATTGTAAAGGTCTTTCATTTCAAAGGCAGGTGAGAGCTAGATTACCCACGGCCTTAAATGCCATAGTGAGGATTTTGTATTTTATCCTAAAGGCAACTGTTTCTCTTTTACCCAGAAACCTTGAGGGTCTTCTCCTCCCAGTTTGATTTTTTTAATTTTATTAAAGGGGCCATCCCTTGAGTAACTACTTAAAGAAGCCTATTCCTTGAATGGTTATATCTCACTCAAAGTGATATAAGACCTTAGCCTAAAAGGGCCAGGGTCTCCCATTGCATCCTGGGCCATCTCCAGTCATCCTGATGAATATCTGGCCACTGGACCTGGAGGACTCTGGAGGAGAAAGTGAGATTGGTGACCTTGCGCAGTCCTCTCTCACTCAAATCAAAGTCACCCGCAAGTCATGTCACCATCTTGATGTCACAGTCCTCTATGAGAATGAAGGACAAACACAACAACTGATATATGGGTATAGAAGTGTTGCCCAGCCTGTCAGATGTAGTTGGCTTTGATTGTCTTTGTTACTAGGAAAGGATCACCGGGTAGGGAAAGTGAAGTATATATTGAAATGGTTATGGTGTAAAAAAGAGAGAACATTAACAATTTTAGAGAACTTTAGGTAGCTTCCTATTGCCTCTGAGATAAGAAATCAAACTTGACATTTAAAGTCCTTCACAACTTAGCTCCACTTTTAAAAGTGTTTTCCTTACAACAACCCTGTAAGGCAGATAGCTGCAAGCAGTATTAAAGCATTATTCCTATTTAATGGTGAAAAAACTGAGGAAATCAAGAGAAGTTCCATGGAATAAGTACCAAATGTGTTGGGTCTTAAAAAGAGAGTAGGATTTCAACAGATGGAAATTAGAATGTGGGGAGAGGTGTGCATCCAAATAGGCAGAGGAAATAGCATGAATTAAGTAAAGGGGGCAAGAAAGCATCAAAATACATTGGGGGAAAACATTGAGTCCAATTTGTCTTGAAGATAAGTTGCAAGGCATAGTGGGAAGTAAAGTTGAAAATGTAGTTGGGGCTTGATTGGGGGGGATATTAAATGATCGGCCCAAATTTGGATTTTTTAATGTAGGCAGTGGGGAATTACTGAAGAATTTAGAGTGCCATGTGATTGGAATTCTGCTCTAGGAAGATTAATAAGTTCCATCTTTCACCTCACAGACCAAAGATGAGCCATATTGGTTATGTAGGTAACCCTAGAGTCCCAGTAGGAATCATAAAACAAGGCTCAATTGCGAAGGGTGAGGTGAGTTAATGTGATCACTCATTCTATATTAGCAATGCTGTTCATATACCTTCCCAATTGACATCTACTTTGTGACAAAGAAGTACATAACAGAGCAGGCCTAGGCAAAATGGATGGGGATGACATTTTTCATGGCTTTAATTTAGGTGTGTGGGCACACTGGTGGTGGTGGTGGTGGGTTCTCCACTCAGGAGGCAGTTAGCTGGGCTGGGCTGTCATTTTCATAATGGTATTTTTAGTTCACACCCACTTCTTTTGAGTTCCACAGTATAGGTCTAAAGTCATTTGGTGACTAAAAGTCACATTTATTCTCTAGGGCAAAGGTGTGCCATCAGCCAGCTAGGGGTGTGTGAGGGGAAAGGGAGTGCAGCTCAAACCAGATTAAAATGTAATGGGCAAATATTTAACAAAATAAATAAAAATACAACATAAATAATGTTAATACATGGTATTCTAAGTCAATATGTGCAGCCCACAGGTAACTATTTCTATTTGGGTTTGACACCCTTACTAGTGAACTATGTAGATATCTGAGAGCTACAAACTAGTAAGAATGGGCCTTCAAGATACTGCCCCAAAGGGCAAGGGACAGAGAAAATGGAGTCAAAATCTGTTTATATGGAATTCAGGTTCACTGGATTTAGAGATTAAAAGGACCTTAGAGATCATGTAGTTTAATGCTTTCTACTAAAGATGAGGAAACTGAGGTCTCAGAGAGTCATACAACTAGTCAGATTCAAAAATCAAGACTTGAACCTAAGTATCCTTACTTCAAAGTCAAGAGTGTCCTAGCAATATTTATAGGATTTTTCAAAGACCATATGGTGACAAGGAGTCATCTGGAGGATTGGGGATTAGAACCGGAAAATAATTGTCTGGTCCCCCTTGATACATGATAATCTCCAATGTATTTTAGGTACACAAAGGTGTGTGGTTGTTCTCTTTTGGCTCTCACCCTTATTATATCTCTCATTGATTTTCACAACTTCCTTTTGGGACTAAGGAAGAGAGCAGGAGCCATGGAACAAAAATAAAAAAAAACCCCACTTATTCGCTTTAGGGAAGGGAAGAAAATCAGCATTTCTATGTGGCTTAATGTGTGTCAGGCACTGTGCTAAGGGTTTCACAAATATTATCATTTGATCTTCACAACCATGCTGAGAGGTAGGCTCTGTTCTTATCCCCATTTTGCCGTTGATGAAACTGGAACAGAACAGAGGTTAAGTTTGAATTCAGGTCTTCCTAACTCTAGGTCCAATGCTATATCTACTGTACTACGAGTTGCCTCCCAGAAATCTTGCCTTTAGAAAGGCAAGATTAAAGTTTTTTATTTTTGTTTTTCAAGATAGCTGGCCAAGTTAGGGGACGTAGTTTCTTTAAGAGTGATTTCTAAACTGATGCAGAGTGAAGTAAGCAGAAACAGAACACTGTACACAGTAACAGCAATATTGTATGATGGTCAACTGTGAACGACTTGGCTGTTTTCAGCAATATAGTGATTCAAGAAAATTCCAAAGGACTCAAGATGAAAAATTATCGAGCTCTAGAGAAAGAATGATGGAATCTGAACACGGATTGAAACATACTATTTTTTGCTTTATTCTTTTTGCTTTTTTTGTCTGCATTTTCTTTCATAACATGCCTAATACAAAAATATGTTTTGCATGATTTCACATGTATAACCTATATCAAACTGCTGACTGTCTCAGGGAGGAGGAGAGGGAAGAGGAAGGAGAGATTCTGGCAATCAAAATTTAAAAAAATGAATGTTAAAAATTGGTTACATGTAATTGGGAAACAATAAATTATTATTTGAAAAGAAGTGATTTCTAATCCTTAAAGGATTTAAATAGATACACATATACATCTATACATGTGTATATATATACACATACATAAAGTTTAAGCATCATGTCATAAAACACTGGCTGAAACAAGGGAATGAACATTTACGGGTTACATAAGGATCACATAGGATGACTTTACCATTTGGACAACATCTACCTGGGCTCAGGAGCATAAAACTTGAGGAAAAGGAGATCTCAATGTCACAGAAAAAGCAGTTTTAGAATTCTTAAGTCAAGCTGGTTTCTACGTGGTAGTTTGGATACCTGTGATAGAAGGAAGTTGAAGCCCTGTCACAGTGAGTCAGAGGAAGAACGTGGTTGAATCATAGTAAAGAATTGTTTCAGGGGAGTGTTCCAAAGTGCCCACTCCCCACATCTTGCCCATTCCCTAACTCCTAGTCTTTGTTCCTATCATTGGAATCTCTTCTACTGTCTCCAAACTAAATTGAACCCATCTTTCTGGATTTAAAGGCCTCCTTTAGTGATGCTTTCCCTACCAAAAGAACTCTCTCCTTTCCTCATCCTCTTACTGTACTTCTAGTCAGTGCCAAGGAGTTTAGTTTCTAGGTGTTTTGTTCCAGTGTTTCACTTAAGCAGCCCCCTAGTCTTTTGCTCTCTCTCCTCACTCCTTGAACTATTTATATTATTCTTATTAGGGACCATATCTTCTGTTTTTCCTACAGCTTAGTTTCTTATTAGAAGAATAAGTACCAGTCTGAGAACACACCAGATACTTCATAAATTCTAACTGGTGAGTAATTTTTTGCTCTGGCAGCAGCCATCAGTTTTACCCTTTCTTTCAAAAGCATTTGATACTTTCTTAAAGCTTCTCTGTGCCTCAGGGTAATTTGCAAACCAGGGCTCTTTTAGAAGAACAGGAGGCAGAGGATGACTAGAATTGGAAAGATGAAAGGGAATGTCAGTGTTTATTTTCAACCTTAAAAAGACTCAGTATGAGGGTTATACTGTATGAAGTCTGAGGTAGAGAGAGGGTAAGTAGAAATCAGTTGCTTTTAGCTAGGAGGTCAGACTAGAGATTTTTACAGATGCCTAAGTAGCCTGTTTATGGGCAGAGTGGTGCTAAGGATATGACTGAAAACTGAAGCTGTACAGAGGCATGTTGGCTTGAAATGTTTCATTTTAAAGCTGGAGAAAGGCCTTGGTAACAAGAATAAGCAGATGACAGTGACAGAAGAGTCCTTACTGAGTTGAGGTGGACATAGTGGCTGGAGCTGAGGAACAGCAAACATCTACCTTGCTCATCACTGGTATTTTGAGTGATATGGACTCTATATAGAGGTCCAGGGATGGAGTTGGCTTTTATTGAGCCTCTTTCCACCTCAAACTCAGTATAGTGTTTATAGGTCAGGAATTAATGTGAAGGTCTTGGAAGGGCAGGTCTATTAACAGCATATTCTTGGACTTCTATGGTCTTGGTTAAGAATACTTTAGGTGATTCTTGTATTTAATACGTTTATTCTATGCTTTGTGTCTACTTAGTTTGATTTTTTTCAATTTTCCACCCTCCAAATCAGACCACCAGAGATCATGCTTGGGAAAAGCTAAGCCATTCTGTCCTGTACTCCTTAAGACATGCATCCTCATTCTCACTCTGGCTATTCTGTCTTATCTGGTACTCTCCTTTTTTCTTCCTCTGCTCCGATAACTGTAATCAAATCAATACTACCACTGCCTCTGTTTCATTCACAATCTTAGTGTATTCTCAGACCAAGATCTGCTTCCTTATTTGTCATTTCCTCCACGTAAGCTCCTTGATGGTAGGAGCTTATATTCTCTATTTTTATCCCCAGCACTTAGTACAGAGCTTGGCACATAGCAATCTTTTAATAAATGCTTTTTCTTCATATGTTCAAATTCTAGTATTTCTAGAGGAAATTCTAGGTAGAGGGTGTAGGCCACAGTATTACTAAAACAGCTCCAAGATGTGAAGTTGAGTTTATGTGAGTCCAGAGCTAACTTAGGCCATAGTTTATAGCTGACTGCCAGACATAAGTCTATATTCCTATGGGAGTTGGATAAGCTATTAATAACAAATGCCCTATTCTGGTATAGTCTGTGGTCATAGCTGGAAAAAAAGTTGAGCTTCTGGCAGTCCTGAGTTTGGATTGTTTGGCTTTAAAACCAGAGGTTCTAAACTTTTTTTTTTAAGGTCATGGGCCATTTTGGCAGTCTGGTGAAGCCTATGGACTCCTCAGAATTATGTTTTTAAAAACATAGATAGGAATACTAAGGAAATCAATCATGTTGAAATATTATCAAATTAAAAACAATTCACAGACCCTAATATGGACTCCTCAGAATTATGTTTTTAAAAACATAAAATAGATAGGACTACTAAGGAAATCAATTATGTTGAAATAGTTATCAAATTAAAAAAAATTCACAGACCCTAGGTCAAGAAGCTCTATTCCAAAAGGACAAATGGGACAGGCAGAATGGTATAGAGCAGTGGTTCCCATCTTTTTCTTTTCAACAGCAACAAAAAAATGTATTGTGAACCCCCTAGGGTAATTTAATATACTTATAATATTCTGAGTATATATATATATATATATATAAAATACATTATATATCTCTAATACATATATATTACACATTATATACACTATATAATATGTATATCTATAGCTATTATATATTATATCTATATCTTTTATGAGTATATACACTATATACTCTATAATATTCTATTACAATATTCTGCCATGAAATCATTTTTAGCTCAGACTCCTTGGATCATTTAAAAAATGCCCAAGGGGCTCAGGATCCACTAATGGGGAATCACTGTTGTAGACCTGGGATCTAGTTAGGATATGCTGTGTGAGCTTTCTTGAAGTTCTTTTGAGTGGGTAAGGAACTGGAAAGGAAGGAGCAGCACTGGGCTTTCTCCCTCCTAACCTCTCCCAGGTCCTTCCCCACTAAGAACACACTGGTGCCACCCTTCCAAGCCTCGGCCGGGGTTGCCCTCAGCCATCTCCACCCCCAGGCTGCCCTTCAGTTTGCAGGCACCTCCAGGACTCCAATCCCCACGTCTGGAGGGGCCAGTCCGGGTCTCTCCCGATTACTTGGGCAATCATTCCGCAACCTCGGACGAGGTCTGGAAGGAGACTTGCAGGGGTCAGCCACTCGCACCCTACTTAGCGCCTGGCTAGCTCTCCGGCAGGCCCCCCCCTCCCCGGGGCCCCCCCAGGGGTGACCTAGTAATGGATCTCTAGCCCTTTCCCAAGCAGCCCCGCCTCTCCGTGGGGGAAGTTCCGATTCAATTCCGCAAGCACTGGGCGCCAGCCTGGGCACAGGCAGGGGCACGCGGGCACTTCCGACCCCCTCCCCCACTCCCGCCTCGGCTCTCCCGTGGATGTCCAAGGTCCAACCCGCACGGACACGGGGATAACGAGAAGGCCCCACTCACTGCTCCGAAGCTCGGACTTCTCTCTTAGCCAAGCCTGGGCCCCAGCCGCTCCGCCGGGCTGCGCTCCGCCAGGACCCGGGCAGGGGACGGAGGGGGAGCTCGCTCTTGCCCCTCCCCCCCCACAAGCCAAGCCGAACCTATTCCTTTAAGGGTGGAGGCGGAGGGGAGGGAAGGGGAGGAGCGAGGGGCGGGCACGGGATGGGGAGGGAGGAAACAGCTGGCGGGGCCGCCACCGCCCCTGGAGCTGAGCGCGCTGAGGTCAGGGGGCTCTGCTGGCGTCACAAAGGGCCCCGGTGGCCGGCGAGAGAGGAGCGGGTGACTGGAGAAGGAGGAGGAGGAGGAGACGGCGGGGGGAGGAGGAGGAGGAGGGAGGGGGCGCGCGCGCGCCCCGCCGCTGAGGAGAGCCGCCCCCCCTCCCACCTCACCACCAGCACCAGCACCAACACCGCCGACGCGCGCGCGCGCGGCCGCCCCCTCCCCCTCCCCTTTCTTTCTCCCGCGGCGCGCGAGACCCTCTCTTTCCCCGCCCCTCCCCCCGGCAGAGCCGCCGCCGCGAGACCCTTGCGCGTGCCCCCGTCGCCGTCCCCTCCCCCTGCTCGGGCGCCTGGCGCCCTCCCCCGGCCCCTGAGGAGAGGGAGAGGAGAGAGAGAGAGAGAGAGAGAGAGAGAGAGAGAGAGAGAGAGAGAGAGAGAGAGAGAGAGAGAGAGAGAGAGAGAGAGAGAGAGAGAGAGAAAAGAAGAGAAAGAGCGAGAGCGCGCGTGAGAGAAGGAAGAGCGCGGCCGTGCTGAGCCCTGTCTCCCCCTACTCCCCCCTCCCTCGGCCTTCCTCTTCCTCTTCCTCCTCCTCTTCCTCCTCCTCCTCGTTCGCCACCTCCTCCCGCAGAGGCCCCCCCCCCTGGGGGGGGGAGGCCCCGGAAAGGGAGCGATTCCTCCCCCACCTCCCCCCCCCCAGCCCTACACTCCCTCACCCACACCCACACCTGCGAGGAGGCCTCTCCCGTCCCCTCCCCCGCCCCGCCGCAGTCCTGAGGAGCCGCCGCGGCCGGTGGGGAGGAGAGCGAGGCCTGTGCGGGAGCCGGGGCCTCGGGGAGCGGAGAGGGGCCCGGCGGCCCGGCCCTAGCCCTCGCCGCCTCCGCCGCCGCCGCCGCCTCCGCCGCCGCCGCTGCCATGGCCCAGCAGCAGATGACCAGCTCGCAGAAAGCCCTGATGCTGGAGCTCAAATCCCTGCAGGAGGAGCCGGTGGAGGGCTTCCGGATCACCCTGGTGGACGAGTCCGACCTCTACAACTGGGAGGTGGCCATCTTCGGGCCCCCCAACACGCTCTACGAGGGCGGCTACTTCAAGGTACGGCCGCCCCTCGCAGCCCCGGAGCGTGTGTGCACCCCTTCCTCTCCCGGCCCCCCGCTTGGGTCTGGGCTCCAGCCCCATCTGTCCGGGCCGGGGTGCGGGAGGCCCGGCCGCTTCTGCCTCCGGGCCGTGGCCGCGATCCTGGGGGGCCGCGCTCCCCCCTTGGAGGCGGGAGGTCGGGGGAGGCTGGCCGGACCCCTGTCTGTCCGGCGGGGGGAGAGGGCTTTATTGTGTGTCGTGCATCTTCTGGGGACTCCCGGATTGACCCGGATATTGCTTGGAGACCGTGGGGTGAACCCTGTGGAGTTTATGCCCCTTTTGCAGTAAAACCCCCCCCGCCCGGCCCCCTCCCCGGGCCCCCCACCTGGGGTCGGTAGAGCAAGGTACCGGTCTGTCATCCTGCCCCCCGAGGCCTGGCGGGGAGTTTGTTGGGCCTGTGCAGTGCATTCCTCCCGTGGATGGTGATGGGGAGAAAGGGGGTAGCTGAGTCTTCCAATCCCAATCTCGTTGGAAAATCTCATTGTCCCCTCTTTTCCTGTTCCCTATTTCATTGCTGAGTTAAATAAAAAGACTTCGTAAATAGTGCTTGAACTTCTGCAAAGCCTTTCCTCCACTCCCTGCCTACCAGCCAGGGACTTGCATTTTTGTCCAAGACTTGCATTTTAATAATACTGAGGATAATACCAGCATTTATACGGTATTTTACGGTTTGCAAAGGGTTGACATACGTTCTCTATTGTGCCTCAGAACAGCCCTGTGAGTTCTTAAAGCAGGGAGAGAGGGCTTCCCAGAGTATTGAGTGTCAAGGAGGGAGGAAGAAAGATTCCCATTTTAGGGAGATGAAATCGAGACCTTTGGCTCATATGACTAGCCGTAGCAAATGGAATGTCTGGATCTTGGAAAAGGGGTGGGATCTGAGGTAGGGGTGGCTGAAGTGACCATGCTTATTCAAATAAATAGCCATAGGTCCAATTTTCAGGATTATGGAAGTTAGTGTTAATATGCTGTATTTATTAGCTTGTTTCAAGAATGCCCTAAGATAAAGTCAGAAACTTTTGAGTTCTTCATTGACTTTTTGCCAGAACAGTTAAAGATAGGATTATTGTTGGTTTTGAGGGGATGGAGTGGGGAAGAAAGTCAGTGAAAGAACTGTGAAGCAAGTACCTGAGAATCCATTTTTGTTTTGTTTGATGACATGATCTGTGAGTCATTTTTCAGGTTATTGTTTTGAAGGGAGAGGATATCTTGGCACAAGTTTCAAATCAGTGTCTTAGTCATGCAGGTGTGATGTATATTTTTAGGACTACCCAGTTACTTAACCTTTATTTTCCTTCAAGGTAGTAGCCCCAGTTTCAGGCATGTAACTAGGTCAGCTTTGCAGGGATGATTTTGAAGGAGGTAGCATGGAGATGTTAAAATTTCATATAAAGAATTATTGGTAGTAATAAATAGTACATTGTCAGAAGTATTGTAAGTCATTTATTACTCCTACCTGCCTTATGTTTCATTTTTTAGGAAGCCTCACGTTTGTTGACATTGTAGATGTAGATATTTACAAATATTTGTATGTATGTATAGCTGTCTATTTTGTGTCAAAAATAGAAATGGATGAGGTGTTACTTATCTTATATTGTGGTGGGATCTACTAGGCCCTAGACAAAATTAGTTCAGGAGGACCATCCATTGTCGGTACAGTAACCCTTTTTGAGATTAGTAGGAATTTAGGCAATTTATAGTTTTAAACAAAACCTGATCATGCAAATTATATTTGCAGGAGAATTTACCTCCAAATTTTCTTTCTGATCACTGTGCATCTACTCTTATTGTACTTATTTAACTTATTTCATAGTTCTTTTTAACCCTAGTAATCCAATATGAATTCTAAGACAATATGTAGAAGGATCTTCATATGTATTGTAACTTATCTAATCAAACAGGGCTACAGAATAACCTAATGGAATACAAGTAAAATGAAATTTATCATAGTTTTGGTATAGCTTATGGTACAGTAACATTTTAAAGACACCTATATATGGAAGTTGGTTAGAATTTTCTCATTCTAATGCAGCTTTTGAACTATTCATGTTTGGAAATAAAACACCGACATTAAAAGAAAGTGGAAAGAGCTTTAGTGGAGAATTGCCAGTGGAGAATGATGGTTCTGAACATATTGTGGTGTGACCTTGGGCAAGTCATTTAATTTACTGAACTTCCTCAGATGGAGATAATAATACTTGATGTTACAGGGCTGAGAGGAAAACACTTTGCAAACCTCAAAATGCTACATAAATGTAGTTATTATTGTTACAAATTATATTATTTTGAAATATATAACTAAAATAGGAAGTTAAAAAGCAGAGGAGTTAGAGTGGATTCTGTGGAGCATAAACCTAGTGAACTAAGTTCTTGATTCTTTGATTTCAGTACTTAAAATAAATTCTATAAATTTGGAGTCTGTTATTCTAAGATTGACATTCAAAAACTCATTTTTTTGACTCTTAAGTCCCAGTTCAGATGTTTTAAAAGAAAGGTTAGCCTCTCAGTTTCCTCATCTTTAAAAAGAGATTGGATTAAGTGATCCAAGGACCCTTCCATCTCTAACGTTCTATGATTCTCTTTTTTTTGCTTTTGTTTTGAAGTTTCTTCTTAATGGATCTGTCCTTGTCCATATTATTTTCTTTGGAGACTATACTCTCAAAATTTCAACTGCCACATTTAAGAAGATGAGTCCCAAGTCTAAATTTGTACTTAAGTTGATTCAAATCATCAGATGCCTTCAGGTCATCTCCATTTGGATATCCCATTGATACCTCAAATGCTAACATGTCTAAAATTGAGCTGATGATCTTTTCTTCTAAATTTTCTTCTCTGACTTTACTATTTCTGACCACAATATAATTTCTCATACAGTCTTCATGTTTAATACCCTGAGGATTTGGTTGTGTTGGTCTCTACGTCTCTTCTTATATTCAGACCAAGTCCTCTTAATCTTGGGCAACATCTCTGGAATTATTCTTCCTATTTGCCATGTCTGCCACACATTTGGATGATTGGAATTGTCTTTTCAACAGCTCTTCCTGTCTCCACTTTTTCTCATTGCCAGTCCATCTTTCATACTGTTGCTAGAATGAACGACTTTATGAAATAGGTTTGGTCATATGTATCCACTGTTCAGAAATATTCGATAGCTTCCTATTTGCTTTTTGATTAAAGTTAAAATTGAGTTTTAAGGCTCTCCACAGCTAGATAGTACTAATGTTTCCCCTTAAATTTTTCATGGTGCTGTTTTATAACTCTGAAATGGTTTTTGTATTATAATATGTGCTCTCTCTCTCTCCTTTTCCCGCCCTCCGCCCTCCGCCCTCCCCCCTCCCCCCTCCCCCCTTCCCCCGAGAGCAGGAATCTATCCACTCTAGTGGTTATGTGTTTGGTTTTTTTTTCTTCTTTCTTCCAAGTCTGTCCCCCCTTCCATTAATTTTCTTATTCTGCTAGGTCCATTAGTCCATTTGTTGAAAAGAGACAAATTAATGCTGGTGCTCTAAATAATAAACAATGAATGATTAAGTTCAAATACCATTGCTTTCCGCTTCACCTTTTTTGTTGGTGTTTAGTGCTATTTCAGTTATTATACTTGTGACTGGAGTTTTCCCTGTTATTGCATTGCTTGCTTCCTTATCAGTTAGACTGTGCCTCTGTATATTTTCAAATTAAAATTATTCTCTCTTTAATTGGAGTAATCCTTTCTTATGGGCAGTGGAACTTCCAGGTAATTCTTTTATTTCAGAACTTGACTTTTTAATATGCTAATTGCTCAGGTCCATTTCATTAGTAAATATGTAGGATTATAGAATTTAGAGATGGAAAAAATCATAGGCTTGCCTATTTTAGAAGTTCCTTAGAGGGCATTTGGTCCTGCTTTCTCCTTTTTACATATGAGGAAACTGAAACCCAGCAGGTAAATTGACTTTCCCAAGGTCGTAGATGTAGTAAGTTGCAGAGCTGGGATTTGAACCTAGGTCCTCTGATTCCAAATATGGTGGTGGTGGTAAGGTGTTTTCCCCCATCATATCATACTAAGCTTTTTCATCAGTGATCTGTGGTCCACATATATACATTTTTGTCTCTTCTATTTCTAGTGATTCTTGACTGATTGTGTGTACGTGACAACTTGAGACTTTTTTCAGCTTTCTTACAGCTTACTCCTTGCTATAGACTCTTTGAGTTGGTGATACTGTCGTCTTTGCTGTTCTACACACAAGAAAGATTCCATCTCTCTATCTGCCGTGGGCATTTTCTCTGGTCGTTCTCCCTTGCCTGGAGTGCTTTCCCTTCTCAATTCTGCGTACTGGCTGGCTTCTCTGGTTTCTTTTAAGTCCCAACTAAAATCCATCTTTTATAGCAAGTCTTTTCCAACTCTTTTTGTTTGTTGCCTTCCCTATTGTTTCTTAATTTGTCCTGTAAATATATTTGTGTTTGCTTGTTGTCTTCTCCATTAGATTGTGAGCTCCTTGATGACAGGAAGTATGTTTTGCCTTTTTTTTTTTTTGTCTCCCCAGAGCTTAGCACAGTGCCTGGCACATAACAAAGGCTTAATAAATCTTTACTGATTGATATTTTATTTTTGCCTGTTAACTTGTTTTTTCTGACACATATCTCATTGACTGTGATTTGAATTTTTTTGCTTGCTTCAAGGGAGTAACCATGCGTAAGTGGCAAAGTAATCTTTTGACACTTAACCACGGAGTATTACTGAATCTGTTACTGTGGAGCAAATGAGGATTCTATTTTGTTAGTAAGAGAATAATTTGTTGATCAAGTCAGCAGCCAACAATAAATTTTAATGCTGTTTCACCTGTAGACATTTTTAATATCTGAAGACCATAATATTATACTGTGATCTTTTCCAAAAAGTAAAATATTAATATAGTATTTTCTTGGGAGCTATAATTTATCCAAAATCTTTCTGGTGAATGCATCTTATAATATGCACTAAAAAAGTAGAAAGATCATATATTTAATCATGTAAAAACTTTTAAATACCTTTTTATACAAAAATGATATTTTATATGCTAACACAATTCTCCGGAGTACATTGTAGCTTCTCAACAAACATTTTTTGAGTTGAAGTGAATGTATGAGTAAGATTAACTGGTTTCAGATAACATAGCTTTGGAATCCCAGCTCTGCCCCTTCCTACCTGTGTGACCACTTGGGTAAATCACTGAACTTCTCTGGATCTTAGTTTACTTATCTATAAGGGGATTGAAATGAGTGAGCTTTAACTTTCCTTCCAGCTCTAAATCTATGATTATGTGATATAAGTATCATAGGGCTGTATGTGGGTGTGTCTCACTTGTGTTAGAGGAATTCTCCTAGGACTTCTCTAGAAGCTCCTGGGTTAAACTTACTGATTTGTTTTTCAAAAAATTGTTCCATTATAGTAATACACTTGTATGTAAAAGTAGATAGAGGGATCTTACGTTACTTTTTTACTTCTAAAAATTTGAACGTAAGGTTGAAGGCAGGAACAATCTCCAACATCAAACACAGAACCTTGCACATAGTGGGTACTTTATAAGTTATTCAACACAACAAAAATTTAAGAAGCTAATAATATACCCTCCTTTGCTTTTATATACCAGAATTTGTGACCTTTGATGAAGGTCAGCAAATTCAATAAAGTAGATACTTATTGAGTATCCACTATGTGCATGGTGCAGTGGTAGGCTTTATATGTGACTTTTGAATTCCCGCTCTCCCCGCCCCTCCTTCTCTAAAGGCTTTGAACAGGCCCTATTTTTTGAATGTACATTTTAGGGGCTAAACTTCTTTCTAGAATCTGCTTATATTGAGTATAGTTTGGATACTCCCCCCATCTTTCTGGGAAAGTTGTATCAAAGATTTTAATTTTGCCATTTTTACCTGAATTCATTTTGAAAGACTTCCCATGTAACTGCCACTGTATCCTTTATGATTTTACATCTCCGTGTTTGTTGTTAGTTATTCACAGAACCAGTTTCTTTAAATTTCTTCATGCATTTGAAAGTGAATTTATATGCAGATACAAAGAAACACACTCTTCATCTTTAAGGGACAGGATGAAAGACTTCTAAAATGAAAAGAACTAGGTAAAGTGCTTTCTCTCTAAACTTTATTTAACAAAAACCATGTATCACGGACAAATTTTAGTGCCTTTTACTATTTGGCTTATTCAGTAAGAAATACAGAATACATTTGTTTAAAAGTTTACACGTTTGAAACACTAATTCACTCTTTGTTTATTAGTAAGACCAGCCAAGTGAAAAGCACTGAAAAATTGTAGTTGCATGATCTTATTGTGCTTTGGCTATAAGTTTATAATGTTTGAGTTGGTTTGTTTTACAATGAGTGGTGCAACTATTGAATACCCTAAAACTTTTATTTTAGAGTCAGTAAAGTAGTGGGGAAAGGCTGATAATTACGTATCATGGAGCAGTGGGGAAAATTTACACAGAAGGACTGGACAGTTTGTGGTCATATTCTTCTCCTTTGCTTTATCTTTAATTGAGATGGAGTAGAGGTCTCTTTCCTCTTCCCATGCATCCCTCTAGCATTTCAGTTAATGACAGGGCAGAGAGATTTATAGGTTAAGAAATTCCCAAAATCAAGAGGGTAATAATTTGCATTTTAGAATGATTTTTTTTTTTTGGTCTTAGAAAAGGTGTCTTTTAAATAACTTTCCTTAATTTGGCAGTGAGAGATTTTATGCTAAGTTTTTAAAAGTTATGGAGTTAGAAATGAGAATAAGTTATCTTTGAAATATAATGTGTTAGTAGAAAAAAATGAGGCACTTGTGTATTAGGAACTTCATTCTTTACAAATCAAGGTATCTTACATATTTCTAAGGGAAATTTGAGCTCTTAAAACTAGGGAAGGTCTGTAGTCTAAAGTGCTAGTTTTGGTACCTTCTTTTCCTCTCCTCATATTCTCTTTGAAATCATCTGCAATCTGTCTTCCACCCTCACCAGGCAACTTGAAACCATTCTCCAGAGGTTTCAATGGTCTATTTCTTAATTGTCAAATCTAGTTACCTGTTCTAAATCCTCATCCTTTTGAATTTCTCTGCAGCATATGACACTTGTTGAACTCTCTCTCCTCCTAGACACCTGCTGTTCTCTGGGTTTTTGTGACACTGCTATCTTTTGGTTCTTCTCTGACCTGTTTGACTGCTCCTCAGTCTTTTTCTACTCATTTATCATTATCTTGTTACTAACTTTGACTGTACCCAAGGTGTTTTGTCCTGGGTCCTCTCATCTTTTTTTCTTTATTTATATGGTGACCTCATCAGCTCCCATGAACTCAGTTGCCATCTGTGCAGATGCTCCCCAGATTGGTATCTCTGGTCCTCGTTTGTCTTACCTCATGTCACTAGTTGCCTAATGACTTTTTTCAATTGGATATTTAAAATTCATTATGTTCAAAAAAGAGGACACTATTCTGTTTCCTCCTTACCCTTACCTTCGCCCCTCTCTGCCCCACCCTGCTCCCCAGTTGTCCAGGTTTGCAGTTCCTCATTTTCTTGGATTCCTCATTTTCAACCCACATATCCAATTTCTTTGCAAATCTTGTTTCTTTTTCCACATTGTTGCTTGAATACATTCCCTACTCATCATTCACATAGCTGCTACCTTAATTGTTATCCCTTCTCACACAGCCACTTATTAGTCTCCTTACCTCAAAATTCTTAATCCAATGCAGAGTGATTTTCCAAAAGCTGCAGGTTTGACTGTGTCATTCCCCCCACCCTTTAAAGCCCTGAAATACATAAACTCCAAAGGCTCCTTATTCTTTCTAGGAACAAATGTGAACAACTCTACCTAGCATTTAAAACTCTTCACAACTTCTCCCCTTCCTACTTTTTAGTCTTCTTATGCATTACTCCATTTCATGAACTATTCTGTCCAGTCATTCAGGCCTACTTGCTCTTCCACACAGGTGACACTTCATCTGTTTAGCACCTTTTCATTGCTCATCTCTTGCCTGGAATACTCTTATCACTTCTGTCTCATAGAATCTCTGGTTTTCTTTGAGACTTGGCTGAAATACTACCTTTACTTTGAAACCTTTGCTCCTGGTGTACTCCTTCCCCAAACCACCTTGCATTAATTTGTATATATTATGTATATATACATAAATATATGTACATAGAAGTATAGATTTAGAGCTTGAAAGGGACCTTAGAGAACCCCCTCATTTTTATAGATGAGGAAACTGAGGCTTGGAGAGGTTAAGCGATTTGCTCAGGATCATAGGAACACAGCTAGTAAGTGTTTGAGGCAGGATTCAAATCTTTCTTGTTAGAATGTTATCCCCTTGGTGGTAGGGTTTCACTTCTGTTTTTATGTTCCCTTTGCTTATCACAGTGTCTGGAATTTTATAGGCATTTAATAAATGCTTGTTTGGTGACTGACTGATACCTGAGGTAAATTTATAAGGGAGAGTTTAGTATTAAGTTTCCCTAGTTCTACTTGTAGAAGCCCAACATCTATCTTAATTTGTATCTTTTCTATATTTGGAGTCTCGAGTCACACAATTCTGTCTAAAGTCAGATGCTTTGCTGTAGTTGTTGCATTGACACCTCACCCATTTGGTTTCAGCTGTGAGTCAGGCCTGTTTTACAATTTTTCAAATTTTAAACTTTGTGATGGACTCCTGGCTGAGCAGAAACAGTTTTATGCATATGATGATTTTTTTAAAATAGTTAAAAAATTTGGAAGGGAGTTACTGAGTGGATAGTATAGTAATCTTTTTAATCAATTTAATAATAAATAACAATTTGAATTTGTATTTCTTTTGGTAGGAAGAGTACAAGTTACTGTACTAGGTAGTGATACAAAGACAAAAATGAAACTATCCTTATATTCAAGAAACTTCTTGAAAAATAAATTTTATTGATCTATTTTTTTTCCTATCACCAGAATTTCTCCAGTATCCTTCCCCTTACCCCTACCTTATTTCTCCCTCTCCTCATAGCTTACCACCCCAAAGCCATCCTAAAGAACAGGTATTTTTTTAAGAAAAAAAAAAGAAAGAGAAGGAAAAGAAATCAGTAAAGCCAATCAGTACATTAAAAAAATGTAAAAATATGTGCAACGTTCCACACTCATGGATATCCCACTTCTGCAAAGGAATGGTGAGAGGCCTGGGAGGGTATTTCTTTTGGGGCTATGCTTGTTTTTTATAATTTGGCAGCATTCACTTTTGATTTGTGATGATGCTTTCCATTTACATCTTGTAGTTATATTATTATATATGGTATGACACCATGTATCATATATAATAATATATTATATAATTAATATTATATAATTTTCTTGACCCTGTGTATTAAAATTTGCATCAATTCCTATAAATCCATGCTTCTTTAGATTTCCAATATTTATCATTTGTTACAACACAGCAATATTCTATTATATTCATGTACCACATGAATGATGATTTGCATAAACATTCACCAGTTGAGGGATATCTACTTTGTTTTCAGTTCTTTGCTACCACAAGAAGTGTTGCTATAAATATTTTGGTGAATATGGTACATATCTCTCTAAAGTTAACAATGATTTCTTAATTGTCAAATCTAATGACTTTTTCTTAATCTCATCCTTTATAACCTTCAATCCTATAAGAACCCCTTCTCATCCCTTTTATTGACAGTGCCTTTCATCTATGATTATCTCCAATTTATTCTGTATTTATCTTATCTGTATACAATTATTTGCATGTTTTCTTCACATTAGATTTTGATCTCCTTGAAAAGTTTCCCTTTTTTGACCCCCCCCCCCTTTTCTCTTTCTATTCTCAGTACTTAACAATAGTGCCTGATACCTAGTAGGCATTTAATGCTTATTGATTTTTATGAAAACATTCTTTTTATCAGTGATCTCCTTGGGCTATATGCCTGGTAGCAAAATTTGGAAGGAAAAGCTTCCAGTAGGTTTGGAGGAAATGTATACTAGGTATGAGTGGGTTGGTCTGAGTTAAATTCAATGAGAACAGGAAAAAATGTGGAATAGTACTTTCTATAGATTTTGTGAAAGCTGGACAGGTGGTTTGGACACTTATTGAAGAAGGCTTCAAATTTTGTGAAGCTAATTTCCTTTTTATCTCATGGACTGAAGGTTTTTGAATGGAGATATGAAGTGAAGAAACTTTTGCTAAATATTTTATATTTTATTGCACTATTAAATATGTTAAGTATATTTAATTATAGTAATATCTAGCACCCTAAAATTTGTGAAGTACTTTATACATATATTGTCTCTTGAAATACTTTTGTGAGGTAGGTTTTCTCTCTGTTAAATAAAAATAAGTATATGATCTATATCAATATATGTGATATTTGTACATATATATCAAAGACATACTTTTTTAATATGATTCTACATATAGATGAAGAAACAGACTCAGAGAGATGAAATGACTTAACTAGAGTCATGTAGCTAGTCAGTGGGGGTAGAATTTGAATTTAGGTCTGTCAACAAGCATTTATTTATTAAGTGCTTTCTTTGTGCCAGGCTAAGCTCAGACTGATAGCAATACAAAGAATATAAAAAACTTGGTCCCTGCACTCAAGAGGCTAACATTCAAATGGAAGAGATTATATGTAAATAAGTACATGTAAGATATAGCTGTACAATGTAAATGGAAGTTAGTCATGAAGGAAACTACTGGTATGTGGGCAAGATCTGGAAAAGCTTACTGCAGGGTTTTGAGGTGGAATTTGAGCAGTCTTGAAGGAAGCCCAGAAAGTCGGGAGGCCAAGGTGATGTGGAGAACATTACAATTTAGAGAAAAGGCACAAAGTTAATAATAAAGAGATGGCATGTTATGTTGGAGCAGTAACCAGGAGGCTAATGCTCCTGGATTTTAGAGTATTCTGTGGGGGAGGGGGTGTGGTAGGGGAGGGAGTAAAATGTAGGAAGACAGGAAAGGTAGGAAGGTGCCAACTTGGTGGAGGACTTTAAATGGTAAATAGAGAATTTTATATTTGATTTTGTAAGTTATAGGGAGCAGATATCCTGGAGTTTTTGAGTAGAGGTGTGATATGATCATGCTTGCACATTAGGAAAATCATTGGCAGCTGATTGGAGAATGGGTTTCAGTGGAGAGAGACTTGAGGTAGCTAGAGCAACCAGCAGGCTGTTGCAATAGACCATACGTGAAGTGATGAGAGCTAAACTAGGGTGATAGCTATGTGAGTGGAGAGAAAGGGATATATATGTATTTTGGGTCATAAACCCCTTTGGCAGTCTAGTAAAGAATATGGATGCTTAAGAATAATATTTTAAAATGCATGAAATAAAATGCATAGGATTTATAAAATAAATTAGTTACATTAAAATAATACATATATGTGGCGAGAGAAAGAGAGAGAGAAAGAGAGAATATGTTTATAGCCCCCAGGTTAAGAGCCCTCTATAAAAAGAGAAAGCCCATTAGAGAGAGCCTGTGAGGACACCTATGGTTAGTAGGCTTTGCCTGGATGAAAATCTAGCAAAGATTGTTAGAATGAGAATGAGCTGTTACGTAAGAGGAAAACCAAGAGGAGTAATGTCATGAAAGAGAACATTTAGAAATAAATAGATACCTACAGTGTCAGAGATTGCAGAGAAATTAAGAACTGAGAAAAAGGCCATTAGATTTAGGAATTATAAGAGGTCATAACTTTGGAGAGAGCAGTTTCTTGAATGATGAGGTCAGAAGTCAGACTGCAGAAAATTGAGAATGTAGTGAGAGGAGAGGAAGTAAAAGGAGCCAAGTGTAGATGGATTTTTCAAGGAGTTAATCTGACAAGAGGAGAAACATAGAAGTATGGAGAGGACGATGAGATCATGTAAGAGTTTTTCAAGTTGAGGGACTGGAAAGTAGTAGATAGGAGAACTGGGAAAAACTCAAGATAGGAGAGAATGTGGATGACATTGGGAACAATCTGCTGATAAAGTCAGTATGAGATGAGATGAAAAGTGAATGTAGAGGAGTTTGCCTTAATAGGGGGAAGGGCCTACCTTTTCGTGTGAGATAGGTATGAAAGAGATAATGGAAAAAATGTCTCAGTCATGTGAAGTAAGGAGATGGGAAGGAGCTCCCAACTCTCTGGTAATGACTTTACTGTTTTAATTGAAGGTGTGAATTGAAGTCAGCTCAGGGTGAGAGTTTCTTGACCTTGAAGGGGAGAGGAAAAGGTTCTGAATAGCTGTCCTGGTAAATAGAATATCTGATTGATTAGGGAGGTATAAAAGAAATGTCTTGTTGCAGTGAGGGCTCAGTTGAATTACATAATATCAGAAATTTGTGGTCAGCCCAGCAGCACAGTTGGTAAGAGATATAGGCTGTCAGTGTAGTGTGGAAGCAGCTGACTTATAATTTATAGAGGACTTTGGCTGGGGCTTTAAAATGGTACAAATACTTTGGATTTAAGTTTCTTAAATATTAGGATAACATTCTTAATACAAATTTTAGTAAATGTTACTATAAGATCAATTTTATTCCAATAAAATATAACTTGGTTTTATACATTTTCTTTAGATCTTTGCCTTTTTGTATCTATATAAAGCATTTTTTTTGTCCTGTTATCTGGTTAAATTCTTCTGATTCTGTTTTCTTCACTTTACATTATTTTGTGTCTTTCCTTTTTTTTTTTCAAGTACTCATCACAGCACAATAGTAGTCCATTCCTTGCTTTGAATCTTGAAAAATGCTGCTTACTAGATGTGTGACCTTGGATAAATAACTTTATTATTATTTTAGGTCTCATTTTCCTTCTCTGTAAAAAGAAGGGGTTGGACTAGAGGCCCCTTAAGGTTCTTTCCAGCTTAAAATTATATTATCAAATATATTATCCTTTTTCTTCTAATTTTAGACCACAAAAAGTTTTTGTTGTTGTTCAGTAATGTCCGACTCTTAATGACTCCTTTTGGAGTTTTCTTGGCAAAGATACTGGAGTGATTTGCCGTTTGCTTCTCCAGCTCATTTTACAGATGAGAAACTGAGGCAAACAGGGTTAGGTGACTTGCCCCGGGTCACACAACTAGTAAGTGTCTGAGGCTAGATTTGAACTTATGAAGATGAATTTTCCTGACTCCAGGCCTGGCATTGTATCCACTATGCTAGCTTTCCCCTCACCACCAAAGTTTTGATCATTGATAAATAGTATGTAAACCTTGTTTTGTGCAATAGCATAGCTGTTTTGGAAAGCTACCTGGAATTCTGCAATGACAGAAATGACTAAAATGTCCATATCCTTTAATCCACTTTCCACTAGCCTCATACCCTAATTCTGAGGTCATGGATATGAAAAAGTGCCCATATTCGCTATTTATAGTAGCACTTTTTGTGGTAGCAAATAATTGGCAACAAAGTAGAAGTCCATTGAATGGGGAATGGATAAACAAATTCTGGAACATGAATGTATAATGTATTATTACTGTAGTATAGGAAATGACGAATATGATGCATACAGAGAAACATGAGTTTACTTGAACTGAAGAAAAGTGAAGTAGAACCAAGGAAACAATGTACATAATGACTACAGTGTACAATGGAAACACAACCACACACAAAAAATCCAAAGTGAATGTTGCACAATTACAAAGAACTAACTTGGCCCCAGAGAAATGAGAAGACATCCCATCACTCCAGTGCTTTGCAGAAGTTGGAAATCCATGGGTGTAGAACACTGTATATATTTTCACTTTTTTTTAATGTATTGATTAGTTTTATTGATTTTTTTTTCTTTAAAAAATATTTGTTCTTTGGGGAGGTGGTACTTGAAGGAGGGGGAAGTATAGCATGGAGGAGAGATACTGGGAGAAATTCTGATGATATAACCAAAATATATCAATAAAATTTATTTTTTTTAAAAACGAAACTCTTTGCATATAGGCGTGGTTTCATTTTTGACTATCACTGCCTAGGATAGTATCTTGTACATTTTAGTTGTACAAAGGTGGACATTATTGTAATGGGATTTATTGTTGGTGTATTTTTTACACTGTTTTTTCCCATACTATTTTGGGTTTTTAGTAAAAAAAAAAAAATTATTCTTTTCCATATAAACAGTCCAAAAAAGTTTCTTTTGATATGAATAGTTCTCTAGTTATGCAAAATGATGATAATAAAAAATTTTGGATTTATAAAGCACTTTAAGGTTTGCAAAGTACTTTACATGTGTTCCCTTTCGACTCTTACAACAATTTCATGAATAGTGGCTATTATTATCTTCACAATTTGCAGATGAGGAAACTGAGGCACATAGCAGCAGTTAAATGACTTGTTTAGGGTTATACAGCTAGTAAATGTCTGAGGCCAGATTTGAATTCAGATTTTCTTGACTCCAAGTCCAAGTGCTTTAACCAGTATGTCACATGTTGAGAAGCATTGCTATTGTATAGGAAAGAAGTGATACGATTAATTTTTTAAACCTTTACACTTATGGGTATGATCCTTTTAGATTAATCTCCTTCCTTTCTCTTTTTCAGCTCCCATTTATTCCCTTTTACATATGGTCTTCCCTCATTAGAAGGGGAGCTCTTTAAGGACAGGAGCCATCTTTCTTTTTGCTTGATTTGTTTAGTGTAGTTCCTGGTAAAGAGTATAGTTAGGGGCATAGTAAGTGCCTAATAAGTGCTGCTTCACTTGATTTTTTTTTGTTGAGTCTTTAGCAGTAACAGTTTAACTATGGCCATTACTTCATACTGTACTCTTCAGTTTATGAAGTCTTAAGTTATAATTTACATATATGTGTGTGTGTGTGTGTATCTTTTTCTTGGACACTGCTTTAACTAAGAATTGATAGTTAATGGTGTACTCAAATTTGTATTTGTCAGCATGGTCTGGAATGGTGGGTTACTTCCATTGACAACTTGTTAGCCTTTGTGTGGTTTTTAACTTTTAACTGTTCGGTATTGAATGTTACAAAACTTTTTTTTTTTGTTTTTGCAGAAGTGAGAATTTTATGTTAGTGAGAATTCTATAACATTAAGTAGAATTCACCACCATTTTTGGAAGAAGCAAATCAGAGAGGGCCTATAAAATTCTAGCAACTCTTTTAAATTTTCTGGTAGTGATATATAGCTGATTTCATCCTTGATTCTTCATTCTACCTCAACCTTCCATATCCATTCAGTTGCCAAATCTTGTTAATTCACATTAACTCATCATCTCTCATATCTGTTCCCTTTACTTTATCACAGCACAACCAGAGACTCCACATTACTGCTCACCTAGACTGTTTTAATAGCCTCCTAATTGGTCTTTCTGCATCTAGTTTCTCCCCTTTACAATTCATCCTCTATACATCAGTCAATAAATAAGCACTTATTAAGCATTTTTTAAGTGCCAGACACTTAACTAGGTGCTGGAAATACAAAGACATAAGTGAAATGATCTCATAATGTAGCCAGGAGAAGCAGTATATCCATATTAGACATGCTGTTTTGTCCTTCCTTTTCTAAGAGGACTACTAATATGTCACAATGTGATGTCTTGATTCAAGTGTGAACTGGATTTAAGTGAGACAGAGTTGCACAAACTCTTCAGTTTCATCTGTTTTTCCAGAGTCATTGAAATCCAGTGGCAAGACAAAAGTCAAGATGACTTGTGGTGCAGTGGATGAACTTAGTGTCTTACATGTCTGACCAAGCTCCAAGCCTTCCACAGTGCCTGCTTCAGCTACGTTCATGGCCATTAAAACAAATTGTTTTCATCTGTCTATTCCAGTAGTGAAAATCTTCATATGCTTGGGGTAGATATGGCATTCATTGATGGATTTGAGGCCTCTTGGTTACCTTCGACCTGGCTGGAGGATGCAAGTATGGCTGCATGTTTTGGAAGTAGTCAAGAGGTGATTTGGAGGCCTGTTTCAGGGCAAGATAGAGCAAAAGTTCATCTAGTATAGCTTTACTGCAGAGGTAGGGAACCTGCGGCCTTCTTGGTTCTTAGGTGAGGTCTTTTGACTGAGTCTGAGTTTTATAGAACAATTTCTTTTTTTTAAGGGAATTTGTTTTGTGAAGTTTGAATTCAGTCAAAAGGCCGCATTTGAGGATCTAGAGGGCCACATGTGGCCTTGAGGTAGGTTCCCCACACCTGGTGAGGGCCTCAGTATCAAGAGTCCAGGTGGTTACAGTGGGGAGGGGTAGAGTATGATGGCTACAGTGGATATTGGTCTAACCTGAGTGAATTTTGTTCTACTTTAGTCCTTAATTTTTGTAAAGAGTGTTTTGTGGTTGTATTCAATTCCTCTATGTTGTATCTTGGTAAGTGGACTCCCAAATATTTTGTGCATTCTATAGTTATTTTGAGTAGAATTTCTCTCCTTTCTTCCTAGTTATTGTTAATGTAGGGAAATGATTATAATTTTAAGGATTTGTGTCCTTTACTGAAGATATTAATAGTCTTGATTATTTTCTTTGTCAATTATGTGTTTTTCAAAATCCTGATTTCTATTGATAATTTTATTTTCCTTTTTGTTTCAGCTAGCATTATTAGTAAATGGGTAGCTTGGCTTAAGTTGATATTATTGAACCTCAAATCATATAGGAAGGGCTGGTTCAAATCTAGCCTTTGACACCTATGTGACTGTGGGCAAAGAAGTTACTTACTCTCTCTGAGCCTCAGTTTTCTCATCTGTAAAATAAGTAAAATAATACCTTGAGTACCTACCTAAAAGGGTTATTGTGAAACTGAAATGAGAGCTATATAACTTTAAGGCACTATTCAAACATAATTATCAGTTACATCAAATAATTGTGGGGGGGAGGGTGAAGGTCCATTTTTTTTCCTTTTGAGAAAGGTTTCTCCATCACATGTATGTAATATTATCACAGCATTTTAGATACATATTTGATCATATTAAAGAATTATTCCATGATTGTGCTTTTTTATAGTTAACACAAATCACTGAAGAATTTCAAGAAAGTTTTTTTCTGTCACTGCAATCATATGTGTTGTAGGTATGGCTCTAAAGCCAGCATCTTCTCAGTTCAGGTTCAATGTTGAGATGAAATGAGGATCTTGAAAATTACAGATTGTTTAATAAAGGAAGTTTACCTTAGCCTTACACAGCAAGAATATTTAGCAGTGGCACTCAGTTTTTCTTCATGTGAATTCCCTTTTCTCTATCTGGAAACAAGTCTGGTCAGTAAGTCATCTGGTCAGTAAGTCAGTAAGTCATCAAGGTATAGTGACTTTTGTGATCTTAGACACCCACCAGGTCTGAGAGACACCAACTACTACAGGAGGCCCTTTTATGCCCAGGAAGACTTGTTTCAGGGAAGCTGGGGACCAATCAGGTTTAGTCTGGGGGGAAGCTGTGTCAGGGAAGTCAGGGAACTTGACTATACTATCTGTCTGTCTGTCTGTCTATCTTGATTAATTCCATAATGTTGAATCATTTTTTGAATTTTAGGTTAAATCCTTTTTTTCTCAGTAGTTGACAGTAATTTTGTAGTATATGTTAATTGTTCTTTAAACTGATAGAATTATGTAATTTCTGTCCAGAAGAATGTAAGTTTCTTGGAGACTGGCCATTTTTAAAAAAAATTTGCTTCATGAGTTATTTTGATCAGAGAACTTAACATGTTCTTGTGATCTCTCCTCTTACTAGCTTAGAGTATGCCTAAGATAGCTGAAAGTCACTGGGGCAATATTTGGAGCTTTTTCCTAAATAAAAACCTGCCAGAACTTTCTGTTGATACATCATCTTCTGAGAACCAATGGTTATATCCATGTGTCATTGAAATAGTGACGTAGTACTTGTGAAGGTTCATATGTGGTGATTTTTTAAAATGTGGAAATGAAGATTTTCAAAGTTAAACTTATCTTAGGTTCCATATTTCTGTTCCATTGATTATTTACACCTTGGTCTGGAAACTGATTTAGGTGGTTTCAGTGACTTCATATGTAATTATGAAAAAGAAACTTGAAACTATTGTCAGGGTGATTTTTATCTTGGCTTTGAAACAGTGGATAAATACCATTTCAGTGAAGCCTTTGCTTTCTTCCCTTTCTCCTCTTCTAGCCTGAAACTGATCTTTTCCTAGAGAGGAATGATAGAGTAATCTTGCCCTCCCCCATCCCACTGTATCAATAAAAATTTTTATCTTTTGTTTTTCATTTTCAAAAAATTCTGAACCAAAAAAGAGAGCATTTCTGTAAGTGCCACAGAACTTAAAAAGATTTTGCATGAAACTGAATTCCAGTTTCATGTTACTTGATTTTTTAATCACGCATTTTCAAAACTGCTTTGTGTTTCCTTCTGAACTTTTTTCTGTTCTGTGCATTTAAAAAAAAGTTTGTCACCGTCTTTTTTGTTATTACTATGGCAAATTCTCCCTCTTCTAAAAGAAAAGGGGAAAAACCACTTGTAACAAATTGGCATGGTCTAACAAAATGAAATCCATACAATGGCCATGTCCCAAAATATATATCGGCACCTTGTGTCCTTAATGGAGGAGGTATATAACATCATTCATCATCAGTTTTCTAGAGACTTGATTGATCGTTGCTTTGATCAGAGGTTTTAAGACTTTCAAAGTTGTTTTTCTTTACAGTGTTGTCTTTTTAAATAATTTTGGTTCCGTTTGCTTTGCATCAGTACATTTATAGAATTCTGTGAGATTTCCTCTTTCATCATTGTGTTCTGAGTTTTGTTGTACTCTTGTGTTTATTTCAGATTTCCTTCTTGGCTCTGGTCTTTTAATCAGAAATGCTTAAAAGTCCTCTATTCCACTAAAGACCTATTTTTTCCATGGGATTATCTTTAGCTTCCCAGGGTAATTAATTCTAGGTTGTAAGCCTGTCCCTTTTGCCTTTTTGGACCGTTGTATTGCAGTATCTCTCATTTATAGAAGAACTTGCCATATCTCTTGTGATTGTTGTTTCTCTGGCAGCTTGCAGTATATTTTCTTTGATGTGGGAGCTCACTCTGAATTTGTCTGTGACATTCCTAGGACTTTTCCTTTTGGGGTTCCTTTCATGAAGTGATTGGTTGATTCTTTTCATTTTTAGTTTGCTATCTAGTTTGGATGCCTTTCATTTATGATCTTGAAATGTAGCATCTAATTTCTTTGTTTTTTAATCTTGGTTTTTAGCATTGAAGGATTTTAAAAATTTGCTCTCCATCTGTTTTCTAGGTTAGTTATTTATGCGAGGTAGCATACATTTTCTTCCATTTTTTTCAATCTTTTGATTTTGTTTTAATATTTCTATCATGGAAGCATTGATTTGTTTGGTATTTTCTAGTTTCAGAGATAGCATTTTTTTGGATAAGGTTTATGGCTTTTTCTTCTAAGCTATATTCTCCTTGCAGTTCCTTTCTCAAAAACTTTTATTCCTTCTAAAAATTGTTCCTTTCATTCCTTTTAGGTATTTTCATATAGTCCTTGTGGAAATTCCATTTTTTTCTTTGATCCTCTGCATTTGTTGAATTTTCAATAATTTTTGCTACTATTGATACCAATTTGTGTTTTCCTTGATTTACTCACATCTTTAGCTTTAGTTCCTGAACTGGGGCTTTGTGTTGGGGTGAGGATCCACTTCTAGCTGTACTTTAGGTTGTGGTGGTTCATTTTAACTCTGTCTTGGGTAGTAACCTTTGGGCTGGTAACCTGGGTTATTTCACTTTCACCTCCTGGGGTTAGGCTCCATAGGTTTGTACATTCAGAACCCTGGATCTTCAGGGCCCTTTCTAATGTTTTCAGGACAATATGTTAGGGATTTTAGAGTCCCTGGGACTGGCTTTCAATATCGCTACTTTCTGACCACATTTGCTGCCTATGGACACAAAGTTGAAGGATTTTCTTGTTTCTGGTTGAGCTGGCACTCACTTTATTTGAGGAGTGAGGCTCTTCTACCCTTCTAAACCTCCTCTCCCATCTGTGCCCTTCTGGATGAGTTTTTGGGGCAGTGCTGAGGTGGAAAATGGCATGATAATTTCTTAATGGATTTCTTGATCACTGTTAGGCCTGGTGCAACTAGATAGGGGAGATGGGTAACCATCTAAGCAGGAAATCTGTCTTTTGTTTTTATATCATCTACATTTCCTCTTGTAACTTATCCTCCCACAATGTCTCATTAAAAAAAAAGAATTTACAAAGAAGAAAAAAAGTTAAGTAAAACTATCCAACATGCCAAAAATGTGATGCTATATGCAGTGCCCCACACACCTGGTCTTCCACCTCTGTAAAGAAGTGGAGGGGGAAAGGTAGAGGTATTCATGTAGTCATAATAATTTTTTAGCTTTCAGTTTAAATTGTTTTTATTGTTATTTTCCTGTACATTTTTGTAGAAGTTCTCACTTTCTCTGTATCTATGTAGATATATATTTTCTTCCTTCAGTTTACTTCACTTTGTATCAGTTCATTTAATTCTTTCCATGCTTCTTTGTATTCGTTATACTGATTGCTTCTGTACAGTAATATTCAGTTACATTCATATACCACAGTTTGCTTAGCCATTCCTCAGTGGATGGACATCTATTTTGTTTTCAGTTCTTTGCTCCTGTAAAAAGTGCTGCTCTCTAAGTTTTTGATATCTAGTAGGTCTTTTTTGTTATTGGCCTTTGTGACTTTTCAGAATAATTAGACCAATTCAAAGCTCCACCAACCATAAGAATGCGTTTCCTTTTAAGAACCTATCAAATGTTGACTATTCCCATGTTGTTTTATCTTTTCCACTTTGCTGGGTATGAGGTGAAACTTCAGTGTTGTTTTGATTTGCATCTCTCTTATTAGTCATTGGGAGCATTCTTTCATGTAGTTAATCCTTTTCAAGTCTTCTTTTGAGAACTGTTTATCAAGCTGGCTTTTAAAGGTCACCCAGAGGTGTGATCTGTCATTCTTCCTCCTGTGGTATTGCTTCCACTCTTCCATTCACTCAGGGGACACACTTGAACCTCCTAAAAGGGTCACCTTACTGTTGATTGTATTTTTAAAGTTTAAACACTTCATCTAGCTCCTTTTTTTCTGAAGACCAACCTCTTTACACTACCAGTAACAAAAGTACTTGCCAAGAAACATAGTAATATAAAATTTTATGGGGGAATGCTTAAGAGAGCAAACTTTTAATTAATAAATAATTTCCTCAAAATGCATATCTCATAAAACCTAGACTGGTAAGTTTTGTTAGCCATTTTATGTTTATTATAATAACTTGGAAGTAAAACTTTTTGCTTAAAAAAGCCACTATATTTAATTTTTACACTAATTCAAACTGGTTTTTCTTCCTTTTTTTAATTAAAAAAAGTGCCATTTTATTTCCTGCTATTAAAAAATGATATACAGGGTAGGTAGGCTTATATGGGCAGTAATTTCAGTCTTTGGAGAGAGAGAAACCTATATTCAGATCACTGGTTCAGTGGACTGTTTTAAAAAGTTTATTTGCATAGCAGTGTTATATAATAGCCTAAAAACTTCTTTGGTGTAGTCAAAATGTTTCAGAAATAGAAAATACTTTTTACCCTCATTAAAGTGCAATTATTTAATAACTGTAACTAGATGTAATGAATATATACTTAACATCTTTATGAAAATAGGAATTTTTTTTTTAATGTTACTAAGTAGTATCGTTACTGTTATTTTTAACCTATATCTATAGGACTTACCCAGTTTGTAAATAAAGAGCTTGGCATTTTTGTTCCAGTAATTAGGAGAAAAGTCCTTGGGTGATTATCTTAGGAAAAAATGTTACATTATATTGGAAGTTGTTTTCAAACATGCTTTCACTTGTGAAATACAAATATTCTTAATAATATGTAGTGCGAAGATATTTTTTACTTAACTAATTTATTGTGTGCATTACTTACTTTTAAGTACCTTTGTGTATGAATTATCTTTTTAAAAGTTGTTCAGGATGTCTTTTTGGGCAAGGAAATCATGCTGGAGGACATAACCTGGGCTGAAGAAGGAAACAGATTTGGGAAACATAATTCTGGCATAGAAGTGTGATAAAGTAGGGGGAATGGGGATTGGGATTTTAATTTATTTAAATAAATGTTTAATTTATTTAAATTTAATTTAAATATTAAATAAAAATAAAATTTTATTTATTTAAATATCTTAAAGAGCTCTCTCTGTCAGAAGCAGCAGTTAGTTTTTTTAAAAAATTAATTTTTAGTTTTAGCATTCAGTTTTATAATATTTTGAGTTCTAAATTTTTCCCTCTCCTTCCCTCTTATCCTCCCCAAGACAGCATGCAATCTGATATAGATTATACATGTACAGTTATATTAAATATATTTCCACATTAGTCATGTTGTGAAAGAATAATCATAGCAGAAGGGAAAAACCACAAGAAAGAAAAACAAAAAAGAGAAAATAGTATGCTTTGATCTGCATTTAAACTGCATATTCTTTCTCTGGATGTGTAAAGCATTTTCCATTATGAGTCTTTTGAAATTATCTTAGATCATTGCATTGCTAAGAGTAGCTAAGTGTTGATTATTGCACAGTGTTGCTGTTACTGTATATAGTGTTCTGGTTTTGTTCACTTTGTTCAATATTAGTTCATGTAAGTTTATGTTTTCCTGAAGTCCACCTGCTCACCATTTCTTACGGAACAATAATATTCCATTATATTCATCTACCACAACTTGTTCAGCCGTTTCCCCACTGATGGTCTCCCCTCAGTTTCCAATTCTTTGCCACCACAAAAAGAGCTGCTATAAATATTTTTGTACATGTGGGTTCTTTTCCCTTTTTAAATGATCTCTGGGATACAAACCTAGTATTGGCATTGCTGGATCAAAATACACAGTTTTATAGCTCTTTGTTCATAGTTCCAAGTAAAGCAGTTAATCTTCGGTTACCTTAATGTTAACTTAACAACAACAGTAATCTCCAACCTACATGGAAAGAAAAACTTCCAAAATACAGACCTTGCAAAAATGAATCAAGATCATGTGAGAACAGATGTGGATACACATCTTTCTTCATGAACATATTTTTTAGAATTATGATAATAGCTAACGTGTGTATAGATTTGTAAATTGATAATAACAGCCACTTAATGGCTTGTTTTTCCTGAAGACCTAGTTCAGGTACCTTTATTTCCAGGAAGACTTCCATCATCTCTCCAGTCAATATTGATCTCTTTTTGCTTCCTGACTGCCCATAACATTTATTTTTAGTTTGGCACTTGAGTGTATGTATACTATTGTCTTTGTAATCTTTTCTGTTTCATATGTAAATCTATTCCTTTCAATAATATTGTAAACTTCTTTAATGTCAAGACTGTGCTGTTTTTGTACATTCCTGTATAGCAGTTATGTTAAGCATCCAAAAAAGTATTCAATTAATACTTATTGAATTTAAACTATTAGTGCCAAAGAGGTATTTTTCTTAACTTAAAAGTTTTTTCTGGCTTGATCTGTGATCTTATGGATTTTTAAACAAGATAGTAATAAAATACCCTGTTTGTTTTCCAGAGCCCTTTATGGAAGCATTTTCTGTTCCTAAGATATCTGAAGCTTTCAATAATAATAATTTTTAATAATATTTAGTTGAAGTAATTGAAAACATCCTTATGTTTTGTAGATTCTCGCCATTTAGAATATGGTACTTTTATTATGTCTTAATTACGTTCAGTGTTAGTTTGGGAAACAGGTAAACACAGTGTTCTGAAGTCTTTTGGTGTTACTTTTTTACGGTCATCACATGAATTGTTCTTCACTCTTCTGTTATTTGAAAGTAATTTTGTCATTTCTTAAAATAGTGATTAAGCTTGCAGCTTGTTAGATTAGTGCTGAGTGATACTGTATGTTTACAGCAATGTAAGACTTCTGGGAAAATTGCTTTTATTATTTGCCAGCACCTACCTCTCTTGTCTTCTCTTTTAGATTGCATCATTAGTTCTCCTTTCTTCCTTTTTCTTCCTGTCCCTTTCTCTTTCTTTTCCTTCCCTTTCTGATTTTTAACCTCTCTTTTGTCAAATAGTTCTTTCCCTACTGACTTCAGGCATGCCCAGATCTCTCCCTTTCTTAAAAACCTTTGACTAAATCCTACCATTCCCTCAAATTATCATCTTACTTCCCTCAGCCAAACTCTTTGAAAAAGTCTTTGCTTTTAGTTTTTGACATTTCTTCTCTTCTTACTCATTCTCATCTCTTTTGTAATCTGGCTTCCAGTTTCCTCATGCAACTAAAACTAAAACTACTCTTTCCAGAGTTACCAGATTGTTCTTTTAATTGCCAGATCTGATGGTCTTCTCTCAGTCCTAATTCTTCTTCACCTGTCCGTTGTATTTGGCACTGTTGACCACTGTTTCCTTCTTTCTGGATTTTTGTGACACTACTCTTTCTCTTCTTGCTTACCTTCTTTCTGTCTGACTACCTCTTAGTTTTCTTTGCAGGCTCATCATCCATATCATTATCTCTTAACTGTTTTTCCAATCATCCTCTCTATTCTCTCTTAGTAAACCATATCACTTTTTAAAAAATTATTTTATTTTCAGTGTTCTACAATCACTTCCATATAACCTAGATTTTTTCCCCTCCCTCCCTCTTCTTTCCCCCTCCCTTGCTACTTCCTCCCCAAGACAGTGTGCAATCTTATATAGGTTCTACACATACATTCCTATTAAATACATTTTTACTTTAGTCATGTTGAATAGAAGAATTAAAATGAATGGGAGAAACCATAAAACAAAACAAAACATAATACAAAAAGAAAATGGTCTGCTTCATTCTGCGATCCAATTCCATAGTTCTTTCTCTGGATGTGGAAGGCGTTTTGTCTCGAGTCCATTGAAAATTTTTTGGTCCTTGCATTGCTGTGAAGGACTAAGTCCACCAGAAAAATTTCTCACACACTGTAGTTGTTGCTGTGTACAAAGTTCTCCTGGTTCTGTTCCTTTCACTCAGCGTCAGTTCATATTAGTCTTTCCAGGCCTCTCTGAAGTATTCCTCTTCATCATTTCTTATAGCACAATAGTATTCCATTACAATCATATACCACAACTTGTTCAGCCATTCTCCAGTTGATGGGCATCCCCTTGATTTCCAGTTTTTTGCCACCACAGAGAGCTCCTATAAATACTTTTATTTTTTATTATTTTGTTTTCAGCGTTCTACAATCACTTCCATATATCTTAGATTTTTCCCCTCCCTTCCCCCTTACCCCCCCCCCACTATCTCCCTGAGATGGAGTTATATAGGTTATATAGTTATATAGGTTCTACACATACATTCCTATTAACTACATTTTCACCTTAGTTATGTTGCATAGAAGAATTAAAATGAATGGGAGAAATCATAAAACAAACCCAAACATAATACAAAAGATAATGGTCTGCTTCATTCTGTGATCCAGTTCCATAGTTCTTTCCCTGAATGTGGAAGGCATTTTGCCTTAAGGGACCCTTGAGAATTATTTAAGTCCTTGCATTGCAACGAAGTATTTAGTATACAAGAAAAATTCCTTGTACACTGTGGTTGTTGCTGTGTACAAAGTTCTCCTGGTTCTGCTTCTTTCACTCAGCATCAGTTCATATAAGTCCTTCCAGGTCTCTCTGAAGTCTTCCTATTCATCATTTCTTACAGCACAATAGTATTCCATTATATTCATATACCACAACTCATTTGGCCATTCCCTACTTGATGGGCATCCTCTCCATTTCCAGTTCTTGACCATCACAAAGAGAGCTGCTATAAACATTTTTGTACATGTGGGACCCTTTCCCATTTTTATGATGTCTTGGGGATGCAGTCCCAAGTGGTATTGCTGGATCAAAGAATATGCCCATTTTTGTAGCCCTTTGGGCATAGTTCCAAATTGCCCTCCAGAATGGTTAGATCAGCTCACAGGTCCACCAATAATGAATTAGTGTTCTAACTCTCCCACAGCTTCTCCAACATTTATCATATTCCTGTTTTGTCATGTTAGCCAATCAGATAGATGTGATGTGGTACCTCAGAGTTGTTTTGATTTGCATGTCTCTAATCAATAGTGATTTAGAGCATTTTTTCTTATGACTATAGATAACTTTAATTTCTTCCTTTGAAAACTGCCTGTTCATATCCTTTGACCATTTATCAATTGGGGAATGACTTGTAGTCTTGTAAATTTGACTCAATTCTCTATATATTTTAGAAATGAGGCCTTTATCACAGACATTCGTTGCAAAAATTCTTTCCCAGTTTTTTGCTTCCCTCCTCTTGGTTTCATTTCATTGGCTTTGTTTGTGCAAAAACTTTTCATAATGTTCTTTGTCTCGTTTGGTCAAAAATTTCTCCATTTTCCATAAATCTGACAAATACACTATTCCTTGCTCCCCTAATTTGTTTGTAGTATCAATCTTTATATCTAGATCATGTATCCATTTGGACTTTATTCTTGTTTACGGTGTCAGGCCCAGTTTCTGCCACACTGTTATTTGGTTTTCCCAGCAATTTTTGTCAGACAGTGAGTTCTTAACCCAGAAGCTGGGGTCCTTGGGTTTATCAAACAGTAGATTGCTATATTCATTGATTACTGTGTCCTGGGTACCTAACCTATTCCACTGGTCTCCCTCTCTGTTTCTTAGCCAGTACCAAGTGGTTTTGATGATTACTGTTTCATAATACAATTTGAGATCTGGTAGGGCTAGACCACCTTCCCTAGCATTTCTTTTCACTAGTTCCCTTGATATTCTGGACCTTTTGTTCTCCCAGATGAATTTTGAATTTTTTTTTCTAGCTTTAGAAAATAATTTTCTGGTAGTTTGATTGGTATGGCACTGAATAATTAAATTAATTTAGGTAGATTTGTCATTTTTATTATATTAACTTGGCCTATCCAGCAACTCATGTTTTTCCACTTACTTAGATGTGACTTTATTTGTGCGAAAAGTGTTTTGTCCCTGGGTTTCTTTCTTTTCTTTTCTTTTTTTATTAATTTATTTAACTTTTAACATTCATTTTCACAAAATTTTGGGTTCCAAATTTCTCCCCTTTTTGTCCCCTCCCCCCACCCCAAAACACCGAGCGTTCTCATTGCCCCTGTCTGCCAATCTGCCCTCCCTCCCTCCCCACCCCTTCCCTTTGGAAGGCAAGCAATTCAATATAGGCCAGATCTGTATAGTTTTGCAAATGACTTCCATAATAGTAGTGTTGTGTAAGAACTAATTATATTTCCCTCCATCCTATCCTGTCCCCCATTACTTCTGTTCTCTCTTTTGATCCTGTCCCTCCCCATGAGTGTTGACCTCAAATTGTTCCCTCCTCCCATTGCCCTCCCTTCCATCATCCCCCCCACCCTGCTTATCCCCTTATCCCCCACTTTCCTGTATTGTAAGATAGGTTTTCATACCAACATAAGTGTGCATTTTATTCCTTCCTTTAGTGGAATGTGATGAGAGTAAACTTCATGTTTTTCTCTCACCTCCCCTCTTTTTCCCTTCACTAAAAAGTCTTTTGCTTGCCTCTTTTATGAGCGATAATTTCCCCCATTCCATTTCTCCCTTTCTCCTCCCAATATATTTCTCTCTCACTGCTTGATTTCATTTTTTTTTTAAGATATGATCCCCTCCTCTTTAGTTCACTCTGTGTACTCTATCGCTATGTGTGTGTGCGTGTGCGTGTGCGTGTGCATGTGTGTGTGTGTTATCCCACCCTGTACCCAGATGCTGAATAGTTTCAAGAGTTACAAATATTGTCTTTCCATGTAGGAATGTAAACAGTTCAACTTTTGTAAAGTCCCTTATGACTTCTCTTTGCTATTTACTTTTTCATGCTTCTCTTCATTCTTGTGTTTGAAAGTCACATTTTCTTTTCAGCTCTGGTCTTTTCATCAAGAATGCTTGAAAGTCCTCTTATTTCATTGAAAGACCAATTTTTCCCCTGAAGTATTATATTCAGTTTTGCTGGGTAGGTGATTCTTGGTTTTAGTCCTAGTTCCTTTGACTTCTGGAATATCCTATTCCATTCCCTTCGATCCCTTAATGTAGAAGCTGCTAGATCTTGTGTTATCCTGATTGTGTTTCCACAATACTTGAATTGTTTCTTTCTAGCTGCTTGCAATATTTTCTCCTTGATCTGGGAACTCTGGAATTTGGCCACAGTGTTCCTAGGAGTTTCTCTTTTTGGATCTCTTTCAGGCGGTGATCTGTGGATTCCTTGAATACTTATTTTGCCCTCTGGTTCTAGAATCTCAGGGCAGTTTTCCTTGATAATTTCATGAAAGATGATGTCTAGGCTCTTTTTTGATCCTGGCTTTCAGGTAGGCCCATAATGTTTAAATTGTCTCTCCTGGATCTATTCTCCAGGTCAGTTGTTTTTCCAATGAGATATTTCACATTATCTTCCATTTTTTCATTCTTTTGGTTTTGTTTTGTGATTTCTTGGTTTCTCATAAAGTCATTAGCCTCCATCTGTTCCATTCTAATTTTGAAAGAATTATTTTCTTCAGGGAGCTTTTGAACCTCCTTTTCCATTTGGCTAATTCTGCTTTTGAAAGCATGCTTCTCCTCATTGGCTTCTTGAACCTCCTTTGCCAATTGAGTTAGCCTATTTTTCAGGGTGTTATTTTCTTCAGCATTTTTTTGGGTCTCCTTTAGCAGGGTGCTGATTTGTTGTTCATACTTTGCTTGCAAGTCTTTTATTACTCTTCCCAGTTTTTCCTCCACCTCTCTATCATGATTTTGAAAATTTTGGGGGCTCTTTAAGACCTTTTCCCAGAACTGATCCCATTGAGTGGGCTGGGATGTAGAAGCACTGACTTCCGTGTCTTCCCCTGATGGTGAGCACTGCTCTTCCTCATCAGAAGGGAGGGGAGGAGAAACCTGCTCACCAAGAAAGTAACCCTCTATAGTCTTGGTTTTTTTCCCTTTTCTGGGCATTTTCCCAGCCAGTGACTTGAGCTCTGAATATTCTCCTCACACCCACCTCGCCTCCGGATCCTCCCAGCCTGGGCTTGGGGTCTGAGACTCAAATGCTGCTCCCAGCCTCAGGGCTTTGGGTGGGGGCAGGGCTGCTATTCAGTGTGAGAATAAGTTCAGGTGCTCAGGTGGGGGCAGGGCCGCCTCACAGGCTCAGTTCCCTCAGGGGGTTTATGCAGAGACCTTCAACAATGGATCCAGGCTCCTGCCTGCTTGGGGAGCCCCGGTCTGCCACTGCCCCTCAGCTTCTGCCTCCCGAGGGGGCCTGAGCCATGGGGGCACCCCACTCCCCTCTCGACCCGCCAAATTGACCCTCTCACCGACCCCTGTCACCTGTGGGTGGAGGGACCCGCGTGGCGGCTGGAGATCCTGTCCCCGAAGCCAGCTGGGATCTTTTCCTCTCGATGCGGCTGCTGCAGGGCTGCCCTCTGCTCCCAGTCCCGGCGCCCAGTCCGCGGCGCAAAGCACCTTTTGCGAGAGGTTTGCAGGTCTCTCTGGAGCAGAAATCTCCCTCGCTCCAATGTTCTGTGGCCTCTGGGTGCAGAATTCGCAGTGAGTTACTTCTTTGTAGATGTTCTATGGGTTGTGGGTTCAGAGCTATGTGTATGTGCGTCTTTCTACTCTGCCATCTTGGCTCCGCCCCTTGTCCCTGGGTTTCTTTCAGCAGGTAGACTCCCAGAAATTTTATAGTATATTGCTGTAGCTTTAAATGGGATTTCTCTTTCTATCTCTTGCTGTTGGGCTTCGTTACTAATATGTAGAAAGGCAGATGATTTATGTGGGTTTATTTTGTAGCCTGCAACTTTGCCAAAGTTGTTTATTATTTCAGGTAGTTTTTTACTTGATTCTCTGGGATTCTCTAAATATATCATCATATCATCTGCAAAGAGCGATAACTTTCTTCTTTGCCTATTCTAATTCCTTCAATTTCTTTTTCTTCTTATTGCTACAGCTAACATTTCTAATACCATATTGAATAACAGTGGTGATAATGGAAATCCTTGTTTCACTCCTGATGTTATTGGAAATGCATGTAGCTTATCCCCATTGCATATAATGTTCCTGATGGTTTTAGGTAGATACTGCTTATTATTTTATGGAAAGTTCCATTTATTTCTATACTCATCCAGCGTTTTCAATAGGAATGGGTGTTGTATTTTGTTAAAAGCTTTTTCTGCGTCTATTGAGATAATAATGTGGTTTCTGTTAAGTTTGTGGTTGATATGATCAATAATGCTAATAGTTTTCCTAATATTGAACCAGCACTGCATTCCTGGTAGAAATCCTACCTGATCATAATGTATTACTCTCATGATAAGTTGCTGTATTCTTTTTGCTAATATCTTATTTAAAATTTTTGATTCTATATTCATTAGAGAAATTGGTCTATAATTTTCTTCATTTTGGTTCTTCCTGGTTTAGATATCAGAACCATATTTGTATCACAAAAAAAATTTGGTAGGACTCCTTCTTCTCCAGTTTTCCCAGATACTCTATATAGTATTGGAATTTACCGTTCTTTAAATGTTTGATAGAAATCACTTGTAAATCTATCTGGCCCTGGAGATTTTTTCCTAGGGAGTTCATTGTTGACTTGTTCAATTACTTTTTCTGAGATGGGGTTATTTAAGGATTCAGCTTCCTCTTCTGTTAATCTAGGTAATTTATATTTTTTAAAATAATCATCCATCTCATTTAGATTATCAAATATATGGACATACAGTTGGGCAAAGTAATTTCTAATTATTGTTTTAATTTCCTCATTGAAGGTTAGTTCACCCTTTTCATTTTTGATACTGGTTTTTTGGTTTTCTTCTTTCTTTTTGTAATGACGAAAGATTTGTCAATTTGATTGGTTTTTTCATAAAACCAACTCTTAGTTTTATTTATTAGTTCAATAGTTTTCTTAATTTCAATTTTATTAATCTCTCCTTTGGTTTTCAGTATTTCTAATTTGGTATTTATTTGAGGATTTTCAGTTTGTTCTTTTTCTAGCTTTTTCAGCTGCATGCCCAATTCATTGATCTCCTCTTTCTCTATTTTATTCATTTAGGCGTTCAACAATATAGAACTTCCCCTAGGAACTGCTTTTGCAGTATTCCATAAGATTTGGTAGGTTGTCTCATTTTTGTCATTCTCTTGAATGAAGTTGTTAATTATTTCTATGATTTGTTATTTACCTCACTCATTCTTTAGGATTATTTAGTTTCCAATTAATTTTTGGTTTATTTTTCCATTGCCATTTATTACATATTATTTTTATTGCTTTACGATCTGAGAAGAGTGTATTAACTAATTTGCCTGTCTGCACTGGATTGTCAGGTTTTTAATGGCTGGTCAATTTTTGCATATGTGCCATGTACCGCTGTGAAAAAGGTATATTCCTTTCTATCTCCATTCAGTTTTCTTCAGAGATCTGTCATATATACCTTATCCAGAATTCTATTCACCTCCTTAATGTCTTTTTATTTTAGGTTAGGTTTATCAAGTTTGGAGAGGGGGAGGTTGAGGTCCCCCACTAGTATAGTTTTGCTGTCTATTTCTTCCTGTGACTCCCTTAACTTCTCTTCTAAGAATTTGGGTGCTATATCACTTGGAGCATATATGTTTAGTAATGATATTGCTTCATTGTCTATGGTGCCTTTTAGCAGGATATAATTTCCTTCCTTATCTCTTTTGGTTAGATCTATTTCTGCTTTTGCTTTGTCTGAGATTAGGATTGCTACCCCTGCTTTTTTTATATCAGATGAAGCACAATATATTCTGCTCCAGCCTTTTACCTTTACCCTGTGTGTATTCCCCCGTCTCAGATGTGTTTCTTGTAAACAAAATATTGTTGGATTATGGTTTTTAATGCATTCTGCTATCTACCTCCTTGTTATGGGAGAGTTCATCCCATTCACATTCACAGTTATGATTACTCTCTGTGTCTTTCCCTCTATCCTTTTCTCCCATTTATGCTTTTAGTTCTCCATTCTCCCTTCCCTTCCACAATAGAGTTTTTGTTTTTGACCACTGCCTCCCTCAGGCTTTCCTCCCTTCTTTCAGCCTCCCCTCCCTTTTACTCCCCCTTTCTCTTACTACTTCTTCTTTCCCTTTTAGCCTCCTCTTATTTTTCTTTCCCCCTTCCCCTCCTACTGCCTATAGAACTAGTTGTATTTTTATACTTAACTGAGTTTGTTGTTCCCTCCTTGAATGAAATCAGATGAGAGTAAATCTCAAACAATGCTCATCTATCTCCCTCCCCTCTTTTCCTCTACTGAAATTTATTTTTGTGCCTCTTCCTGTGATGCAATTTACCTTTTTCTGCCTCCTTCTTTTTACATTTCCCGTTATAATACCTTTGCACTCTTAAATCACAGCCTTCGCACTCTTAAATCACATTTTTATCATCACATCATTTACTTTATACCCACTCCCTCTATCAATGTATAACCCTTTTACATATCATAATAAATATACGTTTCTCAAGATTAACAAGTATCATCTTTCCTTATAGGGTTGTAAACAATTTGCCCATATTGAGTAACAAGTTTTTTTTTCCCTGTTTACCTTTTTATGCCTCTCTTGAGACTTGTGTTTGAAGATCGAATTTTCTTTTCATCAGGTCTGGAATTCCCTTATTTCATTGAATGCCCATCTCCTTGCCTGAAATATTCTGCTCAGTTTTGCTGGGTAATTGATCCTTGGTTGTTGTAATCCCAGCTCCTTTGCCTTAAGGAATATCATATTCCAGTCCCTTTTAATATAGAAGCTGCAAAGCCCTGTGTGATCCTAACTGTAACTCCTTGATACTTGAACTGTTTCTTTTTGACTGTTTGTAGTATTTTCTCCTTCACTTGACAGTTCTCGAATTTGGCAGTGAAATTTCTTGGTGTTTTTAGTTTGGGATCCCTTTCAGACGGTGAACGATGGATTCTTGTGATGACAATTTTGCCCTCTAGGTCTAAGACTTTTGGGAAGTTTTTCTTGATGATTTCTTGGAAGATATTGTCCAGGCTCTGTTTTTTCATCATGGCTTTCTGGTAGACCAATAATTCTTAGATTTTCTCTCTTTGATCTGTTTTCCAGGTCAGTTGTTTTTCCAATTAGATATTTTACATTTTCTTCTATCTTTTCATTCTTTAGATTCTGTTTGACAGATTCTTAATGTCTCATAGAGTCATTAGCTTCTACTTGCCCATTTCTACTTTTTATCAAATTGTTGTCTTCAGTTAACTTTTGCGTCTCCTTTTCCATCTATCTAATTGTTCCTTTTAAGGAGTTATTTTCTCCAGTTTTTGTACTACCTTTTTCATTTGTCCAATTTTCTCAGGTTTTGTGCTTCCTTTTCCATTAGTCCACTTTTCCCAGTTAGATTTTATACTTCCTTTTTCTTTAATCCAATTTTCCTTTGAAATCCTTCCATGATTTCTTTTTTCATATTTTTAAAAATCATTGGCCAGTTTTTCTTCTACTTCCCTAATTTAGCTTTTTAAATCCTTCCTGAACTCTTCCAAGAATGCTCTTTGGACTTGAGACCAGTTCCTATTCCCTTCTGAAGTTTCAGATGGCAGTACAGTCTCAATTCTGTCCTCTTTGGTATTCATGTTTTGGTCCTTGTCCCCATAAAAAGATTCTATGGTCTTTTCTTCTCTGGTTTGCCTCTTGCTCATGATTATCGCCCTTTTCCTGGCTTTTAAAGTGGAACTCTGCTTCTGGGGGCACAGAGGGCTCTGTTCTACCTTTCTTGTGTTTAGAACTTGAGGCTTTGTGTTTTGTGGCCTCTGGTTCTTTCAGCTAGATGCTAGAATGCTGTAGCTTACCTGATGCTGAGCTGGCTGATGTAGCAAAACAGAAGCCAGGTGAAGTCTTTCTGAGTTTTCCCTAGTGTTACCCTGGAGCTCCTGGGTTAAGTGTGGGGGAAGGGTGGTCTGGCCACAAGAGGTCTCCTCTCCTGAGCACACTCAGGCTCAGTTTTGGTGAACTGGTGTTTGCACTGGTGTCTTCCCTATTCCCCTGGCTGTGCTGAGGCGTGCCTGGGGTCTTGGTGTTGACTATTACGGGTTCTATCCCCATGGAGCTCAGGATCTCTTCCTGGTTTGCTGAGGTGGGACTGACCGGGACTGCTTGGGTCCTGCACTAGTCCCCTTCAGCCACAGCAAGAAGGAGCCCCTTTGTGATTTTCCTACACTCACTAAGATGCTAGGAGACTGTTTGCCCCTTCGGCTGATCTCACTATTCCAGGATTTTTCCTGGGAAAATATTTTTATGGGTTTTTTGAAGTCAACAAGGGAAGGATTAGAGCATTTACTGATCACTCCACCATCTTGGCTCCCGGAAGTTCAAGTAGGTGATTTACAGATATTTAATCTGTGAGCTGATAGTGTCAGGAGCAGCTGCTGCAGTTACCTGGGGCTCCTTGGCTCTCTCTTGCTCATTTCCACTGGACTCCCATCCTGGGCATCAGTCTGATATGCCTGAGATTCCGCAGTTTGGCTACTGCCTCAGATGACCTGGGGCTTCCTGCTGGGCCCTGCCATGTTGGGGACTGCGCTGGTATAGTCTGTGCACTGTGTGCTTCTCTAGTCCTGTGCAATAGATCCTTCTCTTTGACCTTCCAGTCTGTCCTGGGCTGGAAATCTGCTATACTCGGTCTCCTACTGGATTCTGCCCCTCCAGAATCCATTCAGATTCTCTTTTTAGAGGTATCTGAAAGAGTTTGTCTTAGTGAGTAGTTGCTCTCACTTCATCATCTTGGCTCTGCCCCCCCCGCCCCAAACCATATCACTTTTATGTGGGTGACTCCCAGATCTATAAATTTAGCACTAAGCTACCCTCTGAGCTTCTGTCCCATATTTCTATTTGCCTGTTGGACATTTTAAACTAGATGTCTTTGAGACATCTTAAACTCAATTGTACTCATCTTTTCTTCAAACTCTTCCAGACTTCCCTGTTTCTGTCTAAGGCATCACTTTCCTGCTACTGTTATAGTTGCAATCTTGGCATTATTCTGGATTCCTCATTTTCCCTCCTATCATATATCAAATGATTTGCCAAATGGTACTCTTTCTCTCTTCACAACATCCCTTCTATCTGTCTGATCCCTTCTCTTTGCTTACACAGCAACTGCCTTAGTTCTAGCCCTTATCACCTCTTATCTAACTTATTTGCAACCACCTCTTACCTGGTCTCCCTGTCTCAAGTTTCTGTCTTCTTCAACCCATGCTTTGAATTGTTCTTCTAAAATAGTTTTCTTTAAGTACAGATGTGACCATGTGACTCCCCTACTCAACCAATTGCAGTGACTTCTTATTGCCTCTAAGATTTTTGAGAAGGCAAACTAGGCCATCTTTTGCTTTAATTCTTACCTAGCCTTTAACTCCTGAATGGGTGTTATCTCAGACAAACTGAGACCTTAGCTTAAAAAGACTAGGGTCTCCTGCTGCATTCTGGGTCATTGCCAGTCATTCTGATATATGTTTTGCCACTGGACTCCCATGAGTGGATGATGAGGCTGATGACTTTGCACAGCCCTGCCTCACTTAAATTCAGTTCACCTTCAAGTGAAGCCATCTCCATCCTGAGAGTCTTTGAGTCTCTTTGAGAATGAAGGATGAATAACAACAGACATCATCAACGACAGCATCAGTTATAGATCCCTCTGTTTATCTTTTAAAGCCCTGCATAACTTGGCCCCAGAGTATCATTTTAAGGTCATCGGATATATATTGCATTCCCTTCTGAACTCTGCATTTCATGCTGATTAGCCTTCCTCCCTGTTTCTCCCATGGGACACTCTTTATCTTGTTTCTTTGCCTTTGTAGTAGTTGTCCCACATTTCTGAAATGTACTCTCTCCTTACCTTCACCTTCAGAGTCCTTCTCTTCCTTTGCTAACGCTATAAAAATTATCTTCAATATGAAGCCTTTTTGGCCTGCCCCCTCCCCTGTTGCTAGTGTCTTCCTTTCCAAACTGCCTTATATTTAATTACTTTGTATTTATTTGCATTCATTCTCTATATTTACATACATATACTTGCATTTATTAACTTTATATTTATGCCACATATATTAAAATGTAAGTTCATCATGAATAAGAATGTTTCATTTCTTTTAGTCCCTAGTGCCTATTATAGTGCATGCATTATATAGATGCTTAATAAAAATACTTGCTGAAAAATTAAGTATATGTTAATATGCTTAATTCTAATAATATAATTAATACATATATTAATGCTTATGTAATAATCTCAAAACTGAGAATGTAAAGACTAAAGTTATTGGTAACTGCTAAGCCTGACTCAGAATCTGTTACTGAATTATCTGTAGTAATTATGCCTAACAATCTTATTTCATAGCAAAACATGTTTGTTTTTAAAAAGCTTGTCTGGGACTTAAATTTTTCCTTTAAAGACCTCTTTACACAGATTCCACTGGCAAGAAGATGTTGCCTATGCCTTTTTTTGCTTTTTATTTACTGGAGAATGTTACTTATATAAGATAATTTAAACTTAACAAGACACATTTTAATCAAGGCAAGAAGAATACTTCTTAATGTTAGTTGGCTTGACCTATTTGTTTACATGCATAAGTAATCACTGATGATGTTCCCTTATTGGGGGGAAAGCAATAGATTTCTAGAGTTCCTTGTACTTATATACTATCTAAAGGGAATTTAGTTTTTTTTAGAATGTTTTAAATTCTAAAGAAGACTCATCTTTGTAAGTTCAAATATAGCTTCAGACACTAGCTGTGTGACCCTGGACAAGTCACTTAACCTTGTTTGTCTCAGTTTCCTCATCTGTAAAATGAGCTGGAGAAGGAAAAAAGCCTCTCCATTATCTTTGCCATGAAAACCACAGTGGGGTCATGAGGAATCAGACACAGCTGAGAAACAATTGAAAAAAAAATTCTCAAGTTAACATTAAAAAAAAAAAACTGTAAATGAAACAGTGTCCATGTCATAGTTCGTGCTTTTAAAAAAAATACGTATAATAAATCCTCTGCTTTACATTGAAAACTATCTTGCTTCTCAGTGCTCCCTTCTTAACTTCCTTCTGTTCTCTCTGCATTTCTTTTTTTTGGTAAAGGGCTTCACTTTCTAATCACTTCTCCCTGCCGACCTTCCTCCAGGGTTAAAAATAAGAAAAGAAATACCCTTGTAATAAATAAGGACAATGAAGAAAGAAATGTAACTAAGCATAAAAACAAATTTATAATGGCATTTATAGCCGTATTGAATCTATGTAGTGACATGAACCGAAATGTGTGTCTCTTTCTGCATTTTGAATTTATCACCTCTGTTGTCAGGAGGCAGGTCGTCATAGATTCTCTGGATACATGACTGATTATTGCTTTTAACAGAGATCTTAAGTCTTGCAAATTTATTTTTCTTTACAGTGTTGTTTTATAGGTTGTTGTTTTGCTTTTGCTCACTTCACCTTTGCATCAGTTCAAACCCTAGGATTCTCTGAAATTCTCTTTCATCATTTCTTACAGCACAGTAACATTTTATAACATTCATATACTACAGTTTGTACAGCCATTCCTCATTTGATGAGTATACCCCCTTAGATTCAATTAATTCTTTTTTTTTCTTTTTTCCCTGTTAAATTCTGTTTTCAGGATCAGGATGTTTGTTGTACATTATTACTATTTTATTTCTGGGATTACCTGGTTATCTTCTCCCTCCCTATCACAGCTGTGTGTGTTCGTGTATGTTCAACCCACCTTTGTCCTTTGCAAATAATTGAGAATCCACTCCTTCTTCCATGTTTGTTTATTCCTCTCATGCATTCTAATCTTGAGAAATATGAAGTTCCACCTCTCCTTTCTTTTCTCTACAATAGTACATTGCTTTTGCCTTCTCTTTTCTTTTCCCTCTTGACAGATCATCAGAACAGAACCTTTTCTATTTCTCTACCCCCTTTGTTTTTATACTTTGAAGACATGAAGATTTTGAAGGTATACTTGTTTCTTCTTCCTCTACTAGAATGTTAGTGGTATATCATCATACAGACCCCTCCAGTTGCTCAAATAAATTTACCTTGTTAGGTTTCTCTGGATTCTTGTGCTTATATTTCATATTTCCTTCTCAACTTTGATCTTTTCAGCAGAAACGCTTGAAAGTCCTTTATTCCTTCCTTTCAGCTTCCCATGGTAAGTTATTCTGGTTGTAAGCCTGTCTTTATTTTATTTTATTTTTGTGTTTTTGGACTATTGTATTTCACGATCTCTCATTTATAGAAGAAGCTGCCAGATCTTATGTGAGACTGATGCTATTCCTTGGTTCTTGAACTGCTTCTTTTTGGCTGCTTTATTTTCTTTGAAGTGGAAGCTCAGGATTTTGACTGTGACATTCCTACGACTTTTTTCTTTTTAGGGGTTCCTTTAGTGAATTGGATTCTTTTTTTTAAACTCTTGTTCTAATAGATAATAATAATAACTAACACTTGTAGTGTTTTAAAGTTTGCAAAGTACTTATTACGTATCTCATTTGATCCTTACAACAACCCTAGTAGGTTGATGTAATTATTATTATTTTTATTTCGTAGATGAGGAAACTGAAGCACAGTTTAAGTGACTTGCCCAAAGAAACACAGTTACTAAGTGCCTGAGGAAGATTCAAACTTGAGTCTTCTTCACTCCAAGTTCAGCCCTCTATTATATTCAGCTACCTAGCAGTCTTTCGGAGGTTTTAATTTATGATTTCTTGAAACCTAGTGCCTAGGATTTTTTTTTTAAATGTGATTTTCAGGGAATCTGAATCTTAAATTAACCTTTGATCTGTTTTCTATGTTACTTGTTTTTTATGTGTTATCTTTAATTTTCTTGTATTTTTTTCCATCCTTTGGTTTTGATTTTCTTCATAGAGGCATTGATTTCTTTTTGGTTTGTTTTTGTGTTTTGGAAGCCTGCTTCTTGGGCAAGATTTACTAATTTGTCTTCTAGATTGTTTATTCTCCTAATTTTTTATTCAGAAGCCTTTTATTTCACTTTTTATCTCTTCATTCATTCTGAGTATTCAAGCAGTCCATGTGGAAAATCCATTTTTTTCTTTGAGTCATTGCTTGCTGTTGTTACAGAGAGTTTCTTCTTTTGGGGGAATCTCTAGATTTAAAATAATTTTGATACCGATTGGTGTTTTCTTGGATGTATTCATTTCTCCAGTATTAGTTCCTGAATTGGAATTCTGTGCTTGAGCTAGTCACTGCTTCCTGCTGTGCTTTTTGGGTGGGGAAGTTGGTGGGAGCTGTTCTCATCCCAAGTCTCCCCTGACCTCCACTTCCAAGGTTAGGGCTCTCTTGGATCTCTGAGATTCAGAGTACTGAATCTTCTGTGACATTTTGAAATAGAGCTAGGGACTTCAAGGCTCTGCTACTACCTTGGCCTTCCTGATGATCACCTTGGGCTTTCTTACCATCCTAAAATTTTCTCACTGGTGCCCTCAGTATACAGAACCCTGTAATCTGCCTTCTTGTGTTTTGTTGACTTATTATTGGTCTTTTGGGGAGGCTTTTGCCCAGCTTGCTGGCTTATTGACTTTAACTGGCACTGGCTTTGCTGGTGGCTGACTTTTTGTGCAGTTCTGGGGTGGAGGAAGTCATTTACTGTAATTGCTCATTGGATTTCTTGATCATTATTCAGTCTGGTTCTATTTCAGGATTTTGGGGGAGTTGGGCATCTGGGAGCTTGGCTGTCTGCTCCTCTTTTCAAGTAGTTATCTTGACTGGAAGTCAAGGTATTTAGTTTGGGGAAACATCATTTTCAGGTTGAGAAAGAAATTTGAAAAGGTAACTTAAGCATGAAAATAAATTTATAATGGCATTTATAGCAGTATTGAAAGGAGCTTTAAGGCCATCAAGTCTAACCCCTACCTCTACACCCCCAGTTCCATTCTCCTCTAAATTTGGTATAATAAGACCCTTTATAATGAGGGGTGTGTGTGTGTATGTTTGAAGCTTATATTTTATAGGGTATAAGATTTTGTTGAAACTTTAATTTCTGAAGCTTTTGATACTATTTATCAGCTTCTTCTCTTTGGTACTCTCTAGGTTTTTGGGACACTTCTTTTCTGCTTCTATGTCTCAGACTCTTCTTCTTAATATCCTTTGCTAGATCTTCATCCAAGTCATGCCTTTTAACCATGAATGTCCCATTTCTCCTGTGCTATTTTTCACTTGATGACCTCATCAGGTCCCATGGATTTACTTACCATTTCTGCACTGATTCTCAAAACTGTTTATACAGCCCCCTATCCTCCTGTCTTCTGAGTTCTACTCTCACATCTCCTGCTTCCTCTTAGACATCTACAACTGGATATCCTGTAGATATCTTAAACTCAGCCTATCCCAAACTGAACACATTATCTTTTGACTCCAAACCTTCCCTTCATCCTAAGTTCCTTATTACTGTTGAGGGCAATGCCATTCTCCCAGTCAATCAAGCATGTAACCTAGGTGTCATTTCAAACTGCTCACTCACCTCCCCAACCAACCTGTACATTTTACCTTCATAATATCTCTTCTATACTACTCTTGTTCTTTGATTCTGCCTCACCTCCGATACAGGCCCTTATCACTTCATTCCCCTGCTGATTGTTTCCCTGCCTTCAGCTGTCAAAGTGATCTTCCTAACACAGGTCTGACCACATCACCTCCAGGATGAAATGTATAACCCTCTTCTTCATACCCTCCCCTTGTACCCCTGTGCCTTTCAGTCCAACACCTTACACTCTTCTCTCCCCCCAGGCTCTGTGAGCCAGTGACCCTGGTCTCCCTGCTGTTGTTCTTTGAACAGTAGCGACAGCAGCAACAGCACTCCATCTCTGGACTGGCATTCCTCCTTCCTGGAGTGCTTTCCCTGATTTCTGCCTTACAGTACCAGCTAAAATTCTGTTTTCTACAAGTAGACTTTTTGGATCCCCCTTAATTCTAGTGCCTTCTCCTCTGGTAATTATTTCCATTTTATCTTGTGTGTAGCTTGTTTGTACATAGTTGTTTGAATGCTATCTTCCCCCATTATACTCTTAAGTTCTTTGAGAGAGGGACTGACATCTTTCTTTGTATCTCCATAGCTAACTGACCTGGTATCTTTTAAGCTCTTAAGAAACATTTATTAAGTACTCCCACTTATTAATGGGAGTACTTTCCACTTTTCCTAGAAGTTCTCAGGGAATCCTTACCTCAGATATTGTTACCTTTGGGTTTAGGCTGCTAAATTCAGTTTTTTCTGAGTCTCACCTAGCTAGACTTTTGTTAATTTTCTATTTTTAAAAAATCACTATCAAATAATTTTGGTAACCTTTTGGTAACCATCATTGTATAATGTAGCTTAAGTTTTGATAATGCTAGGCCCCTTTCATTATTATTTTTCCGCCTCATTATTATTTCATTTGAGATTCTTGACTTTTTGTTCCTCCAGTGGGATTTTGAAATTTTTTTAGTTTATTTCTATATAGTAGTCCATTACCGATTTGATTGGTTTGATGCCATGTCTGTAAACTGTGATAACATTTTCAAGGGCTTTTAAAATTATTCTGAATCTTTAATATGTAGAACATCGAATACAACTGATCTAAGAATAGTTGCTCGTTTAAAAATTTAAATTTAATTTTATGTTAAACATGTTATCTTTGTGTGATGACTTTTGTTTTTATATCACCTTCATTCCTGTTTACCTACTTCTTTCTCTTCTCAGAGGGCCATCTTCTGTAATAAAATAAGCCATTATAGAGTAAAATTGTTTTCAATAAAAAGTATACTCTCTGGACTTTTAAAAAAACCTTAGCATTTTGACAAGATTGCTAAATATAGACAATGCTAAAATACAGTTTGAATTGCTGACAAATTGCACATAATTAGACAGTGTTTTTAATAATGGTTATTTGGCAGAATCTTTGAAAATTGTTATACTTTGAAGAAGGAAATAAACATGTTTTTATTACTTTTATTTATGTCATGTTAGAAACACATATCATAGGGCAGAAGTGAACCGATGACATAGCAAAAAACCTCATCAGTGATAGTGTCCCCATCGTCCTCGTGTGCTTAGTCATTGATCTCAAAACTTAAATAAACATTCTACATTCTGCATAAAATAGCATTCTTATTACTAAGTATAGTTATGTTTAGGTTTGGAAAGTATTTTTTATGCTGTTTAGTATTCCATTTGGGCACATATTCAGTCTATTTCATTACCTAAAATAATGAAGGCATTTTAATCATATGAGTAAACTTCCATTTTAATAAATTTAGGTTATTAAAATTGCTTTGTTTAATTTAAGTGGAAACTTATGGTTGCAGGACACAGATTGACCCTTTTTTGTTTAAATGCTTTAGTGCATGCTATATTTGTAAACAAAAGTGCCTTCTTGGTTAGAAATGTTTTAAGTGTTATTCCTTCTAAGATTTACTGAGTTTTGGGCATGCAGAATTATGGAAACTAATGAATGATAAATAGATTTAAACTATTCTTGAGATCTTCACCTTATTCTTTCCTTTTCCTTTGATAAACTGCTGCCCTTTTAAAAGTACAGGTCTTTTTACTACTACTCTCAGACTATTAGAATAATAGCCAAATCTCTCAGTTTGTCAAGAAATGACAATTTGCCTTTAACCCCCCCCTCCATATTTCAGTAATATTTTTTCTCCCTCCTCTCCAGTTAAAGAAAAAGAAAAAAAATCCTTGTAGTTGGTCACAGCAAAAATCAGAATTCTCAAATATTTTAAAGTACTCTTTCTTTTATAATATTATTATTTAATAACAGTTGGGAGAATGAGCATTCTTGCTTTATTGCTATATTTACAGGGAAGAGGAAAAAATGAGCAAAAAAGATTGATACATTGAAAAAGTTCGGGAAATTTATGCAGTGTGCAAACCTGTGGATCTCCCCCACTTCTATAAAAGTGTCATTTGGAATGTCTCGAAATGTCTTCGTTTGAGTCATGCTTGCTCCATTTAATTTTGCTCCATTTACATTTGATTTTTTTGCATGTGATTGTTGTTTCCATTTAAATTGCTGTGTCCCTTCTATATCGTTTTCTTGGTTCTGTTTTACTTTTGTCAGTTCATGTTGATCTTTCCTTGTTTCTCTTTTATTACATTCATCATTTTTTAAAAGCACAGTAATATTAGATTATATTCATGTTTCACAGCTTATCCCTACCCCAGGCAGTAGGTATCTGTCTACTTTGTTTCTAGTTCTTCACAAGAAGTACTGCTAGAAACATTTTGGTTTAAATGGGACTTTCCTATCTCCTTATCTTACTACCTTTTTGTCCCCTTCTTCCAAATTATCTTTCAGTTCTGTGTATTTGCAATTGTTTTCTCTTTTGTTTTGTTTTGTTTTTTTAGTCAAGCTTACCACCATGGATTCAAGGTGTTCTGTTCCGCAAATTATTTCTGCTTTGTAGGCCGGTACAACTTGCTATCAGACCATTTGGAAATATCCTGCTGTGGTAGTTTAGTTCTCTTCCTCATCAGGTGTTGATTCATTTTTCTTTGTCTTTCATTATTTATTTAGTGATGTTTGGATTTGTTTAGCTAATCTGGAGGCCATGTTCCCTTTGATCATTAACATTGCCCCTATTTAGTTTATCTACTTGTGCTTAAGGTTTTTAGCTGAGTCCTGAAATCTTAGGTAATTTCAGTCTTTTTGCCTTTTCCCCTCTGTCCCTCACTCTCTGGTCCTATGGCCTCCAGATCTATTCCACATGACTTCTAGTGGGGGACAGACCTGGTTCTTGCTAGATACCATTCATTTTCCTCAAGGTCTAGTGGAGTACCATGCCTGCTGATCTGCTTCAGTTGCTTTTGTTTCTCAGTTCTATAGTGAAGCACTATTACAGTTCAGAGCACTGTCATGCTGTAGTCCCAGCCAGAGCAAGCTTCTGGGTTTTGTTTTTCCACCTGCAGAGAGAGGTTTGGTCAGAGTTGAGTTCATTTACAAGCTCTTGGGTTAGCTTGTACAGCCCCTGAGCATGTTGGCTGATGGGGGAAGGAGTGCTGTGCAAACATATCGGGGTACATATTAGCCTTCTCCTTTGGTTGTTCATAGTGTTCCCTTTGTTCCTTTCTTCTCCATGAGTGTGTTACCTTGATCATTTTCTTTCCAGATGACTTTTGTTCTTACTGTGTTTAGTAGTATAAAAATAACCCTTTGATAGTTTGTCCTGGCACTCAGTATATTTTTGCATTGTCACTTCTATTATGTTGACATTGCCCAGGGGATATTTAAGTATTTATTTTTGTTATTATATTGTGTTGATTGCATCAAGCCCCATGAGATCCACAATATCTCCTGGAAGAGATCTATAATCACTCAGAGGAGTTTGGCCTGTCTACTTATACAACAGTGATCGAATGCATTACATGTACAAATATACATTTTACTGAATGTCTGATAGACTTTGTCTTCCTCTCAAATGGTCAGATTTCATTAAGCAGTAGTCCAAAAAAGGATGGTATGAAAAAACTTACAACAAGGCTGTATCAAGTCCCTTGCCTCTAGTTGGCTATGGACATCTTTTAAAGAGAAGCTGCTTCTAGGCAATATGAACAAGATGGAGGACTAGATATTATCCCTCATCCCATGACTTCTTATACCTCTTCAAAACAGAAATTATGTGCTAAAGATAAAGCAACTTCATCTGTCTCCATAGTCTAGGACACTCACTGACCCTGCACTTATCCAGTACCCTTCCACCATGTCCCATGCTACTTGTAGTAAGACTGCGCTAGTAGACCCAAAGAACTGACATACAATCTCTTAGCAGAATCAGACCCCACACTATGGTTCCCCCTCTCTCTTTTCAGGGTCATGGAAACCCTGGTTCCAGGCTGCAGAAGTTTGTTGCATGACAGCCAGAGCTGCAACTGTCAGCTCCACAGAAGCTCTTCTGAAGTAAAAGTATAGTGACAGATAGCCAGAGAGTTGGGGACATGACATGGAGGGAGGGGAAGGGGAAGTGTGTAGCATGTAGCAGTCCACTAAGCCTGCAGAAAAGTACTCAACATTCAGCTGCAGGCAGTTCTGTCCACCCAAAAGTCATTTGGGGCAGAAACCTAGGCTGGTGAACTATGTATTGCCTGGTGTGGGAGGAGTCTTGAGACTCTTTGAGACACAGCCCCCAAGGAAACTAATGTCAGAGGAGTGATAATTAGAAAGTGAATAGCAGAATATAAAGTAGAGGGGAACCAAAATTAACACAAATCTTAGGAAGAATTAAACTCAAAGACCTTGAACACAAGCAGATAGATAAGTCAACAGAGAACCCTTAACAACAGAAGTAAATATGACCTTCAGATTTAGTAAATGAGTTCAGACATTTATGAATAAAAACTGCAGAAACAAAGGAAAATGATCCAGCCTTCATGAGACAGAACCCTGTGGAATGTGAAGAGGACATGGAACCACGACATGCTATTCCTGAGTGATTCAAAAGAGAAGTGAGAATTTTGTGAAAGTAGAATTTATTGCCTGCACAGCAAAATAATTGTCAGAATAGAAAAATGGGAATCTATAATGCTCAATAAAAATACAAAAGGAAGAACAACAGATTAGAAAAGCAATTATACAGAAATAAAGGACAAGTTTGAAGCAAAAAAAAAGTTACATCAGAAGAAAAGCACAAAAAAACCATGAAAAGAATGTACTCATTATGCAAGCAAAATATACTGATCTCAAAGACATGTGTAGAGACAACTGAAAGATCACAATTTTCCTAGAAGAATCTGACAAGATGAAAAACCTCAAACACCATAATGAAAGAAATAATACAATTACACTGTCCAGAACTTCTGAGCAAAGGAAATTAAATATCAGTTGAAAGAATGTATGGGTTAGCTCCAGAAAAAAATGCAGCACTTCTAACTCCAACATATATAGTAGTTAAATTTAACATTTAATTTCAGAAACAAGTTAACGCAAACAATTAGGAGAAAGACTTTCAAATACAAAGGAAAGACAGTTTGAATAACAAAACACAAGAAAACACAGGAGGAAATAGAGTAATATGTTCTGAAGAGCAATGGAACTCAGGATGCATCTCAAGGTGACTTATCCTTGAGCTTTAACTATAACTAAAGGAGATGGACCTTCATTAATAAAGGGACATTTGAAGAATCTTTAGAATGAAAACTAGAACTGAAGTGAATATTTGCTTCTTGAATGCTGCAGACAATAGAAATGTAAGGATAAATGAAGAAGCCAAGCCACCCTCCTTATCAATGTGAATCAAGATTTTTTTTTTTGGTAGAACTACAATACAATATGGAAGGGTACTGGAAAAGGAGGAAAGGAAGCAGGACTATAGAGAGGAATGTGTGATGTGCTAAGGGCTAGCAATAAGGGAAAGATAATCTTTGTGCTTTCTATAAGAGAAGAGGAGTGAGGAAGGATTAAAAAGGGAGGGAAACATAGGAGGCTCTCCTTTGGTGCATCAAAGGTAAAGGTGGGACGGAGTTCCACTGATTCATGCTCCTATGGTTGAAGAAAGATATCCTGTGAGAGGAGATGGGAACTTTGCACTGTATGTAGACCAGACAATTTGGTATTTAAAAAAAATCTATCCCTCCTACCTTTGGATGGAGGGGAGTTGGAACTCCTGGGGGCAACTGGCCCCTGCGGGGAGTGGACAGCATAGAGTCAAGGAGTAGATTTTGAGATAAATGAGGAAGAAAGGTAACTGAAGGAGGGTATAGATCAGTGGTGGGCTACATAAGAAGGAATGTTGGGAGGGATGTCTACCATGGGGCAGTGTCGTCTCTGACATTTGAAAGAATTGGCATTGTTCTGGGAGAGGGGCACTGAGAAAAGGGAATCCATGGGGCAAGTTCTACAATTTAGTGGCAGAAACTGCCTAGAGGGAAGAGCCTAGAATGATATTTTGGAAGTTTTGATTGCTTGAGGAATATAGAGAATAGATAAAGATTAGATAATTATAGGGGTCATGAATCAGAGCATGAGAGTCTACAATAGACAGAAAAAATGGATAATGAAGAGAATGAGGTAAATCCTCAAGGGGTGTAAAATGAAATAAAAAAAACTAAACAGGACTAGTTGAGAAGGGGCAAGACTTATTCAATTATTTAACCAAATAAAAGCTAATAAGCAAAACTCCAAAGGGAAAGGAGTGGAGTGGACAAGAGGGAGTGTCAGGGGTGGTGGGGAAGAAGGCCAGTGGAAATAAGATTTAAAAAGATATAGCTAAAATAACTGAAGGAACATAATACTGTTTGTACAACCAAAGAGGGAAAAAAATCATAACTTGAAAAACTGATTGTCATGACTTTAAACAATTCAGTAAAAGAAAAAATGACAGAATAAGAAAACAAAATCCTACAATCTTGTCTTTATAACAAACACATAAAAACCAAAGATAGCCACAAAATAAAATTGATAAAAATAAAATAAAAATATAGAAAAAATAAACTCAATGTCATGTAAATCCAAAAAAAAAAACAGGATGAAGGATGATGTTTCTGATGAAAAAACAAATATTCAGAAAATAAAGAGGGACAAACAAGGAAACTGCATTAGGCTGAAAGGAAACAAACATAGACATCACACTGATATCAGCATTAAATGTGTATTTCCCAATGCTTTATCATCTAAATTTTTTAAGGAATAGTGATAGTTCTGCATAAGAAAGATAAACCGAAGGGAAAATATGGAACCGAACAAATTGAAAAAAAACTTAGAGTTAAAGACTTTGATATCTTCCTAGAGAAGCTGACCTGTGTCCATGTTGACTTTTATTTGATGAAGGAATTCAAGCCCCCAAACTGTGCTATTTGACTGTTGGATAAACAATGTTGTACCCTTTGTTTTAGGAGCAGGTCTTCCAGAAACAGTTTTACTTATTTTTCATTAATGTAATATCCAAGCCATTTCTAATCTAGGGAAATATACAAGCTAGCATAGTTCTCCTGTAACCTGACATATCTCTCTATCTCAAGATGATTTACACTAATAAATTAGGTATTTTAAGAAGGAAATGATCATAATATGTTAAAATACTGTTTGGAGATTGACAGTAGCTACTATTTCTTCCTTCACCACTTCCCTCAAGTAGTGTTATGTAATTGAAGGGTCTACCTTTCTGATTATCATCTTTTCTGAGGGGAGAAAGGTATGGGTACCATGGCTTTGGGGAATGAGGAAGAAGAGCTTGCCCTTAGATGACACCATATCTCAACTGCTTTAGAAAGTGAGGAAACCAGTGACTGTGAAAAGACAAGAGGTATTGTTAAAAGGATGGTTTCTACTCTTAATTTTTTTGGTAATTTGGAGAGAGCAGTTTCAGTTGAATGATGAGGTCAGAAGCCAGACTGGCAGAGTTTTAAAAAGAGAATGAAAGAAAAGTGGAATTTATCCACAGAAAAGGTAGAAAGATAGTGTGGTAGCTGCTGGGGATGGATGAAGTGAGAATTTTTTGAACGGAGAATTTATCCCATTCTACCTCTCCTTTTTTGTTTCTCCCAGTACATTCCTCTCACTCCTGAATTTTATTTTTTAGATATTATCCCTTCATATTCAGCTTACACCTGTGCCCTCTGTTTATATATACTCCTTCTAAGCCCCCTAATAATGAGAAAAGTCTTATGAATTACAGACACCATCTTCCCATGTAGGAATGTAAACAGTTTAACCTTATTAAGTCCCTTGTGATTTCCTTTTCCTATTGACCTTTTTATGCTTCTCTTGAGTCTTGTATTTGAAAGTCAAATTTTCTATTCAGCTCTGGTCTTTTCACCCAGGATTCTTGAAAGTCTTCCATCTCACTAAATGTCCATTTTTCCCCCCCCCCGAAGGATTCTACTCAGGTTTGCTGGGTAGGTGATTCTTGGTTGTAATTCTAGCTCCTTTGTCCCCCAGAACATCATATTCCAAGCCTTCCAGCTGTTTAACGTAGAAGCTGCTAAAATTTAGGCTATCCTGACTAGGGCTCCAAAATACTTGATCAGTTAATTAATTATGACTGTGTGTAATATTTTCTCCTTGACCTGGGAGCTCTGCAGTTTGGCCATAACATTCCTGGGAGTTTTCATTTTGTGGTCTCTTTTAGGAGGTGATTGATGGATTCTGTCAATATCAATTTTCCCTTCTGATTCTACAATATCAGGGCAGTTTTCCTTGATAATTTCTTGAAAGATGATTTCTGCTCTTTTTTTGATCATGGTTTCCAGGTATTCTCAATAATTTTTAAATTCGTTTTCCTGGATCTATTTTGTGGGTCAGTTGTTTTTCGAGTGAGATGTTTCATTGTCTTCTATTTTTTTTACTTTCGTTTTATTGCTTCTTGATTTCTCCCAAAGTCGTTAGTTTCCATTTGCTCCATTCTAATTTTTAAGGAATTATTTTCTTCAGTGAGTTTTTGAACTTCCTTTTCCATTTGTCCAATTCTTCTTTTTAAGGCATTCTTCTCCTCATTGACTTTTTGGACTTCTTCTAACATTTGGCTTAGTTTGTTTTTTAAGGTGTTGTTTTTTTCAGTATTGTGTCTCTTTTACCAAAAGTGTTGACTCTTTTCTCATGATTATATTTCATTGCTCTCATTTCTCTTCCCAGTTTTTCCTGTACCTCTTTTATTGGTTTTCAAGCTCCTTTTCTTCCATGACCTGAGACCAATTCATATTTTTCTTGGAGGCTTTTGATGTAGAACCTTTGACTTTGCTATCTTCTGTGTGTTTGTTTTGATCTTCCTTGTCACCATAATAACTTTCTATCATCAGAGAGTTTTTTCCCCATTGTTTGTTCATTTTCCCAGCCTATTACTTAACTTTTAACTGTTAAAGTTAAAGCTTCCCAAGCTTCAGGGATTTTCTGCAGTTTTTTTCAGAGATACTCCTAGAGTCTTGTAAGTTTTCAGTTCTTCCAGGGTTGTATGATCTTGGAGAGTTGTTTACTACTCTTCTGGACTTTGAGCTAGTCTGTGAGTGACTACAGGTACTCTTTTCTGCCCTGGAAGTGTGAGGAGCGTTGTGCTCCACTATGGCCGCAAACTCTGCTATACTAGTGTTCCTCCTTGCCCCAGGAATGCCACCCAGAACCCAGATCCAAGTTTGGGCAAAGCAACAGAGTCTTGCCTGAGTGCAAGTGTAATCTCCTTCTGGCCAGTTTTTCTGACAACCCCCCTTATGAGTCTGTGGGCTGGAAACTGCCACTTTTCTTAGTGATTCAGTTTCCCCCAGGCCTGCACTGGGTTTGCTGGGGCCTGGTTTGAGTTAGACTGTGCACCTCTCTCACCCTGGTGCAACAGACTTTTTCTGCTGACCTTTCAAGTTGCGTTAGGTTGGAAATTTGTTTCACACCATCTTTTTGTGGGTTCTGCTGCTCTAGGATTTGTTTAGAGTCACTTTTTAAAGGTATTTGAAGGGTTTAGGGGGAGAGCTCAGGTAAGTCCTTGCCATTACTCTGCCATCTTGACTACCTCCCATTTTTTCTTGTCTCATTGCTATAGCGTGATTCTAACATATTAAGTACTCATCGTGAAAATAGGCATCCTTGTGTTTATTCCTCATCTTATTGGGAAGGCCTCTTAGCTTTTCCCTATTACATATGTTTACTCTTGGATTTAGATAAATAACCTTTATTATGTTAAGGAAAGGCCCATTTATTCTTATGATTTCTAGAGCTTTTAATAGGGGTGTTGGATTTTGTCAAAAGCCTTTTCATCATCTATTTACAATAATCACATTATTTTAAAAATTATTTGCATTATAAACATGGTTTATTATATTCGTAGTCTCTTGTAGGACAACTAGATCGTACCCATAGAGCAGTGGGCTTGGAGTCAAGAAGACCTGGTTTCACATCCAGCCTCAGGCACTAAACTGTTCCACCATGGGCCAAATCACTTAACACTGTTTGCCTCAGTCTTCTTATCTGTAAAATGAGCCGAAGAAGGAAATGGCAAACCACTTCAGGATCTTTGCCAAGAAAACCCCCAAAAAGGAGTCATAAAAAGTTGGACACAACCGAAATGAATGAACAACAATGACAAAGTCTTTCTTATGTGTTGCTAACCTTACTTTCTTAGTATAAACCCAATCCGGGCATAGTGTATAGCCTTTATAATTATTATTTATTTAATTAATAATATAATATAATTCATAATATATAATAATATAATTAATAATATAATATAATTAATTATTTATTATTATAGCCTAATTATTAATATTTTATTTGAATTATTTTGTATTAGTGTTCAATGGGGATGTATATTAAGTTTGTAGTTTTCTTTCTCTGTTTAGTCTCACCTTGATTTGATTATCAGGACCATATTAACATCGTAGAAATTGAAAATGGTACCTTTTCCTATTTCTGCAAACTGTTTATGTAATTAGTTTTTAAATGTTTGCTAGACTTTATGAATCCATTTAGTCTTGTAGTTTATTTTCTTTGGAAATTCATTTTATGGTTTGTTTAGTTTCTTTTAAAATATATTTGGCCCTTTAAATAGTCTTCCTTTATTTATCTGGATACTTTATATTTTTGTGATTTTTCTTCTACTCTGTTATCAGTTTTGTTAGCATATAATTGGGCAAAATAATTTAATAATTACCCTTATTTCCACTGCAGTTTCTGTTTCCTCTTTTTCCTTTTTATTTTGAACAATTTTGTTTTCCCCTCTCTCTTTCTAAAAATCAGATTAATAAGCCATTTATTTTATTGGTTAGGTTTTTCCTCCCACGAAACAGTTTCTAGTTTGACTCTGAATTCAGTGATCTTTGTGCTTTGGATTTTAAATTTTTGTTCAAGTTTTGTTTTGTTTTTTGTAAATTGCATTGCCAGCTCCTTGGTGTTTTTTTGTTGATGAAAATATTAAGATATAGAAAATTCCCCACCAAAATTGCATTAGTTGCATTCCATAAATTGTCTCATTTTAATTTTCTTTGAAATTTTCTATTATTTTTATAACTTATTTGGCCTATTAATCTTTATAATTAAGTTATTTAGTGTACATTTGTATTCTTTAAAGGCCATTTATTGAATGTAATTATTTTATCATGATCTATAAGTGAAATGTTTAGTGTTTGTTTCTACTTTTCTGCATTATTTTATGAGGTCTTTATGCCCCAATACATGATCATCTTTTGGAAAGGTGCTATGTGTACCTGAGGAGTACTATTCACTTTCAGTAATTTCCAGAGAGCTATCATCTTTTATTTTTCTAAAGTTTTATTTAGGCTGTTAACTTCTTGTTCAGAAAGGGTACACACACTGCCACACTGTTATCCTTTTACCAGATTTCTCTCTCCAATATATAATAACCTTAAAATATTTAGATGATTTGCTGTTGGGTGGGTATATGTTAAATATTGATGTTAATTACATAAGGTGCTCTTAATTGTAATATAAATTTTCTGCTTTTTAAATCTTATCTAAATTTTCTGTAACCTTATCTGAAATCACATTTGCTATGCTTGCCTGATTTTTTGAGTTTAGCAGAAGCACAATAGGTTTTGCTTCAGCCCCTCATTTTAATTAATTGTGAATCTTTGTGCTTCAGCTGTGTTTCTTGAAAACAGTACATTGTCAGGTTTCACTTTCTCATCCATTCTGTATGCTCTTTTACATTTTAAAAAATATTTATATGTATATTTTATATCCCATTCCCATCCCCTTCCTGTTGTACTTTTTTCTCCCTTAGTTACCATCCTTTCCTTTATAAATGAAAATTTTGTTAAAGAGAGGGAATTTGTCTGACACTGGAGATCAATAAGTCAAGGAACTTCTCTGTTTGCAGCGTTTCTCATTTCCTTATCCCATTCTGATCCCAAGTCATTACTCTTCCTTTCTTTTTAAATCCCCCCTTTCAACATTTGAGATTGTTTTATTTATGACTATTTCCATACCTATGTTCCCTCTTAGACCCTTCCCCTCTTTATCCTTCCTTTGTCCCTGTCCCCTCTTATTTGTCTTTTGAGTTTAATGTATTTCTATACCAAAGTACCTGTACCTGTCTGTGTGGTTGTTTTTAATCTTCCTTTTATCTGGTTCAGATGAAAATGAGATTCATGGGATCTCCGTTTCCCTTTATTCCTTCTTCTGAGTTTATACCCTTCATCTTAATGTACCTTGATGCAACAATAAGTGGTTTCCCTCACTGTCTTCCTTTTTTTCCCAGTATAGTATCTTGTCCCTCCCATTTTTTTCTCCTAAGACCATTAAAAGAGGACATAATCACCCAGGAAAAACCCCTATCATTTCAAGCTTTTTCTATCATCAATAAAGCTTTTAAGGTTCTTAGAAGATATTTCTTATTCTGTTGTTAACATGTAAACAATTCATACTCATATATTTCCTTTTAATGAAACAAATATGTATACCCTTGTATTTTTCTTCTGACTCCTTTTATTTTCACTTAAAATATCTGCTTGCTTTCTGTTCTTTTCATTATTAATGTTTGGGAAACTTCTATTCCATTAAAGCTCTCCTGTCACCCCACACCCTCCCCAACTCCCTACCCCCATGTAAGATTGTATTTAGTTTTGCCAGATAGATTATCCTTGGTTGTAGATTATCTTTTGCCTTGTGGAACATCATATTCCAAATTCTCTTCTTTTTTTTTTTTTTAAAGCAGATGCTAATTCTTGTGTGACCCTTATTTTGGCTCCTTGATATTTGAATTCTTCCTCTTGTTTTAAAAAAGCAGTTTCCAATATGTTTCCTTTGACCTTGAAACTCTGGATTTTAGCTATAATATTCCTGGGAGTTTTCAGAACATTATGAGGTTTCTTTCCTGAGGATGATTGGTGGATTCTCTTTTCATTTTGACCTCTGGTTGTAAGAATTCTGGGCCCTTATCATTTAAAATTTCTTGAAAATTGCTTCCAGTCTTTGTTTGGATCATGGTTTTCAGCTGATAATTCTTAGATTATCTCTCCTTGATCTGTTTTCCAGATCAGTTGGTTTGGGTCAGCATTTCTCACATTTTCTTTTTTGTTTTAACATTTCTTGTTCACTTATTGTGTCATTTTCTGTTTGGCTTATTCTAATTTTAGGACATTTAGTTCCTAGGTGAGGTTTTCCATCATCTGTTGTAAGGTGTCAATTTTCCTTGCCATTCTTTCCTCCCTAGCTTTTCCATTCTGTTTCTCTTGTTTCATTTCTTCCAGGTACTTCTGCAGTCCCTCTGGCCAGGACATTTTTTCTCCGAGGCTTTACCTGGACTTGTGGGGTTGCTCTCCTCCTCGGGGTTTACCCCCTGGGCATCATTTAAACCAAGGTACTTCCTCATAGTATTTGGAATTTTCCTTGGTTTGCTCATCTCATCTAATTCAATGTCTAAGTTTTGGGGGAGTGGGGTTGCTGGCTGTGCTTGGTTCAATTTTCTCAATTTGAATAATGTGGGCAGGGCCTGACCTTGTCCTGTTTCTGGTATCCCAGATACTTTTAAAGGACTTTGTGGCTGTTCTGGTATTATGCCTCACATGGAACTCCTTGAGTCTGCTCTTTCAAGCTGGCTCCTAAAGTCAGGTTTCAGATCATTTGTTCTGGCCTGGATGCTGTTTACCCCTCTTCCCCACTAATGTCCCAAGATTTTTCTCAGCCTGGGTACCTGTAGCCATAAACCCAGACTGGGCCTCTATTGGGCTCAGGCTTCTGGTTAACAGCAGACCTTCCAGAGCCTGGCTTACCTATCTCAAAGTCTCTGCAAGATTCCCAGGGGTTCCTCAGTGGATTCCTAGCCTGGATGGGGGGAAATCTATAGATAAGGCATCTTATTTGTTTTTGGAGTGGTGCATCTCTAAACCTAGATGGGGTGGTGGAATTTTTCTGTGTCCTGGAATGTTGCTCTCTTCTTATAATCCCCTTTCTCTCATTGATTTTCTTGGTCATTATTCAGTCTGGTAGGCATTTCAGGTGTTACTGAAGCAGATGTCACAGAGCTGGCTAACTTTGCTTAGTCCAGGCAGCCATTGTGGTAGCAAGTGTACCTTTTTGTCCTAAACTGTTCTGCTTTCTCTTTTTCCCTTAACAATTCTAATTTCATTGACATTGTGCTGTGATTTTTATCTAGCCTTTCTTTTGATCATTGTGATCAAGCTGTTTTGTTTTTTATTTTTCTAAGGCTCTGCTTGTACTTGTTTTGCAGTTATTGCTATATTCTTTTTGACTTTTTTCTCTTAGACTTCTGGTAATTCTTAGCTGTGTTTGATGTTTGCTTCTGTTTCCTTACATTTATAGCCCTGTTTCCCAGATTGGGGCTTTGTGACAGGGTCAGGCTCTGTCTTCTCCAGCTCCCTTGGGTGGATTGGGTAGGCTCTGTGTGGTTGTGTCCCCTTTGTAGTCTGTGTGCTGCTGCTGTGCTGGCTGTGCCACCTGTTCTAGCCCCTGCCCTTCTGTCTCACCTGTTTTTCCACTGTGAGTGCTGGTCTTGCATTATCTCTTTCTGCTTATTGCTCAGTCTCTGATTGTGAAACTGTTCTATCCCCTGCTGTGACCTGGACAGCAGGGGCCTGCTATCTCCCCTGTTGGAGACCTTTTTGATTTGAGGTCTCCAGTCTCTCAGGGTTGTTTTGAGGATAAAATGAAATAGTATTTATAAATGTTAGTTACTACTGTTATGTATAAATGTTTTATATATATACACATATATATACTACTAGTATTTTTGTACATAAATGTTACATAAGTGAATGTTAGTATTATTATAGCCCTTCAACACATGGCTTCTTGGGCCTCCCTCCCTCTTCCAAAGGTCTGCTTTTACTTTCCTTCTTGAAGTTCACTAGGGATCTCTTACGGTCATTTTCTTTGCCATCCTTGGTCTTTACAGGTCTTGACACTGATAAATCTCTCAACTTCATATGACATCCTCTTCTGACTTTCCTTCTATGTCTCTTCATTATGTGTTTTCTTATCTTTTTGACTTATTAATGTGAGTATTGTCTTCCAAGGACTTGGTCTTGACCATTTTCTTCTTCTTTTCAATTTACTTTGTGTTTTTAGTCACAGTCATGGCTTCCATTACTATTTCTGTGTAAATCTCTCAAATCTGTATATATAATTCTGAACTCCAGGTGAGAATCTCCAGTTATTTTCTGTTTATTTCCACGTAGCTATCCGACTGATCCCTCAGACTAAACATGTCTTAAACTTAGGTCTCCAACTGCTTATTTTTTTCAACCTCTATTTCTGTAGTGCTACCATACAACTCCGATTATCAACTTCATAACTTTCTATGTCCTCTCCAAACTTTGTATCTCTCCCAGCATATCTAGCATGTGTTCTTTGTACACAAGGTACTTAATGAATGTTTGTTGCATCTTGATTCCTTGGAGCTTTGTACCTTGGAGATTCCTGGAACCTTCTTGTCAGTCCCCTGTTATAATGAAGCGTGGAGCAAACTTAAGAGGTTATTAGCTAGAGCAGGTCCCCCTTTTGTCTCCTCCCGTCAGCATGATTTACACTCTTAAAGTAATCCTGTGGAGACTCAAGCCATTTTGGGAGTTCATACCTGTTATGTCCAGTTTCCAGCTAGATGAATCTGTTTTATTTTTTCCACAGTTTCTCATTATATTATGTCATTTGTTTTTCTGTTGAAATTTATTTCCACAAAAGAATTGTTACCTGAATTTTGGGGAAATACTGTCTTGTTTAACTCTCTGATAGTAATTGTAGCACTATTTGGTTTTTATTTAAAGTTATATAAAAAGTTTTCTGCATTTCATAAGGAGAAAGTTGCTTTTGAATGAGGTAATTTGTACCAAGATCAACTATGTTCATTTGAGGTAATTTGTATCAAGATCAACTGTGTTCAATTGATGAGGGTACCACTATTCTTCCCAGTTACCTAATTTAGTAACCTTGGTGTCATCCTTGACTCCTAGCCATTCAGTTTCAAATCTTAGTTTCTTTTTCTACATTTCTTCCATATGTCCCGTTTTTTCTAGTCCCACAGCCACCATCCTAGCACAAGCTCTCATCCCCTGCCTCCTGAAGTATCTGAGTAGCCTTCTAATCTATTATTCATATAGTTGCCAGAGTGATTTTCCTAAAGTATAGGTCAGACCATATCACCCCTCAATACACTTACACAATCAAATATAGTGTTGGGGGGTACATTTAAAGCTCCTTACAATGTAACTCTTTCCTGCCTTTTTAGTATTCTTACCTTGACTCTTTTCTACATACTTCAGAATCCAGCCATGCTGGCCTACTTGCTATTCCTCACACATGGCACTCTATCTTCTGACTCCATACCTTGTCACTTGCATTACTTGAAAGTAGGGATCTGTCTCTTTCAGGAAATGGTGAAAATGAGCAGAGGGGGAGATAATTCAGTGAAAATATAAATTTTCTTTATAGTTTTTCTGTGTGCCTGTTCCATTTGCAGTTACTTAATTTTACTGTATCTTACTAAATCACGTGGACACTGAAGTCACTCATCCAAGTCTGATGATGTTGTTTGCAAGAAATAGAGACCTTCTAGTTGTGGGTAGTGCTCAGTAGCAAAGATAAGAGATTTCTTTGAGAGGATATGGAGCATAGTTGAACACCATACACTTAGGCAACTGCCAGCACTACTCTCACAAACACTGGAGATTGAGAGATGGGTCAAAAGGCAGTATGAGACCATAGAAAGTCAGAGAGAGAGAGAAAGGCAGGCAGGGAGACAGACACATGGCCCTCCCTTTTTAGGAGCTAGTGGTCTGGTTTCTGATAATAACTGGGTAGAATATATTGAATTTATTCCATTAATATTTTTTTTAACACCCAACTGTCATCACATCACAATGATTCCAAACAGAAATTTCCTTCTAAATGAATACACAATAGGAGGAAAACATGATAAATAACATAAATATATATTTTTGGCTATAAATACATAATAACATAGCTAATATTTATGTAGTGTCTACTATGTGCCAGTCACTGTGTCATCTCATTTGATCCTCACAACAACTCTGAGAAGTAGGTGTTACTATTATCTTCACTTTATAGACAAAGAAAACGAAGAGTCAGAGATTAAATGACTTGTCAACTGGGGTCACACAGATGTCTGAGGACAGATTTAAGTCCTGACTCCAGGCCCAGTGCTCTATCCATTGGGCCTCCTAGCTGCCTTAGCTGTATAAAATCAGTGTCTGTTTATCATATACAAACATATTTATAGTGACATTGTAAAAAGTAAACAGTTACTCACCGCTCTATTAAAAGAGATCAAAATAATTATGCCCTACTAAAAGAGTAAAAATATTTTTTATCCTTCATTTATATTTCTTCGGTATACTGTATGTATGTTCCCCTACCTGGCTGGATAATTATTTGATGACAGCCTGCTTCTCTTTAGCTTTCAGAAAGCATGGAAATGAGCCAAGTGTGGATGGGTTTTTCACTTCAGCACTACTAAGCATATATACTTAACTGACACTCCAACTGTCACATTCAGAAGTTGAATCCACCTTATACAGGACAGCCCTTTGCATTATATGCTTGAGCATAGCTATCAGCCACTATATGGAATTTTTTTTCTCAACATTAAATATCTCTAGTTCCTTCAACCAACAGGGCATTACCTCAACTCCTTTTGCCATCTTGGCTGCCCTTCACTGGACATTTTACCACATTAATGCCCTTCTTAAACCTTGGTGTCCAGAACTGATCATGATACTTTGGAAGTGGCCAGTGCAAAGTGCAGAGGGACTATTAATTCCTGATTCCTGGAAACTTTGCCTTTATTAATGCAGCTCAAGTTCACATTTGCTTTTTTGGTTGCCCCTTCCCACTACTGAATCGTAGTGAGTTTACAGGCTCCGAAGTCCCCTAGATTTTTTCAAACTTCTGTTTAATTACAGCTCATCTGTTTTCTACCTGTGAAATTGATTTTTTTTTAACATGTAAAACTTGACATTTATTCCTATTAAATTTCATCACACTAGATTTAGCCCAGTGCACTAGTCTGTTAGGATCATTTTGGATTCAGAATCTTTCATCCTCTGGGTTAGCTCTCCATTCCAGCTTTGTCTCAATTGCAAATTTGATGTACATACTATTTATGCCTTTATCTAAGTTAAAAATAAAAATGTTCCTCCATTGGAATGTGAGCCTCATGAAAGCAGGGACTGTTTGTTTTTTTTTTTAAGTCTTTCTTTGTATCCTCAGTGTTTTGTACAGTGCTTGGCCACATAGTAATTTCTTAATTTACGTCTTAGTGGAGATCTCCTTCCATGTTTACATTTCTCCATTGATTGTTGTCTTTGGTTCTCAAAGAGGACCATGACATCAAGATAATGACATAAAAATCTGCATTGTTTACTACTACTCTTGAGTCTAGCCATTGAGCTAGATCTGAAGCAGTCTGATTTATCTAGTATATGTCCAATTCACCCTCCACAAGATTAGCCAGTGAGATATTTTAACAACTACACTACCCTCATGTTACTTACAGATATTCCTTCTCCTGAGAACATTTTCGCTAACTGTTCCTCATATCTGTAATTCTTTCCCTCATCATCTCTCTCCTCTGGCTTTCTTCGAGTCTCATCTAAAGTTCTATCTTTTTCAGGATTCCTTCTCCTAGGATCCCAAATTCTAATCCATCTTTCCTCTAATAATATCCTTGATTTATCCTCTGTATCTGATTTGTAAGTAGTTGTTTGCGCGTTGTCTTTTGTTAAACTATGATCTCCTTTGGAGCAGAGACTTCTCTTTTGCCTTTTAAAAAAAATATCCCCAGCACTTAGCATAGTGCCTGATACACGTTAGGTGCATAAAGCTAGTTGACAGTTCAGGTTTCTGTTTTAATTTCCTTTAAAACTTAGCTCAAAAGCTGCCTTCTTCAGGAGACTTTTCTTGTCTCTTTCCCCCACAGCCTCAACCTTATTGTTGTTGTTTAGTTGTTTTCAATCATATTTGACTCTTTGTGACCCTTTTGGGGTTTTCTTGGCAGAGATTCTGAAGTCGCTTTCTATTTCCCTCTCCAGCTCATTTTACAGATGAGGAAACTAAGGTTAATGGGTTAATGATTTTACTGACCTGGGTCACACAGCTAGTAAGTGTTTGAAACTGGATTGGAACTTAGGAAGCTGCATTTTCCTGATTCCACTCTCTCCACCTGGCTGTCACCTTTACCCTGGTCCTATCGATGAGCAGTTGGTATTTCTCCACTTATTTTATTTTGTTTTTCTGCAAAGTATTTTATAGGTAGTGAATCTTAGAGATAAACTCTCAAGCATTTTGTAGCCTCTGTAGTTATAATGAGTGGAATTTCTGTTTTTAACTCTTCTGGCTGAATTTTGTTGATTATACATAGGAAAGTTGATGATTTGTGTACATTTATCCTGTAGCTCTGTGGAATTTATATTAATTTTTTCATTGTTTCTCTAAGGTTCTGTAGTATACCATCGTATCATTTATAAAAAATAATTTTTTGTTTCATCTTTGTCTATACTATGTTCATGCCTCATTTTCTTGTCTTATTGCTATAGTAGTTTCTAGCAGTTGTTGTGATAATAGGCATTCTTGCCTTACATCTGGTCTTATTGGGGAGGCCTTTTAACTTTTCTCCATTATATATGTGTGGGGTGACCCCCTTAATAAAATTAGAGTCTTGATCAAAGAAGTAAAAAGGAAAGATCCTTATTCAGCTTTCTTGAGAAAGGGCACTCCTGCCTGTGCTCAAGATAGCGATGGCTGAGGAGGGTGAGGGTGTGCCCTGCAGAGCAGTTGTTACGGACCCTGACCACAATACCCCCACCCTAACCTCCTTCCTCTTAGCCCATTGGCTGGGCCTTGAGGGTACCGTCTATCCATGGAAAATCCACCCTAGCAACAAAGAATAAGTGTACAAGAGTAATATGGGAGTGAGCAACTCCTGTTCAAGGACTGTCACATAATGTCTAGGAATGGAGATAAGGGAGCGAAGGCAGTCTGGAGTAGGTAAAAAGCAATCTCTGTCAAGGACTGTCTCATAGCACAAAAAAAGAATTTTAAGAAAAACAGAGTCTATATTATTCGGTTTCTCAGGGCTGAGTGAGATAAATGGGCTAACACAACGGGCCCCTGAGAGGTCTTTATTAAATATACCTATTCTGTTTACTGATGGGTCTTTATTAAATATACCTGTTCCACTCATATATAATATTTATTCTTGGATTTAGATAAATATTCTTTACTATGTTAAAGAAAATTCAAGTAGAGACAGGGGTGTTATTTTGTCAAAGCCTTTTCAGCATCTGTTTATATAATCACATATTTTAAAAATTACATGTATTATATACATGGTTTATTACATTTACGATCTTTCTTATGTTTGTCCTGTTTTGCATACCTGTTATAAACCCAAACTGGGCATATAGTAGTCTTTCTAATATGTTGTAGGCCACTTGCTAATATTTTACTTGAAATTTTTATATTAGTGTTCCTTAGGGGTATTGGTCTGTAGTTTTTTCTTAATTTCTCCTTGATTTGGTTATCAGGATCGTATTTCTGTCATGGAAAGCAATTTGAAGGGTACCTTTTATTATTGCAAATTATTTATGTGACATTGGAATTAATTATTCTTTTGAATACTGATAAAATTGACTAGTGAATACAGCTAGCTGTTCCATCTGGTCTTGGAGTTCCCTCTCCACTTTGGGAGTTTGTTTATAGCTCATTCTTTTGTTGAAATTTACTTGGATTATTTAAATAGTCAAGTCTTACTATTTGTTTTCCTTTATTTTTTCTAAGTTATCAATTTTGTTAGCCAATAATTAAGTTATCAATTTTGTTAGCCAATAATTAGGCAAAATAGGTCCTTTCTTTTTGTCTTTTATCTCTTTTGAGTGGTATATGGCTAAGCGCAGTAGTCAACTTTTTTGAAATTCCTACTTGCTTTTCAGAAAGGTTGAATCAGTTCACACCTTTGCCAGTAGTACATTAATGAGTCTATCTACAACATGAACTATTCTCATCTTTTTTCATCTTTGCCAATTTGCTGGGTGTGAGATTAAAAAAAAACCCAAACCTTATAGTTGTTTGGATTTGCATTTATTACATTATTGGTGATTTAGAGTTTTCTTATATAAAGTTAAAAGGTTGGATAACTGTTCCTTTGTCCATTTATCTCTTAGGTAATGACTTTTGGTCTTGTATATTTCTCTTAGTTGCCTGTAATGTCTTGGACCCTTATTACCAATAGTGATAGTTTTCTTTCTCCACTTCATCTTTGATTTTAATTGTGTTGATTTTGTTTCCTACAAGAGCTTTTCACTTGCACATATTTTAAGTTACTTATTTTATCTTGTGTAATAATTTCTGTCCTTTGTTTGATTAAAAATTCATTCCTAGTGAATGGGGAACAGATTTAGTGAAGACTTCTCAGGAATGTGGAGCCTTCTTCCTGGAGTGGAGGAGACCTTGGGCCCAGGTTTCCATTCCTCCAGGGTCAGGTGATTTCCATATAAGGCTACATATTGCTTTAGGATCAGTGATTGGATATGACTCACTAACTCCTCAATATCTAATTTGCATATAATGACGTGTATGTTCGCGGGCTTTGTAACGGCCAGGAGCGGGGAAATTTGAACCAGGTTTCAAAAGGGATTAGTTAGATTTCACGCCTAGAATGTAAGACCTTGCTTCTCAGCCAATGAGAATAATGGTCAGTGGTGGGAGGGGGATTTTCGTGTCAGGGTCTATATAAATTGCCATTCTGCTTTTGTAAGGCACCTCCCGACTACGGCTTTATTGGTGAAGGGACAGCTGGACAGCTGGGCAGCTGGGTTTCTCGCGAGAACCTAATAAAGGAGATTTTCTGTTTTTACCTTGAGAGGCCTCTGAGCAGTCAATTTGAGTTAAGGGAAGGGTCCTACAACCTTTATATAGAAAGTCTTTTTTCCTGGTAGCTTGTTGTTGGAATCACTAAACTCAACAACTCTTTGTCTTTGAATTTGTATCAGTGGGTTTTTTCCTGAAGGCCGTCTGTGGATTCATTTGTTTAGCATTTGTTTTTCTGTATTCAGAAGTATAGAGTAATTTTCTTGTGTTGCTTAGAGGTTTGATTTCTTGTGTTTTTCTGGGAGGTTTATAATCCTCAAATTGTTTTTAATTTTTTTGAGATCAATACGTTTTGCTTATATTAAGACTATTTTCTTTAAATATTATTGCCTTTTAGTTTTCTTCCATGTAGTCTTTCACTTCTGTCTTGCATTCCCAGTCATTTGTTTTCCTTTGGTGGGGATTGCCATCATAGATTCAAATTGTAGTCTGCCAATTACTTGTGCTATCATAATTCTTATTTTTCTCTCGAACCATTTGGGAACATCCTATTGTGGCTGTTTGTTTTCTTGGGAATCCACAGAGACCTCTACCTCATCAAATGTTCATTCATTTTCCTTTATCTTGAAATACTTATTCAAACATGTTTGGACGTGTTTAGCTAATCTGGAGGTCATATTCTCTTCTGTAATTGATCCTCTTGCCTGTTTGGTTTATCTGTTTGTGCTTAAGATTTTTAGCTGAGTGTTCCTCTTCAGATCTTTTGTAATTTCAGTGTTTTTGATTACTTTTCTCCCTCCACCCCCCTCCCTCATCTTCTGACTCTTTCCTCTTTGATGGTGATTACCTTGGAGGATGAATTTTAAAGCTCTCTCAGACTTTTTGTTACATCTTTTGGGAGGGAGTGGAGATTGGGGGTAGGCAGACTTGATCCTAGCTAGATGACTGTCTACTCTCCTAATTCCTCTGTTCTCTGGCTGAGTATTGTTACACTTTTGCTTGGATTCTGCCATCCCAGGCAGAGCTTGCTTTCCATTTTCCTGTACCTTCATCTCTACTGCATAGAGTGGAATGGGGGAGGGGTGAGATTGAGTTGAGTTGCTGACCCTGGGTTGGGTTGTATGAGTCTGCTAGAGTCTAGAGCCCTTGTCGGGGAGAATTCTGAGTTAGGTAGAGATTCAGGATTTGTCTTCTCTATTGTTTATTAAAATGGTATCTTCTGAGGATTCCTGGGTCTTAAACTGTGGAAAAGCTGTAATTGCTTTATCTTTTGTGTGTTAATTCTTCTTTGGAGAAGTTTAAGAGGTTATGAGGCCTGGAGAAAATGCCTAGTCTTCCATACTTTTGGTTACATGACATGGAAGACATTTCTTTTTCTAGGAAGTTTTCTTTGTTATCTTCATTAGTTTTCTTCCTTTCTAGAGTCTTGCTAAATTTTATACCATTTCATTTATTACTTTTTAAATCTTTCTGTGGCTTGGTCCTAAGTTACTGAATTTGAGTTCCGACCTCTAACCAATTGTTCTGTTATTACCTTTATCAATATTTCCCTGTTATCTTAATCCCCTACCTTTTTTTTCTGTGTCTTTTTAGAAGTATCAGTTTCTGAGGGGAGTAATACTGGAATGGAGGAGCTAGGTTGCACAATAGAGTGCTGGGCCTCGAGTCAGGAAGTCATTTCCCTAAATTCAAATCTGACCTCAGACACTTATTAGCTATATGACCCTGGGCAAGTTAAAACCCTGTTTGCTTCAATTTCCTCATCTGTAAAATGAACTGGAGAAGGAAATGGCAAACCACTCTAGTATCCTTGACAAGAAAACTCCATATGAGGTCACATAAGAATCAGACATGACCCAAACAACTGAAGAACAACAACGCTGGAATATTAGAAGGAAAGAGGGAAGAAAGGAAGAAATATGGAAGACAGTAAACATTTATTAAGTGCCTGTTATGAGCCATGCACTGTGCTAAGTGCTTGATAATCTCATTTGATCCTCACAACAGCCTGGAGGTAGGTGCTATTAATATCCCCATTTTGCTGTTGAGGAAACCGAGGCAAACTGATGTTTAATGTCTTGTCCAAGGGTCACAGCTTGTGTCTGAGAATGATTTGAACTTTAGGTCTTTCTGGTTTCAAGTCGAGCACTTTATCCACTGTGCCACTTAACAGTGTCGCGTGGTAGAAGTTACCAAGTATCCAAATCATCCTGCCCAGTTCTCCCAGCCCTGTGATGTCTCTTTGCAATGTCTGTGACTTCTTATCTCTGAGTCCCTTCCTCTCCCCTACTCTTTAGGAGACATGCCTTTTCCTGGACCAGTGGAAAACATTGTCTCACAGTTTCTATTTATCACCTCTCCCTTAGAACGGTCAGTAGCATACCTTATCATTGATTCTCTAGAATTATAACTCACTGCATTAAACAGTTTTTTGAAGTCTTTTCAGATTTGCTTTTCTTTGTGATACAGTAATTGTTTAAATTGTTTTCTTGATTTTGCTCACTTCACCTTGTATCAGTTTATACAGGTCTTCTCAGTGTTCTCTGACATTGTCCTTTTCTGTGTTGTAGTACAATAATTCATTACATTCATATGCCCTAATTTGTGCAGCTATTTTCCAGTTGATGGGTACCATGTTAATTTTCAGTTCTTTGGTCCAGTAAAAAGTACTGCTGTGAAGATCTTTGGGTCTTTCCTTTTTTTTGTCTCTGAGCTACATACCTAAGTAGTTAATAGTTTCTGAGTCTGAGGATGGTACATAATTTAGTGACTTTATGGGTAAAGTTCTGAATTACAGAGTAGCTACACTAGTTTATAGCTTCATTAACATTGCATTAGTATGTATGTTCTTCCAAATCCCCTCCCAACAATTATTTTTCTTTTTTGTTAATTGTACCATTTTGATGGATGTGAAGAGGAAGCTCACAGTTTCAGTTCATATTTTTCTTATTATAAAATGTTTTGGAGCATTCTTTCCTATGCTTGTTGATAGCTTTTGTTACTTCCTTTGAAAACTACCTGTTCATGTACTTTCATCACTTGCCTCTTGGGGGAATGACTCTTGTTCTTATTTATTTGAATCAATTCCCTAAACATATTAGATAATGTCAACCATTGCCGAGTTTGTTCTTGGAAAGACAAACAAAATTAGGCTGCATATGAGTATTTATTTCTCTCAAAGCTTGAGGAACATGCGTATAGAGATACACATAGAAGCTCATCATAAGACGTGAACTCAAGGATGTATAGACAAAGCAGATCTTATATCTTCAGAGCAATTCCCTCTCACCCCTCCCTCTCTTCATGGCTCAGGATACCTATGTCAGCCAGAATTATAGTCTCTATATGGTTAACTATGATATGAGAAAGGAATTTCTTAAGTGAATAGGTTGTAAATACAATAAGATTGGAGAATGTCAAAGTGTCTATTGAAATTATGATCCCAGAATATCTATGTTTCCCCTGCGTAGCATAGGTACATAAAATACCAAGAGAAGAAAAGTCCCATTATTCAAGATAGTGTCTGGGTCAAGGCACCTTGTGTCATAAATAGAAGAATGCTCCTGGTCAGCTTCATCTACTCTGGTTGTGTTAACACAGGAAGGGGCGTTGTGAATTCACGCAAAGAGCAAGACATGTCTGTTATGCTAGAATACGCAAAGCATTATGGTAGGTTGAACTCAGTGTGGTTCACCCTGCCTTTTCTGATTGGCCAATTGATGTTTTAGGTTTTGGGGGTTCAAAATGGTTTGGGGAGAGATCTACGATAGCAAGTCAGAGATTTTTGTCAGAAAAAGTTGATAAATTTTTCCCTCAGTCGACTGTTCCTGTGTTGTTTGGACTTATATTGTTTTACTCTCTGTAAAAGCTTTTCTATTTTATGTAATGAAAACTGCCTATTTTATATCCTATGATCCTTTCTATCCCTTGTCTTTCAGTAGCCATACATATGAAAATTTTCTGCCTTCATTCTTCTCTAATTTATGTCATCTTTTATATATGAATCATAAATCTGTTTGGAATTTATTCTGGTGCATGGTGAGAGATGTTGGCTTAAAGCTAATTTTTGTTTTATGGTTTTCCAGTTTTCCCAGCTACCAAAAAAATTAAGTCCTTACACCAGTAGTTGAAATCTTTAGATTTATCATACATGATGCCACTGTTTGTTTGATTCTGGACTTGGTGACCCTAATTTGTTGCATTGAACAACCACAAGTACATGGTTTTAATAATTGCTTATTCATATTATTTAATCTTCTTTGATTCCTTTAACCAAAATGTAGTTTTCTTGGTTATTTATTTTTAACTCTCAGCTTTTACTATTGCTATATCACTATATTTTCTTCAGCCCTTCATTTTAATTCTCTGTAAATATTTTTTAAATTAATTTAATTTTAGTTTTCAACATTCAGTTCCACAAACTTTTGAGTTTTAAATTTTCTCCACCTCCATCCCCACCCCCTGCCTGAAGATGGCATACAGCCTGATATTGGCTCTACATATACATTCATATTAAACATGTTTTCACATTAATTATGTTGTAAAGAAGAATTACAATCAATGGGATATGAACCACAAGAAAGAAGCAATAAAACAAAAAAGAAAGACAAATAGTATGCTTCAATCAGCATTCAGGCTCTGTAGTTCTTTCTCTGGATGTGGGTAGCATTTTTCATTATGAGTTGTTTGGAGTTTTCTTAGAACCTTGCATTGCTGAGAAGAGCTAAGTCTAACAAAGTTAGTCATTGCACAGTGTTGCTGTAACTGTACAGTGTTCTGGTTCTACTCATTTCACTCAGCATCAGTTCATATATAAGTCTTTCCAGGTTTTCCTGAAGTTCACCCGCTTATCATTTCTCATAGCACAATTGCATTCCATTACATTCATATACCATAACTTGTTCAGCCATTCCCCAATTGATGGGCATTGCTTCAGTTTTTAATTCTTTGACTCCACAAAAAGAACTGCTATAAATTTTTTTGTACGTGTGGGTCCTTTCCCCATTAAAAAAATTTTTTTAATGTGAGTTATAAAATTTTTTTCCATCACATTCTTATACTTATTTTTTAATTTTATTTTTTAAAGTTAATTTATATATTTCTAGTTTTCAACATTCACTTCCATAGGTTTTAAATTTTCTCCCCCACCTACCTCCCCCCTCCCCGAGATGGTACGCAATCTGATATAGGCTTAGCATATACATTCCTGTTAAACATTGTAATCGAAAGAGATTATGTAGACTTCATGGTACTTTTACTTTAGGTTCAGATCTTAAGATACAATGACACGCACTAAAACAAGCTTAATAGGCAATTAAGTTTTATTACCACAAACAGTGCAAGTTAGCAAGTGTATACATATAAACAGTAGATAATAGTTAAGACAGAATAGAAAAAGGAAAAGTATACTTCACCAGCCAAATCTGAGCTCCAACACTTTGGCAACTGGGGAGGCTGAAAGCGGGGAGCAGTCAGCAAAGGTCCTGGTTGGGAGAGCAGAAGCAGGCTTCCACGCTTCTGCAGCAAAAGACCTTCAAAGATTCATCTCTCACTCAGTCCCTTTATACATGTAACTTCAGGGAAAAGAGGACAGTTGGGAGAAAGAAAGAACTCTGGCCAAAAGTTCCAGCTGTTAACTTTGATGTACGTGCCCAAGGACTGGCCAAGTCCTTGAACACAGACACCTCTTCCGTTAAGGAATTTTATGACTCTTAAGATAAGGGTGTCTTTGCCCTGGCTACATATTTCATTAATTCTGCAGCTTCCCCTAGCTCTCTCAGTTAAGCATATCAACTGTAAGTTTCATTCCTCATGTTGGGTCATATGGCGGTCCTGCAAGAGGCTGGGGAGAATCTTCCTCAATTTCCCCATAAACATTTTCATATTAGTCTTGTTGTATAGAAGAATTTGAATGAGAGGAGCCATGAGAAAGAAAACAAAACAAAATAAAAAACAGTCTGCTTCATTCTGCATTGACTCAATAGTTCTTTCTCTGAATGTGGATGGCATTTTCCTTCATGAGTCCTTTGGAATTGTTTTAGGTCCTTGCATTCCTGAGAAGGGCTAAGTATGTCAAAGTCAGTCATCACACTCTGCGGCTGTTTCTGTGAACAATGTTCTCCTGGTTCTACTCACTTCACTTAGCATCAGTTCATATAAGTCTTTCCAGGTTTTTCTAAAGTCCACCTGCGCATCATTTCTTTTAGCACAGTAGTACTCCATTACATTCATATAACACAACTTGTTTAACCATTCCCCAGCTGATGGGCATCCTCCCAATTTCCAGTTTTTGGCTACCACAAAAAGAGCTGCTATAAATATTTTTGTACATGTGGGTCCTTTTCCCATTTTTATGATCAATTTGGGATACAGTCCCAGTATTGCTGGGTGAAAGGGTATGCACATTTGTATAGCCCTTTCGGCATAGTTCCAAATTGCTCTCCAGAAGGGTTGGATCAGTTCACAGCTCCTCCAACAATGCATTAGTGTTCCAACTTTTCCATCTCTTCTCCCACCTCTTCTTCAACATTTATACTTTTCCTGTTTTATCATGTTAGCCAATCTGATGTGTGATGTGGTACCTCAGAGTTGTTTTGATTTGCATCTCTCTAATCAGTGGTGATTTACAGCTCTTTCCCCCATTTTTGTTATTTCTTTGGGATACAGCCCTAGAAGTGGTTATTGCTTGGTCAAAGTGTATGCACATTTTTATAAGCCCTTTGGGCATAGTTCCAAATTGATCTCCAGAATGGTTGTATCAGTTCACACCTCTACCAACAATGTGCATTAGTGTTCCAATTTTCCCACATCCCAAGCATTTATCATTTTTTTGTTTTGTCATGTTAGCCATTCTTATTTTTATGGACGTGATATGGTACCTAAGAATTGTTTTCATTTTTATTTCTCTAATTAATAGTGATTGAGAGCCTTTTTCATATGACTATAGATAGCTGTAATTTCATCCTTTGAAAATTGCCTGTTCATATCCTTTGACTATTTATCAATTGGGGAATGACTTGTATTCTTATAAATTTGACTCAGTTCTCTATATATTTTAGAAATGAGGCCTCTATCAGAAACACTGGTTGTAAAAATTCCCAGTTTTCTGCCTCCCTCCTAATCTTGGTTACTTTGGCTTTGTAAATATTTGTTTCAAGTACACTTCCTTATAAAAATTTTTTTCAATTGTTTTGTAATCCATCATCTTCTGTTTTATAGATGAGGTAGTTCTCTCCCCTCATCTTTTAAAAGCTGATGAAATAGAAGGAATGTGTTTAATACAAATCACCAGTAATTGAAATTTTCTTTCATTTATTCAGACTAGCTTTACTGGTTCTTACATTGCTTTCTTTCCTATTTAATCTTCTCTTTAACACCCAACCTTTGCAATTGAAGTTTGTTTCATATGATTTTGTCTGTGTGTATGTGTGTATTGGTGTGTATGTGTTGGGATGTGTGAGCATGTGTTTAACCTTGTATGTGTGTGTCTGTTGGGGTTTGTGAGTGTATGTTTAACTGTCCTTTGTCTAGTTCAGATAATAGTGGAGTTAAATTGATGCTTTCTTCCCCATCCCTTCCTCCATGTTTGTGTACTCAGCTTGAACAACCAAATGAGAAGTCCCACAGTCTTCTTTCTCATTTATTTTCTCTGTTTCATTTTCCCCTTTTATTTCCTCTCAAGAGCATCAACATAGAATAAAACTTTCCCCATTCCCTCTGTTGTTCTTACTCTATTTTCCCTCTGTGACCCTAATGAAATTTGGGTGGTAAAGTTAAATTCATTGTATCTCCAGTGGCTAGTGTAATACCTAACAGTAGGTGCTTAACAAATGTTTGTTGATTATGATAAATGCTTTATATTAAAATTGTTATTAGATGCAAAAATGGCTGAAAGAAGGGGGAGGGAGAAGTGCCCCAGTGATTGCAGTCTGTTTTAAAGCAAAGAATAGAACTTGATTGAGATAGAAAAATTTGGCCACTGTTCAAATTGATGCTTTGATAATTTTTTCTGTAAACCAGTAACTTGGTGAAATGTGAAACAGTGGAGAATTCTGTGCTGCAAGGATTGCAAGGTTCATGTGTATTTGAAGGCAAGTATGTCTTGTATAACATAGAAGCAGGGTGAAGCTACTTGTTATAGGTGGGAGAACATTTCAAAAAATCTAACTTTTTTAAGGTAGCAAAGTGACCAACAATATGACCTATAATCCTCTGCTTTCTACAGGGAAATTTGCAATGAGAAAAAGGCAGCAAAACAGACATCCTTGGATCAGTTTCTCAAATGTCATCAAGTAGTTATAATTCTTCTCATAGAAGTCCTGCTGTATTTCATGACCTTGATGGTGTTCCTTTATCTACTAATTTGTTGCAGTAAAAATAAAGCAAGAATTTTGAAGTAAGATAAGAACATGATACTATGTCATTAAGTACCATTTTATGTGACTGGTTACTGTTTTGCCCTATATATTTTATATATACCTGTGAAAATTATTTCCCATTTAGAAAGTTTACATTGTTCGGGCACATCACTTTTCACTTTTAAAATTTAATATGGTAATCTTATCTGCCAATAAAACACATAATTTAATAAAATGCAAAATAAGCAATAAGATGTTACATTTCATAAAAGAGAGCCAAATATGTTAAGTAGGCAGTCAGCAAGGAAAAATGTTGTTGCCTCAGTATACTTCTTTTCTGTGTGAAGTGCCACTTCTGGCTTTTTGGTTATATATGTCAGTAGTATATAGTTTTCATTATTTGTTTCACTTGACAGCACTTCATAATAGGTTTTTCCATAATTTCTTAGATTCATATTTATCATTTTTATGGTAATATAGCACAAATATACCATAATTAAGCCAATTTTTTGATTCATAGGGTTTTTTGTTATCATAAATAGCTTAAATATTTTTTTTATAAAAATATTCTTTTCTCTTTTAAATGTTATTTTATGAGCTATATTCCCTAGAGTCACTGGGCCAAAAAGTATAATCAGTTTTGTGATTTTATTAATACATATTGCTCTTAAATGTTTTCATTGGTTTCCAACCTCACTGTGAAAATACTAGACTGTCTTTCCTAGCTACATTTAATTGTATCTATCAGGGTTGTGGAGAAGACATCCTAGTGGGTTCAAGATGGTACATTTTTGATTACCAAGACATATGAGCACTTTTTCATTTGATTATTGATAGTCATCATTTTTAATGACCAAGTTTGATCCCAGAGAGGAGTTGAGGAAGTGCACGCTGCATTTTCATTTTAAAATGGTAGGGGGACGAAGAGTGTGAAATATTGCATATATTTCAGGTGTCATCATATGTTTGTTCGCTTTACTGAACTGTTATTTTTCTCTTTTTTATTTACTCTTTTAAAAGAAGTGGCTTCCTGCTTAGGGGAAGGTGGAGAATTATAGTTGCAAAAGGAGATTTATATAAAAGCAAAGTATCAGTACAATTGAATGAGAACAGTGTAGAGTAGTGTATAAGGAAATGATCTCAGAGCCAGATAAACCTAGGTTCAAGTCCTGTGGTACAAGTTGGCTGTGTGACTGGACAAGTCACTTAACTCATTGTGTTCTAGGCTCTCTAGAATACTGTGAGTTAAACAGGTATGAACCTGCAGTGGTAGAAGGAAGTTTTTTACTGGGAGTTCCCTGTACCAAGGAAAGCATAGGTATGGTTACAAGCCTTATCACTAAAAATAAAACTTTAAAGAAAATGGCCCTTTTAAGTAATTTTCTAACATTCCTTCATTGGGAAATAGGTATTTTTCGATGTGTGACCCTTTTCTGATATTATTTACTATATTGTTGGGAGGCAGCTTTTCTCAGTGGATAGAGGACCATCTGCTAGGGTTGTTTGGATTGTGGGTTTTAAAATTTTTTTGTAATCTGGAATTTCTAGGTTCTGGTTCTGCTGTTTGACTCTTAATAGTTGTGTGATATGCAGTTTAGCCCTCTGAGCCACTTTCTCCTCCCAGGCAGTCTTTAAGACTTAAGTTGCCTAGTTAGTGCTCGGTATATACATATACGTGGTAATTTTTCCCTCAAATTGTTCTTTTTCTAAAAATTTTAGATAAATTACTTTCTTTTGCATAAAATCTTTAATTTTATATAATCATATCCATTGTTTGTTTCTGCAATAATTTTTTCCATTTGTTTGAGAAAAATATTCTTCTCTGCAGAGTTGAGGCATGTTTTTCTTTTTTTATGAATTAGGTTTTTTTAAATATATGTACTGAAGGAGTTTATTGTGATGTGATCCCAATCTATTTTTCACCACCCAATATGGGAAGAATCTGTGATACAAAATGATGAGATCTTCCAGTTAGCATGCTGTAGTTAATGTTTGTCATGTAAAATAAGGGAGGAAGTAGCCTGAAGGATGTAGAGCATAAGTAACTTGGCCTGGACCATATAGCAAGGATTTTAACCTAGTCTTCATGATGATTCTGTTGGGGTTCGGGGTGCTCAGGACCCCAAAATACTGACTGACACGCTGGGTCCTGCTTAAATGAATTCGACCCAAGCCTTCCTTCAACCAAAGAAAAACAAAGTTTATTAAAGATTTGCCATATTGGGTTGACTCTTAAGAAGCCTAACCATTTGTGATGCTTGTCATTAAAAAGCAGGCCAGAGCAATCTGAGCTAGATTTGAATCTAAGCTAGATTGAATCTGATCCCTTTCGTGGAGACGAGAAAGATTTTATAAAAAGAGAGACTGTGGGACGGATCCGGTGGTGGTCTAGTAGCATGGGAGTTTCAGGGATGGTCTTGATGGGAATGACCTGGGATGAATAAAGATTGAATCTAGGGAGGATCTTGATGGAGAGTGGCCAGTAGCCTGGAGAATGGGCTTTTGATAGGATCAAGGGCATAGGGATAATGAAAACCTTATGGGCCTTAAGAGTATGCCAGATCAAGTGGTGAAATCGAAGGAGTTTTCAGCGTGAGGTTTTCCAGGGCCTTTTAGACAAATGGGACTAAAATTCTTTTGGGGTAAGGGACAAAGATCTTGGTTTGACCCTGTACCCCATCAGTTCCAAACCAAGCACTCTTTTTGCTAGATTCCCTCTAAATATAAGCTATATATACTCTTGGTGATCTTGAGGAGAGGTTGAGTATTCCTCTATTTTGCTCAGCCTGGAAGTGCAGTGGCTACTCAGAGGCCAATTTCTCTCCTGATGCAAATTTACCAGCTTCATTTCCAGCCTGTCAGCTTTGTGGAATTTCTCTAACCCCTTCTCATAATGGTGCTGAAATTAGTGCTGATGCCAGATTAGTTTAGTAGCCCTGCTAAGCTCTGTACTCCCCAGTTTAAGCAATCCACTCAGCCTTCCAGGCAGAAAGGATAACGATAATTCATAATCATTTATATAAAAAGTTGAACATCAGACCTTTATATTTGACTTAATAATTTCTACCTCTTACCACCTTTGCTAGGGAAATACGCTGCCTTAAATGCAGGCCTCTCTATGTAGTTGATTCTTTAGAATGGCAAGGGATATGTAAATTAGGCAAGTTCTCTCACTGTTTGCTAGGTGTAACTTTTTGAGAACCTATTAGTAAGCTTCACAGTGTGGAATGATTATTGTAGCCTTTATTTAAGAAAGGCCTAACTAGAAATTATAGAATCTATGAACTTTCCTTGGGAATATGTAAAGGCAGTTTCGTCTTTGTATGACCCCGATTTAGATGTTTCTTTAATATGCATTTGGGAGTAGCTGCTCTAACTAGGTAACTTGGTTGCTGTGGGAACTCCCCTTCCTTGCGGCCATAAAATGAAATTTCCCTCTCTCTTTCTTAATCTTTTTTTTTTTGGCTGCATTCCTTTTCCATTCCTGTTTTTGATCGAGAGTAGAGTCTTAATAGAATTTACTTATTTGAGGAGAGGAAGAATTTAAAAGAAGAAAACCCAGATTTTTGAAAAAGAACCTTTGGCTTCTGTTATAGTATATAGTCATGTCTCTCGGGTCCCATTCTGTTCTTCACCTCCATCTCTGATGAAACTTCTACAGTAGTCTGGTATTTTCTCTGAAATATAGATGGATTTTATTTCAGTTCTTTGTGTACCCAGATATACTTAGTAGTGACAGGTATTTGTGACTGTCTCTACCTCACTTAAGTGTGGGGGAAGAACATGAAGGGGGGGTGGGAAGCTTTTTACTTTTACTTTTCTTCAGAAGTATTCTTTTCTTCCTCCTACACACAGTTATTTTATCTCTACACCTTGGATCTCCTGTTTAGGAGATACTGTTTAGCCCCTCAGTAGCTTCCCTGGTCTGTTGTGCCTCAGACATATAGTATAGTTCCTAACAGTGACTTGGAACTTGGATAGTAGCTTCATTCTATCTGTAGGAGTTCTAGGACAATTTGTACCATGTATTTAGTTGAAAATGAACATAATTTCCCATAGAAAGTTTACTTCTATTGTAGTGGGTAAAATAGAACTGTGCTTCAGGTACATTAAGTTTTATATTGATTTTTGTGGACTGGACTGGCAATTATTTATAAAATTTTTTCTTTGGGGAAAAAGTTTTCAACTTATTTCTGTTTCTGTGATGGTTCAAACCACTAACCTATAAAAGAACATTCAAACTAACCTTATCAATGAACATTCAGTCAAAACAAACTTCTTTTGTTGAGGCAGGGCAAAAGTCAAGCCAAGACACATTTATTAAGTATCCTGTATGCCAGGCACTGTGCTAAGAGCTGGAGGTTTAAGGAAAGACAACAATAAAACCTACCTTCAAGGAATTTACAGTCTAAGAGGGGCAACATAACATTAATTTGTTGGGAAAGCAGTATGATCAGGAGGAAAGAGCACTTTTGGAGGACCTGGGCTCTCAAATCTCACTGCTTTTAAAAAAATATTTGAAGGCAATACTAAAATGTAGTTAGAAGTTACTAGAAATAAATATGTAGTCCTCTCCCCCTCAGTCCCCCCAAAGTTCATGAACCTGAGGTTAGATAACAAGAGCGAAGCAGACTAGAATTCTTTCAAGAAAATGGGTTGTTCATTTATTTTCTAGATTCTAGAAACATTTAATGTAGATTGGGACTGATTTTGAAGATGACAATCCGGTTTCAAATGGTGCCAAGGCATTGATTGGGAGTGTATCATCTTTTGTTCAGAGGACTGAGGAAAATATGGGTTGGCTTGAGTTTGGGTCTGTGCTGATTGCCTTGGATTTCTCAGTAGACTAAATTGATCTACAAAATCTGGCCAAGGTGAGAGAATTATTTGGACTGAAAGTTACCTTACTATTAAATGTAGCCTTAAGAGTAGAATTCTTAATGTAAATGTAGAGCTAGATCTATATAAGTTGAGTTTTTTGACCAAGAGGATATTTTAAATGTAAATTCCTTTGGGACAGAATGTATTATCTGTTTTGAGAGAAAAAAACTGTACATAGATGAATGAAATAATGACAATTATATAAATGAAATTAATAAACTTAAATCTGTTTAAATTTTGGATCTATGTTCTCATCTGTGTAAGCATTCCCTCTAATAATACAGATTTTAACCCATCTGTCTTCTCATCCTCTGTGATTCTTGTACAAACTTTCTGTGTAATAGCTATACCAAATATAGCATTTGGACAGTCCATCTGTTATCCCTTGATCTCATATATAATTGGTCCTACTATCTTTACTGATCAGGCATTTGCTCAGTGATATCTGCATATAAGTCGTCATTGTTTATATGCTGCAGCCTACTTACAGCTAGCCTATGACTCCTTTTGGGTAACTTGAAATTCTGAGTCTTGGGAGGTTGTAGTGTTTCATTTTAAGGACACGTGCATACATTAATCGTATAATATTGTTGTTAATTAGGTTGATTTTTATTTCAGGAAACATTTGGGATCATTGTATGTGCTACATTATTTCCTAAATGTGTGCTGACTATTCCCTGGCAGTTATGGGCCCAGTATAGATGTACTCATGTATTGACTCAGTGAATTGTTTATTCAAGTAATATGTCATACCTCAGAAAACAAGTTTTTCCTTTATCCATTTTTTTTAAATGTGTGGATTAAGTCATTTTCTTTTGATTAGTTATATATCATTAAACAAGTCTGGTAATCTAATAACAAAAACTCCTAGGGTAATAAAGTGGTATTTTAATAATAGTTACTATGGTAACAAAATTAAATTTTAGTAATAAGTCAAATTACTAAGCAGTTCTAACCAAAAGTATGATGTAGAGAAAAGCGGTCAGTTGAAGTGGTAAGAAAAAGTATTAAGAAAAGGTCTGGTGGAGACTCGACCTGGATCTTGATTTGGATTAGAGGTGAAGAAGAAGATGGATGTTCCTGTTTGGGGACAGAACATAGGGCCTAGAAATCTGGGTCTCCCCAGTTACCCTAGACATAATTTCAAGTTTCTTCATAGTATAGAGCTAGTCATTTCATCATTTGGCCATAATGTACCATTATTATCGTTTAGTATGCTCCAGATGAACTAGACTTTCTAATTCTTGATAACTAAGTTTGTATTCCTTCATTCATGTTAATTCCTTGAACCTAGACACTCATCTTCAAAGCCTGACACAAATGCTATTTCTTTGCTGAAGCTTTGCAGCTAGCAGTAACCTCTCCCCCCACCTCCCTTTTCTTTGCTTCCATTCTTTGTATCTTTCCTTTGGTATTTAGTTACTGTCATCCTTATGTTATTATTGTTTTTATACATGTATTATCTCTATGATTAGACAAAGATAAAATCCCTTCTGTATTATAAATATTCTGTAAATAAATGTTACATTGAAGGACTGTAGTCTCTAGGGAGGGGATCTGATGTGCTTGGAGATGAAGTAGTAAATTTCCAATGTCCACAGTTATCCCTTTTCTTCATGGGTTTACAAGTTCATGTTAACCTAGTTCCTTTGGTTTCTGCAACTAATCTGATTTAGCTTTTTCTCCCCAAAAGGGATATTTAATGAAAAATAAAGACAAAAGGAACAAAAAAATTGACATGGACAAGTATGGAAGTATATACATTTTTAGAGTTTACTTGTCCAAATTTAAAAGCTAGCCCTAGGTGACAGTGGGAGAGCTGCCTGATGAAATCAGTGTTTTAGGAAGTGATGTGGATTGGAAGAGGGAGTAGTGACAGAATTGAGAACCTGTATATTTGGGTTAGCTTTTAATCTTGTATAAGAATAATTCTTCTCTGAGGCAGAGTCAAGATAGAAGCTTAAGAGGAAACTATACAGCCTAGATTCCCACTGCCTGTCTTCTACCACAGTCTAGGAATCTTATCTGATTGAATTCTGATTGGGAAAGCCCCTCAAAAAAGTCACAGTGAATCATTTTTCCAGCTAAGGCAGCTTAGGAAGACAGAGATGTCTGTGGGCAGTGGGGAAAGAATCTGACTGACGTACTCAGCAGCTGTGGAATATTATATCACTGGGGGGACTGAAAAAATAGTGGAGACTGGGCAGAAGGGCAGAAATAGATACAGGGAATCTCTGAATTAGTTCTGGGTTTAGGAATTGGTGATCTTCGGCAGCTTGTCATCCACTACCCAATTCCAGTCACAGATATAGGGCAGAGAATAGCTGTGTCCTAAGCAAGGAACAAGTTTCAGAAATGTATTTGTGGGACTCTGCTTCCAGCAGCAGAGAAGCAACTTAGTGCCAGCCTTCAGCCTAGCGTGTGACCTTGCAGTGAAGTAACGGGAGTCTCAGACCAAAGAGGACCTGGCAGTTCAGTCACTCTGAACTTGTAGGACCTCTCAGCAGACTAATAGTGACTGCTTCCAACTGCACTAACTGAAATCCCAATCAGGGACAAGTCAGCAGACCCAAACCTGGGTCAGGAACTTGTGGAACTCAGGCGATGAGGGCAGTGAATAGACATTACCCAACACACTACTTTGGGGGTACAGAAAGCTTGTAGGTCTCTAGCCTGATCTGTGATAGCAAAATAGAAAATAAGAGCACAGACACTTAGGCCAGACAGTTTTCCAGAAGTGTGCAGAGCCCAGCACTAACATAAAGTCCAAAGTTAGGAAGTAGGCTGGTAGAATGAGCAAAGAAAAAAAAAAATCTCACCATAAAGAGTTAATATGGTGATAGGAAATTTCAAGAAACAAACACAGAAAAGAATCACTCAAAAACATCCACAAGCAAAGCCTCAAAGAATAATGCTACTTGGACACAAGTCCAACAAGAATTAAAAAAAAAAAAAGTGTGTATACAGACATAATCATATACATCCATACACATTATTTTTATATATATATATAATATATACACACACGCATATTATATATACATATATAAAACCATATGTGAGTCATAAGGAAAGAATAATTACCCTCTCCTTTTTTGTGTGATCTGGTATTGATTATAATAGTGGAAGTTTTAAAAAAGAATTAGCTGTTTGACTAATCTGTTCTTTTTTGACCTTGTGAACTTGGTTGATAAAACAAAAGAAAGATTATCAATATTAATGATAGTGGATTTTTTAATTCTATCCTCCTTTTACTTCCAGGATCTATATAAGTTTTCCTTTGTAACCTGGCTCCAACCTACTTTTCTAATCTTCTTATACTGTATTCTTCTTCACTCATGCCTGTTTAGATGGATTCAGTCCTTAGCACAGTCTCAGGCACAAAGTAGGCACTTAATAATTGTTGACTTGAATTATGGGACTGTTGCATATTTTCCACGCTATACCTCCTTGTCATTTAAATGACCAGGAGCAGTGGCTGGACTTGTGACAATTACTTCAAAAACCCAGTTTTTTAAAAAGATTTTTTTGGGGGGGGAGAGGGAGATATAAAATAATTTCACCAACAGATTGGGGGCCATCTGTCCATATGACAGCCTTCAGATAGTTGAGAACATTTATCAGATAACTCTCATTTCTAGACAAAGCATTCCTAGTTCCATTTCTCCTCATGGTATAGTTTTGAGGTTCTATATTCAGCAGTTTGGTCTCTCCTGAATATTCTTCAGATTGTCTGTATTCTTTCTAAAATGTAACACTCGATACTGAGCTGACTTTTCCAGTTATGGTTTCATCAGATTGGAGGCAAATGAAACTGGAATCTCCTTTGTTCCAGATTCTGTTACTATTAATGTAGCCTAAGGTTGCATAGACTGTTGTTTAGTTGTACTTAGTCTATCTCAAATTTGTGCAGACTTTTTGAACCTAAGGGTAAGACTTTACATTTACTCCTAATATATATCCTGGTAAATTCAGTTCATCTTTCTATATTGTCATTTTTTAAAATTCTGAGTCTGTCATTGGGCTTGTTATCCATGTTATTGTTACCTACAAATTTGATAATATGCCATCTATGCTTTCATGCAGTTCATTGCTAAAAACATTGAGCAATACAGCATCATAGAGAGATAGTAACCCGTTTCTTTGTGATCACTTCTTTCTTTTCCAGATGTTCATAAACCATCCTATTGTAGAATTTTGCCAAGAATCAGATTTACTATATTGTACACATTCAAATCTCTTCTGAAATTTGGAGCAACCTTGCCTTTCTTTCTGTGGCAGTTCCCTGTTCTTCATAATCTTTTATCAGATTGACAGTTGCTTAGTAATTACATTTGCCAGTTCTTTTATTATCCAAGGATTTAGACAACTGATTGAAATGTAGGAACTCATATAGTAGCTAATATATAAATATTCATAAAAGTCTTTGTGTACTCTGAATGTACCTTTTAAGTTTTCCTTTTGCTTCTAATCTCTTTATGCACATTCTGCCCTCCCACAATTCTAAGAATTTGTTGGTTGCCTTCTGAAGACTTAGAAGTCAGTCATTTCACTCAGTTTCTGTTCCTTTTACTTGTCCTCTTTTGGACCTTCATGAAGGTATCTAGAATCATAAAAATCACTGTAAAGTAACCAGAGTAAAAATTCCAAATGTTCAGACTTTAAAATGGAAGGATATCTGGGGTATAATGCAAGCTGCAACTTGGGAGAACAATATCAATATGTTTTACATGGTGAAGAAATTGCTTAAATTTAGCTAAAACGATCTTTCCTATGTTTGCTTGCCTTGTCAAATTTCATCTGTGATCTTGTTTTCAGTACTTTATAGGAAATACTTGTCTTTGATTTTACCATGAGATCTTAATTCTACTACGCCAAATCTGAAGTGGTAATAATTATAGAAACAACTTCTGAATTAATGATTACTTAATTTTTTCCCCAGACTACTTTGGATTTTTTTTTTTTTAAGCAACAGAAAGTGTGCTCATCTGGACTGCAAGGTGAAAAAATGCTTGTCAAATGTTTGACTACTGTATCTACCAATCATTGGTTGCTTGGTTTGTTTTTTCCCAAGAAAGCAGTATTTGCTATTTAGTTTTGGTACATTTAGATACGTATTTTCATGTAATTACATACATTCATCATTAGGATTAAATCAAATGTAGGATAAAAACTTTTTGCTATTTCTGTGATAGACTTACTAATTGTGCACATTGCAGTCTGGATTTAGTCCTAAATCTTTTTTTCCATATTTGTAGATTTAAGTTGAGTCTTCTGTTAAATATCCCATGACATTTATATAATATTTATTTTCAAAGTTTATATAATACAAGCCCAAAATATTACATATATTTTCAAGAATGTCCTGTGTCACAATTAAATTTGGTAACCAGATTTACTTCATATAACAATAAGAGTAAGACTCTGAAGCATTAAAAAAAAAATTTCTGTTGGAGACCCATAAGTTATTTGTAGGAAAAGTTAGCCGAAAAGACACTGTTCATCATTAAAAAAAAAAAGATAGACTTGAAACTTCAAAATTTTTTAAAAAATGATTTTATATCACTTTTACCTTCTAAATAAACCCCCCTCTCCTGAACCTCCTTTGTAACAAAAAGTACAGTTAACATCACCTTCTCAAACACCTCCCCACGTTGACTATGTCTGAAAATATTTGCTTCATATTGTGTCGATTTGTACTTCCTGTCTGCTAAAAAGCGAGAAACCTTTTTTTGCTATCAGTTCTCTTCAAGTTAAAAGTAGTTGCTGTGTTGTGTTGATCATAATTTTGAAGTCTTTCAATTGTATTTTACTTGCTTGTTTTCGTTGTGTCAGATGTTCTCTTGGTTCTGTTTTATTTGCCCTTCATCAGTTCATACACATTTTCTCAAGTTTCTCTGACTTGTTCATACTAGTTTTTATGGTACAGTTCCATTACATTCATATAACACAATTCGTTCAGCTGTTCCTCGGTTGATGGGCACCTACCTTCTCTACTAGCTCTTTGAAAGTTATTAAATGTCTATTGGTTTTTTGAATGCTTTGCCTTTAAAGTACAGTAGATGTTTTCCTTGAATATCAAACCACTAATTATTCTGCAATCTTAATTGTTTTATAGCTTAGATAAACTTTCTGATCACATTACTTTGGAAATCAATTTCATCACTTGTGTTATACTTATCTTTAAAGTTCATCTTTCTGTCTGTCTTAGCTCAGCTGCTTTGTTTGCTCCTATAACTGAATGATGCATACAAATGAACTTTATTAGGCCTCTCTGATGTTCAGTGGTATAATCTCTGGCACCTCTATGGTGACTCACTTTGACTTCCGATCACTTTGTTTCTTTATCATTATTGAGTAAGCAAATGCCTTTAGGCACTGGCATGTTTTGTGATTATAGATGATTTAGGGAAAATGGGGCTTTTTAATAGCTCCTAAGGGAGTGGTAAGGCTTTGTGATTGGTTGGCAACTGTTCTCTTGGAACTCCCAAAGCTAAAGAGATTAGAGATTTCTGTCAGATTGAGGCAGATTTGACATCTTTCCCCATTTCCATTTGCTATACCCAAATTTGTCTTCCTTTCAAGCTGTATTTTGATAGAAATATTCTCCATAAGATCCTTCTAGTACTTACTCTCTAACACATTGTTGGGGCTATATGTCTCTAACCATCATCTTCTATGAATTATAAATGTATACAGTACATGATCTTTTAAGACTTCAGCCTTTTTGCAGATGTTTTTTGTAAAGTGGTGTCTGATCTCTTGATTACCTGAAGTGAGGTAGCTGTCTACTGGTCTATAATCTTATGTTTTCCCAGAATATCATAATTTCATCATAAGACTCTGTCCCTTGGTTCATGTTCCTTTCATCAAATTGGACTCAAGCCTCTTACTCTATTGCTTTGTCCATTCTGTTTTTGGTATGCCTTCCACAACTGGCCTCCAAGAGTTTTAGATTGTTCTGTTCTGAGAGATGTATAGGTGAACATATGTGAAATATATATGAAATAAAACCCCTGGCATCATTCTTGGTGGGATTATAGGTGTGCTGTAAAAAGGAAAAGAAAACTTTCCTCCTTTTCAGCTACAAGTGTGTCCCAGAAGTTTTACTGCTTTCCCTTTATTCTGAATACTGGAAACATGGACTGATATTCATAGGCAGAAAGGTGGTGTAGTGAATAGAGTGCAGGACTTGGAGTCCGGAAGATCTGAGTTCAAATTCTGCCTTGGACACTGATTAGCTTTGTGGTTTTGGGCAAGTCACGTAACCTCTGCTTCACTTTCCACATCTGTAAAAATAGGGATGTTAATAATAGCATCTGCCTCCCAGGATTGTTGTCAGGATAAAATGAGATAATATTTAAAGTGCTTTGCAAGTGTTAAAACTCTATATAAATGCTTTATTTATTAATATTACACTGCTCAAGTCCTACTCTTCACAGAATGCTGATGAATTATATTTTTAAAAGGTATCTTCCTCTTAAATACAAAAATATAACATATCTTTTTCTTTGTACATCCCATTATTGTTATATACAATTAATCAGTGTTCATTTAGAAAAAATAGTAACAAATTTTGTGTAATAGAATAATACTGTGCATTTTATCACAACAGTTTACAAAGTAAAACCACATCTAATTTCATCTAATCATTACAAAATCATTACAAAAAGTCCTGTAAGGTAAACTGTAGGGATTGTCATTTACAGGTAAGGAAATTGAGGCTCAGCAAGGTTAAATTGTCTAAAGATAAGCTAAGAATTGGTAAACTTGTGTTTTATCATATTCTTAAAGTTCATTTTGAAAAATAACTGGCATGATGATTTTAATAAGCATCTGGAAACACTTGAAAACGATTTAAAGTAGAAGTACTTCTCGTGGTACTTGGGGCCAGTCTGAATTGGAACTTTTGACTTGTAGCTTAATGAACTGAAATCTTGTACTGTGTTCAATAAGAGCAAACTGTCTTACTGTGCTTTAGTGGGATTAGTTAAGGAAATAAATACCAAGGTCTTATAATTTACTTGCTTTTTTGTCTTTTCTAGGCTCATATTAAATTTCCTATTGACTATCCATATTCACCACCTACCTTCAGATTCCTGACCAAAATGTGGCACCCTAACATTTATGAGGTAAGTGGTACCACAAGTTTCTCTCTTCTTCTTGTGTTTTTACTTCGAAGTATCCTTAGGTTGTGACAGTTATTGGTAGCTCTTCATAGGAGCTATCATATTAAAAAGTCAATAGACTTTAGTAAAAACCCAGAAATGAGGATAATATTTTCAGGGTTCATTGAGTGGTCTGTTAGGAATTTATCTCTGTAAAATTTTACCTTTTTACCTTTCGTTTTTCCTTCAGTATATAAACACTTATGTGTTAGCAGTTAAATTTTTATTTAAAAAGCTAGATAAATGCATTTTTGTACCTGTCTTCTGACCTCACAGTGAAGCAAGGGTGAACCTGTGACCATGACCTGAGATTTAGCTTTTTGGGGGAAAATTTCCTAGCCTATTTGTATTGGTCTCCTTTAAAGAGTTGTTGCTGAACAATTGAGAGCCTCTTTTGCAATAAATACAAGATGAGGTTCTTTGGGACTGCCAATTACAACAGAAGATAAGTGTCCCTCTTTTAAGGCTGATATATGAAGCAGTAAAAAATCCTTTTTGTAGCCGGCATTTACCGTTCTCTAACATCTGAAATGGATACTAGGCCACACAGTACGTCCTAGGCCAAGTTGACAAATCAGATGCAAGGTCATTGAATTGAATTGAAAAGAAAAATTTTCTATCAACTATATCAATATACCCCTTCTAGGGTCTGCAAGCTGAAGTTTGATAGTCATTTGTCAAACACTGAGGAAGACATTCTGGTTCAAATATATATTGAACTAGGTTTGAGGTCTCTACTAGTGCCAAGATTCTATGAATTTATCTCCAAAATTTCTTCCAGCTCTAATTCTGCACTTCAGTTTATCTGAAAGTACCTTTACTAAAAATACTTTGTATTATTCCTGTCTATTTTTATTGATGCATTTTGTTTTGATATAGTATGCCTTTTGACTGCCCAGACAAGATGCTTTCAACAAAATACATTCCCCCAAAAGTTTAGCAAAACCACCAAATTGAATGATTGCAGTAATAAAATGTCAGTTTTGTCTTTTGTAGTTAAAAGAAAAAGATAGTTAAGAGAAAAAGATGTGTGCTTTAACTTGAGTAAGTTGGTACTGATGTTGTCTATTGAATTTGCCCTGAGGTTTGTTGCCTTTCTTTACAGAATTATAGTCATTGTGCATGTTGTTTTTTTGGATCCAGCTTTTTTATTTTTATTAACTTTTAAATATTAACTTTTAAAATTTAACTTTTTCAAGTAACAAAAATTTATTTTCTCCCCCTTCTAGTGTCTTCCCCCATTGGGGGAAGAAAAAGACAAAAATCTCTTGTAATAAATATTCAGTCAAGTAAAAAAAATTTCTGATATTACCTTTTTTCATTAGGTGCTGCTTTTTTTCTTTGTATCTTAAAATTTTTTTAAGTGTTGCTTTTATTTTTATCATTGTTGTCATTTCCCAATATTTCCTAACCCCACAGAACCTTGTCTTGTAACAAAGAAGTACAATGAAGCAAAAAGACTCACTGATCATGAGTTCAAACCTCTCTTTTCACTTGCTGAGACACATTTTGTTTGTTGGGTTTGAGGTTTATTGGTTTTCACAGAAGTTCTTAATGGACATCAGTTTTAAACTTGTTATTGATATTATATAAAGAGACTTGAAGCCCAGAGAGATGAAGTGAATTGACCAAAGTTTGGCCTGGAATTTGAACTCATGTCTTTAAACTCTAAATGCAGTGCTTTTATTTACTTAAGAAAAATATTTAATGAGCTACTAGGGGATATTTAAATAGTTAAAGGTTTATGAAGCACTATCTTGTTTTTTGCAAGAACATTGCTTATGATTAATCTTCTGACTTCATCTTCCATAATTTTTTTTTTTTTTGCAAATGAATTTCTGTTTTAAACTTATTTCTACACTTGTGTAACACCTTTTGCTGTTTGCCTAGGAAATCAAAGTCTTTGTTGGTTGAGGTGGTTTTTGGACCTTTTTTGATTTTTAAACATATCTAATAAAGCTGATTTATGTTTTCTTTATTTTACCCCTTTTTTCATTCTTCAGAGTTGATAGATTTTTAAAATAAATTTTTTATTAGTTTTCTGTTTCTCATATTACCATAGTATCCCATGTAGCCTTCTACTTTCCAGAGAGTCATCATATATGACAAGTAGTATTTATTCAGAGATTGACTGACAGCTGATTGACATATTGAAAAAATTTGAAACCATGTACATTGTGTAACAGTTGTGGATCTCCCACTTCCACAAAAGGGTAGATTGGGAGTGTTTTCCCATATCTCTACATTCAAATCCTTTTTGATCTTTATAATTTTATTACATTTATTTTTGTTGTTGTCATTCTTTCCATTTTCATTGTTGGTAGTTACTGTATTATTATTTCCTCCTCTCTGTTCATTCTGCATCAGTTCATATGGTTTTTTCCATGCTTCTTTGTATTTATCTCACCCTTGCTGTTTCTCAGTTGATGGACATCTATTTTGTTTCCAATTCTTATCACATAAAGAGCTACTATAAATATTTTGGATTATGTAGGAACTTTTTTCTCATTGATAGCTTTCTTGGGGTATAAGCCTAGTATTAAAATCTCTGATTCAAAGGATATGGCTATTTTAGTTACTTTATTTGCATAATTCTGAATTGCTTTCCAAAAGAGTCATACCATTTCACAGCTGTACCAGCAATGCATAGTATGCCTATCTTTCCATAACCCCTCTCATGTTGTTGCCTTCTTGGGGGGCGGGGGGGGCTAATTTACAGTGTGTGAATTTGCAGAATATAAAACCTCAGAATTGTTTCTTATTATTATTAGTGGTTTAGAGCATTTTTTTCATATGGTTGTGAATACTTTCCAGTTCTTCTTTTGAAAATGATTCATATCCTTTGACCATTTATTTATTGGAGAATGACTTTTAGTCATATGTGTGTGTATATATGTACATATGTATGTATGTATGTATGTATAAAACCAATCCTTTATAAAGATTTTTTTTTCCAATTTGACCTTTCCCTTCTTATCCTAGATTCATTAATGTTATCTGTGCAGAAGTTTTTCAGTTTTAAGTAATAAAAGATTTTTAAAAAATCTTTTGTAATTGCTTCTATCTCTTGTTTGGTTAAGAATACATTTCTTACTCATAGCTGTTAAGTCATGTGATCTACTGTTTTTTATAATATGATCTTTAATATTAAGGTCACTTATCCATTTAAAATATATTGTGGAGTATGGTGTAAGGTGTTGATTTAAGCCTAATTTTTGTCAGACTGCTTTCCAGTTTTCCTGGCAGTTTTTATCAAAGAGGGAGGTTAACCCCCTGGGTAATTTGTTTTCCATTTTATTAAACCATGTTTTTTTGTCAATATATTGTTTAAATAATTTCTGTCAGATTTATTATGATTGTAATTTGTGCCTTTTCATCTCTTCCCTCTCTCCGTTTTTTCCCCTCCCTCCCATTGAGAAAGGCAAGCAATTTGCTATAGGTGTAGTCATGTAAAATATATTTCCATGTTAGTTATGATATGAAAGACAACACAGACAACAAAACCTAAGGAAAAAGGATGCTTCAGTCTGCATTCAGACTCCCATCAGTTCCTCTCTGGAGATGGCTAGCTTTTTTCATGATAAGTCCTTCAAAATTGCCTTGTATCATTGTGTTGCTGAGAAGAGCTAATAATTCACATTCATAGTTGATCATTATACGATATTGCTGTTACTATATACAATGTTCTTCTGATTCTGCTCATTTTACTTTGCAATGTGTCTTGCTACATGTCATGTCTTTTTAGGTTTTTCTGAGAGCATCTTGCTTGTCATTTCTTATAGCATAATAGTATTCCATCATAATCATATATAACATCATGTTAGTCATTGCTCCGTTGATGGGCATTTCCTCAGTTTCCAATTCTTTGCCACCATTAAAAGAGCTGCTATAAATACTTTTTACATATAAATCCTTTTCCTTTTTGTGTTTTTTTATCTATTTGGGATATAGATCTAGTAGTGGTATTGCTTGGTCAAAGGGTATGCATGGTTTTATAGCCCTTTGAGCATAGTCCCAAATTGCTCTCCAGAATGATTGCATCAGTATACAGCTTCACCAATAGTACATCAGTGTTTTAATTTTCCCACATCCCTTCCAACATTTGTCAATTTGCTTTTCTGTCATATTTCCATATCTGATAGGTATGATGTGGTAGTTCAGAGTTAATTTTGGGCAAATAGGAGCTAATGACTTTATGACATCAAGAAACAATAAAACAAAATCAAAAGAATGAAAAAATGGAAGAAAATGTGAAAATGTTGCATTTCTCTAATCAGAAGTGATATAGAGTGTTTTTTCTTAGGACTTTAGATAGCTTTGATTACCTCATCTGAAAACTGCCTGCTTATATCCTTTGATGATTTATTAGTTGAGGGATGGCTCTCATTTCCATAAATTTGACTCAGTTCTGTATATATTTGGGAAATGAGGTCTTTGTCAAAGAAACTTGCTGTAAAATTTTTTTCAGAGTTATAATAATATAGTTCCCTTCATTCTATCAGTGGGCCCTCCTCCCCCCATCTTTTATCCCCTTTGCCTTCTACTTTCCTATATGGTAAGATAGATTCTTATGCCTAACTGAGTGTATATGTTAATCTCTCTTTGAGCCAGTTCCGTTGAGAGTAAGGTTCATGCACTGTCCTTCCCCTCCTTCATCTTTTCTTCCACTGTTAAAGCTCTTTTTTGTCTCTTTTATATCAGATGATTTACCTCATTCTGCTTCTCCCTTTCCCCTTCTCCCAGTGTATTTCTCTTTCTTACTCCTTAATTTTACTTTTTAAAGTGAATTATGCCATCGTATCCAACTCATACATGTGCTTTCCTTCTAACTTCTGTAATAATGAGATAATGAAAAAGATTTTTAGGAGTTACAAGTATCATTTTCCCATGTAGGAATATAAACAGTTTGACCTTATTGAATCCCATATGATTTCTCTTTTTTATGCTTTTCTTGAATCTTCCATTTGAAAGAATTTCTATTCAGCTCTGGTCTTTTCATCAGTAATGCTTGTAAGTCATTTATTTCATTGAATGTCCATTTTTCTCCCTGAAGGATTATATTCAGTTTTGCTGGGTAGGTGATTGTTGGTTGTAATCCTAGCTATTTTGCCCTGCAGAATATCATATTCCAAGCCTCTTAGTCCTTTAATGTAGAAACTGCTAAATCTTGTGTTATCCTGATAACATATCCCAATATTTGAATTACTTCTTTTTGGCTGCTTGCAATATTTTCTTCTTGACCTGGGAGTTCTAGAATTTTAGTGATAGTATTCCTGGGAGTTTTCATTTTCAGATTTCTTTCAGGAGGTGATTGATGGATTCTTTTAATTCAATTTCTGTTTTACCCTTTGGTTCCAGAATATCAGAGCAGTTTTCCTTAATGATTTCTTGAAAGATGATGTCTAGGCTGTTTTTTTGATCATGACTTTCAGAAAGTCCAGTAGTTCCTAAATTATTTCTCCTGGATCTGTTTTCCAGGTCAGTTGTTTTTCATTTTCTTCTGTTTTTTCATTTTCTTGGTTTTGTTTTATTGTTTCTTGATGACTCATAAAGTCATTAGCTTCCATTTGCTCCATTCTAATTTTTAAGGAATTATTTTCTTCGGTGAGCTTTTGTACCTCATTTTTTGTTTGGCCAGTTTGGTTGTTAAGGAGTTCTTCTCTTCAGTGAATTTTTGTATATCTTTTTCCATTTGGCCTATTCTGGTTTTTTTTTTTTCCCTCCAGTTATTTTTTGTGCCTCCCTTACCAAGCTGCTAACCATTTTTCCGTGATTTTCTTTTATCATTCTCATTTCTCTTCCCAATTTTTCCCCTACCTCTCTCACTTGATTTTTAAAATTCTTTTTGCAATTTTCCATGGTTTTGGGAATGTGTGGGATGACTCAGGTCCCTATATAAATCAGTTACTCAGAGGCCTCTCAAAGTGATGATAGAAAAGTGATTTATTCGATTCTCGAGAAGCGGGGCTCACCTGTAGGAGTAGGAAAGCCGAAGACAAAGAACAGGACAGTGATTTATATAGACCCTAACGCAAGTCCCTCCTCCCCCCACTGACCATTATCCTCATTAGCTGAGAATATGGTCTTACATTCTAGACACGAAATCTAACCAATCCCTTTTGAAATGAAGACATCGAGGAAATATGTAAATTTTGTCCAATCATTGAGACCCTAATACACTACACAGTTTTATATCCTTATATGGAACTATTCTATTCTAAAAATATTGTAACCTTGAGCCTTTAGGCCTTACCTCACCCCTGGGAGAAAAATTACAATCTGAGAAGTCTTCACTAAGTCTATCCCACTCAGGAACAATTCATATTTTTCTTTGAGGTTTTGGATGTAGCAGTTTTGACTTGCTTGTCTTCTAAAATTGTGTTTTGAAGTTCTCTGTTGCCTTAGTACTTTCTATAGTCAGGATCTTTCTTCTATTTGTTCATTTTTCCAGCCTATTCCTTTAATTAACTGTGCTAAAGTGGGGCTCTTCTTCCAGAGTGGAGAGATGTTAGGCAGATTCTTTAATCTTGCTGAATTTCCTATCTCTCCCCTCCCCAAAAAAAGTTTTATTGATTTTTTTCTTAACAACTCAACTCCCCACACCCAAAAATCTTCCTTGTAACAAAGTAGTATTGTTGGGCAAAACAAATCACTCCGCTGGCATTTTCTCACTGCATTCTTAGTTGCTCAGTTCAGAAGGGGGGGAGTTAAGTTTGACTGTTATTCTTCTTAGTTTGTTTGTGTTGTTTCCTTTTACATTATGAAGATCATTATGTACATTGTTCTTTTGCTTCTACTTTATTTGGCATCATTTTATATCTGTCTTTCCATGGTTCTCTGCATTCATCATGTACATAATTTCTTAGGATATTCTGTTATTTTAATGTGCCACTTGTTTAGCTATTGCCTAATTGAGGTACATGACCACCTCTAGTGTGTTACTACTACAAAAATGTTTATATGAGTAAAAAATTTATTATATCTATCTCTGTCACACACACTCTGTCTGTCTGTCTATGACCTTTCCCTCTTTGTCTGCCTTCTTTAGGCTATATGCCTATTTGTAGTTATCTATGGGTTAAATAGTTTGTCAAATTTAGCGACTTTTCTGGTATAATTTTAAGTTATTTTCTAGAGCATTTGGACCACTTCACAGCTCTATCAGTGGTGCATTAGTATATCACAGACCCTGTAGCATTTACCACTTTCATATTTTGTCCTCTTGCCAATCTGATGAGTTTGAGGTAAAACCTTGAAATTGTTTTAATTTGTACTTCTCTTCTAAGTTGTATTTTGTACTATTGTCTCTGTGCCTTTGTACTGGCTATTTCCCAAGCCTGGAATGCTCATGACTCCTTTACCTCTTGGTTTATCTCAATAGTTGGCTTAAGTTCCATCTTTTGCAGGTGATCTTACCCTGTCTACCCCAACTTCTCTAGTGCCTTTCCTTTTCATGTGAACTTTTATACACACACATACATATATGTTATACACGCATATGCATATGTATTTGTGTGTACATGTGTGTGTATGTGTACATATATATTTACCTTGTCCCATTAGAATGTGCTCTGGAGCAGCAATTTTTGCCGTTCTTTTGTTTTCCCCCAACACTTAGCTCTGTGCTTCACACGTAACATACATTTAATAAATATTTGTTGACCTACTGGTTATTGTTTGCATTTATTCTTTTGCAAACTGTTTACTCATATCTTTTGCTCATTTATTGGGAACAGCTATTTTTTGTATTTGCATCACTTCCCCACATATCTGTGATATTAGATCTTTATCAGACATTTTCCCCCAAGTTAACTTTATTTCTAATTGTCACTGCACTGATTTCCATACAAAAACTTCTGACTTTAATATAATTAAAAATTGTTGGTTTCATTTTTTGTGATCACTTTTGTTATTTCTCTTTTGTTTAGTTAATAATTCTCTTCCTGGTCATAATTGTTACATAAGATACTGCCTCAGTTCTCTTCTAATTTTTTTTTTATGATGAGACCTTTTTATATTTAGATAGCCTATCTGTCTGAAAGCTTACTATGTGCTATATAGTATAAGGTGTTGGACTACACTTAATTTCTACTGAACAACGTTCTTTTTTTCCTAGCTCTTTTCAGAATAAGGTGTCCTTACGGCCCTAGTTTTCTGTTCTTGGGTATATGGAACTCTTTTGGAAACCTCGTTTTCCTTATCTGTAAAATGAGGATGTTGATGAATTCTTAGCTGCCTTCCACATCTAAATCCTATGTGATATAAATCCTGTGATATACATTTTTATTTTATTTGATAAATAATACTCTGATGAAAAGAATTCAAATATTGTCTGAATTTTCATCAGATTATATAATTTAGAATTGGATCTTAGTGATCACTTTACCCAGTCACTTCATTTTGCACATGAGAAAACTGCAGACCAAATCCATTGGGCCAATATTGTTATATTATTTACTGAAGTATTTTTCTTTTTTAAAAAATGTAAATAGTAATTTATTTTTTCCAATTACATGTAAAAATAGTTTTCAAGACTCATTTTTAAAATAAGATTGTGAGTTCCAAGTTTTTCTCCCTCCTCTCCCCAAGATGGCAAGTAATCTGATATAGGTTATTGTAAGGAATGTGAAGATCTTACCCATCCATTAATAGGCTTGTGTGACCACATGTGTTCAATGACAAATGTCTTGTTGCTTTAAGTTCCAGCCCAGCTGTCATACATCCTGAGTCACTTGGAGCCCATTGGGGACAAAGCTTGCTTGTAGGAAAGCTTTCACACCTTTTGGTACTAAGGCAATTAGGCACTCAGACAAGAGGGTTGTGATGGCTTCTGGCTCTGAAAGTGCATATATATTTCAGGGGTTGGTATTTTGCTTTGGAGGTTTCACTTATGAGAAGGACCGAGTAGTCGTTTGTTAAGAGGCCCCCTCACCCCCCCCCCCCCCCAGATGTTGTTGCTCCCCCATCTAGTGGTGTATGTAGGTGGTTACATTACTTTGTTCAGACAATTGGAGCCCTGTCTGTTGATCTTTGTGCTAATTTCTCTTCTTGTATTTTCTCTACATTCAGGGTATTAACCTTTCCCCTGAACAACTGAATGACATATATGTGTAATTAAAGAAGAATAGTGAACCCCTTTGAAGCTGTCTTTCTTTTATAAAGCAAATTAAAAGAACTTGTGCATGTTAAACACATTTCTACATTAGTCATGCCATAAAAGAAGAAATAAATCAGAAGCAAAAAAAATGGAAAAAATTATGTTTCAATTTCATTCAGACTCTTAATATTTCTTCCTCTGGATGTGGAAAACATTTTCCATCACAAATCTTTTGGAATTATCTTAGATCATTGTATTGCTGAGAAGAGCTAATTCTTTCATAGTTGATTATCACACATTGTTGCTGTTACTGTGTACAATGTTCTCCTGGTTCTACTCACTTCACTGAACATCAATTCATGTTAAGTCTTAGCTGGTTTTTCTGAAATCTGCCTGCTCATCATTTCTTGTAGCGCAGTTGTATTCCATTACATCCCTATGTCACAACTTGTTCAGCCATTCCCCAACTGATGAGCATCTCATCAATTTCCAATTCTTTGTCTCCACAAGAACAGCTGTAAATATTTTTGCTCATATAGGTCCTTTTCCTTTTGATTTTTTATCTCTTCGGGATACAGACCTAGTAGTTGTATTGTTGTATCAAAGGTTATACACAGGATGCTTGGATCAGTTCACAACTCCACCAACAATGTATTAGTGTTACAGTTTTCTCACATCTTTCCAACATTTATCATTTTCCTATTCTATCATATTGCTCAATCTGATAGGTGGTGTGAGAATTGTTTTAATTTGCATTTCTCTAATCAGTAGTGATTTAGAATTATTTTATTTTGCATTTCACTGATCAGTAGTGATTTAGAGCATTTTTTCATATGATTGTAGATAGCTTTACTTTCTTCATTCATTTATCAAGTGGAGAATGACTTATATTTTTATAAATTTAACTCAGTCCTGTATTTCAGAAATAAGGCCTTTATCAGAAACATTTCCTGTAAAAAGTATTTCCCAACTTTTTGTTTTCCTTCTGATCTTGGTTGCATTGGTTTTGTTTGTGCAAAAATCTTTTAATGTAATCAGAATTATTCATTTTGCATTTCATAATGCTCTCTATCTCATTTGGTCATAAATTCTTCCCTTCTCTATAGATTTGATATGTAAACTTTTCCTTGCTCTCCTGATTTGCTTATGGCATCACCCTTTATATCTAAATCATGTAGCCATTTCAACTGTATCTTGTTATACAGAGTGAGTTATGTTGGTCTATATCTGGTTTCTGCCATACTATTTTCACTTTTCCCAGCAGTTTTTTTCAAATAGTGAGTTCTTACCCTGGAAGCAGGAGTTTTGGGGTTTATCAAACAATAGGTTACTGTAGTTGTTTACTACTATGTTTTGCGTACCTAACCTGTTCCAGTGATCCGCCACTCTGCTTCTTAGCCAGTACTAAATAATTTTGATGATTGCCACTTTATAATATTGTTTTAGATGTAGTATGGCTAGGCCACCTCCCTCCGAAATTTTTTTACATTAATTCCTTTGATATTCTTGACCTTTTGTTCTTCCAGATGAATTTTAATATTTTTTCTAGCTTCGTAAAATATGTTTTGGTAGTTCAATTGGTATGACACTGAATAAGTAAACTAATTTAGGTAGAATTGTCATTTTTATTATACTAACTCAGCTTACCCATGAGCAATTGATATTTTTCCAGTTGTTTAGATCTGACTTTATATGAAAAGTGTTTTGTAATAATGTTTATATATTTCCTGGGTTTGTGTTGGCAGGTAGACTCCCAAATATTTTCTGTTTTGTGCAGTTATTTTAAATGGAATTTCCCTTTCTATCTCTTGTGCTAGGGCTTTGTTGATAATTTAAGTATTTTTCAAGTTGATAAATTTTGTTTGAAAACATCATGCAGAATCCCATTGTATGTACTCATAGTTAAGTTGCCTACAATATAGAATCCTCTAAAATAAAATAAAACTGTGATTATGAGTGATAGTCCTGACAGCCATATGCTTTGGCACTTTTTTGTTGTTGTTGTTTATTAAAAGAAAGGACAAATATATCCTTTGTGAGTTAGTTCCAGCATTATATGTTGCTTTTGATCTGTTTTATTACTGTTTAAAGTTGTCTTCTTTTATGTAGTTCTATATTGTTCTTTGCTGCTGGAGTTGGAGTTGAATTCAGGTTATCTCACTCCAGGTCAAGTGGTCTTTCCATGGCATTTTAATGGCTTTCATATCATACTTCCTAAGTAGTTACTGCCCTTCACTTATGCAATTATATTCTAAGTGACTCATTAAATAATAAATCATAATTGTTGGTAATATACCCTGAATATTACAAAAAAGATAAGGTCAGGGAAGGTGGCCTAGCAGTACCAGATCTCAAATTGTATTACAGAGTGCAGTAATCATTAAAACATTGATACTGGTTAAGAAATAGAGTGATGCAAAGTATTCACTAGAATACTTTGATAACTGCCTAATTGGTCTCCCTGTCTCCAATCCATTCTCCAAACAGTTGTCAAAATTGATTTTCTGAAGTGTCACTCCTCTACTCAATAAACAATGGCTCCTTATTGAAAAAAAAAAGAAATAGTGATGGATCAGTGGAATAGATTAAGTATACAATACACAGTTGTAAATGACCATAATGATCCTCATGTTTAATAAACACAAAGACCCAAGCTTTTGGGGAAAGAACTTATTATTTGACAAAAATTTCTGGGAAAATTAGAAAGCAATTTGGCAGAAACTAGGTATAGCCCAACGTGTTACAACATCTACCAAGATAAGGTCCAAAAGGGTACATGATTTAGAGTCCGCATAAAAGGAGATGTCATAAAGAAATTAGGAGTGCATGAAATAGTTTACCTGTCAGACTTATGAATGAAGAATTTTGATAAGAGGACATGAGAGAGATATTTATATAGAATATAAAATGGATAATTTTGATTGCACTAAATTTAAAAAGTTTTTGCACAAGCAAAACCATTGCAGCCAACATTAGAAGGAAATTGGGAAACTGGGAAAAAATTGTTTATAGCACGTTTCTCTGATGTAGGCCTCATTTTTAAAAAATATAAGGATCTGGGTCAAACTTTTAAAAATAAAAGCCATTCCCCAATTGATAAATGATTAAAGGATATGAACAGGCTGTTTTCAGAAGAAATCAGTTATTTACAGTCATAATAAAAAATAATCCAAATCATTATTGCTTAGAGAAATGCAAAATAAAACAAGTCTGAGTTACCACTTCACTCCTATCAGATTGGCTAATATGACAACAAAGAAATATGACAGATGTTGGAGGGGATGTAGAAAAATTGTGACACCGATGCACTGTTGGTGGAGTTGTGAACTGACCCAACCAATTCTGGAGAGCAATTTGGAAATGTGCCTAAAGGGCTATAAAACTGTGCATGCCCTTTAACCCTTCAACACCACTGCTGGGTCTGAATACCAAAGAGATCAAAAGAAAAGAACCTATATGTGCAAAAATATTTATAGCAGCTGGGTTTTTTTGGTGGCAAAGAATTGTAAATTGAGACAATGCCCATCAATTGGGGAATGACAGAACAAGTGGTGGTATATAATTGTGATGGAATTTCTGTTTTGCTCTAGGTAAAGGGGTGTTCAGGAAAGACTAGTATCTCTGGTGTGAGGGCTTTTATACCCTTTTCAGGTCTGCTTTTCACCTTTGGTGTCTGTCTGATTCACCCAACTCAGTCTGTGGCTCCAAGAAGCTGTAGCCTGCACAGTGGCCACATCACAGTAAACTGTTTTGGCAGACAGGTTGAGGGTAACCGAGGGGTCTCACATTTGTTCGTGAGTTAGGGGCCAAACGTGAAGATTTCCCCTGGCAGAATAGGTGGATGAGAACAGTTGTTTCAATGTCCATTAAGGTGGATCAAACAGGTGCCGTGCCACCCTTAAAGCTTAGTTAGTCATGGAAGATGCCAAGGTCATCTGTTGCATTCTGAGCCATAGCCAGTCGTCTTGACTTTGTCCTACTACTAGACTGATGACTCTGGAAGACAGTGAGACCTGTGACTTTGTGCAACTCTGCCTCATTTAAATCCAGTTTATGCAGTAGTCAGAAAACATCACTTATACCATTTTACCATTTTTATCTACTTCAGTGTCCTGTGGTGACAAGTAAGAGACAAAGTAGCAGGTACGGATACACCAGAAGCTGTAGTCACAGTCCAGTGAGAAGATGACCCGGAGACCCTCATTTTCAGTATATTGAAAAAGGACAAACTTATAATTCTGGGTGACATTAATGCAAGAGTAGGGATAGACTACCAGACATGGCAGGGAGTCCTTGGAAGGAATGGAGTTGGAAACAAGGAAACAAGATACTTGAGCATCTCATGACTTCGTCACTAATATTGTCTTCTGTTTACTTAAATGCAATAAAACCTCATTGATGCACCCTCACAGCAAACAGTGGTGTTTAAGGAGAAGAGACAGGATGGAGAACGATAAAGACTCTGTATGTCACAGAGTGCTGGACTGGTCATAGATTTATCCTTTCCAAGCTATATATTTACATTTAACAAAAGCAGTGGCCCCAAGGCAAGGTGACTACCAGAAGACTTCATGTAAACAGATTATAGCAGAGTGGAAACAGTTGCTAACTTGGAGGGAAAACTGAGCCTACACATGGTTGGCAACAGTGGAGCAGAAAAGGAATGGACAGCTTTCAGAGATTTGGTGTACAGGCGCTGCATCTGCTCATCTGGGCCAGAACACTCAAGAACATCAAGACTGGTTTGACAAAAATGATGGAGAAATTCAGAGCTACTAAAAGAGAAATAAGAACTCCACAAGATTTTACTAGCAAGACAGTTCATCTGTCTCTAAGGAGACAGTGTTTAATTCCATCAAAAATAAAGTGCAAGTGCAGCTTTAGAAAGATGCAGGATTCTTTAATGCAAGAGTCATTTGTAGTAGGCTGATCCTTCACTTGGAAGATGGCCCTCTAGTTGAGAGCCAGTGTGACTTCAAAAAGGGACAAGAAATAAACCATATTTTGTCTGCTGTCCAACAACTCCAGGAGAAATGCCAGGAGCAGAACGGAGGTTTGTATACCATGTTTATCAGTCTGACCAAGGCCTTTGATATCCTTAATAGTGAGAGCTTGTGCAAAATTTGGTAGCCTGGTTATTAGTGTACGTCAGTTTCATGACAGCATGCTTGCATGGGTTCTGGATAATGGACAGTGCTCTCTCACACTTTCCCAGTTATACCAGTAAAGTGAAGCAAGACTGTGTACCTGCTCCCATGCTTTTTAGCATAATGTTCTCAGTGATGATGTTACACCCCTTCAGTAAGGATGAAAGTGGCATCCAAGTCAGCTACCTTACTGACAGTAAATAATTTAACTTGAGAAGGTTACAAGCCAGAACTAAAGTGGAGGGAGTTGGTGCGTGATCTTGTTCATCGATGATTGTGCTCTCAGTGCAACCTCAGAGGCTGAGAGGCAACAAAGTATGGATTGATTCTCTGCTGCTTGTGCTGATTTTGGCCTAACAAACAGAATTTCCCCACCAGCCAGCACCACACCATCCATACATGGTTTTGGTTACAGCAAATGGAGAAATTTTGAATGCAGTGAATAAGTTCACTTTCCTTGGCAGTATCCTTTCTAGCGATATACACGTAGATGAGGAAGTTTACATACACATTGCCAGAGCTCCCTCAGTGTTTGGGAGGCTTCAAAGGAAAGTGTGGGAGAGAAAAGCTATTAAGCAGCCCACTAACCTGAAGTTCTACAGAGCTGTTATGCTGACCTCATTGTTGTATGCCTGTGAAACTTGGACAGTCTACTAGCACCATACCAAGATATTAAGTTGCTTCCATTTGAATTGTCTTAGGAAGAGTCTGAAGATCACCTGGCAAGATAAAGGCCCCAGACACTAAGGTCCTTTCTCAAACTGAACTGCCAAGCATTCAAACTTTACTGCAGAGAGTGCAGCTCCAGTGGGCTAGCCACGTTATTTGAATGCTTTTGCCTAAAAGATGATTTTACAGAGAACTTTCACAAGATAAGTGCTCACATGATCAGAAGAAGCAGTATGAGGACACTCTCAAGGTCCCTCTGAAAGACTTTGGAATCAATCGTGAGACATGGGGGACAGTGAAAAAGACCATTCAGTATGATGTACCTGTATCAAAGGTGACACTTTGCTTTCTGAGCAAAGCAGAATTGCAGTAGTGCAAAGGAAATGTTAGATGCTCAGATTTAGAGCCATCTCTGCTATAAATGTTCATATGGAATATTTAAGCCTGATCTGTAGAGCCTCCTGAGCTCTTACTGGTCTGATCAGCCATAGTTGAACACACTGTATCGTGAAGACTTACATGAACTGATGCAAAGTGAAGTGAGCAGAACCAGGAGAACAGTGTATGCAGTAATAACAATGTTGTATCATGATCAACTATGAATGACTTAGCTATTCTCAGCAATACAGTGGCCTAAGACAGTTCTGAAGGACTTAAAATGAAAAAATGCTACCCACCTCCAGAGAAGGAGCTTATGGAGCCTGAATGCAGATCAAAGCATACTTTTTAAAAACTTTATTTTTCCCTTTTTTGGTCTGTTTTGTCTGTTTTCTTTTACAACGTGACTGATATGGAAATGTATTTTTCATGACTTGCGCATATAAAATCGATAATAAATTGCTTGCCTCATTGAAGGGGGAGGTGAGAGAGGGAGAGAGGAAGAGAATTTGGAACTCAAAAATTTAAGAAACGAATCATAATTGTTTTTATATTTTGCATTTGCATTAGAATAAAGTAAAAAAATTTTATAACTATTAAATAAAAGATAGTCATCTGAAAATTTTCATCATGTTGTATTGAAATTAGCAAAACCAGAGCACTGGAAGTCCCAAGAATTTGAAGGAGTAAATAAACTGTGGTATATTAATGCTTAACAAAGTAATGTTGTAAATATTGCTAAACAATCCTTTATGAAATACTACAGATTGAAAAAAGCAGAACAGAGTACACACATATTAGACAGGGATTCTTAACTGTTTTTTGGTGACTGGTGAATCCAATGAACTTTTCTCAGAATAATATTATTAAATGCATGAAAGAAAATACACAGGATTACAAAGGAAACCAATTACATTAAAATACAGTTATGAAAATTTTAAAAAATAAGTTTATAATTCCTAGGTTAGGAGCTTGTAAAGGGAAAAGTAAAAGGAAATGAATTAGCCAAGAATGGATGGGAGCATAACTGGAAAGTTTTGACATTTTGTGTGGGAATTTATTTAAATTTAAATAGCTGCAAAGTAAGTTTAATTGGTTTTATTTGTTTGATAATTGTATAACAAATAAATAATCATAGGTGAGAGGGAATAAAAATTGGCTATAACCAAAAGGGTTCTTAGAAGGTTTCTATACAGATGCATAGGCATCTTTTTCACATGTCTGCATGATGTATTGAAAGTACCTTTCCAAGTGAAGTCAACATTTATGGCTCTAGAGAGAATAGGCTTGTGACCCTTGATCACAGGGAAGCTCCAGATAGTTAATATTTTGTTTTTGCAAAAAAAAATCTGAACTTAAATGCTTAAAAAAAGGGCATTTCCATATACATTGCAGAACACAAAACAGAATTCTCTATGCCATAAATCTCTTATTGTATACCATTTGGTTTTGAAAAAAAATTATTTAATACATTCTCTAAGTTATTTTCAGAACTATCCTATTTGTGCTAACTCCTAAATTTCCTTTTGTTATCTTTTGTGCACTTAAAACTGTTCCTATGACCCTCCTTTTTTTTGTGGCATTACTATTGCTAATCCCTGCTCTTCAACAACCTTTTCTGTCTCTCAAATTAAAAACTGAAAGAAAAAAACTTTGTAAAATAGTTAATCATTAATGTTGCAGTAATGTTGTTGCCGTTTATCATGAGACTGGGTATCACCTCATTACCTCAGGACTTCTGGAGTATCACAATGGCCTGTTGGTGGGTCTTCTTGCCTCAAGTTTCTCCTCTCTCCAATCCAATCCATGTTCCATTGATCCATTAAAGTTATTTTTTTAAAGTGCAGGTCTGACCATGTCTCCCCCCCTTGTACCCCCCCCTTCAAAAAAAACCCCTCTACTGGTTCCATATCATCTTCAGGATAGAGTGTAAAATTCTCACTTTGGTATTCAATGTCTTTCCTAACCTAGCCCCCTTCTATCTTTCTAGTCTTACATCTTACTCTCTGCGGTGTACTCTTATCTCTGGCCCCCTTGCTATTTCATCAACAAGACTTGGCCCTGGACATTTTTTTCTGACTGTTTCTCATGCCCTGGAATGTTCTCTCTCTTCATTTTCTTTCTTTCTTTCTTTCTTTCTTTCTTTCTTTCTTTCTTTCTTTCTTTCTTTCTTTCTTTCTTTCTTTCTTTCTTTCTTTCTCTCTTTCTCTCTTTCTCTCTCTCTCTTTATTTCTCTCTCTCTCTCTTTCTTTCTCTCTTTCTTTCTCCTTCCTTCCTTCCTTCCTTCCTTCCTTCCTTCCTTCCTTCCTTCCTTCCTTCCTTCCTTCCTTCCTTCCTTCCTTCCTTTCCCTTTATCATATACCTGGCTCTGAACTAAGAGTTCAGGATAAAATAGCAGGCAAAAATAATGCATAGAATGTATTATGAGATCTTTATTTTTTTATTTTTAGTGTTCTACAATCACTACCATAAAACTTAGATTTTTTCCCCCCTGTCTACTCCCCACCACCTCCCTCCTTCCCCAAGACGGCGTACAATTTTATATAGGATCTACACATACATTCCTATTGTGTAGAAGAGCTAAAGTAAATGGGAGAAATCATATAACAAACCAAAACATAATGCACACACACACACACACACATACATACATACATACACACACAAATGATCTGCTATGTTTTGTGATTGAATTCCATAGTTCTTTCTCTGAGTGTAGAAGGCATTTTGCCTTAGAAGACCACTGGGAATTTTTTTTTTTTTTTACTATGTCCTTGCATTGCTGTGAAGATCCAAGTCTACCAGAAAAAACTCTCGCACACCGTGGTCATTGCTGTGCACAAAGTTCTCCTGGTTCTGTTCCTTTCACTCAGCATCAGATCATTATAAGTCTTTCCAGGCCTCTTTGAAGTCTTCTTGTTCATCATTTCTTATAGCACATTAGTATTCCATTACATTCATATACCACAATTTATTCAGCCATTCCCCAATTGATGAGCATCCCCTTGATTTCCAGTTTTTGGCAACTACAAAGAGAGTTGCTATAAATATTTTGTACATGTGGGACCCTTTCCCATTTTTATGATCTCTTGGGGATACTCTCCATTTTCAACTACTGGTTCCTGTAACTTACTTTAATTCCCAACTAAAATCCTGTCTTCTACAGGAAGCCTTTCTCAATGTCTCTTAATTCTAGTGCCTTCTCTCTTTTAATTATTTTCTATTTATCCTATATAAAGCTTATTTGTACACAGTTTTAAATCAGACAGTGAGCTTCTCTAGAGCAGGGGCTATCTTTTCCCTTTCTTTGATCCCTAGCATTTAACACAATGCCTGGCAAGTAGTAGGCACTTAAAAAATGCTTTTATTGACTGACTTAAAGCAGAGGTTTCTCATTTTTTGTGTGTGTCATGGACCTCATTGTCAATCTGGTAAAGCCAATAAAGACCCTTCTCACGATAATGTTTTTAAATGCTTAAGATAAAATACCCAAAATGATCAAGAAAGCCATTTATTGAAATCTAGTTATCAGAATATTTTACAAAAACATCACAGGATCATTGACCCCAGGTTAGGAACCTTTGATGGAAAGGAATAACCAACTATTCATCTAGATATGTTGTCCATAAAGAATTTTTTCCTCTCACATATATGTATTCCTCAAATAAAAAGAAAACAGTAAAAAAGCAATGACTTGGATGCTAATTTTAAACCCTGTTTTTAGTTTTTTTAAAATATATATATTTTTAATTAATTTACTTAACTTTTAACATTCATTTTCACAAAATTTTGGGTTCTAAATTTTCTCCCCATTTGTCCCCTCCCCCCACCCCAAAACACCAAGCATTCTAATTGCCCCTATCACCAACCTGCCCTCTCTGCTATCATCCCTCCCTTCCCTTGTCCCCATCTTCTCTTTTGTCCTGTAGGGCCAGATAACTTTCTGTACCCCATTACCTGTATTTCTTATTTCCTAGTAGCAAGAACAGTACTCGACAGTTGTTCCTAAAATTTGAGTTCCAACTTCTCTTCATCCCTCCCTCCCCACCCATTCCCTTTGGAAGGCAAGCAATTCAATATAGGCCATATCTGTGTAGTTTTGCAAATGACTTCCATGATAGTCATGTTGTGTAAGACTAACTATATTTCCCTCCATCCTATCCTGCGCCCCGTTGCTTCTATTCTCTCTTTTGATCCTGTCCCTCCCCAAGAGTGTTGACTTCAAATTATTCCCTCCTCCCATTGCCCTCCCTTCCATCATCTCCCCCCCCCCCCCCGCTTATCCCCTTCTCCCCCACTTTCCTGTATTGTAAGGTAGGTTTTCATACCAAAATGAGTGTGCATTTTATTCCTTCCTTTAGTGGAATGTGATGAGAGTAAACTTCATGTTTTTCTCTCACCTCCCCTCTTTTTCCCTCTACTGAAAAGGCTTTTGCTTGCCTCTTTTATGAGAGATAATTTGCCCCATTCCATTTCTCCCTTTCTCCTCCCAATATGTTTCTCTCACCGCTTAATTTCATTTTTTTTTAAGATATGATCCCATCCTATTCAATTCACTCTGTGCTCGTGTGTGTGTGTGTGTGTGTGTGTGTGTGCGCGTGCGCAATCCCACCCAGTACCCAGATACTGAAAAGTTTCAAGAGTTACAAATATTGTCTTTGCATGTAGGAATGTAAACAGTTCAACTTTAGTAAGTCCCTTATGACTTCTCTTTGCTGTTTACCTTTTCATGCTTCTCTTCATTCTTGTGTTTGAAAGTCAGATTTTCTTTTCAGCTCTGGTCTTTTCATCAAGAATGCTTGAAAGTCCCCAATTTCATTGAAAGACCATTTTTTCCCCTGAAGTATTATACTCAGTTTTGCTGGATAGGTGATTCTTGGTTTTAGTCCTAGTTCCTTTGACTTCTGGAATATGATATTCCACGCCCTTCGATCCCTTAATGTAGAAGCTGCTAGATCTTGTGTTATCCTGATTATATTTCCACAATACTTGAATTGTTTCTTTCTAGCTGCTTGAAATATTTTCTCCTTGACCTGGGAACTCTGGAATTTGGCCACAGTGTTCCTAGGAGTTTCTCTTTTTGGATCTCTTTCAGGCGGTGATCTGTGGATTCCTTGAATACTTATTTTGCCCTCTGGTTCTAGACTATCAGGGCAGTTTTCCTGGATAATTTCATGAAAGTTGATGTCTAGGCTCTTTTTTTGATCATGGCTTTCAGGTAGGCCCATAATGTTTAAATTGTCTCTCCTGGATCTATTTTCCAGGTCAGTTGTTTTTCCAATGAGATATTTCACATTATCTTCCATTTTGTCATTCTTTTGGTTTTGCTTTATGATTTCTTGGTTTCTCATAAAGTCATTGGCCTCCATCTGTTCCATTCTAATTTTGAAAGAGCTGTTTTCTTCAGTGAGCTTTTGAACCTCCTTTTCCATTTGGCTAATTCAGCTTTTGAAAGCGTTCTCCTCATTGGCTTTTTGAACCTCTTTTTCCAATTGAGTTAGCCTATTTTTCAAGGTGTTATTTTCTTCAGCATTTTTTTGGGTCTCCTTTAGCAAGGTGTTGACCTGCTTTTCATGCTCTTCTTGCATCTCTCTCATTTCTCTTCCCAGTTTTCAAAATCCTTTTTGAGCTCTTCCATGGCCTGAGCCCATTGGATGGGCTGGGATACAGAAGCCTTGACTTCCTGTGTCTTTCCCTGATGTTAAGCATTGTTCTTCCTCATCTGAAAGGAAGGGAGGAAATATCTGTTCACCAAGAAAGTAACCTTCCATAGTCTTATTTTTTTTTCCCTTTTCTGGGCATTTTCCCAGCCAGTGACTTGACTTCTGAGTGACCTTTCCACACCCACTTTGCCTCCAGATCCGCCCAGCCAGTGCTTGGGGTCTGAGATTCAAATGCTGTTTCCTAGCCTTAGGGCTTTGGCGGGGGCAGGGCTGCTATTCAGTGTGAGATTAAGTTCAGTGCTCAGGTGGGGACAGGGCCACCACATGGGGCTCTGTTCCCTCAGGGGGTTTGTGTGGAGACCTTCAACAATGGATCCAAGCTCCTGCCTGCTTTGGGAGCCCTGGTCTGCTGCTGCCTCCGCTGCTGCCTCCCAGGGGGCCTGAGTTATGGAGACACCCTGCTTCCCTCTTGGCGAGCCAAAAAGACTCTCTCACTGACCTTTGGGGCCTGTGGGTAGAGGGACCTGCGTGGCCCACTGGAGATTCTGTCCCTGAAGCCTGTTTGGATCTGCTCCTCTCGGTGCTGCGTGGCCAAGGCAAGGCTGGGCTCTGCTGTGGGTCTGGTGCGCTACGGACCTTTCACGTCGGGTTTTCAGGTCTCTCTGGAACAGAAATCTCCTCTGCTGCGTTGTTCTGTGGCTTCTGCTGCTCCAGAATTTGTTGGGAGTTCTTTACAGGTAATTTATGGGCTGTGGGTTCAGAGCTAGCGTATGTGTATCTTTCTACTCCTCCATCTTGCCTCCTCCCCTCTAAACCCTATTTTTAAAGAAAGCCCTTCATAATGTGTATTTATTGATCCTTTTGAACCAATTCAGTGTCATATGGACAAGAAATAATACTTAAAGAAATACTACAAGGCAGCTCTTGGCTTCTTAAACTAGATAAAACTCAGGTTCTCTTTGAGGTTTACCACTACACAATATTTAGTTAGCCTTTCTTGATAATTTTAGTTATTGATCTGTGAGAAAGTGGACTGAAATAACAAAAATCCTTTCTCACTAAAGGAGAATATAGGATGTTTGTTTTCTGTGTCTTTTCTCTCTAGTTTGTCCTGGCACTTTTCTCTATTGTTTCTCCTACAATCTTTTTGATGGCTCCTCAGTCCCTTGTTGGATCATTTCACATGCTTCCTCTTATCTCTCCTTTCCTCCCCAACCCCCCACTTGTCCAACTGTGGATCTACCAACTGAGTCTACTCCAAGACTCTTTTCAGAGCTACCTTCTCTCTATATACTCTTTGAGCTAGTAACTCCATCAGTTTCCATAGGCTTAATTATCATTGGTATGTGTATAACCCTAGATCTATATATCCAGTTCTGATCTCTTGCCTAAACTCTAGTCCAACGTCACCAACTGCCTATGATGCATTCTGAACTTGATTATCTTGTAAGCCAGAGGTGTCAAGCTTCATATATACAACACTCCCAATTGTAACCTAAATCAGATTAAAATGTAATTGAGAGGTATTTAATAAAATGAATAAAAATACAATGAAGCATAGATGACATTACATTTTAAAATTATGTCAATATGCAGCTGCAGGGATCTTTAAGGATTAGTAATTCTTTCTCTTTTCTATTTGAGTATGACACCACTGTTTGTAGACTTTTCAAACTGATAATCCAAAACAAAATTCGTTATCTTTACCTACCATCCCTCCTTTCTTTGAAACTTCTCTATTTTTCTTGAGGGCATCCCCTTCCTTCAGCAATCCAAATTTACCATTTCTTGACTACTCACTTTCTCTTACCCCACATAGTCATTCAATTGCCAAATCTTGCCACTTCTAATTCTCGGTAGCTCTCATCTACCTCTTTTTGCCTGCTTACCAAGCTGCATTCTTGTTCAGGTTCTCATCACTTTTTGCCTGAACTATTTCAGTAGCCTACTAAATATCTCAACACAATTTGTTTGAGTTTTCCCCCTCTTTTCCATGTGTCCCTTTGTCTCCAAATCAGTCAGTCAACCAGCATTTATTAATGGCCTGTACTCCCTTAGGGACTGTACTAGGTGTTGAGAGTAGAAGTGCAAAGGATGGAACTGTGGCTCAGGGAGCCCAAGGGATTTGCCTGTGGCCACAGTTCTTCTAAGTGGCTAATAAGTGTTTTTACTTAAAATCCAATAATCTTTTATTATACCTGGATTTCATACTACCTATACCTATTTCTGGCCCTTAATCCCCAAAGTGTCACATCCTACACTGCCCATAGACCCTGGATGCCTTCCCTCTTCCTCTTCACCTCTTACATTCCTGTTAGGCAAACATTTTGTTTCAGATAGCAAAAATCATAGTGATCAGTCTTCTCTCTCCTGACTTCATTTTTTTTCTTTTTAAATCTACACTATAATTTGAAAATTACTTGGGACTTAGCTTTGTGGTTTTATATAATTATGTTCATTCATTTCTAGTAATTTTGCACATTAAATTTGTTTAAGGCTATGTGTGTGGTGCTGGAAGAAAGATTTTATTTAAAAATCAAACCCATGAACAATGTATATTTTCAATATACATGTTTGCAAGAGTATATATGTTTATACACACATTTGTAAACTGTATATCTTATAGATCTTAAGCTAGAAAGGAACACAGAAATAAAGTAGTATAATTTGTAGATAAGGAAAGAATTAACCATGTAAGCAATAAATTGGGTCTTATTAGAAGAAACAGTATAGCGTTCTTGAACATTTCATAGGCTAGACAGCTGTATGTTAGTGGTATCTTTCTTGGGACAAGTAATTATTACACAGAATTTATTCTGGGAGCAGTGTAATCTTCTGTGTTCTTTTACTGAAAATTTTTATGCAGGGTATTGAGAGAAAGGAGAAAGAGAGAAAGAAAAATATGAGTATATGTGAATATCTGGGATATGAAAACACAGATGATTGCAGTGGTAAATGACTGGGGAGCATGGGAGAGTTGCCGCTCCTACAAAGCATTCTTTAAAAAAGTCCAGGTATGGGGCCTCTGGTGTCTTCTAAGCTAAAGCTGTTGTGGACTAGTCCAAAGATTCCTATCACTTCTGCCTTTCTGTTCCTTAGCTAGTTCTCAGTGGTGGTAGTTAGACTCCATCTTTTTTGGAAAGCTTGTAATTGTTGTACTTTTGAGTCACTTTGGCATTTTTATTATGAACAGGGTAAGAGGGCGTGTTCCAGCTTAACAGGGGAGAAGGATTTATGTTGTTATAAAAACTTCTCAATAATGAGTTGCTAACACTAGGAATACTCAAGGGAGGCCTATAAAAATCTTATCAGCAGATTTTAAACCTTAGGACGGACTACCGTTATTATTTTTTCTGTTCCTATTTTTGTAGGTAGAGTAGTACTTGAAGGCAGTGTAGGTAGCTCCTGAATGTAGATTAGATGAGCTCTCAAGATTTTTTGCAATTCCTCGATTCCATGGTGTTGTATGTCTCTGGAATTTCAAACGCTTTTGAGAAAAATGGTGCACTGTGTGTGATGGTATTTTGGGTTTTTTCCCCCTCTTTGAAAGCAATTGAATGAACAGAATTTGGACAAAATGAGTATTTACACGAGTATTTGGGGGAAATTGCCATGACTATCTTGACTTCAAATCTGCAAGTGAAATAAAAGCAGAAGTATGTTTGCCCTATAACAAGGAGAGAAACGATGTTTGTGGGAAGAAAAAATAGCTGATTATGAGAACTTGTGTGGGTTTTTTAAAAATAATATGCCGTCAAAGTTCCTCTTTATTGGTATATACTGAATGTCCTGGTTTTTGTCTTGTAGAATGGAGATGTGTGCATTTCTATTCTTCATCCTCCTGTAGATGACCCACAGAGTGGAGAACTGCCCTCTGAGAGGTGGAACCCTACTCAGAATGTCAGGTAATGGGCTCTATGAATAAGGGGAAAGGAAGAAGAGACTCTTTTTGATGGAAGTTTTTCCAGTTTCCTTTGCCCCATAGGCATTTTGTGGGATGTATGTATGTTACTCTGAAATATATAAATTGTTAGGTTTTCTTGTGTTCACTTTTTGTTCGTGATCTTGTGGAATTTGGTCATATTCTATAATATTTCTTTTTGATAAGTTTTCAGAAATTAATTAAAATGTAGAAAAAAGTTCTATTTGGCATTGCTTATTTTTTCTAACTTTATCGTACCTTCATCCACAAATGTTAATAATATCATTTAAATGTGGGACTATTTTTATTCCAACACTTTAAAAAATGGCAGCACTTTTTGTTTGTGTCAATAAGCAACAAAGACTCTTCTCTTGGTTTGAAACCACATGCATACATATATGTATACATACCCACCAACACATATAGTATACATATATGTGTGTACACATGTATATGTATTGTGTGCATGTGTATTTTAATTATCCAAAGGCCAGAGATGTTGATGGAATACCTCTCCTTTTGTGAAGTCTTGTGGGATCTTTTTTGATTGTAAGAAATTTAAATCTATGGATAGTATTATGACTACTCTGTAGTGATAGAAGCAGAGTATCAATACCTGTGGAATTAAATATTGTAGCATATTAGGTTTAATATAATTCATTTAGGTAAAACACACTAAGTTTCAAGCTTCTTGAGGAACAGGAACTATACTGTATATTTTGGAGGTTGCTAGTAGCTCCCATGTTGCTACTTTGTTTATTTGGCGCTTCCTCATAAAGACCTGTATTTCACTTTTCTTCACTTTTAATCATCCCATTTGTTGGTTTTTGTTGCAGTCTAAATTAATATGAATACCACGTTCACTAATAATTTTACATTACAGGGATCCATATTGATGTAGTCTCTAGGAATGAATACTAATATCTATTTCCTGGAAGTGTATCTAGTTAGAATTGTTAGTATATAGTGAGCTTTGGATAATAGTGTGTTCTTGTAAAAGGAATTTGTTAACAAGTTCAAAAGACTCTGTAATAATCTCAAGGTATTTTTTTTTGTCATTTCCATTAGTATTAGCCAGGCCTTTTTTTTCCCCCTCAAAATGCAGAATTTGCTCAAGATAATATTAGATTATTTTTTTATATTTCTTGCATAGCAGCAGTTTGAATCAACACAAATTTATTAAGTACCTACTATGCACAAGATATTAGTTGATGAGGATATAAATAAAAAATGAAAAATAAATCATTTGCCTTAAGGAGCTTACTGCTAATATAGTAGAAAGAGCTATAATTCTAAATCAGAGGCTCTCAAACCTTTTGGCCTCAATATCCCTTTACATTATTAAAAATTGTTGATGACCACAGTTTTTGATATGTGTGTGTATGTGTGTGTACACCTATACAGACACACACATACATACACATGTATTTGCAATATTAGAAATTAAAACATGTTAGTATTATTGTGAAAATAGTTTTGGACTTTTGGACCCCCTGCAAGGATCTTGGAGAGCCTGAGGGTTCACTGGATCATACTTTGAAAACACTGCCCTAGATTGATAAACTTGGAGACTCTTCTTCCATGTTAGTTTCGAAACCTAGTCAGTTGAAAATTTAAACCATATTTAACTATTTCTTTTCTGGTTGTTATTTTAAGCAAATATTTTCTCTTGATAAATTATCCAGCTCAAATATTACTATCTCCATTTTGTTTTTGTGTGTATCCCTAGCACAGGACCTTGTGCCTTGTAGCTACTTAATAAATTCATGTTGAATTGAATTGCTAGTATATAAGAAAGATAAAAATAATTAAAGCAGTAGAATGTGGAATGGATTAGAAAAGGGAATATCCAAAGTCAGGGAGACCAGCTAATTAGGAAACCTCAGCCTCAAGGCTGAGAACTTGGACAGTGGGCTAGCCACTTATCTTGTATAAGTATATTCCTTCCACTTTACTTTTTCTGTAATCATATATTGACCATTACTTGACTAATCTGACCTTTTTTTTTTTTTTTTTTGGACCTTTGGTACGTGGTTGCAACATGTTATCTTTTTGGATTTTTTATTCATTATGTCCTCATATGATATGATCAGCTGTAGCTTGAGGTGTACTTTAAATCAGGGCTTCCTAATTTTTTTCCAATTTAATTGTAAATTTCTTAGTTTGCTCTATACCATTTTCTTTTTATAGTTGCTAATGTGTACTGATAGGTTGAGGATGGAGTGAGGGCAGTGGAAAGGAAACACATGATGATAATGAAGGGGATAGAGATCATAAAGCTGTAAATTCAGAGCTAGAAGGAGCCTTAGAGACTATTACAGACAACCCCTTTTCCCTCCCCCCAGTTTTGCATGTGAAGAAACTGAAGTAAAGAGAGGCTTAGTGATTTTTACAGAAGGTCACAGAATTAGTAAGTATCTAAAGGGATAATACTTAGATCACCTAGGGATGATGAGTGATGCAGTTGTGTTCATGAAGTACATGTGATAATCCTTGTCACAGTTTGTCCAATTTGCTGAACACTAGTGAAGTCTTTGGGTACACGTTTGATTGGAAAGTATTGATCTAGACCACATCATTTAGTGAATGTGCAATTAGCTTGAAAATCCTACTCAAAGTGTTTATTACTTTATTACTGTCAACATGATGTGGCATGTATTCATATAATTCCAATAATTGGTTAAAGTAATGTTCAGAAGTACTTTGAAATGATAGTATTAGGCTGGCAATTAGTGAAGACACTATAGTACAGTGAGAAATAACACTGAATTTTTAGCGTCAAAGGATGTGGGTTTGGGTTCCAGTTTTACACTTGGTACCCATGTAGTTTTGTGAAAGGCCTGTGTGTGGGCTTTAATTTCCCATTTGTAAAATGAAATGGACTAGCTAGCCTCTGAGTTCCTTTCCAGTTCTAAATCTGATCTTATTCTTAACAAATGAGCTTTGCCAAACTTATGTTAGTTTCCCATCATATTTTTTTTGGTGTGAAAGTTACTTTAGTAGCTATTAATTAATCTTTGATGAGATATTAGGAAAGGAGTCGATCAGAGGACTTTAACTGAGCTTTATTCCTTTAGCAGTCTGTGGAGCTCCTTAGGGACACAGAGGACTGCACTACATTTTTTTGGAGTCTCCTTATAATCCTCCTATGAGTATCTTTGCTGGAATTCCCCCTTTTCTTTCTGCATTTATTTTAAGACCTAATTCAGTGTTTACCCTTTGATATCATCACACCTCTATCTTACTGAGCAGTAGTAGTCTGTGCAGTGTTAACATTTACTTGGAGAGTTGTTTTGCTGCTGCTCTTAAATTGTCCACCTGCCATATCTTAGCTTAGATGGCAGGAATGAGGTTTCCTTTTTTTGTTTGTTTGTTCATTTATTTCAGTCATGCCTGACTCTTCATGACTCCATTTGGAATTTTCTTAGCAAAGATGTTGGAATGGTTTGCCATTTCCTTCTTCAGGCCATTTTACAGATGAGGAAGCTGAGGCAAACAGGGTTAAGTGACTTGTCTAGGGTCACACAACTTGAGTGCCTGAAGCCAGATTTTAATTCAGTAAGATGAGTGAGTCTTCCTTACCCCAGGCCTGTCACTCTATCTACTGTGCTCCTACCTAGTGAGCTCCTAGGATTGGAGGATTCTCAGGTTGTTTGGTTGTCTAAGGAGGTGCAGACTTGTCTTGGTCAGAAAAAAAACACGTTAAAACTGATCAAGATTGAGGAGTAGGTTTCTGAGTGGCAGATACACATCCACCATCCACCTTGAGAAGACCCAGTTGAGGGGAGAGAGAAATTCAATAAACTTCATATAATGTTTATTGAAAATTTAGATCTTAAAAAATGTAGCTGTATCAGTTTAGAGTGATCTTTTACCCTTACCCTTTTGGGCTTGACCAGGACTAGAAGAGGTGGTGGCAATAGAGAGCGAGTCATGCAGCTGGAGCCAGAGGTGATGATATGCAGTCCCTATGCATAAAGTTCCTTGGTTATTATTACTTACTTAGGTAAATTTTTAATGCCACCATCCAGAGTATATTTTTCTTTTAATTAATATACTAGAGATTTATATCCTTTTGTCTTTAATTTGCCTGTGGGTACCACTCTTTCCATGATTTCAGTTGCAGGAGATATATACATACACATGTGTATACACACACACATGTACACACAGTCAAACATTTTCAAGGACTTGGAATATTTTGCCAAACTATAAAGGAATTGAGAGTACCAGTTTTATAAAAAAAAAAAAATGTTATAAATACATGATTTTGTGTTAGTACTATAGATTAATTCATTCAAATATTTATGTATCAAGAGAAAGATAGCACATTTTGATGTCCTGGACTCTCATCTCTTCTCCCTCTACACAACTTCACTTGGGGAATCTCCTCACCTCCCAGCATTTTAATTACCATTTCTATGTGATGATTCTCAGATCTACCTATCTTGCCCCAAACTCTTGGGTAACCTCAAATTTGCATCTCTATTTGCCTTTCAGATAAATTGAACTGGATGTCCAAGAGGCATCTTAAACACAATATATCCAAAGCAGACTTCATTATCTTTTCTCTAAACCCTTTCCTCCTCTTCCCTTCCCTGTTACTATGGCCAACACCATCCTCCTTATCCTTTAGGCTTGCAATCTAGTAGTCATCCTGGATTCCTCATTCTCTCCCATCCCCCATATCCAAACTATTGTCAGAGCCTGTCGATTTCATCTTTACATCTTTCAAATATGCCCCATTCTGTCCTCTGACACTGCCACCACTCTGGTGCAGGCCCTCATCAGGTCATGTCTTGATTCCCATGATAGCTTATTTTGTGGGTCTGTCTGCCTCAAGTCAATTTCCACTCTGATCCGTTCTCTATTCAGCCACTGAAGTGTTTTTTCCTAAATCACAAGTCTAATCATATTATCCTCCTCCTTTAATAAACTCCAGTGGCTTCCTTTTGCCTTCAGGAGCAGATATAAAATGCTCTGTATGTCATTCAGAGCCTTTCATAACCCAACCCCCATCATCCACTTTTCTAGTCTTCTAGCACTTTGCTCTTCAGTGCAGTCATACTCTTGATCCAATGACACAGGCCTCCTGGCTCTTCCAGGAATAAGGCATTCAATCTCTCAGATCTGGTGTTTTCTCTTATTGTCTCCCATACCTAAAACGTTCTCTGTCTTCTGCTCTGACTACTGACCTCTCTGGGTTCCTTTAAGTCCCAACTGAAAGCCCTTTCACAGGAAGCCTTTCCACCTCCTCTTAATTCCAGTGCTTTCCCTTTTCCAATTATTTATTTATATTGCCACTCCAAATGTTCATATGGACCATTTGTGCCTGATGTGTGGTAAAGCCTTCTAAGCTCACATTGGTCAGATCAGCCACAGTTAGACATACTGTACCTTGACTCTAATGTAGTGATGTCACTTTGGTCCTCTTTGACAATGAATGACATCAGCCACCTTGCTCTGTCTAGATTTGTTTGCATCTCCTCTCCCCTATTAGATTGTAAGGTCCTTAAGGGCAAGGATTTTTTTTTGTATCTCCTGTGCTTAGCACGTTGCCTGGCACACAGCAGGCTTTTAATAAATATTTATTGAATTGAATTGATTTAGGTGGTTCTCTCACTGGTTGAAAGGCAAGAAACTGTACCTCTAAGTGACCCCAAACAACTCTAAGATTACACGCTAAAGATAATTGTGGTTTCATTAGTAGAGGGAGTTTCTATACTAAGAATTTCCCTCTCCCCCCACCCCCCACTCCCCATTTTGTAAGGCATTGCTGTTAACTTGAAACATAATTCAACAACTTCCAGACATTTCCTGTTTTATTCTCTCAGGTAACCCTGTTTTTCCTTAAAGCCTATTTCTTTGGATGATTATAGTTATCTCTTCATAGTTTCAGATCTACACTCTAGTCTCTAGAAGCCCTCAACTTCAGGTTGAAACTATTTCTGACCTGTGTGCTGACTTAATGGGATACCCAAGACTGGACCAGAGAACCCCTTGCCTTAAATTTCTCCTTTCCTGGGCCTCTGACCATAGGCATTAAGCACACAGAGCCAAAAGTGCAATGGTCCTCAAGGAGCTCATGTTATGCTGTGGGAAGCAACATGCACATGCTTAAGGTACATACAGAACAAACACAAGATGATGGTTGGGAGGTGGGAGAGTCAGTGTGAGTCTCATGTGCAAAGTGGTGCTTAAGCTGAACTTTGAAGGGAACTAGGGAGTCTTAAGAAGTGAATGCGAGGAGGGTGTACATTCCAGAGACAAAGGACAGTCTGTGCAAAGGCAAGAAGACAGGCAACTGAATTGGAATGCTATTTCTGCAAAATTGTAGAGTACATGAGGGGAAATAGTGTGTTAGAAAACTGAAGATTAGATTCAGGTTGTGAGGAGTTTAAATGTCAGAGAAGTATAGATTTAATTTTAGAGATAATAGCTTGGGCAAGCAGGTGGCTCAATGCCATGCTTGAAATCAGGAAGACCTGAGTTCAAATTCAACCTCAGACACTTGCAAGTCACTTTTCTTCCTTTTCCTCATTTGTAAATTGAACTGGAGAAGGAAATGGCAAACTGTGCCTGTATTTTTGGCACGGAAATCCCAAATGGGGTCATGAAGAGTCGAATATGACTGAAAAGACTGAATGACAAAAACAAGACATTGTAGGGAATCGTTGGAGTTTCTTGGTTACTTCTCCACTTTAAGAATGTTACTTTGGCAGCTGTGTGACAGGAAAACCAGTTAGGAGGTTGTTATAGTAATCTAGGGGAAGAGTTGATGAAGATCTGAACTAGAGTTGTGACTTTAAGAGTGGAGAAAAGGAAGTAGGGGGTTGAGGTAGAATGAATAAGGTTTGGCAGTTCTTGAGCTCTGTTAAAAGCTTTGTGTGCTTCTTCCTTTTTCTTCTCTGGACAAGAATCTGTATAGTGTAGTATATACAGAGAGCTGGTCTGGGTTCAAATCTTAGATCTTAAGCATTTTGGCTCTATGTTCCTGGGAAGTCACTCTGTAAGTTGCAGAGAAAACATGACCTACATTGGTAGAGGGAGCTTCCTCACTAGGATTGAGGGATTAAATTAAATCCCAATTAAATAATAAGTCCAATTCCTATTTCTGTCTTCTCTAGAAATTCCTTAAACTGCTTTATCTTCCCAAAGACTCAAGTCTTTCTCAATTTAAGTTGTAGTTGTAACAGTCCTATCTTGGGATTTCCCATTTAAGGTGACTATAATCATCCCTGGGGGGTTTCCAGACATCATTCTTCTGTTGGATATGAAGGTCCTCAGTCTATTGTGATTTTTCTGGTGGGTGACTTTTTCCTTTATCCTATACCTCAGAACTCCTCTACCTTTGTTTTCAAAGTACCTTGAGCAGCCCTCAATTTAAGTGGAAGGTAAAGCCAGCTCAAGTAACCAGTGAATTTGAAATCTTAAGGGATCTGGAAGGGGCTTCCTATTTGCATCTTTTAGTTAGTTTCAACAAATGTTTATGAAACAGTTTTACACCATATAACATACTGCACAGAAGTCATAGCAAAGACTAAGACATGGTATTTGCCTTCATTGAACTGATAATCAAGTGTGTGTGTGTTTGTGTGTGTGTGCATATGTATATTATATGTAGATATAATATATATATAGTTCATTAGCTGCATGGTTGTCTGCATTGTGATGCAAGTCAGTCTAAAAGTAGTTTTTAAGTAGAAAAATGTTATGTTAATTTGTTGAGATATTGTTAGTAAGATAAATACAATTTTATTATATTTTCTTATTGGCCTTTGGACTAGATTTCTCTCCCTTCAGTGGCTGGGAATGAGCTTCCTCACACTAAGGAATAGCTTGATGCTGAAATGAAGGGGGTTCATTAAATGTTTACTCTCTTATCATATCAGCATAATAACTCACTTTTATATGTTACTTACATTAAGATCTACAAAATCCTTTCCCACAACAACCTTCTAAAATGTGTAGTAGAAATATTTTCATCCTCTATTGAATGAGGAGACAGAAGATCAGAGCAGTTAGACTTGTCAGTGATCATGTGGCTGGTTATATTGGAGCCCAGGTGGAAACTCAAGTCTCTTCACTTCATATTCATCATTATCTTTCTTGTTGGACATATAGCCTTCCCACTCAGGTATGTAATTTCATTAAAGGTTAATTAATATTATAATCAAGACTATACTTTCTCTTCAGGTTGAATTGATTTTGTTTTTCTAAGTTCTAAAAATCATTTTCCTGAACATTTCTTTTCCCAGTCTTTACTGTCATGAGTGATCTTCAATGTTTCCTTTTATTCTTATCTTTCAATAAAACGAGTGATGACACGTCAGTCCACACCCTTGTGAATTTGTTGCCTTTCTTTGAATAGCAGGCAAATCAAACACAAGGGGAGCTACTTTTGTTTACTTGTACTAATTTGATTAAACATCACTGTTAAAAAAGTTGGTTATTCTTTTTCCACCATGAGGCCTCCTACATTACAGTTTAAATTTTTTCTTTATCTCCATGTAACACTGGAAATATTAGGGGACCATCTTGGAGCTGATAGTCTTGTCTTTTCATCATAGTATTAGATTTCTTATTTAACCAGAATGGGCTCAGTTTAGCTTCCAGTCCTTAGAAGCAGTCGTATTACTGAAGATTGCTGTTTCCTTGTCGCTCACGGAATTTAAGACTTTAAAGATGGTCAGGTTCAGGGAGAGACCAGTGTGTGCTTTATTGTTCTTGCCTTTTCCTTCTTTCTCTTACTATTACCAGTCTCTGAACAATATATTTTTTCTATTAACATTAAAGGTAGGTCTGTTTAATATGTGCTGCTTCTTGAAAAGGCCTTCTAGGGTGAGGAGTTGAAGTCTAATACATAATGGATTAGATTAGGGATGTTTGGAGTAAACTCTATAGTGGCGGCCGCCCATCTCAGTTAATAAGGGCTGTGTTCCGATGCCTCTGGCCCTGTTTGCTCAGGCCACTCGTTGTTTGGCTGGCACACCTTCTTCCTTTCTTCCTCCCCTTCAGAATTGAAGGAAATTCTGCATTTCTTTATACAAAGTATTTGATTCTGTTCATCTTTCCAAATCCATTGTTACTTAATTTATAATTTTCATAGATTTTTTTTTTCTGGTTTTTGCAAAATTAAAGACTTACTGCCTCTTCAGGGTTGAGCAGTAGATTGTTGTATAAATATTAATAACATAAACTATAGCTAGAACCTTAATTTTGACTTCCATTTTCACACTAGATTCACTGTGACCACTTTCTCTCTGTCTGCCCATTGGGAGGTAGGGTGGGGAAGGGATCTGTTTCTATGGGTCAGTTTATTTTTGGCAAGTTAACTTTTACATTGGAGGTAAAGTATTTAACTGAATTTCTAAGAACTGGAATTCTTTGTGATATTTTAATCACAGCCCAAGTCAAGTTATGCTAGCTCATCTTTTGGAGGATGAAAAAGAAAAGATTTAATCCTATTTTCCTGGATTTGAACACTTATGAAATATCAACATGAATTTTATGAATAGTTACGACTGATCATTCTTTCATGTTTCTAGGACTATCTTGTTGAGTGTAATCTCCCTGCTTAATGAGCCCAACACTTTCTCTCCAGCCAATGTGGACGCTTCAGTTATGTTCAGGAAATGGAGGGACAGTAAAGGAAAAGATAAAGAATATGCTGAAATCATTAGGTAAGACCGTGTGTTTGTGCCCTTACTGTGTGCATTCATTCAAGGCTAAAAGTAGTTCGTGGACTGTGCACTTCCCCAGGGTTTCCTCTGGAGATATGGATGATATGCATGAAACTGATGATGATGATGATGGTGGTGATGATGGTAGCTCACATTGATATAGTGTCTCCCGGGTGCCCGGCACTGCACTGGAGCACTTTGTCATCATGATCTCATTTGATCCTCACAGCACCCCTGGGAGGTAGGCGCTGTTCTTCTTCTTCTGATGGTGCAGATGAAGAAACTGAGATAAACAGGTTAAGTGATTTTCCCAGGGTCACCGTCGATAAATGTCTGAGGTTGGATTTGAACTCGGATCTCCTGACTCCCAGCCTGGTGCTTAATCTACCGTGCCACCTAGCGGTTAGCACAAGATTAAATTTTAACTGTCACTCCAGAGGTTTTATACTCACAGTCTGATGAGGTTCTCGTTAGAGAGCTCTTGGAAATTTTATTTCTTTTTCATTACCTCCCCTAGTGCTGAGTAACTGATTTTTTTTATCTCCTTCAGCAATTGGTCAGCTTGTATACTTGAATCGTGTTAGCAGAGTTTCAGCATCTTCATTCTTTTACTAAAAAAAAAATAGTGTCCCAGAATGACAATCAAGGGTTCATTTCTTAATATCTGGTTTGGTTTTGTTTTTTAATAAAATCATTTAAAATACCCAAGAGTATAAGCAAAAGATTTTAGGGCCATCCTAATACTCTCTGAAAAAGGTCCCGAAGCACATATGGAAGGTTATGGTCATATCGAAGCCTTTAAATAGGTATATTTTTATTCTCAGTCTGAACAAATTCTTTGGGGTAATGAGTTGAATAAACGTTCTTCTTAGTGTATATTTCTTTCATGGCATAGTGAAAGAACTCAGGCCTAGGAATCAGGAGACTGGGATTTTAAATCCCAGCTCTGCCACTAATTAGTCAATGTGACCTTATTCAAATCACTTAATGATTTTCCCTGTAAAAATAAGAGAGCTGAACTGAATGATCTCTTCCATTTTTAAAATTATGTGATTCAAGTTTTTCAAACCTTCAGGGGATATTCTGTTGTATTTATATTCTAGAATTTGAGAAGTAAATCTATTCACTCTAGTTGCGCAATTACCAATTTTATAAACTTCAATCCCATTTTCTCCAGGTTTTCAGCTTTGCAGACCTAAAATCCGCACCCCTAGTATGCCTACACTAGTTGGCCCCACTTTAATTTTCTTCCTTTGGTCTTAGCTCCATGTCAGCCATCTGCTACTTGCTACTTGCAGTAGCAATAGATAGCTTTGCACCATCATTTTCTACAGGGGGATGCTAGTGCTCGTTGCTTAGTTCTCAGTACACTTCTCGATGTGGTCAGGGTTTATTTTGTTGGTGTTTTTGGTGTGACATCAGCACATCTTATTGCTTGGAGGAGGTAACAAACCATAACTCGCTGTCATCACTGGCAGCAAACATTGACTAAGCACCTACTTTTTCAGGGCACTGTGCAGGGTGTTCCAGATAAGTTTTTTGCCCTTTGAGTTCTCACAGTTCGATTGATGGAGATATAGGATGTCTATATATAGAAAAAAAACAGTGGAATGAAAGAGATGAATAACTGTATAATATAACTTATTTTGGGGGTGGGACCTTATTTTAAGATTACTGCTTTACACTACAAATGCTACAGGAATTCAGAGAAGGGAATAATTCCTGAGGGAAAGGGCAGTCGATGGACTGTACCAAAAAGAGGTGGCGCTTGAGCTGGGCTAGCAGGGGAGGAAAGACAAAAGTGAGATGATGAGGAAGAGTATTTCTGGTGGGGTGGGAGTGGGGGATGGAAAGAGGAAGACTACATGATCAGAGATGGGGAGGCAGTGGGACACACTATGTTCAGTAAATAGTGAGTAGGTCACATTGGCAGGAAAACCCGTTTTATTTATTTAATGGAGTACCAATTAAGTGGATAATGTGCCAGATTTTGAAGGATCTTGAATTCTAAGTAAAAGTATTTGGATCTTATTCTGTAGGTGAGGAATGAGGAACCCCTGAAAGACTTGGGTTCCTTTTTGGGGGCACGTGATAGCTTGGAGTCCATCGTCCTGTAAGAGTGTAATTTATACTCATCTACTGCTTCTGTTCCCTCACATCAAAAGATCTCGCAGTAGTTTATGCCTATCACCTTGACGTTTTACTCTCAGAAAAGTTTAATCTTATCCAAACACTTAGTGCTTTAATTCTGGCCTCAGTTTCCTGGGGATCCTGACTTTATATTTCTTTACCTAGAGGAGTACCTATTTGCCCATATTCTGTTTCTTGTCTCTACGTCAGTTTTCTGTCATGTTTCCCCTGTCCTATAGTGACTTGGATTGTAACAATTTCTTTGATTTTCATCTCTGAAAATGATGACTTGGTTTTAAAAACAAATAATAATAAATCAATCCTCCTTAGGGTTTTGGCAAAGTAAAAGGAGCTCTTGAATATTCCTTTATAAAAGAATGTCTTAATTTAAATCTAGTCTTTACTGCTGCTAAACTAAGCCCACTTAATTAAATTCAAGAGAATTTTTTTTATGTGCCTGTTCCATGCCAGGTGCTGGGGATCATAATGCAAACGTTGGGGAAATAAGTAGGTTTGGTGGTAGCAAAGCAGCCTCATGCGCTTGCTTGATCTGCTGGTTGGAGCTTTCTGCATTGGTGCCTTTGGAAGCATCACGTGGTTGGAGCTTGGAGGCCCATCTCTTTCTTGTTCTTGGGGGAAATGGACATGGACTGCAAGGTCCCAAGGCAGACAGAGACCCAGCATTTACTATTCTGTTTTCTTCCTTTCAGGAAACAAGTTTTGGCCACTAAGGCTGAAGCAGAGAAGGATGGCGTGAAGGTCCCCACGACACTGGCTGAGTACTGCATCAAAACTAAAGTGCCTTCCAATGACAACAGTTCGGATTTACTTTATGACGACTTGTACGATGATGACATTGATGATGAAGATGAGGAGGAAGAAGATGCCGACTGTTATGATGATGATGATTCTGGGAATGAGGAGTCGTGACCTGCTCCCTCTGTGCCCCCTGTACTGCCCAGCCATCTCAGGCCAAAGGGAGCAGCGGTAACTCAGCAGTCCGGTGGCAAAAACCATACACAGGGGGTGGGGGAAACAAGCGTGTCTACTGCTGTCTCCTGTTGTGTGGATCTCAGTTTGCTCCTTTTTATGGACCTCTCACCGGAGAGGAAGTAACCCTCCACAGAATGTTTGAATTCTTGCATTCTTTATCCTTCCATCACTGTATTACGATTCCTTTTTTAAAACAAAACCTGAAACTCCCTTCTCACTTCATCTCTACAAAGTGTTCACAGAGAAACACGTTTGGTCTGTGTTTAGATTCTTGAAGAATTAAATACAGTCTCTCATCAAGACGTTTAATGTATTTAAAGCTGGGAACCCATCAGAAGTCGGGTCTTTGGGAGTTCACAAGTGCTGCATATACTGGGTGGCAAAAGAAAAATTGGAAAACAAAAAAACCAACCCCACAAAACCTTTAAAAAAAAAAGAAGCAAATTTGCCAAGGTTCTGGCTGCTCCATTTATGACATTAGTGTGTGCACATCGCATTTAACCTTGTGGTGGTGAATTTTGTTTTCTCCTTTTTTAAGGTGTGAGGCAGATGATGTAAGCAGCTGTGTGCTGAGCTGGAGGAAATGTGTTACTGAAAGGCACAGTACTACTTTTCAGCCTCTCTGAAACAATCTTAATATTGAGACCTCAGCTATACTGGGGTGGAGAGAAAAATCAGATTTTTAAAAAATTGATTGGGATCTAATGCCTGAATAAATATTCATACTTTACATAGAACTGAGCACTTGGTTGCTATTTATTTTTTAAGGCAGGGGTTTTTTTGTGGGATTTTTTTGGTGGTGAGAAGGAAGGGTTTAAAAAAAAAAAATCACTATGCCATTTGTGAAGATGCTGCTGGGGGGAAGATAGCTCCTGCTGATGGCCACCACCAGGAGGGGAAATAGGTTTCAGTGGATTTAAAACAAGTCCCTTCCCCACAGGGAACAATCTTATGCTACCTGATGGGTCTGTCTGTGTTTGGGTCTTTTAAAATAGCCGGTGTTATTCAGCCAGTATTAGTCCCAGGAGCATGTCCAGTGTTCTGGTTTTGGTATTTCCATTAAGCTACTACACCCTATAGTGATAAATGTGGATGTGAGTGAGTAGTGACCTGTTACTGCTTTCTTCATTGAATGTAATCTGAACTGATAAATTTTCTTCTTGTTAAATCTCCTCTGTCATAGTAAAAGTCCTGTACTGCTGGCTGGATAGCTCCAGAGGCAGACCTGAGTAGCACGCCCGGAGGGAGCAGGTGGCCCAGGAAGGAAGACCTTACTTAGCCACAGGCAGTAGATGAGCCACGTGGAGTCTGTGTCGGACTTGAAACACCACCTACAGTAGAGTTCCCTTCTCTGCTTTAGGGAAATTGGTGGGAAGGTGGGGGACCTCCCTTGATAAACTTTGTCCTGGAAATCACTGCTCTTAATTTTTCCAGACCGACAGGTGGGGGTCCTGGCAGCCTTTGACAGCTAGCAATTTCAGAATTTTAGAGTTTCTATCAGGACAGAAGTTCATATATTCCTTCCATAGCAGAGGAAGGGGCGAGAGCAGTGGAGAAAGACCCTAGAATGCTAAAGGTTTCACATCAAGTGAGGGAATAAAGGGAGCGCTGACCAGAGTCCTATTTTGGATGCATCTCTTCATTAGTTCTTTTACTTAGCACTACCCTTCTGGAATGTTCTTCTGTAAGAAAATCCTAGCTGCATCCCAGGGATCCTGTAGTGGTGAGGGATTAAGAGTTAATAATGCACTCTTACTTAACTTCCCTTCCTTTCTGATCTCAGGGTTTTCATTAGCTCTTCAATTTCTTGCTTTTTTGCTTAGCCCTGGGCTAATCATCTTTGATCCTAAAACCAGCAAGGAGCTGGTTCCATCTCCTGAGGGGTGGGTTGGGGACAAGTTCTTTTAAAATAGAAATTGAGGAGAATTTGCTGGGCCCTGTGCCAGCACTTGCTGCTAGCCACCCCTCATTAAACATCTTTCTAACGCCTGGGCTTTTAACTCCCTTGTTATTGACTTAAGGATGACTTCAGGGACCCTTAATTTATCTGAACTTGTCCCTGTGACATCCTCCTCCAGTGCCCAGCAGCCAAGAGTCAAAAGTGGCCCAGTTTTGTTATTTCTAGTAAGTCCCCAGGGATTTTGTATCCCTTGCTGCTGAGAAATCTCCTACATGCCAGTCTTGGCTCCTTTTTATTTCAGAGTTGCTGCTGAGCCCTGGCTGAGGCTGTATCCATCTTTCTAAGATCTATCAGCCTCTGTTGCATGTTGACTCAGGGAGCCAGAGATGGAAGGTAGAAAATGTAGGTGGAGCTTCTGGCTTAGTCTTTTGGTGTGTTACATATTGAGTGTGTGGCTACTATCTAATAAGATTGTGTTCAAGAAACATATCTGGGGTGTATTAGCTTGTAAGAAACCGTAGGCATTCATAGGACAGTCTGACTCTGAGAACCGTCCCAGGGACTTCTCTGAGAATACATCAGATTAACTGGCGTTGGTGGCAGCCTATGCTGTCTGTGGGGAAGTGGCCAAGTGTGGTTCATGTTTCCTATTTCCCTTTTGTGGAGGTTAAGGGGAGGTGGTTCAAGGGCCAGAGGTTCAGGCCAGATCATTGTGGTAGTAGCCGTACCAATGACTTGGTTTGAAATGTGGATGCTGCATCCTTCAGGATCTGCTTCCCTTTGTACTATGAGAGACCTTACTGTATGATCTCCAGTGACTTGTATATTCAGGCTTGGTGGTAGAAGATGCATTATCAGGATTCTTTTGTTGGTTCCCCCTGCCCCTCTGCTTTATTTTAAAAACATTTCCAGTTTTTTCCCCCATTTGACTAATCATTTCCTCTGTTACACCCAAGTGTCATTTACTTGTTTACTTGCTGGTTTCTGTTGTTTTGGAGACACACAAACAAAGTAAGACTATAAAATATCTAAGAAATTGAGGGGAAAAAAGTTTACCTTAACTATAATATTCTTGCTTTTCTTACCCCACCCTCCTTCCCATCCTGATGAACAAGGTTTACATTTATTATTAAAACAAGATTCAGATGCAACTTTCAACTGTTCTGAAACCAGCAGGATGCACTAGACTTCTTAGTAAATTTCACAGCTAAAATTCTAGATGTTTTTCCTCTTTTCTTCAGTATTATAAGTTACCAGAAAGGATTAACTGATGCATTTTGTGTTGTCCTCCCCATTAGTAGTTTATTTTTGTCTTTTCTGCACATCTGTCTACTAATAAAATGTGAAATAAAATATAATACCTGTATTGTTACTTCCCCATGGAATGATCCGCTTTTTTCCCCGTGGGTTAAAACATCTTAAAAGTTCTCAACATCTCCGTTGTTTTCCTTTGAGTCTGTGCACCTGGGTATTTGCTGTAAAGTTACTTCATGGAATGTTGGTGTGTCACTGTGATTTCCTAGAGAAACCAGCCCTCACCTTCGAGCTAAGGGTGAGCCCAAGCAACAGACATGACTGCCTGGGAAATCACCATACCTTGACATGTTCAAGCTTGGTATTTTAAGGAAACAATTTTGCTTTCTTTTCCACTACCCTTCCCTTCTTTATAGATATTAAAGCTTATGGGCATGCCCTGGAAATAGCTGGAGTCAAGAAATATTTATTATGAAACTAAAAACTACTGAGAAACTAAGAACACTGGTGTTGCTGGGGGGTGGGGTGGGCTAGGGGTGGTAGTTGAAGGATGTAACATTGTGTTTGCTATTTTGGTGTATAATTTATTCACTGGCTCCAACAGTGAATGTACCTGTCAATAAATTGTGGGTTTGGATGAGGAAGAGGCACTAGTTCTGTTACAACAGTTATGTTTTAAATGTTGCATGATATTTCCCTTACCCCTGATATTAGCCACGGCAAGCATGGACAGTGTCTTATGGACATGCTTTCCAACAGTTCACCCCTCCATTTTTTTTTTTTTTTTTTTGCCTCCTCTTGCCCACTTCCAGTGTGTGAGAGAACCTTCTGAAACTAGGTAAGATGGAGAGGCAGGATTGGGATCATTGGATTCTGCAAGTGAGGCAGCCTGTGAAACATTCTCATTTCTCTCATCAACCAAAAAGTTTCCCTAGGAGTTTAGAAAAGGGCATTATAGGTTTTGGAATCTTAACGAAACACTAAACCCAGAATGTATGTAGCTCATTTTTAGGTGGGAATTAGGCTGAGATAATTATATTCTAATATTACCTCTTATGGGCAGTACATTCTCATTTCCTCTAGAAGACACTTTAGAAGCTGCATTCAGATGAAGATTTTTTTGAAGATAACTCAGAATAAAAAGGAATATTTTCTTTAGAATAACAAGTTAATATGTCTGAATTCTAGGAAAACACAGCCCCTGGAATATTCATTTGCCTGATTTTCTTTGCATTGGTTTTTTTTTTTTCAAAGAAGATCTATATTGAGTCACAGATATCTTCTATATTCTAATTTCAGGACTTTTGCCTTTCTTAGTGCTTATACTCCAGGCAAGTTTCTGTTGCCTTTGTACACTGGGTCTCAGCTGATTTCTGATAGTGTTCTCTTCAGTTTTTGCCAGATTAACCTTTGACCCCATCCAAAGGTCACTCTTCCTTATCTACCAAGCAGTGTGAAGGACTATGTTTAACTTGTATTGAAGCAAGTGAAAACCAAGGCAAAGTTCTCTTCCTAGGGCTTTTAAATCTTTTAAAAGTTTGTCAACCTATAAACTAGCAGGGAAAGGAAGAGGGGAAAAGTTCTATCACCTTTCTACTGCTCCCAGCTCATTCCATCAAATCTGTTGTTGCATCACATTAGCTTAGGTCCAAAATGAACTAGGATTTAGGTTCACATTTTGATTACTAGGCTCATTGCATTTAAATAATGTCTGGCTCATTACTATGATTGTTGGGTAATAAGTAATGTTCAATTTATTTGTCTGGTATAAACCATACTTTATATCTCATTACAACTACAAATTCTAATTAAGATGTTCTATCAGACGTACAACCTCATTCCCTCATGGTGAGCCACCATGTTTTACTGTTTTTTTTTTTTTTTTAAAAACTTTTATTCCACATCCTCCTGGTCAAAAATTGTTAAAGGTGATAACAGGCCAGAACAAACGGCACGCCAAGGGCAACCTCGTCTCCTGGAGGCAGTCACAGGTGCCACAGGGAGCATGGCTGCACTTGTTTGGCCTGAAGCTGTCACCTGACAGACATGGGCTTCTGTGATGGCTTTAGAATCAATACAAAAGCCCATGGTCCCCGAAGTATCTCTACCACCCTAGTCACACTGCCTGAAACTCTGCTATTTGCATTTTATTTGTGGCTTAAGTACTGCATGATTGAGGCTCATTTTTCAAAGCAAGGCAGGAACAACCTGCATGTGAAGAATTCAAAATTTTGGACTTTCTTAAAATATTTGTACTTCATTTTCTCAGCCCAGTTTTTTAAAAGGGTAATTTTTATATTTCAAAATTCCTTTTTACATCAATTATTTCTAAGTTACTACTCCCCTCTAACTATGTAATTTTATGTATTTTATGCATTTGAAAACATTGAGAAAAAGAGTCCATGACAAAGAGATTTAAGAACCCCCAATCTTGTCTAACCTATATTAACAAATGAATAAAGTTTAGGGATTGACTTGCCCCCTAAAAGTTAGGAGGCACCTAATTTTGATTGTCCTGCTTCCAGATCAGTTATTGAACTAAGAACTGATATAAGACAAAAATACAATTCAGAATTGATTAAATGTCCAGACTCAGTAGTTACTGATGGTTGGATGTCAACAATCGTAGTCTATAGTGGAGGATCAGTTGTCTCGGCTTGCTCCTAAAATGGTTTTTTTTTTTTTTAAATCAGTGAATTGGAGAAAAGGATAGATGGTATATACTCATCAGATCTACAGATGAGAAGAAACCTACTGGATGACAAGATCCAAAATGATCTTGACATCAGGCTTAGTACTGGGACAAACCCAATAAAATGAAATTCGGTAAATTTAGTTTTACATGTTTTAGTGCCAAAATTGTCAGCTTCACAAGTTGTGGGGGATGTATGCACGGTGAGTTCTCAGCACGTTTTTGTGCATTTGTTTTCCCTGTCCAAGTTTACAGTGTCATTTGGAACATATCACCACTAATGGCATCTTGGGCCGTGCTGAGAAACGCAGGCATCAGAATATCCTCTTGTTATGGTGGGGAAGCTGACAGTCCCACAGCATGGATGCCACATTTTAAGACATAGATAAGCAAACCTTAGGCAACAACAGGCTGGTGAGGGTACTTGAGGTCACGTGGTAGGATCAGTTGAAAGAACTTGGCATGAAGCCAAGCAAAGAAAGACGTGGGATATGGCAGTCGGCAAATATTTGAAAAGCTGTCGTTAGTAAGGTTTAAATTTGTTGCTTTATCTGTAGAGGGCAGATCCAAAAGCAATGTGGGAAAGTTGCAAATGGACCAGCTGAGGTTCCCCAGTTTTTGGAGGTCTTCAGGCAGAGGTGGTGCTGCCAAGTACGTGGAAATTGCTTTTTGGTATGGGTTGGACTAGATGGCTACATAAGTTACTAACAATTTGCATTTTTTTGTGACTTGACTGTAAAATTTTGTCATTCCTCCAGTTTTTTTTTTTGCTTCCTGAATGTCTCATTAGCACTTAAAATGTAACATCTAAGCTCAACAAGGTTCAATTTTTGTCATCACCTAAGCATCTGGACTTTCTCCACAAGTAGTTCTACTCATATTCATTCTGTGAACTACTTTCTTTTCCACACCTTTAGCAACTACCCAAATCTTTTCATGCCTTCCCTCTACCATCTTTCCTAAACACTGCCACCAAATTTATGTAATACATCAAAAAAGGTGGGAGGGGGGGATGGGGGGACTGGGTGCAGGTACCTCCTCTGCATTCTGGCTTCATTCATTTTACATATGGAACAAAGTAGATTTTTCTTGACATCAATTCCTTAACAGTTCCATGCTGGCACCTTTCTGGTGTCATCTCACTTAACAATTCTTCCAACTTTCCCCCTTCTTATGTGCCCTTGACAAATATCCCATTTATAGGCGCTTATAACCTAAGCAGTCCGAGGGGCTAAAAGGCAGCTGTTTCTTCTCTTGAGGTTTGCTCATCTCGAGGCAAGGCAATACTGGTTGAGAATTGGAGCTAAGTGGAGTGAAACCTGTTTGATTCCCAGAGATTGTTTTGGGTAAACTGGTCCTGTCTCTTTCATCCAACCCTGAGATACAAATAAAGGAATGCCTCCTATTGTGAGGTGGAGCTGATGTCCTACATTAATGTGGGAGTGGGAATACCAGACTCAGAAGAAGCTTCTCAAATTACTCTCAGAGAATTCAGGGGCCAGAAGCCCTTTACCCTCAGTTCTGTGCCATATGACCCAGTCAAACGACAACATCCAGAAGACATCTGTACTCTTAGAACTTTATTATGTGGAGTTTGGGCTAAAAAGAAATGAAACTTCTCAAACAGTTACCCAATTGGTGTGGGACAGTAGGAACAAAGCCTGTGTTCCTCTTGGGTTGGAGGGGGTTTTTCTTTAGGGAGGGTGGGGGTGTAGTTGGCCTTATTTTGTGGGCATGGGCCAAGTATAGGAGTGGGGACAGAGACAGTTCAGAAACTATTATGGGCTAAGGCCCTGATGGTAAAAAAAAAAATAAAAATTAAGTTCTTGGAGGGTGGGGCCTCGCCTTCACAGACACGAGACCCATGTCCGATTTCACCTTAGGGAGGGGATAGGACACTTCTGCTGTCATCCGGCCAGAGTGAACTCGCCAACAGGCTGGGGGAAGAGATGCAATGGGACAAATGACAGAATGGTGGCTTTGAAACAAAAAAAGTTACAGCAAAACCAACACAGGGAATGAAAACTCAATGGCATGGGGGAGGGGGGGGTGGTGGAAGGGGGAAGACAAAAACAAAGACAAAAAAACTTGATTCTTCATGTGTACCAGCCCTTCCAAACCTGAACTGCCGTGGCTGAGGGCCCCATCCCTTTCCCCCTCCTCCCACTCCCCTCCCATGCCCCTGTCAGAGCAAGTGGGACAGAGTGGAAGCCCAGAGAGTTGGGGTCAAAGGAGAGGCACGGGGGAAGGGGAGGATCCTCTTTCCCGACGGAGAGCACACAGAGCTGCAGGCTGTGGACACCACAAGTGTGTAGGCTTCTATGACATTTACAAATACATACATAAATACATTACATACAACAGTGAATCAGGGGCAAGCAGAAAGATGCTCCCCTCAGAAGGACTCTTGGCTGAGACAGTTACTGTTTCTCTGCAAGTATTCTTCTAATAAAATGCCGGTCTCCAAGAATGGGTCTCTGTGTGTCGGTTCTCCTCTCAGGTCCAGTGTCTTCCCCCTCCCCCCCAGGGGGCTCAGTTTGTCCAGTATGGAGAACTGCCATAGGTAGGTTTGGTGGCCTGAGACTTTGGCTGCAGGGTACTGGGTTGGCTACGCTGGCCAGAGCCACCCTGAAAAGTGAGGGCCCCAGATTGTGAGGGCCTAATCAGTCACCTGCCCCAGAGGCAGGAGTCCCACAATCCTTTTGATCCCCAGCCCAATCTATGCCCCACCCCCACCCCCCAGTCAGTAACTGGTTGATCACTTTTGGGGATCCTGGGAAGGGAGGGAGATATAGGAATCCTAGGATCTAAGGATTGACTCACCTGCCCATCCTGCTGGAGGTGGTGATGTAGCATCTGGGAATGGGGCTGCTGGTGGGCAGGCAGGATATGCAGGAACGGGGCTGGGGCATAACCCGGGGCGGCACCAGGGGTCAGTGGGCCTGTGGAAGCCAGGGCTGAGGGCAGGTTGAATGGTGGTGGGGTGCCCGCGTGGAATCCCTGTTTGTCAAACGTCTGCAAGGTGGACAGGGAGGGGGAGGGTGATACATCTAAGAAGAGGAGCGCTGGGAAGTTCAGAGCTTCCCACGACACAGCGCTCCACTGCCTCTTCAGGTTGGTTCTTCCTCACCTAAATGGAACGGGGCTTTGGAGATCACTTAGCCCAGTCCCTCATTTTACCTTTGAGGAAACTGAGTCAAGAAAAGGGAATATGCTTAAAGCTGTGAGCAGCAATGCCAAGGTCACCCTGCAGGGCACAGGGGCCTCCGTGTTTTCCATGGCTATACCAGGCTTCTTGAGCACAAAAAGAAAGTGTGGGGAATTGGGGATAGGTAGAGAGGGGCCTAGGCATAAAGTTCAACTTCCCCCTCCTTCCTGCAACTCACCTGAGTCTTGTTGTACACGGAACCAGCTATGTCAGGCACACCTGTATTACTTGAGGTCACTGACACCCCTGTGAAATAAACAGCAGCTGTTCCCCCAAGGAGACCCAGGAGAGGTCTCCCTAGGGCAGTACTTCCTGCTCCAATGCCAGAGTAAGGGCCAAAAAGATGGTGCTGTAAGGCTTAGAAGATTCTGGGAGCTTGGTCAGAGCTATAGATGGTCCCTATCCAGTATTAACAGTGACTGAAGTGAATTTAGTAAATAAAAATGAACCCCACCTCACCAAAAAAAAAAAACCAAACCACTCAAAGAAAAACCCACAAAAAGAACTCTAGGTAGATTGAACAGCTGCTGAGAAACTGCCAGTGCAATACAGGGTACTCTGCATAGCTTGAGGGTAAAGGAGTAAGAAAAGGGGTTAAGGTCAAGGGCACTACCTTTCCCAGGTCCTGAACCAGCAGACTTGTTTTGTGCTGGTGACGAACCACTATAGGCTCCTTTGCTGTAATCTCCAGCTGCTGTCCCTTGGGTCAAGTCATCGTAACCTGCCAGGCATTGTGAATGGTGAGCACAGCAGGCTTGAGAGGAACCCCAGTCCCAAGCTTTCCTTGGCCTTGCACCCTCACCTGCTGCATAGCTGTGTTGGCCATAACCGCTGGCCTGCTGAAAGGGGGCGGTGGCGGTGTTCAGATTCACACCATGCTGTTTAGCTGAAGCAGGAGGGACCTGAAGGGGCAGGGAGACACAATTCTGGGGCAAGAAGATAACCAGAAACACCTACAAGTTTTCTCTCTCCATGCCTTCCCAAAGACAGGCCTTCCAACATGATACTTAGGTGATTATCCCCTTTCAGGAAACCTGATTGACTTATCAACCTTCGAAACTGCTCTTCTTTGTCCCCAAGACAGTAACATCCTCTGCAAGTATGAGACAGAATAATGTATTTGCTGAAAAGGACTTTTCTAAGGTGGGGCCCACCTGTGAGACACAAAGATGGTCTTATACAAATTAAAATAACTGCTTCCAAAAGGGGTAAGGAATGAGTTTCCTAGTGGTGTTGGGGATGCTGAAGTGATATTCTAGCTACTGAAAGTGGCAGTGGGTGAAGCGAACCACAAAGAGCAAGGATTCAATACACACCCTAGAGAAACTGATCAAATTCTATTTCCACTAAGGTGATAAAGCTCTGGGAGGGAAAACCAAACCCAAACCAAGGAGTACCAGCAAAAGGTGGTTTCTTGACTGCCATTCTTTGGTTAAGAATGGCTACTGGGGAAGCAGAGAGCCAAAGTAGCTTAGTCACTCTGGAGTCAAGAATTAGAATGAACCTTGTGTTGTGTCACCTAGTTCAACACAGGAAGACCGTCCAAAATAACCCAACTCCACTTTTGGATAATTAGCTGTCATTAGGGATCAGAAGCTTTCCTCAAGACTACTAACCGTTGCTTCTGGCACAGCCTTTTGCGTGGTTGAAAGCTGTTTTTTTTTTTTGTCCCCAAATGTCCACCCACATACTCACAAACATGGTTGGCCCATACTGGAAGGCGCTGGGTACACCGGCGTAGTAGGGGAGGCCAGTGTAGCTGTAGCCAGGAGGCAGCGTGGGGTTGAGAAAGGGCTGTTGAGCTGTGTGGTGGGTCTGAGATTGGTTCTGCTGAGTGGTGGTGGGAGCAGGGGATGCAGAATCTCCACGGCCAAACTTAGTTACATCACCTGCAGGGGGAAGGCAGCAGGTCCAAGGGCTGACCTCTTCTACCCTGTAGGAAGCAGTCCCAGCTGAGCAGGAGACAAGGCGGGACATCCAAGGGCATGAAGACAGGATCCAGACCTCTCTCCCACCTAGCTCAGTGCTGGCCCTGTTCTGACCACTCTCTTCCCTCTCAAGAGAGCAAGAGAGGACACAGAAGGACTCTGTCACTGGCCCAATGGAAGAATATACAACAGGAAATGGGATATAGAGGAAAACTGGCAGTCACTGCAGCTGTCAACCTTCCTCTTCTCTAACTCAGAGAGCAGAAAGGCTTGGCTCTCTTGCAAATGCACCATATGATCCTACGATCATATAGCCCAGATACTTCTACAGGGGAAGCCTAGGGCCCAGACTGCTAAAGTGAGTTATCCAAAGTCACAAAGGGATCCAAACCCAGAAAATCCAGCGCTCTTTTTATTACACTGTAGCTGAAAGTAAAAGTTATTAGGGATGGTCCCCTTCACAAGACAGACAAGCAAAGATCTTAGATACAACTGCTTTGTGGACAGTCACAATGTTACCTACAAAGAAAAGATGGGCAAAGTGGATTCTCTAGTTTACCCAAACCCTAAGTTTCTGGATGGGTACCACAAGCCTCAAGCTGGCCCTGGAGCAGGGATGGGAGAGAAAAATCCAATCCTAGTCACATCTTCCCCGAAAAGGCACAAACCTGAGTATGGGTTATTAGCAAGGCTCCCATCTCTGCCGGTGAGGGTCGCAGGAGCAGGGAATGTAATTCCATAATAATCCTGGAAGAGACACCCCCAAACAACTTGATCAACTCCAAACCACCACAGGAGAACACAAACCCCCAGCAGGCAAAGGCACACGGCAGCACCAGAACGCACAGCGATTCCAACACATCTGGGACAGGGTTGGGGGAGGGGAGAGGGATTTCAGGGGGAAGGACAGACAGACAGCCCAGGCATGGTCAGAGTCAGAGGGGACCTGGCCAGGATGCCTAGGTACCCAATCCCACACACTCCGGTTTCGTACCTTAACTGGTCAGCTGCGAATGCTACAAGGCCTAAAAAATGCTACTCTTTCCTCAATCAAAGACTCAGAATAGCAGCTAAAAAAGTTGATTGAACAGTACAAACCTGAAAAGGAGTCATCAGTAGAGGAGGTGCCTAAAGGGTTAAAAAGGGGACAGCCAAAAATCAGGGGGGAGGTATGTGAGGGTCGGGCTGGGAGGGCAGACTCCCCCCAGTGCTAGCATTAAAGGAAATGACAGGCTTTGGTGCTTGTCTGCAATCAGCAACATGACAGACAACCATAACACCCACCACCCTGGGGCTGGGGCCTGACACCTGCAGAGCGTAGAAGGCAGACGTGGAGAGGGCAGTGATTCTGCGGATGCGGAGCAGGGGCAGGGAACAGCAAAGCTCAGCCAGTTCCTGCCTGGCCCTCCCTCCACCCCCCCCCACCCCCTCCCCCAGGGGCTGGGACAGAAGAAATGTCTTGGGCCATGTGACTGCTGCCCCATCCTTCCCGCCCTCCCACAGACCACAGCCTGCCCCTGGGGCCAGCAGCAATGCAGCCACCACGTGCTTCGGACTGAGTTGAAGGCACTCTGGATGAAGGGTCATGAAGAGCTGGCTAGAAGACTTCAATCTCTTATCCTTAAGGTTTATAACATGTTAACCAATGTTACCCATCGATGGAGCCTATGCTCTGGAGAATGCAAAAGGAATTTTAAGCAAGTAGCTATGGAAGTGAATCACCTTCCTGGGAAAAGGATCACAGAGGGTCACCCTTCTCCTGGGCTGGGTTTTTCTGGCAGGGAGGACCCACCCAGTAATGCAAAAACTGACCCAGACCCCACAGAATACAGGCAGAAGCGAGCTGCCAAAGCCACCCAGTGTGGCCGCACAGCACAATAAATAGTAACGTAACTCACATCTGTATAGCGCTTTATGGTTCGCAAAGTCTTCCTCACAACAACCCTGTGAGGTAGGTGGTGCAAGTGTTATCACCATTTTACAGATGAAGAAACTGAGGCTCAGAAGTGACTTGCCCAAAGTGGCAGAACTAGGAAATGGCAAAGCCAGGACCTGAACCCGGGCCTTCTGACTCCCGAGTCAGTACTCCTCTTACTACATCAGGCCACCTCTCTTACCCTTGGCTTGTTGGAGGGTGACTCCAACCCCACCGGCTAGTGCACACAAATCACTGCTCTCATCTAATTTTACTTAGCTGTGTCTAGAAAGAAAAGACAGGAACTTGGGGAAACAACAGCCTTCCTCTTTTTCTCCCGGGCAGCGAGCAGGCATAACCAACTAGGAACTCAAGTGTCTCCTTTGGGGAAGGGTCGTGAGAGCTGGCATTCAATACTCATCTTGGAGCCGCGGAGAGGCCTCCCTGAAGGTGCTACCTCCCACGGGGCCGTGGCTCATGCTAGTAAAAGGCTGAAGACACATGAATTCCGTTTTGAGCCACCCCAAGTTACTGAGCCTGAATAAATCTGGCCTTAAGGCTTGTCCAGAATGTGTTACCTGCACTAATGAGCTTGCTCCAGGTTTTCTGAGAACAGAAGAGGTTTCCTTGCTTCTTCAGAACTTTTCCTAAACGCTATGGAGGAACATGTTCCGTATTCAAAAAATGCCTGGTTATTCTGCCACACAGTCTGATCTCTGAAAAAAGGGGGCCTCAAAATTCCATAGATTAAAAATGACCAAACAAAAATGAAAATGAGAGAGCTCTTTAAATGCAAAGAATAGGGAAAAGATAAATATAAACTGAGTCTTGTTTTTCATTATAGACAATCGCTGGGCAGGTCTCTTCACCTCAGTTTTGAGTATGGTTTCTTTTCAAATCTATCATGACTATAACTTTCCTTAGAAGCAGCTCCTATACAGCACCTCCAATGCACTGGGTTGGAAGGGTTTTCCTCTGGAGTGTCGTAACCAGCAAGCACAACTTGCAACTCAAATTCTCAGAAAGTCTTAAAATTCAGCCATTTACAAAGGTCAAATATCAAGGCATTAACTTGAGAAATCTGTCATCAAGCTTCACAGTCTTCAGCAAAAAAACAACTCTCAGGCTTGGTGGAAGAGGGAAATAAGGATTCCCTAGTCAGAGGTTCCCACAGATACTTGACTGAGTATGTGATGATCTTATATGCATGGTTCTCAGGCTGGAAAAAATACTTCCAAAAGATACAGAATTTCTTAAAGGGCAGGAATTACAATTAATGCTCTTGGTAGATTTGCTAAGAGTAAAAATGAGCAGGTATTTTCAGTGGGAGACAACAACAGTTTTTGACTATGGAAGAAGAAAAACTTCAGGAACTGAAAAGGTACACTGAAAGCTTAATAATCTGCTCCTAGGCAATATGTCCACCTGCTTATGATACTAATGGGGAAATCAATCATCTCAATTTAGGAGGCAGGGTAGTAAAACTACTTTTTAATCCACTGTGACTACATTCTGTCAAGTTTATACAGTAATATTCTCAGAATTCAGAATGACGGATTTGAGTTAGCTGGCATTGTTTTTAAAAAAAGTTCAAAGTTCCAAAGATAAAAGATTTAGAAAATAAGAATTAAAGAGAGAAAAGCTGCCAAGGATTTTCAGTCCAGTGTAGAAAAGACTAAAGGAACCACAGGATTAGAACCAGTTGTTCTCCATCTAAATGGCAGAGAAACTGAAATGTGTTGGAATGGTTTGAAAGAATTTTGCCCAAAGGGAAGGTGACAACTCTGTCCCGCCCTTCCTGGCCCTAGAACACTTCCTAAAGATGGGCTAGCTGCATCTAGAACGGTGGCTGTATACAACGAAGGTTGAATTTATGACTGTAAGTAAATTTTATCTTCGTGACATTGTTGGTTTGAAAAACAGAAGCACTGCCATCTTCACATTCAGTTACCAACAGGGAAAAAATCAAGTGTTGTGTGTTCTTAGCAATTAGCAGAACTAAAAAGACTGTGGGACTGACCTGCATTTGGAATCAAAAACTGTTACAAATCCTTTACTCGAGTTTCCAAGTTCCATGGATAAGGAAAATGATCTTCTCAACAAATGGGATTGCTATGATTGTGTCTGAACTAGCCAATGATGAAGCTTTTGACCAGGTATTCAAGAGGAAAAGGAGATAGATAAATGATAAATTCATCAAATGACTTATGTAAAAAAGGTCTGTTAATGGCAGTTAACAGTGGATATTATTTCTTAGCTTTTAAAGAAAAGGATAGAGAGTGGGGGCAAGAGATTACAGGGGGAATGAATAAAGCAGGGAAGAAAGGAGAGAATGAATCTAAATTGGGAATGGTGGGAAAAGAATATAAATCCTGCCAGATTTTCTGTTCCTGGGAAATATTAGGGAAATGAACATTGACTTTCATTCTCTGGGACCCAAGTGACATAACCATACACCAGGCATACTGGGGGGCAGGGAGGTTGGGGTTAAGTTTAAGACTGATTTCCTCATAGGCCGAACAAAGAGATTTAATTAAAAACACCATTTAAGCTGACTAGACATTTCTCTCCTCAGGCTCCTTGCAGAGTTCTGAGCTGGAGGCAAGCGGAGGCCGAGGCCGATGTCTGTCACCATGTCCCTCTGAAGCCTCCCCACAAAAGTACCTTCTGCTCACTCACTACAGACAGAAAGACTAGGCAGGAAGGCGATCAGGACTGGGAATGGATTCTTTTATCTGAATCTCACGAAAAAGAAAAGTGGAATAATGTAAAATTACACTTCCTTTTCCTGGTAATCTTAAGAATCCCCTAAATTAATAGGCAGCAAATTTTTTTTTTTCAGCTGGAAATTACTAAAGTATTCTAAGCCATGCCTGTGGAGACCCTGAGCAGGAATAAGGATAAAGGAGGGGAAAGGAAAATATGGTTAGGAAAAAGCAATTATGGGTGAAGGAAGAAAGAAAGAAAGGCAAAAAAGAGAAAAATGACAGCTACGATGTAGAGTCTTGGACAGTGTCAGCAAATGCCTCAGGTGCCCACTCTCGCCTTCTACTGTCTGGCCCATTATGGTGACAACAGTCGATAAGCAACACAACAAGGCAGTTCCTCCGTGTTTAATCTTGCCGCCATTTTCAGGAAGATGGTTGTTGTGCCACAATCTGACCAACAGTTTCCTACTTACCATGGGAAGTCTGGATTGGAGCATCTGGAGATCATCATAACCATAAATCTGCTTGGAGACAAAGACAAACCACAAGTCCATTATAACACCCCCATTCCTTAAGCCACAGACGCCCCCCCCCCCCCAATTTTGAACCCCAGGGAAGAAGTTCAAAGCTGTTGCTGGCAAGGCGCCATCACAATGGTGTGCAAGCACCCAAACGGGGAAGGAGGGAATCCCAAGGAAGAGTAATTGTTACAACCCAGGAGAGAGATTCTAATTTGGACTTTATAGATAACCAACTCACCCACTGGATTTAACATATAGCTTGCTCCTTGGTGGAAGCCAGGAAAAAGGGAGGAGCCAGCTGTGTGCGGGAGTTGAGGTCACCTGGCTCAGCTCCTACAGTCACAGGAAGCCTGGATTTCTAAGGAATTGGAAGCGCCAGGACTCTCATCGAACTACATCCTTCCCCTCTAACAGGTTGGAGTAAAGCAGCAACCACGAACAGGTCAGCTGTCTCTGAGCACAGCTTAGTTTTTGGAGAAAATATCTTCAGTGCAAATTCTGAATGCTATGTTGTCCTAGGAGCTGAATTTTACAGTGTTGGGAGCCAAGCCCAGTTGTGTTATTCAAATCACTCCTCTGCCTTCATCAGTAAGCTCCTGTCTGTTCCTTTGTGGGAATCTGGACCAAAGAGTGAATATACTCCAGGGTTCAGAATAATATAGAGAGTAGCGAGGGGGAGGTAAGCTGACCTTCACAGGGGGCCCTGACAACCTATAGCTCCTGGAATGAGCAAAGGCTTTATGTTTCTGGGGGTAGGGCACATCACACATACATCGCTGGCTAAGAAAGACCTGACCTTCATGCCTTACCTAAGAATTACTGATAAGTAGCACTTAGAACAAATTTCCTATTAACAAGGGGCACAGGAGGAAGATTGTAAATTAAGTGCAAGTTACAATTCCAGGAACCAGACAGGAGGCCTGGAACACCACCCCCAAAACTGACCAAATCAAGGCAGTTAGAGAGGAGACAAGGTACAAGTAGAATGCTTACTGGGTAGGCAGGCAGGAGTCCTCCAGGACCCACAATATACTGGTTATGTAGAAGGGGTGGGACACCTTGGGGTAGGTTGGGGGGAGCTTTGCCTGTAGAAGCAAAAAAAAACACAAACAAAAACAAACACAAACAAACCACCAAACCATGTAAAGCAGTAGTGCCAGTACTATGGACAGGACCCTACTGGTCCACTGCTGATAAGACCTGATTTCATGGCAAGTCAGAAGAACCTCAGCTGAGTGGGTCTGGATACTGACTATACACAAGAGCTTGGACCACATGTATGCCTGCTTGGGAGTGGGGCAGCACACCCTGCAAAGACAATTCAAAAGCTGATAGCTTACACTTTGCCACTGTGTCACTACCTCCTGACAGGTGAATGCTGGAGACCCTAGGGAGCAAAAGTGAAGCCATTGCTAGATGTGACTGACCTCCATGCAGAGAGAGAGAGAGAGAGAGAGAGAGAGAGAGAGAGAGAGAGAGAGTGTGTGTGTGTGTGTGTGTGTGTGTGTGTGTGTGTGTGTGTGTGTGTGTGTGTGTGTGTGTGTGAATGAGAGGATGAGGAAGAAGTGATGAGTATGCAGGAAAACTAAACTGAGTGAAAAAAACCAACTGCTTTTAAAGCTTCTTTTTTTTTGGCATTTTGCCTTTTGCCACCCATAATTTGAGAACACTTAAGTACATTCTCGAAGACAGGGCATTTTAACCTTCTTTTGTGACAGAGTTCTCAGTATGGTGATGTTTATGAATCCCTTCTCAAAATACTGTTTTTAAATGCATAAAAGATGAGAAAGGAAACCAAATTATATTGAAATACAGTTACTGACGTATAAACAGCAAGTTTACAGATGCTAGGTTAAGAACCTGTGTCCTAAGAGAATAAATATTGTTCATGTAGGTTATCAGATCTGAAAACAGCAAAATTTATATGTTCATACAAAGAAGCTGGAGGGAAATGAGGTTGGGCAATGTCTGGACTGCGGATTCAAAGGAGTAGCTGAGCAACAGTTTGTTCTGCTAAGTTAAATGTTGTATCCTGGGAGAAGCCTGCCTAATAGTGAAATTTAAAGCTAACTCCCTTAGGCTCCCACCCCCAACAATAGCCAAGAACAGGCAGCATTTTCCTAGGCTACAGCAAGGCATGAAGCTCACCAGCTGCCTTTCATCACAGAACAAGATGTGGTCACTGGGAATTTGGCAAACTACAGGGGAAAAAACTTCCACAATTTGTCAAAACAGACACTTTCTTGCACCTCAAAGAATTAACTTTGGCTGTTTCTTCTCCCCTTTGAATGAAACCTGAAGATTCCCCAGATGCGTTTGAAGTAAAAAGAATGCCAAGAATTCAAATCTCAAGCTGTCAGCATTTGAAAAAGAGTGGTATTCCTCCCCTACAAAAGTCACTCCAAAGTGTCAAGATGCTAACCCGCCTGGTTACTGCAGGGAGAGGCAGCAGAGTGTTCATCTAATACCTGAAGAAACTAAGGGCGCTGCCCTGGTGGTTGCACTTGGCATAGAGACGCTGGTGACACTCAGACCAAGGCTGTTTGTAGTGTTCATGCTGTTGGCCATGCTGACAACTGAAGAGGTGCTGCTGGTGGCAGAGGCTGAAGCAGTCGAGAAGGTGGTGGAGGCCTGAAGTGAGGCTGCATTCTCAGCACTGGCGTGCTGACAAAACAAAATCAAGGAAATGGCCCTCATGAGTGAGCGCTTAGAGGAGAAATGCCAAACGAAGAGCAAACTCTTACAAATCCAATCCAAAAATGACAAGGGTATATTTTCACTGTGATGCCAAGATTAATTCCAAATGCATCTGGAGTCTAACAATTCAGTGATGCTCATTAGTGCAGCCGCCCATTCATGCCCCTTTACACGCTGCAGACGATTTACAATATCCTTCAGGGGTAACACATTTCACTTAAGTGACAAGAAAAAAAACAATTTGAATGTTTTCATATAACATTTACAGTGTTCCCCCCCCCCCCCAGCAAACTCTCCCAAATTCTTGGGGGGAGGGGGGTGGTGGTGGTGGTGTTGGACTATATATAAAATGTGTATATTCATATACACATATATACATACATACATGTATATGTACGAAACTTTCCAACCACCTCTAGGTAGAGCGGTGATGGAGAAGAGAGATGAAGAATGAAACAGACATTTTTCAGACATGGCCAATGTGTTGGTCTGTTTTGCGTGACTTTTTTTTATTACAAAAGAGAGTTTCTATTTGTAGGAAGAAAGGGAAAAGGGAAGGAAGTAAAATGAGGGGATAGTGACTGAGCTGACAAAAGAGTATCAAACAACACAGTGCAGAAAAAAGGTTCAAAAGGGGACACAAACAAGATGTCTATTTTTACAATAATAAATTTAATATATTTTAAAAATACAGATTGTTCAAAATAGTTACTTCTTGTATAACCTTTTTTTGGTATTTGGTAATAATATTGAGGTTTGTTGATGATTCAATCTCACAAATAAATTGTATTTTTAAGTTTATAAGACCTATTAAGAAAAAGAACTTTTGGAATAAGAACAAGCCTTTCATGCTGTGTTTTGTTTTGCTTAGTTTTACATTCAGAATTCGAGAGTTTAACTGATATGATCTGGTCGAAGTTATTCATATTTGAGAACCTTGCAGAAATTCTGTCAAATGTCAAAAATTACAAATTACCTTCACACACTCTCCGAATTAAGACACTTACTGTGTGTGATGTACTTGATGACAGTGCTGATGATGCAGAGGAAAGGTTGTTCTGATGACTGGACAATGAACTACAAAATAAAAGCGAGTAACAATCTTCGCTGACATCATGACTACTTAGAGAAGGGGATATTTTTGGGCATAGTTTTAAAATTTGTTTTAAGATTACCCATATGGTCAACTGGCAGCTTCGAAAACCATGTAATGGGCGGTAGTGTATCCCTCTTCTTCCCTTACTCTAAAAACTATTTCAGTGCCGATGGCATCTCTGCTCCCCATCTAGACAGGTGACAGACCTCACCAAAACTTGGAGGTCTAGACTGCCAGATGCTGGTGCTAGCATGAGTTAGCATGAAAAACTCTGGCTCCTCTAGCCCTGTTTTCTTTTAGATTAAAGAGTCAATTATACATGGTACTTGTCTCCATTTCTTCTACATGATGGTTAGAAAAAAAGTTGAGTATCTTTTTAAGAAACAGAAGTTAAGATTCTCTACCCATTAGTACTTGTAAAGGGCAAGAAATATTTCATTCTAGTTGTAATGAAAAGAACTATGTTCAAATAATCAACCAAACAGACCATGCTCACAGGCTGGGTAATTAACCATAAATTCTAGGATTCAAATCAAACTCTTCTGCTTAACATGATGAAAAGGATCTCTGATAGAGATTAACTGTACGAAGGAGACATTAAGTTTTCCAGAATTTCATTATAACTTTGCTGATAAAAAAGATTAAGTCTGAAAAGTGATCCTTAGAGTCAAGTCGGAAATAGGTTTGCAAGTAGGCATCAGTCTTTTCATTTTTCATTTCAATTTTCATTTCACTGCCAGTCCTTTCCTAAACCAAAGCTTGGATGAACATATAGAGTAAGGTTGGGCGCAATATAACAGTTTAGATACTATCTGGCTTATGGGAATCAAAGCAGAGGCCAACACCAGCTTGAACTTAAGACCTTCTTTTCACTAAAAGAGGGGCTAGACCCCTACTATCATCCACCAAAATGCAAGGGGGCACTTTTTCAGGAACAAGCTGTCTTCAGAGGGAATCTAAATAAAAGAATGGCTAAGGGAATTAGGCAGTTCATTTTATTGAGCCTGGTTTTTTTTCTGCTAAGACATAAGCTAAGCAAAACCTCACCCAAATCATTTATTGTAAGAATCTATCAACCATCAGACTGAAAACATTATTTCCTTATTGGAAACAAATCTCTACATAGCTTTCCATTTCCATCAGATTTCAACCCAATCTTTTCTTTTTGTTTTGTCTTTTTTCCACTCCAGGCCCATATAAGCACACTATACCTGCTTAGCTGAGCGAGGGAGCCACTGGACAAGTCACTGGACTGGGACAAGGAAGGCAATGTGACTGTGTGTGGGGCTGCTGAAGGCAGAAGCGTAGTACCGGAAGCTGTGCTTGGCAGAGAGCCCAGAGTCGGGAGAGAGGGAGAGGTTTCTGTTGTCTTCGGTGCTGTAACAGATGAAGTAGCTGCAACAAGTTTATTTAAGTTGCAGAGAAATCCATAGAACAGGGTTCTGCTAAGTTCAATAATGACAATGAACTTGTACTCAACAGAGAGCTTTCACTTTCCAATACTAATTCCACTGTTATTTATGATATAGAACTGTGATAAAATAGACAGTTTATAGAATGTGACAACATTGGAAATTAGCATCCTTCACTGTTAATTGATGCCTTTCCTTATATAAACTAGTGGTGTGCAAGAGAAATCAACATTTTTTTTTTTTGGTACAAAATAAATTCCTTTTGATGAAGGGCAGGAGACTTTACACCTACTTCTATATCTACAACACTACAGGGTCTTCCAGCTTCAACCCACAGAGTGGATAAAGAAATCTTTCAGGGAAAGATCTTCTAAGCCCTCATGCAAAAGAATTATTCGAAAAACTTTCAATATCTGTATTTTCAAGCAAAATGTATATTTAAATTCACCGAGAGAGGAAATGTTCTTTCATGAAAGGGTTTAAAAAGACTACTAGAAACTGCTTAATGGCCATTGTGTAGGTCAGGTCTATGATTTCATTAGTACAGGGAACTCCAGGTAAGGAAATATCATTAAACAAAGCAGGTTATCAAGTGCTCTGCAACGTAGCTTTAGAGAACTGCCTAGTATCTTGGCTAAGGTTAAGTGACTTGCTAGGCATCTGAGAAAAGGCTTGAATGCAGGTCTCTAAATTGTGAAGTTGGCTGCCTGTTGTGCCTCACTTACATTACTGGTTTTATCTCCCGTTCACTTATTTGACTTTGCTGATTAATGCCTGGCACCTAAACTTAAGTTTAGAAGTTGCCAAAAAAACCAAACCAAAACAAAACAAACCCCCAAACCAAAACAAAACATGCCAGCATAGAATTTTCCATATATTTAGCTCAAATATGTGCTTGAAAATAAAGCATGAGTCTTTTCATATTTCTTTGAATGGGAATCAGCATTCCTTCAGCAAGAAAGGTTGATGGTAGACACTGGAGATGCAAATTTGTACAGTAAATTAAAATCAGTCTAAATTTTTAACTTTTCTTACAAAGCTTGACCCAAGATACTCAAAAGAGAGTGGCCATTAGAGAAGCTAACAATTTATAAAGTATAGTTAAAAGAAAAGGACCTAAGTAAATCCAAACAGTCTAAGATTAACAAACTACAATATGAACAAAAGCCCCTCTGTAACAAGATTATTCTCATATGCTCCCTCTTTTCACGATGACATCTTTTTAAAACCAAGCAAAATTTTGAAATATTTAAAAGGTCAAAAAAATTCTTTCCCATTAGAACATGTTCAAGGACTTTCACCACCATATACTCCTTTAGGTCTCAATTATCACCACCATCCGCAACAGTTATGTGCAAAGCACTTTCTCGGAGGACTTTACACATGTTAATTAATTTGATCCTCGCAAGAATCCTATTAAGACTAATTGTCCTTATTTTAAAGAAAAAGAAACTGAAGTTCAAGGACAAGCACTAAACGAGAGAGATTTGGGGGCTTGGAATCCGGCAAGAAGAGGGTGGTTTCTCTTACCTCTAAGCAAAGTTCCTTGAGTAGCTACCTCTGCAAGGTGGTGACACAGCCTTCGTGGGATTATGCTTCTTATCTCTTAAGTGTTTTGGTGTGATAGGGTAAAAAAAAATATCCAGCAGGACATGGGAGTTGGAAGTGTCTAAATTCTATTTCTGATATTCTGACAATTTCTAATTGTAACCTATTACCCTCTCTGACCTTTAATCAACAAGCACTTAGAAAATTAGAGCTCACTCTGTTCCAGATACCGTGATAAGTACTGGGAATACAAAGAAAAAGCAGAAACAATCCCTCCTTTAAAGAAGCTCACATTTGTAAAGGGAGACTGGGCATATATGGTGTCAATACAAGGTAACCTTAAGGGAGGGAGGAATGAGCAACTGGAAGGGGCATAAGCTAGAAATAACAAGGTTTGAACAGGATCAAGAAAGAAGCCAGGGTCTAAGAGACACACGTGAGAAAAGAGCATTCTAGAAATGGGATATAGCCAGGGGAAAGGAATGGTGATGGGAAACAAGGCTACAAATAAGGAAGTGGAAAGAGGCCAGTGTGATTGGACAAAAGAGCACGTGGGAGGCAGTAAGAAGGATGGAAAGGTAAGATGAAGTTTAAATTCCAAAAAGAAGAGTTTATTTAATTCAACAGATAATAAGGTCAGAATTTGAGAAGCCACAACCTGGTCAGACCTCCATTTTAGAAAAATGGCTTTGGCAGGTATGTGGAGGATGGGTTAGTGTAGACAGGGACTTGAATCAGGGAGACCACCTAGAGGGCTATTTTAAATAGTCCAGATGAAAGATGATAAAACTTTGTTGGGGGTGGGGCAAAGAGTGAGGGAAGGTGGCTATGTGAGTGGGAAGAAAGGAATACAAGAAATGGAGGAAAAAAACTCGAAGATTTGGCAACTAATTATCATGACATATAGGGTGAGGGTGAGGAGTGGAGAATGACTCCAAAGTTGGGAATCTGAATGACTGGAATTATGGTGCCAGTAATTGGGAAATTGGTTAGATGGATGGAGTTTGGAGGAAAAGGATATGTTTAGTTTAAGAGGCCTCTCAGACATCCAATTTGAAATGTCTGATTAAATCGCAATGAAGACACTGTGGGTGAACAGTCATTTGCACAAAGATGGTGAATGAATTCATGGGAACTGATGGGATCATCAAGTACAGAGTAGAGAAAGAAAAGACAGAGAGCCTTGGGATATAATCACAGTTAGTGAATATGACATGATTGAAGATCTAATAGAAGTCTGAGGGATATTCAAGTAAGTAGGAAAATTAGGAGTAATGTCACAAACCTTTAGAGTTAGTGGGTATGAAATAGATGAAGATCCAGCAGGAGACTCAGGAATGTTTAGGTAAGTAGGAAAATATAAAACTGAGAGGAGTAAACATTCAGGAGAAGGTGATTAAAGGGGTCAAATGCTACAAACGAAAGAAGAGGACTGAGGAGCCAAGTGATTTGGCCATTAGGAGGACATAAAGAACTTTGGAGAAAGGGGTCCTGGTTGAGTGATGAGGCTGGAAGCCAGATTACAGAAGTTTAGTAGTGAAGTGAGGAGGAAAAAGAACCCAGTATAAATGGGTTTCTCAATGAGCTTGGATGAGAAAAGGATAAGATATGTAAAACAATGGCTAACTAATGAAGAAGGCAAGTGTTCCAGTGAGGTTTTTTTCCTTGAAGGACATAGGAGACTTTGGGGCATCTGCACAGATAATACAGAAAGGAACAAAGAGATTAGATTAGAGGAGATAATAATGGGCAAGGGGGACAATAGAAGATGACATTAAGAATGAAATACTAGCAAGAATTAAAAACACCGGACCATTTGTTTGTAAAAAACAACTCCCGAGAAGGTAGTTTTATAAGATTGCAACCACAATACCCTGATTAAAATGATTCAGAAAAAGCTAAGAATCCAACATTCAAAACATTGCTTCTCTTTTCTGGAGAAGAAAGTTAGTTATAAGAGGAAAATTAAGAGTGCTGCACCAATTCAACCCAGTGCATGTTTGGTCACTTGACCACATGAGACCAAAGGAATTTATACCGGATAGTGCAGGTGACATGTTACTGCAAGTTGAACAGGGAAAATCTATACCATTCTATGCATACTAACCTAACCATGTACAGATTACAATGTCTACATATTTATGTGTGAATTAAAAAAAATGTGATGTGTAAGTTTGAAAAAAAAAAAAAAGTTTGATGTATGATAAGCAACAGAGACTCTGTCTACCGCTGAACCAAGCAGGATAGACTGCTTTGAATCCGGAAGAGTGGGTGGGGATTTCCCATTTAAACTCATTATCAAGTCCTTTCATTAATATCATACTAACCTATTAATTTGTTAAACCTTAAAACTTATAGATTAGATATTTGTTATTCCCACTAGGTCAGTAGTGGTAACATTACAATTTAGTGTTTAACCAAGCTCCATGATATCAAATCACAGTTCTCCACTTGTTACCAGTATTTAAATATTGTTCTCTGTAGGCAACAAGGCAATAAGAGCCACGCCAGTGCTTTAGCTGATATTCTCCAGAGGGGAATTCTTACTGGTCACTTCCCAAGAACATGAGCAGTGTGCATCAATTATGATGGGAAAAGCTGGGAAATCAGGGTGGGTGGTGTGGTGGAGAAAGCCCTAGATTTCAAATCCCACTCAAGGGACCTTCACTTCTCCATATCTCAGGTTCACTGTTAGGAAAATGAGAGAATTAGAGGAGATGACCTCTGAGGTCCCTTCTAGAACCTCAGTCATTCAAGTTTGGTGAATCTGTGCCTTATTAATGAGTCTGTATTAAAAGATTTAAACCTGGGACCACATAACCAGATGGATAATGGCTTTCTTTTTAAGCAAGTATTCACAGTAAACTGGACTAAACTGAATTCTTTACAATTCAATTTTGTTACAGATTAGTCTCTTTTCATAAAACAAGGAGCTACACAAAGTACATTTTTTAAAAAAAAATTCAGTTATATTATAATGGTTCAGAAGTATTTTACTGATAGTATTATTTTGGAATAAAGAAATCATAAATGGAATACTTCCCTTTTTATAGGTTCTAATGTTGGTCAATATACCGCTTACAACTATAACTATTCTTCAGAGCAATTTTGAAGGTAGGCCACAAACGATAACAAACTGGGGAACACAGAGAGGGGATATTTAACCCTTGATTTCCTTAGTTTTTATTTGGGGGAGGGGAAGGGGAGGATGGGTCCTATTTTGTATAGCTCTGAAATGTACCACTGGAAGGCAGGAATTTGGTTAAAAAAAAAGAGATACTAGCCATGTGACATCACGTAAATGTCACCTGGAGATCAATGTGTAGGTAGCAGTACAGCCGTGCCAGCACTACAACTGGATTTACAATATGAAGGAACTCTTTAGGAGGCTTGTAGTGCAATGGACAATAGATTCTTTATGGACAGTAATCAACTAACAGTGGGCTTTTAACAGAACCTCCTTCTGAAACAAGGCCACACACAACAGGCAGCGACCTTAACCAATCCATTGACAAGCATTTACTAAGTACGAGCTGGTGTAAAGGGCTATGCTGAGTGCTAGGAACATAAAGGAAGAAATGAAAAGTCCTTGCCCTCAAGAAGCTTACACTGGTATTGGAGGAAACCACACAAACACGTTCTAGGACTCAGTGGCAAGGCTGCAGGTTCCCCTCCCTTGACTAGGTATATACAAAATAGAAAGTTATTCAAAGTGGGAGGGGAACTGGCAGCAAAGACTTCAACTGATGCTCTGAAGTAAGATGACAGGAAATCAGGCACACAATTTAACTGTTCAGCTACTTCTCTAAATTTCTTTCTGTGCCTGACTTAATCTCTCATTTTCAAAATTGCTAAGGTCCTCCATATCTTTTCTTCTGTCTGCTCACCAACTGCGCAGCCAGGTGGCAAGGTGGGTAGAGTGCCAGGCCTGGAGTCAGAAAGACGTGAATTCAAATCCAGCCTCACACACTGAATAAAAGAATGGCCATGGACAGGTCAGTTAAGAACCATTTGTCTCAGTTTCCTTATCTGTAAAAATGAGCCAGAGAAACAAATAGCAAACCACTCCAGTGTCTCTGCCAAGAAAATGGGGTCACAGATAGTCAGCTACAAATGAAACAACTGAGCTCCTCAATCTCCGCTACTACTTCTCCACCTTAGGCTCTGCTCACGTCTCATCTGAACTACTGCAACAGCTTTGTGTGCACTGCTAGACGTATTTTCCTAAAATAAAATTCTGATCATGCTATTCTGTGCTAGCAAGCCTTTAAATGCTTCCCCTACTGCCTGCCAAATAAAGCCCAAATTCCTTAATCTTACATTAAGATTACAAGCTTAATCAAGCTACCTGTCTAGTCTCATCTCTAATACTGCCTGACATAGGTGGTTATCCTCAAATATAAGCTTTGTGGCTGGGGATGTCTCCTCTTTTTGGAAGGTCCTAGTCCCCTAAAAACCTACCTGTCCTGCAGGGTATAACTGAAACGCCACCTAATTCTTGAAGCCTACTCTAAACCTGTCAGATACTCTTCAGCACTATAATGCTTATTTCACTCTTGTTATTTAAGGCATTATTAATGTGTTAAAAACTTCCACGAGATTGCAGAGTTTGTGAAGGGAAAGATTAACTCTTATTCACCTTCACATCTCCCATAAGCCTAAAATGTGTTTGATGAATTAATTCAAAAAGTACTGAAATAAAAGCAGACTCCACTGTTTTCAAAAGAAAATATATATAAAATACGTAGTTATTTAAACTCATCTCACACTTACCAAAAGACTGAAAAGCACATTAGGATTTCAACAAGCCTGAAAAGATCACTATCACTTTACAGTGAAGGTAATGAAGGAAATTTAAATAATTTTTCTATAATCACACCTAACACTTCATACATAAAAACCATAAATACCAATGGCAAATGCATATTTCAAGTGCAATATATAAAGAAAAAAGGAGTGAGAATAGCCCATGAATGTAAGGGGGACACCACACACACACACGCACACTCTCTCTCTCTCTGTCTCTGTCTCCCCTTGGGTTTTATTGACCACAAGCAATAACCCAAAGAAATAAAATACTTTTCTTGATTCAAAATTACTACTGACAACTTTTTTTTTTTGGCTGAAAGAAACGTATGGTTTTCAAAATACTAGCAATACAAGATCCATAAGCAGGTGGAATTTTCTGCAAGAAATCTAAGTATTTTTTATGATATTTGTTTGGGAACAAGAGCGGGGAGAGAGGTAAGAAGAGGCAGAAGAAAATGGCATGAATGCCAGATAATCTCTAACGTGAGAAGCAGGAAAGCACAGGCAAGATAAATTTTAGTTGGGTAACCATAATTAGACATTAAAAAAAATCCACTTGGACAAACAATGCTCTCATTTTATTTACCTGCTGACGTATAAGGGAGTAAGTTAGTTGTTCCCAGAAGAGGAAGCAACTTAACTGATGGATCTAATTCCCAGAATTGTAGGGAAAAGTAGGAGACTGACAAGACAAACAAGCAAGACAATAGTAGAATACCAAATGAGCCCTTGAACTACCAAGAAATAAAAAAAAAATGAAGAAAAGATAAAATGCAAGAATTGTAAAGGACCTTGGAGTAGCCCCTGGGAAGCAGCTCAATGAACTTCGTTTATATCTTAGCCCAGGAGTTCTGAAACGTTTTTGCTCATGGAACAATCTTCTTTGTTGAGATGAATGGCAGCACACCACCACTGAGGTTTCCAATACTTGAGGACATATGAGAGACTTGTGGATAAATGTAGTTCCTGTCCAATATCAGTAACCATTTCTGTTGAGTTCGTTCTGAGTTCAAAGTTTTCATATTAATGTATGAGTATTAAAAGGCAAGATTTGTTTACTTTGTAAGTACTACTTTGCCATACTATATATACATATACCGCTTCCGGGATAACAGCATAGCAAACTTCACAGAACACCTAGTGAAGTTCTTGGCATACCTCTGGAGAGCTACGGTCCTAGGTCACTCACTTACTTTTCTGTAAAATTACAAGTCTGAGAAGACAAACTTGACTGCCATGTATTTGCAAATATCTAAACTGCAAAGCAGACTGACAAGTATTTAATTTCCCATTTATAAAATTGTGAAATCTCCATGTCAAAAGGTAATAAATAAGTCATCTAGTTTAACCTATACTTGAAAAATTCAATCTACAAGCAGGTGTTTTTAACAATTGTTGTTATGGATCCCTGCTGCAGAGCAGTGAAGCCTACATACATCTCTGTTCAGAATGTTTGTTGTCTACATTCTTAATGGAAGAAAATGGTAAATTTCAGTTAGAGGCAAGTGAAAATAAAGATGCATTTTCCTCCTCATCAGACCCTAGGTCTTACCCTACAACATAACTGATACGTGATCCTTCGGCTTTTGCTAGAAGACATCTAGTCTAGTGAGGAGGAATTCCTTACTCCCACATTCCTTACGCCCTTAACATTTTTACAGATTGTACAGGGGGAACAGAGGGGAGGTAATGTACTCCTAACTCATTTTCAAACTTACGTTCATTAAAACCTTAAGTAATTTTTTTAGATGAACTGCATAAGCACAAAGAACCCATCTTATCCTTGTGGACTGATTTTTTAAAAAGCCAAGTACAAGATTGTACATTTCTGGTCTATCTAGTTCTTTTGGGATCTTATCAGATACGAGCCAGCCCGCCAAGCAGTATCGTCTGTGTATTTGACAACACATGCTTTTTATACTTTTGTTCAGGCAAACATGTCAAAGGGCAAAGTGCCAAGCACAGATGGCACCCTCTTCCAATACGCCAGAGAATGTAGAGTCAATCATTCAAACACTATCAAAACCAATAGTCTGTTACCCCCCTCCTTCAGCTTTTGAATAACAGCATTAAAATCTTTGCCAAACTTTGATAAAATCCAGGTAAACTGTCTATACCTTGGATCTGAACTAGCAACCTTTTCAAAAAGAAATGTGGTTAGCCTGTAAACACTGTGTTTTTGGTCAAGCCAAGATCTTTGTCATCATCACCTCCCTTCTCCAGATGTTCCCTAACCATAATTTAAATACCGTCATCTAGAATTTTGACAGGAATCAAAGAAATGCTCATTGGTCTACAGTTTGGAGAATTGTTCTCCACCCTCTATCCTGACCTCTTTTTAAAAATTAGGACTTTTTTTAATCCTGCAGGACCTGCTTTCATTCTCTGCCCTCTCTCACTGATCACTGACAATGGCTGAGCAAACTCCTATTCCACTTTTAGAATCTAACTATAAGAATTCATCTGAGAAAGGCTATCTGATACAACAAGAATATCTAGATGTGTGAAGGCGACCTAGCAGTACCAGATCTCAATTTCTATTACAAAGCAATAATCACCAAAGCAATCTAATACTGGCTAAGACATAGCAGTGGGTTAGTGGAAGACATCAGGTACACAATACTAGTAAATGACCATAATAATCTAGTGTTTGAGAAGCACAAAGATGCAGGCTTTTGGAACAAAAATTGCCCTGGTAAACTAGAAAGTAGTTTGGCAGAAAACTACAGGCAGACCAGCATCTTACACCATATGCCAAGATGAGATCAAACTGGGTACATGAGTTATGCATAAAGGGAAATATAAGGAAACTAGGGGAACATAAAAAATTTTACCTATTGGATCTATGGATAAAAGAAGAATCTATTACGATTAAAGAAGAGGTAGATAAGATCATGGGAGAAAATTCTGGCTACAGTAAATTAAAAAGCTTTTGCACAAACAAAACCAATGTAGCTAAGATTAAAAGGAAAGCAAAAAACTGGGAGGTGGGGGTAGAAATTTCCAGCAAATTTCTCAGATAAAGGCCTCATACCTCAAATATACGGAGGTGAGTCAAATTTATAAAAATAAGAGTCATTCCGCAACTGATAAATGGTCAAAGGATATGAATAGGCAGTTTTCAGAAGAAACTAAAGCTCCCTATAGTGTTAATGATTGTGTCAGAATACTATTGTGCTTTCTATTGTGCTTTTATCAGCAATAAGCAGGATGGTTTCAGAAAAACCTGAGAAGATGTATCTGAACTGATACAAAATCAGGAGAACACTGTGCACAGTAATAGCGATCCTGTAAGGAAAATCAACTGTGAAAGACTGAAGTTATTCTGATCAATCCAACGACCCAAGACAATTTTGAGCCACCTTAAAGAGAACTGATAAAACTCTTTTGTGAAGAACAAAGGATCGATTTTTCATTTTATTTTTCTTGCCGTTTTTTGTTCTTGGCAACATGGAAACAAGTAACATCCACCCTGAGCAGTACCATCTTTTTTCTGATTGTTCTTATTTGTAACATAGCTTAAAAACCAAAAAACAATCCCCATTAACTTTTGTGGGTGTCTTTAGCTTTCCTCATCAGCCCTGGCTCATTCTGAATTTTGGTACTCCTGATGCCAATATTACAGAAATTTGCTTCCATTCATTTCCTGTTCTGTCTTCCACCTTCTAAGTATCATTTAAAAATCTAAATTGGTTAATAAGTTTCCTGTTCATTTGTATAGGTCACTTTAGACAACTTTCCTTGCAGTTGTTTGTTTCTGTGTCTCAAAATTTCATTTATGAATGCTTCCCATCCTCCAGGGATAACTTCCACTACAGAATTTTAGGCCACCAGATCCTACCTACTGTTTCTCTGTACAATGAGAAATCTGCTCTCCTTAAACCTAGGGTAGGTAGCAGATATTCCAGCATTACAGTAAGAATAGATATTATTAATTGCTTTTGGCAAATAGTGACCTCTGCCAGAGGTTGTGATAACTGAAGTCCTCCATTATAACTCCACTAAACTTCTGTGCCAGATTTGGGATTTATCTCCCTAATTCATCGGTTTCCTCTTTTTGTTTACATAGCCTATAGAGACAGCAATGTGGTGTAGAAGATAAAGAGCATTAGATTGGAGTCAGCATGACCTGAGTTCAAATCTTGACTTTAACACTTTCTAGTGTTAATTAAAGTCACTTAATCTTGGAGGTCTCAGTTTCCTCATATGCAAAACAGGGATGATAATGGTACCAATTTCTAAGAGTTGTTGGGAGGATAAAAATAAGATAATAGTCAAATACTTTGCAAATTGTGCTAAATAAATGTTAGCTTAGTAGTAGTAAAAGTAGTAGAACCATTTGTGGTATGTTGGTGACAATACTGCTTCTGTCTCAGCATCCATTTCTCCCCACCATTCACGTTAGGATTTCTTAAATGTGTATTTCTATAAACATACAAGGAAGGTGTGCCCTATATTCTCCCCTTTATAAACACAGCTTAAAAAACAAACGTCTCATGTCTCTCGAGTAAGTTCTATCTTTCCAGAGCAATGTTCCAATCACTAGTTTCACCCTCATGGGTCCCAACGGGCATCTTCCCATGAGAGGCTTTCTATGTTTGTACAAAGACCTCAAAGGCCACGGGTTTTATGAGCAAGTGATTCCTTAGATTTCAGATGACTTGTGAACAGCAGATAGTTCTCTTATTTCTTTTCCCATAATCAGGCTCACACAAGGTGGCATACAGCTTGCTGCATTTACATTTCTTGCTTCCTCCCTTCCAGTTAAATGTCACTGTGATTAGATTTTGCAAGATTCCAGGTAAATAAATTCTCGAGTCCTTCATCCCTACTTTATCCCTAACCAGGCTCAACATACCTATATTTTAAATATTGGTCCAAAAATCCCAACTCTTCTCTGAGACACCTATTTTCTCCAGCTAGTCACTTCATAATTCTGCCCCTTCTTCTCTGAAAGTCCTTGTGGCCTTCAAGAGGTGGTAACAATGCAGATACTACTGGATGCTTTAAGATCTTCAGCTTCTTCCCTAAGCTGTCTTAAAATCTCTGGCAATGCTTTCTAGATTCTTTATGCTAGTATCATTTATGACCACAGGAATCATTAGAAGTAGCTGGAAATGACAACTTCTTATTTTTCACTTCCTTGTTTTCAGATGGGGAGCACTGGCCCCAGTACCCTGAAGAAGACAATTATTAACAGCCAAGTCCAAATGACTGTGTCCAAAGGCCCCTAATATCTTCCTCATCTTTTAGAAAGTGGTAACCATCTTCTTGACTTTTTCACTAATGTAAAAAGTTGGGTCTCTTTCTAGATGAATTAAATTTTCCCAATTGAAAGAATCACAGAAAAGATACACAAAGTTTTACACAGAACATGTTCTAGGATTACTTGATAACCAATAATTAACAAGATCTCCATATCATAAATCAAATTGATTAGCTCTGAAGTCAACCTGCATAGTCCTGAGGAAATCAGGCACAGAAAAAGCATTCTGTATACTTACTGTCTAGAGTTTGCTGAGTTCGAACACCACCATGTCCATTCTGCATCAGAAGGAAAAGAGGACAAGTAAAAATTAGCTTTAAAACTATAGGAACAGTGTAAGGAATATCAAGAATAATTAATTTAACAATAATTAATTAATTAGCTATGTATTTAAAAGGGGAGAATGGAGGGCAGAGTTGCCTTGAATGTGAATAATAATTAATGTAACAGCACAGATTATATAAAAATGAAGACTGCAATAAGATTATAAGGTGCCAATATATATAAATTTTAAGAATTCACTGAAAGTACTCTAAAATTTTTTATGATCCAGGCAAGACTCAGGGAGCAAAACGCTAGGAAATAAAAAACAGAACGTATTAACTACAAAGAATAGAAATTTAACCAGTAGGCAGACAATATATTCCAAGCTTGTGTCAGAATTCTAATGGCAAAATACACAATTATTCCAATGACTAAGGCTGTCAGCAACCTAACAAACTCAAAGTTGCTATATGTGACTATCAAGCTGGGAGATGTTTCCAGAGTTCAAAAGAGACATCCTTAAGGTAAGGATTGTGACTGATTGCAAAGGAAAACAAATTACAGATAAGAACTGAATTAGTCTCCAAAGAAACTATAAAATTGAAAACAACAACAGATGCTAAACAGCTATATTATCATAAGGAAAGAAAAATACCTTCCTCTTCCTCTTCCCCACTCAAATTTATTTATTCAGAGTAAATGGAACTATTTCCTTGAGTAAGAAACCAATTAAACTAAAAAATAACCTAACGTACTCAGTTAGAATCTTTCAAAGGGAAACGTCACAATAATTCTGTTGATGATTAACTAAAGCAATTTTTCGTTTTCAAAAAGTGAAAATAAAGGATGAAGAAAAGAATTATAGGAAAAAATTAAAACCTTTTAAAACTAAACTATAATTTATTGTCAGGATGAGAAGATTCCTACTAGATTTCTAGTCCCCCCCCCCCACATTTAAGGATGAAAATCTTTAATTTTATTTTTAATATAATAATCTGTAATCCTTAATTCACCTTTGTTTTCTATATAACTTGCTTCTAAGTCTCATGTTCTCTTCATTCCCCCACAACAAAAAATGTGGAGAAAGAAAAGATTATCTATATTCCAGAACAAACAATGGAGAAATAGCACATGGGCGTCTATTGTTAGGTACACGATCTTAGTCAGTCAGTCAATAAGCATTTATTAAATGCCTACTACGTTCCAGGAACTCTGGATAAAAAAAAGGGTCAAAAAACTAGTCCTTGCCCACAAGGCAAAAATCAAACAGAAGTCCAGCACAGTATACTTTCCGAAAGTCTTAACCCTACTCTTACATTATAAACTCCAGAACAGGATCTTAACTATATTGCATTCCTCTTTCTGAGAGGGACAGCTCAATGTCACACAGGAGCAAAATAAGTCACCTATATTTAATATCACAAGTCAAATCATTTAACAAACTCTACTCTAGAAAAAAAAACCAACTTGGTAGCAGCTGCTTCCATGTCAGAAGTATCTCTAGTAAATAGTGAGTATCCCTCCTCGAATAAGCAACCAATTTAATTTAAACACTTGTTAAGCATAGGATTGTGGACATATTTAATTATGTTCTCCACTAGACATCTGAAGGAAATCCCAAAATCATCATCCATGACTTTGAAAAAAACTGTTTTAAAATGCTTAAGGGGGACTCTTGATACCAAAAGAATATTCATGCATCAGAGGAACACTTGATTTAGGTAGTATTCTGGGCATGTCTGAATTTCCGATTATTTCAAAAATAAAATAAAAAAGCTTAGAGATACAAAGAAGAATTGATGAGAGAGGAGAGACAAAAAGGCAGAAGAATTCGTAATCTTCTTAGAGAAAAAAAAAGGAGTTTATTACTAGATGGTCACTCTCAGTATATATTACCAGATTTCTTAAACTACATTTCAAAGATGTAATGGCAAATAAGCATATACAACTATTATTTACTAATCTTTTCTCACTAAGGTATTGTTTTTATATTCTTCCATTCATAATAAAATTCAACTATCAAGTTTACATTACAAGAAACAAAGTAACAGTTTGAAAATCATTAAACATATATTTAAGCTAGGGAATGCCAGGAAGACTATGTGCAATAGATTAAGGAAATACAAAGATGAAACAGGATATCATCCGTGCCCTCAAGTCATTTACCATCTAATGACTCAAATGGCAAAGCAAAAGAGCTGTACCTAAGTCAAAAGCATATATCTAAATAAAATTCTATGAGAAGTTTGGGGAAAAAGTTATTTGCAGCAGCATAATATACCAGAGAAGGCTTAATGGAGGATGTCATATCAGATGTGAACCTTAAGTAGGGATTTTAACCAGTGAAAATGAAGGATGGAAGAAGTAGATTTCATTTCAACCTGGAGGTTTTAGTATAAGAAAGGAAATGTAGGAAGGAAGAATAGTTTAATTTAGCTGAAGTACAAAATAAATCAAATACACACAGGAAGAACTAAGATAAGTAACGTTAAGTTAGAGCTAGATATTAGGGTGGGGGAGGGACCCTGAATTTAAGAATAAGGAGTGTATAATTTGTCAAGCAATGGGGAGTGATTAAAGGCTTTTGAGTCAAAGGGCAGCCATAATCAGAATGATATATTAGAAAGATTAAGTGGGCACAGAAGCAAAATATTACAAAAGGGAGGAGACTAGGGGAAGGAAGGAATACTAGGTAGGGGGCTATTATAGGAAATCAGCCAAGAAAATCTAAAGTAGAGAAAAATATGAGAAGGATATATAAAATTTATAAGTTAAATTTGTTATTTTATATTTAATATTAAATACATTTAATATTAAAATTTATAAAATAAAATTAAAATTTATTTTAAAAAACCTGATAGAATGCAGAAATTGAATGGATGTAGGGGTTAGGGAGAGGGAAAAAGAAAAGATGACTAAAATTCCAGCCTGAATGACTAGGAAAATGGTAACACTGCCATGAAAAACACGGATACCAGGAAGAGAAACAGGTTTGGGGAAGGTGATAAGTTCAACTCTGGACAAACATGAGTTTAAAATGCCAGCAGGACATATAGCGATGTGGAGAAGATAGTTGAAGACACAGGAACACTGTTTAAGGGAAAGGCTGAATAAAGCAGAGTCCTGGAATACAACAAGTGAGTGAATGTGTATCAAATGGGCTCCTATAATCTTAATAAGAGCCTCACCAATAAAGGCCCAATCATGCGATCTAAGCACAAGTAAAGAAATATGGTATCAATAAGCCCAAAAGTCCATATATAGAAAAGATTATTTGAATAAAATGTTAGGGAAAAGAGGCCCAAATTCATATGTAAAATTATAATTCAATTCCACAAACATTTATTAAAACATCTACTATGTACAAGACATAGGGATACAAAGATAAAAACAAAAAACATCTCCAACACCCAAGGACCTTATATTTTATGGAGGGATACAGTATGTAAACAAATAAATCTAGAATGGTAGGCTACAGTCACACTCACTCTCATTCATTTTCTCACTGTATATAATGTGTGCGTGCGCACACATACATGCACAAAACATCTATTATGTTATTATGAAGGAGGATTAAAGAGGATAAAGGGATGGAGTACAAGCTTGGAGTCTAATGAGGTAGGCACTATAGTAGTTTAGGTGAGAGGTGATACAGTCCCAAATAAGGACGATGGTTGAGCGAATGGCAAGAAGGAGACAGATGTAAGAGAAGTCAAGTAAGATGGAAGTAAAATGGGAAAGACCTGCTAACTGAAAAGGAGGTGGATCAAAGGGGAAGGAGGAAACGGAACAGTCATGGATGACTCTGTGACTAGAAGTGCGTAGGAGCCTTTATCAAAAATGAGGAAGTCTGTAGGAGGGTCATATGTAGGGGGAGAAGATGAGCTCCATTTTAGATTGAGCTTCAGATGTCTAAGGAACAAGCACGCAGAGATGTTCAATGGGCTATGGCAGCTAAAAGATACTTACTGTGACAGCAATAGAAGCTGTTTCAGATGGAGCCATGGAGCTTTGGTATGCTATCCTGCTATGCACAGAATTCTGGTCGTAGGAGGAAGATGTTGTTACGGGACTAGTGCTCTGAGATGAGTTGGTCAAACTGGAAGAGGTGATGATGGAGGTTGTATAGGTCGACTCCTGTACTGTATTGGATATTGGCAAAGAGGTATTCAAAGGATCACTGGAAAAAGTAAAAGTTATTTATCATCTCAGTAAATAAATGTCATTTCAGATTCCTTCATGAAATACCACCACCTTATTACTTTAATTGGTTAGCGATATTTTAAAATCAATTAAATCTTGTGCTAAAATCAATTAAATAATTATAGTATTACACTTAAATACAGATAAATTATCATGGTTCTCTCTAAAGCCATTTCACCTCAAATATTTTTCAGTTCTTGGGGGTAGGGAAAAGCAACTAGATTTTAATCTGCTTGGGAAGTTATAATGACCCAGTGATCTCTTAATGAGGTAGAATCTATATGGGTTTAAGTTTTTCTTTTCACTGCACATCCTTGAGTAAGTTTCTTAATAATTTGTTTTAGTTTCGCAGTTAGAAAGAGGGCATAAGCTAACTCTGATCTGTCACCTGGGGAATAGAGTGGGTGTGAATTTAAAAAGCACTAAACATATATCAAATATAATTGTTTTTGAAAATAGTCCAATAAAAAAGAGGCTTGACAAATCAGTCATGTCCCTCCCTCAGAACTGCACATTAAGGTACTGAGCTCCCCCAAAACTTTTAATTGATCGAATTGCAACTGTATGATCAACTGTCAGGGATAACATAGAAGGCATTCCTTTATGAGGTAGGTGGTTAGACTACAAGACTTAAGTGTTTTCATTTCAAGAGACAAGAGATGAACTCAAAATTATGATTCAATATTGAAATATTCAAAAAGGCTTAAATAAAACTCTGAACAGAGGAGGAAAAAGCCTTAAGGCCAACATGGCACAGAACTGTGGGACTACAGCAACAAAAGGAAAAGGTTCAATTCAGCAGTACTTCACCAAGGCCAGAATACACAGCTGGCTAAACTGATGGGGTGGTAAGATCTGCTGTACCCTCTGTATTTGGTTCTTCTACCAGGCTGCTAACACACTGGTCCCATCAGTCTCACATCATACCAAGTGTTCTGTCAGTATCATGATAAAAAGCTAAAATATGACAAGGAAAAGAATCTTTTGTTCACTCGGAGCTGACTCTTTTTCTCTTACAGATACTCTAGTAACTTCTCTAGTGATCTATCATCACTGCCACTGTTTGTCACCAACATTTGCGTTGCCTAACAAGTTTTTTCTTGTTTCCTCCAATTCTTCTTGGATCTTCATCACACACATGTTCATTTTTCTAATTGTGGAGTGTAAAATTATAGAGGGAATGTGGCATGATGGATGAAAAGCAATTTATCAAAATCAGGAAGTCATGGGTGGAAGCCCCACCTCTTACACATTTTGGTTGGACAACTCCAGGCAGCTTATTTAACCTCAGTAAAAAGTTGGGGAGCAGATGCTGATCTGATTGATGGAGGGAAGTTACCACACAAGGAGTTCCTTACACCAATAAAATCAAAGGACTGATTACAAAAAAAACTAGTTCCCCTTTAACTTGTATTCCCTAAAAAGGCAACCCCTTTCAGGAAACTCCCTTTTTTCACTCTAATACTACTCAAGTTGCTTTTACCTTTCTTTAGAAACCAAAGGCATAATAATGAATGACAGAGATGTTTGGTTCTGACTTTAGCACAACTAATAACCATCTAGTGAACTTCTCCATGAAAAAGTCATAGGAGAGAGTTTTAAATACACAGGGCATGTTGTGAGAATGAAAAACAGTGTCTTTTCCCCCCATCATTTTGGTAAGATTTCTATAGCAAATGACTCCCAAAGACAGAGTACAAATAAATACATACAAATGTGTCCCCTTATCGACTACTGCCACCCTGCTACCATGAACTTATTTCTCTTCTCTTCAAGGGAAAAAAAAAATCACCATCTCATCTTTGATGAATTGTTGAAAGGTTAAACTATATTTTTTTTGAGGTCCCTAACTTTCCACCATCCTTATATGGAATTCCTTCTGTAAGATGCATCATTTCTACCTTCTACATGACTGTTGCCACAAAACACATATTTCTTCATGTTCTCTTGAAATAGGATGCATGAATCCAGTAAGCAGACTTGGCTAAAATGTTCATGTTTCCATTCCAAAGCAAGCGTATCTTGAAAAAAAAAAGCAAGCATTCCTTCTTCACTTTGACTTGAACTTATATGTGTGTGTGTATATATATATATATTTAATCAAAGGAATTTTGTGGTTGTGAAAAAAACTATTAAAATATATGCCTAAAAAAAGGCTGGTTAAAGAAATTTGGGGAGGGAGGAGATACTGCTGAGCAAGATGAAATTAATTTTATTCCTTTTCCCTGCCAAGAACCTGTTCTCTTTCATATAGCAGCCAAACATGCCTGCTTAATCTCAAAGTCCCATGGTCAAGAGGCAACTCCTCCAACTCCCAATTCATAAAACTGTCTCCTTTCCATGAGTCATTTGGACTTAATTGGTTTTGTACCTTACAGAAACTGAAAATAACATTCAATAGCCTAAAACATAGAAAAGAGCAATTTTATACCTTACAGGTTTTGGATATAAGCTGATTTGGGCCTGATTACTATTTTCACTACTCAATGCTGATCCAAATTCAGGGAGAGAAGCTTCCGATCCAAATTCCAGAGCTCCAAACTGAACATTTAACCCTGGAACATCTGCTGATCCCGGCATTTCCACTGCAGATGCAGGGATCTGTAAGGGGAAAACATGTTTTTCACATTCAGAGCTGAGCAGATTTTTTTAGTCTCAAGAGCTCCTGAATAGCAAGGAGTCCTTAAATGTCACTGGATGCTGGTGAGGAAGTCTAAGGTATGAAAGGGGGAAACGGAGGTGGGGAGAGGGAAGACAAATGCACAGTATGGGGATTCTCAGTGACAGCACTGCCACAAAGTTAACTGCCCTTCCTTTAGTTGTACATAATTTTGCACTAAAGTTCTCAGAAAGGAACTATTTCCTATGGATAACATAAATAAATCCACCTCAATCAATAGGTAAGGGTAACTAAGTAGATGTTAAGCTAGTTCTTTACTTATGTAAAAAGTCTCTAGTATTTAGTAGCTGTCACCTTCCATTTTTACCTTCCTTCTATATTATTAGTCCAACTGAAACAAATGTATTTTTATATGGTACAATATGATATGTGTATAAAATTAATTAAACAATAAACAATTTATAAAGGAGAAATGTTCAATTATTTTTTTATCCATTTTATAGTTTGCCTCTGGTAAACATAACTTCTGGTTAGGCTCCTCACCTTGGAAGATGGTGGTACTCTCCGTTTTGGGGGTTTGATCTGTTTTGGCTGAGTTTGCTGGGCAGACACTGCTTGGTTTTCTGCAGACATGCTGGGTAGCTGTAGCATTTTGTTCACAGCGGTGGCATTTTCTCTGGAGTTTTCTCGGAGTTTTACCTGGGATGAGAAGTTCTCCATCCCAGGAGGAGGAACAGGGATGGGCTGGGTCTGGTGCTGTTGTCGTTGGCTCAACTGGCTCAGAACTGGGGATGGCTCAGGCTGAGATTTGAAGTCTATCAAATATCCAGACAGAAAAAAGCCCAGCATATAATCAGCATTCAGCTACTCAAAAACTGCTCATTTATTCACGCTATTCTTTCTGCCACTATCACGTATATTGAGATATGGAAAGAGAATTATTCCATCCCACCCTCTAATTCAGTCAATCCAGTAGTTAATTTATGATTTTATATTTGTCTACCTAATTTTCACACAAATGACATGACTATAACATGCACTTCCATGGCAAGGTTATCTTCCATATATGGTAGAGAAAAAGTTCATGTTGAAGAATAATCAATCACTTCAAAAGGCTATTGGAAGACTTGTGTGAAGAGATTTATCTTCAACTATAGCTACGTAAGTGAAAATATTACAATACTTTGCCAAAATTATGAACATCCTGAGTTTGAGATACCAGTAACTGACACTGTAACTATTATTGTTCATTTCATAATGACTATGATGTTGTATTCTGTGACTCTCCCTCCTATATGTAAAAGTATGTGTTTGCTTAGAATTTTTAAACTATAATGTAATCCTTCCTCATGCTGGGGAATATAAATGAATTATTATTCCTTGTTATAGAATATGTATCTCCATACACACATTCATATATACTATAGCTATAATGAGAAGTAAGGCCTTTCTCTCCTTGGCATTAAAAAAAAAAAAAAGGATACTTTGCCAATATAATCATTTTTAAAAGTTCTGACAATAACTGAATTCCCTTTAATTTAGTATATTTGTATTGCTACGCATTGTATTTGCTATGTAGTATTATTTCCATAGTATTTGTGTAATTCAATGTAATTCAGCAAATGGTAAGTATATCATGCTTTTCCTCACTGAAAGACAGGGGCTGAGCTGGCTGACTATCTGTAATAGAAAATTCATGCACTTACCAAACTGATTCATTATAGAGGACTGGGGAACTGGGGGTTTAAGATCCCAAGTTGAAGTGGTGGTAGGAGGACTACTGCTGTTTTGTTGTGAACTCTGCTTGCTGAACTGGCCCAAACTTGGAGATTTCAATTGGTCTAAGATCTGGGAACCAGTGGGGTTTGCCATCTTTGAGGACCCAAGCTCTCCAAACCCAGAACCAAGAACTGAAGACTGTATAAAGGAGGAAGAAAAAAGGACTTTCTCAAGAAGGAAGAATGTCTATGTGAGATGTGAAATAGTTGAGTTTTCATCAATATTTCAAAACCTGAAATTCAATTCATCATTATTTTTGAATCCAGCTTGAAAAAAAAAATCCATATTCTGGACATTCTAATAAAATGTGACAACTAACCAAAGCTCTCTTTATCTCACAAATTCTGATTTAAAAAAAAAAAAGGTGTTACATATTCCATAAATAATTCAAAGGGCATGGCAAGAAGAGTGAGTAGAAAACTCAACAGTCAAAATGTCACTTTTGAAAAACTTGGTTAACAAGTACCACAAATACAGTATTTGAGATATACTTTATTCAAGTATTGAAACATCATCATCTAGAACAATCCATGAGTGCCAGCCATCTTAAAAGAACATCACACAAAAATATCAGATTAACTGAAGAGTTCTCAAAAGGGGACCAGGAAACAAACTAGCAAGCTACATCCAAGTAGATAATATGACTCAATGAGTCAAGTAACATTAGGTGATACGTTCTAAACCAAATACTGCTAGATATATAGAGACACACAAACTCTCTGTAACTAGAACTCAAAGATATCCAATAGTGTTATAATTTACTTACTTTTAAAAATATGTTCTTTCTTAAGTAAATCTAACTTGAGTGCAGCAATTACTTACTTTTTACCTGATTGTTCAAAGAAACCTGTAATCACTGAATGTTAATTTAAAAATTCTGCTCAAGATATTTAACTATGCATGACTCAAATTATTCATAAAGACAGTACTCAGCAAACTTGTACACCCAAATGGCTTTTGCTTTTCTTCAGGTTCCTGAGAGTTTAATCTGGGCAGCGACTAAAACTAAAAGCAGAATGGGGGCCAAATTAAGATGGAAAAGAGTACGGGTAAGAAATGGTCTAAATAATTCCCAACACTGGGGTTTTCCTTATTCAGATCGTTCTCAGGCACAACTGACGTAGGTTTTCTAAGAAATATTACCTGAACAAAAATGAGGTAAAGTGGTAGCTCCCAATTTAAAAGCCTTCAAATGTGTACAGTGGTCTGACAAAACAGACAACTCAAATTCTTAAACACAGTAAGCCATAAAGTTACAAATGTGGCACTTGCTCTGGCAAAAGTACTGAACTTGGCAGTACATAAATGATAAAGTAGTCAATGGCTAGATGACAGTACAGATGACACCTCTAGTGAAATAAAGTCTTATTAACAAACATCTTAAGTTGGACAATGTTTACCTATTTCCCAGTGATCCCAAACCCAAATTCAATTTTGTTTCTAAACCAGTATTTATGCTGACCTCTCCCTACCTCTCCTAGTATGACTTAGTAAAGTGTTAAGCTTGGAAAGGAAGATCTGAGTCCAAACCCTGCACTTCTCTGTGTCACTTCATCTCAGGATCTCATTTTCCTTATCTAAGAAAATTAAATACATTACAGGAAATCACAGGATTTCCATAGAGATCAAAAAAAAGACACACACACGACTTTGCCAACTCAAAAGCATCATATAAATGTCAGTTACTATCCATATGCTAATTCCTCTTTTTCCACTGTTTAACTCAAGTCCCTAATGATCTGAGAAAATAGCCCTAGATAATTTCCAACTCATTTTATATCTATCACCAGTAATGCAAAACTAGCACTTTTATTAACTGTTAATTTTGTTGTCACATTATTTCCCAAGTGTGAGTTTGGTCTTCCTGACTTTGTCCCTGGGCAGGAAGGTTTGGTGAGTTATATAAGGCTGAGTACAATGCTAGCCCCTTAGCTCTCCCTTTCAATTCTTCAAGCCACTGGGTTGATTGAATACAGGCTTTTAGTTTAAGTAACAAAACTAAAGTGGAATGAACAAATTAAGGAACTAGAGGATTTTGCATTCAACTGCTATGTTTTATTTCCAGATTTTTTTGTAATTTAGCATTGGAATTATATACGTTTTCATTTTCTAATACTTGAAGGAAGGAAGAAAGTGAAATAACTAACAGAGAGACAAAAGTTGCATGGTACCCTAATGGTTTCAGACCTGAAAAAAGACACCACCATGACTAAGTCCATTCTACTGAAAGCAATGACACCACTGTGTCAGCTCTATTTCACCAGCAGTCTCACATCAGGAAAAGATGACTTAGAATGTGGCAAAATAATCTGTATAAAAATTTGTATGTTGAGCTACAAAATCTGCAAATGGCTATACTACACAAAAGGGACACAACAAACTGGTTAGGACTGGAAAAATTTCAAAATAGGAGTTAGAAAGGATTATAGATGTAAATTAGTCGAATCTGTTCATTCTCCAGATGAGATAACTTAAACTGAAGGACAAAAGATGTTAGATAGTTAGCAGGGTTGAGATTACAAACTAGGCCTATTGACTTTAGCAAATATTCTTTCTATGACCACTCCCCTTAAGTTCAAATAAAAAAATCCTGCTGCACTCCTTTTTGCTTAAGTTTTTCAATGTGTTCTGCACATTATAGACATTTAAATCTTTATTTCTGAAATGTCAAAATCCATATTTGGCAAAATTTTAATATTATTAACACCTAACTAACCACAACTAACCCCCATCACACCAACAGTTCCCGTTATGTTCTTCTCACATGCCAAAAGGAATAATCATACGTGTCTATTTGTTGTTAACATGGAAAATAAAAACACCAATAACAGTACTTTAAGACTAGAGATAGGTATGGCTCTAATTCACAATAACACAAACTCCACAAAAATTTTTATTTTAATTTCATCAACAAGACTTGGAACTTTAATAAGTGTTCTGAGAGAATGCAACTGTTTTATTAAAATATATCTTCTCATTAGTCCAGGAAACTCAGAGATAGATGGATTTCAACATATAATAATCAGATATGTGCTTGGAAACTACCACATCACTGTTTCTTGGACTATAAAAAAATTCTGTTTTCTAAATATGACTGGCAAGACTCTGAATTAAATCCCAGACTATGGATGATTGTAGACAAAATGTTATACATTCCTTGAAATTCCACATTGTAATAAAAATCAGTTACCAGACTCTGTGGAGAATAAGAGTTGACAGTACTCGAGTTGCTAGTTCCTGATGCCATCTGAGTGTTGTGTTGAGAATTTGTGAAGACCAGGGCTTGGCCAAAGCCCTGCTGTTGAGGAGGTTCAAATGAGTTGACTTCTGGGACTTGGGTGGAAGTAGAAGGCTTCTGGAGCAAGGCTACCAAGTCAATGCTAAGCAGACAAAAGACAATATCGAAGTCAAATGCTTATCTTAGCAGAAATGGTATTGAGAAGCAAAATAAGCAGAAAATTGAGCACATGAAAAAATCTATAAGCAAAGGAGCTGTATTTTTGGGAAACAAGTAAAAAAAAAATAGGAGGAATGACACAAAATCCAATTGTGGGATTAGAGGGGACTTCAGAAGTCAATACCTGAACCAAAAATCCCTTTAAAAAATAACTGGGAAAGACCTATATGAACCAGTGCTGAGTGAAGTGAGCAGAACCAGAACATTGTGCAGTAACAGCCACATTGTGTGATGACCAACTTTGATAGACTTAGCTTTTCTCAGCAATGCAAGGATCTAAGACAACTCCAAAAGACTCATGATGGAAAATGTTATCCGTATTCAGAGAAAGAATTATGGAGTTTGAATGCAGACTGAAGCATTCTATTTTCTCTTTTTCTGCTTGTTTTTTCTTTCTTGTGGTTTTCTCTTTTTGTTCTGATACTTCTTTCACAACATGACTAATGTGGAAATATGTTTAATATGATACATGTATAGCCTATCTCAAATAGCATGCCAAAGGGAAAAAATTTAGAACTCAAAATCTTATAAAAGTGAATGCTGAAAACTAAAAATAAATTAATCTAAAAGAAATATAACTGACCATGGTACATAGTCTTTGTTTAAAGCCTCCAGTGGGTGGAGAACCTACCTACTGCCACTTGAGGCAGTTTCACTTTCAAGAAGACTTTTCATTCTCTTAACTCAAGCTTAAATTTGCCTCCTTCACTCACGATTCTTAAATTTTCACTGTACTCCAAGCTGAACAAATCTAATTCCTTTCTCCAAAGGAGTGCCCTTCCAACGTTGTCCCCACTCAAGTCTGCTTCAGGACAAACCCTCCCAGTTTCTGCAACCAATTCTCGTTCATATCCTGAGGCTTCCACAATTCTTCTCTTTCAAGCAGAAGTCTTTCTTTAAAATATTTATTTGACCAGAACATAAATTAAAGCCAAGCCTAGAATTTCAGTCTATTAAGATAATCTGCTTATTTGTTTTAGTTATACTTCTAAGTTGTGTGATAAACACCATAGGCAGAATACCTCACTTATAAAACAAATATTATTTATTATATTTCTTAGGTCCAAAAAACTCAGAAAACATTTTCCACATGGATTGGTCAGATATGTGCTTGGAAAAGAGTACATCATTGTTCTTTGGACTTTCCAATAAGGCTTCCCCTCCAAAATTTGGTCAATTGAACACATTTCTTGAAAATAATTTGCGTTTCAGAGAAAAGGAACAATCTCATAAATTTAAATAAAATTTTGTTATCACCTTAAGTAAGAAATTTGTTTTCACACCTACAATTAATAAACATGAAAAAAGAATTATACACATTCAAAATCCTCAAATAGTACTTTCTCAAATGTATAAAACAAAACAGATCTAGCTATTTTCAGAACTACAAATTTGCATAAAAAATTTAGTATTTTTTAAAATGGTCTTAAAATTAATTTTTAGATTTTCCTCAGTACCAAAGAAATGAGTAAAAAACTTTTGAGAAACGATTTCTTTAAATGCTTCATTTTTAATTTGTTAACATGCATCAAGTACCACACCTCTCCCACTAACTGCTTTTTTTAGTTTGTGGAGGCTTTTAGTATTATTCTGAGCATAGGATACATTTGAACTTACTTTACATCACCTTCAGTGAATTCTAAGAAATGAGATGGAGAATTGGGAAGACATTTGGAATTAGTTCTTGCTAATTTTGGAGACTTTACCCTGTTAAAAGTGTGTGATACATATTTTCAAACCAACTCTCACTAGACTTTAACCTAATATGAGGAATAAAATTATAAGGAAGAGAGACTCTAGGAACTCTACAAGGAAAAAGGAGGCCAGGGATAAGCCGCAACTCACAAGACTTAAATGATACAATAAACTGCAATTAATTGAGTAATTTAGATTAAATGAGTCAAAACTAAAAAGCTCAAGTTCAAAATGTAATTATTATTAGACTCTTAGGATTTCAATTTTTTTCCTTTTATAATTAAATTAACTTTAAAACAAAGTTATTTGCTAAGCAGAGACTACAAAACTTGTATACTTTCATGATTAATGCAACAAGAGTGTCAATATTATTAAAATTATCTTAATAATATTTCCTTCTAATTCAGAGTCTTTCATGTGTGCGGAATTAAAGATATCTCAGAATTGGAAAGAACTCTCTCACAGAGTCTCTGACATTATCTATAAATGGTCTTTAGAATAAGTTTCTATTAACTCAGCTGAAAACAAAATATAGTTCCATATGTTTAATCCCAATCTTTTTACTACTTAAGTATACAGTATATCATGCTGTCTAATAATAGAAAGACAATGGTTACTATTTCCCCAAAAGCTCAATCTTAAAGTTTTCCACTTTTATTCCCTTGAGTTAAATAGGGAAAACTACTGCCAATAAGGCAACATACTTAAAATGGTGTCAATTATTTGTGTGAAGACCACAGTTAGAAACCTCATTCTGGGGGGAAAAAAATTAAGCTTAGTCATTTATGAGAATCAAAAATATTTCCATATCAAAAAAAGAAAATTTTTCTTCCCCTTATGTGTGGTACATGATTTAGGTTACCTAATCTAAAATGACCTTGTTCTAATAGCTGTTAAGGAAAGGAGATTTTACCTTTGTCCAAGGGTGACATGATTTTCAGCTGGAACAGAAGAAGCAGTGAATACCTTCGTCTCAGAAAGCTGTGTGGAAATGAGAAACTTAATTCTACGTGTTAGGTATAGCATAAAACAACGTGCACATCAAAACCCGGGCAATCACAAGCTGTTAAATCGAGCTTCTCATGACAGCTAAGTCAGTGGTAGTTTATAGGAAAGGTGAAGATCTTTAAGTATCAAAGGCATCTGTGCTTGATCTCCAAAGTAACAAGGAGCCCCAGAGGATGGCTTTGGCAGTTGTGTAAAGGATGGAATTAAACCTGAGATAAGGAAACCAATTAGGAAAGTACTGCAGTGATCCAGATGAGAGGGGATGAGGACCTGGGGGGTAGAAAGAAGACAAATGAAAGAAATGCTGTGGATGCTGAAGAACCAGGATGTAGAAACGATGGCTATGGGGAAAACAGGGCAAGGAGAGTAGAAGGCTGAGAATGTGAATGAGCTCTCAACACAAGTATAATACGTTGTTTTGGACAAGCTGAATTTAAGATACATTAAGATGTATTGCTGATATGCATCTGCTGAAAGCCAAGAACTGAAGTTATTGAAATAACTGAGAAGAGAGCCTAGGACAAAGCTCTGAGGACGTACAAAGATGAGTGGAATATCAATAAAGACTAAGCAAATGGAAAGTGATAAATGGCCTCCTCCCTACCCCAAACCCACCATCGAAGGAGACAATCCAAGAGAAAACAGGATCACAAAAACTTAGGAGAGAGCATCCACAAGGAGAAAGTCATTACTGTCACATACTGCAATGAGACCAAGAATGGACAAATGGAGGAAAAGTCAGTGATTTGACAATTAAATCACTGGTAACTAGAGACATCAGTTTCAGTTGAATGAAGAGGTCAGAAACTAGCTTGCAAGGCCCTGAGAAATCAATAAGAGGAGTCAGAAAGTACTGAGTTTATCAAACTGCCTTAAAAGCTTGTTAAGTGTGAACAGAAGAAATCTAGGCTAGTATTTTGAGTAGGTGGGAGGTTCAAGAGTTTTTTTTTAATTGGTTTTATTTAAGGGCAGTGAAACAGTGACTTTTCCACAGTCACATTTTTAGGTCGCAGACAATAGGCCTAGTACAAGGGTGGGAAATTTGTAGCCTTGAGACTACGTGTGGCCCTCTAGGTCCTCAAGGGTAGCCCTCTGACTGAATCTAAACTTTACAGAACAAATTCCCTTAATGAAAGAATTTGTTCTGTAAAACTTGGACTCAAGTCAAAAGGCCACACCCAAGGATGTAGAAGGCAAGTGGCCTCAAGACTGCAGGTTACTGATCCCTGGGCCAGTACATAGGGAGTTAGCTTGGCAGGGAAGGGACAGAATGATTTTCAAGGGTAGTAAACTGTTAGAAAAGATCTGGAGGGAGAAAATCAAGGGAACAAGTAGAGGAGGGGGTGGAACCGTTAAGAAGAATATCCAACACTTAAAGATTGGGAGTAAAGGAGAAGGACGTCAAGGTGTTTTCAGATGAGGGGGGAGTTCATGGTGAATGGCCTATATTTTCCACAATAACATATGAGAGGTCTTCCACTGAGATGTATGATGGAGGGTGGGGTATATGAGCATGGGAAACTGAAGGAAAAAAGGGAGGTCTCAGAACAGCTGTTGTGAGGTAAAGAATCAATTAAAGAAGTATATTCAAATCACCTTGCTGCAGGGAAGGAAGACATGCTGAGAATGGTTAACTACAGCTAAGAATGAAGAGGAAGAAAATGAAGCCAGAGCAAGGATGACAGCTTAGCAATTGCTGTGGGTTTGAAGAGCTGGGGGTCACAGTAACGACCAAGAATAGGTTTAAAAGGAATGGGGCATAGGGAGAGACAGAACAACAGGTAGCTGATATCAGATTTGACTGAAGTACCACACTGAAACCATGCGAGTGGATGAAGTTACCAGGAGAGAAAAGACAAAACAATAGCTATAAATGGGCACCCCAGTGCAGGATTCAAAAGGTCTTGTCTATGATAATAAAATAAAAAGGTCACATGGAGCCTGAAATTTTTGCAATTTTAACCAAAACTGCAAATGTGAAATTAATTCTTCTTGCTCTTGTATGGTCACAGTTTTCTACTGTGATTTTTAAAAGATCATGTCACCCAGCACCATTCAGTTTAAACAGCAGAATGGAGATGATGACAAGTGGAACAAGTTAGTTCCTTGTGGTTCAGAAAGAAAGAGCACTGAATCTGGAGCTAGAGGACCTGGATTTGGATCTCAGTTGCACTGGGCACACCATCACCTCTTTTCCTCCAAAGTGAAATGGGAGCCAAGAATGACCACACTTGTGAGAGATCTTTAAGGCAAAGTAAAGGACATTTTCTGACATATAATTCATCTTACTTTTTTCTACAACTGAAAAACGCTTTTAATAAGCAAAATGTGTTCCATTGGGTGCAATCACTGTGCTACATGATTTTGTACTGAGTTCACAAGATTTTTAACATGGATTTCTATAATTTATCAAGAAAGCACTTATATGACGAACAATTCATTTTTCAAAATCTGGCCTTCATTATACTCCACACATTCTCAGTAAGTTTTAATTAAACCAGTCAAGTTCCAAAATGATTTCAGTATGTTTTTGTCCGTTTCTTGCTCTTTCCCAAAATGGCATCATATAAGGATAATAACACAATATACCATCTTCCTTTGGGAATTTTTATAATTTCAGAACACTTTTGCTTCAAAATATAGCAATATGTTCATCAGAATTCATAACTCCCTCAATAGAAGCAACACTTCCAGGCCCAAGGGAAGTAAAAAACAGGCAACATTTTTGTAATTGTAATCTGTTTCCAATGAACATGCCCATATTTTACAGCCTCACCAGAACTTCGAATAATAGTTTTAGTATAGTTTTAAATGAAAAGGTGAGTTTTATCAGTAAGAATCTTCATTAGTCCAGTCTTTATATCATCTTGGTTAAGACAAGCATTTTTTCTTTATAGAGACAATTAATAGTTGTATTTTATTAAACTGGTCTACTTGCCATTGTTTCAAATTCATAAGGCCTTATTGTACCACATTAGGATCAATAATCCCATCTAGCTGGATGTCTCCCCTGCCCCCGATTCCCCCTATTCTGAGGATTGCAATGCTTCTAGATAATAGTTTTTGGCATTGTTTTTCGGATTCAGCCACACTTGCTTTTGGGCTTCAACGTGATCAATCTCATTTTATTGTAGGAACCATGATTTGATTTGCTTTGGAACTTCACTTACCCACTGCCACTTCAATATTCTAACGAAGTGTGCCCTTTCAAGAGCTCTATCTCTTGCATGTTTACTTGGAGTACTAGCCATTCTTAAACACCAAAGAATTAAAAACAACACAAGAAATGTGTGTATGGTCCCAAATCTAGCACTTAACTCACAAAGAACTAACTAAAGATGGGAAAACCAGCTTAATATAGTTTTATTTTATCAGAGATGATGTTATGAATTAGCCTTGTCATTAGGAACATGCATGATGCTACAAAATGGAAACTTTTTACGCTGTTGTTGATTCCAAAAGTAATTTTCATACACAATACCTCAAAGGACTCTATAGACTCTAAATCTATGATCCAATAAAAATACTTTTTGTTTTTTTTTTCATACCAATGTATTCTATTTGAAAAATGTGTCTGGCTCCTAATTCCAAAGACAATAAATCTAATTCTGCTTTTTTGGGGTACAATTTTGTACAACTTTATTATGAGATTTTGAAGGGACGTATCACTTAGTAATATCTCACCAGTAATTCCTTCTAAACAATCACTAAGTAGGGGTCATTCAGCCACTGACTAAAGATTTCAAGTGAAATGGAGTCACTATAAAGGTCTTCTCCTATTTCCCTAAGTATTAGTCTTCACCTGCCAATTACCAAAACCCTTCCAATTATCTATGTGCATAACATTTCTGCTGTACAAGCTCTAAGTTCCTTGAGGGCAGGGGGTCATTTTTTTTCTCTTGGTACCCTCAGGCCCTAGTACAGAAATTGGCACATAACAGCTGTCAAATAAATGCTTGTTGAATTGAGCTCAACCAAGAAGGAGTCTGTTTGATATATTTTTAAACTCTAATCTTAAGGAAAGTTATCTAGCAGTCAAGCAGAAATCTGTCTCTTTGTACCTTATGCTCACTGCTGCTAGTTCATTTGTATGGGGTCCAACATATAAAGTCTACGTCCTCTTCCCGATGATAGCTCTTCAAATCGTTAAGATGCTGATCATATCCTCTTCTCAGACTTCCTTTATCCAAGCTAAACAATTGTAGTTCTTTCACCTAACCCAAATATAACACAGCTTACAATCCATTTATGGACTGTACACTATCAATTTATGATGTCCTCTTTATAATCAAACAGAACACACTTAGGAAGCATCTACTATGTGTAAGAAATAGTAATAGCTGCTATGGGGGAGGCACAAAGAGAACCATGACTTGTACATGATGAGAGATAAGACAGAAAAATGAAAGAGTAAAAAATGAAACAAGGAAGTAGTCATACATGATTATTAATTATTAAATGAAAAGTATACGCAAAAAATGCTACATGAATTAAGGGAGGAACTTATCAGTGTAGGCTAGAATGGTCTGGGAAGGCACATAGAATCTGAGTAAGGAAGGAGATGAGATCTGATGATCTAATCTAACTGCTTTACTTTGGAGAAAGAAAAGGAGACCCAGAAGGAAAATGGCTTGTCCAAGATCATATAGGTAATATGAAGTTTTTGCCTCCACACCTTGCAGACTTTCCGAAGGAACACTCTGTATCCTCCTTAGTTTTGGAGGATGTACAGAATTTGAAATGAGAAGATACATGAGGAGTTTTCTAGTTAGGAGATAGGCAAGAAAAACAACAACAAAAGTATGGAGACATGAGTACAAGAAACATGTTGAAGGCAAAGTAAAGAGATGGAGCTGGCTATGGCAAATGCTTTGGTAAGGTGAGTAATTAAGGAACAGGGCTGAAAACATACACTGTAGCCAGGCTGAACAGGGTATGAAGGCCAAACTGAGTAATCTGGAAGCAGAAATTCTTTAAGCTTACCTCTGACACTTGGAATCCTTAAATTCTGTTCAAAATCTAATGCAAACACACAGCTTGGCCTACCCTGCTTAGTGTCTTCCTCTGCTAGAGGACCTTGTATGTCTTGCATGCATCTGTACATATGAATGTTATATAGTCCTCATCCCCAACAGATAGAATAAAACCTTCCTGAGGAAAAAGGAACTCTCTCTTTTATCTGTGTATCTTTAACACTTAGCAAAGTGGCTTACAAAGACATTGGAATAGGCACTTACTACTTATTGACTAATATGATTATTTTATCCAGTCTACAACACATACTTACATCTTCATTCCAGTCTTCTGTTGTCCACTCTTCCATAGAGTTCTTCCATGCCCCTGCTGTGACAGGACAAAAAAAAAAAAAATTAAAGTTCAGAATATACTTTTATTTCAGATGTTTCCTGGTTCCACTCTAAACTCTGTCTCATATGAAGCAAAGGGATGTTTTAGATCATTATCAATTCAGTTTAAGAATTACTGCGCAGGGGGGAAAGTTACTGTGTTTACAAGTATACTGTTGGTAGGTTTGAAAAATGGACTAACCATTCTGGGGGAAAAAAATTGGCTTTAACCAAGAAAGTTACCAAATTCATAGATGCCAAATACTGGAACCAATGGGTTAAAGGCAGAAAGGACCAATTTATATGTAAATATCAATGGCAACTTTTTTTTCTTGGAATACAAAAACTTTAAAACAAATGGTGGACATTATGTTGCATGAATGTACTAGAATATTACATCATTAAAAAAAAACAACAAATGAGAAATTCAAGGGAAGCTTGAAAGGTTTCTAAAAACTGTAATAGTACTTGAATGGAACAGACTAGACAAGATTTTCTTTTTAACCACTAAACTCATGAATGTAGTGCAATGACCCTAAAACATAAATTACACAGGAAAGATATCAATGTGTGACCAGAATTACTAGGAAAAGCCACAAAGAAGTCAGATAGAAATCAGTCAGTCAAAAAGCATTTACTAACTACCTAGTATATGCCAGGCACCATGCTAGGTGCTGGTATATAAAGAAAGGCAAAAGACAGTCACTGACTACTAGGAACTCACAACCTAACGTAAAAGAAAACATGTAAATAACCATATACACAAACTATGTACAAGGGAAAAACAGAAATAATAAACAGAAGGAAGGCACTAGAATTAAGAGGGATTGGGAAATGTTTTTGTAGAAAGTGAGATTTAAGTTGAGACTTGAAGGAATTCAGGAGACAGAGACGGTAAGGGCAAGCTTCCCAGGTAGGAATTCTGTCCAGGAGGAGAACTGGAAAAATGCCAAGAGACAGAGTTTGAGGAACAGCAAAGAGATAGTGTCACGGGATTACACAGTACATAAGGATGGAGTAAGGTATAATAAGACTGGAAAGGTGGGGGGAAGGGACAGCCTGTGAAGAGCTTTGAATGCCAGAGGATTTTATAATTCATCCTCTACATGATGGGGAGCCACTGAAGTTTACTGGGTAGGAGGGTGAGATGGTCAGATCTGCTATGCAAGAAGATCACTTGATAGCTGAATGGAAAATGGACTGAGGTGGGGAGACTTGCAGCAAGGAGACCAGCCGCAGACTACTGCAACAGTCTAGGCATGAGGTGATAGGTGTATTTAAGAGATAGTATTATGTAAAATGAACAAGCCTTGGCAAAATATTAGATTATGGGAGATGAAAGACAGTAAGAAGGATGGCACCTAGAGTGCAAGTCTGAGGGACTAGGAGGATAGTGATGCTCTCAAAAGTAATACAGTTGGGAAGGGGATTCAGGCTTAGCCTTATTGAGTTTAAGATGCCTACAAAGACATGCAATCTAAAATATGTTATTAAGTATGTACTCATTTCATGCCAGATACCATGTGCTAAACACTAGGGATACAAAGGCAGCAAAAACACAAGCCCTGACCTCAAGAAGAGCACAGTCAAAAGAGATAGACAAGCAAACAACCACATCTCAGAGGAAAGGCATTAAAATGGCAAGGAATGGGAAAGGCCTCTTGTAGAGAGTAGGATCTGAACTGAGTCTTTCCAATTACATATTTTACATTTTCTTCTATCGTTTCATTCTTTAGATTCTTGATGTCTCATAGAGTCATTAGTTTCTACTTGCCCAATTCCAATTTTTATCAAATTGTTTTCTTCAGTTAACTTCTGCTTCTCCTTTTCTATCTGTCCCATTGTTTCTTTTTAGGAGTTATTTTCTCCAGTTAGTTTTTATACTTTCTTTTCCATTTGTCCACTTTTCCTTTTAAATTCTTCTGTGATTTCTTTTTTCATATTTTTAAAATCATTGACCAGTTCTTCTTCCATTTCTCTAATTTGGCTTTTAAAATGCTTCTGCAGCTCTTCCAAGAATGCTCTTTGTGCTTGCGACCAGTTCATACTTCCTTCTGAAGTTTCAAATGGGAGGACAGTCTCAATACTGACCTCTTTGGTATTCATGTTTTGGTCCTTATCCCCACAGAAAGATTCTATGATCTTTTCTTTTCTGCTTTGCTTCTTACTCATGATGATGATGACCATCCTTTTCTTGGCTTTTAAAGTAGATATCCCCTTCTAGGGCACAAGGGATTCTGTCCCAGTTTTTGTGCCTTGAACTTGAGGCTTTGTGTGTTGTGGCCTCTGGTTCTTTCAGCTAGAAGCTAAAATGCTGCTGCTTACTTGGTGCTGAGCTGGCTGGTGTGAGAAAGCAGAGACCAGGTGAAGTTTTTCTGGGTTTCCCCCGGAGTTGCCCTAGAGCTAGCTGTGTTAAGTGTGGGGGAGGGGTGTCTGACTACAGCAGGTCTCCTCTGCTGAGCTACAGCATAGGCAAGCTCAGTGGTTGGTGATCCAGTCTGTGTTAGTGTCTTCCCGATTCCCCTGGAGTGCTGAGGTGGAACTATCTGGGACAGCTCCGGTCCTGCATTGGTTCCCTTCAGCCACAGCAAGAGCTTCCTTAGCAATTTTCCTAGCCTCACATGCTAAGAGACTGTTTGCCCCTTTGGCTGATCCTACTGTTCCAGGATTTTTCTGGGGAAATACGGATCTTTCAAGGTCAATATGGAGAGGTAGAGAGCATTTACTGATTTCTCTGCCATCTTGGTTCCCAGAAGTTCAAGTAGGTGATATACAAACATTTAATCTGTAAGTTGATAGTCTCAGGAGCAACCGCTGCAGATACCTGGGGCCCTGCAGCTCTCACTCACTTGGTTCAGTTGGACCCTAATCCTGGTGCCTGAGATTCTGCAGTGCAGCCACTGGCTCAGACTGCCCGGGGCTCCACCCTGCCATGTTGGGATGCGCTGCCTGTGCGCTCCTCCAGCCCTGCATCCTTCCCATCGACTTTCTAGTCTCTCCTGGGCTGTCAATCTGCCACAGTCTGTCTCCTATTGGATTCTACCCCTCCAAAATCCAGTCAGATTCTCTTTTTAGAGGTAACTAAAGGAGTTTGTCTAAGAACTTAAGTGAGTTGTTGCTCTCACTCCACCATCTTGGCTTGGCTCTGCCCCCTCTAAACTGAGTCATGAAAGAAGCCAGGAAGTTGAGGTAAGGAATGAACCTTCCAAGCACAGAAGGCAGCCAATCACAGCAGAGTAGACAGTGACAGTGGGGAAGGGAATATAAAGTCTTAGAAAACAGGAAAGGTAGAAAAGTGCCAGGTTATAAAGAACTTTAAAAGCCAAATGAGATTTTTTTATTTGATCCTGGAGATAATGGGGAGCCAAAGGATTTGAGTAGGATGGTAACACAGTCACTCCTTTGGTAAAGGACTTGCGTAAGGTTGTTAGCAGTGTCATCAGAGAAAAGGGACCATGCACTAGTGATATTGTCAATGTAGTAACAATAAGACTTAACAAAAAATTGAACATGTGGGATGAATGTAAGTGAAGAGTAGAACTGGGAGGATGACAGAGTACTCAGTAATAGGGAATGGCTTGGGAGGAAAAACAATGAGTTCTGTCTTGGACATCTTGAGTTTTAGATGTTTAGTGAAAATTCAGTTTAATTTCAGTGATATCCAATAGGCAGTTGCAGATACAAGACAGGTGCAGGAAGCAGTTAAAGCTAGAAAATCACCTACACATCATCAGCTAAGAATCATCTACATAAGACAACTGAATCCAAGAAAGCTGAGGAGATAATGAAATGAGGAAGAATATTAGGACAAAAGAGAATGGACAAGGACAGACTCCAGTTGGTGGGTGGACCTAGAGGAAGATCCATGAAAAGATATTGATGCCTCAATAAATTCAAAATGAACTTGAATCTCAACGGGAGAGTAAAGAATATATAATTTTTTAAAAATTAGAAAACTAGATCAGATATTGTTAAGGTGAATTCATAACCAAGAAAGAGACAAAACTGATTTTAAAAAGACAAACTAGATAATTTTGATTATATGAACAAGCTTTTACAACTAGGATAAGAGGGGAAGAGGTCAATCAGAAAAAAAATCTTTGTATCCAATATCTATCTCTAAGTATTTGCCACACAAAATACATACATGACAGAAATAAGTAAAATGCAAGATATTTAGATGGTCAAATTGCAAACTAACAAAAACCATATAAAAACGGTGCTACAAATCAGCAAATTGTGCAAATAAAACAACCCTAAAGACAACAAACAAAGCACTTAGAGATAACAAAAGAGGAACAAAGTTGGAGGAATTATGGGAAAAAGGACACACTAATGCACTGCTGGAGCTATTAAGTGGTACAACCATTATGGAAAGGAATTTTGAGCTGTGCATAAGAATGCTTAAATGACCAATCTTGCTGATCCAAAGATTTCAGTGGTAATACAAATACGGCAGGGATGCCAATGACTAAAAGAAAGTCCTACATAAATAAAAAAAATATGTACAGCATATATTTGTGCTAGCCAAGAAACAGAAACAACAAAGTACATACGTATCATGTGGGGAACAGTCAAATAAATTGTATGTAAATGTAATGGAATAAAAGATTAATATGTTGAATATAGAAAAGCATAGTTATTTTTTCATATTTAAGTCAGTGTTCTCAAACTTTTTGGCCTCATGATCGATGTACAGTTTTAAAAATTACTGAGAATCCCTCCACTGAAAGAGTTTCTGTTTATATGGGATATATCTATCAATATTTAACATTAGAACTTAGAACAGTTTTGACCTCTCAGACCCCCTATTAAAAAGGTCTCAGAATATAAGGGGTCATCAGAACACACTCTGAGAATTGCTGGAATAACTGAAATAAACAATCAGAAAAACAACATACATAATGACTACAACAATGTAAATGGAAAGAACAAGAATGAAAAACAACAGGAATGGAAATGCTACAAAATATCAAAGCCTTACCCCAAAGGAGAGATGAGGAAGAGATTTCTCCCCTGATTCTTTGCAGAGGTAAGGGGCCATGGGGATATAAAACAGCATATTATGAAAACATTTTTTGATATGTTGGTTACCTTTGCTGAATGTTTTTTTTTTAATCGTAACTGGGAATTTTATCATAACTCTAGAAGAGAGAACAAGAAGATGAATACAATGGTAATATAGGTAATGTAAAAAAATGATAAAAGAACAAGAAATTTATTTTTAAAAAACTGATGCACATAAAAGAGAACAAGGAGAAAACTGAAACAATGCAATAAATACACTTAATATAAATGAAAGCAATCACAAGGCATCTGAACTCACATTAAGAGCAATAAACAAATAATTAGTCCCAGGAGAGATGATAAAATATCCTTTCTCTACTCTTCATAGAAAGATGGGAAAATATAGGTAATGAATATTTCATCAAGTCCCACATTCAGCGCCACCTAATTTTGTTCTTTTTCTTTATACCTAAGAGAATTCTACATTTGGGGGGAAAGGAACAAAAGGGACTCAAGTTACTAAATGTAAAAATGAAAGGTACAAATTAGTGCTTTTTAAATCTGTTTCTCCACAAACGAAACTCTAAGAAGATAAAAAATTGTCCCTTGGTTAACAGAAAATGTAATGACTGACTGTCCTAGGTCTAAAGTTTACAGATAGCAAGACAAAAGATAGCAAAAAAACCAGCATGACAAAAAGACAAGAAAAGTCTTTAGTCGTCTTCAAATATTAAATTTCTGAGTGTAGTGATGGAACCCAATTTAAATCTAATAACAGAATTTCTTATGTTTATTCAACAAAAACCAAAAGTGTTCCTCTGAGTTTTTTCTTTGCTGACTGCTTCCCCTATGAAGACTACCTATGACACCAGTATAACAAATATATAAGCATACCGAGAAGCACTATCTTGTGAAGCAGGTACTACAAGTAATACTATTTTCATGAAATTTAGTCTAAAAGATATAAAATTATACAATAGAGACGTAATGCTACAGAACTAGTAAAAACACTGAATTTAGAAATGGAATGCCAGTCCTTAAATTCTGAATTGTTTTTTCCCCTGTACCACATAGTCTTCTATAAGACTTGTCATTTTATTGGCTAATATGACAGGAAAGAAAAATGACAAACTTGGAGGGGATATGAGAAAACTGGAGCACAAATGCACAATTGGTGGAGCTGTGAAATAGTACAATCATTTTAGAGAAAAATTTGGGACTACATTCAAAGGGCCATAAGCTATGCATATTCTTTGACCCAGAAATACCACCACAAGGATCTGTATCCCAAAGGGAAGGGGAGAAGAGAACTTATTTGTACAAAAATATTTATAGGGACTCTTTTTTTGTGGTGGCAAAGAATTGGAAATTGAGGGAATGCCCATCAACTGGGGAATGGATGAACAAGCTGTGATATATGAATGTGATGGAATACTATTGTGCTATAAGAAATGATGAACAGGAAGACTTCAGAGAGGCCTGGAAAGACTTATATGAACTGATGCTGAGTGAAAGGAGCAGAACCAGGAGAACTTTGTACACAGTTACAACCATATTGTTCGATGACTTAACTTTGATTTAGCTCTTCTCAGCAATGTAAGGATCTAAGACAAAGATTAACGACAGAAAATGTTATCTATATCCAGAGAAAGAATTAGAGTCTGAATGCAGATGGAAGCATTCTATTTGCTCTCCCTTTCTTTTGCTGTTTTGTTTCTTCTTTCTCATAGTTCTTCTCATTAGTTTCAACTCTTCTTTACATCATGACGAATGTGAAAACATATTTAACATGAATGTGTAAATAGAGTCTATATCAGATTACATGCTGTCTTGAAGAGGAGGGGTGATAGGGTGGGTGAGAAAATTAAAAACTCAAAATCTTATGGAAGTGAACATCAAAAAACTACAAATAAATTATTTAAATTTTTTTGAAATAAAGAGAGGGATGATACAGGAAAAAAGCTACTCTCAGCAATACAAAGATCCAAGATAATTCTGAAGGACTTATGATGAAAAATACTCTCCACCTCCAGAGAGAAAGAACTGATGGAATCTGAATGCTGATCGAAGAGTGTACTATTTTTTACTTTCTGTATTCTTTGTGGGGAAGGGTTACAATTCCTTTTCAACATGAATATGAAAATTCATTTTGCATGACTACATCAAATTGCTTGCCTTCTTAATGTAAGGGTGGAGAGGGAGAGAATTTGGAACTCAAAATATTAATGCTGAAAATGGAATTAACATGTGGAAAAGACATTTTAAAAAGACTTTTCATTCTATTTGCATCTGTTTCTCTCCTTTAGTGAATAAGAGGGGATCAGACTTGAAGGTCAGAATACTTTGTAGTTCTAAATTCTAAATTGTGTACATCTCCTTTAGAATCACTAGATACTCATCTTCAGTGGTGCTGATTTAGTAATAACAGTATGGAAAAATTTGTTTTTCTCTGATATATTAATTACAACTTTTACTTTTTATATTAGATAAAGACACAACCACATAACATTTTTACAAAGTGTTATTTTACCTATATTAGGAAGAAAAGGAGGATCTAAGAAAAGATACCACTTGGAAATAGGAGTTACTGAAGAAAGAAAGGTGGTTTACCTAGGAAATCAGTAAATAAACTAATTGGCAAAATTAATAGCATTAGTAAAGTAGAAGGATACAAAATAAACTCATCATAAACCCATAAGATATCAAGAAATCTACAAGATGAATTAAGTACCTGGAAGTAAATCAATCAAAGCATGCGCAAAGCAGGAGTCTTTAAAGAAACAAAAAACAAGAGACTCTCCTCTCAATAGCAGAATGGGTTGAAAAGTACCATAATCTAGCTCTAGGACAACTATTCCAGCAAAGATTAAATAAAAGCAGATTGAGAAATGATCAAGAAAATCCATGATCTTAAGAGAAAACAGAAAAGATTAAGGAAAAGCAATACATTACAAAAGAAAGGAGGAGAAAGGGAGTAGAACTTACTGTTTCACATAATCAGGTTATATAAACACACAACAATATTAACATGAAGGAAGGGATGAGGCAAGCAGGCTACACATGAACTTTACTTTCACTTGAAAAAGATATGAATACTGACACACCAAGTCTGGTGCAGAAATACATTAAATAAAGAATAGGGTACAGACAGAGAAAAGGGAAAGAAGGATTCAGATGGAAACTAAATTCTGGGAAGGATCCATCATGAAACACTCTGAAGGGAGAAAAAGAAAAGGTAAGAACTTGTGAATGGTTCGGGGCGGGGGGGGGGAGTTGGAGAAGAGAAGAAAAAGAGAAGTGTAATAGAAGCAGATTACATACAATAAAAATCACTACTGTTCAACACATTCAACTCTCTGTGAAAGTCCTTTGGAAAGAAAAGGCAAAAATATAAAAGGATAAGGAAGAGAAAAATGCACAATTAATAATCACAAGCAAATGGAAACACAGGAGAGTACAAGCATGTAGAAGTACAAACAAAATATGGGACAAAAAAACTTCTATTAAGAGTCACATAAATTAACAAATTTAGCAATGTTACAGGACATAAAATGAATTCACATAAATTATCAGCATTTCTATATATTACCAACAAAGCCTAGCAGGCAAGAGATAGAAAGAGAAATTCCATTTAAAATAACTATAGACAATATAAAATATTTGGGAGTCTACCTGCCAAGACAAACGGAGGAACTCTAATGGATACAATTTTCCTACAAATAAAGTCAGATCTAAACAATTGGAAAAATATCAACTGCTTGTGTGCAGGCTGAGCTAATAAAAATGACAATTTTACCAAAATTAATTTACTTATTCAGTGCCATACCAGGCAAACTACCAAAAATTATTTTACAGAGCTAGAAAAAAATAATAAAACTCATCTGGAAGAACAAAAAGTCAAGAATATCAAGGGAATTAATGAAAAAAATGCAAAGGAAGGTAGCCTAGACATACCAGATCTAAAACTATACTACAAAGTGCCAATCATCAAAACTATTTGATACTAGCTAAGAAATAGAGTGGTGTTATTAGTGGAATAGGTTAGGTACACAAGACACAGCATTAAATAACTACAGCAATCTACTGTTTGATAAACCCAAAGAATTTTGCTTCTGGGATAAGAAGCCTACCTGTCAGATCTATGGAGAAGGGAAGAATTTATAACCAAATAAGAGACAGAGACTATTACGAAATGCAAAATGGATAAAATTTGATTACATTAAATTAAAAAGGTTTTGCACAAACAAAACCAAGAAGCCAAGATTAGAAGGAAAATTGGAAAACAATTTTTACTGCCAATATTACTGCAGTTTTCTGACTGCAATCTATAGACATATGAAAAAATGCCCCCCATCACCTTTGATTAGAGAAACGCAAATTAAAACAAGTCTGAGGTACCACCTCATACCTAGCTGAGGCTAATATAATAGAACAGGAAAATGTCAAATGCTGGACAAGATATGGAAATATTGGAACACTGATGTATTGTTGGAGTTGTGAATTGATCCAACCATTCGGGAGAGCAATTTGGAACTATGCCCAAAGGGCTATAAAAATGTGCATACCCTTTGACCTAGCAATACCACTACTAGGTCTATATTCCAAAGAGATCATTAAAAATGGAAAAGGACCCACATATACAAAATAATTTATAGCAGCTCTTTTTGTGGTGACAAAGAATTGGAAATTGAAGGGATACCCATCAATAGCAGAAGAGATGAAAACAAGTTGTGGCATATGAATGTAATGGAATACTCCAGTGCTATAAGAAATAAAATTTCAGAAAACATGGAAAGACTTATACAAACTGAAGTTGAGTGAAGTGAGCAGAACTAGGAGAACACTGTACACAGCAACAGCAACACTGTGTGATGATTAATTATGACAGAATTAGCTCTTCCCAGCAATACAAAGATCCAAGCCAATTCTAAAACACTTGCGATAAAAAATGCTAACCACACCCAGATAAAGAATTATGATGTCTGAATGCAGATTGGAGCATACTATTTTCACTTTTTTGGTGTTTTTTTCTTTCTTGTGGTTTTTTCCCTTTGGTTCTGATTCTTCTTTTACAACATGACTAATGTAGAAATATGTTTAATATGATTATATATGTCTAACTTATATTAGCTTGCTTGCTATCTTGGGGAGGCGGGAGAGAGAAATTTGGAACTCAAAATTTTACAAAAATGAGTGTTGAAAATTATCTTTACATGTAATTAGAAAAAATACTATTTACAAACAGGTGAAATAGAAAAAAGGAGTAGCAATCATGATTTTAGAAAAAGCAACAATAAAAGTAGATTTAATTTAAAATTATAATTAGAGGTATCATAATGAACTGATAAACATATATGCACCTAAAAGCATATCATTTAAAGGAAAAGCCAATCAATTTATAGTAAGAAATAGAATTTATAATTGAGGATTCTCAATGCACTCCTATTAGGTCAAGATAAATCAATCTAAAACACAATCAAAAAAGACTTGTTGAAGACAGTTTAGAAGCCTTAGTCTCTGGTGATTACTTAATGTAAAAGAAAGGAATATACCTACTTCTCAGCCATACACAATACATTATAAAACCTGACCACACACTGAGGCATTAAAAAAAACCCAAAATACTAAACGTCCTTGTTGACCACAGCACAATATAAGTTATGGTCAATAAATGTCCCTTAGTTTCGATAACAATATTAAAAATTTAGTGGCCAATGAACAAATCATAGAAGCAACAGAAAATTTCACTGAAGAACAAGACAAGAGATTAAAACTTTTAAGAACAAAGCAGGCCTGAAGGGAAAACTAAAATCTTTAAAAATTTACTGACCAAAAACAGGAAGGGAAAAACGAACTCGTCACATAACCTCAGAAAAAAGCTAGAAAATCCAACTGAAAGGCCCAACCAAATACCAAAACAGTATTAATAAAAAAAACAACCACCACCCTGAAAATCAAAGAAACTAACAAAATGGAAACGGGGGAAACCATAGTAACCAGTCTGGCTGAAAAGAGACCAGAAAACAATTTTCCAGTATAAAAAATTTGAAAATTTAACAATGAAAAAATAAAAGAAATGATTTTGTCCAATTATGTAAGTTTTTTTTAACAGATTTGAGTGAATTCTGAGAAAAACTGAAAGAAAAATTAATTCAAATACTATATAAACTTTTTCTAAAAATAGGAAAGACAGGTTCTTACTGAATTCTATCTATAATAGAAATGTAGTCTTGATATCTAAACCAGGGAGAAACAACTATAAACCTGTATTCAAAAAAAAAAATTGACAAACATTTTAAATAAAATATTTTAGCAAAGAAATTGAATGTAGTATATTACTATCACCAAGATTCTAGAATATGATCAGAGAGACTTTTTTTAAACAATCAAAGGTTAGCATATTAGGAAAACATTAAGCAAAATAAACCAGTGATACCAAAAACAATAAAAATCACATGACTATATCAATATAGTTAAGGCATTAAAAAAACATAATTCTCATTTCTGTTAAAAACACTAAAAAGCAGAATTTTTTTTTAATGTGATACACAGTAGATATCTCTAAGATCAAAAACACTATTTGCAAAGGATATAAACTAGAGCTCTTTCCAATGAAGAGTAGAGCAAAGATGTCCATCATTACTAGTACTATTTGGTAGTGTTACTAATGATGGTACCATCAATAACACAAGAAAAAGAAATTGAGGAAATAAGCACACTTTCTGGAGGAGACAGGATAAGAACACTAAAAAGTTATTTAAAACCAATTTGAAAATACTAACACAAAACTCCACAAAACTTCAGATTTTTTTATACATTACCCACAAAACCCTGGAGCAAGATAATGAAAAACAAACTTTTAAAAATTACTATAGAATGTATAAATTGCTTTATGGGTGGGGTCATACCAAGTCATTTTTTCAATGGCATATAAATCAAACTACCATCAAATTATACTCAACAGCTAGAAAAAAATTTTTAATCACACAGAACAAAAATCTTAAGGAAAATTAAAAAAAAAAGATGAAAGGAAGGTGGCCTAGCAGTACTTGATTTTAAGCTATTACTACAAAGCCATAATAATCATAACAATTTGATATTTGAAAAGTCTATTAGTGGAACAAATTAGGCATATAACATACAAAAAACAAACATAGTAATGAGAATGTTCAATAAACTTAAAAGACCACAACAACTTTGAAAGAATTTATTAGTTCAGGAGTTCATTAGCTGGAGAAAACTAGAAAAGGTTAGCGCATTAGTGTTAGACTGAATTTCCCACCATAAACCACAATAATTTCCAAATGGATCACATTAAAAGGTCACATGAAAAACAAATTACTGGAACAAGAAAGAAAATAACTTTCACACTGACAGATAGAAGAGAGAGGATAGAGAGGTCTGCAGAAGATAAGACACAATTTTTATTACATAAAATTGGAAAGTTTTGTGCAAACATACAGGCAGTCAAAATTAGAAATGCAACTTAGTAAAATCTTAGTAAATTTCTCTGATGAAGATCTCATGTCTGAGATATTTAAGACTGTATTGAAGCAAAAGCATGATAGCTACTTTACAATGATCAAAAGAAAGACATTTCTTGAGAAATTCAAGCTAACAACACAAATAAAAATGCTCCAAACACTAGTTAGTAAGAGAAATGCAAATTAAAATAACTTGCCTTTTCACCTTCAACGAGAGTGGCAAATACACTACAACAACAACAAATGAAAAAATTTGGATGGGCTATAGGAAAACAAGCAATGCAGGAAGAGCTGTGAAAATGGTCAAGACATTCTTGAAAGCAACTGGAATGATGCAGACCTTTTGATTCAGTGATACTATTACTAAGTCTGTATCCTAAAAAGATGAAAGAACAAAAAGAAGCAATAGTACAAATATGTTAATAGCATACCATTTTGGTTGTAGAAAGGGAGGGTTCAACAGTTGGACTGAACAAATTGTGGTATATGTATATAATGGCATGTTATTGTATCTTAAGTAATGACCAAAGGGATGAATTCATATAAACCCAGTAAGATTTGTATGAATTGAAATGAAATTAGAGAATCATTTATACTATAACAAGAACATTCTACAGACAAGTAACTTCTAAAAGATTTAAGGATCTCTGATCAAGGCAATTATGAATCACAACTCCAGAAAACCTCAGATGAAGTGTGGTCTCTACATGCAGATGACGTAGAGTGAGAGATATATTTGGACATGCCCAGTGAGTTATTTGTTTTGCTCTTTGGGGTTAAGTCGAGTCATTTTAGCTGTATCTGATTCATTATGACCCTAAAAAGAGTTTTCTTGGTAGAGTCTGAAGTGGTTTGCCACTTCCTTCTCTGGTTCACAAATGAGGAAAGTGGGGCAAACAGGGTAAAGTGACTCACCCTGGATCACAGAAGCTAGTAAGAGTCTGAGGTGAGATCTGAATCCAGGAAGATGAGTCTTCATGGCCTGGCACTCTATCTATTTGCACTACCCAGCTGAAACAAGCACTTCCATTGTTTTACTCACTAATGGTTACTTTTTCAAAGTACTGCCCTACCCCACCAAAATTCCTATAGAAATAGAGGATTAGGGGGGCAGAGCCAAGTTGGCAGAGTAGAAAGACAGACCTGCTCGAACTCTCCCCCCCAGAGCCATAAAATACCTGTAAAAAATGATTCTAAAAAAATTCTAGAGTAGCAGAAGCCTCAAAACAACAGAATAAAAGAGATTTCCAGCCCAAGTCAGCCTTTAAGGCTGACAGTAAAGGTCTATCCACTGGACTCAGAATAGAGAGCAGCCCAGCCTGGACCACATAGCACTGACAGGACTGGAGCAGGCTTCAGGGTGCGGAAACATGGGGAGCAGCTGTGGTTCCCAGATTTCTCAACCCACAAATGCCAAAGACAGCTTCAAAGGTCAGTAAGAAAGCTCTTTCACCTGGGTGAGAAGGGAGTGCACTGTGGCAACACCTCTGGCCCCAGGGCAGAGGCAGACACTGCAGCAGCAGCATCTACTTCTGGAGCCCTCAGCCTAAAGACCCTGGGGGAATCACGTGGCTGATCTGGGTCTCAGTTCTGAGTGGCAGTGCTGGGGTGAGGAGGAGCACTGGCATGGCGGAGCTGGTGGTGGCAGTGGAGCAGGAACCCTTTTTGCACTTCAAGGGCAGAAAAGAGTGCTTGTGGTTGCTCACAGACCAGAGCACAAGCCAGGAGAAGTGTAAACTCCTCTTCCTCGATTGTGCCACCTTAGAGGAACTGAGAACTTACAGATCCCTACAGTATACCCTCCATTTGACAAAGGACTCAAAAGTCAAGTAACTGGCTGGGAAAATGCCCCAAAAAGGGAAAAAAAATAAGACTGTAGAAGGTTACTTTCTTGGTGAAAAGGTATTTTCTTCCATCCTTTCAGATGAGGAAGAACAATGCATACCAACAGAGGAAGACATCAAAGTCAAGGCTTCTGCATCCAGAACCTCCGAAATAAATATGCAATGGTCTCAGGTCATGGAAGAGCTCAAAAAGGATTTTGAAATCAAGTAAGAGAGGTGGAGGAAAAATTGGGAAGAGAAATGAGAGCAATGCAAGAAAATCATGAAAAGTGAGTCAAAAGCTTGCTAAAACAGACCCCAAAAATGCTGAGGAAAATCACACCTTTAAAAATAGACTAACCCAAATGGCAAGAGAGGTTCAAAAAGCCAATGAGAAGAATGCTTTAAAAAGCACAACTGGCCAAATGGAAAAGGAGGTGCAAAAGTTCACTGAAGAAAATAGTTCTTTACAAATTAGAATGGAATAGATGGAAGCTAATGACTTTATGGGAAACCAAGAAATTACAAAACAAAACCAAAAGAATGAAAAAATAGAAGACAATGTGAAAAAATCTCATTGGAAAAACAACTGACCTGGAAAATAGATTCAGGAGAGATAATTTTAAAATTATTGGCCTACCTGAAAATCAGGATCAAAAAAAGAGCCTAGACATCATCTTCCAAAAAATTATCAAGAAAAACTGCCCTGGTATTCTAGAACCAGAGGGTAAAACAGAAATGGAAATGATTCACCAATTACCTCCTGAAAGAGATCCCAAAAGGAAAACTCTTAGAAATATTGTAGCCAAATTCCAGAGTTCTCAGGTCAAGGAGAAAATATTACAAGCAGCTAGAAAGAAACAATTCAAGTATTGTGGAAATACAATCAGGATAACACAGGATTTAGCAGTTTCTAAACCAAGGGATCAAAGGGCTTGGAATATGATATTCCAGAGGACCAAGAAGATAGCATTAAAATCAAGAATCACCTACCCTGCAGCAAAACTGAGCATAATACTTCAGGGGAAAAAACGGAATTTCAATGAAATAGAGGACTTTCAACTATTCTTGATGAAAAGACCAGAGCTGAACAGAAAAGCTGACTTTCAAATACAAGAATCATGAGAAATATGAAAAGGTAAACAGGAAAGAGAAGCCTTAAGGAACTCCTTAAAGATGAACTGTGTTTATATTCCTACATGGAAAGATGTTATTTGTAACTCACAAAACCTTTTTCAGTATTAGGGTAGTTAGAGGGTGTATACATATATGTGTGTGTGTGTGTGTGTGTGTGTATATATATATGTATATATATATGTATACACCCTCTAACTACCCTAATATATATGTAGGTGTATATGGGTATTTATGTATGTGTATATTATATATGTGTAGGTATGTATATGTACATGTGTGCATTTGTATACACGCATACACACACAGAGGGAATAGAGTGAGCTGAATTGAAGGGAGAATACCTAAAAAAAATAAAATTTACTGTTGAATGTAATGTACTAGGAGTTAAGAGAAAGGGAGAGGTAGAATGTAGCAAATCATCTCACATAAAAGAGGGAAGAAAGCTTTTACAACGGATGGCAAGAAGGAGGAGATGAAAGGAAATAACTGAGCCTTACTCTCATAGGATTTGGCTTAAGCAGGGAATAACACACACTCAATTAGATATGGAAATCTATTTTACCCTGCAGGAAAGGGAAGGGAGGAGAAAGGAGAGGGAAGAAAACAGAAGGAATAGCAAATTGGGGAAAGGGATAATCAGCAGCAAACACTACTGTGGGAGGTCAAGGTCAAGGGCAGGATAGGACAGAGGGAAACATGGTTAGTCTTTTACAATATAAATATTATGGAAGTGCTTTGCATTGTCACACATGAATGACCTATACTGAATTGCGTGTTTTCTTAATGACGGTGGGTTGGGGAGGGAGAGAATATGGAACTCAAAGCTTTAAGAATGAATGTTAAAATTTGTTTTAGCATGCACCTGGAAATTAAGTTACACAGGCAATGGAGGATAGAAATCTAATTTGCCTTACAGGAAAATAGAGGAGGAGGAGGATGGAAGAAGGGTGGGTAATAGAGAGGAGGACAGACTGGAGTAAGGGGTGGGTGGGGTGCATGCTATGCTTGGGTAGGCGGTGGGCAAAGATGGGGAGAAAATTTTGAATTCAAATTCTTGTGGAAGTGAATGCTAAGAACTGAAAAATACATATATTATATATAAAAAATTAAAAAAAGATTAAGCAAATTTAAAAAAAAGAATGAATCAACAAAAATAAAAAAGATTACTAAAACATTTAAAAAATACACTTAAGAGACAAAGAAGCAATCAAAAAGGAGGACAGGTTTGAAAATAATATCTTGAATTTATTACAAACTTAAAAAACATGCTGTGTGTTCCCAATTGATAAATGGCCAAAGGATATGAACAGGCAATTTTCAGAGGAAGAAATTAAAGATATCTATAGTCATATGAAAAAATGCTCTAAATCACTTTTGATTAGAGAGATGCAAATCAAAACAACTCTGAGGTATCACATCACACCTATCAGATTCTCAAACATGGCAGAACGGGAAGATGATAAATGTTGGAGAGGATGTGGGAGATTTGCAACACTAATACACTGTTGGTGGAGCTGGGAGCTGATCCAACCATTCTGGAGAGCAATTTGGAACTATGCCCAAAGGGCTACAAAAATGTGCATACCCTTTGACCCAGCAACAGCACTTCCAGGACTGTATCCGTAAGAGACCATAAAAATGGAAAAGGGTCCCACATGTACAAAAATATTTATAGCAGCTCTCTTTGTGGTGGGCAAGAACTGGAAATTGAGGGGATGCCCATTAATTGGGGAATGACTGAATAAATTATGGTATATGAATGTAATATAATACTATTGTATTACAACAAATGATGAACAGGAAGACTTCAGAGAGGCCTGATAAGACATATATGACTTGATGCTGAGTGAAAGGAGAAGAAACAGAAGAACTTTGTGCACAGCAATGACCACAGTGTTTGAGTTTTTCTGGTGGACTTGGAACTTCATTGAAATGCAAGGACTTAAAAAAAATTCCCAATGGTCTTCTAAGGCAAAATGCCTTCCACATCCAGAGAAAGAACTATGGAATTCAATCACAGAATGTAGCAGATCATTTTCGGGGGGGGGGGGGGGGGTCTGTATTGTGTTTTGGTTTGTTAGATGATTTCTCCCACTCATTTTAATTCTTCAACACAGCATGACTATAGTGAAAATGTATTTCATAGGAATGTGTAGAGCCTATACAAAATTGTATGCCGTTTCGGGGAGGGACGGGAAAATAATAATCCAAGTTATATGGTAGTTATTGTAAAATACTGAAAATAAATAAAATTAATTAATTTAAAAAAAAACATGCTTGTGTGTAATAGAGATTTCCTGGATTCACATATTCTCTTTTTTTATTCTGCTTTGTATTTGAAAATTTTCTGGAGGGTTTGTCAAGGTCAGAATTTTTAAAAGAAAAGAAAATGAATGAGTAAATAAAAGCTTTGTCACATAAATGTAATGGAATATTATTGTGCTGTAAAAAATAACAAATATGATGAAAAAAGAAGATGCAGAGTCACAGTAAATAGTAACAATCAGAAAATTACTGAAAGGGAATTTTGCAGAATTACAAATGAAATAATCAAATTAATTCTATCTTTTTAAATTGATCCTCTTTACAGTTTATTTCATGCAGTAACTACCTAAGTCATGATGTCAGAAATTGAGCTGTCCTGTAATGAGCTAACTATAGAAATTCAGTTGTCTTGTAAATCACTGTTCTATATTTGTCAAAGAAATCTGTTATCCTTGAAGGATGTCTGGTTTATTACCCAAAGAAATCTGGTCCACTATCTCTAACCTTGCAGGGGTCTCAAACAATGAACATTTCTTAGTCACAGAAAGGAGGGAGAGGGTTGTTACTAGCCCCTCATTCCCAATTATCAACCAATCATAACCTATGTCCCTATGACATCCTGTTTGACATTTTGCACTTCCCTAAAATCTATAAAAAAAAATGTAACTACCCCTCACCTCACGGTCTTACCTCTGATGGGGAAGCTGAGATCCTATTGGCAAATCTGTGCTTTACTGATAAACTGATCATGCTCTGAACTCTGTGCCTTAGTCTATCTTACTTTAAATGTTACACAAAGAACAAATATGGCACTAAATAAGAGATATGAGAAAACATTTTCACTATATTCCTTTTCATATGTGGTAGGTCCTTGGGTGTAGAATAGTGTGTGTATTGTCTGACTCATTTTGATGTACAGAATGGTTTTTCTCATTATTTTTTCATTTTGTAAATTTTAAAAAATACTAAAAAATAGTTATTTTAAAGATAAAGTATAATTTGAAAAAAAAAACCTTAAATAGAGGTATATTCAATGCTACAAAGCTAGAAAGGCCACAACAAATACTACCTAATTTACTTGTTCAGTGTTGTACCAATCAAACTACAAAGGGAATACATTACAGAGCTAGAAAAAAAGAAATATAAAATTCACTAGGAGGAGTAAAAAAAATCTAGAAACAATGAAAAAGAAGTAGGAACTAAGAGGGGAGCAATGACTACTTCCAAATCTCAAATTCTATTATAAAACAAAATCATCACCAACTACTGGTTAAAAAAACAGAAGCAGAACTGTGGAACAGACTAGACAAGGAAGAATTAGAAACAGTGAATCTTTCAGCATCCAATAAATCAGAAATCATATTACCTGGAAAACTTTCTATCTGACAAAAACTGCTAAGAAAACCAGAAAGAAATCTGACAGAAATTAGATGCAGATGAACACGTTACATCACATATAATGATAAATTTAAAAGTGAATGAGACTGAATATTACAACATAAAAAAATTAGACATAAGAATCAGATTATACATCTTTCATAGTTGTAGCTAACGGCTGAATTTCAAAATTAAAACCCACCTTCTCTCCCTCTAGCCCTCCCCACCAAATGAAAAAGAAAACCTAAAGTTTGAATTCCTAACTAAAGAGATAAATGCAATAAAAAAGAAAAATGAAACAATTTCAATTACTACTACAATGCATTTGCGCAAAAGTAACTCAGACGGGATACAATGGGAAAGTGGCCAACTGAATAAAAAAAACAATAACAAACCCTGAGCAGAGAGAGCAAATGTCTCTGATAAAGAATAAGCGTATATGTGTACGTACATCAAGTCAAGACGCATTTATGAGGCATTTACTATGTTCCAGACACTGTGCTAAGTACTGAGGGTCTCAATGAGTTCCCAGTTTAACGAGGAAAGAGACAATTAGAAAGTAACTATGTACAAGTAATATACATATAGGATAACTTATAAATAACCACAAAGAGTAGGTATTAAAATTAAGGGGGAAGAAGGAAAGGAGTCTTGCAAAAGTTGGGACTTTTAAGTAAAACTTGAAGGAAGTCAGGAGAAAGAGATGAGGACAGAGAAGAGTTAAAGGCATAGGGAACGGCCAAAGAAAAATTCAGTCAGGAGATGGAGTCCCTTGTGCTAGAAAGCCAGGGTCACTGAATCACAGATGGGTATAAGGTGTAGAAAGTACGGAAAAGGGCCAGGTTACAAAGAGCTTTAAAAGAGAGGATTTTATATTTAGTCCTGGAGACAAAAAGGAGCTGACTGATAATAAGGAGTTGACTGAATAGGTGGATAACAAAGTCAGGGATCTGGAAGATCAATTTGACAGGTGAGTGGAGGATGAAATGGAGTAAGAAAGATGAGAAGGTAAGGGAGACCAACCAGTAGACTATTGCAATTGTCTAGGTATGAGATGATAAGCATATTAGCAGTGTAGGAGGAGAGAAGGGAGAGTATATAAGCCACGTTACAAAGATAAAACTGACAGAATTTGGCAACAAACTCCATGTGGGGTGTAAAAGAGTGAGTAAAGGTTAGTGGTACTTGTGATGTTAAGATGGAAGTTCAAAAGAAGTAAGTTTGGGGGGAAAATAATGAGTCAGTTTGAGACTTTGAGTTTATGAAGTCAATGAGACATACACTTTGAGACATCCAACAGGCAGTTGGAAAATCAAAGCTGGAGGTCAGAGGGGAGGATGAGGACTAGACAGAAAGATCTGAGAACCACCTAATAAATATGTGATCAAAGAAGGCAAACACTTCAAAAAAAAAAAAAAAGGGACACTACAATTAACAATATTAGACCTATTAACTTAGTATGCTCTAAGTTTCCTGGGCCCTTTTATTTTTCTCTTTTTACATTCTCTCACATGGTGACCTCACCAGTAACCATGGGTTTAATAATTATTAACTCTAAGCAGATGAACATCAGATCTACATAGTTATCCCCAACTTCTTTCCTGAATTCCTGTCTCAAATCAATTGCCTGACAGATATTTCAAATCTGATTTCCAGTAGTTCAAACTCAACATGGCTCCAAACTGAATTCATTATCTCTGCTCCCCCAGAGAACACAATCAGCCTCCACTCACCACAAACTGAATGTCATCTTTGGATCCTCTCTTTCATCACACAATTTAACAAACTGAGCCACACCTTTTCATTTCTGTCTCTAGTATATGTTGTCTCCTTTACACTCACAAAGCCGTGCTGTTTGGGGAATCTTTTCACCTCTTTCCTGAATTACTGAAAAGTCTCTAATTTGTCTGTTTCAAGTCTGCCCCTAGTCCAACCTATCCTTTGCATAGCTGCCCAAGCAATTCATATAAAGCATAGGTCTGATCCTAATACTTCCCTACTTAAGACATTCCAATGCCTCTCAATGACTTTAGGATATGATTTAAAATCTTATTTGACATTTAAAATTCTTCTCATGACTTTCCTCCCAACTACAATGGCCTGCTTAATGTTCAGAACACAAGATCTCTCTAGGTCCATGCCTGGGACACTCTTGATATGCCTTTGAAATCCTCTATTTCCTTTAAAATTCAGGTCAAGTATCATTTTTAATATGAAGTCTTTCCTGATCTTCCCTTCCAAAGCTAGCCTGTATTCATTTAAAATTTTTCATTTTTTTTTTTTTGGTTCAAAATAACTAATGTGATACCATTTTACATGATCACACATGTATTACCTATAGCAGACTGCTTGCTGTATCAAGGAGGTGGGATTAAAGGAGATAATTTGGAAACTCAAAACTTTAAAAAAAATGTTAAAATAAGTTTTAGCAATGTAATTAGGGGGAAAATGAAGTATTTTTTAAAAGTACTGAGTACATACATATATATTCACACGTTTTCTCTCCCAATTAGAATGCAATCCCCTTAAGGGCAAGGCCTGTTTTACTTGGGCATATGTATTCCTGGAACTTAGAACAGGCTCTGGAATATGGCAGACAGTCCCTTAAAAAATGCTGAATTAAAAGCATAAATAAAATAATAAGAGAAATGGAAATAAAAACCTGACTTTTCAGGCTTATACCCAATACTTTAGCAAAAATGATAAAAGATGAGAATAATCAACACAAATAGTATTGTGGACAGTTGGGATACTAATGACCTGTTGGGGGAGCTGGGAATTGGTCCAACCATTCCGAAAAGCAATTTGGAATTATACTAAGAAAAGAACAAAAAAATCGACACTCAGACTCAGGAATCGCAGTCCCAGGAATACATCTACAGGAATAAAATGAAAGGCCAAACATTCATCAGCATTTTTTTTGTATTAAAGCTGGAAACAAGGCAAATGCATTGACTGGGCAACTGCTAAACAGTTCTGGTACATACATTAATATAAATATGAATAATGGAGAGAAACATGGGAACTTCTATGAAATGGTACAAAGTAAGCAGAACAAGGAAAGTATATACACAAGAAAAACAATGTAAATAAAGAAAATAAAATTATCAAAACTGAAATGGAATGCAGTGATGTCATTTATAAGCTTGATCCCAAAGGAGAAATCTGAGAAGGCACCTTTCACTCCTCTTTGGACGTGGAATGTTAAAAGCTTTTAATATGTTGGTTGATTTGGCTGAATGGTTTTCCTTCTCTTTTGTACTTTGTTAAAGGAACAACTTTTTGTGATAGCAAAAAAGCATAAAGTAGAGAATGTATTTGATTAAAAAAAGAGTCAAAAATATTTTTTGAAAACAAAGCATTTTGGGGGGGAAAAAGGCATTATTTTAGCTATATTCAGGAAAAGACAAGGACCAAAGACAGAATCCTGCTTGGAAGTAGAAGGGATAACATTAGAAGAAAAAAGAATGCAAACCTATTCAATTCTAATTTTGTTTCTAGTTTCTTTACCAAGAGGAAGATCTTTGGACTGTAAAGGACAGGAGAAAAAAAATTGATAATAATATGTTGAAAGCCGAGATAAATGAGGAGCTAATAAAACATTGCGTAGTTGCCTTTAAGTTCAAATCATAGAATGATGAAAAGAGCTGGTGTATGCAACTGCCAGAGTGAGCTACTCTGTATAAGTAATCTTGCGCTGTTGTGTCCACATCAGTAAAATTAGCAAACTGGATTAAATGACCTGTACAAGGCCTTATAACCAGAAATCTATGCCTCTAAGTAAACTTGTGAATCTTTAAATTTTTTTGATTTGTCCTAATATCTCTTAATTAAAATTGGATAACATCTCAAATTAAACAGGGAGGGGAAAGATGTCTAAAAAACTGCCCAAGGCCACAAATTCAGAAGAACAACAAAGACTTTTCAGAAAGCACTGTCTCTTCACTTTTTTCCATGATCACACCAACAGTTCTAACTTGGAAACCAGCAATTCTTGAAATGTAGTTGATAGACTCCTAGAAATTCCCAGATCCTTTAAGGGGTCTGCAATTTTCATAATAATATTAAGATATTATGTAAAAAATAATGCTGACCTTCCTGCTCATTTTTTTAATTTAGAAAAGGTATTTTCCATAAGTGCTTGTTTATTGTTATTTTTATTTAATTGTTAAATATTTTTTAAAAATTTATGTTTTAATCTCATGGAAATACAGCTAGATATAACTCTCAAAACTAAAAAGGTTTGAATTCTGATTTAGAGAATTCATTTGAAAAAAATTTTATTTATGGAATATTGTAATAGTTAGATTTCTCGATGAAGAGGAGATTTAAATCACTATGATTCACTCTGGCTTTCCTTTCCAAAGACTGTATATATTTCTAATATCCAATAACTTGTAAGAGATCTTACCTAGGAAATAAGCACTTAATTACACTTTGGGTCCAACACTGTTACAAAAACTCAATGAAGCACATGGAAAGAATTTGTGTAACTTCACTTGGTGCAAAAAAAAAAAAATCCCCCCAAATATGTAAAATAATTATAATACAAAGAAAATTAAAATAATCAATTTGATCCTACACAAATTTTTAACTATCATAAAGTATAAATCATTCTGTTCATTTTATATTAATTCCACTAATAAGTGGATTCTTTCTTTTTATCAAGTGGTTATGTAATCTAGTTAGAGTTAATAGGTTAGTACTCTAGAATTTTGTTCTGGCCTTGATAAAGTAAATGTAGCCCAAACTTTTTATGAGGACAATACGTGAAAATAAAATTAAATGCCAAATTTTGGTTTTCTACCTTTGAGCTCAATATAATTTTTGCTTGGAAGGCTTTGAGCAAGATTATATCTGCCCTATGCTGGTTCTGTGGACTGATCTGAGATATGAAATCTCTGCATTTCACTCTACTTACCAAATTTATATTATAGAGAATATATCAAGTACTTAAGATTTAAATTTCTTGACCTTTAATTTGATCATCTTAACTCTAGAAAATTACATTTTTTGTCATCTACCAACCAAGGCCTTTTGGGAGAAAAATAATTCTGAACTGTAGAGAATTTTGTAAATTTGAGTTTTTGTTAAGCTATTAAAAAAAACAATTAAGTACTAACATCTCTATTTTCAACCTTATATCCATGTATTCCTAGGAAGACAACACAATTATAAACATTGCTAGAAAAAAACCAGTTCACAGTTTGTATGATCTCCTTAGGAGTTTAGGGCAAAACTGTACTCTGTAAGATTATCATCTGATATTTGATAAAAAGTAATTTAGTTCCAAATAAAATGAAATGCATTATAGGCTACAGACCATCTGAATGTTATCAGTTGTTTGGGGGCAAAATTTAGCAAAATCAGAATATCTGCAACAGTCCATTTTTTCATGATTATCAACAAAATTAAGTTCTAAGTTGTCTGCATTTCGTTTCAGATTTCAAAAACCACTGCCAATTATCTGTCTGGTTTCTTTAGTTTTGTGATCATACATGAAACTGATTTCCATTACTGTAAAAATAATTCATCTCAAGTACTTTCAAAAGGCCTGATTGGAGCATTTTATTACAGCTTAATTCTTTTTGGAGAATCCTACCAGTTCCATCATCTGTATCATTCTGGCCAGCTTCCCAAACTTCTGGTTTTGTTCCAAAGCCATCAGTGGTTGAAGAATCTGTATAGTCTGCAGGGTTAAATGTCCTAGGATTGGAAAAGAATTGCAAAGGATAATATTCCAACACCATGTTAAAGTGTGGCTGCATTACCACAGGAAAAATCCCATTTCTTTTTACTTCTAATAGTAGCCCTCTCAAACAGACAAAAAAACCCAACAAAAACCCATGTCCATTCAGCTTTGTAACACTGAATTTTGTTAATACATAATTACACTAGCTAAATTTAACTACACATCTTTAAACTGCCTAAATGAAACTGTTGTATTTGAACTATTCTCCTGTATCAAATCTTTTCATGGGAATGAAATATAAGCTGAATACTCACAATTACGGAAAGCAACTATGGCAAAAATAAAACAGCAAAAGCAAGATGGGTAAAGGAACTAAGAGGGGAAACTGGTCAGACTAGAAAACTGATACTTACCCCATACCTTGGGATGAGAAACGCCCTGCCCCTCTCCCTCTACCTCGTCCAAATCCTACAAAAGGAAACAAAAGACAAATTCAAAGAAGCAAATTTAAGCTATGATATGAGAAAAATGTTCTTAACAATTAGAGTTGTTCAAAAGTAAAAGAGAGTGCCTCAGGAAGCAGTGGGTTCCCCATCATATGAAAATTTCAAGCATGTTCACGATTATTGCTTTCTTAAGTTATACTAGATACCCCAAGGTCTCTTCCAATTCTAAATTTTTCATTTACATCTGGAAAGCAAAACCTGCGAATATATGTAGCATTAACAATTCCACAATACCAAAAATGTAGTTACTACTGAAGAATAGTTTTTCAAAAGAAAGAACAATACCTCCATATCACTGTTACAACCCAAATTCATCCCTCTCTGTATCTTTACTCATCCCCACCTACTAATACCAGGGTCTTTAAATTACTGAAGGCCAGCCTCCTGAGCAGTAAGAGTAAAAAGCAAGTATCAAATTTCTTATTTATTTAGCAAAGAGCTCTTTTTAAAAAAGGAATTTATATTATATACATGTATGAGTCAGCTAGATGAATGACAACTACCACATCCATTAATTATTCTAATAACACTAAACTGAATAAAAATAAGATGAATCATCCATAGAGTAACGTGTGCTGACAATTCTTTCAAAAGAAAAGAATAAAATTTATGTCACAGAAAGTGCTTATATCCTGACCCAGAAATTTCACTAAATGTAAAACCCAACAAAATCAGTGACAAAATGAAAGGTAAATGCTACAAAATATTTCTAGTAGCATTTTTTGCAGCAAAAAAACAAAACAAAACAAAGGAGTTATCCATCAGCTAGAGAATGGCTAAATAAATTTTAGTACAGAAATGTAATAGAATGTTACTGTGCTGTAAGAAAAAATATGATGAATAGAGAGGACCATAAAATCCTTACACGAACTAATGAAGTAAGGTATACAAAATCAGGAAAATATACACAATGAATAAAACAAAGTAAATGCAAAAACAACAACAAAACAAATGAAAATAAATGCTACATGGAAAAATTTACATGAAATAATGAAAATGGAAATAAGCAGAGCCAGGAAAAAATATATGTGAAATAACAACAATGTAAATAGAAAGAACTACCACCAGAAAAATAACTGAAACTGAATATTGCTACATTACAAAGAGAAAAGAAGTGATGAGAAGACATTTCACTACATTCTTCTGCAGAGCTACAAAGTCCAAGAGTGTGTGTGTTGTCAATTTTTAAAACATGTATCAATTGCTTTGCTTAAATTTTTTCCTCTTCTTTTCATTAAAAAAAAAATTACTTGTTATAAGGGAGTTCTCAGGCAGAAAGCAGTGGAAAATCCAAGGGACAGAAAGCAATCAATAAGAAACTATTAAAAAATAAGTCTGGAGTCTATGAAGACCAAGCTTAGACCTAACAGATTTGAGAACATAGAGGCAAAGCATCTTCTCTGAAGAGATTGGTGGAAAGTGGACATGAACAAATTCTCAGTGACTTTCAGTTAAGAATTTAGATCCAGATGTGAGTTGAAACTGGCTAGGCTACTTACTATGCCTATTTGACTTTGGGCAAACCATTTAACTTCTCTGGGCCTGAGTCTCATCTATAAAATGAGGTAGCTGGATTAGTTCTAACACGCTTTTCCAGTTTTAAATGTATGATCTTACTTTTTACTGCAAAACATGTGCTAAAATGAATTTTAAATCAGTGATTCATAAATTATATAATTTAAAAATCTCTCCTATGTAACTCCTTAGGATCTTCTCATAACTGAGAATGAATGAACCAGTAAGTAATCAGATAGAAACGATGGTAACCTACTACAAGTCAACCAAGATAATTTTCATCATTCTTTTCAAAATGGGTTAACTTTTAAAAAATAATGCTACCCAAGAAATGTATTATGAAAAGGACAAAGAGAAATATAGAACAAATTCGCTTTAGTAGTTGCAATATCACGAGAAGGGTGCTAGTTTTGTAGATTCAGCTATACATACAGTTCTTAAAAATATAGAGTTACAACAGTAGATCAATATAATATGTATAACACTTTAATAATGTACACTGCTTGGAAATCAATTTCACAAATTATTTATAATGGAAAAGAGAAAACCAGAAAAGGTTAAAGAATCATTTCAGGATTGCAAAAGGTCTAAGAAGCAATGAGATGTCATCAGAATAGGTACCAAGAAGTTTTCTTGGTCCCCAGTCCACAATAATCTTTATTTGTGAGGAATATTTCTCATTTCTATAATATGTCAAAAGAAACACAAACATACAAATCAGGAGATTATGTTTCATTTTTGCTAAAGGATTCACCAAATTCCTTTAAATATCAAGTCAACTGAATCAATCAATACACATTTTTCCCACAGTATCAGTCACTAGAAAAAGATACGGGGAAACAAAAACAAATGTGAAATAGTTCCTAGGCGCAAAGATCTTACACTCTTGACAAAGAAGACAGCATGCACAAAGAGAAATACATGAACAAGATACAAAATGAATAAAAGCAAGTTTATGAAGGGGGCTGCTATTCACTGGTAGAATCAGAAAGTGCTTCCAATTGAAATTTGAAGGAAATCAAGGAATTCCAATAGGTAGATAAAGGAGGAAGAATATTATAGAAATAAGATAGTCACTGTAAGGAACAGAGATGGGTAACAAGGAAATTGGGAAAAGGAGGAAATGGAGACAAGTTTAGAAATAGGGAAGCATAACAGTTACAACTGTTCAGCTGAGGAGTGGAGGGCCTGAAAGAGGGTGATGGCTATGACAGTGAAAAGAAATGCAGGGATTCTAGAGAAATTTCGGGACAAAAAATTGGGATAATTGGCAAATTCTTGAATATACTGAGAGAGTAGTGAATGCGAAAATAAGGCTGCAAAACTGGGTAACTGAAAGGATCGTTGGCAACTTGAAAAGTAAGAACAAAGTTTTGAAAGAGATTTGGGGGGAAAGTGGGAGTGGAGCTAATGGATTCAGTATTGGACATGCTGAGTTTAAAATGCCAGTGAGATATTCAGTCCCCAAATGCCCAAAAGATAGTTGGCAAAGCAGGAATAAAGTGCAGATGACCCAACAAAGGAGACAGAAGAAACACCAGAAGGGCTAACTCTTGATGACCAGACTGGAATAAAAGAGGAATTGGGGGAATAATAATATGAAGGGGTTGTGAGATGAGAAGAGGGGATTCATAGTGAATAATTGTGATTTGCTTATGATGAAATTATGAGGCTATATACAAATATATAAAGCATATCTTAAATATCCTATATTTAAGGTCCTATTTTACATTTATAACAGCATATTTTATGGTAGTAAGGATATGTAAATAAAGATACCTCTGGATCAGGGAACTACTAAATAAATTGTGATATTTAAGTATAACAGGATTTCCCTGGTCAGTAATAAAACAACAAAATGCATACAGAGAAGTACAGGATACGTTACAGAAATCTATACAAATGGGAGCGGAGCCAAGATGGCGGAGTAGAAAGACGCACATACACATAGCTCCGAACTCACAACCCATAGTACATCTACAAAGAAGTAACTCACAGCTAATTCTGCACCCAGAGGCCACAGAACATTGGAGCGAGGGAGATTTCTGTTCCAGAGAGACCTGCAAACCTCTCGCAAAAGGTCCTTCACACCGCGGACTGGGCGCCGGGACTGGGAGCTGAGTACAGCCCTGCCGCGGCCCCTGCACCAAGAGGAAAAGATCCGAGCGGACTTCAGGGACAGGATCTCCAGCCGCCACGCGGGTCCCTCCACCCACAGGTGACAGGGGTCGGTGAGAGGGTCTATTTGGTGGGTCGAGAGGGGAGTGGGGTGCCCCCATGGCTCAGGCCCCCTCGGGAGGCAGAAGCTGAGGGGCAGTGGCAGACCGGGGCTCCCCAAGCAGGCAGGAGCCTGGATCCATTGTTGAAGGTCTCTGCATAAACCCCCTGAGGGAACTGAGCCTGTGAGGCGGCCCTGCCCCCACCTGAGCACCTGACCTTAATCTCACACTGAATAGCAGCCCTGCCCCCGCCCAAAGCCCTGAGGCTGGAAGCAGCATTTGAATCTCAGACCCCAAGCACTGGCTGGGAGGATCCGGAGGCGAGGTGGGTGTGAGGAGAATATTCAGAGCTCAAGTCACTGGCTGGGAAAATGCCCAGAAAAGGGAAAAAAACCAAGACTATAGAGGGTTACTTTCTTGGTGAGCAGGTTTCTCCTCCCCTCCCTTCTGATGAGGAAGAGCAGTGCTCACCATCAGGGGAAGACACGGAAGTCAGGACTTCTGCATCCCAGCCCACGCAATGGGCTCAGACCATGGAAAAGCTCAAAAAGGGCTCAGAAAATTTTGAAAATCATCTTAGAGGACTGGAAGAAAAACTGGAAAGAGCAATAAAAGACATGCAAGCAAAGTATGAACAGCAGATCAGCACCCTGCTAAAGGAGACCCAAAAAAATGCTGAAGAAAATAACACCCTGAAAAATAGGCTAACTCAATTGGCAAAGGAGGTTCAAGAAGCCAATGAGGAGAAGAATGCTTTCAAAAGCAGAATTAGCCAAATGGAAAAGGAGATTCAAAAGCTCACTGAAGAAAATAATTCTTTCAAAATTAGAATGGAACAGATGGAGACTAATGACTTTATGAGAAACCAAGAAATCACAAAACAAAACCAAAAGAATGAAAAAAATGGATGATAATGTGAAATATCTCATTGGAAAAACAACTGACCTGGAGAATAGATCCAGGAGAGACAATTTAAAAATTATGGGCCTACCTGAAAGCCATGATCAAAAGAAGAGCCTAGACATCATCTTTCATGAAATTATCAAGGAAAACTGCCCTGAGATTCTAGAACCAGAGGGCAAAATAAGTATTCAAGGAATCCACAGAACACCACCTGAAAGAGATCCAAAAAGAGAAACTCCTAGGAACACTGTGGCCAAATTCCAGAGTTCCCAGGTCAAGGAGAAAATATTGCAAGCAGCTAGAAAGAAACCATTCAAGTATTGTGGAAATACAATCAGGATAACACAAGATCTAGCAGCTTCTACATTAAGGGATCGAAGGGCATGGAATAGGATATTCCAGAAGTCAAAGGAACTAGGACTAAAACCAAGAATCACCTACCCAGCAAAACTGAATATAATACTTCAGGGGAAAAAATGGTCTTTCGATGATATAGAGGACTTTCAAGCATTCTTGATGAAAAGACCAGAGCTGAAAAGAAAATTTGACTTTCAAACACAAGAATGAAGAGAAGCATGAAAAAGTAAATAGCAAAGAGAAGTCATAAGGGACTTGACAAAAGTTGAACTGTTTACATTCCTACATGGAAAGACAATATTTGTAACTCTTGAAACTATTCAGCATCTGGGTACAGGGTGGGATAACATACACACACATGCACATGCACACGCACACACACATAGAGACAGAGTGCACAGAGTGAACTGAAGAGCAGGGGATCATATCTTAAAAAAAAAATGAAATCAAGCAGTGAGAGAGAAATATATTGGGAGGAGAAAGGGAGAAATGGAATGGGGGAAATTATCGCTCATAAAAGAGGCAAGCAAAAGACTTTTTAGTGAAGGGAAAAAGAGGGGAGGTGAGAGAAAAACATGAAGTTTACTCTCATCACATTCCACTAAAGGAAGGAATAAAATGCACAGTCATTTTGGTATGAAAACCTATCTTACAATACAGGAAAATGAGGGAGAAGGGCATAAGCAGGGTGGGGGGGATGATGGAAGGGAGGGCATGGGGAGGAGGGAGCAATTTGAGGTCAATACTCATGGGGAGGGACAGGATCAAAAGAGAGCACAGAAGCAATGGGGGACAGGATAGGATGGAGGGAAATATAATTAGTTCTTACACAACACTACTATTGTGGAAGTCATTTGCAAAACTACACAGATCTGGCCTATATTGTATTGCTTGCCTTCCAAAGGGAAGGGGTGGGGAGGGAGGGAAGGCAGATTTGCAGACAGGGGCAATTAGAACGCTCGGTGTTTTGGGGTGGGGGGAGGGGACAAAAAGGGGAGAAAATTTGGAACCCAAAATTTTGTGAAAATGAATGTTAAAAGTTAAATAAATTAAAAAAAAAAGAAATCTATACAAATGCATATATATACACACACACAGCACAGCATGTAATGTCAGACTTTTTGATAAACTGATGAGTTTTGCTGAACTCCATCCTGCATCTCCTTAAATTTTTTATTTTAAGGCACTGTTTTCTAGGAGAGGCTTACAAGAGGGCAATAGAAACAGGTGATATACAAACAAAATATGTTATTAACAATCTATTTTTAAAAAGCACCTTTATTTCCCTGAATAAAAATACTTTCTTAGAGAAAAAAACTTGAGGAAAATATATAATGGATACCACACATTTTCAGTGTTCTCTCATTATGTATACATCATACAAAAGATATTATTGTCTACACACTATTTTGGAATTCCTCATTCATAATGAGAAATTCAAGTTAAAGGGACTCTGATGTTGTAACTCACATCCATCAGATGCACAAGAACTACAAAAAAGAAAACTGCTCATATGATACTTTAACCTGGGTAACTAGGTTGTATATAACTACTAGATCTAAGCCCTAAAGAAAGCAAAGGAGAACAAAGGGCTGTAAATGTACAAAAGTAATTTATGGTCATTTCTTCTACAGCAGCAAAGAATTTGGTTGAAGATATTACGGTGTATGAACGTAATGGAAAATTATTTTTAAAGAAATGATCAAAATGATGTTTCGGAGAAACAGTAAGAACTGATAAAGAATGAAATGAACAGAACAAGAACAACTTGTATAGTAAAAACACTAAAAATAGCCTTCAAAGACTGATCGTTGGTGGATGGAGACTTTTGCCAGTCTCCTTTAAAAGAGAATGACGCATTTATGGTGAAGAATGAGATATATCTTTTTGAAAGGAGCAAAGGTGGGAATGGTTATGATTAACTGTGCATATTAGTATATCAGTCACAAGTATTTTTATTCTTTTCTTTTCAAATGGGGGGAGGGGGAGAAGTGGGAGAAAAAGAAAAGAAATATTTAACCGTAAAAAATAAAAACAAAATTTGTCCACTATCACCACTGGGTCAATTTGGTTTTGGTTGGGAGTTTGATGCAAGGCTAATAATGCCTTGTTCAACTTTAAAGTGAATTTAAATTAGATGATTTCCAATAACTGTTTCACTCCTAAAATGACAGAATTAAGCACTTAAGAGTGAAAATACTGTGAAATAAAACCCTTCCTAATACAACACTCCTGATGAGTTTTCACTGCTAGAGAAAAAAATCCTATGTAGTATAATTAGTGAACGCTGAAGGTCCCACAACAAAGGTATAGTTGTGAATGAGTAGAGGGTTCAAATTCCTACCACAGGAATTCTAGGCTGCAACAATATCTACTACACAGGACCCTAAGCAGAGGTTACAAAGATTTCAGGGGATCCATGACTTTTTTTAATTTAAAAAATAAATTTTAAACTTAAATACACAGTAAGAAAAGAAAACCAAAGAGCTGGAAACAACAAATATTCAACAACTCAGCATGAATGTAATGGTATTGGTTGGTTGCTGTCCTTCATCTTCAAAGAGAACCAAAATGACATCACCATGAGAAAGTGAAATTTCATTGTGTCTGACTGTGACTGATCAGACCGGTGTGAGCTCGGAATGCTCTACCACAGGTTGGGCACATGTAGTCCGTGTGAATATTTAGGGTAGATATCCCAAATTTGTGGATCCTGCATTTACTTTGTGCTGTCTCAATTCTGCTTTGCTCATAAAGCATAGCACCTTTTCTGATGTGGGCACACCATGCTGAGCAGTCCTGTGCCAGTGTCTTCCATGTTGCACAGTCAAATCCAAAGTTCTTGAGAGACACTGAGAGTGTCCTTGTATCACTTCTTCTGGTCACCATGTGATCACCTGTACCACACGAGTTCTCCATAAAATAAATCTTTTTGGTAAGAGTCAATTCTGCATTCAAATAACGTGGCCAGCCCATCAGAGTTGCGCTCTCTGAAGCATAGTCTGAATGCTTGGCAGTTCAGCTCGATCAAGGACTTCAGTGTCTGGTACCTTATCCTGCCAGGTGATTCTCAGAATCTTAACAGTTCAAATGAAGTGATTCAGTTTCCTGGAATGGCGCTGGTAGACTATCCATGTTTCACAGGCATACAACAATGAGGTCAGCACAACGGCTCTGTAAACCTTCAGTTTGGTAGTGAGTCTAATACCTCTTCTCTCCCTGGAGCCTTTCAAACAGTGAGCTGGCTCTGGCAATGCATGCATCAACCTCACTGTCAATATGTATATCCCTGGAAAATATACTACCAAGGTAAGTGAACTTATCCACAGAATTCAAAACTTCTCCATTTGTTGTAACTGATGGTTCCACATATGAATGCTGTGATGGTGGCTGATGGTGTTTTCCTGCTGTTACTTACTGGGCCAAAATTAGCACAGGCAGCAAAGAACTGATCCATACTTTGTTGCATCTCAGTTTCAGAGGCTGCATTGAGTGCACAATCATCTGCAAACAGAAAATCATGCACCAACACTCCCTTCATTTTGATCTTGGCTTGTAGCCTTTTCAAACTGAAGAACTTACCATCAGTACAGTAGTTGAGCTTGATGCTGTGTTCATCCTCATTGAAAGCTTTTGTCAACATGGCTGAAAACATCATGTTTTTTAGCACGGGAGCAAAGACACAGCCCTGTTTCACTCCATTGGTGACTGTGAAGGCACGAGAGCATTGTCCATTATCCAGAACCCACGCAAACATGCCATTATGAAACTGATGTACAATATTGATAAACTTCTCTGGGCAACCAAATTTTGACATAATTTTCCATAAACCCTCATGACTAACAGTATCAAAGGCCTTGGTCAGATCTACAAATGTTGTGTACAGATCTCTGTTCTGTTTCTGGCATTTCTTCTGGAGTTGTTGGGCAACAAACACCATATCAACTGCTCCTTGGCCTTTTCTGAAGCCACACTGGTTCTCAGGTGAAGGACCAGCCCATTAAGGAGGTCTCTAGCAAGAATTCTGCCAGCAATGACTAAAAGAGAGATCCCCCTGTGATTGTCACAGGACAATCTATTCCCTTTACCCTTATAGAGATGGACAACGGAGGCACCCTTGAACTCCTGGGGATAACCTCCTCTTGCCATATAACCTGGAAAATTTCAGTCAGCTTTTGTGAGACTTTTGTGGTATATAACTGTGCTTCAAGAAATAATTAATATGATGAATTCAGAGAAGCATGAAAAGATCTACACAAATTGATACAGAATGAAGTAAGCAGAGAGAACAACAAATACATTAAATAAAGCAATGTAAGCAGAAACAAAAACACAAATACAAATCAAAAACTGAATATTAAAGAACAAGTATGTATTGAAAGGAAAGATGTGAGTTAATGTTCCTAATTCACCCTTTTTCAGAAAAGGAAGGTCTACTTGTGCTTCACATTACATATTTTTGGCCATTTTTGTTGTACTGATCAGTAATATTGATTTTTCTCCTTGCTCTTTGTTCTCTCTCTTTCTTTGAAAAGCAGTATTTTTTCTATTATGTGGGCACTGGAGAGGTGAAGGATATCTGGGTAAATTATGGCTATGTTAAAAAACAAAAAACATTTTTAAAAGTTTTTTTTAAAAGTTTATTGAGGTATAAGGGATACTCAAGACAAACCCAGAAAAGAATGACTTTAAAAACAAAAGCAAAGCCTCAAAGGAAAACAGGGGTAGGCCATAAATTCAGCTAGAAGTTCTAGAAGAGATGAAGCAAGGGTTTTAAAAACTAATGAGAGTACTCAAGAAAAAAATGGAAAAGAAATGAGAGCTATGAAAGAAAGACTGGAAAGAATTATATTAGGCACAGGATGTATAAAATTTTGTCCAAGTAACAAATTCTAGGAAGATGAATATTGACCAAACATCATAATGACGGTGATGTAGCAGCTAACATTTATACAGTGCTTACATTGTGCCAGGTACTACACTAAGCATTTCACAATTATTATGTCACCTGAGATGTAAGTAATATTATCATCCATTTTATAGATGCAGAAACCAAGGAAAACAGAGATGAACTGACTTGCCCAGGGTCACGCAAGCTAGTAAGTGTCTGAGGTAAGATTTAAACTCAGGTCTTCTTGACTCTAGGCATGGTGCTCTATCCACTGTATCACATAGCTACCCCTGAAGATAAATACTACTTGACATATTAAATATCTCAACAGACTCAAAATAAAAAAGACTTAAAAGAGAAGGAAATTTAAACTGTCTTACAGCAATTAACTGACCCCACAACAGATTAAGAGATGAATCACTGATCTACCTAAAGGTCATCACCAAAAACAGAGTGTAGACTTTATGGATCAAGAACTCTTAAAAGCAACTCAGACCTCTCAAAAACAAAGGGCTAATCAAAAATAGAAAGAATCCATTGGTCATTTCCTGAAAGAAACCTCAAAATGAAAACTCCCAGGAACATGATGGATAAAAATGAGAAGTTACTGCATAAAAGAAACAAAAATACTTCAAAAAGCAAGTAAGCAAGAATTCAAGTTCTGAGGAACCAGAGTTAGGGTCATGTATGATTTATCAGCCACAAGTACAAAGAAAAAAAGAATAATGGAATACAATATTCCAGAACGTAAAATTCTTACAATAAAGAATTAACTTAACTAGCAAAACAGAGTATGATCCCACAGAAGAATGGATCTTTAACAAAAGAGGACTTCCAGTCATTTCTGATGAAAAGACCACAGTTGTATAAAAATCTGAAGCACTAACACAATAGCCAAGAGAAATAGGAAAAAGTAAAAATGAACAATCATAAAGGATAAAATAAAAATCAGATGTTTACATCCTAACAGAGGGAAGATGTCACGCGTGTAACACTATGAACTCTATTATTATCAAGGATCATGTCTAATTAAACAACAGGTCTGAGAGAGGTTCTATAATGTTTTAAAGATCTTAAAAAAAATGAAAAGGGAAAGGAAATGTATGAGAAAAAAAGAGAAGAACAGGGGAGATCATTTCACACAACTGAGGTGAGAAATCTATTCAAACAAGGAAAAAGGTGTGCTGTCATCTAAACTGGTAAAAAAGAAAAGAACACGCACACACACACGAATAGAAATACATTTCATTCAAAAGGAAAACACGTGGGGAGAAAGGAGAAAAAGAAGGAATGCTGATTAAGGGGGTTATTCCTAGGCAAAACAGATTCTAAATAAGAATACAAAAAACATTCATAATTTTTTTTTGAGACTGCAAAAAACTGGGAATTGACAAAATACCCCCAAACTGAGGAAAAGCTGAAAAAGTTACAGCATATAAATATGATGAAATACTGTGTCATAAGAAATGATGGGATCTCAAGGGGCGGAGCCAAGATGGCGGAGTGAAAGCAACGACTCACCTAAGCTCCTGGAAAAACTCCTCTGGATATATCTGGGGGGAGAGTCTGACCAGACTTTGGAGGTGTAAAATCCAGTGGGTGACGGACTTTGACGGATTCGGAGCCCAGGCTGGACCGGAGGGTCCACGGGAGGGATCTGTTCCGCGGGGGTAAGACCCCGGCGCACAGCGCGGCAGGGCGGAGGGGACCAGAGGAGCCCGAGAGTGGCGGGCGAGACCAGCGGAGCAGGAGATAAGCCAGGCCGAGCCGGTGAGAGCCGCTGAGTGCCAGACATCAGCGCAGCAGCCCTTGAAATCTTCAGCCTGAAGACGGACTTCGGTGGGTCACTACTTGAACTTCCAGGAACTGGGATGGCAGAGTGATCAGTAAGTGCTCTCTCCTCCCCCCTGATGACCCTGAGGGAACCATAAAATTCTTCCCCAGATTAATCCTGGATCAGCGGGAACAGCAGAAGGGGGCGGGTGGTCTCATAACACCAGAGGCTGGAAAAGTGGCAAAGGGGGATTCTTCCTACTGTGGTGGAGGCGATCTGGAGGGACAGACGACCCAGGGCAGAGAAAATTCGCACTGAGACCCAGGCAAGCCTCAGAGCCGGGAGACGAGCCCCAGGAGGGGCGGGAACACGCGTTAGCTTCTAGGCGTACCCCAGCCCTCCAGGGGAAAAGGGAAGACAATAGGGAAGCTGGGATTACCATCCCCTGACCTTGCCTTTGCCTCAAGTCAGCTGAGGAGATAGCCTGAGACCAGACCACACCTCCCACACACCTAACAAGCTAACCCCAGGGTTGATCCGGGAAACAAAAAACAAAAGCCTGCGTTTAGCCTAGACACACATCAGCTCAACTTAAAGATCTGTACCTTCTGACTGAAAGAACCAAAAGCTACGACACTCAGCCAACATCATGAATCGGAAAAAGCAGACGAAAAGTGAAAAAACCATAGAATCTTTCTATGGGGATAAGGACCAAAACACAAACACCAAAGAGGTTAGAGCTGAGACTGTACTTCCATCTGAAACCTCAGATGGGACTATGAATTTCTCGCAAGCACAACTAGATTACCTGGAACGTCTGAAGAAGGATATAAAAGAAAAACTGGCCAATGATTTTAAAACTATAAAAAAAGAATTCACTGATGAGAACATCACCCTGAAAAAGAAAATTGAAGAAATGGAAAAGGAAGTTCAAAAATTAACTGGAGAGAATAATTCCCTAAAAGGAAGAGCTAATCAAATGGAAAAGGAAACCCAAAACCTAATTGGGAAAATTGATCAGATGGAAAAGGAAACCCAAAACCTAACTGGGAAAATTGGTCGATTGGAAAAAGAAGTACAAAAATTAAATGGAGAAAATAGCTCCTTAAAGGGAAAAATTGGTCAGATGGAAAAGGAGATGCAAAAGCTAAATGAAGAAAACACTACGATGAAGATTAGAATTGGGCAAGTAGAAACTAATGACTCAATGAGGCAACAAGAATCAGTCAAACAAAATCTAAAGAATGAAAAGATAGAAGAAAATGTAAAATATTTAATTGGAAAAACAACTGACCTGGAAAACAGATCCAGGAGAGAAAATCTAAGAATTATTGGCCTGCCAGAAACCCATGATGAAGAAAAGAGTCTGGACAATATCTTCCAGGAAATCATCAAGGAAAACTGTCCAGAAGTACTAGACTCAGAGGGCAAAATAGTCATCGAAAGAATCCACCGTTCCCCTCCCGAAAGGGATCCCAAACTCAAAACCCCAAGAAACATAGTTGCCAAATTCCAGAGCTATCAAGTGAAGGAGAAAATACTACAAGCAGCCAGAAAGAAACAATTCAAATATCAAGGACACACAGTCAGGATCACACAGGACCTTGCAGCTTCTACATTAAAAGATCGAAAGAATTGGAACCCAATATTCCGTAAGGCAAAGGAGTTGGGACTTCAACCGAGGATCAACTACCCAGCAAAGTTCAGCATAACATTTCAGGCAAGGAGAAAGTCATTCAACGAAATAAGGGATTTCCAGAGCTTCCTCACCAAAACACCAGAACTCAATAGACAATTTGATCTTCAAATGCAGGTCTCCAGAGAATCATAAAAAGGTAAACAGAGGGGAAAAAACAAAAACAAAAACTTGCTACTCAATTAGGGCAAACTGTTTACCTCCCTATAAGGGAAGATGATACCTGTTAATCTTGAGAACTGTGCAGCTATTATGATAAAAGGGATATATGTAGAGGGAACGGGCATAAAGTAAATGATGTCATGTCAAAAATATGATTTAAGTATGAGAAGGGATTGTAATAGGAGGTGTGGAAAGGGGGAAGCAGAAAATGGCAAATTATATCACAGGAAGAAGTACAAAACCATAGTAGAGGGAAGGAGGGGAGGGAGATGAGCATTGTTTGAGAGGTACTCTCATCTGATTTGTTCAAAGGAGGGAACAATAATCTTAAGTAGATAAGCCTAACTAGCTCTATAGGTAGTAGGAGGGGAAGGGGGAAGAAAGGGGAGGGTGGCTAAAAGGGAGGAAAGAAGCAATAAGAGTAAAGGGGACTAAAAGGGAGGGGGGCTAAAAGAAGGAGGGGAAGGCTGCAGGAGGAGGGGGAGAAAAGTGAATACTATTGAGGAGGGGAAGGGAGACGGGAGAGTTAAAAGCACAAATGGTGGGAAAGAGGGTGGAGGGAAATACACAGATTGTAATCATAACTGTGAATGTGAATGGAATGAACTCTCCCATAAAACAGAGACAGATAGCAGAATGGATTAAAAGCCATAATCCAACAATATGCTGCTTACAAGAAACACATTTGAAACGGGGGGATACACATAGGATAAAGGTCAAAGGATGGAGCAGAATATATTGTGCTTCAGCTCATGTAAGAAAGGCAGGAGTAGCAATCCTAATCTCAGACAAAGCAAAAGCAGAAATAGATCTAATCAAAAGGGATAAGGATGGAAACTATATCCTGCTAAAAGGCACCATAGACAATGAAGCAATATCATTACTAAACATGTATGCTCCAAGTGGTAGAGCATCCAGATTCTTAGAGGAGAGGTTGGGGGAGTTGAAGGAAGAAATTGATAGCAAAACTATACTAGTGGGGGACCTCAACCTCCCCCTCTCTGAACTCGATAAATCCAACCTCAAAATAAACAAGAAAGAGGTTAAGGAGGTAAATAAAACTCTGGATAAGGTAGATATGGTAGATCTTTGGAGAAAATTAAATGGGAATAGAAAGGAATATACTTTTTTCTCAGCGGTACATGGAACATTTACAAAAATTGACCATGTACTAGGACATAAAAATCTCACAATCCAGTGCAGAAAGGTAGAGATAATCAATGCATCCTTTTCAGATCATAATGCATTAAAAATTACATGTAATAAAAGGCCATGGAAAGAGAAACCAAAAATCAATTGGAAACTAAATAATCTAATTCTAAAGAAGGGTTGGGTTAAAGAAGAAATCATAGAAACAATCAACAATTTCATTCGAGAGAATGACAATAGTGAGACAACATACCAAAACTTATGGGATACTGCAAAAGCAGTTATTAGGGGAAGTTTTATATCTCTGAATGCTTACATAAATAAAATAGAGAAAGAGGAGATCAATGACTTAGGCTTGCAGTTGAAAAAGCTAGAAAAAGAACAAATTGAAAATCCCCAAGTAAATACCAAATTAGAAATACTGAAAACCAAAGGAGAGATTAATAAAATTGAAATTAAGAAAACTATTGAATTAATAAATAAAACCAATAGTTGGTTTTATGAAAAAACTAATAAAATTGATAAACCTTTGGTCAATCTGATTAAAAAAAAGAAAGAAGAAAATCAAATTACTAATATTAAAAATGAAAGGGGTGAACTCACCTCCAATGAGGAGGAAATTAAAACAATAATTAGAAACTACTTTGCCCAACTTTATGCCCACAAATTCGATAATCTAAATGAGATGGATGAATATTTTAAAAAATACAAATTGCCCAGATTAACAGAAGAGGAAGTTGATTACTTAAACAACCCCATCTCAGAAAAAGAAATTGAACAAGCCATCAATGAACTCCCTAGGAAAAAAATCTCCAGGGCCAGATGGATTCACAAGTGAATTCTATCAAACATTTAAAGAACAGTTAATTCCAATACTACATACACTATTCTTGAAAATTGGGGAAGAAGGAGTCCTCCCAAATTCTTTCTATGATACAAATATGGTTTTGATACCCAAACCAGGAAGAGACAAAACAGAGAAAGAAAATTATAGACCAATTTCCCTAATGAATATAGATGCAAAAATTTTAAATAAGATTCTAGCAAAACGAATACAGCATCTTATCACGAGATTAATACATTATGATCAGGTAGGATTCATACCAGGACTACAGGGCTGGTTCAATATTAGGAAAACTATTAGCATTATCGATCACATCAACAACAAAGCTAACAAAAACCACATGATTATCTCAATAGATGCAGAAAAAGCTTTTGAAAAAATACAACATCCATTCCTACTAAAAACATTGGAGAATGTAGGAATAAAGGGAACTTTCCATAAAATAATAAGCAGTATCTATCTAAAACCTTCAGCAAGCATTATATGCAATGCGGATAAGCTAGATGCATTCCCAATAAGATCAGGGGTGAAACAAGGTTGTCCATTATCACCACTATTATTTAATATGGTACTAGAAATGTTAGCTGTAGCAATTAGACAAGATAAAGATATCCAAGGAATTAAAATAGCCAAAGAAGAAACTAAGTTATCACTCTTTGCAGATGATATGATGATTTACCTAGAGAATCCCAGAGATTCAAGTAAAAAATTACTAGAATTAATAAACAACTTTGGCAAAGTTGCAGGGTACAAAATAAACCCACACAAATCTACTGCATTCCTATATATTAGCAACAAAGTCCAACAGCAAGAGATAGAAAGAGAAATCCCATTTAAAGTTAGGGTAGACAGTATAAAATACTTAGGAGTCTACCTGCCAAAACAAACCCAGGGATTATATGAACACAATTACAAGACACTTTTTGCACAAATAAAGTCAGATTTAAGTAAGTGGAAAAACATTAGTTGCTCATGGGTAGGCCGGGCTAATATAATAAAAATGACAATTCTACCCAAATTAATATACTTATTTAGTGCCATACCAATTAAACTATCAGACAATTACTTTCTAGAGCTAGACAAAATAATATCAAAATTCATTTGGAAAAACAAAAGGTCCAGAATATCAAAGGGACTAATGAAAAGAAATGCTTGGGAAGGTGGCCTAGCGCTACCAGACCTCAAACTGTACTATAAAGCAGCAATTATCAAAACCACTTGGTATTGGCTAAGAAACAGAGAGGTAGACAAGTGGAATAGACTTGGCACTCAAGATGCAGTAGGCAAGGAATATAGCAACCTTCTGTTTGATAAACCCAAGGACCCCAGCTTCTGGGATAAGAACTCATTGTTTGACAAAAATTGCTGGGAAAACTGGATAACAGTGTGGTGGAAATTAGGCATAGACCCATACCTGACACTGTACACAAGAATAAAGTCCAAATGGGTACATGATTTAGGTATAAAGATTGATACCATGAATAAACTGGAGAAGCAAGGAATAGTGTATTTATCAGATCTATGGAGAAGGGAAGAATTCTTTACTAAAAGAGAGATAGAATGCATTATGAAATGCAAAATGGATAACTTTGATTACATTAAACTGAGAAGTTTTTGCACAACCAAACCCAATGCAACCAAAATCCGGAGGGATGTAGTAAATTGGGAAAGAATTTTTACAGCTAAGCTCGGGGATAAAGGCCTCATTTCTAGAATTTATAGAGAACTGATCCAAATGTATAATCATACAAGTCATTCCCCAATTGATAAATGGTCAAAGGATATGAACAGGCAATTTTCAGAGGAAGAGGTTAAGGCTATCTATAATCATATGAAAAAATGCTCTAAATCACTATTGGTTAGAGAGATGCAAATCAAAACAACTCTGAGGTACCACATCACACCTATAAGATTGGCAAACATGACAGAACAAGAAAATGATAAATGCTGGAGAGGATGTGGGAAAGTTGGAACACTAATTCATTGTTGGTGGAGCTGCGAGCGCATCCAACCATTCTGGAGAGCAATTTGGAACTATGCCCAAAGGGCTACAAAAATGTGCATACCCTTTGACCCAGCAATATCGCTACTAGGACTATATCCCCAAGAGATCATAAAAATGGGAAAGGGTCCCACATGTACAAAAATATTTATAGCAGCACTCTATGTAGTTGCCAAAAACTGGAAGTCAAGGGGATGTCCATCAATTGGGGAATGGCTGAATAAATTATGGTATATGAATGTAATGGAGTACTATTGTGCCATAAGAAATGATGAACAAGAAGACTTCAGAGAGGCCTGGAAGGACTTATATGACCTGATGCTGAGTGAAAGGAGCAGAACCAGGAGAACTTTATGCACAGCAACAACCACAGTGTGTGAGAGTTTTTTCTGGTAGACTTAGATTTTTGTAATAACACAAGAACTTCTTACCAAAAAAAAAAAAAAAAAAAAAAAAAAAAAATCCCAATGGAGGATCTCAAGGCAAAATGCCTGCCACACTCAGAGAGAGAAATATGGAAGTCACTCACATATTGTAGCAGATCATGTTTGTGTATGTGTATATGTTTGTGTATCATGTTCTGATTTGTTATACGATTTCTTTCATTTATCTTAGTCTGACTACATAGCATGACTATAGTGAAAATATACTCAATAGGAAAGTATATGTAGAATCTATACAGAATTGTATGCAGTCGTGGGGAGGGAGGGGGGGAGTGGGGGGTAGGTGGGGGGGATAAAATCACAATTGTATGGCAGTGACTGTTAAACATTACAAAATAAAATAAAAAAAAAAAAAAAGAAATGATGAAGGGGATAATTTCAACGAAACCTGAGAAGACTCGTATTAAATGATGCAGAGTGAAATGAATAGGATTAGTAGACAATATAATTATTAGTAAGACTAGTATACCAATATTATAATGAAAAATAACTTTAAAAAATTTAGGACCTCTGATCAGCATAATGATCAAACATAATTCTAAAACATAAATGATGAAACATGATATTCAACATCTTTAGAGAGAAGTAAAAGACTCAAGAGTTCAGAAAGTTCCAAATTTTTTGCAGGGGGAAAAGGAGAAAGTCTAGAAGAACATGACCAATGCAAAAAAAAAAAAAATTCTTTTTGCTTGATTACACTTTTCTTAGTAGGAATTTTGTTTTTCTCTCTTTTTTCAAATAGATGGGGGGGGGGTGCAGTGCTGGAAGGAGAAATGGTGCATTTTTCCTGACTGGGAAAAAAAAAGCTTTATTAAAAAAATTAAAACAACAAAAACAATGGAAAAGGGAAAAGATTCTAAGAGGCAGGGGTGAGGAGACAATTTGTTACTGGCTTGGGGAAGAGCCAATGAAAAGACGTAGATGAGAGATGGGAGTGTTATATGTGAAAAACAAGTTCAGTTTGGTTGAACCTGGTTCTGAAGGAGAATCATGGATAATCAGCTTGAAAAAGTCAAATAGGAGTTTGTAGTTAAGGACTTTATAAGATGGCCTCAAAAGTACATACTTCAAAATGGGACAGTCTGGAATTCTGCCCATGATATATACCAAGAAAACAAATGCTAAGTAACATATGAGCAAATTTTGAAACTCTTTCAACATAATATAGTCATTTCTGGTCATGTGAACAAGACAGTAAACTAAACATTTTCTCCAATCCCTATAACCTCTCAAGTCTCTTAGAAACAGAAACCATGTGCAAAACATAAAGCAACTTGAGTTCCACGGTCTAGGATAGTCAGAATCCAAAAAGATAAAAAACTAACAAACAAACCCTCAAAAACCCAGGACATGGTAACGCTTACATCAAAACTCATCCCTACTCTCCAGTTTTCCTGCCTTCCCTTTCCCTCTTCCAATGCATGGAGACCCCAGCATCTGTTCCAGCCTCCATAACCAGTTTGACCACTATTCTTTAAAAGCATGAGTCTCCTGGGGGCTGAAACCCAGAAAAGTGCTGGAAAGCTCTGAACTGCTGGTACCAGGCCAAAGGACTGAGGAACAAAGGGACAAATCACCAGCTCAGGATAGCAAGTAAGTGAGGGGCAATGCAGCACTCCATCAAACCAAAGAGAAAAGACCACAACACCTAGCTGAAGAGAGTTCTGACCACTCAAAAGTCAGTTGGGGCAAAGACCTAAGAGAGTGAACTGTGAATCGTCCACTTTGGGAGGCTCTGAGACCTAGTCTCAAATGAAACCACAGAGGGAAAGGAGTCAGGAAATTAGTGATGATGAAAATGAGGAGAGAAAAAAGGCTGAAGTTACCAAAGATAATTCGCGAAGAAGGAAACTCAAAAGACCTTGAACATAAATATGTAAATTAACAGGAAAAACAGTAACAGAAGGAAATACTGCCTCCAGATCTAATAAATGAGTTCAAGCAAGCGAAAGGAAAACAATGCAACATTTAATGAAACAGAGGATCCTGTGGAATGTGAGAACATGGAACCACAATATGCTGTTTGAGTGGTTCAAAAGAGAAACGAAAATTATGAGTAGAATTAATGGCCTGCACAACAAAAATGAGAAGAATATAAAAATATGAATCTGCAAAAGCAAGCCTAACAAGCAAACAAAAGAGAGAACAATAGATTGGGAACGCAAACACATAGAAGAGAAGCAAAAACTAGTAACATTACAGTAAGATATGGTCATTATATGCAAGCAAAACAAACTAAACTCACTGAACACAGGATGCACAGAGATAACCTATTAACTTAAGTATCCCCAAAGAACACGACAGTATGAAAAAAACCCCAAAACCAAACGCCATAATGAAGGAAATAACAGAACTATCCAGTACTTCTAAAGATAGAAAATGAAATTCTAATTAAAAGAATTCACAGATAAGCCTTAACAGAACATAGTCTTTATAATTTAGGTTATTACTCTTTTTAACACCTGCTACTTATTTCTACCTCCAGAGCATATTTAGTATTCAGCCCTTTCTATTCACAGTTCTTAGTTCAGGTTCTGATCACCTCCCAACTAGATTTTTTTTTAATAGTCTTCTAACTAGTCTCTCTGCCTCAATTATCTCTTCTTGAATCTTTGCACCACAAGGCTGCTAAAATAATTTTCCTCAAGAACAGGTCTAACTATGTCTCTATCCTACTCAATAAACTCCCCCATTACCCTTAGGATCTAATACAAGACTACATAATCTATCTCCAATTTATGGTTTTAGTCCTATTCCATAACTCATATACTCTATAGTTCAACCAAACTAACTTTACTGTTCTCCTACTTGATGCACCATCTCCTCTTTAACCCTTTGGACTGATACCCATACCTGGAATGCTCTCTCTCCTCAATTTAGCTTCTCAAAATCCCTAGTTTTAAGACTCACTTTAAGCATCACAATTGACATGAAGCAGCTCTTGATCAACAAAGTTGCTAGACTTCCCACTCTCCCCAAAAATTAGTGTACATTTTCTATATACTTATAAATGTCTCTGAAAGAATATAAGCCACTTGAGGGAAATAGATAGCTCATTTTTATCTTTGTATTTCCAGTAATTAGGCACAGTTCCTTGAAAAGAAGGCTCATAAGAAAAACTTTTTGATAAAACTTACGGAAGTGATTGTTGAAAACTGAAAACAAATTAATTTAAAAATTTTTAAAAAATATTTTTGAGCAAGCTGTTCAGCATTAAACCTAAAAAAGGCCTGTCATTTCTTCTCCTTTCATAATACCTGTTTTTATTCCAATTGTTCACCAACCCAAGGGGAAAAAAAAACAAAACTGCTTCTGCATTCATAAGGTTATCTTCCAAAAGGGAATAAGTAATGTTCTAGGGAACAAAAAACCATTCTCTTCTAAAAAATTGTTTAGAGATAGCCAAGTGCCCAATTAATCTTACTTATAAGAAGAATCCCATGTCAACTTAAATATATTAACATCAACTCTGTATTCCCTTTGTATTACATTTCGTGAACCTTAACATTTAAACCTCTAATTCCAAAAGGGGATTAAATGTTTCTGATCATCAGGATACGACTAAAAGATTTCTTCAAAACACTAAGAAAGAGAAAGAGACCCAGAGAATACAAATGGCCAAATGTTCTTTAATGAGATCCCTCAGACAAAAGACAAAGCAGTTATAACCTCTTTTCACATTGTCTTCTACTTTTCAGGTCTTACCTCTAATGCGGCCACGCTTGCCACGATCTGAAGGCCTGTCCCCTGGACTGCAGTCAACTCCATTCTCTTCACCTCTAACTAAGGAAGAAGAATACCATAGAATTCTACTTCTTGTCATGTCATCTCATTGAACTTAATGTAATGATATTGAAACACTTAAGGAGGACAGAGAATCTACAAGAAGTTTTGTGTAGACAAAAGATTCTGTTACTAAAAAAAATTAAAAAAAAACAAAACAAAACAAAACAAAAAAAACAATGAAAAAACCCAAAGCTCAAAATATCAAAAGCTAAACATTCCTGCTTCCTCACCAAATCAGGTTTCAGGAATGAGAAAAAAGTGTCATAAATTAATCATTTTGATCCATTAACTTCTGGCTCTTGTCCAATTCAAAGTCCCATCCTTTTCCCGTGAAATGAATGTGTTCTTTAGTAACTGTCTAACATAAAAAAAACTGTCCAACACAACAAATAACAATATAACAAATTATCACTATGTGTAATATTTAATATAATGCAGCCAGATGAAGCTGAGGCAGCATAAAAGCTAAAGAGTATCAAATAAGAGTCTTCAGATTCATGGTTCTGGTAGAAATTTCAACCTTGAAAAAAATAATATTATGAGAGAAATGAGCGTTCTGCGGAAACTGATGAATTCTGAGCAAAAGAAAAATTATCTCCCAAATACTATTCCTAATTTCATAACATTCACTATAAAGTAACAGACTTTGGTCTTAAAATTTTATTTAATTATGCTTTATGTACACACACATACATATATATAAACTGTGACCTATCTGTGTAATTGCTATCAAACTTAGGTAAGTTCTTTATTAAAGTGTAATAAAATATGCTGAGATGTTAAAAAAAAAAGATCCAATGTAATAATATTCAGTCCAAAAGAAAAGGATAAAAGAATAAATCTACCTCTGTAATGAGAAAATTTATCCTTCAAAACACTTTGGAACAAAAATAAACACAGTTCTCAGAAACAAAAGCCAAAAGAAAAGGATAAGGCAGAGTTGATGCTGGCCATAAGTTGGTGGATCAATATTCATGTTATATTTAAACAGACCACCTATTTCAGCTCCCAAAAACTGGGAATGCTATTGGCTAGGTGAGTAAAGGGAGATTTGCACTTACAATCTCTGGCACGACTGCCACCTCTTCCTCGCCGGTTGTTGCTTCCACGTACACGACTTGTCTCTTTATCATTTCTCTTTTCTCTATTCTCTTTGTTTTCTGAACTCTCTTTTCCAATATTCTTCTTTTTACCACCTACAGTCTCCCATGAAGTCTAGTTGCAGAGAAGAAAATAGTTAAATGTTCAAAACTAAACCAAGACATGTTAAAAATATCTTCCAAACTTGTTAACTTTTCCCCATAAATGTAACAATAATACTAAGCAATCAAAGCTTTAGGTTGCATATCCAATGTAACAATTCATCTCTTTTTAAAATTTCTCATATCTTGAATGTTCTTTTTCTAACCAAGAGTTTCTTTTCTATACTGACATCTAAGATATAAGAGACCACTTACTTATACCTAGCTAAGAAGTGGGTCACTGTTCAGATTTGGATAAAATTCTAATACCATGAGACAATGTGATGTAGAACAAAAAAATGACAAGGCTACCACTATTTATTGTGTAACTTTAGACAAGTCAATTAAGTTAAGCAATATTACCCTCAAATTAAATTACTTGTCTGAAAAATGTGAATAGTACCTGCCTTGCTTAACATCTGAAATCCAGATGAAATACAGTACACATCATATTCATCCAGCATTACAGAAATGTAAACTTATTATTAATGCTACAAGATAGTACTGACAAAAAGGAAGAGAGGAAATAAAATTGTTTTTTGCAAATGATAAGATAGTATACTTAGAGAAGCCTACAGTCAACTAAAAATAAATTGGAACAATCAACAAAATTCATCTAAAGGAACAAAAAGTCACAAATTTCAAGGGAAATAATGGGAAAAAGCAGATTGAAAAGGGGAGTAGCAACGCTATACCTCAAACTATACTATTCATCAAAATACTTTGGTATTGGCTAAAAAACAGTGCTTAGTAGAAAAAAGTACACAACATATAAAAGGAAATCTAGTAGTCTAATGTTCAATACACTCAGACTCCAGATATTGGGGTAAGAAATCACTACCTGACAAAAAGTTTCAAGAAACTGAATAGCAGTCTCTGAAAAATTTACACCCATATATCACGTTACATGCCAAGACAGGATCCAAATGGGTCACATCATAAAGGATAAGGGTAGATTACCAAACAAGAAAAAGTGTCACAGAAGACAAAATGGAAAATTCTGATCATGTAAGATAAAAAGGTTCTGTACATACCTAAGATTTAAAAACCACAGCTAAGATCAGAAAGGAAACTGTTAAAGGAAGGAAAAGGATCTTTGCAGCACATTTCTCTAATAAAGGTCTCAAGTCTAAGATATAGAAATAACTGATTCAAATTTAGAAGAATAAGAACCATTCCTCAAACGATAAATGATCAGAGGATTTGAACAGGCAAGGGAAGGGAAAATGATCAAAACCACTAAAACCAATAAAATTAAAATAGCTATGAGTTTCCACCTTAAATACATTAGCTAGGAAAGCTGACATTTGAAGGGGGCTCCAGGAAACCAGGTACATTAATGTTCCATTGGTGGATTTCTAAATTGCTCTAGTCACTCTGGAAAATAATTTGGAGCTATGGTCCAAAGTTAATGTACCATGCATACTTGCTGCACTAATGAGTGATATGACTACTAGGCCTATATATAGCCCAAAGAAATCAAAGCAAGAGGAAAAAGTCCTTTATGCACAAAAATATTTCTATATTTTAATTATAAAATTAAATGCAGTAGCTGAGAATTGGAAACCAAAGGTCTGGAGATCCACTGGACAATGGCTAAGCAATTATGATACATGAATGCAATGTTATACCGTTATACTATTATGCTATAAGAAATAATGAAACGGAGTTTCAGAAAAACCTGGCAAGATTTTCATGAACTGAAGTGAACAGAAGAGAACAATTTATACTATAACAGTATAAAAATAAAAAAATTTCTAAGAGATTTTATAACACTGATCAATGTTATAATTAACCATGATTCAAGATGACTGATGATGAGGCATATTATCCATTTCCTGGCAGAGGTGTAAAATGATATATGTAAAATGAATTAATTCTTATTTTATAAAGTGTTCTACAAGAATTGTTTTTTTGAAATAGCTTCTAACTGTGAATCTGCTTTATATTTCATACAAGCTTTGGGAAGAATTTGGTCTCCAGTATGTAATAAATTTATAAACGTGTGCATAGCTGGTTTCTAAATGGTACTTTACCTCAATGTCAAGAAAGAAAATGTAAAGGTGGTATAGCCACCTTCAAGTATGTAAGGGCTGCTATTTAGACCTTTCTAGTTGGACACAGGGGCAGATTTAAGAACAACATAAGGAGCCAGATTTAGGTTCTGAGTGAAAGAAGAGTCAGTGAAGACTTCTCAGGACTTGACAATAGGCTTCTAGTAGGTAGTTAGGCCTAAGTTTCTATCTTCCAGAAATTATGTGACCTTGAAGAAACTTGAAACTGAACTCCCCTCCTCCCCTGGGAGTGCCACCTCAGCACACTGCGTGCCAAATAAGGCTATGAGCATTGAGTCAGCTTCACATTGGCTGTTTTACTACTTCGTTGCTCCTTATTTCTAAGGTAAATTAGATTTACCTTAGATTGTGAGCCTGCCTCCCAGCCAATGGGAGTAAGGGCCACTAGGGAGGGTGAGGGATTTCTGTTAGGACTGTATCTTTGTTCTTGCCTTCTGCAGGCGCCTCACTCCCCTGATAACTTCACAGAGAGGATATGCCCTTTCTCGCAACATCGTAATAAAATCTTGCGGCTTTGCATCTACCTTGAAACGTCTCTGATTTCCATTTGAGTTGGTGGTCTCTGACCCACACAGTTCTATGTAAAGGAAAGCTTCCTAAGAATTAGAGCTATTTAACTATGTATTGGGCTTCCTCAGGGAAGTTAGGGGGAAGAAAGTAAGTAAGAAATGAAATAAGAATGCATTATGTATTATACTGCCAGACACTGCTAAGCACTATGCAAACATCTCATTTTATTCTCAATAGCCTTGTGAAGTAGGTACTATAGTGATACTCATTTTACATACGAAGCAGATGAAAATTAAGTGGCTTGTCCAGGATCATGCACCTATTTGACTGCCTGAGTCAGTATTAGAAATGAGAAAAACTCCCTCACCTAAACCTCAACATTTGATGATTCCCACACACTCAACTTTGTATTCAACTACATGTATTCACATTCATATTTCTACCTTTCTGCCTTTTGAAGTATAACAGAATGTATCTAACATAAACCCCATGTATTTTCAACTGTCCAAGGGGTGATCACACAGGTGCATTCAATTACACATTAGAATCTGCTGTCCATATATAGTTTGTTACTTTTTTTACACCTTCAGTTCTGATACAACTGAAAAAAGGGAATTAAAATTCAGTCATAACCTTATCATAATATATAATCATATAAACAGGATAACAATGAAATAAATTCCTGGACCCTCAAATATTTCCCATAACTATCAGAAAAGAGGCAAAAAAACCCACAAAAAACAATTGAGATTAAGGATACAGGGACTCTGAAGAAAAAAAAATAAGTTTCCAAAATTAGGACTCCTCAATATCACAAAAGATATTACTTTGAAATATTTCATTTGTTATAGTGGAAAATAAGGAGAAATAAGGTGAAAAGGTACAACTTACTTAGCAAAAGAAAAAATTATTGAGGGGGGGAGTATCTGATAGGACTTGAATTATTTATAGCAACCCAGAAGTCATCTTAAAAAAAATAAAACCCCAGAAAATACAAGTTGGTTGAAGTACATGAAATCTATTCAACAAACTTTATTGTGCTTGCACTTTAAAATAATTAAAATTTCAAGACCAAAAAAAACCAACTACAAATCGTCCATAAGCATTACCTACCGTGTCTGAATTCCCTTCCAGCAATATGTTGATGGCTCTGTTCACATCACCATTGCAATCATGCAGGGCCACTATGGATTCATCCTGGTTTTTCCCTGTTACTTCCATAAGCTATGGAAAAAGCACAAATTAGTTAATAAACAATAGCATTTTAACTAAACAATTAACATTTAATAATGGCATTTCAAGAGCTCAAATGATTCTCAATTTCTAGATTCATTTGTGTACTTTCTGACAACTGATCATAAAGTGACACAAAATCATTTTAAATTGAACTTTAAGTCTACATGTGCCCTTTCATTCTCTCAGTCAAGTTTGAGTCACTTACTACATGAGGATGTAGCCTTCCAAGATTTCATTTAGAACAAGTATACCTTTTTATTTTGTTCCAACAACCCCACGTGCTTGTAGCTTTACATCCTCCAAAGATAGACCAGTTTCCCACCCAAATCTGATAATATCACCTCCCCAATAAAGCCCTCAGCTAGGCCCATTTCTTGATGCATTATTTTATCTCATTAAGCTACCACATCCAATGTTTCCATTAGTAAATTAAAAAAAAACAAAAATAAAGTCCTCAATCCATAGCTTCATAGTTCAGAGTAATAAATTCCACAATTAGCAAGGTGCATTCCTTTTCAAAGGTTACTAAAAACTTGAGCTGCATGAAATTCATCAATTAAATACTAAAAGGGGCATAAGGTTATATATTAAGGAATCACCACTATGTCATGGCTTTCTGAGTCTCATTCCATTCCCTGACACTACCCTTGACTTTTTAGAACACACTAGCCAAGCTGTTATGTGAACAATCTTTCCAAAAGTTGTAATCTGCTTCTGTGAGGTTTCATAAAGGGAGTTCTGTTGCAGGGATATCAGTAACAAAATTCTTGTGAACCTGTTCTCAACTCAATTTCATTATTTTGATCTATGTTCTTCATTACTCCGTGCCCCTCAAATTAACTGCTTGGCATGGTGATTTTTATTTTTCTATTTTTATTTTTTTAAATTTATTTATTTAACTTTTAACATTCATTTTCACAAAATTTTGGGTTCCAAATTTTCTCCCCATTTGTCCCCTCCCCCCACTCCAAAACACCAAGCATTCTGATTGCCCCTATCACCAATCTTCCCTCTCTCTTCTATCATCCCTCCCTTCCCTTGTCCCTATCTTCTCTTTTGTCCTGTAGGGCCAGATAACTTTCTATACCCCTTTACCTGTATTTCTTATTTCCTAGTAGCAAGAACAGTACTCAACACTTGTTCCTAAAACTTTGAGTTCCAACTTCTCTTCATCCCTCCTTCCCCACCCATTCCCTTTGGGAAGGCAAGCAATTCAATATAGTCCATATCTGTGTAATTTTGCAAATGACTTCCATAACAGTCATGTTGTGTAAGACTAACTATATTACCCTCCATTCTATCCTGCCCCCCATTGCTTCTATTCTCTCTTTTGATCCTGTCCCTCCCCAAGAGTGTTGACTTCAAATTGCTCTCTCCTCCCATTGCCCTCCCTTCCATCATCCCTCTCACCCTGCTTATCCCCTTCTCCCCCACTTTCCTGTATTGTAAGGTAGGTTTTCACACCAAAATAAGTGTGCATTTTATTCCTTCCTTTAGTCGAATGTGATGACAGTAAACTTGTTTTTCTCTCACCTCCCCTTCTTTTTCCCTCCACTAAAAAGTCTTTTGCCTGCCTCTTTTATGAGAGATAATTTGCCCCATTCCATTTCTCCCTTTCTCCTCCCAATATATTTCTCTCTCACCCCTTAATTTCATTTTTTAAAGATATGATCCCATCCTATTCCATTCACTCTGTGCTCTCTATCTCTGTGTGTGTGTGTGCCTGCGTGTGTGTGTGTGTGTAGACATGGTGATTTTCCAAGCTACGATTTGTGGGTCAGTAGACTCTTCTTGGTACCCTAAGATGCTGTATTCAACTAAAAAGGTAACGTTTTGATCAATGTACTAACATTCCAATGGGAGGTAAAGAAACACCAGACTGTCTTCTGGTATAAACTGAGCTTGGTTATAGTATATGATCTTTGTGATATATTGCTGTAATCTCCTTGCTAGTATTTTAGCTAATATTTTTACTTCATTAGGAAAATTGGTCTCTAGTTTTCTTTCTCTGTTCTCACAGGTTTAGGTATCAGCACCATATTTGTGTGGCAAAAGGAATTTGGTAGGACTTCTTTGCTTATTTTTCCATATAATTTATATAGGATTTATTTATACCAGGAATGCAGGGTTAGTTTGGTATTAGGAAAACGACCATATCAATAACAAAAACAACAAAAACCATATGATTATCTCAATAGATGCAGAAAAAGCTTTTTGTAAAAATTTAACACTCATTCCTACAAAAAAACACTAGAAAGCAAAGGAATAAATGGAGTTTTCCTTAAAATGATTAATATCTAAAACCATCAGCAAACATTATCTATTTTAGGGATAAACTAGAAGCCTTCCCAATGAGATCAGAGTAGATGATGTGGGCAAAGATACCCACATTCAGCACTATTATTCAATATTGTACTGGAAATGCTAGTTACAGCAATAAGATGTGTATACACGCACAAATAAATGTATACATACATATACAGACACACATATAAACACATATATATAAAGATAAGAAAAAGAAATCCAAGGAATAAGAATAGACAATGAGGAAATAAAATTATCACTCTTTACAGATGATATGCGTTATACGTGGAGAATCCTAGAGATTAAACTAAAAACTAGTTGAAATACTTAACAACTTAGCAAAATTGCAGAATACAAAATAAACCTATACAAATCATCAGCATTTCTCTGTACTACCAATAAAATTAAACAGCAAGAGGTAGAGAAATTCCATTTAAAATAGCTGTAGACAATATCAAATACTTTGGAGTTTACTTGCCAAGACAAATCCAAGAACTATATAGGAACATAATTACAAAACACATTTCACACAAATAAAGTCAGTTTTTACAACTGGAAAAATACTAATTGCTTATAGGTAGAATGAGCCAATATAACAAAAGTGACAACTCTAACTAAATTATTTATTCAGTGCCAAAATCAAAAAATTATTTTATTGAGCTAGAAAAAAATAATAAAATTCATCTGAAAGAACAAAAGGTCAAGAACATGAAGGAATCAAATGAAAACAAGGTGAAAGAAGGCCTAGCAGTTTCAGACCTCAAAGGAGTCAATCATCAAAATAATCTGCTACTGGCTGAGAAGTAGTGGTGGACCACTGGAATAGATTAGGTACACAGTACATAGTAGTAAATGACCATAGTAATCTAGTGTTTGACAAACACAAAGATCCAAACTTTTGGGACAGAACTCACTATTGGACAAAAATTGCTGAGAAAACTGGAAAGCAGTTTGGCAGAAACTAGCTATAGACCAACATCTCACACCACATATTCAAGATAAAGTCAAAACGTGTACAGGATTTACACATAAAGAGAGATACAATAAGCAAATTAGGGGAACAAGGAATATCTTATCAAATCTATAAAAAAATAAAATGTAAAAACTTTACAAAATATATTTAAAAAGAAATATAAGCATCAACTTTTTAAAAACTTTTTTTAAACAGAAATAAGTAAACATTTGTAGAGATGACCTGTGTGCATGGTTAGGATGATTGAAAAGGTTAAAAATTTCAAGGTTCCCAAATTAAGATGCAAATTTAAAGAAAGAACAATCAAAACAGATTACATCATAGAATTAGATAATATAGCAACGTTACATGGAGAAAAAGAGCAAAAATATCAAAGGAAACAGGTGGGAGAAAGCTGATGCACTGTGACTACTCAACCCTGCCAGATTTCATAATATATTACATAAAATTACAAACTGTCTGCTTCCTTAACAGATAAATGATTAAGGATACAAATTTTAAAATCTCAAAAGATGTGTGAGCAACTGACCTTATGAAATAATTAATGAGAAGAAAATGAAAACTATTTTAATGTTTCAGCCTCACACCTAGCAGAATGAAAATACTAAAACTATAAGCTGATCACAACTCAAAAATTAATTAAATTCTACAGAACTCTTAAGTTTTTGTAAAGACAGTATGTCAATGTTGGTGGGATAATGGAAACAAAATTACATCAATGTACCATGAGAAGTTATTATGAATTAGTAAAAGCATGCTAGAAAACATTTCTGAATTTTGCAAAGGAAGTGATCAAATTTTCTACATTCTTTGACACAGATTACACTAAGTATATTCTCCAAAGAGATCAATGACAAAAACAAAGCTTATATGTACAAAAAAATATTTATAGCAGCACTTTTTATAACATCAAAGGACTGAAAACAGAGTAGATCCCCCTCAAGTGGGGAACGGCAAAACAAAATTGTGGCATATGAATGCAAAGGAATATTGATATGATGTTAGAGAGAATGAATGATGAATGCAAAGAATCATAGCAGGTTTACAGGAACCCAAACAAATCAAGTATGCAGACTCAATAAAATAATATACATAGTGATTGTAATACAAATGGAAAGAACAGCTACAAAAAACACGAAACTTAAATGATGCAAAAATATGAAGAACAAGCTTGGTCCCAAAGAAAAAATATAATAAAATACTTTCCTTCTGCTCCTTTCAGGGACTGGGGAATGTGGATATTACAAACATCACTAGATTTTTTTTTATATTGATCAGATTTTCTCAATATTTTTCTACTCCTCTTTATCTCTAAAGAAAGTCTTTCAAATCAAGGTCAGCTTTCTGGGAGAGGAAGTAATACAAGGTCAAATCTAGTTAAATGCAAAACCAAAAAACTTAGGGAAAAAAAATTAACAGTAAAAAATCCATCATCTTCTTTTTTTTAAAGCTGTTATTCGTTTAAAAGTGCCAATGAAACATTAAAGTACCCAGAAACAAAACCAAATACATTCAAGGGTTTAAGTGATAAATACAAGATTATAAAATATTAGTAGTCGTTATTCAATGAAAATATTTTAGGAAAATTAGATGACATGATAAAATATTAAGCTTCAATCCCCACCTTACACCACATATTTACAGTATATTTCATTTCATTACAGTATATATTTCAAAGCAAATCACTGAAAAAAAATTTTTTTAACCTAACAAACTTATATGTCAACCAAATGCTGCTGCTACATGATCAGCAAGACTATCCTCTTTCCTAGCATATAATTTCTTAGTGATGTTCTTCAAAGATATTTTTTGGTCAAATGGTGAAGACTGCTTCCACTCAGGCCATGCGTCACTGCTCTTCATGTGCTATCTTCCATGCTTCACTGCCAAATAGCAACACTGTGAAATGTTGATATTAAAAAGACAGGCCAACCTTTGCTTTTATGAAAAATCTGAGGTCAATTAAAGAGCTCTGCAATTTCCCAAATTTAAAATAGCCATCTCTCCTCTTCCAGTTCCACTACAAGCCTATTTTATCACCCATCTGTACTTTCTGCCTCAGATACACATATGGTTGAACGAGCGTTAAAGGGTGTGTCCATTCAGATTCATGTTTTATCTATGCAATGGACAGGTGTTCAGCCACATGATCCTTTTTGGGAGGATGATGAGGTCAAACGTCTTTGAATATACATCTCTGAGGAGGCCTTGCAATGCACAATGGCATGAACAAAGGACAAGTGGAGAACCTCACCATTCACAGGGAATCTCTGTGCTGATGCGTCCCTCTAACACAGTGGCAAATACTTTCAGTGAGCATTTACCCTGTTTTGTGGCTAACTTGATACTTGTTTACAGAAGGTCAATGAACAGTTAATTCTGCTGTTATATCTTCCAAGGTATCCTTGATTTTAATGTATGAAAGGGAAACATCTTTAACAGAGTCTATCAGTACTTTCCTGGTAAATAAGTATTTTGTAATCAATAAACAACAGGCACAATGAAACATGATTTTCCTGACATCTTTTATTTAATTATGAAATAGTAAACATTTGGTCCATTGCTAAGTCACTTGATGAAATCTACTTGTTTTCTATAAACACTCTTACTAAGATTCTCTGATTTTTTGTATAAATAATTTTAAAGGTTTTGTACAGAAGGAACAATGAGAACACAGGATGGTACTTCTTGATGATCATTTGGTTGCCTTAGAGAAGACAATAAAGCAATGGAAAAAAATCAGACTTAGTTTTTTTTTAAGTGAAAAATTAATAATATTATTAGAAATGACAGATGCAAGTACCTGCAAATAAAGATTTTCCGCAAAAAAAATGCTCTCCCTCCTTCCATTGAGAAGGCAAGAAACACAATACTCATTACACATAGGAAGTCATACAAAACATATTTCCACATTAGCCATGTTTTCCCTACCTGTCCAAAAAGAAAAAGGAAAAGAAAGATGTACTCTGGAAATGGACAGCCTTTTTTACCTTGATTACTTTGGAATTGTGGTGGATCACTGGATTAATCTGAGTTAGTTAAGTCTTTTCACGGTTGATTATCGTTTCAGAATTGCCACTATTGCTATGTAAATTGTTCCCCTGTTTCGGCTCACTTCACTTTTTATTAGGTCATACAAGTCTTCCCAGATTTTTGGTTAAAACCATCCCCCTTCATCATTTCTTATGGTACAGTAAGATTCCATTACATTAGTAACATAACTTGTTCAGTCATTCCCCAACTAATGAGCATCCCTTAGGTTTGTAATTCTTTCCATCAAAAAGTTGCTATAATATTTTTGTATAGGTGGGTTTTTCTTTCTTTCCTTCGGAGTATAAACACAATATAGTATTGCTGGGTCGAAGGGTACAAACAGTTTTATAGTCCCACAGAAAATTTCAAATTCCTCTCCACATCTATAAAAATAGCAAAAAAAATCTCTTTCTTTAGCTCTTCTAGGAATTCTTGTTGGGCTTGTATTTTCAGGTCATTATCTTCTTTGTGTCATGAACTTCCTATCACCATTACAGCTTTTTAAACCCAGGTTCTTTTTGTGCTGTTGGCTCATTTTTCCAGTCTATTTCTTGAATTTGGACTTTATTTGAGTGGGGCTCGGCTCACCTGGGGGTGGGGAGTTGGGAGTTGGAATATGGGGGAGAGAATGACTGAGTTTAGCTTCTTTCTTCAATGTTCTGCTGATTTCAAAGTGTCTTCTAGGGGTAAGTAAGTTATTGGTGCTTCCTACGTGGTATGATCCAGGAAGAGTTACATTCACTGTCCTCATGGTCTGTGGTCTGCTCCTTACATAGGCAGGACCCCTGGTCCCCCAGGACTGTGACCACTCCACTCCATTGTGCAGCTGAGATCTAGGACTGAGTAATGGGCAACAGAGCTGCTAGATATCACCTTTCCTGCTCTCAATGCTAGCACAAAGGTCCACGAAGATCTCTTTCTGGCCAGGTGTTCATTCCCCTTACTATCCCATGGCACTGAGCTGCTCACCTTTGCTGCTATTATTACTGTCACAACTCAGTGCTGCTTCTGTTGTGGTGTGCTCCTGATCAACCCCACCCCAGTACTACCAGACTACTCTAGCTTCCTTAGCTTGAAAATTACTTACTTTGACTTGTTCTTGGCTTTCCCACTCAGAATTTCATTTGGCATGTTTTTTAGGTTACTGTGGAAGAGGTTTGGGGGGAGCTGCAGCAAAGTTGTTAAGCTCTAACTTTGCCATCTTGACTATGCCCCTTGGAGATGAACAATTTTTGAGAGGAAATAACAGTTAACTATAAAAATGTTCAAAGTCACTAACAATCAGGAAAATGCAAATTTGAGCAATACTGAGATAACCTCTTATACCCAACAAACTAAAGGTGCTAAAGGATGGAAATACTCATTGTAAAGGGGGTTGAGGAAAGGTAGACATGCTGTGGGAGCTATGAATTTATTCAACCACTTCAAAAAGCAATTTGGAATTATGTAATAGATAGTTAATTGACCCAGGGATCTAATCCCACTATTAAAAAGTTACTGACAGCAAGAAAAATGCCCATATGTCCAAAATATTTGTAGCAACTGTTTGTGTTAAAAATTTTAAAACAAAATATATGACCAATGACATGGGAATGGATAAGGAAATTAAGGTCTATGAACATAATGGAAAACTTTTAACAATGTTAACAACTGTAACAATGTAAACATAAATATTATTTATAAACAAGTCAACATTGAGTTGTAATAAAATTGGTTAAATGCAAATCAATGTTAACACCACACTGCTTAAATTAAGATACAGTCTTCCTTTTACTTTACTAATCTCTTACACAGGCAAAGTTTCTGAAGTCAACATCAGAGTATAATGATTGAATTTAGAGGTTTTATCAAGTTCTTTGCACAACTTTTCTACCCTCCTCATCACCTGATGAAACACTGGTAAGTAACATTCAATTATCTGCATTAGAGCCTTTTTACAAATACTTTTTCAAATAAGATAATAAAAAATCCCAGGCAAAGAATTTCTGCATGATAAAATCAATTCTACCTGCTCCTTTGTTTTTCTAAAGAAACAACTTCCGGCACATACACATAGCTCCGAACCCACAAACCACAGAACGGCTAGAGGGGACTAACCCAGGGCGAATTCTGCACCCAGAGACCACGGAATATTGGAGCGAGGGAGATTTCTGTTCCAGAGAGACCTGCAAACCTCTCGCAGGGGGTCCTTCGCGCCGTGGACTGGGCACCGGGACGGGGAGCAGAGGGCAGCCCTGCCGCGGGCACGACACCGTGAGGAAAAGATCCAAGAGGGCTATGGGGACAGGATCTCCAGCGGCCACGCGGGTCCCCCCACCCACAGAGGGACCTGCAAACCTCTCTCAAAAGGTCCGTCGCGCTGCAGACGCGGAGCCCAGCCCAAACCTGCGGCGGCCGCGGCTCCGAGAGGTACAGATCCGAGCAGGCTCCAGAGACGGGACCTCCAGCGGCCACACTAGCCCCCCCACCAACAGGTGACTGACGGGGATAGGTGAGAGAGTGTCTTTGGCGGGTCAAGAGGGGAGTGGGGTGCCCCCATGGTTCGGGCCCCCCCAGGAGATAGAAGCTGAGAGGCGGCTACAGACAGGGGCTCCCCAAACGGGAGGGAGCCTGGATCCATTGTGGAAGGTCTGTGCATAAACCCCCTGAGGGAAATGAGCCAGAGAGGCAGCCCTGCCCCTGACCACCTGGACTTAATTCTCACACTGAATAGCAGCCCTGCCCCCACCAAAAACCCTAAGGCGGGAAGCAGCATTTGAATCTCAGTCCCCAAACGCTGGCTGGGAGGACCAGGAGGCGAGGTGAGTGTGAGGAGAACATTCAGAGGTCAGGTCACTGGTTGGGGAGAATGCCAAGAAAATGGAAAAGAAATAAAACCATTGAAGGGTATTTTCTCGGAGAAAAGACACTTCCTCCCTTCCTTTCTGATGGGGAGGAACAATGCTTGCCATCAGGCAAAGACACAGAAATCGAGGATTCTGTGTCCCAGCCCACCCAATGGGCTCAGGCCATGGAAGAGCTCAAGAGGAATTTTGAAAATCAAGTTAGAAAGGTGGAGGAAAGACTGGGAAGGGAAATGAGAGGGATGAGGGAGAAGCATGAAAAGCAGATCAGCTCCCTGCTAAAGGAGAACCAAAAAAATCTTGAAGAAATTGGCACCTTGAGAACTAGCCTAACTCAGCTGGCAAGGGAGGTGCAAGGGGCCAATGAGGAGAAGAATGCTTTCAAAAGCAGAATTAACCAAATGGAAAAGGAGATTCAAAAGCTCACTGAAGAAAATAGATCTTTCAAAACTGGAATGGTACAGATGGACGTTAAGGACTTTATGAGAAAGACAGATATCTCAGAACATACTGTGCAGATTCAAAAAATGGAAGATAATGTGAAATATCTTATTGGAAAAACAACTGACCTGGAAAATAGAATCAGGAGAGACAATGTAAAAATTCTGGGACTACCTGAAAACCATGATCAAAAGAAGAGCCTAGATATCATCTTCCATGAAATTATCAAGGAAAACTGCCCTGAGATTCTAGAACCAGAAGGCAAAATAAATATTCAAGGAATCCACAGAACACCGCATGAAAGAGATCCAAAAAGAGAAACTCCCAGGAGCATTGTGGCCAAATTACAGAATTCCCAGGTGAAAGAGAAAATATTGCAAGCAGCTAGAAAGAAACAATTCAAGTATTGTGGAAATACAATCAGGATAGCACAAGATCTGGCACCCTCTACATTGAGAGATAGAAGGGAATGGAATAGGATATTCCAGAAGTCAAAGGAACTAGGACTGAAGCCAAGAATCACCTACCCAGCAAAACTGAGTATAATACTTCAGGAGAAAAAATGGTCTTTCAATGAAATAGAGGACTTTCAAATTTTCCTGATGAAAAGACCAGAGCTGGAAAGAAAATTTGACTTTCAAACACAAGAATGAAGAGAACCATGAAAAGGTGAACAGCAAAGAGAAGTCATAAGGGACTTACTAAAGTTGAACTGTTTACATTCCTACATGGAAAGACAATATTTGTAACTCTTGAAACATTTCAGTATCTGGGTACTGGGTGGGAGCACACACACACACACACACACATGCACACATACATAGAGACAGAGTGCACAGAGTGAATTGAAGAGGATGGGATCATATCTTAAAAAAAAAATGAAATCAAGCAGTGAGAGAGAAATATTGGAAGGAGAAAGGCAGAAGTTATATGGGGCAAATTATCTCTCATAAAAGAGGCAAGCAAAAGACTTATTAGTGGTTGGATAAAGAGGGGAGGCAAGAGAAAAACATGAGGTCTACTCTCATCACAATCCACTAAAGGAAAGAATATAATGCACACTCATTTTGATAGGAAAACCTATCTCATAATACAGGAGAGTGGGAGACAGGGGCACAAGCAGGGTGGGGGGGAGGATAGAGGGGAGGGCATGGGGAGGAGAATGCAATCCGAGGTCGACACTCATGGGGAGGGAAAGGACCATAAGAAAATAGAAGTAATGGGGGACAGGATAGGATGGAGGGAAATATAGTTAGTCCTATACAACACAACTAGTATGGAAATCATTTGCAAAACTACACAGATTTGGCCTATATTGAATTGCCTGTCTTCCAAGGGGAAGGGGTGGAGAGGGAGGGAGCTAAAGAAGTTGGAACTCAAAGTGTTAGGACCAAATGTAATGTTCTTACCACTGGGTAACAAGAAATACAGGTTAAGGGGTCAAGAAAGCTATCTGGCCCTACAGGACAAAAGAGAAGAAGGAGACAAGGGCAGGGAGGGAGGATAGAGGAGAGAACAGATAGGTCACAGGGGCAATTAGAAAGCTTGGGTCTGGGGGGGGGGGGAGGGGATAAAAGGGGAGAAAATTTGTAACCCAAAATTTTGTGAAAATAAATGTTAAAAGTTAAATAAAAAAAAAATAAATAAATAAAATTAAAAAAAAAAAAAAAGAAACAACTTCCATTGAGCTAAGACTTTTTTTAATCTTCTGGGAATTTCTGAGTGGTGATGTAAGTTTTTAATCTCATTTCCCAAGTCTTCTGCAGTATCCTGGTGGTAATGGAAAGCTAATGGAGCTTGGTGAACAGAGGTACAACAACATAGCAGATGTATGCTTCTAGATGATTAATTTATGGATGGATTGAAGTGGGGAGAGACTTGAGGCTGGGAAACCAACAAGCACAGCAGGCTATTACAGCAATCTAAGTTTCAGGTTATGAGGGCCTGGATGAGGGTGGTGGCAGCTTCGGAGGAAAGAAGGGAATATATACAAAAGATGTTACAAAGGTAGAAGTGACAGCACTGGGAGATAAATTGGTTATAGGAGTAAGAGTGTGGTAAGTGAGGGGTAGAGAATGATATCTAAATTGTGAGCCTGAGTGACTTGAATTGGAAAGGCTATGAAGTGAGAAGACTCAAGTTTCAATCCCAGCTCTGCCATTTACTAGCTAAGTGCTTCCAGGCAAGGCTACTGGCTTCTCTGGATCTAGGTATTCTTACTAGTAAAATGAGTGAGCTGGAATAGATTTCTTAATTTTCCTTTCAGCACTAATACTTTGATTCCATTACTCATAATAATAATAACTGACAAACAGTCCTTTAAGGTTTATGAATGCTATCATTTGACCCCTAAAATTACACTGTGAAGTGAGTAGAGAGACAACAAAGTATAGTGCAAAGAGTACCTGGAACCATGAGACCTGACTATAATACTTACTAGATGCTGTAAGATTATAAGCAAAACCTTTAACCTATATCTCAGTTTCTGTATTCAAAAACACAACCTAAAATTAAATGTTGCAAAACTTAGAAGTAGTAGGTACAAGTCAAATTTACAAGTTACTTTCTCTTCAGTTAGGAACTTATTGTAACAATGAGAGTAATTTATTCCTTATGTGGCAATTAAGTTTGAAACTATACTGACACTGTACACAGTAACAGCAACACTGTGCAACGATCAACTATGATGCTCTTCTCAGGAATACAATGTTCCAAGACAATTCCAGGACTCACAGCGGGAAATGCTATCCGCATCCAGAGAAAGAACCATTATGTCTGGATGCGTACCAAAGAATATTATCTTCACTTTTTTTCTTGTAATGTCCCCCTTTTGTTCTGATTCTTCTTTCATGTCATGACTAATGTGGAAATATGATTTATACAATTGTACATGTATAACCTATACCAGACTGCTTGCTGCCTTGGGGAAGGGAGGGAAGGATAAAAATTTAAACTCAAAATCTTATAAAGGTGAATGTTGAAAACTATCTTTAATATGTAATCTTTAATAATGTAATGGAAAAAATTAGAAAACTACTAAGTTGCGGGGGGGAGGGGGCAGGAAAGAAATAGTACTCTCAACAGACAGTCAGGGAATATTTAGCTAACTGAATATTCAGCAATGTTTAAAAGCAATGAGAATATCAACTCCAAGACATCTTAGGACACCTAAAAAATATCGTTTCCCATATTTAAAAATTAGATGATGTGAACATTTTTACATTTTTACAAGTGACACTTTTTCAAAATTTCAATGAATCATGGCTAATGCTAATCCTACATTCATTTTACAGTATAATTGAAAACCCTAGAAAATAAACATTAAGACTAGAATGAGAACTTGTTTGACAATAATGTACCTGTTTAACTTTGTCTTCAAAGTCTGCATCATTCTTATCATAGATCATTTGAGCGAGGCGAATCTGTTCAGCTGTTGCCTAAAAAGTACAAAGAAAAATTAAGGTTTCTGTAATACAAATACAATCAAAATGCTAAAATTTGCATTAACATCCAAGAACCCAAAATTCTATGTTAATTTGAGTTACTTAGTAAATAACCACCTTTTGCCACTTCATCCATCAATTATTATAAGGTGTGTGTTCGTCCTTCGTTGCCAAAGAAGACCATGCCATCAGAGAAATAATGATATGACTTGCACTTGATTTTGTTTTGAGGGAGGGAGGGCTGTGCAGCTCACCAGCCTCACTTCTCCTCCACAGCCATCTGAATCCAGTGACCAGATATTCATCAGAATGACTGGAGATGACCCAGGATGAGGCAACTGGGGTTAAGTGACTTGCCCAAAGTCACACAGCTAGTGAGTGTCAAGTGTCTGAGGTGACATTTGAACTCAGGTCCTCCTGACTCCTGCACTGGTGCTCTATCCACTGCACCACCTAGCTGCCCCTATTCTAAAGTAACTTATCAAAATAAAGACAAATACTAAAGTGCTCCATTTCTGTAAGTATTCTAAAACTTGTATTACTTGTATTCCATTTTGTGACCACATGCTTTAACAGCATTAGCTAATCATGGAAGCAATGACCTCAATGATCAAAAATAAATATTAAATAAAAAGAGGCAAAAAACGGAAGGGGGTGGGAGGTGGGGGTGAGAGGTGGCAGCAGGAAGTGGAGGTACAGGAAGAAAGAAAAAGCTGGTATGACACAAATGAACTTGTTATAAAACCAAGGCTTAAGTGTCACTCTTACAAGACCAAAGTAAAACAAACAAAATAAAAACCCACCTACCCCGTTACATATACGTAAAAGATAAAACCAATTACTTGACAAATCTTTTTTTTAAAGTTCACTGATGTTAAAACCTATAATACAGATCATGTGTGCAATTTGTGAGTATGCTCACACACAGCTAAGTAAAGTTTTAAACTATCAAACGAAACTCTCTCACTTTCTCAGCTAAGTAACTGAAAAAGGGTAAGCAACAAAAAGGAAAGGGCTTAGCCTAGAAAAAATTAAAGCTTGAGTTCAAATCTTAAATCCCACACTAGGTTCTATAACCCTGAGCAATTATTCACCCTCTATGTGCCTCAGATAATTCCCTAGAACATACATATTCAATCTCAGGTGAGTTTCAATGTTCCTTGGTAGAGGAGAGTTTCCACATGGAAGTTACATATGCTAAGAAAATCAACTTCACGTAATTGTGTAACTAACTGAAATGACTAAACAATCTATGATTTATAGCATCTACAACACTTAAGATTTTTGCAGCATTTCTTAGGTACATTTCCTCCACAGGTGTTGCTATTAATGACATTTTGCCAGTAATCTTATAAAAACTTCTTTTCTAATAGCATGTAAGGCAAATTCAAACATCTGCCATAGCCAAGTAACAATCAAGCATAATCTCCAAAAGCTACAACATTTACACTGCATAGGCCAAAAAACTCTCTAGAATAGGGATAAATAGTAAGACCTATGAACCTTTTCTCAGAAGGTTTTTAAATGAATAAAATAAACATACAGGATTGCAAAGGAAAACAATTATGGTGAAATTAAGATGAAATTTTATCCTGATCCAAGTTCATGAACCCCCTGAAACCTATCCAAAGACCCCTGAGGTTGAGGTAGGGGTTCAGGAAAGAGGAATGAGTCTATAATTACAAGGTTTCTTGAGAATTCCTAGCTCCAGAGATAGAAAACATATTGGCACAAAGCATTTCCAATGCTTTATCAATACTTTAATTCACAGTAACTCCCAAGCTTGCCCTCTGACTCCAAAACTGCTAGTATAAGAGAAGTTCTGGAGATAATATATACTCATCTCACAACAGTTTCCCATCAACAGTTTTCCCAGTTAGCATAATAGCGGCCTTTAGCCACTATTAGTTTCACCACATAGGTGATGCCCTCTAACCATGCATCAAGGATTGCCTGCTATTCTTCAAGAAGCCTTAACTGCTTCCCTCCATATTAAGGGTGGTATCTGGAGTCAGCAGACACCCAAAACAGGGGAAAATGACAGCCAAGGGGGAAAAAAGACAGAAGGCTATACTGAAATACATAAAGAGAAAAAGCAGTAAGATGAGGAAACAGTTTAATTACAATTTTCTCCATTCTAGAAACATTTGCATCTCATCACACAGCAGATACCTTAGGCCTGTTTCCAAACTTGCCCAATCTAAATACCAATACTGATGATCATTCTCTTTCTAATCTTAATATCTGAAGTGGAATACTGGAAAAGGCATCTAATCCTATCTGAGAGTTGAATGTAAGGCTAAAATTCTTATTCCAGAAGGCTAATCTCTAACCGATTCAATTCAAAAGGTCTCTTCTAAAAAACACAACTTCTCTGAAAACCCACTTATTATGTAAATCCCCATTCAACACTTTTAACACTCATGATTCTCCCTCCTTTCCTCTTGCTCACAAACTATTTCTAAAATACTAATATCATTTCTTTTCATTCATACTTCTGCTTCTTTGACATTTATTTCAATTAATAACACTATTAAGTGCCATCTAATGGTATGTAGTTCTTTTTTGTAAATTTTATTTATAATTTACAAAATAAAACAAGTATTTCCATAACAGTGTAAGAAGAAAAAGATGACTGCAAATTTACTATGCAAAACTTGCTATTCCTTTTAAATATACAAGCAAGTTATCATGTACCTCTATACTAGCTGTGGAAAAGAATGGAAAAGAAACATGAGATATTACCTCAGAGGACCTTAAAAATCTAGTTCTTAAAATATACACATAACTAAAAGTAATATAATAAATAATTAAATGTCAAAATGTTTAATAGATCCTTCAAGGTTCTGTCTTCTTGGTGTTGGCATGTTCTAGTGACCCAACTAATAACCTCCATATAACTTGGTTAATATAGTCTTTGAGAGTCACCTAAACTGAAGATAAGCTTTTATCAACTTAACTAAGCTCGTAAAAGATAAACTGGGTTAAACAGAAAAGTTCATTTTAATGAACAGAATAAAAATCCTACAATTGAAAGGGAATGGAATTCATCTAGTTAAACCTCCCACCAAGAAAAAAAATCCTTCTCTCAACTATTGTTCATATTATCCAATCTTTGCTTTAATACCTCCAGTGTGACAGGGAGACCACTACTTAGGCAGGGTAGCTCAATCTGTTGTAAAATCTTACAAAAGCTCTTGCCTTGCAATTAATTGTTTTCCCACTACTGGATTCCTGGTCTACACTTCCATAAGCTATATAAATCAGATCTTTGACAGTCCTTCAAACATAGGAAGACACTGTGTCTTCCAAGTGTCTACTTTTCTATTAGACCAGAGATTCCCAAATTTACCAAGCCTACTGCCTCCTTTTCAAAAAAAAAAAAAAAATTACTCAGCACTCCCCTGGAAATTTACTTTCTTTAACCCTTCAACAATTTTTCTTTTGGAAATTTGCATCATTTCAAAATAATATAAAATGTTTTTTAATGATGCATCTTAAATTTAATTTATTATAAATATATGGGTTTTTTCCTGCATTGAAATTTTGATGATACGACACTGCATCATGTAACCATATAGTATCATATTGTAAACAAGTCATCAAATTCCTGCTGATGCATACTGGACTTACCAATGACTTACAGCATGTTCACCTGCCAACACTTTCTTGTTAAGACCTGCCAGCATAGGACACTGATCAATTGTGACTTGCATTTTGTGTGTTTATTTGGAAAATAATATAATCACTATGACTTTAACTGTTACACAACAGATGAAACGTCCTACTACCTCTTGACCCTACCCCACCCTCATCATTCCAGCACCCCCAAAAGGGGCAGTATCGCCCACTTTAGGAAACTCTCTGTGTTGGACAATTTCCAATTAGCCCAATATGTCATGCATGTCAAGATTCCAGACTCCTCACCATCTTTATTTACCTCAGGTTGTCAGTATTCACCTTTAAAAAAAAAAATTTCTTTTTTTCTTTCAGTCCATACCTGCAATTTCACTGGTATAGGAATTATTATCTCTTACCAATACAAATCAGCTACTCTGCAACTTATAATCATAAAAGAGACATTTGGGGGATGTTACTTGCCCAGAGTTGATACAACCAGTATACATCAGAAATAAGACTTGAATATAGGCATTTTTAACACCACAGGGTGGTAGTGTATAAACAATCTTAACACCACAGGGTGGTAGTGTATAAACAATCTCATCAGAAACTTATTCTGACCAGTGCAGAGCACAGTGAGACCATTAAAGTCACTGAGTTTCAACACTGTATTCTACTAATGCTACCCAAATCTGCATTAGTCTTTTCAGCAATGAATCATAAAAACTAAACCGAGTTTCTTATGAACGATGCCCATAGGTCTTTTTCCATAGGAAATAACTCCCAGGTTATTTCCAAGGTCTTATGCATCTAATTCTTTGAAAAGATTTTCCTGAACTCAAAAACGTTTTAATAGATTTTGATCCAGACCTGGGATATTATCATTAAATTTTGGTGCACATTTCCAACCTATCAAAAAAACCTAAAAAAAAAAAAAAATCAGTTATCATGCAATGCAACTGGCAATTCAAGCTCTGTGCTATCTTGCTAAGCACGCCTATTACAGAATTAGCCAATGGCTTACTTAATGAGGTCTATTCACTCAATGGGTATCATCTCACTGAAAATGAGAACTCGAAAAGACCTTAGTCTAAAACGGGCAGGGTCTCCCATTGCATCTTGGTCATCTCCAGTCATCCTGACAAATATCTATCTGACCATTGAACCCAGATGGCTCTGGAGAAGAAAGTGAGGCTGGTAACCTTGCATAGCCCTCCCTCACTCAAATCAAAGTCAACTGCAAGTCATATCAGCATCTCCCGGATATTATGGTCCTCTTCGCGAATGAAGGGCAAACACAACACATATATGGAATGATGGAGTACAGAATGAGCAACTTGCAAAGTACATACACTAGTTAACAGCAAAACCTGTATCTTCCCCTAATTCCTGGTCCAAAATTCTATACTATACCTGAAGTTGACATCTTATCACAAGTTAGAAAATTGAAGCAGTTATGCAGTCATGAAGTAGATGCAGATTTAGGATGAGGTGGCAGCAGTGATAGTTTTTAAAAAGATAAGAACTGAAAGGATTTATTGAATGACCAGAAAGAAAGGGAAAAAAAGGAAGCTAAGTCAGTGTTGAAGAAGTCCAATGTTTTGCAAATGGAAGAATGACAGTGTTATTCATAGAAATACAGAAGTTAGGAAGTAGGATTATCTATTTGTAAACAAAAGTGGAAAGCAGATTTGTAAATGCTATATGGAGCTGGAGAAGACAGTAGTAGCCTAAGGAAAAATGCACTGCAGGTACTGGGAGTGGGGAATCCAACCAGATACAGGCTGCAGATATGAATCTGAGAATCAACATGATAGTTGGTGATCTCATCTTTTCTTTTTTTAATTTAAGGCAAAGAACACCGAAAGGAAAGAAGAGCAGCGGCCAAAGACTGAGCCTTGGAATAATTAGGAAGCAGAAAGGGGACAATGAAACAGCAAGGGAGATAAAGTACAGTGAGAATAAATATCAGGAAAACTTAGAAGAAGTTATTGCTTATTTGATCCATTCTATCTTAATATACGTGTGCTTATTTTACCTTTGGGCACCAAATGTAGTATTACATAATTATATCCGCAACCTAAGTACTTAAAAGAATAATGAACTGTGCAAAATACTCTACAAGACTGACTAATGAATGGAGCATATAAGCAACAAGACCAAACATATTCGGTTGAGAAGGAGTGGGCAAAAATGGAAAAGAAAAAAAGAAGTTCCCCAAGTACACAAAAGAATAAATTCTTTAATGGTCTTGGAAGACTATACCCCTGAATCTTCATCTAGGCTCTGAAACAATCTCCTAGTACATTTGAAAAATTGAGGGGGTACATACTCAAATGGAAGAAATATTGGGAAGATTAAATGTTTGAGAAATTATGTCATGAATTATAAATCAAGTAACTGAAGGAAAAATACTAATAGAAGGAATCTACATAAAAATAAAACATTCTAGTCTAGTACTTAACATGCTAATTCTATCACAACAAATCTCAGTCAAAGGCTTATACTAGGTAAAATCTAGTAATTGAATTCTCACCAAAGTTCTGTTTAGACTTTTAATATGCTTATCCAAAGTAGGGTACAAAGTAGTGCATTTTGAATATAATACTGATATGGGTTTGGAGCTTAAAATGAAAAAGTAAGTCTCAAAGGGTTTGGAGCTTAGAATGGAAAAGTTAAGTCTCAAATAATGTAAAATGACTCTATATATCCTCAGGTAAAAAACTAAAAGATATATCACGTTCATATGAAAGGCCTTAAACTATTTACCTCAAAGATAGATATTTCTTTTGAAGTTAAATCCATGTTCTCTAATCCACTGCATAACAGAGGTCAAATAAAGTTTTGGAGCCCCGAAATATCTCTCTCCCCATTTTCCACCCCAACTCTAACCCAGAACATTTTTTCTCTGCAGAACCCTTCTGAGTGAATCCAAAAAGGGGGAAAAAAAATTAAAAAATGTGACAGCCCCAGAGGAAGAAAAAATTTAAGTTGAAAATAGCTTACAAATGACTTATTCTTTAAATAAACACACACAAATTATATACAGAAACATTCCAGATTCATTTTAATGTGCTCTAAAATCATGACTAGAAAAATTCAATAGTTTACGAGCCAAGAAAACTTCATTAAATAAAAAAAAAAAAGAAATGTTATAAAATACACTTTGTCATCCTTTAGCTGACAATAAATAAATAGTACAGAATTTCCTGAGGCTTCCTTCTCTTTTATTTTGATATGTTAACTCACTCATATATTCCTTAGTGATAAAACCATGTTCATACTGAGTTATTCATGGGATAGCTCTTTTATATGGTAAAATTTGGGTCAAACAGATATTCTAAATATCTACATTACAAGATTCATATAAGAAAAAGAGACCTTAAATACTATTGAGTCCAAATAACTTAATTTCATAGGTGAGGAACCCAAGGTTCCAGGAAGATTAAGTAACTTTGAATGTTCTTTGCTTTGAAGAAATAAAAATAAAGATGAGATCACTATTATATATAAACTAAATGAGGACAGAGAACAGATAATGAAATTATATCTCCCCCCTCATGGCAGAGGACACGAACTGCTAAAAGAGAATATTATGTAATATATACTATCAGATGAGTTATTATATTGTATATTTTTGCATGTTTTTCTCTGTCACAAGGTAAGCATGAGAGGCTTGAAATGAATGACATAAAAAACAAAAGGCATCAATTAAAATTTTTCTTAAAAGGAAAAAAATCAGTCTTATGGATACCTTTTACAGAATCATAGAATCACAGGTTTACAGTTTAAAGGGACCTTGGAGGTCACAGTGCAATCTCCTTATTTTACACATGAGCCCAATGAAGTTAAATAATTTGCCCCAAGTTACAAAGCTAAGTAAATGGCAGAATCAAGATTAGAACCCATAACTTCTTCCATGATCTTTTATAATATAAGATGCAGCACTCTTTATCATCTTCAATAAAACAGCTACATGATAAGTCATTTCAGTCTTGTCTTGACTCTTCTGGACCCCATTAGGGGTTTCCTTGACAAACACTTGAGTGGTCTGCCATTTTTTTCTCCAGCTCATTTTTACAGATGAGGAACTAAAGCAGAGTTACGTGATTTACCCAAGGTCACACAGCTAGTAAGTGTTTAAGGTCAGATTTGTACTTAGGAAGAGGAGTTTTCCTAGATGATATTTGTAACTCATGAGACCTTTCTCAGTATTAGGTTGGTTGGAAGAGACAGCCAGCCAGACAGACAGATAGATAGGTGAGTTGAATATGAAGGGATCATATCTAAACAATAAAATTAAGGGGGGAGAGAGGAATATATTGGGAGGAGAAAGGGAGAGATAGAATGGGGTAAATTATCTCACATAAAAGAGTCAAGAAAAAGCTTTTATCTATAATGTAGGGGGGGAAAAAAGGGGAGGTGAGAAGGAATGAATGAACCTTATTCTCACCGGGTCTGGCTTAAGGAGGGAATAATATACACATTCAATTGGGTATATTACCCTACAGGAAAAGTAGGGGGAGGGGGATAAGAGAGGGAGATGATAGAAGGGAAGGCAGATTGGGGAAGGGGTAGTCAGAAGCAAACACTTTAGAAAAGGGACAAGGTCAAAGGAGAAAACAGAGTAATTGGCGGGCATGATAGGACAGAGGAAAATATAGTTGGTCTTTCACAACATGACTATTATGGAAATGTTTTACATAACCACACATGTATAACCTATATTGAATTGCTTGCCTTCTTAACGGGGGTAGGTGGGGAGGGAAGAATGGAGAGAACTTGGAACGCAAAAGCTTTAAAAACAAATGTTAAAAATTGTTTTTACATGCAACTGGGAAATAAGATACGTAGGCAATGGGGTATAGAAATCTATCTTGCCCTTCAAGAAAGTAAAGGGGAATGAGATAATGGGGGAATGATAAAAGGGAGCACAGACTGGGGGAAGGGGTAATCAGAATACATACTGTCTTGGGGTGGGGATGGAGGAGAAAGATGGTGAGAAAATTTGGAACTCAAAATCTTGTGGAAATGAATGTTTAAAACTAAAAATAAATTTGAATCTAAAAAGAAAAAAAAAAAAGATGAGTTTTCCTGACTCAAAGCCCAGCACTCTATCTACTGAGCCACCTAGCTGCTCCTAAAAGGGCCAGTGGTGTTATAATCCATAAGTTATATTTAGCATTTGAATACAGTATAATTTTTATATAGATTCCATTCATTCAAATAAAAATTTAGTCTCATTTGGTCCAAGTTAGCTACCTATATACTGTTTACAAACATTTATCAAGCGAAATAACAATATACACAAAATTTGAGGGAGCTTACTTAACTGAGTTATGGTAATAAACAGATGACTTTTGTAGATTAAACATTTGTTGCCAATCACATTCCATTCTTATTGAATAAAAAACAAGTCTAGATTGGAAAACATTATTACTTGCTGTACTACAGCATTTGAAAATTAATAAATTTTCATCACCTTAAAACAAAACTAGTCATCAGAGCTATTTCCTCAGCCGGTCCAAATTAATGGCTTTAATGTATCCTTCACATTTCTTGCTAAATTTTGCTTAGTCTAAAAGTAACAGTTTATAGTCCCTGGGTCAACAGCCAACTGATACAAAAACAGCAGACTAGAAGCCACAAGATATCAAAAAATATGCTTAGGAACATTTCTCCTGGCAGTGTGCCTCTATGTGTTTCAAAGCTATGTTGACTCTTCCTACTGAATTCCTGCCTCCCTACTCCCAAAGTTTCCCTAACAGAGAAAGGTTTTATTTATTTTATTCAACTAAAGATGAATAAAACTTACCTGTACTACTTGTTTCTGTGGCTGTGTCATCTGCATGGTTGAAATCTGAGCTTTGTCCCGAGTGCCCCGGGAACGTTCACTGCCCACTGAAGTCATCATATACAGTATATACAAAACAACGTATGTACAAAATAGAAAATCTGTAAGAAATCAGAATAATGCATTTCAGATACGTCCAAGTAAAGAAAGCTCCCTTATTATGTGAGAAAAAGGCAACAGACAGAAAAATCTAAGACCTGTACAAGAAAATACTATTTATTACTAGGGGAGAGGAAAAACAAAATATATTTAAAACTGTTTCCTAAAAGTTGCACTTTTTTTTAACCAACAGTAAACAATATTTTGTTGGTGTAGGAATAATATTTTCATCAGAACTCCCACTCAATCAGGAGAACTTTGTGCACAGCAACGACCACAGTGTGCGAGAGTTTTCTCTGGTAGACTTGGAATTTCGTAATAACACAAGAACTTATTAAAAAAAAAAAAAAGAAAATCCCAAAGGTGGTTTTCTAAGGCAAAATGCCTTCCACACTCAGAGAAAGAAATATGGAAATCATTCGCAGAATGTAGCAGATCATGTTTGTGTGTGTGTATGTTTTTGTGTATCATGTTTTGATTTGTTATATGATTTCTTCCATTTATTTTAGTTCAACTACATAGCACGACTATAGCAAAAACATACTCAATAGAAAAGTATATGTAGAACCTATACAGAATTGTATGCTGTCGTGGGGAGGGAGGGGGGTAGTGGGGGGGCAGGTGTGAGGGGGATAAAATCTTAATTTTATGGCAGTGATTATAAAACATTAAAAAATAATAATAAAATTAAATTAAAAAAATAGAACTCCCACTCAAATGGGAGTTCCCAAATACTAAATAAAATTACAGGCAGTTCCAATTTTCCAAAGCTTCATTCAGACCAAAGACCCTACTTTTCTTGACCTTTTTCCTATTCACTTGACAATTTCCCTGAAACAGATTCCACAAAGGAAATAATGCATATGTGGTCAGGACTTCTCATTTCTACTTTACAACAGAGTCCAGGCATCTAGACAAAGGAACCACTTATAAATTTGCAAAGGAGGCTTTAAGTAACTATATTTCATCTATCAAATCATGTCAGCACACTCCTTCAGGGAAAGTAAAAACAAATTTTACAAAGAAGGTTAATGACTATAACAGGAAGGATCTTTATTATGGCTTCCTTAAGGAGTTACTTATTAGCCATTTAAGATAGACAGCAACTCTTCAAAACCCTGATGTTATAGAAGTCCAGAAACAGAGTTACTGATGAGTTTGTGCCTATGCAGGCACTAGCAAACAGGTACCAGAGTATGGAGAGAAAACAGTGGGCAGAATTTGAGCTACAGAAAACAGAAACCAACTTTCTGACTTCAATTCATGTACAGGAAAATAAGATAGGCAAAGGAGAATTAACCTCACAAGCATAAACTTGTAACTAATAGTCTTTCTATAGATAGCTGATTAACTACCGCCAGAAAATAGGTGTATGCATCTGAATAAGTCAAATTACCACTCCCAAAAAGATAAAATATGACTTTTAAAAAAAAATTAAGCTTGAGTCTTTTTAGATTTTCAAATACAAATACCATTACCAGAAACTACACACACACATACACACACACACATCTGTTGCCTGTTTTCCATTAAAATTTCTCTCTAGAAATCATTCTTCTCTCTAAAAGGAAGAAGAAAATCCAATGTATTTCTTAAAACCATTAAGAGTTCACAGATGGAATGGCTGAATAAGATGTGGTATATATATGACTGTGATGGAAACAGTAGTTCTATAAGAAATGATGAGCAGGATGCTCTCAGAAAAACCTGGAAAGATTTACACAAACTGATGCAAAGTGAAATGAGTAACACCAGGAGAACATTGTACACAGCAACCACAATACTGTAAGACGATCAGCCATGAATGACTTAGCTACTCTCAGCAATACAATGATCCAAAACAACTCTGCAGGACTTATGATGAAAAACACGATGCATCCCCAAAGAAAAAACTGATAGGGCCTGAAAGAAAAAACTGATAGGGCCTGAAAGCAAAGCATACTTTTAAAACTTATTTTTCTTGAGTTTTTTTGGGGGAGAGGGTGTCTGTTTTCTTTTAGAATATAACTTAATGTGGAAATGTGTTTTGTATGACTACACATGCATAATCTATATCAAATTGCTTGGCTTCTCAAAGAAGAGGAGTGGGGACAGTGGAAGGAAGAGAATTTGGAACTCAAAATTTTAAAGATGAATGTTAAAAATTGTTTTACATGTAACTGAGGAAAAATAAAATACTAAATTGTTTTTAAAAAAGGCAAAAAAGAGTTCAAAAATGCACAGAACTTTCTATTATTAGACTGGTGGCACCTTAATTATTTGAAGTATTTGTATTTCAAGGAGATATCTATTCCTTACCAACCTGGATTTTCCTCCTGTCTGACTCGCAGGTTACTCAAATCCACTAACTGACATCAATCTGTTACCATGTGAACAAATTCAGCATCACAACTTAACTGCAGAATCAAGGAAAGAAAAGTGGGCTAGATGAATACAGCCCTTGCTAAAACATACAACTCTTATGCAAATGGTTCTGTGTTCTTATCAATTTAGAAGCTCTCACCACCAAAGCAGATCATAACCTATTGCTCTCTGTCATCCAATGCCTGTCCATGTCCTCCCATTGTTCACCAGTTTGGTCCACTTGCCAGAGACTTTCGTTACTCTCTTTACATCAATGATACCAATGAATCCACCTCTTGTCCTCAATTCTCATCACATAACCAACTAATCTTTTCTCTTCCTATCGCACAATTCCTTGATGACATTTTTTACTCCTTCTTCAGTGTTCCTCATTGGTTAAGTGTTGATTATAGAAAATATAAAATTTTAGGCTTGGAAGGAAAATCAGAATATCCTAGTCCTACCCTTTCCTATGAAAGATGACCATACAAAAGAAATTAAGTAGTTAGATGACTTGCCCTAGGTCACACAGCTAACTAATGGCAAGGCTGAGATAAGAACTTGGCTGTTCAATACTTTCAAATATTTTACATAGCGGTAATTAATTATAACTAATTATTTAGGATGCTTTCAGAAAAACCTGGAAAGCCTTACATGAATGGATACAAAGTAAAATGAAATATGGTAACAGCCATTTTGTACAATCGTCAACTGCAAATGACTTAACTGTTCTCAGAAATACAATGATCTAAGAAATTCTGAAGGACTTATGATGAAAAATGCCATCTACCTCCACAGAAAGAACTGATGGAGTCTGAATGCAGACTGAAGCATATTCTTTTTTACTTTTTTTTACTTTATGTTTTTAAATGCATAAAACAAAATACTTGAAATTACAAAGGAATCCAATTACACTAAAATACAAAATTAAGAAAAAAAGTCTAAAAACCTCAAGCTAAGAACTCCTGTTCTAAAGTAACATAATTACAATGAATAAGCTGTTTTACTCTAATAATTTAAGGTTCCTACCAAAAAAATCTCTCACAATGTTCAAACATATCCCTGAAAAGGCAGAATAAACATACTCTTGATAATTAGGCAATTAATAAAATCTTATATAACAAATGGCATTTTCCCTAATGACACATGCCCCGTGGGATGCACATTCCTTCTGCCCAATTTCAGGGCAACCTGTCCTGTTCACTAGAACTACTATGAAAAAACTTCAAGATGGGAGGAGACATAGCAGGGCCAGAATCAAGGCTGACTAGATATGTTTAGTTTGTTGTGGATCACTTTATATCCTACCCCCACTCCCATCTGTGTTTTGTCTCTAATGTCTACATTAAGTGATGTGCTTCACCAAAGGTGGAGAAAAATTAAGACTTCTAAAAACCAGATTTTTCTTTAAAATTTAACAATATTTTAGCTCTAACATATACAAAAGTTAAAATAAAACATAAAACGGGAAAAACTTCCAACTACATACAAGCCATACTAATGGAATTGCATTCCAACCAAGTTGACTTCAACTTAATAAAAGGTACTTGGTTAGACAAAGGATGTGCAAAGATGCCTAAAACAATACCTGCCATCAAGAGTTAAGAAAAAGTTTTCAAACATAAGCAGTATGCAAGTAATTATGAAATAATGTGACCAGTGCCTTTAAAAATACAAAATACTATGGCTGTTCAGAGAGGCAGATTCCATCAAAGAAGTATAACTTTAGATAGGCCTTTACAGGAACGAGAGGAATTTAGAAAGTTACGTGGGTATTCTCCAAGCTTCCTAGGGAACAGTTTGAAATATAGGACATGTGCAATTGTGTAGGATGAAATAAAATTAAAGTAGGCTGGAGGCAAGATTGTGGGCAACAATGAACTTAATTCAAAGGGTTTTTGAGCAGGGAAGCAAGTAGATTGGTCTTGCTTTAAGTAGACTAATTCAGTAGTATACAAATAAAGACGGAGAGGGGTTCTAAGTGGAAAAACCAGTCAGGACATTAATGCAAGTTCCAAGTAAGGTAGGCCTTAACAATATGTTAAGTGACAGAACATGTCATTTACTACAGTGTCATGATGCCTCAATAACATGAAAGCCTATGGCTATAATCAACAAACAGGAATTTATTTAAGAGTCTCTATGTGCCAGGCACTGATTTAGGGAATAAGGATACATGTATACTACACAGAAATGGTCACAAGATTTAGAGACAGAAGGGACCTTAGAGGCTACCTGGTGCAATCAGATGCATTCCGGTTATATCTCAATCTATATCTGAATGTAATATAGGAAGATCCCACTGAAAAAAACTGACTGTTAATATATTTTGACCAAACTGCACCATAATATATGTCCTTCTACCAAATGTCCCTAACATTACCCCTGTGGAACTGCCTCTCATAACACTGTTTTGCCTGAAATATTATTTCTACAAAAATCAAGTGACACTACATATAGCATACCCAGAAAAGAGTCCTAATAAACTGACATTTTTCAAAATGTTGCTTGGTGATATTTTGGGTTTTAAAATTTGGTGGAGTAAGGAGGAAGAGAAGAGGGCTTCTTGATTATAGGTAACTACTGGTATGGCTTGTAAAATGACATGGCTTGAATCATTTCCTAACTCTTATATCCTAAAAAACATGTGGGAATCAGCTGAGCAATGTTAACTTACAGGGAAATCAGCTAACTAAAAAACACAGCCAAAGTCAGCTTAGCTTTTCCTTTTCCCTTTTTTTCCCCAGTGTCCTATATTTGCTTCCTCCCTTCCCTTTCCATTATTAGTCAGTCATATTTTTCCGGTAGTGTACCCCAACCTAACCACTTATTTAATACAGGGGAAGGGGATATTACAGAATCATAGATTTAGAGTTAGAAGGACCCTGGAGGTCAACCTTCTAGTTCCAAAGTCGAGGATTCTGAGGTCCATACAGGTTAAGGAATTTGCCTAAGTTCAAACCCAGGTGTTATTACTCCAAATCAAACCTACTCTGCAAGGTATCATCCCAGTGCATACCCAAAGTTGGAAGTGGTAGGCAACACAATTTCAATCCATAGTGTTGCCAATAAACTGACATCTAGAGCTACCACACTAGAGGCAAACTCACTATGCATAACTTTGAAAATTTTTTTAAAAAATTAAAAGTATGGCCTAGTTGTTCCAAAGAGACAAGTTAATGAGCTAGCTAAATGGTAGGAGATCTTATCAGTGAAAATGTGTTAATTTAAAGAGACTACCATTACTAACATTTATAGATATTTGAGGAATATGTTTTAACTGAACTGAAAATATTCACTCCTCCCAGACAACTTCACAAGTATATGCTCCAATTACATGTGCATGAAGCAATAAGAAGTATTTTGTGAAAAATATGTATTAAGATATGATATTCACTAAATGTGTCTTCTTAACTACAAATTATAACATACTTAACCTTGTTCATCACTTCTCAAGGTGTTCTGATGAAGAAAAGGACCCTAAAAAGCTTAGCAATGCATATTCTCTATCTCACTGCCTTTACTTTAATTCCTTACACCACAGAAACTATCTAGGACAAGTGCCAAGAGATGCAGCATGATACTGTGTCAGAGGACAGACTTAAATCCTGTAGGTGTGACCTTGGGCTACTTCACCTCTGTGGGACTCAATTTCCTCATCTATAAATGAGGGGAGTGTGACTAAATGGCCTCCAAGGTCCCTTTCAATTTTATGTGTGTGATCCTATGAATGAGTTTCTATTAACAGCCTCTAGATACTGTCTCTTGAGGAAGAATAAAGACAAAGGGACTAAAAAAAAAAAGACGCAACTTCTCAATAGACAAAAATCACCAAATGCCACACTTGAAAAAGTTAAAGGCCAAAAGGGGAAAAAAGACCAGTCTTCTGTAAAGGCAATTCATGAAACTAACAAAATTACACATACACAAACAGAAAAGTTGAGAGGACACAAAGCAAACTGTTATTAACATTTTGTTAATATTTGCTTTTCCATATTCTTTGAGCAAAATGCAAAAATTTCAGATTGTTTTTTTATTCCTTGTTCAGTTTTATTATTCTTATAATAATTATTTGTTAAAGGTCCAGGCATACCATAGTGAAAATGCAGATACAGTTAACCTTATAACATTTAAGAACATATGACCTTATAATTTTCAATGACTTTTAAGAACAAAAATGTTAAGCTTTTAATTTGGTTTGGTGGCAGCACTAAGCAAACTTTTCACTTTCTTTCTAAAAATCTCCCCATCATAACCAATGTTTCTCATAATTAAAAATCTCTGCTCCTTTTTCTACCTGACTTCTATAAAGAATACTATTTGATCTCCTACTAGTCATCTCAGAAGATATTTCTCAATTTCTGACAAGAATTAAAAATCTCCAGGAGATTCTTGGATTCATGGCTGAAAAAAAAATAATCAAAGAATTTTCCCTCCAAATACTTTTACATAAACATCATTATTTTTAAAAAATTGTATGGATGATAACTAATAGGATAGGATACAGTAATTTTGTGTATGATCATCTCAGGTAAGGATTCTGTCAAATGACTAGAGTACAAGAAAAGATAAGTATCAAATAATGAATTCTGAATGAAGCTCTAAAATGCTCTAGCTATGAAACCCTCCCCCACTAACAAGAGTATAAGAGTTCAAACAGCTGCTGTAAAATGACAAAGTAGACTCCTGGAAGGTAGAAACTGCCATCAAGTGGCAGGCGATGAGGATAGACTTTGAGGTACAGGATGGTTACAAAGTGCTTAACTTTCTACTTAATGAAATATTAAACAAATTAGTAAAAAAGTAAGTGGAAGATAGGTAAGTGTAGAAGAATACTGAGGAGGGGTACACTGGATTAGACACCAAGAAAACTAAAAATTGGTTTCTAAACTGAGTTTCTGGGTTAAGATAAACCTTCTTCTCATAGGATTCCCAGGATTTCATTTGGAAGAAACTTCAGAGATAATCTTCTCTAAGTGCCCACCCCAAAACCACCACTACATTACAGATGAGTTTCAAATCCAGAGTTTAAGTGACTAGTCAAGGTGATAAAACTGGCAAGTAGCAGAGCCAGTGAAAAGAGGAAGAGTTCCTAAGTTTTAGGAACGAATGCTGAGAATTGTTTTTGCATGAAACTGGGAAATAATACAGGTAATGGGGTACAGAAATCTATCTTGCCCTACAAGAAAGGAGAGAAAATGGGGATAAGGGAAGGGAGGAGTGCAATAGAAGGGAGGGCATTTTGGGGGAAGGGGTATTCAGAATGCATGGTGTCTTGGGGTGGGGGGAGGGAAGAGATGGGGAGAAATTTTGAAACTCAAAATCTTGTGGAAATGAAATGTTGAAAACTAAAATAAATAAATTAAAAAAGAAAAAATAAATTCATGGGCCCTGGGGGAAAAAAAGAGGAAGAGTTCATATAATCTGAAGATTTATATCAGGAAGTTGTAATGAGATATAAGAGTTACAGATGCAAATAAAAAACAAGCCAAAGTCACCACACTATAGGATTACAGTACTCTGGGAAACATCTGTAAAGTAAATTTACATATATTAGAAATCATTTCCAATTATTTTCACTATAAAACTGGTAATGTGTCACTCTAGAAATGCTTTGGCCTCTAAGTATAACTTTATAAAATAACAATGAAGCAAATATTTAATAATTTATGGGGGGAGAAGGATAATAAAAAATAAACTATTTAGAATGAAAATTGGATTTTTTAGTTTGCCAAATAAACTAAGATATAAAAGGAAAACTTAAAAAAATAGAAACATACTGAAAAAGTCATTCAGTTTTTAATTAAATCCTCTTTCCAATATTTTATAGCAAAGGGACATGCAATTCCCTTGAGTACTCAGCCTATTTCTTAGCATTTTCACATTCTCCTTTGTTTTTCATTTTATACAGTTAATATCTTATTGACCATAACTGATTATATTCTCTAGCTGTTTCTTAGTCGTTTCACTTGTTTCCTTAAATACTTTATCATAAGCTCTTTGAAAGTGAAGACTTTTATCTTTCATAAATCTCAAATACCAAGTAATGTTGGTCATACAGTAGGTGTTTAATAAACATAACAATCAAATGTTCTAAAAACTGCTAGAATAATAAGGGCAATGATCAAAAAATGTAGCAGGGAATGAGTACAAATACATTTTCTTAAAGACATGACCAAGATAAGCTAAAATTTGCTTTCCAATTTTACAAATTTTAGATTATGTATACAATACGCAAAGCATAGTGATTACAAAAGCATAGTGTTCAATAAATTCAAAGACCCCAACCACGGGGATAAAAATTCATTTGATTCAACAAAAAATGCTGGGAAAACTATAAAGTAGTTTGCCAGAAATTAAGGTTAGAAGTAGATTTCACAATATGTATCACAATAAACTTCAAATGGATACTTTAAGATACAAAATATCAGATCATAAACTGGAGGAACAAGCAAGAAAGACATCTTTCACAACTATGAAAAGAGTTTACGACCAAACAAAGAATAGAGAAGATGACAAGATACAAAGTGGACAACTGTGATTACATAAAATTAAAGTTTTGCACAAACAAAATCAAAGCAGCTAAAACTGAAGCAAGTTTCTCTGACAGGTCTGTTATTCAAGATACATAAGAAACTGATCCAAATTTATAAAACAAGAGCTATTCCCCAATAGATAAGTGTACAAAGGATAGGAATAGACGGTTTTCAAAGAAAGATATCCAGGCTCTTAAACACATGTAAAAATGATCTAATCACCATTAATTAGAGGTATGTTAACTACATCAACTCTGAGGTTCTACCCTACTCATAAGATTGACAGTGATGACAAGAGGAAAATGATAAATGTTAGACAGGAAAACAGGAACCATTAGTGCAATGTTGGTGGATCTGTAAATTGGTTCAGCCATTCTGGAAAGCAATTTGGAACTATTCCCAAAATATGCAGTTGGGGAGGGGAGTAGATATTAGTAGATACTGTTTTAACAAAACCATGTATATTTCAGTCAATCACTAAACATTAAGAGCCTACTATGTCTTAGGCACTGTGTTAAATGCTAGAGATACAAAGAAAGGCAAAGGGCCAAAAGCCCTGCTCTCAAGTTCATAGTCTAACAAGGGAGGCAATATGAAAACAACTAGGTACAAACAGGATGTATATGGAATCAATTAGCAATAGCAGTAGAAGTAAGGCATCAAAATTAAGGGAGACTGAGAAATCATCCCTTCTTGTAAAAGGTGGGATGTTAGCTGGGACTCATGATCTGGAGGAAGGTGTAGTTTAAGGAGACTGAGAAGGAGATGTTAGGATCACAAAAACTAAAGAAAAGACAGTATCAAGGACAACAGGGTGACTTGCAATGTCAAAGGCAGCAGAGAAGTCATCATAAAGGATATAGACTGCAAAAAGCCCATTAAATTTGGTGACTAAAAAGTTATATAATAATGTTTGAAAGAGCAATTTTGGTTGGATAATGATAGAAAGCACAGAGATAAGAAAAGAAGGAAGTGGAGGCACCTTACTGTACAGTTTAGCCCCTTTAGAGAGGAGAGATGGGACAATACTTATTACAGATGGATAGATCAAGTAGGGGTTTTTGTAGTTGAAGGTGACATGGGCATGTTTGAAGGGAAGCAGCAGTAGATAAGAAGAGATTGAACATAAATGAGAAAATAGGAATGATGGAAGGGGCAATCTGCTGTGGATGATGGGGAAAAATCAATCACTTGTAAGTACAGGGATTTACTTGGGCAGCTTTTCATATAAAGCAACGTTTTCAGTGGAGAGAGTGAGAAGAAGGAGAAATGGGAAGTTTGAGGAGGTATGAAAAGGTTTGTAAAAGGCACTGTGTGATGAATGATACAGTCATTTATAGAGATGTAAGAATGCCTTGCAACAGAGAGCGCCTAAGTTAAAATTTCAGAACAAATTTGTTGTAGTAGATTCAGACAGCACAGTTTTGTGATTTTTCTCCAGCTGGTTTGACAACAGGTGATGAGGAGCAGCAGAAGAGTAGGAGTGAAGGCAGCAGATGGGGAGTAATCCAGAGCTGAGGCTTGACAGGGTACAAAATCAGCAACAAGACAAGAGGGCAAGGAAATCAAGAGAAAGAAACAGGAAGGAAATGAAACTGATTTAGCAAGGGGTCAGTGGGAAGAGAAAGAGGCAGAGGGAATGGTCCAGAGGAAGAGAACTAAAGGGCAGAGGGATTGGAGGTAACTCTGAGGACTACAGGGTTTGGGGCTGCAAGGCACCAGGCAAAGTATGACAATACATGACAGAATGATAACAGATTATAGGGGTCCATTGTTCCTACTTTTTACCACTGGAAACCAAGCAGAACAAGTTCCCTTCCATCTGACAGCCATTACGTTGCTCCTAACCGTTCTTTCTCCACAGTGAGACAGCATCATTTAAAAAGTAAACCATTAGGCAGAGGCACTATCAGGTTTATTAGATACTAGGAATCTAGTCTGCTCTCAATAAAAACCCTGAAACCATGAGTTATATCAATAGGAAAATGCTTCAATATATATTCACTTTACACATAACTTTTAAAGAGAATCTAAAAACATAATTCAAAACTCCAGTAGTTAAAAGTTATCAGAGTACTTATGCCCTTAAAGTCATGTATAGTACCATTAAATTGTGGAAATAATTCAAGGGCAAATGAATTAAGAATACAAAACTGACTTTAACCAACTTATCATAATATGAAGACCTTGACTAGCTTACGACAAGATAAGAACTCTATGTGATCATTTTTTTAAAGAATAAATAGAGCTTTGTTAGTAAAGCAGAACACTATCCAAGTCTGGTCATGTACCCTATTGTTGAACTACAGGAATACCATCATTTATCTTTATAGTCACCTCCTTTCTTCGGTACCGGCCCCAACCTTGGCTTCAATTCAACTACCCTGAAAAATTGTTCCAAAGAATTCCTAGAATAGAAACAGATAGGAGCAACAAATACTAAAAATAACCCAGCGAAGATTGAGGCATATCTAGAGTTCTTAAACTGTTGGAAGCACTAGCTTATAAGATACTAGTCTCCCCCATGTTCTGGTTTTAATACCTGTTTTTCTCAGTTCACCAGAAATACAAGCAGGAAGCTTTGCTTTTAACTAAATCCTATGTGAATCATACTAGATTACAGTGCAAGAACTAAATAACATTTATAGTACAAAACTTGTTTTGTACTGTTAAGGAAAGTATAAAGCTTAAATATATCAGAATTTGTTGAAAGGTAGAATCAGATGTTACCTAAATAATTATGTTAAAATACCTTGTACACCAGACGTATCAAACACACAGGCCAACAACACTCATGATTGTGGCCAGAACCAGATTAAATTGTAACTGAGAAATATTTAACAAAAATAAAATAAAAATGCAATAAATGCAATAAAACATAGATGATATATTTTAAAACTAAGTCAATATGCAGCTCACAAGGATAGGTGACTGATTACTGATAGGTGACCCCCATTTCTATTTAAGTTTAACAATACCACAGGACATAACTTTTCTCCTGAATTTATGCTACTTGATAGATCTTCAGGTTTCCTAAGTCAAACTGCAGGGGAAAGGCCCTCCAAAAACTCTTTAAGTTTTAGCCCTGTCCACGTGTAGACTAATCCTCTTAGCCAGGAGAAGAGAGGCTTCCTCATGCTACAGAATTCTCCCAGTAACCACAAGCTTCTGTTACCTCCAGTCCTTTCATACTCCAAAATAGGCTCCACCACAACAACGTTCTAATTTGGAAATTTGAGTTTGAGGCAGATATAACTATAACCTTCTACATATCTATACTTTTCCTGTCTGCCATGACCACCAAAGCTGTATCTAAAAAATCCCAACCTCTTTAATCTTTAATCCTTGTGATTCAGGAACATCAAGCTGTGTGAAAAGTCTTTTCCCTCACTTATCTTCAACCACTATTCACACTGAAATTCAGTCTACATCATTAAAACAAAAAATCTCCCATTATTTTCAGTCATCTTTCACCAACTGAAATCTGGCTTTCCTCTGAAGATTCTACTTAATCTACAGGATGGGGATAAACAATTAACATGTTCTTTATTTTTCACTGCCATTTTCAACACACCTCCTTCCCCTCTTCCCCACCTCCATACACTGACAAAGGCAATGCCTCCTCTTTTAAAGTTCATAATACCCGATTATATCAACCTGCCCCAATTCTCAGGGGTTCTTAAACTTGGGACCCATGAACTTGATGTTTTTCCTAATACATATTTTTATAGCTGTATTTCAAGACAATTAGTCTCCTTTGCAATTCTATATATTCTATGTATTTTAAAACATTATTCTTAGGAGTTTACCAGACTACCCAAGAGGTCCCACAAAAAAAAGATTTCTAAGAACTCCTACTCTATGCTCTGTCAACCTTGATGCCACTTTTCCTTCTTGTTTAATATTAATACATAGAGCACAATCCCCAACATTCTTGGTAACGAGTATTCACACAGATGATCCAAGACCCTGACTTCTCCCAAGTCATCAATCTCAATTCCCATGACTCTATCTCAGTAAGAGTCAGTTACACCTTAATTTAAATTCACTAACACAAAATTGCTCTACTTCAGCTTATAAATTACTCCTCTACACACAGGGGTGTAGAGTAGGTTCAGGGAGGACCAGTACCTTTGGTGTGATGGCTGATGAGCCCTTTTTGGGGCTCTTTCTGTCTTTGGGGTCTACCTGTTCCACCTAACTCTCACCTGTGCCTCTAAGAAGCTGCAGTATGTGCAGCAGCCACACCCCAGTAAACCACTTCAGCAGATGAACCAAACCAGGCTGAGGGTAACCAAGGGTTCTCAAATCCATTGGTAAGTTAGGGGGTGTCTACCCCTAGCATGTGAAGCCTTCCTCTGGTGGAATGGGCGGATGAGAACAATTTGTTCCAATGGCCATGAAGGCAGATAAAGCAGGTAATGTGGAACACTTAGTGCGACGCCAAGGTCATCCACTACATCCTGAGACATCACCAGTTGTCTTGACTCTGTCCTGCCACTGGACTACGATGACTCTGGAGGAGAGAGTGAGACTTTGTGCAACCCTGCCTCACTTAAATTCAATTTACGCAGAAATCAAAAGACATGACCCATATAATGCAAAACGTATACTTGTCAAAAAGACTATTTTATGGAGAAGTCACATGGGGCAGGCGATCACATGGTGGCCAGAAGAAACAATACAAGGACCCTCTCAAGAACTTTGGATTTGACTGTGCAACATGGAAGACACTGGCACAGGACTGCTCAGCATGGCGTGCCCACATCAGAAAGTGCGCTGTGCTCTTTGAGCAAGGCAGAATTGAGACAGCACAAAGTAAACGCAGGATGCACAAATTTGGGATATCCACCTCAAATACTCACATGGACTATCTGTGCTCAACCAGTGGTACAGCATTCTGAGCTTGTACTGGTCTGATCAGCCACAGTCAGACACACTGAAATTTCACTTTATCATAGTGATGTCATTTTGGTCCTCTTCAAAGATGAAGGGCAACAACCAACCAACTCCTCTCACTGATCACAATTTCCTGTCTTCTTCAATCTTTCCCACTGCCTTCAAGTCTCAAGAATTTGCTCTTAAATCCCTTCTTATTTTCCCAGTTTATCAGCCTTGTTCTGGCTGAATGGGAACAGATTTAGTGAAGACTTCTCAGGAATGTGGAGCCTTCTCCCAGGAGTGGAGGAGACCTTGGGCCCAGGTTTCCATTCCTCCAGTCAGGTGATTTCCATATAAGGCTATGTATTGCTTTAGGGTCAATGATTGGATATGACTCACTAACTCCTCAATATAATGATGTGTATTTTCACGGGCTTTGTAACATCCAGGAGTGGGAAATTTGAACCGGGTTTCAAAAGGGATTGATTAGATTTCGCACCTAGAATGTTAAGACCTTGCTTCTCAGCCAATAAGAATAATGGTCAGTGGTGGGAGGGGGATTTTCGCCTCAGGGTCTATATAAAGTGCCATTCTGCTTCTGTAAGGCACCTCCCTACTCCAGCTTTACTGGTGAAGGGACCGCCTGGTTTTTCACGGGAATAAAGGAGATTTTTCTGTTTTTACCTTGAGACGCCTCTAAATAGTCAATTTGAGTAAGGGGGTTCGTGCTTTGCCCCCGATACATGGCTTGTCTTTCCTTTCTTTCCCAATCTTGACTCCAGTTATTTCAAGAAGGTACTTTAAAAAAAACACCATTCTATGATAAAAAGTTATGGAAAAAACCACTAATTATCAACAATCACAAGAAAGTGTTCAAAATCTCTAACAAGAAAAAGCATGTAATCATCAGAGAATGCAAATTAAAACTATAAACCACGGAGGTATCATATGCCCAACAAATTAGCATACATAATAAACGATAAAATAGTTACATTTACATAATGCTTTAAGGTTTGTAAAGTGCCATATATTTTGTCTCATTTAATCACATAATATTCAATGCTGCTTCCACTATGACAAAAGAGGCAGGTTACTCATTAATGGTGGAGCTGTAAACTCATTCAATCGTTTTGAAAACAATATGGTATTAATGGAAAATAACAGCACTGCTCTTTTGTTTTTTAAGCATCAATATGAAACATGTCTTAAAAAGCAACAAGACTATCCTTGACTTAAATGCCTGAACAGAGACAGGCAAGTCCAACTCTCAAAAACCTACTCCAGCAAATGACACTTCACCAAATAAAAATCAAGAAATCCAATAAGAAACTAAAGAGATTTTTTCCACACAAGAACCACACAAAAAAAAGCAGACCAAAAAAAGCCCAAAAGGAAAAGGGTCCACTATCAAAGTCAGTATCATCTAGGCAAACAAGCAAAAAACCTCCAGGCCTGCCAAGGAATAAGTTAGAGACTACAGTAGCCTCCCAAGGCTATCTACCTACCTATCTTTACACTTCATAGATTGATCTCTGTAAATTGAGTTGTAGATCTCTCTCTTTCTCTCCCTCTCTCTCTCTCAACACACACACACACACACACACACACACACACACAGATATCTAAGTGTATGTATATATAGATGTATACACACACACAGATATATGGAGTGGGGGTGGAGGGAGGTAGAGGTAGACAGACAGAAAGATAGACCTCCCTAGGCAGCAAAAGCCAACAGCTTCCCAAAGAAAACCCCAAGGTGGTATGGAACTTAGAAGCAAAACCTGGACTGGGACAACTTAGGCCCTGGGATCCAAGGTTCGTAGTTCTGTGTTTTGAAGTCATATAGGGCAGAACTGAAAATCTAAAACTCAGTACCGCAAAGACCTTCAGGAAATGAAGAGGTTAGCCCCGAAACACAGGCGACCCAAGTAGAGACCAACCTCTGGAGGAAACAATTAGAAAATTAATAATTTATTCTTAGGAAGAGACTCACTAAAAATTAGAATGTAACACAGAGAAGTCAATGACTTCATGAAATAGTAAGTAATGCTAAAACAAAACCAAGATTAAAAAAACAGGAGAAAATATAAGATATAAAATTTAAAACGCAGATCTAGAAAATAGGTCAATGAGAGATTAAGAACCACCAGAACTCCTGAAAAATCATTTTTGAAAAGCCTGAAAACTATATTTCAACAATCACAAATGAAAACTGCCTGGATTTATTAAAACCAGTGGGCAAAGAAAAGCTTCAAAGAATCCACCAATCACCTCCTAGAAGAAACCTCAAAAGGAAAAATTCTAGGAATATCACAGCCAAAATCTAAAGCAGCTTTCACTTCAAAGAAAAGAAAGAAAAAAAACACAAGTAGCCAGAAGAGTTCAAATACCAAGAAACAAAAAGTCAAAATCAAACCAGACCAGGCAGAGCTTCTACTATAAAGAAGAAATCTTGGAATACAGTAATTGCTAGCTTTATGTAGCATTAAAGTTTACAAAGCACTTCACAACAATCCTGGGAGGCACATGCTATTATGACCCCCATTTTATAAATGAGGAAACTGAGACAGAGGTTATGTGACTTGCCAGGGGTCACACACCTAGTGCCTGAGAAAGGCAGTCGAGATTTGAACAAGTCTACCGGATTCCAAGTCCTGCACTCCGTCCATTTCATCACCCAGCTGTCTCTATTCCAAAAAGAGAAATATATAGCCATAAAATGAAGAATAACTGACTCTGCAAAGCTAAGAATAATTCTATATGGGAAAAATGAATCTCAAATGGAACAGAGAGCTTTCAAGGATTTCTGATAAGAAGCCTAGAGATGAGCAGTTACTCTGAAATGCCAACATAAGAGATATCTAAAAAGGTAAATTTATTTGAATAATAATAAGGGGATGTTTAATGATGCAGTTTTAGTATTCTAATAATAGGGAGAAAAGAAACGCATTCCTTCTGAACTATAATGTGGTCAAAGTGCATTGAACAAAAAAAGAAATAAAATTTAAAAATTCAGAGGACTTGAGGTTCATGAACTGGGGCTGTTCTGAAAGTTTGACAAAGGGAAAAAAGGTAAAAGGAACACAACAATCTAGAAAGTAGGAACAATGGGAAGAACTTGCCATTTCACAATAAGGGTACGTGAAAAGAATATACAAACATGAAGGAAAGGATAGGGAAGCATGAGATGAATCTCAGCATTCTCTACTGGATAAAGTATGGCTGGAAACAACAAAGAATTCTGGTGCAGAAATACATCAAACTCAACAGAAAAAAATGAGGGAAAGGAAAAAGAAGGGGTTAAGAGGGAGAATAATAATGGGAAGGATGTTCCAAAATCATTATTAGAAAAAAGTGAATTAAAAGTAGCACTGAGGTTCAATCTTATACTCACCAGATTTGAATTTTTTTTTGAAAGTGTTCAGGAGGGGCTGTGGGAAAACAGGAAAACTAATGTACTACTAGCAGAGCTATGATTTAATTGGTCTAGTCATCCTGGAAAGTAATTTGGAACGACACCTTTGCCCTCTTCCAAATCACTAAACTTCTATCCAATGAGACTTACTTTGACAATTCCACTCTACATCAATCTCCTTCTCAAATCCACAAGTACCTTGTATTTTTCATCCCTTAATCATATACTGTATTAGTAATGTCCCCAAACAGTATAATGGAATAGAATATTATTGCAATTTAAGAAATTATGAATATAAAAATTATGAATATGAAAGAGACAGAAGATATAAAATGAGGCAGAGGAAAATAAACTAGGAAAACAATAGCTACAATGGCAAGCAATGGAAAAGAAAAAAATGCATATAAAATAAAGCTGTATAACTACCACACTTGTTCCAAAGAAATAATGAAAAAATATACTTCCTCCCTTCATTGCAGACGTGATGGAATATGGGTGCTGAGCACTGCTTATGTCAAATTTGGTTGATTTGCTGGTTAGCTTTGCTGAAATGCTCTCCCCACTCTTTCTTATTCTTTATTATATGGAATGGTTTTTTGGGTAGGGAAGACAAGAGTAAAATTAAAATACCTAACTTTTACATAGCACTTTAAGACTTGCAAAATGTTTTTGATATATTATTTCACTTGATCCTCACAAAAATTCCCATTTTACAGATGAGGAAACTGAGGTCAAGAGAGGTTAAATGACTTGCCCAGGATCGAACAGCTAGTGTCTGAGGCAGCATATCAATGCTACATGCCTTATAGCTGTCTAAAAGAAAACAGACCTAATAACTACAAAAAGATTAACAACTGGCTTCTAGTATATCAATATGATTTAAATCAGAAAAGGGGAGATAGCACTGGGACAATACTCCGCCTTCACTTTCCCCCACAAGAGGAGACTGTGGTTCAGTTGTACATTTAATCTGAGATTTTCTTCCTAGTTTGTAAGATTTCCAGGGGGGCAGTAATTTTTTTTCAATTAGGTCAATAAGTTTGGGAACCTAAGATTTAAACGAATATTTTTCATGAAGATTACAGATTCACAAAGAAGGATATGTTTCTAAACATTGATTTGAGAACATAATTATCAAACTGTACTGATTAAAAACAAAAGGTATCTCAATAAAAAAGGATATGGAAGGAATAAAACTAAAACAAAACATTGGCCAACTGTTTGATAAACCCAAGAAAATACGTTATTAGGGTAAGGCCTCCCTTTTTGACAAACTGTTGGGAAAACTGGAAAGCTGTCAAAAATTGGTCAACACGTTAAACTATATGTCACAATAAGCACCAAAAATGAAAGATCACACCAGAAAAAAAAAGTTAGAAGAAAGTAAGATCAATGTATCTTTCAAAACTATGGCTAGGGAGAAAATGTTTTAAGTAAAGAGATGAGAGAAATCATAAGAGGGGAATCTTTATCACTAAAATTAAAAGCTTTTACACAAATAAAATCAATGAATGTATAACTACAAAACAGAGTGAAAAAAATATTTGCATCAAATATCACCAAAAAAACCCTACTATCCAAGACATATAAAGAAATGACACAAATATTTAGTGCCAAGAGCCATCCCAAACAGGGCAAAAGACATGAATAGAATTACAAATGAACTACAAACTCTAAATGGTTAAATGAAAACATGCTCCAAATTACTATGAGAAACACAAATAAAACACTTAACTGATATCATACGAATTGACAAAGATGATAAAAGATGATAACAGTCAATGTGGGTAGGACTATGAAAATACAGGCATATCATTACACTGTTGATGAAGGTGTCCTAGGTATCAATTTAGATATAAGCAAGAAAAATGGCTTAAATGTCAAAACTTTCTGCCTCATCAATCATCCTTATTGGGCTTATACCGAAAAGAAGCCAAAGACATAAATAAAGTTCCAATATTTAACAAAATATTAAAAGCAGCACTCCTTGTGGAGGCAAAAACCTGGAAATAAAGTGAATATCACTGAGTAGGAAAGGTACTAAAAAAAACTATGGCATATGAATGTATACTATTGTTCAGTAAATATGACAAATGAGAAATTCAGAAAAACATGGTTTGTATGAAACATGGTGTATATGAACTGAAGGCAAAGTGAAATCAGCAGAAGAGAATCAAATATAAAATGACCACAACAAATATGGTAAAGAGCACTAGGGTCTGGAGACAAAGGACCCAGTTTCAATCTCACTTCTGATATTTACCACCTGTGTGATCTTGGGCAAGTCACTGAATCTCCCTAAGTCTTACTCTCCTGACCTGTCACATGAAGGAGCTGGACTGAACAGCTTCTAAGGTTCCTACTACTTCTACAGGGATGGACAGATGTAAGTGAAAAAAATCACTAAAAAGAAGTACCATTTATAGTCATTGTAAAATAGTCATGCTCTTTTGTAGAAGATACTCCTAAGCATTAAACATACTAAAATGGTTCTTAGAGTTACTATCAATCTATAAAACCACCTATTCAAAAAAAATAATTTAAAACAAAGTAAAATTGCAACTTTAGAACTACTAAAGACTGACCCCTGATAATTTCAGGGCAAAATTTTGAAGTTAATGTCATACATGCTCACAACAAAGCTGAGGGCACTAACTGGGAAAACTAAGTTTATAATGTCTATGCCCAGTTTTTAGTTTGAGGGGGTGGAAAGCTTAATCAGTTTCTACTGTTACTCAAGTGCAAAACACATTCAGTTTAAGTGAATCACAAATTTAAGATGTTTCCCATTTCTATTACCATCATCAAATCCAGGACAGAAAAACAAAAAGAAACTTAATGGACTTTTTCCTCTGCTTCTTACCAAGAAAGGATCTGTGGTGTCCTTAATACACTATACAGAAGACAGCTCCCATGTAACTACATTTTTCCTCCTACATTTAAAATGAAAAATAGTAGGAAGCAGTGAGAAACAATCCTTAGGGGCATTTCCTCTGGCCTCCTTGTTTGCTCTCCCCCATCCACCCAGAACAAACGACTCTCCTATTCTTCTCAGGCACAGTCTAATAAGTCATCTCTTCCCTGAATCTTTTAAGCAGTGGGTGAGGTGCTTCTTGTGAGACAGAAATAACCACTGTTAGCAGAAGAAATACAAAAATCAGCTTGACTCTGACAGCAGAATTGGAGAAGACCAATATCTTTCTCTTCATAGGAAAACTTCACTGAAGTAGAAGTATATACATGAGTCTGGGCAAAAATCTTTAGCCTTAAAACTTCATGGTAATAGTAAGGAACCAGTATGTGGAGCATGGGGGGAAGGGGGAAGCTACTGTTAGAAATTCTAATTAGTCATCTAAAGGAGCAACTCCTCTGTTCCCCACTCCCACATCTCAAAATGAAGGATCAAAAGAAAGAACCCTCAGAATCTAGTCAGAACACTGTATCTGTCTCTTTCTCTCCCTCTCTAGATATCTGCATATCTATTTACCTATACTCTTTCTGTGATCTCATAAACTCCTAAGGGTTCAACTAATCCCTCTATGCAGGTAACCCTGGAACTACATATCCAACTCCAGTATCTCTTCTGAGCTCCACCTGCATCACCAACTATTGGTTATTTCCAAATGAATATCTCACAGGTATCTCAGACTCAGTATGTCCAAAACACAACTTTACTCTCAAAACCTCTTTCCTATTTCTATTGGAAACATCACATCCTTTCAGTCACTCAGGTTTTACCACCTCAGGGTCTTCCTCATCTTCCCCCTCCCTCATAACTTATAGCCAATCTGGTGACAATTTTACATCCACAATCTATCACAACCTTCTTCTCTAACAAAACTGACCCCAAATGACCATACTGCAATGATCTAACTGCAGCTCTGAATCAAGCCTCTCTTTAGTTTATCCTCCTCACAATAAGGAATATTTCTAAATCACAAGTCTGACCATGTGACTCTCCTGCCCAAAAATATATGGTGCCACCTTTATTTGCCTCTAGGTTAAAATATGAATTCCTTTTCTCGGCTTTTAAAGCGCTTCACAATCGCGCTCCAGGCTTATTTTTTACCATCTATGTCCTGACAAACTAGCCTACTCATAGGTTCCCCCACATGACATTTCATCTCCTGTCTTCATGCCTTTGCCTTCCATGTTCCCCAGACTTGGAGTCCACTTTCTTCTCACCACCACCTGGTGGAATCCCCAACTTTCTTCAAAGCTAAGGTCAGGAGTCACTTCATAGATGATTTTTTTCATCCCAATTTTTCCTCCTTAGTCCCAGGTGCCAGACCTCCAGGGAAATTACTATGTTTAATTTTCTACAAATATGGACCAGCTCCTACCCCCAAAATATAAGCTCAATGACATTCCCTTTTCCTTTTTGTATCTTTAACACAGTAAATCATTTGTTAAATGCTTGCTGAATTGAAGGAGGTATTAGTAGGAGAAATCGAATGGTAAAAAGACCTCTACAGCCTTCTCTCCCAACAAATAAAAGAAAACCCTTCATTTAATTAGCATTCTCAGAGAAAAATTAGTATCAAGCTATAACATGAAAAAAAATAAACATAAGCAAGAATGGGAAAGAAATAGTAGGCATTATTTAGGAAAAGAAGTACAAAGGGAGTTAAGGGAGTCAGGTACCTCTCCCTGCCCTACAAAAGGGAGACCTTTAGGTACTTTTCGAAAATAATTAAAGGTTTGATAGCATCTCTCAGATGGGGAAAAATGACATGAATCTTGAATATAATCAGAATATTTATAACCAGGGTAGAAAAGGGAAAATAATACAAATGAATGATAGTGCTGAGGGTGAAGGGGAGGTTTAGGTCATGCTGTTACGAGGGCAAGAAAGTGACCAGAGTTGAGGATAAGGAAGGGGGAGCAGTCACACACACTAGAGAAAAACTGAATTCAGGAGATGTCAAGGAGGGATCAGAACTGTGTAACTTGAGAAGATGGCTAGGCAACTAATTAGGTTGAGAGCCAGAATTAAACCAGGGAAAAAGTATGGAAAGTAGGGCTGAGCTGACTGAACCCCAAGGAGTTTGTGAAAGGAGATGTGATAAAGTTGCACTCCTTGAGTGAGTACACTTTAAGGGGGTTAATTAAGTAGCACTTCAAACTGCGTAAGAAGTTTTATGGAACACTGTGTGAAAATAAATTCACAGGTCTAGGCAGGCTGAGCACTGGAAAGACTGATCGAAAGGAGGCTTATCATTCTTGAAAGCTCTAGCTAAACTGTCGAATACTGAAATATAATTGGAAGCTCTAAACTTCAGAATATTGGGTTGAGAGGGAAAGAGCCTGGGACCCGGGATCACAGGGTAAGGGTAAGCTGAAGCACTTAGGTGGGAAAGAAAAGAGTGCAGAAAGCCACACCCTCCAGAGTAGAAATCGGCAACTGTAGTAAAGAAGAAAACCAGCTCCCAGTGGTGGATGGAGTAGACAGATGTATGGGGAAGATGGCAGTCTGGGAAATGCCTTCGGTGGAGGGCTCAGATTGGGAAAGCCAAAAGGCGGCCTCAGAGATAAATAGGGGAAGGAGAAAGGGTTAGGAAGAATGATGGACTGAGAAAAGGGTAGCCGGGAAGCGGGTGGGAAGCCCGATGCCACGGTGAGAGTGTGGTAGGAAAACACCAAGTCTGTGCAATCATTGGGAGTCCAAGGCAGCGGAGTCTCCAGGAAGGGGGAGGGGCGTCCAGCCCTCCCTCTCCCCCTGGCGGGTGGGCAAGGAGAAGGCAGGCCTCGGGGTGGGGTGGGAGGCCAGGTCGTGGACAGAGGTGGGCCTGGTTGGGGAAGGGGTGGCTAGGACAGGGCCCCGAGAAACCAGGGGGGTCCGCAGAACCCGTGGTTCGGTGAAGATGGTCGGCGAAGGGGGGAAAAGAGAGACGAAAGAGGAGGGTGAAACGACGGAAGGCATTACCGCTGCTGCTCCCGCCGCGCCCCGGACCAGCCGCCGCCGCTCGTTACCTGCCTATGTGCCTCTCACAAAGCAGCGGCGGCCGGGGCCCCGTCACGTGACCCTGCCACGTCATCGGCAAGGGCGGAGCTTGGGGCGGAGCCCTCCTCCCGCCTCCTTTCCCCTCCCCCCGCCCTTTCTTCAATAACCGAGAACACGCGTTAGTCGGCGCCCCCCCCAACACACTCCTCCTTTCTCCTCACCTCTCCACCCCGCCCCCCGCCCAGACACTGAGAGGCACCCAACCAGGGTGGCAGTGAAGAAAACAGCTGGGAGGGTATGTGGCACCAGACAGGGAGGAACAAGGATTAGGAGTGAGAGGAGTAGGGTTACAAACAACTCCCAACTCGACGTCGCGAGGTGATGACATCATAAGGCAGACAGTCCCTCCCCTCCCCCCTTTCCTCTCCCGTCCCAGACCGCAGGCTCCTTGATCACATGACTAGGGGCCATATCCACAGCAGAAAGAGCCGTAGGGACTACCACTCCCGACATGCACCTCTACAAAGCCGCGTACTCTCTCTCCACCCTCCCCCCACCCCTCCCAGGAAGGCAGCATGGTGTTTTGTAAAGAGAGCAGAACCTGGCGTCAGAAGAGACCTCGGTACAAACGCCTCTTATGACACTTGTACGTGACCCAGGGCGGGTCACACCGCTTCCCTGCCGAGTACCAAGCTGCCCCCTCCACCCTCGGGGGCATAATACCCTACCTCAGAAAGAGCGCATGGAAAGCGCGCTTTGCAAACCTTAAGGCGCTGCGTGAATGCGAGCGTCAACAGCCTGGGCAGGTAGTGCTTAAGAGTTCGGAGCCTTCCCGAAAAGAAGTGGGAGGGGGAAGACGAGAAGGGAAGTCCCCGTTTCCGGGAGCCATCGCTCCTGGACCAATGAGGGAGCCGCGGCTCGGCGCCAGCGCGGGGCACGTTGGGCGGAGCGTCCGCCCAGCGCAGGGGATGCCGGGAGACGTCGTGACGCCCGAGGCGGGGCAGGAGCGCGCGCTGTGGAGCCCGCCGGCGTCCCACGCCACGTTTCCAAGCTTTGCCTTAGGTCGGGTTTCCCCATCCACCCACCTCAGCTGTTTGTCCTTGACCCCGCGACCTTAGAAACATTTCTTTCCGCTTCTTGGGATGGAGAAGCCGGCTAAGTCCGACCTCCCACGACCCTGACTGGAGGCTGGAGAGCTTCTGGGTAGGATGGATGATCCGCTTCCCCTCCCCCCATCCGTCCGTCCCTCTGTGGCCGTCCTCCCCTCCCATTCACCTGTCTCTGTGGACCACCCAGACTGCCCTCCTCCGTGGGCTTGGAGTCCAGACTTCCCTCTTCTCTGGTTCTAGGTACAAATCTGAGCCGGATTCTCCCTTGCCCTGGGTCTGTGGGGAGTTAGACCGAAGGTCTGACCCTAGTGGAGAGTTTCACTCATTTGGGCCCATGAAGAACACGAACCTTCTTAGTCTTAAATAAGGGAAGAAGGATGCACACAGATAACCCAAAATAAGGCAGTCGGTCATCCACCCTTTATGATTGTTTCCCTTGAGCCAACCATAGATGTTTAAAGGGAGGCGTTTGAATCTCTGTGCCAAGCACGGTTCTAATGATTCTGGTACCCAAGGTGGGGCTTGGCTGGCTGTCCAGATGGAGCAAGGTAAGCTACCCCAGGAGGAGCGCTTCCCTTGAGTTTGTTGGTCCTGGAGGTTGAATCCTCTCTCCTTTCCAACTCCTGGCTTTGAACCACTGATAGCAGGTATCTGTTTTGCCTCAGGAGAGTCCTAATGATTGGGAAAGCCAGTTGGCAGACCATGCAAGTGGGTAAGAAGCACCCTTGGTTAGTCAGGAGACCCCATTACTCCAGAGGCTGTCCAGCCATGGGATGAAAGTATGGGAGGGGCAAATTCTAAGATGCCCAGGAAGGGGAGGAATCCCTGGGAAGACGTTCCCCAGGAATGCTCCATTGGGAGGATGCTCCCAGGACTAGGGGAAAAGATAAGAGGAAAATGATTAAATATTATTGCCAAGAATGGACTAAGGAACCTATGTTGGCACCCTCAATATTCTGGCCAAAGTTCTGATCTGATGAAGATTGGGTTTGTCAATTACTAAATTTATATGTAAATAACAAAAAAGATGTCACGGAAGAAGAGAAAGATTATGCCGTTGGCATAATTGTAATGATTGCATAATAAGGCTGCTTGGGCATTGGGACTGTAACAGTGGCAGGAATCTTTCTAAGTCAAACAAAGGAAGAGGAGACAAAAGCACCTGGAACATCCTCTGCATGGGATCCCCTCCTTGCCCTACCTCCTCCTCCCCCACCTCTGCCTTAGAATCACCCCTTGCCTAATGTTCCACTTCAATATTGAGAATTGACATACTTAGTCCATTCAGTATTCTCAATGTTCTCTTTACTGGAGAAGAAAAGGGTATGACAAGAAGGGCTGCCTTGGTATGGTGGGAAAGGAGACACCCTCCCATAGCAGGAGGGATTCCAGCCAAAGTGAAATATCACCATGCAGACCCTGGCTGGGATCGTGACAGTCAGATCCATCTGGGTCATATGCAGGACCTCAGGAAATTAATAATAGCCTGCATAAAAAAGGCTGTTCTGAAATCTCAAAATTTAAATGAAGTATTTGAAATTCACCAAAAGAAAGAGGAAATCCCATCTGAATTTTTAGAAAGGATGAGGGAAAACTTTAGAAAGTATTTGGGCCTGGATCCACAGGATCCCATAGAGGAAGGAATGTTTAAGGCCCATTTTGTGACCAATTCTTGGCCAGATATAAAAAGAAACTCCCAAAACTGGAACATTGGAGTAACAGACCTCTAGAAGAATTATTTAGGGAAACCCAGAAAGAATACATGAGGAGGGAAGATGAGAAGCAGAAACAGAAAACCAGGATCATGGTCCAAATGGTTAAGGAAGTTGTGAAATCAGAAGGGACTAAGAGGGAGTTAAGGCCAGGACAGAGATACCAACAAGGGAAGAAAGGAAAGGCTAATGAGGATGGAGGAAAAAGGTGACCAGGAGAGAATAAATGTTTCAGATGTGGAAAGTCAGGACATTTCAAGAGGAACTGCCCTTAGTAGAAAAAGGAGGAGCAAGTAGTGCCCTTCATGACTTTCGAGGAGGATGAGGACTAGGGAATTCGGGGTTCTTTCTTAAACTCAACTGAGAACCCTTGGTTAACACAGAGGTTGGAAGCTTCAGAGAGTGTTTTATTTCTTGTAGACATGGAACAGAGAGTTACATACTCCCTGAGTTTTAAACCCAAAGAGATGAGACTTAGCAGGGACACTCTCAAAATCTCTGGAATAAAAGGAGAAAATTTTCATGTACCTATCTTTAATGAGACAAATGTTTGGTGTAAGGGTAGATAGGCAAGAGCTAGCTTTTTACTGGTCCCTGAAGCCAGGGTGAACTTGTTAGGAAGAGACTTGATCCTGAGATAAAAGTGGTTGGTGAACAATTGACCATTAAATTACATCTGTTGAATGCTGAAACTTATGAAGAAATTAGACCAGAAGTCTGGGTAAGAGAAGGAAATTGGGGGGGGAATGAAGGTTAATCCAATAGAAATTAAACTAAAGGATCCCCAGGCTGTAAATTGTGTTAGATAGTATCCTATTCCAGTGGAGGGAAGGAAAGGATTGCAGCCGGTTACTGATCAATTTTTGAGGGAAGGACTCTTTTTAACACCCCAGTGGTCCCAGTCCCAAAACCCCAATGGGACATACCTGCTGGTATGAGATTTGAGAAAAGTAAATCAATTAGTCTCAGTGTGCCATCAGTGGTCCCTAATCCTTATATGCTCTTTAGCTAAATACCCCTGAAACATGGATGGTTCACAGTTATTGACTTGAAGGATGCATTTTGGGCTTGCCCATTAGCCACTGTGTGGGGGAAAGCACGAACCCCCTTTACTCAAACTGATTGCTCAGAGGCATCGCAAGGTAAAAAAAAAAAAATCTCCTTTATTCGGTTCTCGCGAGAAACCGGGGATCCCTTCACCAGTAAAGCTGGAGTAGGGAGGTGCCTTACAGAAGCAGAATGGCAATTTATATAGACCCTGACTCAGAAATCCACCTCCCACAGTTGACCATTATTCTCATTGGCTGAGAAGCACGGTCTTACATTCTAGGTGTGAAATCTAACCAATCCCTTTTGAAACCCGGTTCAAATTTCCCCCGCTCCTGGTTGCTACAAAGGCTGCGAAAGTACAGGTCATTATATGCAAATTAGGCATTGAAAACTTATGCAAATCAGGTGGACCTGTGTGAGGACTGCAGACTGCGTGTGCATATGCAAATTAGGTATTGAGGAGTTAGTGAGTCATATCCAATCATTGATCCTAATGCAATACATAGCCTTATATGGAAATCACCCGACTGGAGGAATGGAAACCTGGGCCTAAATTCTCTTCCACTCCAGGGAGATGACTCCATATTCCTGAGAAGTCTTCACTGAATCTGTTCCCATTCACCACAGACAGGGATCTTTTTGTTTTCTCATGGGAAAATCCAGAAACAAGTTGAAAACAGCAATACAGGTGGATAGTCTTGCCCCAAGGATTCACTGAGGCCCCAGATCTTTTTGGACAAATTTTGGAGAGTCTTTTGGAAAAATTTGAACTTCCAATATGTTACAATATGTAGACGACTTATTCCTCTCAGGAGAAAAGGAGGGAGAAGTCTCCTAAGCCTCAGTGAATCTTTTAAACTTTTTAGAAGAGAATGGGTTTGAGGGTATCACATAAGAAGTTTGTGGAAAGAGAAGTGAAATACCTGGACACTTGAAAAGTAAGAGAATTAGAAAAATCAACCCTGATAGGATCAAATCTATAACCGAAATACCCTTCCCAGGACTAAAAGAGAATTGAGAAAATTTGGGGGTTTAACAGGATATTGTATATTATGGATTGATTCATATGCACAACTAACAAAGGAGTTGTATAAAAAGTGTAGAAAAGGAACACAAGCAGCTAGAACGGTTAGAGGAGGAAAAGTGAAGTTTCCAGCAAATTAAGCGGGCTTTAGTTACTGCCCCAGTATTGGCTCTGCCTAGTCTCAACAAAACTTTCCACTCATTCTGCACTGTAGATAAAGGGACTGCTCTGGGGGTTTTAACCCAGTCCCGTGCTGGACAGAGGTAACCAGTTGCCTTTTTGTCCAGAATACTTGACCCCATTTCAAGGGACTGTCCAGAGTGTATACAAGCAATAACTGTGACTGCATTTTTAGTAGAGGAAAGCCAAAAATTAACCTTCAAGGGAGCATTGGTAGTGAGCACCCTGCAACAAGTGAGGCCTGTCCTAAACCAAAGAGCAGATCACTGGCTGACTGATTCAAAGATCCCAAAATATCCTAAAAGATCCTAAAATATCATTGTTATTGGGGAAAAAAAGGATTTAATTTTGAGTACTGGGAGCTGTGTCAATCCTGCCACTTTCCTTCAGAGGGGAGAATCAGATCAGAGAGAACCCAAACATAGTTGTCTGAATGTAATAGATTTCTAGACCAAAGTTAGGCCACTTTTGAAAGTTGCTCCCTTTGAAACATGAGAGCAATTTCATAGATGGATCCTCACAAATGGTCATGGGAAGAAGGAGGAATGGCTATGCAATCATAAGTGGGAAATCTACCAAAGAACTAATCAGCACAAACACATGAACTATATGCCCTAAATCAGGTCCTAAAGAAATTGAGTGGGAAAGAAGGAACTATTTATGCAGACTCTAAATATGCCTGTGAGGTAGAACATCTTCAAAAAATTTGGGAAGAATGAGGCCTTATAAACAGTAAGGGTAAGGAGCTGAGTCATGGTGAATTAGTTAAAGAAATATTAGAAAATTTATTGCTACCATCATAAATAGCTATAGTCCATGTTACGGGGCATCAGAAGGGAAACTCATTGGAAGTAAGAGGGAATCGGTTTGCAGATGAAGAAGCAAAGTGATCTCGGTTAGAAGATAGGGAGACCTCCATGCTAACTGTGATACACCAGATAGAGCATTCCAAGGCTATCTCTGTCTTTACTATCAAAGCTGAGGGTGGTCAAGGATACGAAGGGATGGTGGGTACTCCCAGATGGGGGAAAAGTGATAAGTAAAGGGATAGCATGGGAACTAATGGGAATCCTTCATAAGGGAAGTCATTGGGAGGGCTTAGGCTCATGTGGCATGGTTCTTAAGCAATTTGGATTTATTGGAATCTGTACAATAGCAAAATAAATTACCGAAATGTATGTGATATGCCAGAAGGTGAATAAGGAGGTCTTGAGGAAACAAGTGAAGGGAGGAAGGGAGATTTCTCTAAGACCCTTCCAGAGCATACAGGTGGATTTCGCTGAAATGCCATTGATTGCAAGACTTAAGTATTTATTGTTGGTAGTAGACCACTTAACCAGGTGGGTGAAAGCATACCCTCTCAGCCACAGCATCCGGAGTCAATAAAGGATTCCCAGAACAGATCATTCCACTTTTTGGGTTAGTGGAGAGGATTAATTCAGACAATGGGACTTGTTTTATAGCTAAGTTGTTACAGGATGTCACGAAGTGTTTGAGAATAAAATGGGAATTTCATATGCCAGGAAGGGCGGAGAGGATGAATCAAACTTTAAAGCAACAAATTACTAAATTAGGAATTGAAACAAGACTGCCTTGGACTAAATGTCTACTACTAGCTCTCCTTAGGATCAGGACAGCTCCTTGGAGAAGCATTGCAGTATCACCCTTTGAAATGTTATATGGACTACTTGAACTTCTGGGAACCAAGATGGTGGAGTGATCTGTACCCATCACTCTGCCCTTCCCCATGTTGACCTTGAAAAACCAAAAGAATATTTCCCCAGGAAAAATTCTGGAATAGTGGGGATCAGCTGACTGGGGTAAATAGTCTCTTAGCTTGAGAGGCCAAGAAAATCATTAAGGAGAAACCCTCTTGCTATGGCTGAAGGGGACCAGTGCAGGACCAGAATTGTCTCACCTCAGCAAACCAGAAGGAGATCCTGAGCCCCAGGGAGGTGGAGCCCATAAGCACCAACACCAGGACCCCAGGCATGCCCTATCACAGCCAGGGGAATCAGGCAGACACTAGTGCAGATGGGGTTCCTCAACCACTGAACCTGCCTGTGTGGTAGCGCAGGAGAGGAGGCCTCCTGTGGCCAGACCACCCCTCCCCCATGCCTCACACAGTGAGCATCAAAGTAACTGCCAGGAAGTCCAGAAAGATTTCCTTTCGTCTCTGCCTTGGCATATCAGCCAGTTCAACACCACGTAAACTGCAGCATTCTACCCTCTAGCTGAAAGAACCAGAGGCCACAACACACAAAGCCTCAAGTTCTAGACACTAGAACTATGGGACAGAGTCCCCTGTGCACCAGAAGCAGAGATCCACTTTAAAAAACAGGGAAAAGGCAGTAATCATGAGCAAGAAGCAAATTAGAAAAGACCATAGAATCTTACTGTGGGGACAGAGATCAAAACATGAATAGAGAAGAGGTCAACATTGAGACTGTACTTCCATCTGAAACCTCAGAAGGGAATATGAACTGGGTTCAGACCCAAAGAGCATTCTTGGAAGAGCTCAAAGAGAATTTTAAAAACCAAATTAGAAAGGTAGAAGAAAAATTAGCCAGTGATTTTAAAAATATGAAAAAAAATTCACAGAAGAATTTAAAAGGAAAATTGGGCAAATGGATAAGGAGATCCAAAAGCTAACTGGAGAAAATAGCTCCTTAAAAGGAACAATTGGACAACTGGAAAAGGAGATGCAAAAGTTAACTAAAGAAAACAACCTATTAAAAATCAGATTTGGGCAAGTAGAAGTTAATGATGCTATGAGACATCAAGAATCAGTCAAACAGAATCTAAAGAATGAAAAAATAAACGAAAATGTAAAATATCTCATTGATAAAACAACTGAACTGGAAAATAAATCCAGGAGATACAATCTAAGAATTATTGGTCTACCAGAAAGCCATGAGAAAAAAAAGAGCCTGGACAGTATCTTTCAAGAAATCATCAAAGAAAACTGCCTTGAGGTCCTAGATAAAGAGGGCAAAATAGTCATCAAAAGAATCCACTGATTATTTCCTGAAGGAGATTCCAAACTGAAAACATCAATTTGTTGCCAAATTCCAGAACTATCAAGTTAAGGAGAAAATATTGGAAGCAGCCAGAAAGAAACAATTCAAGTATCAAGGAACTACAGTCAGGATCACACAGGACCTTGCAGCTTCCACATTAAAAGATTGGAGGGATTTGAGTATGATATTCTGCAAGGCAAAATAGCTTGGACTACAACCAAGGATCAATTACCCATCAAAATTGAGCATAATATTTCAGGCAAGGAAATGGACATTCAGTGAAATAAGGGATTTCCACACCTTCCTGATGAAAAGGCCAGAGCTCAGTAGAAAGTTTGATCTTCAAATGCAAGTCTCGAGAGGCATAAAAAGGTAAATAGGGGGGAAAAAAAAACCTGTCATTCAATATGGACAAACTGTTTATTACATCCCTACAAGGGAAGATGATATTTAATAATCTTGAAAAATTGTATATTTATTATGATATTTAAAAGGGGTATACATAGAGGGAGTGGGTATAAATTAACTGATGTGATGATAAAAAATGTGATTTAAGGGTGAGAAGGGATTGTAATGGGAGATGTGTAAAGGAGGAGGAAGAAAAAGGTAAATTACATCACAGGAAGAGGCACAAAAACATTATAGTAGGGGGAAAGAGGGGAGGGAGATGAGCACCATTTGAGATTTACTCTCATCTGATTTGGTTCAAGGGGGGAACAACAAAAGGGAGAGGAAGCTATATGGGAGGGAAGAAGTAAGTAGTAAGGGAAAAGGGGAGTAAAAGGGATGGGAGTTAACAGAAGAGAGGGAAGACTGAGGAAGGCAGTGGTCAAAAATTAAAACTTGTAGAGGGGAAGGGGGAATTAAAAGCAGAAACAGGGGGAAATAGAATGGAGAGAACAGATAGTAATAATAACTGTGAATGTGAATGGGATGAAATTTCCCTTAAAACACAGGTGATAGCAGAATGGACTAAAAACCATAATCCAACAATATCTTGTTTACATGAAACATATTTGAAACAGGGAGATACAGGGTAAAGGTAAAAGGTTGGAACAGAATATATTTTAGCTGAAGTGAAAAAAAAAGCAGGGGTAACAATCCTAATCTTAGAAAAAGCAAAAGCAGTAATAAATGTAATTAAAAGAGCTGAGCTAGGAAATTATATCCTGCTAAAAGGCGCCATAGTAGAGAATGAAGCAATATCATTACTAAACAAATATACTCTAAGTGGTTTAGCATCCAGATTCTTAGAGGAGAAGTTAAAGGAGTTACAGGAAGAAATAGGCATCAAAACTATACTAGTGGGGGACCTCAACTTCCCCTTTTCTGGACTTGATAGATCTAACCTCAAAATAAATGAGAATGAATGAGGTGAATAGAACTTTGGATAAGGTAGATATGATAGATCTCTGGAGAAAATTGAATGGGGATAGAAAGGAATGTTCCTTTTTCTCAGTGGTACATGAGATGTATACAAAAATTGACCATGTACTAGGGGATAAAAATCTCACGATCCAGTGCAGAAAGGCAGAAATAGTCAATATATCCTTCTCAGATCATGAAGCAGCAAAAGTTATATGTAATAAAAGGCCATGGAAAGACAGACCAAAAATTAATTGGAAACTAAATAATTTAATCCTAAAGAATGACTGGGTTAAACAGCAAATCATAGAAACAATAACTTCATTCAAGAGAATGACAACAATGAGACAATTTACCAAAACTTATGCTGGAAAGGCAGTTCTTAGGGGAAGTTTTATATCATTGAAGGCCTACATGAATAAAATAGAGAAAGAGGAGATCAGTGAACTGGGCATGCAGCTGAAAAAACTGGAAAAAGAACAAATTGAAAATCTCCAAGTAAGTACCAAATTAGAAACACTGAAAACCAAGGGAGAGATTAACAAAGTTAAAATTAAGAAAACTGTTGAACCTAATAAATAAAACTAAGAGTTGGTTTTATGAAAAAAAAAAACCAATAAAATTGGCAAACCTTTAGTCAATTTGATTAAAAAGAAAGAAAAAAACCAAATTACCAATATTAAAAATGAAAAGGGTGAATTCACCTCCAACAAGGAGAAAAATAAAACAGTAATTAGAAATTACTTTGCCCAACTGTGTGCCCATAAATATGACAATCTAAGTGAGGTGAATGAATGTTCTAAAAAAATATAAATTGCCCAGATTAACAGAAGAGGAAGTAAATACTAAATCCCATCTCTGAAAAAGAAATAAGCCATCAATGAACTCCCTAGGAAAAAATCTCCAGGGCTAGATGTATTTACAAGTGAATTCTATCAAACATTTAAAAAACAGTTAATTCCAATACCATCTAGACTGTTTGGGAAAATTGGGGAAGGAGTCCTACCAAATTCTTTTTATGATACAAATATGGTTCTGATACTTAAACCAGGAAGAGCCAAAACGTAAAAAGAAAATTATAGACCAATTTCTCTAAGAAATATAGATGCAAAAATTTTAAGTAAGATATTAGCAAAAAGAATACAGCAACTTATCACGAGAATAATATACTATGATCAGGTAGAATTTATACCAGGAATGCAGGGCTGGTTGAATATTAGGAAAACTTATCAGAATTATTGATCATATCAACAACAAAACTAAAAGAAACCATATGATTATCTCAATAGGTGCAGAAAAACTTTTGAGAAAATACAGTACCCACTCCTATTGAAAACACTGCAAAGCATGGGAATAAATGGAGCCTTCCTTAAAATAATAAGCATTATCTACCTAAAACCATCAGCAAGCATTACATGCATTGGGGAAAAGCTAGATGCTTTTCCAGTGCATGCATTGGAATTTCCAATAAGATCAGGTGTGAAACAAGGGTGTCCATTATCACTATTGTTTTTCAGTATGGTATTAGAAATATTAGCTTTAGCAGTGAGAGAAAAAAAGAAATTGAAGGAATTGGAATAGGCAAAGAAGAAACTAAGTTATCATTCTTTGCAAGATGATATGATGATATACTTAGAGAATCAAGTAAAAAACTACTTGAAATAATAAACTTAGGCAAAGTTGCAGGTTACAAAACAAACCCACATAAATCATTTGCATTTCTATGTATTACTAAGAAAGTCCAACACCAAGAGATAGAAAGAGAATTCCCATTTAAAGCTACAGTAGACACCATAAAATATCTGGGAGTCTACCTGCAAAACAAGTCCAGGGAATATATGTTACAAAACACTCTTCACACAAATAAAGTCAGATCTAAGTAAGTGGGAAAATATCAGTTGTTCATAGGTAGGCTGAGTTAATATAATAAAAATGACAATCCTACCTAAATTAATTTACTTATTCGGTGCCATACCAATCAAACTACCAGAAAATGATTTTGTAGAGGTAGAAAAAATAATATCAGAATTCATCTGGAAGAACAAAAGGTCCAGAATATCAAGAGAATTAATGAAAAGAAATGCTAGGAAAGGTGGTCTAGCCCTACCAGATCTCAAATAGTATTATAAAGCAGCAGTCATCACAACCACTTGGTACTGGCTAAGAAATAGAGGGGTAGACCAGTGGAATATGGAGGTGCTCAAGACACAATAGTTAATGAATATAGCAATCTGTTTGATAAACCCAAGGACTTCAGCTTCTGGGATAAAAACTCATTTGTTTGACAAAAACTGTTAGGAAAACTGGATGAGTGTGACGGAAACTGGACATAGACCAATGCCTGACACTGTACACAAGAATAAAATCCAAATGGAGACATGATCTAGGTACAAAGACTGATACTATAAACATTAGGGGACGAAGGAATAGTGTATTTGTCAGCTTAATGGAGATGAAGAAATTTATGACTAAGCTAGATAGAGAACAGTACAAAGTGCAAAATGGATAATTTTGATTACATTAAATTGAAAAGTTTTTGCACAAATCCAGTGCAACCAAAATTAAGAGGAAAGCAGAAAACAGAAAGAATTTTTGTAACTAGTGTCTGTGATGAAGGCCTCATTTCTAAAACATATAGAGAACTGAGTCAAATGTACAAGAATACAACGTTATTCCCCAGTTGGTAAATGGTCAAAGATATGAACATGTACTTTTCAGAGGAAGAAATTAAAGATATCTATAGTCATATGAAAAAATGCTCTAAATCCCAATTGATTAGAGAGATGCAAATCAAAACAACTCTGAGGTACCACTTCATACCTATCAGATTGGCTAACATGACAAAAGAGGAAGATGATAAATGTTGGAGAAGTTGTGGGAGAGTTAGAACATTAATTCATAGTGCAGCTGTGAGCTGATCCAACTGTTCTGGAGAGCAATGTAGAACTATGCCTAAAGGGCTACAAAAATATGCATACACTTTGACCTAGCAATATTGCTTCTAGGACTGTATGCCAAAGAGATCCTAAAAATGAAAAAGGGTCCCACATGTGCAAAATTATTTATAGCAGCTCTCTTTGTGGTGGCCAAGAACTGGAAATCAAGGGGATGCCTATCAATTGGGGAATAGCTGAACAAGTTGTGGTATATTAATATAATGGAATACTATTGTGCTATAAGAAATGATGAACAGGAAGACTTCAGAGAGACCTCGAAGGACCTATATAAACTGATGCTGAGTGTAATGAATAGAACCAGGAGATCATTGGACCCAGTAACAACCACAGTGTGTGAGGAATTTTTCTGGTAGACTTGGTCCTTCACAGTGATGCAAGGACCTAAAACATTCCCAAAGGACTCGAGGCAAAATGCCATCCACATCCAGAGAAAGAACTATGGAGTTAGAATACAGAATAAAATCAGACTATTTTCTCTTGTGTTATGTTTTGTTTTGTTTTGGTTTTTCTCATGTTTTCTCCCATTCATTTTAATTCTTCCATGCAATATGACTAAGGTGAAAATGTATTTAGTAAGAATGTATGTGTAGAACCCATATAAGATTGCACGCTGTCTTGGAGAGGAAGGAGAGAAGGAGGGAAAGGGAGAAAATCTAAGATTTATGGAAGTGATTGTAGAAAACTGAAAACAAATAATAAAAAGGAAAAGGTAAAAAATCAAAACAACTCTGAGGTGCCACATCACACCTATCAGATTGGCTAACATGACAAAGCAAGAAGATGATAAATGTTGGAGAAGATGTGAGAGAGTTGGAACACTCATTCATTGTTGGTGGAACTGTGAGCTGATCCAACTATTCTGGAAAGCAATGAGGAACTATGCCCGAAGGGCTACAAAAATATGCATACGCTTTGACCCAGCAATATTGCTTCTAGGACTGTATCCTAAAGAGGTCATAAAAATGCTAAAGGTCCCACATGTACAAAAATATTTATAGCAACTCTCATTGTGGTGGCCAAGAACTGGAAATCAAGGGGATGCCTATCAATTGGGGAATAGCTGAACAAGTAGTGGTATATTAATATAATGGAATACTATTGTGCTATAAGAAATGATGAACAGGAAGACTTCAGAGAGACCTCGAAGGACCTACATAAACTGATGCTGAGTGTAATGAATAGAACCAGGAGATCATTGGACACAGTAACAACCACAGTGTGTGAGGAATTTTTCTGGTAGACTTGGTCCTTCACAGTGATGCAAGGACCTAAAACATTCCCAAAGGACTCGAGGCAAAATGCCATCCACATCCAGAGAAAGATTTATGGAGTTGGAATGCAGAATAAATCAGACTATTTTCTCTTGTGTTATGTTTGGTTTTGTTTTTTTCTTATGGCTTCCCCCATTCATTTTAATTCCTCTATGCGACATGACTAATGTGAAAACGTTCTTAACAATGTACATATAGAAAACTACACAGATTTGGCCTATATTGAATTGCTTGTCTTCCAAGGGGAAAGGGTGGAGAGGGAGGGAGCTAAAGAAGTTGGAACTCAAAGTGTTAGGATCAACTGTAATGTTCTTACCACTAGGAAATAAGAAATACAGGTTAAGGGGTTAAGAAAGCTATCTGGCCCTACAGGACAAAAGAGAAGACGGAGACAAGGGCAGGGAGGGAGGATAGAGGAGAGAGCAGATTGGTCACAGGGGCAACTGGAATGCTTGGGTTTGGGGAGGGGGAGGGGATAAAAGGGGAGAAAATTTGTAACCCAAAATTTTGTGAAAATAAATGTTAAAAGTTAAATAAAAAAAAAAAAGAATGTACATATAGAAACCATATAAGATTGCGTGCTGTCTCAGGGTGGGAGGGGGAGAAAAGTCTCAGACTTATGAGTGTAGAAAACTGAAAATACATAAATTAATAAAAACTTTAAAAGAAGATATGGATTGCCTTGCCCTGGAAAGGACAGGGAAGTTCTGTCATTCCAAACAAAGGACATGTTTCTAAGAGACTATATACTGACTGTGTCCACTTCCCTTTCAGAGTTCTGATCAAAAGGACTCCTTGGTCAGACTCCGCCTCTCGAGTTGGTGATTCATCCTTTTAAGCAAGGTAATTGGCTATTGTTAAAAGCCTGGAAAGAAGAAAATTTCATTCCAGTTGGGAAGGACTATTCTAGATCCTGTTGCCCACTGAGACTGCTGTTAGAACACTGAGAAGGGGTAGACAAATTGTACTAAAGTAAAAGGCCCCCTAAAGTAAAGGCCTCGTTCCTGAACCAGGAGAACCAGAGGAGAAGGAGAGTATGGAACCAAACTGGCAAGTAATCTCTACCAAGGATACCCTTCAGGTGACACTGAGAAAAAGGATTCAGTGAATGGTATTTCTATCATCCCTATAATCTGGATTGTAATATTTGTAGGATTTTTCTCATATTTGATTGGGAAGCAAGTGTGTATCTATAGATCTGGATATTTGCCCTCCAGGTTAGTAAGTACTCCCCTCATTATATGTCCCTCACACCCTCTAATGATCCGCACTGGACACCTGAACGATTCCAAAAGCTTCTAGCCTGTTTGTTCAACCCCTGGTGTTTAGAGGTAGATTGGGAATTAGGATGGGTAAAGTGGAATCAATTGAATTCCCAGGGTAGTTGAATCCAGTTAAAAGAGACCTGCTGGGAATCACTTAGACCTTACCTGGATCCCGCTAAGTTTAGGCTTAAATGTGTTAAAGGCCATTCCCAACTTTGGTTCTGGAAAACATAGAGACAAAAACCGGGTGCCACTGTAGAAGACTGGGTGTTCCTTGGATATTCGGTCCTACCATGGCCTCTGGGGTGGTAGCTGCACACCTCATTATTTCCCTTTCTGTAAGCTTTATAATAAGAACTCAGACTAGTAAATGGGATGGATATCTGGTACATCAGATCATGCTCAAGAAGAACTCAACAGTACAAGTAGCTCAGTTTGACATTTATTAGATAGTGAATTGCCCCTAAGACCCATGTTACCAAAGACAGAACAGGAGCTATGACCAGTATATGTGCCCAGTGCCAAATTATCAACATGACAAGGGCAAAAAGAGGAGCCCATGCCCCTCTTGGAATGACATGTGGATTATGACCTCTGGCTGGCAAGCTGGTACTGCCCAGAATTATGATACTAAGGGACTCATTAGCAAAATAATTTTTACCACAGGACCAGATCTGGTACCAAAATGTCAAAGGACAAAATGCACACCTAATATATTAGCTTTTGTTAACCCAGATGACAGTGTGGTGGGAATATATGGGTTTGGGCACTGGTCTCAAGGAGGTGGGTTAGACCCTGTGGGAAGAATAAATGTTAGCTTTGAGACTGAAAAAGTAAAACCCTGAATCCAACTACGCACTCCCCTCAGTAAGGGAATAAGAGCCCATACAAGACACCAGATATGATCATTAAGACAGTTGAAGTTACTCATCTGAAACAGACCATAGAGATAGAAACTGGGTATGGAGATATGAATGCCTTGGTGGAAAGGGTAAAATACCTGGTCAAAAGCCTAAATAAAAGTGACATATGCCTGTGCTTCAGATAGACCTACAGCACAAGTTGTACCCTTCCCTTTGGGTATGGATGGAAATGAAAGAGAATATAAGTGCATAGTTTGGCTTTTCCAGAATACCTTGCCAAGAGAAAACCATAGTGCTTGGTCCTGCTTGGTCCCTGAAGTAAGAAATGGGAATACCAAAGGGATCCCCATTGCTTCCTCACTAGGACCAGGAAATTACTTGGCCTGCTTCTCCAGGGAGACCAAGGATGCTATGGTCTGTGGCAATATCTCACGTGTCACAACTTGGAACGTCACTCAGGGGGACAGGACTGGTAATTTCTCTCAACTGATTATTTCTCGAGCTGACCTCTGGTGTTTCTGTGGAGGAAAAGCCCTCAGACCAGTTTTACCTGAAAGATGTGGTGGAACTAGTGCTCTGGTACAATTAGCCATACCATTCACACTGGCATTCTTGGAACCATCATCAAGGACCTCATTCCAGAAGGAAAACAGATTGCTACTCCTCATGGGTCTTTCGATGCTGGAATCTATATAGGTAGTATAGGGATACTCTAGGGGGTGTGTGATGAATTCAAGGTCCAAAATCAGGTAGCTTCAAGTTTTAAGTCATTTTTATTCAGGTGGAGAACCATAAATAAGGATGTGGATTGGATAAATTATATCTATTACAACCAACAGAGATTTATAAACTACACTAGGGAAGCAGTAAAAGAATGGACGGGACACTTAGATGCCACCAGTAGGATGGCATTGGAGACTAGGATAGCACCGGATATGATATTGGCAGAGAAAGGGGGAGTATGTCAAATGATAGGAAGGGGAACTTGTACATTCATTCCTAACAACTCTGCTCCTGATGGATCTGTCACTCAAGCTCTGCAGGGGTTAACTGCGTTATCAGATGAACTAGCTTGGAACTCTGGAATTGACAATTCTATATTTGGATGGTTGGGGTCCTGGTTTGGAAAATGGAAGTGAATTGCAGCATCAATTATCACTTCCCTAATTGTAGCAGCAGAGGTTTTGACTTGTGTTAGGGGATTGGTACACAGACTAATGGAAACAGCACTAACTAAAAACACTCCCATGGGACCTGTTATGGGAGTTCAAGTGGCAGGATCAGGCATGGTTAAAATGATGATTGAGAGGACCATTGACCACTCCTCTCCTTCAGAGGAGGAATGCGAATTAATGTTAAAAAGTTTTGAAGAGAATACTGAGCAAAAAGTGTGGAAACATAATCCCTATTAAAGACAAGAGTAGCGATTGTGAGAAAAGTCTATATATATATATATATTCCTGTATACATTAGGTTTCCACAAAATATTGCAGTTTCAAGGTAATATAAGACAACAAGCACTACCGACCAATCAGCTCTCAGGGGAAGAAACTAGTCTAACCACAAAGTTCCTGATGAAGGGGGCCAAGCCTGAAACTAACCTAAACAGACTGGGATCAATGACCAGAGGAAAGCTTTTCTTTATTGTTCATGCTTAATAAACCTCATGTATATAAGCAGACACACTTCACATAAAATTAGAACCTCATCTGAACATGGGACCAATGATGAGGGAGAGATACATGCTTACACATATTTAGGGGAAAACATACAGTGGGCATATCCAGAAGATTATGATCCCGAAGAGAATGAATCAATCCATTCTCTGATAGAAGGTTCTGTTCTGAACTAACAGTAATAAAGCGTCTCTTTGCTTTTGTATTCAGTGCTCCCTCTTCCTAAAGAAGAGCAAAGCCCACTTCTGGCCAGAAACATTATCATTTGGACTCTTCTTTAATAAATTCACCTTGATGTTTGAGTCTCTGTGTTAAGCATGTTTCTAACAGGAGGAGAGAAAGTGGCATGTTGCCAAGACCTGGTAAGGTCTGTGAAATTTTAGTATTTTTTTTTGAAGGGACAATCAATTGAACCAAAGACTGGCTTATCTAAGGCAAGCTATCCATTGTAATAAGATGCTTCCAGATTCTTCTAGAGCAGGAGTTCTTAGCCTTTTTTTGTCATGGACCTCTTTGGCAGTTTCATGAATTTTATAGATTCCATCTCATTGTTAAATGCTTAAAGTACATAGAGTTCCAAAGAAACTGATAAGTATTGAAGTAACAGTTATCAAAATACTAGTTGTCCCCAGTCATGATATAGTTAGGACCACACTCAGACTTTGCAGACTCCTTGTATTTTAAAACAACGCACCCCAGCTTTAGAGCATAGAATATCAATAAATTTCAAACGTTGAGAAGGATTCTAGACACTGGACTGAACAACCTTGTAGTACTGGAACCTGAACCTGATCCTCAGGTTCTGTTCAATGCAGTGAGTTCCAGCACCAACCAGTACATACTCCAATTCAGGCAAAGGAAGAAATCAATAAAGTACTGAATTGAAGTATACTTTAAAAATAATTAACCACTGCATTAAAACCAATCTCTATTGCTTTTTAGTTTGGACCTGTGATTTCATCTGATGGACAAATGTAGTCCTCTGCTGCAAATCTTTTTTAAATTTTTTATTCATTTTGAACTTAAACATAAAAAGGCCAAAAAAATTTTCCATGTACACAGCACAACACAAAGAGAGGATTCAGTATGAAATCATGAATCTCCATTTCACAATGCTTACTTTTTTGGAGGAAAAAACTCTTCCATAATAAACACTGCATGTTGTTTTCAAAACTATCTACTGCATTTCATTCTAAGTTTCCTTTTGTTCTCTGCTGGGTACTTTTTTCCTCCTCCCTCTTCCCTCCACCCTAGGTAAGAGGTAGAGATATGGATGTGGGTGTATGTATTTATATAAAAACCATACTATATACATATTTCTGTCAGTCCTTTGGAGGTGTGGATAGCATCTTCCCTCATAGGTCCTTTGTAGTTGATTTGAGTATAATACTCAAAATAACACTGATGCAAATCTAAAGAAGTCTTTAAGTCATATCAGTCAGGTCAAGTCTTCCTGACCCATTTGGGATTTTCTTGGCAAAAATAGTGAAATAGTTTGTCACTTCCTTCTCCAGCTTATTTTAAAGATGAGGAAACTGAGGCAAACAGGGTTAAGTGTCTTGCCCTGGGTCACAGCTAGTAAGTATCTAAGGCCAGATCGTAATAACAATTTATGGTCACAGCTGCTATGTTTCTGGGACTGACTTGAACCCAGATTTGCTTGATCCCCAAGACTAATTCTGTCCTCTAATCCCTCATAAAGTTAAGGAAAATTATTCTGTGCCTTTTCACACGTCAGGGACTGGTGTTTCACATTTAGGATACATTCCAGAGGAAAACACCTTGGTTATGATATTAGGACATCTCTAAGCAGTTCCTCCTGTTGAAGAAAAATATATTAATATTCTGTGTTTTAGGCATGTCTGCCAGAAATAATTTTGCTTAATGTAATATTCTAGAGCCTAGTATTTCTAGCCTAGAGAGAACTGTCCAAACTGGCATAGTTCCTCCCATCCCTTTGGAGATATCCTATTACTCTAGGAGGGTTAGCAGTCGCTTTTATAGAAATCTTGCAAAAGAAAAATCATAACATGTTTAAAGTTCAGTTTGGAGGTAACATTTTAGAATAGTGATCTAACAATAGTCACCATTTTATTCTTACCATGACTACTTATTTCTTTTTTAAAAATTATTTATTTTTAGTTTTACAGCATTCAGTTCCACAAGCTTTTAAGTTCCGAATTTTCTCTCCCTCCTTCCTTTCCCCTCTTCCCCTCTCCCCAAGACATCATGCAGTCTGATGCAGGCTCTCTCTCTATACATTCACATTAAACATTTTCATATTAGTTATGTTACAAAGAAGATTTAGAACCAATGGAACTGACTATGAGAAAGAAAAAACAAACAAAAAAAGAGCAAATAGTATGCTTCAATCTGCATTCAGATTCCATAATTCTTTCTTTGGACGTGGATAGCATTTTCCATATGACTGCTTATTTCAAAGATCAAAAAAGGTCTTCTCCCTGCAGTTAATATTGTATTCCTTTCCCAGTGATAAGGTTGAAGGAAACAAGTATTTAAAAAAAATGCTTACTATGCTTAGGCACTTTTACAAATATATAACAAACCTGTGAGTTAGATGCTATTATTATCCCCATTTCAGTTAAAGAAACTAAAGCAAGCCAGACTCTAGGTCCAGTGCCCTATCCAGTACACCGCCTAGCTGCTAGTAGGTCCTAACTCTTCAGGACACTCCCATCTCAGGGTTCCAGGTGTTCTTTCTGGCTAGCCCCCATTCTTAAAAATACCCTCCTATTACTCCAATTAGTGACCTCCCTGGCTTCCTTTAAGTCTCAACTAAAATCACATCTTTTACTGGAAGACTTTGCTAACTCCTCTTAATTTGAGTACTTTCCCTCTGTTAATTATTTCCTGTTTATCCTGATCTCTTCACCTTTAGTCTGAAGGAACCATGTACCAATACCAGATGAATCTTTCTAACATCCATGTGATGGGGTTCAGACTCTGGGAGCCTCCTTGAGCTCCCCTTGAATCTTCCCACTTAATCTGGCCTTTGTTACTCAACTCTAATCTTCCCGTTTGTTCCGTCAGTCTCAGGAAGCCCATGGGTTTACCATTCTGCTCAGTTCTCTGTTGCACCACCCACCCTTGATCCCATCAAAACCCCATTCCCCAGGCTTGCTGACCACTCCCATCAAGATCTGCATTCATTCCTGTGTGGGATGGCTCAGGTCCCTACATAAATCAATTACTCAGAGGCCTCTCAAAGCGATGACAGAAAAGAGATTTATTCGATTCTCGAGAATCTGGACAATCCTACAGCAGATCACCTGGAGTAGGAAAGCCGAAGACAAAGAAAAGGCAGTGATTTATATAGACTCTAACGCAAGTCCCTCCTCCCCCACTGACCATTATTCTCATTAGCTGAGAATATGATCTTACATTCTAGACATGAAATCTAACCAATCCCTTTTGAAATGAAGACATTGAAGAATTAGGTAAACTTTATCCAATCATTGAGACCCTAATGTACTACACAGTTTTATATCCTTATATGGAATTATTCTGTTCTAAAATATAGTAACCTTGAGCCTCTCAGTCTTACCTCACCCCTGGGAGAAGAACTACAATCTGAGAAGTCTTCACTAAACCTATCCCACTCAATCCCTCCTCTTATTTATTAACCTGAAGACTTCTCACGGATATTTTAACCACAGCTCTGTAACATGATCTCACACTGTCTATTAATCTCCTCATCCCAATCAGGATCATTCCTGTCTTTTGCCTCCACAGGTGCTCATCCTTCCTTCTTTAGTATCATCAACCGAATGGCTCCGTCGGTCCTCTCTTCTACCCTAGCAAGTTTTAGTAGAGAATTTCTAACTATTTTAGTAATTAGTGAAATCAAACAAGGTAAACAAATAGGAAGTAATATGATACCACTAATTGCTATGATGCCAAACCACAGTAATCTCTTCCACCAGCTCCCTTCAAAACAGGACCACCAAGACGTATTGAAAAGGGAGTTCCAAGTTTGTTCAGGAACATGAGCAACCTTCCTAATATTTTTGGTGATCTCTTTCACTATTCTTCCATTATCATCAAGTTTTCAAGCAACATGTGGATAAATTGAACTTTCCACAAACTCCCCATTCTTCTGCAAGTAAATAATCTAAGATCAACCTATGTTGCAGTACTGCTTCCTTAGTTTGTGTGGCTTGATCGGCCAATAAGTCCAAATCTTCTGCTGTTTGATTGGTAATAATTTCAAGTACTGCTTGGAGTCTGATTAGTCTATTTAATAGATATATAGGGGTTCTATAACCCCAACTCCCATCTTGAGCCCAAGTTGCAGGCCCATACTCTCTAATTATCCTCTTAGGGGGCCAAGTGTCACCCCACCCATTTGCATTTCCCAGTGAGTAAAGGAGGTGTCAATGTTCCTCTTCCTTTTGACTAGATCATCATATAGAGGAACCCCCAGATGCCATTTCCCTGATTCAGGCAAGAAAAAGAATTTAGGTCTCACCAATCCAATATAACAAACACCCCTCCAGTTTAACGGATGGTGAGTATAAGCTGTCTGTCCACATATCCAATAATGTCCTCTCAAAGCAGGATTTTCCTCTAGAAACAGTCTTACCCTATAATCCACAGCCAGAAAGTACTTCACATCTTCCGGGCCCAATGGTCCTCCTTTCATGATCTCTGACTTACACCTCCATAGTTGTTGCTTCCTCTTCCATATACAATGTTGATAATTCTTCCCAGTTCTATTGATTACACTCCAGAAAGTATCAAACATCATCCTATGTGTCCCATTCTCCCACTTCCATACCCATCCTTTATATTGTGTTATTCTTAGTACTATTCATATATATATGCAACTCTACAAATAGTCATAGTCATGACCCCTTCACATTCATTCCCTTATGAATCGTTCCCTTCATACAGAGATTCAAAGGGAAAGGTAAATTAATGAATTGTCCATTTAGAGGTTCCATCTCATACAGCAGTCTGGGGAGAAGTATCATCTTATGCAGTTTTCTGATCTGGATGCTCCTTCAAACAGTCTTCAGCACAGCATCTCAGCATCTTCTTCTCTTCATCTTCTTGTAGAAATCCAGATGTCTCCTACAGAACTGAACTTAATACCATCTTAGATTATCATTCCTATCACTCTTACAAAAATCAAAATTGAAACTTTGACAAATTGTCATTTTTTTTAAAAGAAAAGAAAATTCACATTAAAATGCAGCTTCTACATTTCACAGTAATTCATTATTCATTCCCTCATTAGGAAGATTAGATTTCACTAAGAAGTCAATACCAGGCTCCAGTACTTACATAAATACAATAAATAATCATTTTTAACACAGTGCATATCACATCATAAAACAATTCCAACTTCTGATCATGTGATGCTTCTTTTAAAGCATTTACAATATAGTCCACAAACCATTTTTCATTTAGCATTAACTAACTAGGACAAAATAATAACTATGAATGCTAGTCTCACAAGCCTTTGACCTAATCATCTCCACACTATTACTAAGAATTAGAGGACCCTAACTTATTGTTGTTGGTCTAAAGTCCTAAACCTGTTAGCTCAATTTTAGACTTAACCTCAGATGTTCCCCTACCAACAATCTATTTTTCAACAGATCTGGTATTATTACTTACAAAACTTCTGATTTTAGGAATTTGCCACTAAAAGTGGGGACATTGCAGGGAAACAACATCTCCCTTACTTCACGTCAGTTCCAGGCAGGAGTAGATTGTCAACTGGCATTCAGCCAGGCTTCAAGTCTGCCAGGTGTCAGTGGGGAAATTGAGTCAGGAGAATCCTACCTCAGCCCAGGCTGAATAGTCGCTCTCCTGACCTTCCCATGAGATCACATTTTGCAGTTCATACCAGCATCTCACAGGCTTACTGGCATCATGGATCAGTGGCTCAGATCGCCTCTCTTGCCATCCACACCTGGAGTTAGACTCAGAAAAACAGTCTGTTAATAGTCCCACAAAAATCTTAAAATAGCAAGCTCCAATAATCAGTTTCAAACATGACTAATTTCACATTGGCCAAAGAACATCTTTTGAAGCAAGTCTTAAGTAGCTTACACGCCTTTCTATACATGTTCTAGTTCCTGATTGAATAACAATCATAAGTCATTGCTCTAACAGATTTATATCTGTTTCCCAAGCTACTTCATCCCTTTCTAACCCTGCTCAATCTAAAAGAATGAGCTACACATGTGATAAGTTCAAACACTAACTTGAATTTTTATGTTCATGTAATGAATTCAAATCAAAACAATCGTTTAACTTTCAATTCCAAATATTACCAGACTACCTACCTCTAAGAAAATTAGACTGAAATTCTTTCTCCCAAACTGAAGATGCCTCTGATTTAGTCTCAGTAATTAATTCAGTCAATTGTTTTAATACTAATTGCTTTTACATCATTTTGTAACCTGTAAAGATCTCATTCCAAGTTGGGACCTTTGTCCATTACCCCAAAAGAGTTTTAGTCTCATTTGTCTAAAGGCCCTGGAAAACTTCACCTTGAAAACTGCTTGGTTTTTTTTTTTTTTCACATGAACGGGCTCTCCTATCACTATATCACTATGCCCAAGTCTATTCTACTTCCCACTCTTAGTTCTATCAGTTCAAATCTCCATTTTACTGGCCACTCCCATCAAGCCCATTCCTGGAGCTCCCAGACCACCTGGGGCCACCACCACCCCTTTTTTTTGTAAGGGATTCCTTTCCCTGAATCCCCCCATAAATAAAATACAATTATAGTTAACTTTAAATCCCAATCTTGTTCTATGTAACAATGATACAATATCTACTTATTCCCATTAGATTTAGAAAGAAAGTTCCCAGGGATTTTATTTACCTCTTAGATCTTAAATTTGCCCTAAAAAGCCAATCACTGAAGATCATTTCTTGTACATTTTCAAATTCTCACCAAAGCAAGTTCTATATACAATCTCCTCAGCTGCTGGGGCTGTACTTGTTACTAGCCTGAGGACTTCTTCTTTCCCCCACATATTCACACAGTGTACCAGCTTTAGGCTTTAGCATTAGAATTACAAATGGCAAACATAATTTTTTTATAAGTGGCAACAAATTGTTTTAGTTATGAACCTGAACAATAAATTTCAGATGACATCAATTGTATTTTCATATCCTATTAGAGAAACTAAATTCTTCCCACTTTGTAACTTACAAATACAAATTGGATAGGTAGGCCTTCCAAAAAACCATACGAAATATTTTACAAAGTATTTCTTAATACAACAAATATTTCCTCTCTTACGAACAGTTTACAATTTATCACAATCCCCTTGAAACTAATTGACAGAAATCACAAGAAAAGACCTAAACCCACAGCCTTGACATTTGCCCATAAACTTTCTTTTACAAACATAACTTTAGAGTAAATGCTTGATTCACGGCAAAAACAATTTTAGCTAAGATTTCCTTTTCAACAGCAGAAATAAACTTTTAACATAATACATGCTCAGATGAAACAGGCTTGAAAATCACACCTACATATATATATATATATATATATATATATATATATATATATATATATATATATATATAGGTACATTTTTAAAGCATTCTCATTTTCTTAATAAGAATGCTACAAGAAAACTCTTACAAAAAAATTCGTAACAGCTCTTTTTAACCAATTCACTAATTAGCTTAACAACGCAATTTCTAATACAATATTTAGATGAATTACCTAAAAATTTAAACTTATTTAAGTTTACTTAAAACTTAAAATAAGGCATTAACCTATTCAACTCCTTTTTTTTATAATGAAATGTAAGTTTCAAATTATCAAATTTCTATCACATCTTTTTAAAACCCCAGTCTATATGTAATAAATTACAAAATTTAAAATCGTGTAACAGTTACATTAGATTAATGTTGCATCTAACAAATACCTATCTTTTTGTTACTGGATCTAACATTTTTGGTAGAAATGCTACTGGGTGTCTCTGCCCTCCTCTTATTTGTGCCAGGATTCCCAAGGCCACCCCTTTCTGGCCCTCCCACCCTGCAAAGAAAAAGAAAAACCTAAACTTATTATCTTTTTACTTTAAATACATTGTCTGGCATCAAATATATTGATCTAATTAAACCTAAATTCAAAACTCTCAGCTCTAAGTTGTTTACTTGAGATTTTCTTTTACTTTCTAATCTTCTGCTTACTTACACCAAACTTTAATAAATTCTAACCTGTCTTAAACATTAAATTAAGAATGGCACATTCCACCTATTCACAATTCCAAATACAACCAGAATGAATTCAATTAACTTTCTGTTATTTCCCATTACACTAAAATTTCTTCTTTTGGGTGAGGCAGGAAATGGTTAAATGGTTGCTAGCATGCCTCTTTGATCTGAGGGAAAAAGATAAATTCCCTCCCTCCCTTTTTTACTTCTTCCAAGCCTTCTGATTACACAGTACCCCCACTCATCACCTCTACCTGCTTAAATTCTCCTGCCTTTCCCTCAAGCCACTTTGAAACTGCACATAATTTATTTCTTTCTACTTCTCCTACATTCTTTTACTTGCTGTTACCAACTATATAAACTGAACAGTAAAATAATTTTTCTCTCCCTTTCTCTCCCTCCTTGTCCCTCAGCCCCTCTGAAACTAATATGGAGGGGTTGAAGAAGGGGAGTAACAGGAATTTCAAGGACAGTTCAGCTCAGCCTTTCTACTCCTGCTGGCTGGCTGGCTAAATTTACAACCTTATCAGATAAAAACAGAGACACACAGACTTTCATTCACACAGAAATACCAACACAATGTATACAGACAAAATATTTAACAGAATAGAATAGTACATATAGGTTTAAATTTTTGGCAAACCCAATCCTCGGAGGAACCATATTTGGGCCAGATTGTGCCTCCTCCTCTGATATCTTTTCACCCCATATGAAACAACAATACTTAATCATCTTCTTCTTGTCCTTTCCTCTATAATTTGGTAATTCGTGCCAATTTTGTAATTGATTTCCCAAAGGACTATTTACCGGTATTTCCTGACTCCATTCCGAAGCTCGGTGGGGTTTGAACTACCCCTTCCCCATTCTTTTGGTCAAGGGTTGTCACCAACACCTCCGAGTCTATGACTCAACAAATCTTGCTAGCTCCCTCGCTAGCTCTCAGTGGGGGTCGCCCACCCACCCACAGTCACCCAGCAAACGTTTTTGGGAGGGCCCTTCACCCTGGGGTCCTGCAATCCACCAATTTGGTTGGGAGTCATCACCTTCTCCCCGAGTCTATCTAAGACTCAACGAATTGACCCCCAGACCCCCCTGCACTTACCGCTGGGTTGTACGCGTACAAGTTGCCTGACTGCAACCTTCAACACCAACTGGTTGGCATTTTTACACACTTCACAGCTTCAGAGTCTTTGGAGTCCCTATCTCTATTCTTTTCTGTCTTCACTGAGTTCCTCTGCTTCGGGTCGTTACCTTGCAGAGAGGGAGGCCCAGCAGCCGTTTTCAAGGACTATGGGGAAATCTCCCCACGGGTGCCCAGTCTTTGAACCGAGCTGTCAGCCGTCTCTCAGAAAGGTCACAGATCCCGGTACTATGAGCCCCCAAAACTGTGTGGGATGGCTCAGGTCCCTACATAAATCAATTACTCAGAGGCCTCTCAAAGTGATGACAGAAAAGAGATTTATTCGATTCTCGAGAATCTGGACAATCCTACAGCAGTTCACCTGGAGTAGGAAAGCCGAAGACAAAGAAAAGGCAGTGATTTATATAGACTCTAACGCAAGTCCCTCCTCCCCCACTGACCATTATTCTCATTAGCTGAGAATATGATCTTACATTCTAGACATGAAATCTAACCAATCCCTTTTGAAATGAAGACATTGAAGAATTAGGTAAACTTTATCCAATCATTGAGACCCTAATGTACTACACAGTTTTATATCCTTATATGGAATTATTCTGTTCTAAAAATATAGTAACCTTGAGCCTCTCAGTCTTCCCTCACCCCTGGGAGAAGAACTACAATCTGAGAAGTCTTCACTAAACCTATCCCACTCAATTCCCATACGGCCCCTACGGCCCCTACGAAGATCTCTGGATTGCCCCACCCAAACCCTCCATTGTCTGGTATCTCCTGATAGTTTCCAGATTTTGACCCTCCTAGAATTCCCTCCTTGGACTTCTCAAGACCCTCCCTAAATCCTTCCTCCCATCATCCTACACTACCAGACCACCCCCAGATCCCTCCTACACTCCTCTGTATTTAGTTCCATCTCACCTCCATGAAGGTGCTCGGATGCAATCCAGCTTAGACTCTATCTAGCTGAGATTCTGTCTGGCCTGCTTGTGAATACAAGCATTACAAATGCTTAGGCTCCTTAAGAGCCAACCCAATTTGGTGAATCTTTAAGAATCTTAAATAAACTTTGTTTTCTTTGGCTTTAAGAAGGTTTGAGTCGAATTCATTTGAGCAAGACCCGGACTGTTGGTATTTTGGGGTCCCCAGCACTCCTAAACCTCGTCCCTTGGTCATTTGTATGATTGTGTATCTTAAGGATCCCTACTTCTTTCTGATTAAAATGTTAACTTTTTAGCCAAGACAAGCTTTGTCTGTACTTGTTTGCATACTGTCTCCCCTTTTAGATAATAAACTCCTTTGTGTGGGATGGCTCAGGTCCCTACATAAATCAATTACTCAGAGGCCTCTCAAAGTGATGACAGAAAAGAGTTTTATTCGATTCTCGAGAATCTGGACAATGCCACAGCAGTTCACCTGGAGTAGGAAAGCCGAAGATAAAAATCAGGACAGTGATTTATAAACCCTAACACAAGTCCCTCCTCCCCCACACTGACCATTATCCTCATTAGCTGAGGATATGGTCTTACATTCTAGACACGAAATCTAACCAATCCCTTTGAAATGAAGACATCGAGGAATTACGCAAGTTTTGTCCAATCATTGAGACCCCAGTACACCACACAGTTTTATACCTTATATGGAACTATTCTATTCCAAAAAGACTGCAGCCCTGAGCCTCCAGGCCCCACCTCACCCTTGGGAGAAAACCACAATCTGAGGAGTCTTCACCAAGTCTATCCCACTCAATCCCTCCTCTTATTTTATCAGCCTGAAGACTTCTCACGGATGTTTTAACCAAAGTTCTGTAACATAATCTCACACTGTCTATTAATCTCCTCATCCCAATCAGGATCATTCATGTCTCTTGTCTCCACAGGTACCCAACCTTCCTTTTTTAATATCATCAGTCGAATGGCTCCTTCAGTCCTTTCTTCTACTCTAACAAGTTTTAGTAAAGAATTTCTAACTATTTTAGTAATTAGTGAAATCAAACAAGGTAGACAAATAGGAAGTAATACAATACCACTAATTGCTATAAGGCCAAACCACAGTAACCTCTTCCACCAGCTCCCCTCAAACCAGGACCACCAGGATGTATTGAAAGGGGAGCCCCAAGTTTGTATGGGAACATGAGCAACCTTCCTGATATTCTTGGTGATCTCTTTCACTATCCTTCCATTATCATCAATTTTTAAGCAACATGTAGATAAATTGAGCTTCCCACAAATTCCTCCTTCTTCTGCAAGTAAATAATCTAAGATTAATCTATGTTGCAGTACTGCTTCCCTAGTTTGTGTGGCTTGATCAGCCAGTAAGTCCAAAGCCTTTGCTGTTTGATTGGTTATAATTTCAACTACTGCTTGAAGTCTGATTAGTCTGTTTAATAGATATATAGGGGTTCTATAACCCCAGCTCCCATCTTGAGCCCAAGTTGCAGGCCCATACTCTCTGATTATCCTCTCAGGAGGCCAAGTATCGCCCCACCCATTTGCATTTCCAGTCTGAGTGAGGGAGGTGTCGATGTTCCTCTTTCTTTTTGCTAGATCATCATATAGAGGAACCCCTGGATGCTGTTTCCCTGATTCAGGCAAGAAAATGAATTTAGGTCTCACCAATCCAATGTAACAAACACCTCTCCAGTTAAGCGGAAGGTGAGTGTAGGCTGTCTGTCCACATATCCAATAATGCCCTCTCAAAGCAGGATTTTCCTCTAGAAACAGTCTTACTCTATAATCCACAGCCGGAAAGTATTTCACATCATCCGGGCCTAACGGTCCCCCTTTCATGATTTCTGACTTACACCTCCATAGTTGTTGTTTCTTCTTCCATGTATAATGTTGATAATTCTCCCCAGTTCTATTGATTACACTCCAGAAAGTATCAAACATCATCCTATGTGTTCCATTCTCCCACTTCCATACCCATTCTTTATATTCTGTGTTATTCTTTGTACTATTCATATATATATACAACTCCACAAATTGTCATGGTCGTGACCCCCCTTCACATGGTTTTCTGGGATCAGAGGGGTTGTAAAACTTATACCCACAACTTTCATGATATTCCCCTTTTGTTCTCTCTTCGTATGAAGAGGATGGGAAAAATGAATGGGTACAGGGAATCACACTACCATCTGAACAGGTAATACTGTTCTGATCCCATCTATCTGCATACTGGGCACAATCAATACGAGCCAGGGTTAAACTTGTGCACCACAAAACCTCACGGGGGAGTCTGAGCAATAAGTCCCTTAAGTCGTAATTCATGAAAATGTTTCATCAAAGCAAATACATATTCCCTTACAAATCTATCCTTGTTATCAACAATTGGATCCCAGTTTCCTTCCTGTATTCCCGGGTAGGGATGCCCATATAGAAGCTCATAAGGAGATAGGCCTACATCTCTGCGAGGTTTTGTTGTAATCCTTAAGAGAGCTAATGGTAAGCATTTAGTTCATGGTAATTGTGTTTCTAAGGCTAGTCTAGTTAGTTGTTTCTTAATTTCCTGATTCATTCTTTCTACTTTGCCTGAGGAAGGAGGATGCCAGGGAGTGTGAAACTCCCAAGTAATCTCCAGTGCTTTTATTAATGACTGCAAAACCTTGGCAGTAAAGTGAGTGCCTTGGTCCGAATCTATCCTCTCCACCATGCCATACCGTGGAATTATCTGTTCCAATAATATCTTACTGAGGAGGCAGTAGCTCGTGATAAGGGAAAGGCTTCTACCCATGAGGTCAGGTGATCTACTATGACTAGCAGGTATTTGAGACTGCCCACTGATGGTAGTTCGGTGAAGTCCACCTGAATGCTTTGGAAGGGTCTGTATCCCGGGGGCCTGCCCCCTTTGGGGGGGGTGGCGTTGAGCAGTCTTATTCGTCCTTCGACAAATCAGACAACCCTCCACCAATTGTCTGGCCAGTGTGTATAAGCCCGGTGACACAAACTTGGTCAATACAGCATCACACAGGTTTTGGACATCCCAATGACTACCTTGATGTAGGTATTGCAAGACTCGTCTCATCCCTGCCTTGATCAGTACCTCACGGCCATCCGGGAGAAACCAGCGCCCTCCTTCTGTCTCCTTGGCTCCCAAGTCTTGAGCCTTTTTCTTCTCTTCCTGAGTATAGGATGGGGAGGGGAGATTGGGAGGCAAAGTAGGAATTAATACCAACATTGCAGTCTGTCCAGGTTCCTTTTCCCCAGCCTTCCTCGCTTCCTCATCAGCAAGGCGATTATCTCTAGCCTCAAAGGTGTTCCCTATTTGATGTCCTTTCACGTGCACAATAGCAATTGCTTTGGGCAACAGTAAACTACTCAATACTTTAGTCAGTAGGGTGGTATGAGCTAGTTCCTTTCCCTTACTATTTACCATTCCTCTTTCTTCCCAAATTTTCCCAAAAACATGTGCTACTCCCCAAACATACTTAGAGTCTGTATATATAGATCCTTCTTTCCCTTCTAATAATTTTAAAGCTTGATGCAAAGCATACAGTTCACAAGTTTGTGCTGACCAAGTCTTAGGTAAGCTACTAGCTTGTACTAGAGAACTTCTATCTTCATCTATTATGGCATACCCATTCTGTCTCTTTCCTTCTATCACCCGGGAGGACCCATCTATAAACCAATTCACTCCCTCAAACAAAGGGGATTCTTGTAAATCCTCCCGCACTTTTGTCTGATAATCAGTTATATCCAAACAGCAGTGTTCCAAATTTACAGGCTCCTCGGGTGAGGCTGACAGAAAACTAGCTGGATTAAGGTTATGGTCTTGGGACAGTATTAAATCATCCTTTTCTAATAATATGGCCTCATACTTTAAAATTCTTGAATCTGTCAGCCATCTCCCAGCTCTCTGATTTAAGATAGATCGCACCTGATGAGGTACACTCACAATCAAACAGCCTCCAAAAGTGATTTTTCTACTTTCTTCTACTAGGAGGGCAGTGGCTGCCACAGCCTGTATGCAAGTTGGCCATCCTTTTCCAAATTCTGTGTGTTCTCACACACGCTTCAAATGGAGCTTTAATACTGACAAAGTGTGTCTCCAAGCATGAAGCTTGAGAGTTATTAACTAATAGCAATAATTATAAATGAAAGTAAACAACTTTAAAATTTTAAATGCAATAACCTTCCATAACTTTGTCTACTGGCTTCCCAATCATGCTAAACATTTTCTGAATTGGTATGGGGGAATAGATAGTTCAAGGTTCAACTTACCCATATTCCTCCCCTCCTCTTATTTTTCCTTTTTCCATACCTAAATCCAATCAATAAATACCTCTTCACATTCTTTCCCTTATGAATCCTTCCCTTCATCTATCTTCCTTTTATATGAATATGGGAAGAAAGCAAAGTTGACTGACGCATTAGCAAATTACAGGGGGGCAGTCCCCTTGTCATAAGTACAGATACAGAGATTTAAATTAATGAACTGTCCATTTAGAGGTTCCATCTCATACAGCAGTCTGGGGAGAAATATCATCTTATGCAATTTTCTGATCTGGATGCTCCTTCAAACAGTCTTCAGCACAGCATCTCAGCATCTTCTTTTCTTTATCTTCTTGTAGAAATCCAGATGTCCACTCTCCTACAGAATTGAACTTAATACCATCTTAGATTACCAATCCTATCATTCTTACAAAAATCGAAATTGAAACTTTGACAAATTATTATTTTTTTTTTTAAAGAAAAATAAGAAATTCACATTAAAATGCAGCTTCTACATTTCACAGCAAGTCATTATTCATTCCCTCATTAGGAAGATGAGATTTCACTAAGGAGTCAACACCAGGCTCCAGTACTTACATAAATACAATAAATAATCATTTTTAACACAGTGCACATCACATCATAAAACAATTCCAACTTCTGATCATGTGATGCTTCTTTTAAAGCATTTACAATATAGTCCACAAACCATTTTTCATTTAGCATTAACCAACTAGGACAAAATAATAACTATGCATGCTAGTCTCACAAGCCCTTAACCTAATCATCTCCACACCATTACTAAGAATTAGAGGACCCTAACTTATTGTTGTTATTCTAAAGTCCTAAACCTGTTAGCTCAATGTTAGACTATGATGTTCCCCTACCAACAATCTATTATTCAACAGATCTGGTATTATTACTTACAAAACTTCTGATTTTAGGAATTTGCCACTAAGAGTAGGGACATTGCAGGGAAACATCTCCCTTACTTCATGTCAGTTCCAGGCAGGAGTAGATTGTCAACTGGCATTCAGCCAGGCTTCAAGTCTGCCAGGTGTCAGTGGGGAAATTGAGTCAGGAAAATCCTACCTCAGCCCAGACTGAACAGTCGCTCTCCCGACCTTCCCATGAGATCACCTTTTTGCAGTTCATACCAGCATCTCACAGGCTTATTGGCATCATGGATCAGTGGCTCAGACCACCTCTCTTGCTATCCACACCTGGAGTTAGACTCAGAAGAACAGTCAGTTAATAGTCCCACAAAAATCTTAAAATAGCAAGCTCCAATAATCAGTTTCAAACATGACTAATTTCACATTGGCCAAGGAACATCTCTGAAGCAGGTCTAAGTAGCCTACATGCCTTCCTATACATGTTCTAGTTCCTGATTGAATAACAATCATAAGTCATTGCTCTAATAGATTTATATCTGTTTCCCAAACTACTTTATCCCTTTCTAACCCTGCTCAATCTAAAAGAATGAGCTACACATGTGATAAGTTCAAACACTAACTTGAATTTTTATGTTCATGTAATGAATTCAAATCAAAACAATCATTTAACTTTCAATGCCAAATATTACCAGAGGCTACCTACCTCTAAGAAAATTAGACTGAAATTCTTTCCCCAAACTGAAGATGCCTCTGATTTAGTCTCAGTAATTAATTCAGTTAATTGTTTTAATACTAATTGCTTTTACATCATTTTGTAACCTGTAAAGATCTCACTCCAAGTTGGGACCTTTGTCCATTACCCCAAAAAGTTTTAGTCCCATTTGTCTAAAGGCCTTGGAAAACCTCACCTTGAAAACTCCTTGGTTTTTCCACGTGAACCGGCTCTCCTAAGGTCCACTCTATCACTATGCCCAAGTCTATTCTACTTCCCACTCTTAATTCTATCAGTCCAAATCTCCAGTTTACTGGCCACTCCCATCAAGACCATTCCTGGAGCTCCCAGACCACCTGGCCCCCCCCCCCCACTTTTTATAAGGGATTCCTTTCCTTGAATCCCCCTGTAAATAAAATACAATTACAGCTAACTTTGAATCCCAATTTTGTTCTGTGTAACAATGATACAATATCTACTTATTCCCATTAGATTTAGAAAGAATGTCCCCAGGGATTTTATTTACATCTTAGATCTTAAATTTGCCCTAAAGAGCCAATCACTGAAGATCATTTCTTGTACATTTTCAAATTCTCACCAAAGCAAGTTCTGTATACAATCTCCTCAGCTGCTGGGGCTGTACTTGTTACTAGCCTGAGGACTGCTTCTTTCCCCCACATATTCACACAGTGTACCAGCTTTAGGTTTTAGCATTAGAATTACAAATGGCAAACATAATTTTGTAAGTGGTAACAAATTGTTTTAGCTATGAACCCGAACAATAAATTTCAGATGACATCAATTGTATTTTCATATCCTATTAGAGAAACTAAATTCTTCCCACTTTTGTAACTTACAAATATGAATTGGATAGGCCTTTCAAAAACCCATACGAAAGATTTTACAAAGTATTTCTTAATACAGCAAATATTTCTTCTCTTATGAACAGTTTACAATTTATCATAATCCCCTTGAAACTAATTGACAGAAATCACAAGAAAAGACCTAAACCCACAGCCTTGACATTTGCCCATAAACTTTCTTTTACAAACATAACTTTAGAGTAAATGCTTGATTCATGGCAAAAATAATTTTAGCTAAAATTTCCTTTTCAACAACAGAAATAAACTTTTAACATAATACATGCTCAGATGAAACAGGCTTGAAAATCACACCTATATATATATATATATATATATATACCCGTACATTTTTAAAGCATTCTCATTTTCTTAATAAGAATGCTACAACAAGAAAACTCTTACAAAAAAACAATTCATAACAACTCTTTTTAACCAATTCACAAACTAGCTTAAGAATGCAATTTCTAATACAATATTTAGATGGATTACCTAAAAATTTAAACTTATTTAAGTTTACTTAAAACTTAAAAGAAGCCATTAACCTATTCAGCTCTTTTTAAGTTTCAAATTATCAAATTTCTATTACATCTTTTTAAAACCCCAATCTATTAGATTAATGTTGCATCTAACAAATACCTATCCTTTTGTTAATGGAGCTAACATTTTTGGCAGAAATGCTGCTGGGTGTCTCTGCCCTCCTCTTATTTGTGCCAGGATTCCCAAGGCCACCCCTTTCTGGCCCTCCCACCCTGCAAAGAAAAAGAAAAACCTAAACTTATTATCTTTTTACTTTAAATACATTGTCTGGCATCAAATATATTGACCTAATTAAACCTAAATCCAAAACTCTCAGCTCTAAGTTGCTTACTTGAGATTTTTTTTTTTACTTTCTAATCTTCTGCTTACTTCCACCAAACTTTAATAAATTCTAACCTATCTGAAGCATTAAATTAAGAATGACACATTTCACCTATTCACAATTCCAAATACGACCAGAATGAATTCACTTAACTTTCTGTTATTTCCCATTACACTAAAATTTCTTCTTTTGGGTGAGGCAGGAAATGGTTAATTGGTTGCTAGCATGCCTCTTAGGTCTGAGGGAAAAAAGAATTTTTTTTTTTCTCTCCCTCCTTGTCCCTCCACCCCTCTGAAACTAGTCTGGAGGGGTTGAAGAAAGGGAGTAACAGGAATTTCAAGGACAGTTCAGCCCAGCCTTTCTGCTCCTGCTGGCTGGCTGGCTGGCTAAATTTACAACCTTATCAGATAAAAACAGAGACACACAGACTTTCATTCACACAGAAATACCAACACAACATATACAGACAAAACATTTAACAGAATAGAATAGGACATATAGGTTTAAATTTTTGTCACACCCAGTCCTCGGAGGAACCATATTTGGGCCAGATTGTGCCTCCTCCTCCTCCAATGTCTTTTCACCCCATATGAAACAACAGTACTTAATCATCTTCTTCTACATTCTTTTCTCTATAATTTTGGTAATTCATGCCAATTTTGTAATCGGTTTCCCAAGGGACTATTTACCGGTATCTCTTCCTGACTCCACTCCGAAGCTCTATTCCTGGACTGCTTTTGTCCCATTTTGGTCGAGGGTTGTCGCCAACACCTCCGAGTCTGAGACTCAACGAATTATGCTAGCTCCCTTGCTAGCTTCTCCTGCTGGCTCCTTTGGTCGAGGGTTGTCGCCAACACCTCCGAGTCTGAGACTCAACGAATTATGCTAGCTCCCTTGCTAGCTTCTCTTGCCAGCTCTCAGGTGAGGGTCGCCCGTCACCAACAGTCACCCAGCAAACGTTTTTGGGGGGGCCCTTCACCCTGGGGTCCCGCAGTCCACTAATTTGGTTGGGAGTCGTCACCTTCTCCCCGAGTCTATCTAAGACCCAACGAATTGACCCCCAGACCCCCCCCCCCCCGCGCTTACCGCTGGGTTGTATACGCGTACAAGTTGCCTGACTGCAAACTTCAACACCAACCGGTTGGCATTTTTACACACTTCACAGCTTCGGAGTCTTTGGAGTCCTTATCTCTATTCTTTTCTGTCTTCACTGAGTTCCTCTGCTTCAGGTCGTTACCTTGCAGAGAGGGAGGCCCGGCAGCTCCTTTCAAGGACAATGGGGAAATCTCCCCACGGGCGCCCAAGTCCTTGGACTGAGCTGTCAGCCGTCTCTCAGAAAGGTCACAGATCCCGGACGAGCCCCCAAACTGTGTGGGATGGCTCAGGTCCCTACATAAATCAATTACTCAGAGGCCTCTCAAAGTGATGACAGAAAAGAGTTTTATTCGATTCTCGAGAATCTGGACAATCCCACAGCAGTTCACCTGGAGTAGGAAAGCCGAAGATAAAAATCAGGACAGTGATTTATAAACCCTAACGCAAGTCCCTCCTCCCCCACACTGACCATTATCCTCATTAGCTGAGGATATGGTCTTACATTCTAGACACGAAATCTAACCAATCCCTTTGAAATGAAGACATCGAGGAATTACGCAAGTTTTGTCCAATCATTGAGACCCCAGTACACCACACAGTTTTATACCTTATATGGAACTATTCTATTCCAAAAAGACTGCAGCCCCGAGCCTCCAGGCCCCACCTCACCCTTGGGAGAAAACCACAATCTGAGGAGTCTTCACCAAGTCTATCCCACTCATCCTTGAAGGAGTTTTTGCCTCTTTTTGTATCCTCTGCCACAGGCATTTAAATAAATGTTTATTGATGGATTCTTTTTGGGAAAGAGGAAGGTGCTGCTTTAGGAGTCAATTGCCCAATTATTTCAGAGGGTAGGAAAGGCAGTATTCTGTCTTAAGTTTTATTTCCACCCTTAATCCTTTTCCTTAAGAAAAACCTTTCAAACTTGACCTATTTACCAACCTCTGTGGGGAGAAGGACCTCCTAACAAATCTGGAAAAGGCTTTTAGGTCACTAGAGAAATATTATTTCTCTGGTGCAATTAAGTGGCCTAGTGTCTGGCCTAGAGTCAGGAAAATTCATCTTCCTCAGTTCAAACCTTGTGTCAGTGACTTACTAGCTGTGTGACTCTGGACAAGTCACTTAACTCTGCTTCTGTTTCCTCATCTGTAATATGATCTGGAGAAGAAAATGGCAAAGCACTCCAGTATCTCCGCCAAGAAAACCCCAAATGGAGTCACAAGGAGTCGGACAGGACTGAACAACAAATATTTTGGGGGGAAACTAAAAAGAAAGTTTTTAACATGCTTCAACAGTTGTCTCTGGTGAAGTCCTGTATTTCCATACCTTTCACTCTTTCCCAAAGCTATCTCTTTACCGTAAATTCCTGAAGTTTTACCCCAGGTCCCTGTGCTTGCCCCAAAGCCACCACCACTCACCATCTCCAATACAGCTATTCACTTCAAGATTCTCCAGTGCCATCTAGTCAAACCATTCTGCTGCTTTCCATGCTTCAGTAAAGTGTTCTTTTAGCCTCAGATCTCCTGAGCTGCTTGTACTTTGGTAGAAATCCCACAAAAACATCCTTGAAAGCTGTCCTTTCATTATGTGGTCAGTTTTTTGTTTGTTTAACCTGCCTCACAGCTATACCTCTGATGAGGTTCAGACTCTGGGAACTTCCTTGAGCTCCCCTGGAATCTCCTCACTTAACCTGGCTTTTCATACTCAAATCTGTGACTGTGGTCTGTTATCCCTTGATTGCCCCACCTGCTTCCCACCTAGGCGCCCCCTAGTCTGAAGTTTGTTGATTCTCCTCTAGACCCTTCCTAAACCCCTCCTCCCATCACCCTGGACTACCAGACCACCCCCCCAGATCCCTCCTATACTCTTCTGTATTTAAATTCCATCTCACTTTCATGAAGGCACTCAGAGTCAATCCAGCTCAGACTCTGTCTAGCTGGGATTCTATCTGGCCCGCTTGTGAATATAAGCGTTACAAATGCTTAGGCTCCTTAAGAGGCAACCCAATTTGGTGAATCTTTAATAAACTTTGTTTTCTTTGGCTCTAAGAAGGCTTGAGTCGAATTCGAGCACGACCCGGACTGTTGGTATTTTGGGGTCCCCGTCACTCCTCAGCCTTGTCACCTCCAGTTTACCAGGCTGCTGCTGTAAAATGCTTCTTCATTCATTTCCACAGAGGCTTTCCAGTTGACTCCTATGATTAAGGGAAGTGGCTGATTGTTTCTCTTCCATTCTCAAAGTCACCGAACCACCCACTATCATGTTCCGTGGCCAGAAAAATTTCTCTGCTTCCTTGTTTTTTTCACCTGTCACTTTGCAAACATGCAGATGTTCCTGACTTGGTAAGAAGGTACATAAACACTGATGAGGAAAGGTACAAGCAGAGCATTGCTAGCATTTCTGCCATTCCCATTAAAACCATTATGCTCCAGTCATAGGTAAAAACCCAGAAATAAGCGAATGAAGGGGTGTTTGTGGTGGGCAGAGATCAGATAGAATATTATGATTGGATTATAGGAGGGGAGATGGGAGAGTCATCATGTAAAGGTCCTGGATAAAAAGATTATTCTCAGAAGAAGGGACCCTTAGGAGGTTTTTGAGCAAGTGTCTGCCAAAGGAATGTACTCAGTCATGGAAATTAAAAAGATTTATTTGGCATGGGTGCACAATTCCTTCATTCTAGAGGTGGAAATGATGGGGTTCAGACTCTGGGAGCCTCCTTGAGCTCCCCTTGAATCTTCCCACTTAATCTGGCCTTTGTTACTCAAATCTAATCTTCCCATTTGTAATGGCAGTCTCTGGAAGTCCATGGGCTTTTCATTAACATTCTGCCCAGGTCTCTGTTGCACCACCCACCCCATTCCCCAGGCTTGCTGACCACTCCCATCAAGATCTTTATTCATTCCCATATGGCCCCTATGAAGATCTCTGCATCGCCCCACCCAAACTCTCCATTGTCTGGTATCTCCTGATAGTTTCCAGACTTTGACCCTCCTTGCATTCCCTCCTTGGACTTCTCAAGACCCTCCCTAAACCCCTCCTCCCATCACCCTACACTACCAGACCACCCCCCAGATCCCTCCTATACTCTTCTGTATTTAGTTCCATCTCGCCTCCATGAAGGTGCTCAGGTGCAATCCAGCTCACACTCTGTCTAGTTGAGATTCTATCTGGCCTGCTTTGCAATACAAGTGTTACAAATGCTTAGGCTCCTTAGGAGCCAACCCAAGATGGCGAGTCTTTAATAAACTTTGTTTTCTTTGATTTTAAGAAGGCTTGAGTTGAATTCTTTCAAGCATGACCCAGACTGTCAGTATTTTGGGGTCCCCAATCATCCCCAACCTTGTCAGAAAGCCTCTTAAATTGTACTAGTCAGAGGTAATAACAAAGATCAAAGCAAGAGAAATGGAAAGGGAGACTTCATTTATTTGACACAATATTTATTAAGCACCCACAATGTGAAAAGCCTTGAGCCAGGTGCTGATAGGATTGCAGAGGGTAATTCTACTGCTTGTGCACATGTTGATTAGAGTGTGGTACAATGGAAAGGAAAATTAGTTTTTGATTCAGAGTGCCCAGGATTTACTACGAAATTGGATTTGGATTTATTCCAAAGTACTGCTTCCATGACCCTGAAGAAGACACAAATTCTCTGAGTCTAAATTTCCTTCTCTGTGAAAGGAAGAAGTTGAATTAGATGATCTCTAAAGTCCCTTCCAGCTCTCAATCTATATTAGTTCTCAGAGACAAGACATATTCCTTTTGACACCTTTTGACACACACAGTAATCTAAACCTCTTCTCTCCTCAAAGCATTCTGAAAGCCTCACCTCAGACTTCACTTGTTTATTTAAATTATTTGCCAAAACTTCCCTTTTCTCCCTTTCATCTCTATGTGTTCATTCACTATAGTCTATGATGGAGGTGACCCTTCACCTTGCCAAAGTTGGTCTTTTTTACATGTGCCCTTGATCCCATCCCCCTACTTCTCCTCCAGTAGATTATCTAATGTGCAACCTCTCCCATCTTTTGTTTTCCTTCTTGGCTACCTACAAACACACTCAAGATTCCCCCACCTCTAAAAATTTCTTACTGGATCCTACCACCCTTTCTAACTATTTTTCCCATATCTCTTTTCCCTTCTCAGTTCCTCCTTGGACTTTATTTCCATTTGCTTTGTGTTAAGTACAATTTTGTCTTTTGTTAAACTGAGTCTGCTTCCGTGAATTGCTTCTTTGAATTTTATGAGAATTTTCTACGTTTGCCATAGTCTTCATTTTCCTGTTTCTTTCTATTCTTTTTTTTTTAAAGCTTCAATTCTATGAGAAACATACTCACTCTAAAAAAGACAACATCAAATGTGAAGCCAGTAAAGGTCTTATTAATTTTTACATTCATTCCTGAAGGAATGAACAGGTAGTTCCTATTAGACTACTATGCTTGTTTCAGACAAATGCAAGGTTTATATGCCCTGCTTTCCATTTGAATTTCCCGCCTGCCTAACATTGACCAGCATTCCAGGGTTCACTAAACCCCACCCCACTTGGTTCTACATTCCTGCCACATTCCTTATTTTCTTTATAGAATGACATACACATTCTTTTAAAGGAATTCCCTTAATTGATGTACAGTATTTCTGGTATCAACCTGAAAGTTTGGTTAAAGAGGCAAACAGGCTAAGTGATATCCTAATTGAATAGGTGGTAAATACAACAAGAAAAGAGAGTTGAAAAAGTGTACATTGAAATTACAACCCAGGATATCTGTGTTTTCTTTACTATTAACATGCCATAACATAGTATGTGTCCATAAAATATTAATGAAAAATCCCATTATTCAAAATAGTGTCCCGGGTTAAGGGTCTCATAATGAATGCTAAGTCAGCCCCATCTGGCCTTGTTGACATAGGAAGAGGTATTCTCCGAGTTTACTCAGAGAACAAAGAAGCTGTTAGGTCCAGGCTCTTCTTCTGGTTGATTAGTTCAGGCTCTGGCCCTTACTGAGGGTTCAAAAATGATATTAAATGATTATCACTGGTATTACAGATATCATATATTTTCTATGGAAACATAAGTTCAATTCATTTCTTATAATTCCTTTTTTAAAATATTCTTCAAGCTGTTCCTTAATTTGGTGTTCTGATTTTCTTAGGATGATTGATTATTATACACTAGTTGTTATGGCCTAGGACAGGGGTAGGTAATCTGCGGCCTTGAGGCCACATGTGGCCTTCTAGATCCTTTTATTAAAAGAATTTGTTCTGTAAAATTTGGATTCAGTCAAAAGGCCACACTTAAGGATGTAGAAAGCCACTTATGGCCTCAAGGTCTCAGGCTACCCACCCCTGGCCTAGTCTTTAGCTAATAAACTCTCTATTCCTTAGTTACATCCCCTCTTACTGTATAGTACCCCTTATGCACTGCCTTTTTGCTCTTTAAAAAAAAAGTTATTTGATTTAATTTTTGAATTATTTTTTCTCTCTCCAACTTCTCTTATTGAAAGAAAAAGAAAACCCTTGTAACAAAATATGCGGAGTCAAGCAAAACAAATTCCCATTTCTTTGTGATTCATACAAAAACATTCCCAACTTCTGTCACAGAGTAGGTGACTAACAAACCTAGGGTTTGCTCTGTCACCCCAAATCAAACAGCTCTTCAACATTGCCACCTCTTTTCCTATTGGGTGACCAGGCCTAGGCTTAGCAGTCCATCAATTGTCCTCCAGTCAGCACACACTAAGGGGCCCGTGGTTTACTCTCCATTATTCTTAGAACAGTTTAGGCTAGAAATATCCTAGTTTACCAGCAGCTCTCTTCCTGTGACTTTGGGGGCAGGAATCCCATCAAGCCTTTCTGAGCAAGATCTTAACACTCCCCATAAAAACACCTGAGTGGCTCATATCCAGAATTAACCAACCTTGTTACCCAAAGAAATCTAGCAACTGCCTTGACCGCAAGATTGTTTGAGCTTCCCTAAAGCATGGATCTAGGAGTCCTTGATCAGAGTAGGTTCTCTCTTCCAAAAGCCTAATGGTTTCCTTTTACTATTCCTGAATGTATTCCTGGACTACTCTTTCTCAGCCACACTTTGAAAGTATTAGTGTCACGTTCATTGTGGGTATGTGGGTGTGTGGGTATGTGTAGGTGGGTGTCAGCAGGTAATCCTACTTTGTAGGTGTCAATCCTAGCCTGACTTCCCTGTTAGTCATATTTGTTCCATTTTTTTTTCCAGTGTTAAGATCATTCTCCCTTGCAGAAAAAGCAGTCACAAAATAAGAGCTGAGCAGCAATATCTTTTCTCTGATGTTATTTCTTTGAATGCCTACTTTATCAATCTAAGAACATCTCTGAGGAGATTCTGGTTTCCTTTTCCATCTATGGTGCTTCTGGTACTTTTGCTGATTCAGTTTTTTTCTGCCATTTAACATTATACAGGAACTCTTTTTCTTTGCTCATTTTCTATTTCAATTGGTTTTTATTTTCTTGTGTATTCATTTTTGCCTTTTCTTTCTTCCTTAGTGCTACTATTTGTTTCCCTTATAACCTCTCAATTCAAGATCTTGAGTCAATCCTCTCCTATTCATTCACCCAAGAAAATTTAAAGAATTGTAACAAGTGATACAAAAGAAAGGGAAGGGTACAAGCATTAAGTTATAAGTTTATAGGGAGAGAAAGAGAGAGAGAGGGAGAGAGAGAAAGACAGAGATTACTTTGGGAAGGAAATGAAAAAGAATCCACAAGACTTGGTGACTGCTATGGGGGCAGGGCAAGAAAGAGAAAGAGGAATAGTGATGACTGACTTGTTCTGCAGGAAACTTCATAGGGTTTTTGAGGATCAAATGAAATATATGAAGACATTTTTTAAATTGTAAAGCTTTATAAATGTGTTCAGTTGTTTGTTCAGTTGTATCCAACTCTTTGTGACTACATTTGGGGTTTTTGTGGCAGAGATACTAGACTGGTTTGCCATTTCCTTCTCTAGTTTATTTGACAGATGAAGAAACTGAAGTCAGCAAGGTCCAGTAACTTTCTCAAGGTCACACAGCTAGCAAATTCTGAGGCCAGATTTTAACTCAGTAAGATTTTTTTGACTCTAGGCCCACCACTCTGTCTACTGCACCACCAAACTGCCCTATGTAAATGTACAGTATTGATATTTTACACCTCAATCCCCTGTCAAGATTGCTCTTGTCTTATTTCCTTTTTAGCTGTGCTCCTCATTATTTCAAGCATACAAGATTTCAAAAATTTTCTACTCTGACATCTAGTATACAGTTCCATACCTCAAACCAGATTCCCAGACATCATGCTTGGGAGGAGCTAAGCCCCTCAGCCAGGCAGTCCCCAGTATGAGTAGTGTGCTTGCTCTAGAATGAAAATTCTCATTGTGAAGCCAGGAAAGTTCTCATTCTATTTTACATTTATTTTACATTCCTTTTGAATGGGTAACTCCCCTTAATGGAGTATTCTTGCTCAGACAAATGCAAGGCTTTTTATGCACTATTCCCAATGCGAATTTCCCCCTTTGTTCTCCATTGGCTATATGCAACTTCCTGGACCGTGTTCTCCTTGATATGTTCTCCCTCAAACAGCTCGTTAAACATGAGTACAAACTTCTAATCTTTTATTTAATCAGAAGCCTGGTCCTGCTAGGTCACAGTTATGATAAGAACCAGTTACCTCAGACTTACATCCTGTTATCACTCCTGCAAAGCTGGGAGTAGTTTTTAATCCTGTGGAAACAGAATTCCTTCTTTTGTTTCTCACATCAAGACCAAGCAGTTCTCTTCTTTGGCCCAACCTTTTTCAGCTATCAAGAGAACACTTTTATCATATCTAGTCACCTTTCTACCTCAAGTTCTCAGAATTGTAATGAAAACATTACTCTGGATAAGGCATGTTAACTACCTGCCCAATTGTTCCATTGTCATCTTTGCAGTTGTGGAGCTGCCACAACCCTGTGGCTTACTTCCCTCATTAGAAAGTAAACTCCCAGGGATCAGGGACTGACTTCCTTTTGTATTTATACACCCAGTACTAAGTACTTAGACATTTAAATGCTTTTCATTCATTCACTTATACCTTTCTTTTTTTCTTTCTTTTATTCTAGAACTAGTGCTGAACTAATCCCTTGACATCTCAGGAGGCAGTTTTCAAAAGTTATATGACTGAAAAAAATCCTCACCTTATGGTCATTCTAGTGAAGGGGCTTTCCTAATTTATTTAATATATTCCTCTGATGACAGATACATATCTGTCAATGTGACTATACCTAATGCCTTGCTAATCTGGTGGAACCTGCAGGAATGTCCTTCAAGGACTCAGGGTCAGGGAGAAGTACTAGTGATGAGGTAGAAAGGAGTGCTCAAAGCAGATGGAAGAAATAGGATGCAGGATGTGATATATGAGATAAGATGCAGGATATGACCAGTCATAAAAATGATCAAAGAAGACTATGCATTGAATTCCCCCACCACTGACTTACCTGCGTGCTTTCACAAATCATCCCAGTTATCTGACATTTCAGAACAACTCGTCCTCTCCCCTTTTCTGTTCCCTTTGCTTATCTTTATGGGCTATGTGACATTCTGGAGCAGTCCTCTCCTTTCCCTGTTCTTCTTGCTTATCTGTACACTTCTGGACTACCTGATATCCCAGGCATTTCAGAACCATGCTTTCCCCTCCTTCTGCTCCCTTTCCCTCTATCTTGTCAAACTATTTAGATCTGACACCAAACCCAATAATAACTCTGCCTCTTATGGGAAGCAGGGCCCTCTCTGCCTCCCATAGGGGAGGAGGGCTTACTGATGCTCTTTCTCTCCCGTATGGAGCAGGTCCACTGGGTGCATTACCCCAATAAACAACTTTCTTTAACTTGGAGACTGTCCAAGTGAATTCTTCAGGACATTAGGACTCACCTGTCTATTCTTCATCACTAGGATTATAAGGCATGGAGGTGCCTGGAGAAATGTGGGGGAATTTAGTCTCATAACTAAATTCAGCTCCCATATACAAACTTAAAGTAATGTAAAATGGGCCAAATAAAACAAAAATACAACAAAAAGTCTGGAGGTGGAGTAGGTGGAGTGAAGAAGAAACCCACATGGGAAAATACCAATAGGAAAATGAAAAAAAGATTGAAAAAATGAGTGAACAGAAAGGATACAGAGAAGCTTGGAAAGATCTATATGAACTGATGGAGAATGAAAAGCAGAGTAAAGAAAACAGCATACACAGAAACTGTAACAGTTGATCCATTGTATTTATTGAGTATTTCACTTTGCATCTGCTGCCCTCCACCAACAAGATGTCCCTTCCAGGATAAACTCATCCCTTCTAATCTCAACATGAAGTTGCTACTCAAACTCTGATTGATTCTACCTTCCTCAGCCTCCTCTCCCCTCTGTTCGGAGAGCTGAAGATGGAGTACCAAACTTCTCCCAATGCCTTTTCTTAATAGAGATCAGAAAGAGCACTTTCAGATAATCCCATTTTGTATCTGCTAGCCTGCCAGATTTCACCTCCATAGAACAAAATGCCCCCAAGCTGGATACTCCCTGATGTCCCCTCCCTATCTCCCCTTTACTCCTTCTTTTGTATGTTTTCTCCCCCTTTATTTTGAAGCCTCTTGAGGGCTGGGACTGTTTTTCTTTTTGTTAATTATATCTTTGTTACTTAATGCTAGCCCAATTGTAGGGAATCCATAAATGTTTACTGGATTGAAACTCAATGAATAAATAATTTAGAGTAAAAGAAATGGAAGTGACTCTGCAGGAGAGGAATGAAATGTACCAACAATAACAAGAGAGAATGTGAATATCTCAAGAATCTCCAGAGTGGTTTGGAATCTGGAGACAGATACTACTTAGTATATTAAGGAAAGATCCATTTATTTCTATACTTTCTAGGATGTTTTAAAAAATAGGAATGGATGTTATATCTTGTCAAAGGGTTTTTTATCTATTAATATGATCACATGATTTTTATTGTGCTTGTTATTAATATGATCAGTCATATTTATAGTTTTCCTAATACTGGTTCAATATTGGGCTCAACCCTGTATAACTAGAAAAATCTAACCTTGTCATAGTGGTTAATCTTTGTAATACAATCCTGTAGTCTCCTTATTAAAATTTTATTTAAATTCTTTGCATCCGAATTGATTAGGGATATTGGTCTATAGTTGTAGGATGGGAGCAAGAGTCTGGGAACATGACCTCGTGTCATAATTTATGTAAATAGCAAAAACAGCTTTACTCCATGGGAACACCCCAGGTCATCCCTGGCACTACGCCTTCTTTGTTCTGTTTCTATACAACATCTGTTCTTACCTGGAGCTGGCATGGGGATCCACCATTTTGGCCTGCTTCTACCCTGGACCACCTTGTGATTAAGCTCCCCTCAGTAAAATCTGTGTACTACTAAACTAGTATGGGTCTCTCTTTGGTATTACAGTTACCTCTCATTACAGTGGGACCATCCCTCAGGATGGATTGCCTTCTTACAGTTGATGTAGTCAGTAATTCTGAGTTGGTCACCACCTCCCTGGGAGGAGAGATGATCAGCATGCTAGATGCCTGACATGAATATGAGGACATTGATCAATTTGTGCTTAGAGAAGCTTGCGACATGCAGGGTTGGCTGTTTATGTTGCTTAATGGAAGATTTATGGTCTGGCAGGGAAGCATGAGAAGCACAGTTAAGAGAGACTTTGAAATGGCAATTGCCCTTATTGTCATAGAACAAAGAACAGAAAACTGAAATAAAAGACTAGGTGACTAGGAATACTTTTTGGGAAGACAGAGGATGATATAAAGGAAAAAAACAGAATCTCTCTCTCTCTCTCTGCGTGCGCGCGTGTGTGTGTGTGTGTGTGTGCATGCGCCCACATGTGTGTGTTCTTCCCTACCTCTCTCCCTTTCTGACTGCAGCCACATCAGAGGGCAGGCAGGAGAAAGAGAAAGAAACACTCAATGAAGTGAAGATTATTTGGGGTATGATTAGTTAAAGAAGTGTTAGATCAGAATATGTAAGAAACAAGACAGGTTCAGTTTTGAAGGGTGATAATTTCTTAGGCTGTGTATATTTGCGTGTGTGTGTGAGAGATAGCATGACCTCTGGAGACATTTTATGAGGACCAAACTGAGAAGAGCAACATACTTGTGAGGTTTGCTTATTATCAGGCAAGGAAGAATAAATATTTAAAGGGTTAGTAACTGAAAACATCACTAGTAAGGAAATATTGGGGTCACTGTCTCTGTCAGTCTACTTCTGTGTTTTTCTGTGCCTGTGTTTCTGGGTCTCCCAGAGTCTGTGTGTCTTCAACTGTGTGCACAGAGTTTAGAAGGAAAAATCTTGCCAGCAAATCTATCTCTCTGTGTTTTGTTAGATTCTTCTTTCCCTTTACATTCATGAAACATGGCCAGGTTCTGGGAGTGTAGAGGGAAAGACAAGTAAGAAGTAAGGGAATCTTTCCCCTCAGACCATATAATGTTTCAACATCACAAACTAATTAGAAACCAAGTTTAGGACTAAAACATAAATACTGTGGATATCTAAATTGTGGTTTGGATGTTTTTATAATGCTATTTTTTTTTTTTTTGCTTTTTGTAAATTTTGGGTTAACATTCTTTAGAATTTATTTTAAGAAAGTTAAGAGTTCCCCCCCCAGTGTATTGTTTTACAGTTAGAGAAGAAGGTCATTTCACTGACTACAAAGGGGCAGGAGGAGTTAGTGCCAGGTTTTTTTAAAAATCACACACACATATCTTCATTTTTATTTTTATGTAGTGTTTTATTATTCCCCAGTTACACGTAATACAATTTTTAACATTTGTTTTTAAAACTTTGAATTCCAAATTCTCTTCCTTCCTTCCTCTACAGCCCCCACCCTTGGAGAAGGCAAGCAATTGGTACATGTGTAGTCATGCAAAACATATTCATAATAGTCATGTTGTGAAAGAAAACAGATTTTGAAAACTCAAGAAAAATAAAGTAAAAAAGTATACTTCAGTCTGTATTGATACACCATCAGTTCTTTCTCTGGGGATGGATAGCATTTTTCATCATGAATCCTTTAGAGTTGTCTTGGATCATTGTATTGCTGATAATAGCTGTCATTCACAGTTGATCATCTTACAATATTGCTGTTACTTTGTACACTTTTCATCAGCCAATGAAAATCTTTCCAGGTTTTTCTGAGAGCATTTTGCTCACCATTTCTTATAGTACAATAGTATTTCATAATAAGTACATACCACAACTTGTTCAGCCATTCCCCAATTGATGGGATCAGTGAAGTTTCAAAGTGAAGAAAAATATATGTGTGTGTGTGTGTGTGTGTGTATACCACTTAGAAACCACTTGCTTATTAACTCTTTCCTGGTTTATAAAAAAGAGAAAATAGAAACTAAATATAAACCAATATCTTATACCATATACCAAGATAAGATCAAAATTGGTACATGATTTAAACATAAAGGGTGATACCATAAGCAAATTAGGAGAGCAAGGAATAATTTACCTGTTAGATCTATAGAGAAGGGAAAAAAATTTATGACCAAACTAGAGACAGAAAACATTACTAGATGTAAAATGGACCAATTTTGATTATATTAAATAAAAAAAAGTTTGCACAAACAAAACCAATGCAACCAAGATTAGAAGGAAAATAGAAAGCTGGGAAACAATTTTTACAGCAAGTATCTTTGCTAGAGACCTTATTTCTCAAATATATAGAGAACTGAGTCAGATTTGTAAGAATGCAAATCATTCCACAGTTGATAAATGGTTAAAGGACATGAACAGGGAGTTTTCAGATGAAGAAATCAAAGCTATCTATAGTTGTATGAAAAATACTCTAAATCACTATTCATTAGAGAAATGCAAATGAAAACTACCTCATACCTATTAGACTGGCTAATATGAAAGAAGAATAAAATAATAAATGATGTAGGGGGTGTGGGAAAATTGGGACATTAATGTATTGTTGGACTTGTGAACTGATGCAACCATTCTGGAGAGAAATTTGGAACCATACCCAAAGGGCTATAAAACTGTGCATACTCTTTGATCTAGTAATACCACTAGTATGTCTATATCCCAAAGAGATCATAAAAAGATAGGGGGAGAGGAAAGGATTCTATCTGTACAAAAATATTTATAGCAACTCTTTTTATAGTGGCAAAGAAATGGAAATTGAGGGGATAGCCATCAATTGGGGAATGACTGAACAAGTTGTAGTGCATGACTATAATGGAATATTACTGTGCTCTAAGAAATAATGAACAGACTGATTTCAGAAAAAACCTAGAATGACTACTATGAACTGAAGCTGAGTGAAGTGAGCAGAACCAGGAGAACATTGAACACAGAAACAGCAATACTGTTTGATGATCAACTGTTAATAACTTAACTATTCTCAATAATACAAGGATCCAAGACAGTCCCAAAAGACCCATGATGAAAAATGTTATCCACCTCCAGAGGAAGAACTAATGTAGTCTGAATGCAGTTTGAAGTATGCTAATTTTTACTTTCTGTGTTTTAGTATGTTTGTGTGTTTTCCCCCTCTGCATCTGTGTCTTCTTTTATAACATGACTAATATATTAATATGTTTTGCATGGTTCAACATGTATAACCTATATAAAATTGATTACCAACTCAGGGAGGGGGGAGGTAAGGGACGGAGAAAGAAAATTTGGAACTCAAAGTTTAAAAAAAGAATGTTAAAAATTGTCTTTACATGTAACTGGAGAGAAAATATTTTAAAAAAGAAAAAGGGAAATTGTGTACATAAGGAAACAACAAAAAAGTAAATGGGTTTGATTAGAACATATCAAATTAGATACTTAGGAAATATTACAAACTGAAATTAAGTACTGATAAATTTTAAAATAACTTTTAAATTAATGTATGTCTTGAAATTAGAAATGTTGCTGTGCATTATATGAGTCTCCTACCCATTTTTGTGATAGATTATGTTCAATTTGAACTTTAAGAACTGTCTTGCTTCCTTTCTACAAAAGGAGAAACTTATTTAAGGGAATAGGAGGAGTGAGCCTGAGTCCTCCTGAGGACTCCCAAACTATAATAACTTAAGAAAATCCTGCCAGTTAGGTCCATAACTGAGGGATGAAATTTGATAAGGACTGAAAAAAATTATTGGGGAAAACAGTAATTACTGTGAAGGAAAAGGTACAAAGAAAAGACCTTGCAGAATCTCTTTATTTTAAACTTAGAAGGACCTGCTTGATAGGTAGGCAAGGTTGTAACATTTGATCAGTCCTGAGAAAGAATTTTTAAGGTTGTCAAATTCCTAAACAATTAATTGGTTTCCTGAGAATTTACACATTTGTTTGTAGTATAGAAGTAATTTCCAATGATTGATTTTTAAAAATACCAGTATAAGTTTAAACTTGAGGAGAAAAAGAAAAAAACAAACAAATAAAGGGGGTTAAGTGAAATCTTTTGTATGAGTGTGTATCCTGGCAAACTTTTATTGTTTATTGCAATGCCATGAGAGTAATAATAACTCTATCCATCCCTAAGCTGTGATTGGTGAAACTTGCTGTTTGAGATAACATCTCTTTGGACTATAATTGATATAGTTCTGAGTTTTTAATTCAGGTATAGTTGTCTGATGGATTATTAAGTCAGTGATCCACAATTCAAGGAAAATGCCACAACCTGTTCAGAGGGAGTGGAGTGTGATCCTGAATAGTTGCAGGCATGGATATCTGGTTCAGAAAAAGTGAGTAACCTTGATGCAACTAAAGATTAGATCTTCTTGACTTGCTTTCCCCATTGTATTACTTTTTGTGAAAAAGAATGTTTCCCACCTGATTAATCCTGAGTACAGTGTGATGGATTTTTTGCTGCATGATTGATTGTTCCAAAACCTTGATTGTGACTCTCAGCTGAAATCAAAGAGACCAAAGAACGTTTTATCCTGGTAAGTATGTGTTGAGTCAAAATTATCTTTTGTCTCTTGTTTGCTTGAGAATACATCTTCTAGATGGGGACACAGCCAAGATGGCAGAGTAACAACAAGTATTTGCTAGCCCTTTCCCCACAAATCCAGCCAAATACCTGTAAAAATGACTCTAAGCAAATTTTGGAGCTACAGAACCCACAGAATGACAGAGTGAAGCAAGTCTCCAAGACACCCTGGAAAGTAGCTAGGAAGTGTCTATCACACCACACTGGGAACAGAGTGCAGCGCAGCATGGGCTGCACTGGCACAGACAGGACCTGAGCAGGCCTTGGCAGGACTGAATCTAGGGTACTTGTGGCAGTTTCCAGACTTCATGAGCCCAAAATGCTGAGGACAAATTGGAAGGTCAGTGGAAAAAAACTTGTGGTAGTAGAATGGTCAGGGCCCAGCCCCAGGGCAGTAGAGGGAGTGGAGGAGTATGCTGAGGAGGAGCCCACAGCAGCAGCAGCAGCCATTGTTTCTGGAGCTCTAGGCCCACAGACTGTGGGGGGACTGAGTGGCTGACAGTACACCCCTTATCCCTAATGGAAGCAGAGAGGTATCTTGACAAAGAGCTCAAGAGTCAAGTAAATAGCTGGGGAAATGAGAAAAAACTGGAAAAAGAATCAGACTATAGAATCTTACTTTGGTGACAAGAAATACCAAAGTATACAAGAAGGCAGCAAAGTCAAAGCTTCTCCATCCAAAGCCTCCAAGAAAAATACACATTGGTCTTAGGCTCAAAAAGGATTTTGAAAATCAAGTAAGAGAAATAGAGGAAAAAATGGGAAGAGAAATGAGAATGATGCAAGATTTTCTAAATCATAAAAAATGAATCACCTGCTTGCTAAAGGAGACCCAAGAACATGCTGATGAAAATAACATTTTAAAAAATAGACTAACCCAAATGGCAAAAGAGATCCAAAAAGCAAATGAGGAGAAGAATGCCCTAAAAAATAGAACTGGCCAGATGGAAAAGGAGGTCCAAAAGCTCACTGAAAAAAAAAAATCCTTAAAGATTAGAATGGAGCAGATGGAAGCTAATGACTTTATGAAAAATCAAGAAATTATAAAACAAAGGCAAAGGAATGAAAGAAAAGCAGACTGTGAAATATCTCACTGGAAAAACAACTGACTTGGAAAATAGATCCAGGAGAGACAATTATTGGACTACCTGAAAGCTATGATCAAAAAAAGAGCCTAGACACAATCTTTCAAGAAATTATCAAGGAAAACTGCCCTGATATTGTAGAGCCAGTGGGAAAAATAGACATTGAAAGAATCCACTGATTGCCTACTGAAAGAGATCCCAAAAGGAAAACTCCTAGGAATATTGTAGCTAAATTCCAGAGCTCCCAGGTCAAGGAGAAAATACTGCAAGCAGCCAGAATGAAACAATTTGAGTACTGTGGAAATATTATCAGGATAACACAAGATCTAGAAGCTTCTACTTTAAGGGAGGGCTTGGAACATGATATTCCAAAGGTCAAATGAGCTAGGATTAAAACCAAAGCAAAAACCCAGCAAAACTGAGTATAATACTTTAGGGGGAAAAATGGTCATTCAATGAAATAGAAGACTTTCAAACATCCTTGTTGAAATGACAAGAGCTGAATAGAAAACTTGACTTTCAAACACAAGAATCAACAGAATCATGAAAGGTAAACAGGAAAAAGAAAACATAAGGGACTTACTAAAGTTGAACTGTTTAAATTCCTACATGGAAAGATCATATTTGTAACTTTTGAAATTTTTCTCAGTATTAGGGTAGTTGGAGGGATTATATACATATAAACAGAGGGTACAGCATGAGTTGAATAGGTAGGGATGATATCTAAAAAAATTAATTAATTAAATTAAGAGGTGAAAGGAATATATTGGGAGGAGAAAGGGATAAGAATAAGGCAAACTATCTCACATAAAAGAGGCAAGAAAAAGCTTTTTCAATGGAAGGTAAGAAGGGGGAAGTGAGAGGGAAAGAGTGAACCTTACTCTCAAACATTTGGCTTAAGGAGGGAATAGCATGCACACTCAATTTGGTATGAAAATTTATGTTATGCTACAAGAAAGTAGGGGGGAAGGGGATTAATGGGGGATGAGAGGGATGATAGAAAGGAAGTAAACACTTTTGAGGAGGGACAGGGTCAAAAGAGAGAATAGAATAAATGGGGGGCAGGATAGGATGGAGGGAAATATAATGTCGTTCACAGTATGACTGTTATGGAAGTGTTTTGCATAACTACACGTGTATAACCTATATTGAATTGCTTGCCTTCTCAGTGGGGATGGGTGGGGAGGGAGGAAGGGAGAGTAGTTGGAACTCAGAGTTTTAAAAACAAATGTTAAAATCTGTTTTTACATCCAACTGGAAAATAAAACATACAGGCAAAAAAAAGAATACATCTTCTATACATGCCTGTAGGAGGTATACGATCTATTTGTCTTCTAATTATTTTATAATCTGATCATTAAAGTTAAAATTATGTATCCATTTAGAATGTAGTGTAAGTGTGCATGTAGTATAAGGTGGTGGTCTGAACCAAATTGCTGCCAGACTGCTTTCCAGTTTTTCCAGCAGTTTTTGTCAGATAAAGAGTTGCTTTCTCATGTAATTTATTTTTTCCACTTTGTCAAGCACTGTTATTGGGTTCTATTATTTCTGAATCTCCCTTGTCTAGACGATTCCATCAATCTGTCTCTCTTTTCTTTAACTAATACCAGCTGGTTTTGATGGCTGCTGCTTTAAAATATATTTTTATTTTCTGGGAATGCTATTTAGAGTGGTGAGCTAATCAATATCAGTCAATACTTACTGAAAATATTCACCACAATAGGAACTTTATATCACCCACAGAAAATAAGACAGGCACCCGAAACATTGGTTATAATGTCAGAATTTTTTCAATATATTGATCAGTTTTGTTAAGTTTCTTTCTTTAATCTTTCTCTATTTTCTTTTGAAAATGTATTTATTATAAGGGATATCTCTCTGAAAGGGATAGCAATTCAGAAGACAATGTAGGTGATTCACATACAAAATCTGCTAATAATTTTCTAAAAAAAAAGAAATATGGTTTATGAACATTTTCATCTTCTTAACCAAGCAAAACAAAATGGAAAGATATGTGGTATTTTGTGAAATGGACCATAGAGTTAAGTGTGGCTGGAAGAATATAATAAATAAATATTTGGCTATAAAAAATATATATATATATTTTTAGATCTAAAAGTGGTATTCCTCCTTTGTCCCTACTTTTTAAAATGTCCTTTCCCCTTTCCCTAGATCTTTTGTTTTTACTTTATCAATTTCTATTAAGCATTCCCTTGGTCATTTGATTAGTGTACCATTAAAAGTATGAATTAATTTTGACAATATTATCATTTTAATTATTTTGGCACAGCTTAACCATAAGTACTGAATATTCCTCCATCTCTTTTGCTGTTCTTTATTTCCTTAAGGGGTACTTTGTAATTGACTCTATGGAAGTTTTTTGTCTGCTTTGGTAAGTTGATCCCTAGATATTTCATGCATTTTATAGTTATTTGGAATGGGAAACCTATTTCTATGATTGCTTCTTGTGTTTTACTATTATTACATAGAAACATACTTGATTATTTTAAAATGTGTAACTTTATTGAAGTTATTAATTTGGTATTTTTGTTGATTCTCTAGAATTTTTCAAGTAAAAAATCAGATCATCAATAAACAAGAATAGTTTTATCCTTTACCCATCCTTATTCCTTTAATTTTTCCTCCTGTTTTACTGCTGTTGCTAGCATTTCTAGAACTACATCAAATAATAATCAGTGCTTCGCTATCATATTGATTGGGAAAAGTTCCCCTATATCCCCATTGCACATAATTTTTCCCTTTAATTCTAGACAGATGCCTTTTATGATATACATATATTTTTTAAAAGGTCCTTCTATGCCTATACCCTGTAGGGTATTTAGGATAAAAGAGTATTGTGCTTTGTCAAGGCTTTTTCTGAATCTATTGTGCAGTTTTGGGTGTTTGGATTTTTAGTATGATTTAATATGATTAGTTATGTTGATTGTTTTCCTAATATTGAACCATCCTTAAATCCCTAGCATAAATATCACCTGGTTGTAATGAATTATTTTTTTTAAATAAGTTGCTGTAGTCTGACAGGATTTTGTTTTAAATTGTTGAGTCAATGTTCATTAATGATGTTGACATATAATTTTCTTTCTGTGTTTTATCTTTCCCTGATTTATGTATTAGAAATATATTTGTCTCATAAAAGGATTCTGGTAGGGTGATTTCTTTCTCAATTTTTGAAAATAATTTGTGAAATATGGGTACTAATTGTTCTTTATAAGTTTGATAGGGTGCTTCTGTGAATCCATCAGCACCAAGAATCTCTTTCCTTGGTAGTTTCTTTACAACTAGCTAGATCTATTTCCTTTTTTGAAATTGGGCTATTTAAGATCTCTAGTTGCTCTTCCATTAATTTGGATATTTAATGTTTTTGAAGGTACTCTGCTATTTCTTTTGTATTCTCAGTTTTGTTAGCATATAATTATGCATAATATTGTTCTATTGTTTTCATTCTGATTTTGTTGTGATTTCATCTTGCTCATTTACTCTTTTGTTGATTTGATTTTCTGTTCTTCTTAATCAATTAGCTATACATTTATCAATTTCATTAGTCTTTTCAAAGAACCAGCTTTTAATTTTATTTATCACTTCTATGTTTTTTTACCCAGTAGATCTATTTTCTCTCTAATTTTTAATATCCCCTCTTTTGTGCTTACTTTAGGTTTATTTATTTATTGAGTCTAATTTTTTTTAAAGAGTTTTCAGTTTATTAATCCTCCCTTTTTCAATTTTGTTAATGTGTTTTTGTAGAGACATTTTTCCTCCCTAAGGCCTCCTTTAGTCCCAGAAATTTTGGTAAGTTGTTTCATCAGTAGCATTTTTTTACACAATTGATTATTTCTATAATTTATTTTTTAACTCACTCAGTATTTAGGATTTGCAGCTAGGAGGCCCAGTGGATAGAGAGCCAGGACTGGAGTCACGAAGACCTGAGCTCAAATGTAATCTCATATACTTACTAGCTGAGTGACCCTGGGCAAGTCATTTAACCTCTGGTTTGCCTCATTTATGAAATGTGGATAATAATAGCACCTGCCTCCTAGGGTTGTTGTGAAGATCAAACTAGATAATAATTGTAAAGTGCTTAGCATGGTACCTGGTATATAATAAGTGCTACATAAATTTTAGCCTTTATTATTATTATTTCCAATTTTTCTTCTACCTCTCTTATTTGATTTTTAAAATCCTTTTGGAAATCTTCCAGGAGTTCTTTCTGAGTCTGAGACTAATTCATATTTTTCTTTGAGGCTTCACATGTAACTGTTTTTAATATTATTGTCCTCTTCTAAGTTTATGCATTGATTCTCCCTGTCTTCATAGTAACTTTCTATATTCATGTTTTTTGGTTGGTTGTGGGGGATTTTGCCCATTTTTCTTCCTATTTTGTGACTTTTTACTTTATGTAAAAGTTAGACTCTGTTCCTGGAATGGAGAGGGACCTCCCCCAAGCTTCTTGTGCTGGAGCTCAAGGCCTAACTTCTGGCTTGCACTGAAGAGGATGGGGCCTTGCTTCTGATTTGTACTGGAGCTGGTCCCTGTTGTGTGGTCCTATCATTGGTTTGTTTGTCTGTTTCACTCCCCTCTCACCCCAGGGAGATAGATCTTTACTGTTGACTCTTCAAACTGTCCTGAACTAGTAAACTGCTTTACTACTCCAATATTCATTCTGAGGCATTATTGCAAGGTTGTTTAGATGAGAATTTGGAAGGATTCAAGTGAGTTCCTGCTTCACTCTGCCATCTTGGCACCAGAAGTGTGCATTAGTTTTTTAAATTTCATTTTTTTTGTACCCTTTCCAAAAAAAAAAAGATTTTTCTCACTCTCTTCATTATCCATCCTCTCTTTATATCAGCTCTAGACTCTCATTCTCTGATTCATAACCCCTATAATTGTTTGGTCTCTCTCTTTTCTTTCTGTCCCTCAGACAACCAAAGCTTCCAAGGTGTCCATTTTAGGTTCTCTTTTCTAGGTAGTTTTTACCACTGCCTTGTAGTACTTCCCCATGGATTCCCCTTTTCCATTGGGCCTCAATCCCAGAACAATGCCAATTATTACAGATATCAGAGAGGACCCTGTCCCACTACGTTCCTGATTATGCAGCCTGTCTATATTTGATATATACCTTCCTCTGGTTACCTTCTCCTCCACTATTTGCCTCAAAAATTTTTCCTCCCTGGGTCCTTGCTCTTCCACTCCTCTGGGTGCAAGCTGCATTCTGATACTTCACCTCCCCTCTCCCTGCAACATCTGATGAAGGATGAATAGACTTTTCAAGCACCAAATCCTCCAGTTCATACCAGGACAAAGTCCCCATCTCTCTTCAAAGACCATTTCTTTTCTTCCATAGAAGCATTTATCAGGAGAACCCCTTTTTACCACTTTTCAATCCTTCGTTTCTCCTTCTCATGTACTTTCCTGTAGACTCTTCTCTTTCTGAGATCACAGGGTTCACCTTTCCCCCACTGCTGGATTTGACCCCAGTATATCACATTTTCCTCTCTATCTCCCTGCTCCCTATCTCACTCCTTCATGTACCCTCCCATGTTATAGATCCACAAAAACACATTGATTCGCCAGCAGGCATAATGCCCCCTGTCTGTCTCTTCACTCTTATCTCCACCAGATTTCCACCTTCACCCCTGTCTACCTGGGTACCTTTAGAAAGAAGCTGCTTACTGCCCCTTCACTGTCACGTTGTTGCTATAGTTGTCTCTCCTTGACTGTTGCATTTATCCACTCCTCCTACATTTCTGTTCTTTGGATATTTGAGAAGCAAATAATGTCTTTAGTTCTGATTTTCTTTCTAAAAATGTTTCAAATGCCTCTTTATTAATGAATGGTCATTTTCCCCCCACCCCATGTAAGATTAAGTTTACATTGGCAGAGTAGGTCACCTTAGCCTGCATACTGAGCTTCATTACTCTTCAAAACACATTATTCCATACCCTCCTACGATTTCTAGTGGGTGCAAAATAGTTTTGCATTATTCAAATTTCCTTTCCTTTAATTTAAAAAGATCCTGATCACTTGTAGAAGTTGTTTTTGAATTGAAATATATCCACCTATATCTTGGAGTTTGCAGCCTCATTTCTGCAGGCCATTTGTGAATTCTTTCAATTGTTATTTAATGTACTATGTTCAGAAGTTCTAGGCTATTCTCTTCTATTATTTCCTGCATTATAATGTTGAGGGGTTTTGATCCTGTCTTGTTTGTCTGGGAGACCTATGATGTTTAGGTTGTCTGTGCATCCTGTCTTTGAGGTTAGTGTGTTTTGCTTACGTAGTGAGCATATTCTTTTAATGTTACTGGAGTTTTGGGGTTTTTTTGCTTTTCTTGTTCCAGATTGTCCTTCATTCCACGTATTAATATTCTCAATCTGTGGTTCTCTCTTTTGTTTCTTTGGTGAGTGTTTGCCATTATAGTTCCCAGTTTTTCTATTCTGCCTATTATTTTACTTTGCAGGCTGTAGATTCTGTTCTCATAATTCTCATTTCTCTTTACTCAGGAGTTTTTTTGGTTCTGGATTCACAAATTCCATGAGGTCTCCTGTTTCAAGTATCGAATTGTTTCTTTTATTTAATAGTATTCACAGATGTTGAACTCCTTTACTAGATCTGGAGGCTATATTTCCTCGTATTGCTACTGCTTTTATTGTTGATTTATCTGTTCATGTTCAAGTTTTCGTCTTCTGAAATCTTTGATAATTTCAGTCTACCCCCCTCCCCCCATTTTCTACTGTTGTTTGCTTTCTGACTCCCTCCCCTCTGATTGTGATTTACTTGGGGGTTAAAGCTTGAAGTGTCTCAGCCTCTTCCCATATTGGACAATTCATGGTTAGCTATTCAAGGTTTCTGCTCCAAATGGCTTTTGGATGGTTAGAACTAGCCCCAATGGATGCCATACTCTTTCCCTCAGAGTTAATGGAGTGTTACACAGCTCCCCATAGACATGATATATTGTTCTGGTGTCACATTTTTGCTCCCTCTTCCTTAGTTCTTTGGCCTGGTACTGGCCATTCACAGCTTTACAGTAATTTTGCTACGGGTTGTGCCCCCTGGAAGACATTTGCTTCTAAATGACTGCTATTTTGTTGGCCGTTTGTCACAGCCAAGGAAATTTTTTACCCTGGAACAAGGGTCTCCATAGTACTAAAAAGAGTGTGGAGAGACCACTGTGTGGGAATGGTTTTTTTAAAAATAAGCTTATATCCTGTCCTTGGGTTTACCTTGCTGCTGGTAGTATAGGAGGTGAGGGAGCGGTGCTAAGTGAGATAAGGATCAGTTGGCAACAGTTTATAGGTTTGGGATGGGTTTTTTTAACCTTTTGGAGAGTTGAAGTCATAGACTGAAGGACAGCTGATGTTTGCTTTATCTGTGGCATGTAATTTCTATTTTGGAGAGGTTTGAGAAGTCATGGGGATCAGAGAAAATTTCCAGTGCTCCATTTTGTTGCTCTTGTGATCCAGAAGCCCACTTAGGGCTTTTCAATTTCTTTTTATGAGATTGGTTATCCAAATCCTTTATTTCTTATTCTGGCAGTAGGGCATTTTACTTTTTTGTAATATTTGTCCACTTCATTTTGATAGTTTTATTGGCTCACAATGGGATAAAATAGTTCCTAATAACTTCTTTTATTTCTTCTTCATTGGCCATAAATTCTTCATAAAAAGAATTTATAAAAATTTTATAAAAACCTTTATAAAAATTTGGTACTTTATAAAATTTGATACTAGCTATTTGGTATTCTCCCTTTTAAAATCAAATTGTTAATGACTTATCTATTTTATTGCTTTTTTATTTTTAAAAAATATCTCCTCCACTAATGTATTGTTGATGGAGTTGGGCACTGAACCAACCATTAGGGACAACAATTTGAAACTATAGCCAAAAGGCTATAAAACTGTGTATACCTTTTCATCCAGCAATACCACTACTAGATCTGTATACCAAAGAGATTTTTAAAAGGGGGAAGGAGAGGAAGGACCTATTTATACAAAAATATTTGTAGCAGTTCTTTTCATAGTTACAAAGAATTGGAAATTGAGGGGGTGTCCATCAGGGGAATGGCTGAACAAGTTGTGATATATTATTGTAATAGAATATTACTGTGCTATAAGAAATGATGGACAGGTTGATTTCAGAAAAACCTGGAAAGATGCAAAGTGAACTATGCCCAAAGGGCTACGAAAATGTGCATACCCCTTGACCCAGCAATTCACTTCTAGGACTGTATCCCAAAGAGATCATAAAAATAGGAAAAGGTCCCACATGTACAAAAATATTTATAACAGCTCTCTTTGTGATGGTCAAGAACTGGAAATGGAGGGAATGCCTATCAATTGGGGAATGGCTGAACAAGTTGTGCTATATGAATGTAATGAAATATTATTATGCTATAAGAAATGATGAACAGGAAGACTTCAGAGAGACCTGGAAGAACTTACATGAACTGATGCTGAGTGAAAGGAGCAGGACTAGGAGAACATTGTACACAGCCAAGATGTGCAAGGACTGTTTCTGATAGATTTAGTCATTCACAGCAATTGAAGGACCTAATGCAAAGGACACTTGAGGCAAAATGCCATCCACATCCAGAGAAAGAACTATGGAATTGGAATGCAGAATGAAGCAGACTGTACTCTTGTGTTATGTTATGTTTTGTTTTGTTTTTTCTCATGGTTTCTCCCGTTCATTTTAATTCTTCTATGCAACATGACTAATGTGAAAATATGTTTAATAAGAATGTATATGTAGAACCCATATAAGATTGCATGTCATCTTGGGGAGGGAGGGAAGAGGGAGAGGGAGAAAATTTAAGACTTATAGAAGTGTTTGTTGAAAACTGAAAACAAATAAATTAATTAAAAAAAAATAAAGATGCAAAGTGAAGGGAGCAGAACCAGGAGAACATTGTACACAGTAACAGCAATACTATTTTATGGTAATCTGTGAATGACAACTATTCTCAGCAATGTAGTGATCCAAGACAATTACAAAGGACTCATGGTGGAAAATGCTATCCACCTACAGAAAAAGAACTAATAAAGTCTGAATGCAGTTTGAAGCATACTATTATTTTTCACTTTCTGCATTTTTTTATGGTTTTTTTTTCCATTGGGTCTGTGTTTTGTTTTACAATATGACTGATATTAATTCAGTAGCTTTTTTGGTTTTTGTTTTTAATTTTGTTAATTTCTCCTTTGATTATTGGGATTTCTTTTTTGCTTCTTCCACTTTTTTTTGCAGTTACACACCCAATTTATTGATTTTCCATTTCTTCTTTTACTGATGAAAGTGTTTAGTGACATAAATTTTCCCCTAAGAACTGCTTTAGCTGCATCCCAGAAATCTTGGTATATTATCTCATCGTTGTTATTATCTTTAATGAATTTGTTTTTACACTTTGTTCTTTGACCACCTCTTCTATAAGATTAAGTTATTTAGTCTCCAATTAATTTTTAATAATTTCTTCAGTGACCTTTAATTTAATGTAACTTTTAGTACATTGTGATCCATAAAAGACACATTTGACATTTTTGCTTTTTCAGTTCTAAAATTCAGCTCAAGTCTTTCTCTTTTGTTTTACTTTGTTTTTCTTAGATTTATTCTAGGGCTAAGAAGAGGTAAATTGGGGTCACTCACTATTATAATTTTACTGTCTATTTCTCTGTGTAACATTTAACTTTTCATTTAGTAGTATTTATATACTATTCTGTTTAGTGCATATATGTTTGGTATTTATATACATTGTCTATCGTGTCTTTCATCAAAATAAATTTCCCTATTTATCTCTTTTGATCAAGTCTATTTTTGCTGTTACTTTGCCTGTGAACATGCTTTTACCACTGAATTAAAAAAAAAATAAATCCAATGATATTTATTTTATACCACTTATAAACTAATGGGAGATACTTAATGTAAAATTGTGAAGTTTTAAAATGTGCAAAATAGTGACATTTTAACATATGCAACAAATAGATTAAAATGCTCAGAAATGAATACTCCTTTTAACTAATTTGGCTGAAAAATGGACATTTTTGATAATTCATTAGCTGAGTGTAATGAAATTGACTTGGACAAATACTCCTGACTAGTCTCATGTTTTTTAGAAATGTAGTACTTTCACCACTCACCTTAACCATTTTAACCTTTCAGTCCATCAATTTAATTTCTTTCCTCAGATTTCTTTCAAAGAGTTTCCTCCCTTCTTCCTACCCTTGCTGATTCCAGAAATCCTTCTCTAAACCCAGCTTTTGTAGTGCCACTTAACTACATACATTCTTCAAACAAATATGAAAATTTCTTTGCTAGGAACAAACTTTGTACCAGTGTTGCTTATTGTGTTACTGAAGTTCATTTTAGCATATAGCTCCAACTTTTAAAAAAATAACCCATTCATTTTTTTTTCTGGTCCTGAAAAGAGTTGGGTGTAAATGATATAATGTTTTCTCTATGATAATTCAGTCAAATTTTAATTTTACCCTCTTTTTTAAATACAAAATAAATATTGTCAAGAATCAGCAAAGAAGCATGACTAAATATTGTTACTTGGTTGCTGTGTTTCCTTAATACATTTTTTAATGAAATAAAGTTGCATTTAGTATAATACTTTACTATTTAGCTACACTATAGCTTCTCAATAAAATTTTCTTTCATACTTTCTTATTCCATCAAATTATATATATACATGTATACACACACACTATCGTAATCTTGTTTGAGAGTACATATATCATCTACTAAATTAAATTAAATATAGCTTACATGAATCAATGCATCACAGAAATTTGTGACAATTCCAGTAAGTAAAAATGTACTACTCGAAAATCTTTATACATGAATAATTTAGTTTCTTCACATTATAGAAACATTTGAGTACCTGCTACATCTTCTGTATCAATACTTAAAATTTACATGTTGGCACTGTTGACACTTCAGCTGTAACAATACTTTTTATCCTCAAATTTGATGTCATCTCTGATTAAACCACATGTAAATGCTAAATACTTAGGTCCATGAACTAAGTACTGTTTTCCTGAAGACATCTGAATCAGGAATTGTAACGTGTTGTCTTGAAACACATAGATGCTCTAATTTGTTTCTTAAAAACCATGGTCAAAAAATTTGAACAAATGAACTTCATGATATCTAACTCATTCTTGATCCTTGGTGTTGTCCTTTGTAAACCTATCAATCCTTGCTCCCAAATTCTAAAAATTCACATTTTACACTTTAGCCATGCATCTTCCATTTTCCACCTCTCCATGTGTATGTATATTTTTCTCTCCTTTGACTAGTTAATAAGAGAACGAGGTTCAAGTGTATCCTGCTTCTCCTACTTTCTCCATATTCCAGGAAATCAGACAAGACAATTGCCTGGCTGAGCATGGTGGATCAGACTTTGTAATCTATACTAACATGCTTCATCTCTTCTAACTATTCTTAGTTAGAGTTAGTGAGGGAGAGGGAGAGGGAGAGTGCTACTTTTTATTCAAGGAGGACATTCTTCATAGTCTCTAGTGTAGCAAGCTGGGGATAAGGACATGACCAAGGTTCCAACTCTTTTACATGCTGGCTTCTTCCCAAAGTCCTCACATGTCATAGACCTGAAGAGAATATGGAAATGTGTGGCTTCTTTCTCAAAGCCAGAAGCCAGAAAACCAGAATCTGTTTTCTCCCAAGTTCTGGCTGACTGCCCTTCTCACAGTTTGGAAACATTGAGGAATCAGTCTCCACCAATGAGAAGGGTCTTATGCAAATGAACTTGGGTTGGGTTATCCCAAGACCACTATTCAACCTCCTTATGAATTGACTTTTCTAAAACACCCAGTGGCAGAACAGGGCCTAGAACTCAAGTATTCTGATTCCAGTCCAGAATGATTTGTGATACTAGGCTGCCTCTCAAAGTGTTAGGAAAGTTTATCTTTGCCACCACTTCCTTCACTCCTCCCCTAACTCTCATCTTGTGCCCAGGAATATATTTCATACATTCATTCACACTGAAGTGTTAAATACTGGATATTCTTAGAGAATTTACATTTTAAAAAGAGGAGCCAATAAGCGCTATATTTAACTAAGAGGAATAAGTGGCTAATGGTGGAATTTCTAGTTTTTTGATGCTGCAGTGGGACAGTGGGGGCCTTCCTCCGAGTCCTTACATCAAATCAGGTGACTGTCTACTCTCTCTGCCTTGACATGAAGTCAGGCCCTTCAAAAAGTACATTTGGAGATGATTGACTGAAATTAGAGGTGCAGATTTCAACTAAAGACTCAGCAAAGGGAAATAATTAGGTCATGTGGAGATTAAACCCAGAGCTTGGGTTTTATTAGCATAGGTTTCTTTCCAATCACAGACCTTGCCTCACCTAGGTACATGCCTGAGCTATATAGTAATGACCCTAATAACAATATTTTTTTCCCATTGGTAAAAAGCCAAGCCCTAACCTCCATTCCTCCCTCTACAGAGGTTCATGTTTCTTTCTAGTGGGCAGATATAGCCATGAGTAAAGTTTATTTTTATGAAATAGTTTGATAGTTTGTTTTCTTTCAAAGTCAGGACATTAATTATAGTTCTGAACACTATTTAATGGGCTGTACTTTAAACACCCATCTCAGTTAATGAGTATTATTAGCATTTTAAAATTCTGATTTTGTATTACATTGTAATCAAGGCAAGTCTTATAGTCACCAGAGGAGAGTTTACACCTATGTGTCCATGAACAAGGATCCCCAGGACACCAGGGGATGATAAACTCACCTTTGTTGTTGGGATAGGGAGAAAGAGTTCCATCTGATACCTTTCTGTTTTTTCTATCCTTCTTAGCTAGGTGCTAAGCTTAGTTGTTTCTACCTGCTGGAGTACAAGTGCTTTTTCTCTGCATTCTCTAGTTCCTTGGGATACATCCCTGGTCATTCTTAGTTACAACTTTGATGACTGTTCTCTAAGTGCTTGGGTTTCTACCACACCAAAAGATCAGCTAGCATCTATGAAACTCACAAGGCACAGACTAACAGAAAGCAACATCGCTTCTTATACATCCTGATATTGTTATCCACAAGACATCAAGCTACTCTGAATATCAAGGGGAAGGGGAGATTTTTTTTTTTTTAAAGGTTAGTCTGAATGGGGAGTGGGGAGGGGGCTGGGATAGTTTACAGTTTAATTGTTTATCTATGAGCCTCAGGGATCTTTTTTAGTATCATCTGGAGAGTCCCTATTGACTGGTTCTCTAATGGGGGTTTGGCACATTTCTAGACCACCTAAGATGGTGTCCCTCACATGGAAGACTGCTAGGGGACTTGCTTCTGGGAGACTGGAGAACTTGTGTACACATGGATATTCTGCATTGGCCCACAACACGGATGGGGTCTATGGAGTGTTCACAGAGAACTAATACTTCTGGTGTGAGGGCTTGCTTAGCCCTTTTCAGAGCTGCTCATAGACTTTTAGTATCCACCTTTACCCAACTCTCACCTGTGGCTCCAGAAAACTGTAGCATGTGCAATGGCCATACCCCAGTAAACCATCTGGGCAGATGGGCTAAACCAGTTGAGGGTAACTGACAGGACTCAAACCTGTTGGTGAGTTAGGGGAATGTCTACCCCAAGCATAGTCAGACTTTCCCCAGTGGAATGGGCAGATGAGAATGATTTGTTCCAACAGCCATGAAGGCAGCTGAAGCAGGCATTGTGGAGGGCTTAGAGTTTGGTCAGTCATGGAAAACACCAAGGTCATCCACTCGTTCCTGGGTCACTGCCAGTCATCCTGACTTTTGTCCTGTCACCAGACTTCGATGACTCAGGAAGAGTGAGACTGACAATCTTGTGCAATTCTGTCTCACTAAAATCCAATTCATGCACAAGCCAATACATCACCTGTGACGTCATGGGTCCTCTCTGAAAATGAAGGACGAATAACAACAGTTTTTTTATATTGGCTGCAAAGCTAGAACTATCTGCATCTTTAAAATTGCCTGCCTGAACACCATCAAGCTTCTCTCGCTACACTGGGGTCTAAGGGTGAAGAACTTTTTCTACTCACAGAACAGATTAGTGGGGAGGGCCTAACGGCTGCCTCTTCTATTCTTTCCATAGGCTTTGTGGCCCAAGAAATGGACCTGGGACTTTGGCCTTTTCATTTCTGCTTTTCTATTATAGGTGTGTAGGGAGTGGAGTCTTTGAGCTATGGGGATCTGGGAACTGAGGAATGTAATCTTGATATTGCAGCCTGGAACTGAAATCCTGAGGTGCATAGTTTGCGTTCTGTACCTAGAAGAAGCTGGCATCATCAATGCTATATTGGAACTGAACTAAGCTGTGAGCCTGATTACATTCCCAACACTGATTCTGAGGTGCTACAGTACAGGGGGGAAGTTTATGTCCCTAGAGTGCTGGGGACGATATTTGTATTCATTTGTAAAAACTGATAGGATTTTCAGTGATCAAATGAAACTAGGATACTAGTCTCTGGGTTCCTAAAATTGAGGGAAGTCAATTGATGTGGGCTTGAGTTGATGGCAGAGAAGAGGAAGTGCCCAACCTAATGGACTGAGAAGACTCCCCTATCTGAGAAGTGTGGGGTCCAGAGGGAAGACCCACGATGTTCTCTAGATCATTTTCTTGGTTTCATTGGCATCTCAGGCAAGCATAGGTCCTGAATCAGCACAGAAGGAGTCCCCAAATCAAGTTTTTAAGATAAATTCATTTGAGTGGGGGAGATACCTCAGGATACAAAGACTTTTGGGAGGAGAGAAACTAGGATACCTGAGGTTTATGAGGACAGAGAGCACAGGTCTGATGGGAATATCATGATGATACCACTAGAAGACATCAACTCCTACAGAATGAAGGATTGCCCCTCTGAGTATATGCCCTGGCTACATTTGCTCCTTATATCTGTGCCTCTCTATACATGTATGAACCCTGGCTCTCTCTCTCTCTCTCTCTCTCTCATATAGATATATATTGTTTGTTTCCTTGCTTACATGCACCTCAACACTTACTCCCTGTGAGTGTTCACTCTTCCCACCACTGTGTATATTTGTGGGAAAGGGCATTCTAGGTTTATGAAGAAAATGTTTCATTGCTATTTTTGTCTGTGACTATATCATTTTATCTTTCTTTTTTAACTAACTGTGTCCTCTGGATGCCCATTAAAGATAAGGTCACTGGAGACTCATGAGCTTTAGGGAATTCAAACCCATATAGTAGTCATTCTCTGGATGGCCAACTCTACAAGTTGAAAGGAGTCACCAGATACCAGATTTTTGCATTTCTAGAACCTAGCCAATGAAGAAGTTGCTTAATGGGTGCCATAATAAATGTTTTAACAACCAGCTTTGGGGGTAAGTGGGATGAACAGTATGGATGTATAATGTTTAATTTGCATCATTAACATTTCCTCCAGCCTTTCTTAAATCTAGACAATCTGTAGTGATTTGTGATATTTGCCAAGGTGTGAATGCTCACACTGATAATCTAACAATTGGCTCTTGGGAGCTAGCATGATCTGCCTCCAGTACACCCCTGGTGTTTAACAAATGTTTCTTGAGTTGAATCTGTAAGGGCAAATACCTGGCCAAAACCACAGTAGCCACCAGTTCCAATCAGACCAAAGAAGGTTAAATTCTTCCCCAAGTGTTAGTCTCTGACATGGTGGTATGACAGTTTTGTTAAGAACACCCAGAAGCTAATGAGGCCATGATTAAGGGAACTAAGCTTTAGAGATAGAAGGGACCTCAAAGATCACCCAGTTCAAATGAGGCCCAAGGAAGGCAAGGTGGTTTTCTTCCATAGCAGAGCCAAGATTTAAACCCAGCCCTTCTGCCTCCAAGCACTGTGTGCTTTTTCCATCACACCATGGTGCTTTGCCTAGTTACTCAATTATCTTCACACTCTCTTTGGCAGGTCTTAGTTTGACCTGGGGGCTCACTTTCTCTTCTTTTTTCAGTTATCAACGGATCCCCTATGGTGTATAAAGACGGAAAAGTAAAAGACTAACTGCAGAGACGAGGTTTACTCATAACAATAGCAAAGGTACAAGACAGTCTGTCTGGGTGCTAGCGTGGATGCCAGGCGTTAAAGGCTGTGGGCTTCAGAGGAAGAAAGGGCAACATCAGATGAATGAGAAAGGAAAAGTTCATGGCAGTAACTAAGCAGTAGGGGAATAAAGCCTTCATACACACTTAAGACACTAATAATGCTGTAGGCAAAGATATGAATTATTCCAAACCTTCTGGAAAACAATTTGGAATTATACAAGAAAAGCTTTTAAACTGCTAATAATTCTCTTTGACCCAGCGATCACATGGGGAACAGGTGGTCAAATACTCCAAAATGGTCATAAAATATTTCAAAATATTCACAGCAACTTTTTTTCTGTCTTCCTTCCTTCCTTCCTTCCTTTCTTCCTTCCTTCCTTCCTTCCTTCCTTCCTTCCTTCCTTCCTTCCTTCCTTCCTTCCTTCCTTCCTTCCTTCCTTCCTACCTTCCTTCCTTCCTTCCTTCCTTCCTTCCTCCCTCCCTCCCTTCCCTCCCTCCCTCCCTCCCTCCCTCCCTCCCTCCTTCCCTCTCTCTCTCTCTCTCTCTCTCTCTCTCTCTCTCTCTCTCTCTCTCTCTCTCTCTGTGTCTCTCTCATTTTTGTGGTAGCAAAGAACTGGAAACAAAGTAGGTGCTCATAGGGGAAGGACTAGACAAATTATGGTCTATGAATGTAATGGAATATTGTATCATATAAAAGAATGAATACAATAAATTCAGAGAAAAATAGGGATACTTGCACAAACTGACACAAAATGAAGAAAGCAGAATCAGGAGATCAAAGATGTACAATGTCTGCAGTATTCAGACTCTTAAAAGGCTTTATGATCTCACTGACTGGGAGGCCCCTTCAGTGATGTGGGTGGGCAGCAGCCCATTCACATATCTGCCCATCCTGTGTGTCTCTTATCCAGATCCTCCCAAACAGTCACCAAGGGAAGGGTGCCATCCTCCTCAGGTACTTTGCCCTCCCCCGATTTTCAGCTTCTGTTTGTCTGTTGTCTTCCCCTAGTGCTTAGCACTGTGCCTGGTACACAGAAGGTGCTTAATAAATGCTGATTGACCAACAGCCTACCTTTTCCTCCTCTTATAAAATGCCAGGGTGATTCCTGTTCTTTGGATTTCCTCACTGGTTATGTCACAGATTCCTCATAACCACTATGCATCTCCCCAGTGTCCACTGTATGATGTTAGATTTTTAAATTTAATTTTTATTCTGAATATAAACACCAAAAAATAAACATTTCCAGATACAGAGCAAAACATACAAGGAGGAAGCTATATACATGAAACTATAATCTCCATTTCATAATGCTTATTTTTAAAATAAATTTCACACATTCCTTTTTTAAAATAAATTTTTATTGATGCCTTTTGCTTTTTTGTCATCTAAATTTCTCCCAGTATCCCTTCCCCAACCATTTATATCTCAAAGAATATTTTCACACACTGCTGTCCTGCTTGCTTTGTGCTTCCTTCTAAACTTTCTTCTGTTCCCTTCTGTGCATATTTTTAAAAAAGTTAAAAGATCTTTTTTGGCATCACTATAGACAACCTTTCCCCAACCCTCTCACAATTAAAAACTGAGAGAAAAAATAAAATAACCCTTGCATCAAATAAGCATAGTCAAACAAAATCAATGCGAACAGTGTCCATGCCCAAAAATGTAAATGTTTTTCCCCTGCACCTTGAATTCATCACCTCTCTGTCCAAAGGCAGATATCATGCTTCCTCATAGTTCTTCTAGTGACATGGTTGGTCAGTGCATTCATCAGGGTTCTTAAGTATTTCAAAGTTGTTTTTCTTTACAATGTCCTTGTATAAATTGTTCTCCTGGTTTTGCTCATGTCATTCGGCATCATCAGTTCATGCCACCCAGGATTTTCTGCAGTCATTTCTTGTCACTTCTCATGGCACAATAACATTCCATTCCATTCCTATACCACAATTTTAGCCATCCTCCTCAATGTCTAACAGGTGACCTAAGGTACCCCATTAGATTCCAGTTCTTTTCTCCTCTCTCCCCTCCCGTTTTAATCTTCCTTCGTATCAGGAAGTTTGTTGTGCTTGCAATAATTCCCTCCCTGGTACCATTCTCTCCATGAACCTGCTCCCATTTCCATCACTGTTTGTTTTCTGTTGAGTTTAATATAGTTCTGCAACAAACTGTGTGTTTGGGAGTGTTCGATTCTCCCTTGTCCAATTCAGATAAGAATGAAGTTCATCTGATGCCTGCTCTCTATTGGTAAACTCTTCTCATGCATTCCAATTATAACAAATGGTTACGCTCCTCCACCTGCATCCTCCTTCCTTTTATTCTTCTACCTCTTTCACCTTTTAAAACCTCAGAACAATTAACAGTGAAATGGTAAAAATGTTCACGGTTGACTGTTATTTGTGAAGATCTGCAAGTTCCCTCCTAATACTGTTATGGAGGATGACTTTCATTCATGTATAGAAGGCAACACTTTGGAGCTCACATTCAGAGCAGGATGGCCTAGATCTCCCCCTCAGGTTTCTATGGTCACCCCTGAGGGGCTGGAGTTTTTTCCTAATGCTAATGGCTCAAGTACTCATTCAGGTGTGTTTCACTCATGGCTAGTGATCAATGATGAGTGCCCCAGTTCCCCTTAACCAATCAACATTAAATAGCTTTATTAAAGGCATATTTACTGCAGCATTTGACACTGTTGATCGCTGTTAAGAAATATCAAGGACAGAAGTACAAATATTTTCCCCCAACACTCAAGGGTCCATTCTCTCCAAACCAACTTGGTCCCTGGGGAGAGTGGACTCAGATTCAGTGAGGCTTCTTCAGAGCAGTTGCCCCCACCAAGGTCACTTCCAAGAGGGAGAGTTGATGGACAGGAGAAGTTCACAATTCTACTCGTGGTAGACTGGGTGGAGCAGGCCCCTGGACTCCACTCTCCACTATGTGGCTTTCAGCAAATCTCAGCATGAATTAAAAAGGAGGAAAGGAGAATGTCTTTGCCCATCCCTCCCCCTCCCTCTCCATGCCTTGAGGGCACCCTCCTCTCTCTTCACATTACCAGTCCCAATACCACCTTCCAGGGGTAGGGACCTAGGTCTGCTAGGACACCCTGGACAGGACCAGACCTAGTGGGACCAGACTGAACTGGGCTGGCTCCATGTGCAGCTCTCCTCTCTTAGGCCTGTGCAGCCCCCATGGAGGAGGAACAGTAAATCTTTTGGCTGGGAAACTAGACAGGAGGTCCATTTGCCACAACAGAATACCAGGAAGTTGTGTCTCATTTGGGAGAGGAGGGCAAGTAAAAGTTCTGAACTCTGAGTGGACTGGAACAACCTTATTTAACTGGTCTTACTCTCCCCTTGGTCACTAAAGTCTTACTTTCCTGTTTCCCTTTCCTTCTTTCTCTTCCACTCCACACATTCTAATGAACTTTACTGGCTGATGTAGCTGAATCCAACAGAGAAGGAATGTTCGAATGGTGGCAGATAAAGTCATTTTTTTGTGTGTGTGCTGGGGTGGGGAATTGTCATTACACTGGTGTGGGAAAGCAAGGAACTAGAATCTAAAGGGCATGGGGGGTGGAGTGTGTGTGCTCATCAAGTCAAGTCAGTAAGCATTTATTAGGAGCCAGGCACTGGGTTAAGCCCTGGGGGTATAAACAGAGGCAAAAACAGTCCTTGCACTCAGAGAGAGTTCGGAATCAAATAGGGGAGACAACGTGCAAGCAACTATGTACAAACAAGATATATATGGGATAGGTTTAAGATAATCACCAAGGGAAGGCACTAGCATTGAGGGAGACCAGGGAAGGCTTCTTGCAAAGGTGGAATATTAGCTGAGACTTGAAGAGATCCAGGGAATCCAGGAGGCAGAGACGAGGAGGGAGAACATTCCAGGACTGAAGGACAGCCGGTGAAAAGGCCCCAGGGATGGAGTACATTGTTTGAGCCTCAGTGAGAAGGCCAGTGCCACTGGGTCACGGACTAAGGAGACTGGAATTGTGGAGGGGGCTAGGTTACGAAGGCTTTTAAAAGCCAAACAGAGGATTTTGTATTTGATCTTGGAGGTAATAGGAAACCACTGGAGTTTACCGACCAGGGGCACAATATGGTCAGACCTGTGCTTTAGGAAGATCACTTTGACAGCTGAGTAGAGGATGGACTGGAATGGACAGACACTTGAAGAAGGGGGAATCAACCAGCAGGCTATTGCAATAGTCGAGGCATGAGGGGATGAGGCCCCGAACAAGGGTGGTGGCAGTGTCAGAGGAGAAAAGAAGGTATATGGGAGAGATGTTACAATGGTAGAATTGACAGGTCTTGGCAACAGATTGGAGAAGGGGGTGAAAGGCAAGTGAGGAATTGAAGATGCCATTAAGGTTTTGAACCTGGGTGATGGGGAGGATGGTGGTGCCTTAGCAGTGGGGAAGTTGGGAAGTTAGGGAGAGGTTGGGTGGCTGGAGGGGAAGACAGAGTTCTATTTTGGAAATATTGAGTTTAACTGCTTATGGGACAACCAGTATGGGATGTCCACTAGGCAACTGGGGATGTAACTGGAGGTCAGGAGAGAGGTTAGGGCTGGACAAATAGATCTGAGAATCATCTGCATAGAGATGATAACTGAATCCATGGGAGCATATGAAAAATTATATAGAAGGAGAAAAGAAGGCCCAGGACAAGGTCTTGGGTGACACCTATGTTTAGTAGGTACAGGCTGGATGAAGATCCAGGGAAGGAGACTGAGAAGGTGCGGTCAGACAGGTAGAAGGAGAATCAGGAAAGAGAGGGGCTGCCAAAACCTAGAGAGAAGTCAAAGGCTACAGAGAGGTCAAAGAGAATGATGATTGAGAAAAGGCCATTTGATTTGGCAATTAAGAGATCATTGGTAACTCTGAAGAAGGCAGTTTCAGTTGAATGATGAGGTAAAAAACTAGATTGCAAAGGGCTGAAAAGAGGAGAGGAAGTGGAGGCACCAGTTGTAGATGGACTTCTCGAGGAGTTTTGCCACAAAGAGGGGAAGAGACAAATGATGAAAACTACCAAGGACAGAGGCAGTGGAGTGCTGGTAAAGTTTTAACAACCAGTGCTCTGAAAAGACAACACATTTTTAAGTTTAATCTTCGTCACTACCATTTTCTCCCTCGCTTTCTTAAGTATAGGTGATCAACAAAACAAGATAACAAGCCCCGGTTTTATAGTGTTTGCCAGTTTCTGAGGTGTACATGTTCTCACTGAAAATTGAACAATTAGCTCTTATGAGTCAGTACAAGTTGGCTCCAGCACACCCCTTGCATGGGAGGATCAAGGAGGGTTTTCTGAGGTTAAGGGAGACATGCATGTGTTTGTGGGCAGCAGAGAAGCAGCCAGTAGAGAGAGATTGAAGATTAACGAAAAGTGTGGATGGCAGAGGGAACTTTAATCTACTGGAGAAGACAGTATGGAATTGAATCACTTGTTTACAGGGAAAGGTTTGCTTTGGTAAGGAGAAAAGCTGCCTCTTTATGTAACATAGGGGTGAAGGAGGAGATACTGGCAGAAGGCATATAAATGGCGTGAGGTGAGGAGAGGAGAGGAGAAGAGAGGTCTCTTGATAAATGGCCTCATTTGTTTTTTCAGTGTTACATGAAGCAAGGTTCTCAGCTGAGAGGGTGAATCCAGGGGTGAAGGGAGAGCCAAGGGAAGTTTGAGAAAGGTGAAAAGGTTTGGAAAATCCATTGAGGTGTGTGGGATAGTAAGTGAATTGATGAAAGGGGTGTAAAAGAATGGAGGAATTGCTGTAGGGAGAACCTATTTGAGATTATGCAACATAAATTTATAGAGGACTTAGGCAGCCCAGTTTCATGATTTTCTCCAGCTCTACTCAGTGGCAAGGGAGCAGGAACAAAGGCAGTGGATGGTGGGGGTAATCCAAGACTAAGGCTCCTCAGGGTAACATTAGCGATAGGATAAGGGGTCCAGGGACTCAGGAGGAGAGTATAGAAGTGAACTGGTTCACTTAGGGGTCAAGATGGGGAAGGTAAGAGAGTGTAGCTAGTGTAAATCTGACTTGGGAAAGAACTAAGGGGTGGACAGATTGGAGATCATGGTGAGGACGAAGGGCGGGATTAGGGGTTGTAAGGCATAGGGCAGGGTGGAATGACAATAGACTATGATCAGAGAAGGGGATTTCAGAGTTCATGAACATAGAAGTGCAACAATTGTAGGCAATAGCAAGGTCAAGTATTTGACCAACTTGTGAAGATGAGGTGGAGTGGAAAAGTGGTAATGGGGAATTAGTAAACTGGGGAATCAGGAAGCAAATTACCAGAACTGGGTGGTGGTCATCCATTTTTGACAAGTCTTGGGATGTTTTCAGTGACTTCTTGGAACTGTGCCCCAGAAGGACAAAAGACCTCTCTATTGTTGTTATCAGGTCAGCAAATAGCTGTCTCCGTCCCCCTGGGAGCAGACACCAATCACCAAAAGCATTCTGACCTTTACTGAATAATCTCTCACCTGATAGCTTCTGTAGTTCTTCATCAATCCTTGGAGGTCAAGCAATTGCTTCCTCCTTAGGGTGCCCAGCTCCTTCCTCTTCAGGAAGTCTCTCTCTCTCTTTTAAATTCCAAGGTAAAGTTGTCCTTTTCTTTCCTTTACTCCTCCTGACACCATAGGATCATGTCCTTTGACTCTCCAACTTCCTGACAAGGGTCAAGTTTCCCTTCTGTTATTTCAGGTTCTTTTCCCCTGTTTGAAGCCTGGTTCTGTTTTTTAGGAACATTTCATGGTTCCTGATAATCTGGAGGGTAAAGAGGTGTTCCTCAGGGCTCTTCAATTTTTCTTCTAGGAGGCAAACCAGACTATGCTTGGAACAGAGATAGTGTCAGTAGTTTCAGGTCTCTGTTTTTGACTCTGACACCCTCTGGTAAGTCTCACTGGCCTCAGTTTTCTCCTCTTATATGAGGACAATAATGTTTTCAGTGATACCATAAAGAGTTCTTTGAAATCCTTAGCATAGATAGTATCCCCTTGTGTGCAGAGCCCTGCACTAGGAACCCTGGAGAGGATAAAAAATAAATATAAATCTGTGGTCCTTGTCCTTTTGAAGCTTACAATTCAGTTCAATTTGACTTTGTAAATTAATACAACAACCAGGAAATTTTGTGATTTAGTACGTTTGTATCATTAGAAATATTCAAGCAAAGGTTGGATGACCACTGTTCCATTTGTTCATTCATCCCTCCCTCCATTCATTCATTCATTCAACACTCGGCAAATATTAACTGAGTCCCTGCTATATTTGAGTCATTATTCTAAGTGCTGTTGGGAGGTACAGTTTATGACAGGACCCCTTCCCTCAAGGTGCTTATAATCTATCAGATGGCAATAAGATATATATGGAAATAAATAGGACAGAAAACTTGGTGTGGCCAACTACATGAGTGAGGTCAGAACAAAGGACTGAGGAAATCCTGAAGAGGGAGATATCATTTGTGGCTTGAGGGATGAAAGGCATTTGCCTGCCTTAGGCAAGGTCTAAAAACTGTGTATTTACTGTCCATCATCGGAGGTTTGGAGCTTTCGCTGGAAGATATGCAACTTGAAATTACAGAATCATTATTTGTGTTCCATAAAAAGTAGAACTGTTTGTGCCTTTAAAAAAAGAAGTTTAAAAACTGTTCCTGGTTGTTTCCCTTTTCCTATCCTCTCCTAGTTGCCTATGAAGTAGCTGACCCTAGTCCCAGCCTTAGGAGGACACAGCTATAAGTGGTTTAGTGTGTTGAAAACAACACTGGATGTGTAGTTGGAAGACTTGAATGTAAATCCTCCCTTTGCAACCCCAGCCTGGGTCATCTCAGACAAGTCATTTAACCTCATAGGAATGGTTTCCTTGTCTGTTAAATGAGGCTGGAATAAATGAGCTCAGATTGCATGGGTCTACTCTCTCAATCTTATATGTACATTCATGGAAGACATCATGGTAGAGGTGGCATTTGAATTGGCACTTGTAGGGTGGATATTTCAGTACATGTAAGAGAGGTAAATTAATGAGCCAGGAAAGCATGAGTTGTATTGCTGGGACAGTGATTTTTATCCCCTGATGTATCTGGGGGTGAGGATAGGGATGGGAAGGGATATATTATTTTGACACATCATTCACTTCAGTCAAAATGACTACTCCGCCATAGGGGCTTTCCGTAAAAGAAATAGCTGGACATCTACTGAATGTGTTTGTTACTAACAGCATGTGCTACTTTTGCTAACAAAAAGGCAGTTATGTGGCGTAATAGACAGAGAGCTGGACCTAGAGTCAGGAAAACCTGAGTTCAAATCCAGCCATAGATATTTATTAGTTATGTGATCCTAGGGATATGACTTAACCTCTGTTTCCTTCAGTTTCCTCAACTGTAAAATGGGGATAACAGCAGTACCTACCTCACAGGCTTGTGAGGATCACAGGAGATAATAAAGTGCTTTATCACAGTGTCTGGTACATAGTAGGTGCTTAATAAATGCTTGTTCCCTTCCTCTAGAATCTTCTCTTTTTCTGGCTAAATGTCATCAGTTCTTTGAACAGAACCTCAAATGACCCCTGATTTTCTTAATTGCCTTTCTCTGTATGCTTTTTAGCTTATCAATATCCTTCCTGAAATGTGGCCCTGAGCATGTACCCAACATTCCAGATGGGATCTGATCAGGGCAGAACTATTACCTTCCTAGTCTTGAAGGGCGCACCTTCTTTACTGTAACTGAAGGTTATGTTAGCCTTTTTTTTCTGCTACTGTATTACATAGTTGACTTATTGAACGTTGAACTCATCAAGACACTCAGACCTTTTTCAGAAAGATTAGATAGCTACACCTTTCCTATTTTGTACTTAAAAAGTTGATTTAACATTTATCCCTATTAGACTTCCCATTATTAGATTTAGTCTAGTGTTTGAGCACACCTAGATCTTTTTGGATTGCCTCTCTGTCATCCAATGTATTTACTGGTTTTCCATCCCAGTTTTACACCACCAGCAAATCTAATGTTGTCTATTTCTAAGTTATTGACAAAAAAGTTAAGTAGCAAAGGACCAAACAAAAATTCTTTGGAATACTCCACTGGAGACTACCTTCCAAGTTGACCTTAAACTCTAAATGACTAATTTTTAGGGTCCAGCTATTCAACCTGTTTCAAGTTCAACTAACTGTACTATCTACCCCATATCTTTCCATTTTGTCCACACCATATAGTATAAAATATTTTACCAAATGCTTTGCTAAAATCTAGGTTAACCATATTTATATCATTCCCTTTATCAACCATAGACCTCTTGAAAAATGAAATGAGATGGATGTGGTATGATTCGTTCTTGAAACTTGCTGGCTTTGTGATTATTGCTCCTTTTTCTAGATATTCAGTAACCATCCCTTTAAAAGAATTGATAAAATCTTGCCAAATGTAAAAGTTGATACCTGGCCTACAGTTCAAAGACTCTTTCCTTTAAAAAAAAAAACAAACAAACCAAGAAAACAAAAAACAAAACACAGAAAAATGGAACATTTTCCTTTCTCCAGTCCTGTGGTACTGATTCTATTTCCCATGATCTTTCAAACATCAATGACTGTTTCATTAATCATACCTGCCAGTCCTTTCAGTGTCCTAAGACACAATTCATCTGAGTATGGTAAGAAGGGTAGGCTAGATGTTCTCCTTAAAAAGGCAAGGAAACCTTTGTTGAGACTTGATTGGTCTGGGGGACTTAAGGCTCAAGCCACTGATGTGGTTTCCTGGAGAATAGAAAGTCTAGCCTATCAGCATTTCTTAGGTTTAATGAAATACTCACTGAGGTGTTAGTCAAAACACCTTTTTGGCCAGGTGCTGCCACTATGACAAATGCAGAGGCAGAGGGGAGCTGTGTCCACCTGAATCAATGTTTCCATACTGAATCTCCAGTTAATGAAATAAACTTCTATTTATAAAATACCATATGGTCCATGAATATTTTGCTGTGTTCTAAACCCAAGCCTGAACATTGGCCAGGTCTGAGTTGGACTTGGCCCAGAACATTTTGCATTAAATCTGCAAGATAACTTAGGATGACTTTGTGGTCGAAGGTTGGGAAGAGTGATGCAGAACGCATAGATGCGTGGGTGTTTAGATAGCTGGGTACAGACTTGTGGATGCTTTATTTCTGAGTGGATAGGTTAAATCATCACAATAGGGCAGGAAAAGGCCTCTATTGACACTGCAGAATTAGTCCAATGGATGTTTAAGGATGTTGACTGGGAGAGTGAAGGTGTTACAAGTGCTTGGTTTTTTTTGTCTTTTTGCTAATGGTCCCAAAAAAACCAAACTGAAACAAAAACCTAGGATACTGCATAAGGAAAATGACAGTGTGTCAGCTTGAGATAAATGTGAATGTTCTTTTGAATTCTTAGCAGTACGCCCTAAAGACTGAGGGTATATAGATGTAGTTAATAGCACAAGTGAAATGTATGATACTGATCAGGGCAAGGACCAATGACATATGGGAAGTATGGTCTCCAATCTAGAGATCTTTATAAAAAAAATTGCATTTTGTTTTTCATCACTAAAATTTCCCTTAGTATCCTCTCCTTCCCAAATAACTATCCTATATAATAAAGAACATTTTTAAAGGAAAACACAAAATTAGAAAACTAGTGAACAAGACTGAAAATATTTGCATGTCTCACACCTGTGGGTTTGCCACATCTGTAAAAGGAGAGGTAGGGGTGTCTTCTCATATCTCTTCTTTGGATCAGTGCTGGTTTTTGGCAATTTTGCAACATTAAGATTAAATTAAATATTATTTTTTTAAGATTATGAAAAATTTCCTCAGCATCTTTCAGTCATTCCATGTAACAATTTTTCAAAGATAAAGAAATTAGCAAAGTTATTTAAAATGATACAAAAGTCTGTATACGCAATGCAACACACTAATGGGTCTGTCCCCTCTGCAAATGAGTGGGTTGGGGGGTGTCTTCTCATATCTCTTCTTTGGGGCCATGCTTGTTTTTTGTCATTTTTCAGTATTCACTTTTAAATATTTAGTGGCTATTCTTTCCATTTACACAGCTCCCCTCTGTCTGAATTTGTCACCTGGCCAGAAAGTTGTGTTTGACTGACACAGCTGGAGGTCTCTTCTCATTTACATTGCTGTAGTGATTATGTAATTGTCTTCTTGACTCTGCTTACTTCATTGTGCATCATGTTATGTAAATCTTTCCATGCTTTTCTGTACTCATCACTTTCATAATTTTTTACAGCAAGTCATATTCCATTACATTCATGTGCCATTATTTAAGACATTCTCCAATCAACTGCCATCTACTTTGTTTCCAATTCTTTGTTATCACATGCAAAAATATTTTGGGGTACATGAAGACTTTCTATCATTGACCCTGTTGAGGTATAAGCCCAATAGTACAATATCTGGGTCAAAGAGTATGAATATTATAGTCACTTAATTTAAATAATTCCAAATTACTTTCCAAAATGGTTGTAGTGATTCAAGACTCCACCAACAATGCATTGGTGTGCCTGTCTTTCCACAACCCTTCCAACATGAACTGTTCTCATCTTTTGTCATCTTTGCCCATTTGCAGGGTTTTTGGTGAAACCTCTGGTTAAACCTAGAGATATTGCTGGTAATTGTGTAGAATTTTACTGAGATCAGGGCCATGAGAAAAAAGGATGGGAGTCTTGATTAAGAAGCTCAGTCTTAACCTATTACACTAGAGGATGATTTTTGTCTACAAGGGAATTGGAGGATGGGTGGGATTTCACCACCAAAGACCTTGGGAGACTGCAGGAGAACTTTAAATAATTTAATGTGTTATTGGACAAATGATGAGTGATAGAATGGTCTAGTAGGGTCAAGGTAGAGCTCTTCCCAGTCATTGATGTAATCAGCTTAGGGGATCTTACCTAAGATTTACTTTGCAAAATCAGATGAATCAGTTAGATGTCCCAGATGAGACCTGTTCTTTATCCCTTTTTTAGTGGCTAACATGGGTATGTATCCCACTCCATAAAAATAAATTCCCTTTGTAGACAGTTCCCCCATGAGAGTTAGCAAAGGTTGAAAATTACTGTGTTAAGACTAGATATGACATTCAATTATGACCCTGATGCCCTATGTATCACGAACAAGTAGACTTTATCTTCTGGGCAGAGCCCCACTTGAGTGCTGTAAAAATCAGTGGTTATTCTGTGACATACCACTGTAGAAGCCTGGACAGACCAACTAGTCAAACTTGAGCAACAGATTGAGATAGTCCCAATGCCTGTCTGGGGAAATAAGGCTGTCTACATAACTCAATTCCAATAGTGGAGGGTGATGATGCCCTCCCCTCTAAGTAGCTTTGGATCCCCTTGGAAGATGGGGTTGATGACCATTTAGCAGTCTATGGGAGCACTAGTTAATCATATCAGAATATCTGGAACTGGGGGAGAAAAGCTCTTCTATCACATCAAAGTTTGGGGTATCTTTGCTGAGGTGGAGTTGGGTGATAAGGCCCACATCTAGTTCACAGTTGTGGTGGATAATCAAGATGAGTGTATGTGGGAAAAGACATAATGAGTACTTGTCAATCAGTACCTCTAAGATATGAGTATTCTAACTTCTACACTAGTTAGTTAGGGGAGGGTCCAATGGGAACCCTTGGAGTTTCTTGAAGTTGCCATGTAGGTAACCTCAAACAGAATGAAGTCGTGGGGTATGGGGTGAAAGATATTTTCTCCTTAGTCATGGAGATAACTCCCCTTACACCAACTCCCCAACTTACAAATAATATTTGTAAAAAGCACTTAGCACAGTGCCTGATATCTTGTAGGCACTAGATAAATGCTTATTTCCTTCCCTTCCTGGTGTGGCCAATGAAAAAAGGTGGGTGACACTTGGAGGCTCACAGTGGATAAGAGAATGGATAAAGTTGCTATGCCTAAAAATGTGGCTAATTCTGATCCCAACAATGTGGTAGACCAGGTGACCCAGGCCTCAGGAGAGCAGTATGGAGTTATCATTGTTATTCATGCCTTTTGTCTATTCTTGTGGCTGACACTGGTCAAACGTTGTTCACTTTTTTTTCTGGAAGGAGTCCAGAATACCTTTGCTGTCCTTTCTCAAGGTTACCTGAATTTTCCTTCACATATCCAGTCTTACAGGCAGAGACCTGAAAGAGAACCTACTTCCACAGTACATCAACGTCCAGTAAGTGAAACAACATGAAGGCCCATTTGGCTGGAGTGAAGGGAAAGGGGAGAAATGCATGAGGCTGGTTGAGGCCAAGAAGGTCTTTCAAAGCAAGAGGAGTTTATATTTGTTCCAAGAGGCAATAGGAAGGCATAGGAATTTACCGAGTGAGGCAATGACATGGTTGGACCAGAACTGTAGGAAAATTACTTTTGCAGCTATGTGGATGAGATGTGAGGCAAAGGGAACAATTAGGAGGTGATTGCAATAAATTCATGAGAAGGGATGAGGACCTGAATAAAACTGGTGGCTGTGCAATTAATGGGAGCGGATAGATGAGAGAGATGTTAGGCAAATAGAAATGACAAGATTCATGGTTCAAAAAAAGTTATTACACTACATTAGGAGACCCATGTCCAAAACAAAGTATCCCTGGCCAGATCAGTCTGGAGCACTAGGCTTAGTTCCGATCACCACATTTTAGGAAGGACATACTGAAAAACAGAGAGGATAATTAGGCTGGTGACAGGCCTCAAAATGCTGTCATAAGACTAGCTGAAGGAATTGGCACTGTTTGCCTGTAGAACACTTGGAGGACACTACACCTTTGCACTCTCAAAGGTTACCAAAGATCTCCTATGGCCTTTCCTTACTCCTCATTCTTCTTTAACTCTGTGCAGCATGACACGGTTGGCTGCCCTCTGCCTCCTGTATTCTCTCTTTTCTCTGGGTTTTGCTAATGTAGGTTCTCTTTTCTTGTTTCAGGCATGTGGAATAGTGTAAAAAAACATAAAGGTAGGAAATCCCAAACTGTATTTTTGACTGAAAGAGTGTTCCTGTAAGGAATGAGTTCAGTCACCAAAGAAGTGACCGGACCCTTTGGAAAAAAATGACCATGTCATTCTAGACTTCAAAGTACACTAGGTTATAGGAACACAGGTCACATCTAGGCACATATCTCACAAATGCCAAGAAATATCAAGAAGTTCCAAGAACTATAGGTATGATCCTAAGACAGCTTGAAAGGGATAGGAGACCATAAAGAACAAAATTCTGACAATATAATCGCTAATGATCTGGATGAAAAAGAAATGGGAGGAAGCATGGTAGAGGTCAGTGATATTCTAAAAGATATTTATTATTAGAGGTAATAGGATTAGAGAGTATATAAAAAAGGCAACAAAAACCAGAGAGCTACCATGATTTCACTGAGATCGGGTCATATACTACACCTCATTTCCTTTTCTGACAGGGTTACTAGACTAGTATACCATGTAAATATAACTGGAATTCAGCAAAACACTTGGTAAAGTCTCTCCTGTTATACCACAGGTGCTAAGCTCACTCATAACACTCCTCTTATAAGCTCAATCAGATAAAAATGTAATAAAATATAGCTAATGTATAATTTTCTAAGTCAATATACAGTCCCAGGGATGATCTAATTGATTTTGACACCCTGTGCATTCAGAACAGATTAATGACCGAACCTGAAGAACAGTGAGTGATTCATGGCTCAATGCCAATTTGGAAGTCTCTCATGGAGTGTTCCAGGAATTGGTTTGCAGCTCTTTGCTATAAAACAGTTTGATCAATGACTTGAAGTCATAGGTGATATGCTGACATATCCGAATTCTCCTGTCATCCTTGGACCCTAATGTTTAAGTTCAAAAGCAAATGTAACCCTTATTTTCCAGCAGTCTAGATCACTTGATCCCAATGATGATGTTAATTTTTTAAATGACCATGCACTGCAGAGGTTCCATTTCTCATTCTGCCCCTCTAAATCCATCTCCTGTAGGATACACTTTATGGCACATCAGGTATATTTGAAAGACCAGACAGCTAGTTTCAACAAGAAGACACTGAAAAAGATATCTGCTCAAAATAACTAAACCCCAAAACAAACTACCTATGAAAATAATCTATTTTCTAAGAACTGCTGGGAAAAAAAACCTATTAAATAGCATGGCTTAAATTAAGCTTAGACCAACATCTTTCACCATTTTCCATAACAGACTGAATATTAAAGGCTGTGCCATAAAAAATTAAAATAGATCAGCTATGGATTGGGATGAGTTCTTAGTCAAATAAGAGACAGAGGCAATTTCAAAGGATAAAATAGATAAGTTTGATTATATGAAACTGAAAAGCTTTTGCATAAACAAAATTAACACATCAAGCATAAGAACAGAAGTAGTCAACTGGGGAAAAAAATCTTTGCATCAAGCATCTCTAAAAAGGGTTTGATAGCCAAAAATACATAGACAACTCTCAGAAACATATGACCAAAAATCATTTCCTAAGTGGCCAAAGATATGAAGAAACAGTTCTCAAAAGAAGAATTGCAAACCATTAACCACCATATAAAAGAATAGTCTAGAATCAGTGCTTCTTAAAATGTGGGTCACAACCCCATTGGCAATAGCAAAAGATTTCTGAATGTGTAACAACCAAAAATGGATTCAAAATCAAAAGCATAGTGAATCCGAGGTGTTTCTGGAAGCGCTTGCCCCTATTGCATTGTGCACCCTCACTGCAACCTTGGTTCTGAACATGTACCACATGCATGTGCCATGCAATGCCAACTCGCTCCCAAAGAAAAAGGAGCATAAGAGGAAAAAGCTTAAGAAGCCCTGCTCTAGATCATTAATAGTAAGATCAATATAAATCAAAACCCTAAAATTTTTAATTCACATCTGACAGACTGTCAAAGATGACAAAAGATGCAAAGAGTCAATGTATGAGAAGTTTTGGAAAGACTAATTATATGTAAATATTCGGAACATGACCTTGACAAGGCATAATGAAAAACAACAGTGGCCTCATGAAGGAGCTTTGTCCTCTCTGGAACTTAAGGTCACTTGAGAATGGCATAAGAGAATGAAGACCAAGGACTTCCAATAGAGGGTACTCTTTAACAGATATAGGAAAGAGATCAGAGGTGGCAAAAAGAACACTGTACTACACAAGAATGAATCTGCATTTCCAGCTTAGTGCTCTTCTGGTATTTTAGCAACTCTGCCTCTCTCAGCTTTCTCCTTAGACTTTTAAGGGCTCCAGGAAGATGACAGCCTCCTTCGTCTTCTTCAGTAGCAAGTAAGACTCAGAGGAGTGAGATACAGTCATTCGTAGGCAGCAGAGAAGCAGCCACTAGACAGGAAGAGAGTGAAGCTAAGTGAGTAGGGATAAATGAAGGAGCAATCTAATGGAGAAGACAGGATGAAATGTGCCTTTCATTTTCCTGCCTGTGCCATGAACTCTCATTGATCCTGAATGTGACACCTGGTGGTGGCACCTGTGGGAAGTGGTACCTAGCCCAGGGATTACTGGGCTCGAGACAGCTCTTCTTAATGCCTCTCACCTGGAAAACCTTGCTTTCTATGCCCTCCACCTGCTTTGGCAAAAAGTAGGTTTTGTTTCCAACGTGGCATTCCAGAATTGCCAACTCCTTGAAAATCTGCATCAAAGAGGAGTCTGTGCCTTAACCCTGTGTGCTGCACCTATATTTTACAACTGTGGACAGACTGCAACATATTAGGAAGAAATACGTGATAAATACAGCGGCTAGTCAGGCCCATTGTCCACTGTCAGCCAGTGGACCTCATTCAGCCGGTTCTTTTCCCTTCTGCCTCCTATATAATTGGACAGGTTTAAAATTTGCTGCAGTTGGTTATAATGGTTTTAATCATATTTCTTGGTCTATATGCTCTTTTTAAGTTTCTGCAATGTTCATGGGTCCCAAATCCCTCACCTTTGGGCCAAAGGGACCTGGACTTCAATAAGAAAATCTTTTTTCCAGCTGACAAAGTTAAATCTCTGCAGGGCTTACGTGACTGGTGTCAGTCTGGTTCACTGTTACTTCCTACGCAACAAAATTTTTAAAGCACTACTTCTTCTGGTAGAAAAGAAATAGGAACAACGTAGATACTCACTGATGGGAGTAAGGGCCAAGCAAATCGTGGCACACACATTACTGTTCTGTAAGGAAGGACAAGCACGCTGACTACAGAGAAGCATGGAAAGAGTTCCACAAACTAACTCACAGTGGATTAAGCAGAGTCAGGAAAAACTACCCATGCATCCACAACGACTACAACCATGCAAATAAAGGGAAAGAACAACTGGACAAGGATCAAAATGAATGCTTCAGAATTATAAAGAACAAGCCTGGCCCTGAGAGAAGAGACAGGAGAAATCCCCCTGTCATTCTGCAGAGGTGGGGGTCCACAGACACAAAACATAGCATAAAAGGTCAGATTTTTCCCATGTCTTGATGGGTTTTGAATTTTTTTCTCTTCTTATTTAAAAAAAAATTTGCTACTGAGAGTGGGAAAGGAGAGGATACTATAGGGTAGGAAAATCCAGGTGATATAAAAATAAAATACCTGATTAAAATGTATTTTAAAAAGCTATCTGCTCTGATTTTTGAGTTCTGTTTCAATTCTATTCTCAATGCTTAAGGGAAATAAGGGGTAGAAAATAAGCCTGAAGAATCCTCTTTCCTTCTATGTCCTTTTCTTCCCCCCTGGGAATGTTATGTTCCTGGCTCAAGTTTCCTAATCTATTAAATAAAACTTCTTTCCACAGAGCATATATGATAAATTGGGCTCTGGGTCATTAGATTGTGTAGAGTGCTATGAGTTCAGATATTTCTGTATGTAAAGCTAAATGACTTAAACAGGGATAGGATCCATGCCTTTGGCCTGGCCAGTATTGGGAGGTCAAGTGTGTCACCATCATGTCCTTTCACATCTACTCCAGGCCCTCCCACCTTCCACCCTGTACCTTGGTTTCACACACACTCTCTCACACCATGTTGCACTGGAATAATATTTATTTTTTTTTCTTGGCAAAAGTCAAGTGCTACATTTTTAAAAACAGAGAATCCCCAAACAATCAAATGCATTCCCCATTGCAGAAGAGGGTCAGGCAACAGGACAAAATACCGTACTTGATCTTTTTTTCTTTTTTTTTTTTTTGTTACAAGTATTTTTTTTTCCTTTAAAGTGATAGAAGTTCTTTGAGAACTAAGTAATCTACAGCCTGTAGTTTAATACTAGGAGAAAAAAAACAAATTAAGACAGTTAAAGATTTGTAGCATCTAGCATTTTGCTTAATTCCCTGTTGATAGCACCTATTTCTCTAGGTTAGAAAGGGAAATTTCCATAACCAGTGGTGTTTCTGTCATGTCATGAAGTCAGTGTAGACTTTTAAGCAAATAACTTCACCTTCCAAGCTCCCTGGGCACAGAGCATCTCTGCAGCCTCCCCTCATCAACTCGGATGATTCAGGGAGAAAGGGAGATGACAGCTTATTCCCAGGAAAGGTTTCTGGCGGCTAATTGGAGTAAGTGCTCAAAGGAAAAGAGGGAATCATCAAATCAGGGGAACAGCCGTTGTTTGCAACATGATGAGTGTAAGAGCAGGGAACAACAGGATATATGGCAAGTTTGTCACTGCTACATTCAAAAAAACTTGGAGCCCAAACATACAAATTGTGAAGGTGGGGGAAGGGAATAGGAAGACTATTCCCATTTACTAATGACATCAATGCCGCTACATGCACCACACTGCTGGCCAGCCCCTCTGACCCAGGCAAGCACGAGGAGCACTCAGGTGAGTTGGACCTCAGCCCGGGGACTTGGGGGCCAACCCCCTCCCCCACCACACCAAGAGACTACTATTTTACACACGAGGCACACACTACACACAGATACTCAGCCCCATCCCCAGACTGAACTTGCTTCAAAAGGGAAAACCAAACCAAACCAAACCCATCAGGGTGATCAGAAGAGGGAAGGAAAAAGGAACAAAGACTTTCCCCAAAGCCAAAGGAGACCCCAGGTTCCTCTGGCTGGCTGCAGGCCTCCAATCTGGACCTGTTCTTTTTTGTTTTTTTTTAGAGGGGGAAGAAGGAGGAGAGCTAATGGGAGGTAGGGAAATCTGGCATAATCCAGTACTTGAACTTCTAACCCTTTTCTAAAAGCTCCATCAGAGGCCTTGACATTCTAGAGACGCAACAGCAGGCCAGGGGAAGGGGAAGTGACACATGGGAAGAAGCCTTCTCCTTAGGGAGCCATAGGGAAGGGAAAGGAAAGGGAGCATTTACCCCCTCGAAGACCCTGGAAGCCCTAGGAGATAGGGGAACCCCAGGAAGGAGACCCTGACATAGGGCTCCAGGGGATACCTGCAATCTTTCTCAATGGTTTTTCTGGGTGATGGGTTTTTTTTTTTTCTGTTTTTGTATACAGTGTCATTAGACTTGTACTTTAAAAAATAAGATAAAACCAGTCCCAAAGCTGGACTCTGTGGATAAAGTAGTTTCTTTTATAAATATTTTAATTACAAGTAATCCTCACTCCATGTAATTTCAATGACACACATAGTACCTGTGCGCGCACACCCACACCCACACCCACACACACACCCACACACACACAGCCCCCAAACTTTCACAGAAAGTCTGACAGCAACCACATAAGTATAAAGGAATCCTACCTCACAACAGCAAAGTAGGGATGAGTATGACTGTGTCAGCCTAAAGCAGAAGCCAAATAGGGGAAAGTGTGTGTCACTTAAAAAGGAAATACAATATGGGATTAACAAAAAATCCTTTGGATAAGAAACAAATAAAAAGCCAAAAAAAAAGGATTAAAGCACAATTCTGATTGCCAAAGAGGGGAGAAAAGAAAAAGCCACTTTAGACCAGCGTACGGAGCCTGTGTCAAAGGCCCAAGTCCAAAGCAAATTCTGGTGTTCCAATAAGACAAGGGCATCACACAACTGAAAAATGAAAAGAAGAAACAAGGAAACTGAAGATGGAAGTTAGTGTAAATCTCTGCATTTCAGAAGAGTTATTCATTAGCTCCAGAGCCCGGCATAGTTCCCATGGAGCCCTGAAGGGAGGGGACCTCCTGCCACAAAGAGCTTCGTTCCAGACGAGTCGTAGCAGTGGGTGTAAACAGCATTGGGGAAGAAGTCAATGTCTGAAAAATAATTCCTCCAAGTTTCATCATGATTCTGTTGGGAAAAGGAGACAAAGAAGTGTCTGTTAGCTCCGATGCCTTGGTAAGGAAGTACAGTCACAGGCGACGTATCATATTGCATTCAGAACTGAGGCCAGGAACCTTGGCCTCAGAAGAATGAACAGGAATGTAAATCCCATTCCTAACTTTGGTTAGGAAATGGGTAAAAAAATTCCAATGATGGGGCCGTCTTATCATTGCTTTATAGCAATGCTCATAACATTTGTTTCCTCAGATCCACCAGCGAATGGCTGCCCCTGGGTAAAGCATTTAATTTCACACACCTGTAAGATGGAGGCAGTAATCTCTACCCCTAACTTGACCACAAATATGTAAAGGTAAATCAGAGGATAAGATGACGGGGCCCAGCCCACCTAGGCTTTTTGCTCCCATGTGAACCAGTTGCATAAGCAAAAACGTTCATCACAGCAAGGGAGCTATTTTCCTGCTGCTGCCCAGGCCTCCCCCAGTGCCTGCCTCTCAATGGAGGCACACTCACCAGCCAGCCTTTACCAGTGGTCAGCTTCAGGTTTTCCCCTGCGAGCTTGGGCTTGGACCCATAGCAGGATAAGTGCTTCTCTTCCAGAAACCTCTGGGCCCGGATGTCGTAAAACAACAGGGAGCCCTGCCCTGTGCCCACAGTGATGATGTGCTCGTAGAAGCTCACCGAGCGGATGCCTGGGGCCAGGGGAGAGGAAAGTGATCAAAGAGAGACCCGCAATCATCTTCAAACAAGGCATGGAAAACCCGTGATGGTTTTCTCCTGTCTGCTGTAGCAAATGTGAACCTTATACTGTGGCCTTCTAAGATCATCGGAATGTACCCCTGAGTCAGCCCAAAGGGCCACCTGGCCACTGATGATGGTCCTAGCAAGAAATCAAGGGGCTCTGTGTCGGAATGTGGTGACAGAGACTCTTAAAAAGTCTCACATTAAAAGTTCCAGTCACATCTTTGACTTTCCTTAGTAATTCACAGGCTGACCTGTGTTTGGCTCCAGCCTGAACGGCCTTTCAGGTTTATGAATCCTCCACATACTCTGTTCACCGTATAAAACTGTGATGTTTAGTTGCCACAAAACTACTCTCATCATGCTTCTAGGGAGTTGTGAATATAAACTAATGAGAATGATTTCTAAAAACAGAGCTTATACATTATTCAAATGAGTACCCTTCAAAGCAGTGCTCCTGGAAGGCAAGTCATCATTTATACATCTATTCCCGTGATGCTCTCACTTAGGAACTCCTCTTTGGGAATTGCTTTAAGGGGTCTACTTACAAGCCAGGCAACAAAATCAGATATGACAATTATGCCTTTTTTATGATAAAAACCGGTATTCTCTAGCTCAGTTCCCTACTTTATATATAGAAAACGGCTCTAAGTAACTCACGGCATTAACTAAAAACTGAACATATTTTCAGAGGATGAAGATTTCTTGCCACTGAGGCTATTCAAAGGATGACTCCAAAGTAAATTCTCAGAAAGGTCCCAGAAAGGTTTGGAGCAAGGGCAATAACACTGAGTTTGTGGCCTCCCCAGGAATCAACAAGGAAGGACAACACTCACTTGGATAAAAAGTTCTTTCATATTTGTTTAAAAAAACAAAACCCTAGAATGATATCGCTGTCATACTTCTTATATTTATTCACTCAACAACTATATGATGAATGGCAACCAGGTACGAGATGTTATCCTAAAAATTAGTGCTGGGAGGAATAGACAGACACAGAAAAAGTCATGGTTCCTGAAATTTACAACCTAGTTTCATGAATTGCCATGGCAAAGAATTTATCACGTAGCAGGTCAGCTCACTGGTGGTAAGCTTCTCTGTACAAAGCTAGGCTGATCTTTGTACAGCAGAGTTAAGTCTATTGTTATGACCACAGGGGAGAAAATTGATGAACATAAATGACTAAAATAAAAGGTGATATGTCATAAGTGCTGTTAATTATGCCAACAAAGTGCTATAGCTTAGAATGGGAAGAATCCTTCAAGATGAGTTGCTCAATCCATGAACGCTTCTAGAAGGATATAACATTTGAACTGCATCCTGAAGGTAGAATTTTGGCAACTAGAGATAGGAAATAATGTCATGTCAGCTAGATGAAATGGCACAACCCAAAGCACAATACTGGAGAAACTAAAAAGGTGTTTGGGGAAAGGGATAATCCAGTCTGACTACAATCAATGTAAGCATAGAGGAGAGATAAGGCTAGAAAAAACTTGGGATAATTTTGTGGAAATCTTTAAAGATCAAGTTAGGGAGTCAGGACTTTAATTTACAGACACTAGGTTCTTGTGCAAGAGAGTGACATAATTTGAGAAGTGCTTTGATCTGGTGCTTATATAAGATACTACAAAGTGGGGGGAGTAGAAAGAGGAAAACTAGTTAGGAAGTTCCTGAATGGGTGTTCAACAATGAAGTCAATAACAGATATGAATAGAAAAGAATAAATGGAAGTGATGAAGAGGGTGGAAAAAAGCAAAGAGATGGGACAAGTCAAAGAGAACTCTTAGGTTTTCAGCCTGGGTAACAGAGAAGGGTGGTACCACTGACAGAAAGGGAAATAAGGAAAATGAGATGATTTTGTGGAAAAAATAACAAGTTTGGATTTTAAATAGACTAAATTTCAGATGCCAGATGGATATGAGGTAGAAATGTACTTTGAAAATGTGAGACAAACTTGGAAGATGGTTCAGTGATGAGGTCTATTTATCCAGGGAGTTATCCACTGAGGGGGCAATAGCTAAAGTCATGGGTACAGATGAAATCACATTTAGGGGGCATGAAGAAAAGAAGGCAGTTGGAAAGGAGAATGTGTAATAAGAAAAGGTTGTTGGATTGATACTGAGGTCACCAGCAGCTTTTGAAGCTAGGTTATATGGAGTCAAAAGCATAGAAGTTAGACTAGATAGGATCAAAGAGTGAAGGGGTAATGGAGAAGAGGTAAACATAATCTAATCTATGTTTATAGATTCAGGCCACATGTTCCCCACCCCTGGATTAGACTACTGATTGATAGACTACTGACTAGAGACTGATGACCAGAAGGAAAGACAGGACAGTAGCTAGAGGGAAATTCATTTTAATTTAATTTATTTAGGATAAACTAGAGGGAAGGAAGGCAGTAGAGCGCATTTAGACAATAGAGTAGTCTCAGAAACAACGAGGATGTGAGCACAGGAAAGGATTAGCCTTAGAAACAGTTCTCTTAGACACAGAAGGGAAAGATGAGTTAACACAGAAAAATTTTAAGATGAAGAAGACAGAGCTAAATTTGAGAGATGGCCTAAATGATAGTAAATTAGAGGCCATTTGCTTTAAATAACGGGTATGAGGGAGGGAGATGGAGTTTTGAAGAGCATGTTAGGAGTTTCAGAAAGTTACTATATTAACAAAAATGCTGCTAGCAGTGAGATTTCAGTTGGGGTAAGAAATCTTGAAATTATGTCAAATGAACAGTTCAGAAAATGGGGCTCTTTAGTCTGAAGAAAGGACTTAAAGGGGAGAGGACAGCTGTTCTCAATATCTAAATGACTATCTCGATGAAAGAGGCTTATTCGGTTTTGTTCCAGAGGGAAGAAGTAGGACCAGTAAGTAGAAGTCACAAGGTAGAAGACTTCAGTCCAATGTATTTTCCAGCAGCTAGTAAAAGCTATAAAAAATGGAACAAATTGGAAAAAAATCTCCTCTATTAACAAGGTAATTATCCAGCTTCTCCTTCAATATTTGTTCAAGTGAAAGGGAATTTATGTGACATAAAAGGTGACACAACAAAATGACAGTAACGATTCATACAGCGCTTTAAAGTTTGCAAAGTGCTTTACACACACTAACACCTCATTACGGGGCGGTTTATACACTTCTGGACAACTCTTATTATGGGACTCTTTTTAACATAGAGCTTAAGTCAGCTTCCTTGAAATGTCTCCTGACTAACCTCCGGTGGGCAGCTGAGTAATACAGCGGATACAGTACCGGGCCAGGAGTCAGGAAGGCTCATCTTCTGGAATTCAAGTCTAGCCTCAGACACTAGTTGGGTGGCACTGGGCACGTTACTTAATCTCCATTTGACTCAGTCTCCTTAACTGTAAGGTATAACAACAGAACCTATCTGCCAGGCTTGTTGTAAGGATCAAACAAATAGCTGTAAAATGCACACCGCCTGGCACATGGGAGGCCCTTAGAAAACGCCGATTTCTAGGGCCCTTCCCTCTGGGCTGAACAGAATAAGAAGTTCCCCCTTTCCCATGGCAGCCCTTCAAACATTTTAAAGCAGTGGCTTTTCTTCTCTCTCCACTTTAAATCTACTCAGTTCCAGGCTAAACATTTCCCCTCGTTTCTCATATGGCATTTTGGCCATGCCCTTTCTCAACCTGTCTGTACTTCAATTTGTCAATGTCACCATTGAAATATGGCACACAGAGATAAATGATATTCCAGCTACAGTCTGACCACTCCTGAATGGGATAGAACTGTTACCTCCCTGAAACAGACACTAAACTTTTATTCAGTTTTAAAATCCTTGTGTATTGCTTGCTCATAGCGAGTCTGTGGTTGACTAAAGGTCTTTTCACAGGATTCAGCTTGTGCTGCCGACTTTTAAAAACTTAAGCGCAAGCAAGCTATTGTATTTCTTCTTGTTAACTTTCACTTTGTTAGCTCTGGCTAGTTGTTTCAGTTTACTGAGATCTTTTTGAATTCTGTCTTCCAAGAGTATCAGCTCCTCTTAGGTTTGGATGATGGTTCACAGTCTTCATCTTTCCAGGATGAAGTATTTTTATAGCCTGTCCTTCAATGGCAGCTGCTCCACCCCTCTGGATTATTTAAAAAAAACCTCTTGGGGACTTGTTACAGTCCTACGATGTCTGAATGATAACTGGAAAAGTCCACAGTAGTCGAAGTTTGTATGTACAAGGTAAAGATAAAATACTATAACAGAAAGAATGCTAGGCTTAAAGTCAGAAGACAACTTAAGTTCAAATTCTGACTCAACGCTAATTAGCTATGAGTTCCTGGGCAAGTCACAACCTCTCTCAGCTCTGATATACCTCACGTAAGATGGTTTGGAGAAAGCCCTTTGCATGCTCAGTATGTGAGCCATTGTGTTACACGGAGAAGTTTGACACAAGAGTAAGTTGCTGTGGCTTTGTTTCCAAATTCTTTTCTGAGTATTAATACCCTATGGCAGACCTTTTTGGTTGTATCAACACATACGACTGAAGTCTTCTGAGACATCAACAACTATGGATTCTCTTCCTGGATTGTATCTCAGAACTACCATTCACTACATGTTATAATGTTTCAAAAAATCTTAAGTTGTTAGAGAAGACTTTGAAAATCATCTATCTATTCTTTTGTAGTCTGCCCGATCATTTGCATAATTATGCAAATCTGTACTTATACTAAATACCTGGTTTGTGAAGAAACAAAGAATCCTGCTTGCCTACAAAAGCTAAGATTTAAGATTGAGAAAACCAAAATTAAAAAGAGGAGTTGATTGTAAAGGTGGGGGTTGGGCGGAGAGAAGCTGTGATAGAGGACAGGGAAAGATAAAACGTTTTTGATCAGATAAAGACTACAAAAAGGCTAAACAACAGCCTTTCACACAGCCAGAAATAAGTGAGTTCAACTTCGGTCAGGGTGAGATCTGGCGGAGTCAGGGAAACTGGATTCAACCAGAGCTATTACAAGGCATTTGTATGAACCTTTCTGCTTCAGAGAGAAGACTTTAATGGCAATGAAAAAATGCAGATTTCTCTCCCTGTACTGTCATCCTTAGTTTCACCTCACAGGCTTACATTCTCCTCTATCCATGCGCTCCATTCTATGAATAAACTTCCCCTTCCTCTTTGAACTTTTCACTTCACAGACTAGCTCCTAACACTCATGGAAGCCTGGCTTTCCTTTGAAGATACTATCAATCTCTTCACTGCCATCCAAACTTCTCGTTGGGCATCTAGGCGGTGCAGTGAATAAAGTGCAGGGCCTGGAGTCAGAAAGACTCATTTTGCTGAGTTCAAATCTGGCCTCAGACATACACTAGCTATATGACCATTGGGCAAGTCACTTAACCCTGATTGCCTCAGTTTCCTCATCTGTAAAATGAACTAGAGAAGGAAATGGCAAACCATTCCAGTATCTTTGCCAAGAAAATCCCAAATGGGGTCATGGAGAGTTGGATACAACTGAAAATGATTCAACAATACCAAAAAAATTCTTGTTGCTATCACTGATTTATCAAACTCCAGAAAACCTTTCAACTTCCTTTAATTACTTCACCACACTACTAAAAGTCTTCCCCTCCACTCTAACTCTTGTTATTCTCCTTGGTGGCTTGGTGATGATCATGAATTTGTGCTGATGAGTATCTGCCTGGCTTCTCCATGATCTCTTGCTATATGCCATCCCAGCCACCCATGGGGGCAGTCCTCCACTTCAAGACCCTGAACTCTTATTAAAGTTCCTTCTCTGATCGTTATCTCTTATATTTCTACCTCTCCCACTGGCTCATTCCTGAATCTGTCCTCTGTCTTCTTCATGGCATCTGTCCAAACCCCTTCTGACTTTATTTTTTCCTTCTTTAGACCTGACCCTGTAGTCAGTTATCTCCACAAAGCATGGCCCTTTACTCTAGAATTACTTGCCCCAGTGTTCTTGGTCTATTCCTGGCCTATTAATACCCAATCCTAGCTTACCCTTTCCACCTTTTCCTGAGCCACTAACTGAAGAAATTAAGAATCCTCTTTGTTGACTAGGTCCACTAAAACTCATTTCTAAAAATAGACAAAAAAATGATACATTTATACAGTGCTTAAAAGTTTATAAAACAATTCATATATATTATCTCATTTGATCCTCACAATAATACTTCAGGGTAGGTAATATTAACTAATTGTTAAGATTTTTAATTTTTAAAAGAAGTAAATTGAGGTTCAGAGAAGTTCAGTGGCCTGTCTAAAGTAACACAGGAGCAGATGTTTAAGGCAGGAGTTCAACCCAGGGCTTTCTGAATCCTGATAGGACCTTCTATCCAATATATACACTCTCTCAGCTCTGCTGTAGGGTTATTTTATTCATCTAACATCAACTCTCCTGGTTCTCACTACAGCCACTGCAAATGTTCTCCACTCCGTGCCCTTAAATCTAAGTGATGATGACTGATCCTGAGCTCCCTTCTTCCCTTCTTCATACCTGAGCACCTTCTCTGTCTTCTTTCCCTTTGGTATGGTCACAGAGGATGAAGTGAGCCAGCTCCTTGTGAAATTCGTGCCCTCAATCTCAATCCCGGCCTTGCTCAAATTTCCACTTGAATCTTGTTCTTTTGACCTATGAACACCTCCCCAAAGTCCTTCCCCCTCCTTGCTCCCTTACATCCCACCAGTCTTTCTCCTGATCCCTTCTCCTCAGCCTACAAATAAGCTCTGGGATTCTCCATATTAAAAAACAGAAAACCTTCTCAATCCAAATACTCTGTCAAACTATGATCCCACATTTCTCCTCCCCTCAAGTAAACTTGTAAAAAGAGTTGCCTATAGTATTATAGTATTGAGGCTTACACCTTACCTCCTAGTCACTTTCCAAATCCTTACAATCTGGCCTCCCAAACTAACCACTTTCTTGATATTAACCTTGCCAAGTTCCCCAGGCTTCATTTATTTCCAGTTCCAGTGACCTTTTCTAAGGCCTATTTCAGCACTGGACATTGTGGATCAGCCTCCCCTGCATCTTTTCTCATCCACTCTCTCTGGTCTTCGGTAGCACTGATTGCTCCTGGTTCTGCTGCCAGCTGTCCAACCATTCTTTCTGTTTCTGGTATTAGTTGGTCTTCCTCCTCTTGACTTCTAAGTGTTGGCTGCTCTCAAGTCACTGTCTTCAGATTTCTTTCTACAAATATACTTATTCCCCCGGGGAAATGTCATGTCATAGATTTATCCAAATGAGTACTTTAATCTCCTGGGAGCACCACTATTGGATTTCCAATTACCTAGGGAAGATTTCTACTTAATCCTACCAATACCTCAAATCAACAGGTCCAAAACTGAATTTAGCCTCTTTCCCTTAAAACCTGCCCTTCTCCCCATTCTTTCTATTTGGGTAGAGGGTATCACTATTTTTCTAGTTACACAAGATTAAAACATTAGATTCATCTTTTATTCTCCCTTCTCCTTTACTTTCCAAATCTTATTCACTTTATCTCCATAATATTTCCAACAACCATCTCCCCTTTTTTCATCTTCATTCTTATCCCCATCATTAGGGTCTTCAGCTATGGACTATTGTAACAGCCTCTTAGCTGGCTTCCCTGCTTCTGGTGGTCTCCCTTCTCTACGCCTTTCCTCACATAGCTGCCCAACTAATCTTTCTACTACATAGGTCTATGCATTTACTTTCTCAAAAGTAATCTGAGCCTCGCACTGAAAATCTTTCCCAACCTAATTTTGACCTACTCTCCTTGCAATCCATTTTTTTTTTTTTTTGCCAAACTGGGCTACTAGTTATTTTATATCTTGCCTTGCTGTTTCCTATCTCCTTTATAACTGGCTATACATTCTATATCCTGATTACTATACAATTGATATAGTATACTGAAATATTTCAAGATCCAGCTTCAACGCCTTGAATGCCAACCCTTCCATAGAGCTTTAGCCTGATACTTTCTTCTGGTGGAGGTGATCTTTCTTTAAATTAACTCATAGAACTATGTCTAGATCTTGCCTTTGCCCTTATCACATTCTACCACATACTGTAAATATCTTTAAATATATCTAATACATTTATTAGACCATAAGCTCCTTGAGAATAGGGGCTATTTTTAATCTTTGAATTCTCAGGGTCTTGCACAGTGGGTATTTAATAAATGTCTACAGAAGTGAATGAAATTACTTTCAACTCGGAATTTAACAGCATCTGTAGCCAAGGTATTCATCACACTGAGGGAAAACAGAAAGTACTGTTTCTAAGGCTGACTATTTCTTGTACTCAAATTTCAGACCTATGCTCTGAGCCTGTAATTATTTATCTACCTGTAGTAAAAGTTTCCTGTTTGTATTTAAGAAACCTGGCCTGAAGATGTACTGTCATGCTCATTTACTATAAGGAAGGGGAATGGAAATAAGGAAGGGCTATGTTCCTAAGGCCGTAAATCACAAAGGTGAAGTCAGAGCCTGAGAATGTCAGTCAGGTACTGTGCTAACACACACAGTTTACATTATTTTCCTCTTAGGTCACACATATCATAGCTCTGGAGTTGAAAAAGACCCGAAAGGCCATCGAGTCTAATCCCTTCATTTTAGAGAGAAGGAAACTGAGGCCCCAAGGTCACACAAGTAGTAATAGTCAAAGATGGGAACTGAACTCAAATTTTGCCTTTAGAGATATTGCTCTTTCTACAATACTATGGGGTCTTCCTTATATAAGTGTATTACTTGACACTTGCACACACTGAAGTTCACCTGATACTTTTCTGCCTACTCACAGAACTTTGAGAGATCTTCCTACTGTTTTCTTAGTATATTCACCATTTTCACTATCTGAAAGGGTCAAGTGTCCTTGGCAGCCTTAGAAATTTCACCATGTATTCCATTTTCAGTATGAAAATGGGTAAGGACTACTTCCTGGGGCACTACCACCTCCCAACCGGTAGATGAATACTTTTTTGGAGAGACAATAATTATCCTGATGTTAGGTTTCCCATAGTTAAGTTCTCTGAATATGGAAGAATATATCCGAAGGTCTCTACCATAAGTTAGGATTTTTTCCCCCACAATCACCTTTGCTGTACAGCCTTTGGTGTCATGGTTTTGTAATACAACCCTAAGCTTTAACTACCCATATTATGGAGAAGAACCATACTCTCACACCCTACATCCCATGGCATCATTAAGTCAGTACATAGACCATAAGAATCACAGACTGGAGTTAGGAGGCTTTATTCCATTCCAACCTTTTCCCAAATGATCAATCCTGACTTTAACATTGCTGAAAATTGGTCATATCGATCCTGCTTTTAGACCTGCAATAACCAAAAGGTCAATTACCCTCCAAGTCACTCCTTCCAGGTCTGGACAGCTCTAATTCTTAGGATGTTTTTCCGTGCATAGAGCCCAAATCTGACTCCACTAACTTCTTACCACTGTTCCTAGTTCTCTCTTTTTTATAAAACAGACCTCCCAAGAACTTGAAAGGAGCTATTACTGTCTCTCCCAGGCCTTCCCTTCTCTTCCCCAGTTTCTTCATCTCATTCTCATGTGGCAGAGTTTCAAGTGCCTTTACCATTCTGGTCGTCCTCCAGCTTGTCAATGTCCCTTCCAAATGTGGTACCCAGAACCATACAGAACACTCCAGGTGTGGTCTGACTAGGTCAGAGTACAAAGGGACCATCATCTCCTTGGCTCTGGATGCACTACCTTTTATCAATTTAATCTAAGATTACATTAACCTCTTCTGCTGCCACTTTACAGTGCTGCTTCGTATTGAGTTTACAATTCACTAAAATGCCCAGGTGTCTTTCATATGAATATCCTGTGCCATCTCTTTCATCCTGTACTTGTAGGGTTTTTAATTTTTTTAAAATACAAATTCAGGACTTTACATTCATTCCTACTTAGTTTCATCTCAATATCTTCACTATACAATCCCAATCTCTTTCTATCTAAATTTAATTCAATTTATTTAACTATTTCTATCAACTTCATGTCATTTGAATTTGTTTAGAAAATATATGCCACTTTCGCCATCATCCAAGTCAGTGATGAGGAATAGGGACAAGGGCAGATCCCTGGAGTAGGGTACTCCAATAAGGAACCACCATTCAGCATGACATCAGTCTACTGAATTGTATGTATGTACACCACTCAGTAAACTCATTCTGAACCAACCTAACTGAACTATCACCTAGTCCACATCTCTCCATCTTGTCCACAAGGATATCATGAGAGACTGGGTTAAACACCTTGCTGAAATCTAGATCTACTCTGTCCACTGCATTCCCCTGATCAACTAGTATAGTAACCCTGTCAAAAGAGGAAATGGGTTAGTATAGCATCCCTAGTTCCTAATGAACTCATACAGGTTTATTACCTATTCCCTAAAAGTTCAAAAATCCTGTCCTTTTAGTACCTTGTTCTAGAATTTTCCCTAAATTTATATCAAATTCATTGGCTTCTGATTTGAAGTATCCATCTTCTTTCAGGTTTTGAATATCAGGACAATGTTTACTTGGCTATCTCCATTCCCTTGGCATCCTCCCACCCCCACCTCCCTTTTCTTTGTTCTTTGAATCACTGAGAAGAGTTTGGTAGCCACATTTGCAAGCTATTTCAACACCTGGTATCCATTTTCAGCAGCCAGCCATTAGCACTATGCTATAGTGCTAGTGAGGTCCTCTGAACCTTAGCTTTCCCATCTATAAAACCACTCACATATGAAACAACTTGTCTCATACAAGGTTATTATAAAGTTCAAATGAGATAACATTTGTGAAAATGCTTTGATAGCTGTAAAATACATATAAATGCATGGTAGTACTATGTTGTCATTATTATGGTTTCTAAAATACATTAGGAAGGGGGAAAGAGTGAGAACAAGAGTGGGACAGAAAGATAAAGATAGAAATGGCAGGGAGTGGGGAGGAGAGGACTTGTTTATTCTTCACTGAAACTGAGGATATTCTCCAAGCAAGAGTCCCAGGTAGAGGAAGAACAGATGTTCCTATCACTTGGGGCTCTGAATATAACAGAATTAGAAACTGAATTTGTCCTGCTAATCCAGTGTCAATGAGAAGCAATGTGGCACAAAAGAAAGAGAGTTGGCTTCAGAGTTAAGAAGACCCAAGTTCAAGTCCACCTCTTACACACATACTGGCTGATGACCCTGAGTAAGAGATCAACCTCTCTGTACCCAAAGCAATTAAACAGTTATAGTTATGGTCTTAAGCAAGACCATAAACTGGAGGGTAGGTATGGATTTGTATTGGTAGAAAGCATTTCCTCAGTAGGCATTTCCTACACCAATGAAATCACAGGTCCAATAAAAAAAAAAAAGGCCAGTATCTCAGTTAAGAATGACAACAATATTTAACCCAGGAGTCGGGAACCTGTGGCCATGAGGCCACATGAAGCTTTTTAGGTCCTTGGGTGTGGCCTTTTGACTGAGTTCAAGTTTTACAGAACAAATCCTTTTATTAAGGAGATCTGTTCTGTGAAGTTTGGATTCAGTCAAAGGGCTGCATTGGAGGATCTACGGGGCCACATGTGGCCTCAATGTTGCAGGTTCCCTACCCCTGAACCCTATTGGTCTCAGAGGGCTAATACTGAAACAACACACTTACTGTTTGCTAGTTTACAACACGGCTCTGAGTATGGCTTTGGATATAACATGATGTTTAGAAATAGTTCTTTTCTTGTTGAAGTGTGGCTGTGTTTCACTGTCACACCATAAACCCGCCTAGTTTACTCACAAAGAATAGTATACTTGTATTTCATCACCCTGAAAACTCAAAACATATCTGCAATATTTTTGCCCAGATGTCTCTTGGCCTCATGGCTATGCTGGCCAAATAAGGTAGAGGGCAATAAGGAGTGTGAAAGCTCATATACATGTGTATGTTGTGGGCAAAGCAAGCATGCCCACACCGGGGTTCTCACCACTGCCTCGTTCTCTGGAGCAGACTGATTTGACATTGTGTGACGGTTGTCGTGGGTCCAAGAAGGAAACATGAGCTTGGGAGCCCACTGCGTACACAGACCACTCATGGCCATAGGCCAGACACACATTCTCACGACAGTATGGCAGCTTGATGGACAGGAGCTGAAAACCAACAGAAAGATGATGAACATATGACCCAAAGAAATGGCAGACAACCCCTGATCCCAACAACTTCAAAGGGCAAGATGATCAGCAGGTAAAAATATAAACCATCAATGAAATAAACCCATAAAAACTCTTTCTTCTGTGTCTCTAGAGAACCAGTCCTCAGAGTTCCAGAAGAAAAAGCATGTGATCATCTTTAAGAAATGAAAATAGCTGGATATTGGTGAGAATAAGGCAGGAAAGAAGACAAGCCTTAAATCAAAGTTTAGAGGAACCTGTTTTCCTACTCAGAACGACCTTTCTCCTCATTATAGGATAAATACAGCAATCTCATTGCCTTTAACCAAGTCATTACATTCAGCAGAACTTCTAGGACAGACTAGACTACAGAAGGCAAATCAAAAGGGCAGTGTATGTATGGGAGGACAGGAGAGTAACCCATTCTATCCCCTTTTACCCTTCAATAAGAAACTCACTGGAATCTTGCCAGATTCATTCATTCATTCACATAAATTTTTATGGAGTACCTGTCTAAGTGAAGCACTGTGCTACCATCCTGAAGAACAAAATCTTGTAAACTTGCTAAGAGAAAAAGGACTTTCTGAAGTGCTGCTTCCGCCTGAGAAGTAATTACAACACAGAAGTTGCAAGCAGCAAAGAATGTCTGATTATGGAATTAAGAGGAAGATACTATTTCAAATATAAGTGAATTTAATTCATTCTAGAAAAGTTGCATGTAAAATGAATCCATCTTCCCATTGATTTACATTATTATTTCAAAGACATTTTATCTTTATTTATAATTGATATTCACTTGCCATTGGCTAACACTTTATTTGCCTTCAGTGCCTTAATCAAGTAGTTAATTATTTATAAACACTTAAATAGATTAGGAAGGCTACTATTTAAAAGAAGATAGCAGTGAAATTTTTTGTAACATTAAAAATTATCTTCTAATTGGGCCATTTAACATCTAGGATTCTCAAAAAGAAGGATACACTTGGATTCGAATGATCCAAAAGTTAAATTCAAGTGGTTTCTACAATTTCCTCAAGCTCAGTTGTAGGCAAAAAGGTACCTAGAGATTTTCTATAGCTGAATATCTCCAAATTGATTAGGAGACTAGGAAAAAGTCATGAAGCACCATGGCTACAAGGTTAGCTGAGTTTCATACAAAGTCCCAAAGGAAGTATTGTGATCACACCTTGGACAGTGTATGTTCTGCTTTCCAGAGATGAAAGTAGCCATCAAGGGACACTGCTCCAAGCTCCTGGAAGAAAAAATGAGAAGCAGGTTAAAGATACCTTGACAACAACTCATGTCCCATAAGCATTAAAGGCAGAACTGGGTGAGTGGTGCCTAGAACTAGGCAGCCATGATTTCCCATTCTGGTCCCTCTACCCCTTATTAAGGTTTTTGCTTCACCATGGAGAGGTAATATGGCCTAAGAGAAAGAGAGTTGGGCTTGGCGAAGTCAAGAAAAATGGATTTGAATCACAGGTCTGTGACTATGGGTAAAACACATTTACCTCTGAGTCTCAGTCTTCTCATTTAGAAAATAAGGATAATAATAACGATATATTTGATGATATTATATATATAATATATTATATACAGCATATACTTATTATATATTGTATATAATAGCATCTCTCTTTAAGATTTGATAGGGTAAAAACATTTTGTAAACTTTTAAGTGCTACAGAAATATGTCATAATAATAATTATTACTACTAACTGCTTGGTCCCCACTTTTGAAGACCTTTGTTCTTCTTATGATTCTTCTAGCTTTGTCCCATGCTACTGCTACTTTATTTCACGCTTCTGACTTGGAAGATCTAAGTCAGCTTTGGAGTGTAAGTCATCAGACAAGGAAACAGAATAAGGAGACTGATGGCTCTTAGGGTCACAGTGATGGGGAGCTTGGGTAAATGCGCTTGGACCCCAATTCTAAAACCACATTTCTCTTTAAAAATCACATTTCTCCCTAGCCTCAAAACACTACCCCAGGCAGTTTCTCCCCAGCCCAAGGACACAGTCTGCCCCAGCAACAACCGTTATCTCCCTTCCTGATACAGCAGCCAGCTGCACCCAAAGAACTTATTAGACTGAACTAGCTGAACTGGCTGTGCACTGGGTCATAACAACATTTGCTACTCACTGACCAATCATATGCATCCTAGACTTAGACATACGCATACTCCTTTACATTTATCTTGTCTAACAAGACACTGACGAGAGCAACCTGGTATTTCTGAGCCAGCCTTGACTGCTGGGTGACTTAGTGATGTTTCAGGCCTAAAACTACGCCTCCAGGTAGCCCTCCTTGGGCTATTTCCTGATGAACTGATGAATAAAATATCTGTGCAGTAGATACCAAAAGTGAATGTTCCTTTAAGAACTGATCACTCCTTAACCACTCCCTAATCTCACCCCAAAACACCTATTTGTGTTTTGTTTGGCACATGTTTCCTATAGAATATCCTATATAAATTTTACCTGTCCCCCTTTAAGATTGCAGGTTCTCTAAGAACTCCTGCCTGCTGAAAAGCGTAATAAATCTTTATCTTGACCTCAACAATGCTTGAGCCCGTGAATTCCTTCCAGGCAGCCTGCCCCTGGTCTTTGTGGGGGTGTCTCATCACACCCCTCATCAATAGTAATAATAAAATATTACTGTGAAAATTTGTCTAAGAATAGACTATAGCATTAGCGAGAGTTTATATCTAGAGCAGGTAAATGAATCATCAACAAAACAAGCACGTACTTGTGCATGTACATAAGTAAGTCCACAGGACTCTGGGAAAACAGGCACCAACCAAATATAAACTACCTAAGGCAGGGACTGCATCAGGGAAATGAGAGAAGTACCAATACAAGTCTTATTTGCTGATTTGTGCACTATTTCAGTTGTTCCCACCTCTCCAGGCTGGACTTATAACTTTATTATTATTTCTGGCAAATATTTCTCTTCACTTTAGGGAGAAGCAACCCAATCGGGCACTGCTGGGAACCCGGAAAGACCCAAGTTACTTGATTAGTACTGACTCTAGCCCAAGATGTAGATGCGTCCTCATCACTGGAAAGCTGGTGAAGCCTGCTTTTAGCCCTGTTCATTGAAAGCTGAAGAATAAAGGAAATGTTTCCTAAATTGTCGAACAATAATAAAAAGCAAAAACAGATTTCAGTCATTTAAACTTCCCAGCAGCACTGGTATATTCCTGTAGTTTGTCTACACTGGTCCCTGGACATGCTCCTCAGACCCCTGCAGACAGCATGCAAGCGTGCGCATGCGCGCACACACACACACACACACACACACACACACACACACACACACACACACACACACTTACTTTGTTTTTATTGTTGAAGGCCAGAGCCCGGACCTTGCAGTTGTCAGGATTAGTATTTTCCTTAGGGATGTCTTTTAGGGCCCTATGTGTGATGTGAGCATAAATAGGGACCCGGGATACATTGTGCCTGGCATCGCTTTTGGTCAACACATCTTCTGTCACCTCCCAAAGTCCCATGGAACCATCCCGTGAGCCTGCAGAGGAAGCAAGTACTCAGTTTGGACAAACACAAAGCACTGACTAACCTTCCCCTCAACCAAACGGTGGGTTTTACTAGTTCAGTTCTGCAGAAATGAGGACAACTTCCTATCCCCTACATAAATGTTTCTACTCTTAGAGATCTTGTGATGTAAGGGGTAGGTTGCTGTGCATCTGAACTAGCCAGGAATATATGAGTTCAAATCACACCTCAGACACTTCCTAGTTATGTGACCCACCAGTTTCTTCATTTGTAAAATGAGGTAACAGATTCAATAGCCTCTAAAATATCTCTCAGTTTTAAATCCTTTGTCCCTTCTCACACTCACTAATATCCTAGTAAGAGTCTACCAAGAATTCAGAGTCCTGAAATGGGATTAGTTGAGGGCCACAGTGTTTTAATTTGCATTGTCATACAAGCCTGATTTCCTGACTGCTTTTTCCTCAGGCCTTGATTCTGTGCTAATTCTTATAAACAGCTAGTCTAGTCTAAATCAGGAACACCAAAGGAGAAAACCAATAACATGTGAGCCTCACACACAGTTCTGTCATATGAATTCACAGCAAGGATCAATGCTAAAGGCCTCAGTTCTGAGGGAACAGGAATACCTACAAAACACAGAGCTGATGTGGAAGGGAAGGGCCAGGTGTGGGACAGAGAATGAAAGAAACAGCCTCTGCGGGAGGTGAGAAACTGTTACTCCGAATGATGAGGCCCTAGAAAAGTTCTGATTCACTTTCATTTTGAGAGCCTCAATTCTAGTTACAGGTAGCATAACGATCCTGACTGAGACATGTGCATGGGTACAAGTCACAGCCTCTGTGATCCTCAGGGTCCTCATCTGTATAAAGGTGATGATTCTTAAATACTAGTCACCTACCAGGGCTACTGTTAAGACAATTCCTTGTAAACTACAATATTGTAATGCATTACAAGTGTGAGTTGTTTGATACCTAGGGGTAATAAAATATCTTACATTTAAAAAACTGCACTAAGAAATTGCTTTTGAAATAAAAGGCTTTTATTTCAAGGAGTAAATTATCTTAGAGATTTTTAACTTAACACAGCCAAAACCAGGAATGTGGCATAGGACAATGTCAGTAAGGCTTACTTTTTCCTACTCGAGACTCTTACGGAACTGTTAACACCATCCCCATTTTTACTGTCTATTCTTTTCATAGAAAGGGGCCACATCTGAGTCCCCATTTAGTTTAGATTATTTTTCCAGTTGCTGAGATGGATACACATTTATTCATTCTCACTCGGACCCATTTGTGACCATCAGCACAGGATTAGTGCCACAGTTTTGCCTTATTCCATGGCTATGAAATGTCTTCCAATATCCTCCTTGCTATGCTTAAAGGGCTTTGTAAAAGTAAATGGTTCTCTTTTTGCTTGTCTACTCTTTCAGTCTTCTTTGCAGGTATCTTCCATCTACTTCTTAAACTTTGGTATCCCCAAAGATCCAGGCCTGGGCTCTCTTCTTTCTATATCTTGCTCATCTTATCAGCTCTACCCAGACGATGCACCAAACTATACATCCGACCCTAGCCTCTCTCCTGAATTTTAATCTTGCGTAGTCAATTGCCTGCTAGACATTTCTAATTTGATGGTGGCATCTTAAACTCAACATAACCCAAACTGAATTCATTATGTTTCTTGCTAAACTGGACCCTCCTCCAAAGCTTTCTTATTTCTCTAATAGTTATTTATCATCCTTCCACCCATCTACTTTCATAACCTTAGATTTAACTTTGACTCTTCCTTCATCCCCATGTACATCAGTAGCCAAGCGTTATGGAGAAGTTCATTACCACACCCTTCACACCCACCCCTTCTCTACACTCACACAGTCTGAGCCTTAGTTTAGACTTTCATAGTCTCCTAATTGGTATCCTGGTTCTGTTCTCAAATCCTTCCCAAATCTATCCAAATGGAGTTGCCAAAATAGTCTAAGGCATGGGCTTGACTGTTTAGTCTCCTCGTTCTTACTGGCCTTCTCTTGCCTCTTGGCAGTATCCCCAGCTTTTCATTCAAAGCCCTCTATAACCTGGCTCCAGCCTATCTTTCCAGATGAATTTAATATTATTCTCCTCCCTTAACTCTATGTTCTACCTTAAGAGGCCTACTAGGTATTCTGTAAACTCTGAACCACAGTCTGTTCCACATGCATGGAACACAGTCCCCTGCTCCTTACCTCTGTCTCTTAGACTCTATATACATTCAAAGACTAACTCAAGGACCACTTCCCTATGTAAGGTAGCTTCACCTCCCCCAGTTAGAGATCTCTACCTTCTCAAAATAACATGCTTTTATTCAACTGCCTAAAAAAAGTAAACCTCCAAGAGGATAGAAAATCCCCGAGGTCAAAGAATATTTAATTTTTGTCTTTGTATTCTTAGTGCCTAGCACCGTACCCCATACAGAAGCACTTCAAGCAATCAGTTGACAAGTACTTAAAATGGGGCAATATTTCTATTCTACTTGCTGCCTTTTGTCTTTGTATTCCCAAACAGTACTTGCCCTAAGGGGGTTACATTCTACTGGAGGAGAGAAACAGCACATACACATGTAGGTATATATAAAATATATGCAAGATAATTTTGGAGAGGGAAGGCACTAACAGTCATAGAGATTAGGTTCATGTAGTAATGTATAATAAAGCTTGAAAATGTAGGGTGGAATTAAATTTCGAAAGGTCTTAAATACCAAATAAAGGTGCTTGTACTTGATGCTAAAGGTTAAGAGGGAGTTACTTAATTGAGTAGAAGATTGGCATGGTCAGATCAGTGCTTCAGAAAAATCACTCCAGCAGTTTTGTGGAAGATACATTTGAGAGGGCAGAGCCTTGAGGCAGAGACTACTGAGTCCAGGTGAGGGCCTGCACAAAGCTGGTGAGCTAGTGATTAGACAGAACAGGACAGATGTGAGAGATATTGTGGATGTAGAATTAAGACTTGGAAGTTGTTGGATTGTAGGATAAGGGAGAGTAAGGAGCTGAGGATGATTAGGAGGACATAAAATTGGTATTCAGGTAGCAACCTAAATAAGCTTCATGTCACTTTCCTTCCTTAGGGATAAGACAATGAAATTCACCTCCTAATCACCTTAAGTAACATCCTTAGGTGCTACTCTTCTCACCTTAGCACCTAGGTTTGGAAGAGACACAGGAAGGCAAATAATATTTAAGAAAAATGTGAGAAATCAATAACTCAGACCTTGGTAGGTCTTAGCCTCAGGTAGGGTCCCAAAGGGAGACAAGGATTCTTGTATTTGTGCCTATACTTCTTAGTAATCTGGTATAGAACTAGGTCAGTGGTTACTGCCAAACTCAAATGAAAATGTTACTCCTGGCTAAAAACAATGTATGTAGGATTGTGAACAGAAAGATGAAGTTCTGGGGATCCTTTGCTTTCCTTTTTTGAGTTTGCTGCTGGCAATATTAAAATAAATACTTGACTAAAACATTTTCTCTATAAGTACAACTTCTTTCAAATGCCAGAGCCTGAAAATCGCATAGCCCTAGATTCTCTCCTATATTTAAATCCACTTAAAAAAAAAATCCTGCAGCTTCCTGAAAGAAAAAATTTTGTCATACAACCAAGGAAAAGAGTAAAGAACTGATCCAAAGAGAATCTTCTTTCCAGTCTCATTGTACCCTTTTCCTTCCTCTTTGCCAACCCCTCAGCCTCAGCTCCAGCCAAGCTGACCTTTCCCTTGTTCCTCCCAGGCAGTGCTCCACTTCTCATATCTTGTCTTTGCACTGACTCCCCAATTTGCCAGGAATGCACTCCCTCCTCATCTTCACTTCAGAGAAGGCTGCTCTTCAAATGCAGTCAAGCACCATCTTCCGCATGAAGCCTTCCTTGATCCCCTCAGCTGCTAGTGCCTCCCTCTCAAATTACCTTATATTTACCTAGTTTGTATTTATTTGTACTTATTGCCTTTATACTTTTTCAGTATATAATGACAAGGTCCTTGTAGCCATTAGAATGTAAGCACCTTATAAGCTGGAATGTTTCACCCACTGTATTTTGTATCCCATGGTACTTGGCACACAATAGATATTTAATAAGTACTTGGTGATTCACTAATCACTCGCTCAAGTCTTCTGGATCCTACTCTTATATATTCTTTATTGACTCTACCACTGATAATCCTACTCAAAAATGACTCTAAGGAAAATGTACAGATTATATCCTACTACTTTATTTAGGCCTCTAAGCTCTTCCTAATCAAGCATTCTGTAGTTTTTATCAATTGTGTGATGAGACTCCCTTAGCCAGAAAGTTTCAAAAGATCTTACAACATAGAAAATCATCTTAGAATATGATAACTTTACCAGAAACTGCCATGGTATCGCTGATCCATGCAATAGAGAATATCCAGTCTTTGTGTCCATCCTTGAAGCAGGGGAGAGAAGAAAAGAAAATCATTGAGGAAAATAAGGCTCATCCCACTGATTCCATTATTTTGAGTCTGTGAGTCAGCAAAAGAAAACCTACAAATCAATCTGCTAAAATCGCAGCTACGGAAAATGGCAGCTACGGTCTACCTTGAAACACATCTGCAGAAATGATAAATGTAATAACATTCTAATCAATGGGGGCTGACACAAACATCTCCAGATCTCTCCTGAAGCTGAGAGGAAATCCATTCTCTTAAGTAAATGGAGGTGTCTGGGAATCAGTAAATGAGTTCAGCTGGCATTTATCTCAAGTCTTTGTTTGATTCTCCCTTACATACTCCCAGGAGAAGTGTTCATGTTTCCTAAGCAAAAACATAATAACAAAACAAAGTACAATGCTAATAGCCTCATTATTCAAAATTAATTATTTATCTTGACCAGAAATGTGTGGTTCACAAAACTCTGGTTGAGAATATAGAACCAAATTAAAATGCAATAAATAAATAATTAAAAATAAATAAATAAATAAATAAATAAATGAATATTATGGTACAATATAGATAATGGTAATTTGTGGTTTTCTAAGTCATATGTGGCCTATAGGAATCTGTTTCTATTTGAGTCTGACACCACTGATCTTGACTATCACCTCATTAATAATTGTTTCCATTTATATTAATACTATATTTGCTTACTTAAAGCAGAAATTTGCCTCACATTTGCATCTTTTATTCCTTGGGATAAGCAAAGTTAAAAATAGCAGGATTATTAATAAAAGCTCTCATCCCATCTAAATCATCCAATCTAAATTCTGTATGACTACCTAAAGTCTGTATGACCAAGAATGACCTCATCTTCTTGAAGGGTCCTTAACACTGTTTTCAGATTTAATTTCTGGTCCCAGAACTTTTTGAGGATCAAGTGAGTGTTTTAAATGGGATGGAATGGGGAACTTTCCAGAAAACTCGGTGAAAAGTGGAGAGAGAAGAGGAGCTGTTGCTGCCCCAGCTCCACACAAAAGAGCTCACCCCACCCTAATTTTCTCTTTTCTCCATTTGCTCCCCCCAAATCCTATATAATTCACTGGAAGTCCCTTTTCTACCCCCAGACACTGACATTTTGACAGTGGCATATCCTAAGCATGGCTCTCCAACCATAGAAAATGGGGTAGAAAGAGGTATTATGATGTTTTTTGGAGTAAAACCCAATGTCTCCCAGAAAGACCTAAAAAAGTTATATATAAAGGTATCCTTGACATATCACCTAGATAAGAATTCAAATGAAGGAGAAAAGTTCAAATAATTCTCAGCTTATGAAGTACTTTCTGATGCAAAGAAAAAAGACTTATATGACAAAGGTGGAGAAGAAGCCATTAAAGAGGGTGGTTCTGGTTGTGGCTTTGGTTTTCCAGTTGAAATATTTGATGTTTTTTGGAGGAGGTGGAAGAAGGAAAAGGAAACAGAGAGGTAAAAAGGTTCTTAATCAGTTGCCAGTGACCTTAGAAGATTTATATAACGGTACAACAAGAAAGCTGGCTTTGAAAAGAATTTGATTTGTGATAAATGTGAAAGACAGAATGGTAAGAAAGGAGCTGTAGAATACTGTACCAAATGCAGAGATACTAGAATGCAAATAAGAATTCATCAGAAAGGACCTATTCAACCAATTTGCTTGGAATGCCAAGGGCATAGAGAATAAGTCAATCCTAAAGACAGATTTAAATGCTGCAGTGGAAGGAAAATTGTTCAAAAGAAAAAGATTCTGGAGGTTCATAATGACAAGGGCAGTGAAGATGGTCAAAAGATAACATTTCATAATGAAGGTGACCAGAGGCCAGGGCTTGAACCAAGAGATATTAAGATTGCTTTGGATCACAAGTACCACACTCTACTTACATGATGAACTGAGGACCTTTTCATGTGTACAGATGTGTTTGGAAATCAATATCAACTCTTGACAAAAGACCTATACATTCATTCCTTCTTGACCTGATCAGACTATTAAATGTGTGCTGAATGCAGGCATCCCGATTTATTGCCGACCTTATGAAAAAGGGATTCTAATAAGTGAACTGAAGGTAAACTTTCCAAAGAATGGCTTTCTTTCATCACATAAGTTATCTTTGTTGGAAAAGTTAGTGTTTGAAAGAAAGGAAGCAGAGGAGACTGAAGAAATGGATCGAGTAGAACTAGTGAACTTTGACTCATCTCAAGAAAGAAGATGACATTACAAAGGGGACTAATAGTGACATTTATAAGGAGGTGTTCAGTGCCAGACCTCTTAAGGGGAGCCAGTGAATATTCTTTGTTGTAATGCTGGCTTTTGTATGCAATAATGCAATGAAAGACTACAATCATCTTAATATACTCACTACTAGTCATTGTTTTTGTTGTAATATTCAACAATAGTTATGTTTTGTTATGTTGGTGTTAATGAAGAAAGTTAGTAATATAAAATACTGACTTTGCAATTTATGATGATCAGAGTGCAAGATAGTTTAACATTGTTAATTATTTCCTTATGGTAAAGAAGCCCCCAAGCAATTTTTCATGATTTGTTTCAAAAACCTTTGTTTCAAAGTGTATATTCAGCGGCTTAGATTGGGGTTTAATTCTTGACTAAAAAAAAAATACATGAGCATTTATAATGGTTAAGCTGTGAAATTAAATTTTCTACAGAATTTTTAAAAGAGCAGGATCGAACGAGACAGGTGCCTGTGAATCATTATTGCGGACTCAAATGCCTCTCACCAGCAGGATGTTATCTTGCTCTAATTTAAGTGTTGTATATAGGATTAGATTTTGGATTTGACTTCAGTGCTTTCCGCCTGGTGCCACTGAATCAGTCCTGAAGGACTAAGTTTACCTGGCCTATTAATTCACAATATGAACAAGAAAGTTTTGCTCCCTATAGAAGTAATAAAGAAGTCAGTTTGGCTTAAGCCTGAGTTCTCACAAAATGAGATTTTTAATAAAGATGGGGAAGAGGCAGGAAAGGACAGATAGGAAGAGGAAAGACTGGAGATCAAGGAAGAGGATGGGACACCTTTTTTTGGGCTTAAATTGGAAGGTCAGGAGAAAGCCCTATGCTAAGAAGGCTGCTTAGGGTTAATGCCAAAATGTGGGAAGAAATGAAAAGAGAGAAGTCTTGTAGAATCATTAGATTGTAGAACCACTAACAAGGCTTATTTCCTTGTTCTCACCAGAGAGGCGGGGGACAACTAGGGGAAACTACAACTGATATATATCATCAGGTATGGTCATGATACTGGCTAGCTTTGCTTAACTGTTTTTCTTGATTACAAGAGAGAGTTTAATTCTCAGAGTGGGTGGAAATGATGGATACAAAAACAAAATGTATTAATAAAGTCAAGTTGTCTTTTTTTTAAAAAAGGCTATTTTTCTTCCCTTGTGTAGTTCTGTCATTTTCTCTGCCAATGCGATCTACTTTGGGAGAGAAAATTGGGAAAACAGAGAAGAAGTTTGCCCCTTGGCATTGACTCTTCACTCAATCACACAAGGCTTAAATGATGTAAATGACATGCTACGACGGCTGCATCTTTCTAAGAGGGCACAGAAGCAGAGCCATGCTCTCACATCTATCAGATCAGCTAAAATGATAAAAGGGGAAAATGACAAATGCTGCAGGTGATATGGAAAACTTTGGACACTCATACATTGCTGGTGGAACAGCAACACTGTTCAAAGAACAAGTGTGAAGGACTAAGTTTATTCTGAGCGTTATAAATACTCAAATCAGCTCTAAAGGACTTAGGACAGAAAGTGCTATCTACATCCAGAGAAAGCACTGATAAAGAGACATATGTGGTTTTAACATATATACATACACACACATACGTACATACATACACACATATATGGAAGCACAGAAAATGTAGCTTTGAAAATTATGTGGAGTATTTATTACATAGTTTTTGTAAACAGTATGAAATGAAGATTTATGGTTTCATATTGAATCCTCCCTTTGTGTTGTCCTACGTAAAAGAAACTGGTTTTTGTCTTTTTCCATTTAAGTTCAAAATGAATTTTAAAAAAGAACTTGAATGGGGCTAGGAAAGGTTATATTTTGCCAAAGTGGCTGACTGCTCTAAGTCTGACTCTGCTAGACAACGAAATGCCGGGCATTATTGGGGAAGCCTGGAGACAGAAAACAACTGCACTTAGAATACAATGTATAGCTTTGGTTGCTGTCACATAACAGAGCTGGAGAAAGTCCATAAAAACAACCAAAATGATCCGGGGTGAGAGGGCTGGATGAGTTTTTTTTAGAAGAGAATAAAGCCCTTTAGATTCTTCAACATGGAACAACAAGGGAGAGATAAGTCTACAAAGTTATGAATGGTATGAACAACAAATCCTATACCCAATCCCAAAGTATTAAGAAATACCAGTCATAGCCACACCCTCAGAATCTGAAATAGATAAATTTACACTTAATAAAGAAAAGGAGAAACTGATACTTAATGAAGCAGGAAGTAAAATAATGGAATTCATTTAATAAGTAGTACTGCCTAATAACACAAAAGATCCAAGATAGGGCTCAATCAACTCCAAAATGAGATATTAAAGGAATGCTTAGAGTTATGCTCCAAACACATTTTAATGTTCATTCAGAACAAGTTCTCGGTATCATTTTATGGTTCCTCAAAGAAAAAATTGAAACGGGACAAAGTGAAATAAAAGTCTATAGCCTGGGCTCTACAAAAGCCAAGAATCAACTGATTTTAGATGATTCTGAGATTAAACTGATCCTGTATCATTTTCTTATTGATCCCATTTACAACTAATTGGTTTTGTTCTGTTAACTGTTTTTGTCCTGTAAATGGTTAAGTCATGACTCTTTGTCTCTAAACTTATTAGGATGTGGCTGGCCTGTAATGGGTTAAGTGTAAAAATCCAGCTCTCTTACTAATCACAGGTCTATTTGTTCCTCAAGGGACTTAGCTGACCTTGGGGGATACATGTGAACACAAGGGAGTTGTGTGTAATAGCTTTACATCCAAAACTATCCTTTAAGGATCTTTTGTTTGTTATCTTGCACCAGGAAAGAAGGAGGGGCTTGTTGCTAGGCCCCATTACTTCCAACCAATCATGCTGTTCCTTGCCCCTCAGCTCTATAACCAATCATGCTATCCTCAACAGTCTACCCTGTTCTGTATTCCCCAAAACCTGTAAAAGGGAAATTGTCCTCTTGCTGGGAGGTCTTTGGCAATAAATGAAGTCAAGACATTGACCCATTTGTCGACAGGAAGCATGGCCCTACTAATAAATGTTATTTTGCTTGGAGGACTGCCTCAGCTTACCCTTTTGTTAAATTCCACTTGCAACAATTCTAACTTGAACAAGTTACTTGCCACTTGGGGCAAATTCCAAATTCTAGGAAATAACTCCCAATTAATAATGACAAATTAAAAAATAAAAAGTATTTTAACTTAAAAATATTCAAGGGTTATTAAATTCTCCCCAAGATCTGGAAATCTGTCAATCTGAAGGTGTAAAAGAAATCTCTAAAGTCATGGATTGAGAAGTTGGATATATCTTCATCTCATGCACATTTTGGCAGGAATTCCAAAAGGAATTAGAGTTTGTGAGTAAATGCAGTAACTGTAGATTTTATTATCTACCACCATCTCTTCAATAGTATGTGACAGCGTATAGCTAACAGTGGGATTCTTCATCCCAAACATATGACTGTACAATATCATCCTGAAAACCCCGAAGAAAACCATCATGTAAGGCTATGTTTGTCTTGCTGGTTTTTAGCTGCAACTTGGGGTAAACCCTGACTTTCCTAGGCCCATACTAAGTGAATGGAGCTCAATTCTAATACTGCCCCAGGGGGAAGGGGGAAGGGAAGATGGACTGCATACCAGAGGAAGGTCCACTCCACAGAAATACCTTATAAGATCATCTTTGGATCCTTCATTATGTGGCTACCCTATCTTGGACCACACAAGGGAGCTTATTTTCTAAATTCAGCTTCTAGAGCAAACAGGAACATGGTGAATCACACGTGTATAATTCCATTCCATATCCCTCTTGGATATTTTAAACCAGGTGCCCCAATCATCATGCAGGCATATAAGTCCAAGTCTGATGTCAAAGTCTAAGTAAACCTCAAATAGATAGCCATTACAATAGCTGTTTCTTCTCCCTCCTACACAATATGAAAATTTAGGCAAACTTCAAATATATGACCATCACAGTAGCTGTTGCTTCTTCCTACTATATATCCCCAGTTACACTGAGAAACAACTTACATCTCCTACACACACAGGATCTAACGTAGGCAGCCGATAGATCGCAAGGCTGTTGGGGTTGTCTCCTCCAGTGGCCAGTAGAGTTCTTGAGGGGTTCAGCTCGATGGCATGGATACCACAGCCCTGCTGGGTCACCACTCCAGGTTCTCGATCTTTCAGAATGGGAATCTTGGTGATCTGGCCTGTCTGGACATCGACCACAAACAACTAAAAGAAAAAAATGGGACAGGGAAACACCATAAAAGAATAAGCTTAGCAAATGTCTTATTTTTTCAAGGTTGTAGATTACAAGATCATAGCTGCATCAGAAAGACCTGCTGGGTGAAATGCTTTCAAATAACATGCTGATACAAAAAAACCCTTATTGCAGGTCTTTTTGTGGTGGCAAAAAAAAAAAAAAAAAGAAAACCAAAGGGAGTACTCCTTAATTAGGGAGTGGCTAAACAAATCATGATGAGTGCAGTTTTGGAGAAACATGGAAAGACTTGTATGAACTGATAGAGTGAAGTGAGCAGAACCAGCAGCACAATTTATGTAACATTGAAAAGACGAACAATTTTGAATGACTTAAAAACTGACCAATGAATGCAATGAGAAGCCATGACTCCAGATGGCCTTATGATGAAACATGTTACCTACCTCCTAAAAGACAGACAATGAACTTAGACTGAGAATTTTGGTTGATTATGCAGATTTGTTACAAGGGTTTTGGTGGTGGTGTTTAAATAGGAGAGAGGTAGTAGGAGGGAAAGGAATTTTTTTGCTTTTGTTAATTGAAAATTTTTTTAAAAAATCATGATGGTAATGAACAGATTCTCCTCTTAAGGTAATCCTGTTCAGACTCAAGTTCTCTCTACCACTGAGGTTATAGTATTTGCCTTAACCAGTCAATATCAGAAAACTTGGAGTCCAAGTTAGTCTTGAACATGTTCATTCCAAGTGTCCTGCTGTGTCACCTGAAAACTCCATAGGGACCAGCAAACTATGGCCTGAAGAATGGTTTTTACATGTACAGTTTTGTTTTATTTAAAGCTGTAAAAATAATTCTTAGCTCACAGGTCAGACAAAAACAGGTTAATCACACTGCAAGTTGAAAAACTCAGAAACTCACACCCTTCAGCACCCCTTGATCCTGGACCTCTTCCTTTTCTCAGGCTGGAGAGGGCAGGAAGTAAACATTTGGAAGTTGTTTCTTGATCTTCCTCATTTAAGGATGGCACTCAGGGGATTTTCATCACTTGCCACCTAGCTACTTTTCTGGACTTCATCATCTTCAGAAACTCATTATTTTGCAAGATGAAATCACTTCTGAAACTAACACCTCCTCAGGTCATTTCCCTCTCCCACTGCATGACTTTATCATACCCTGTGTCAGGTAACCTTTTCAAAATTCCCCTTTTCAGCTTTTTACGCATGGTCTCCCTTCTCATTGGAATGGGAGCTCTTTGAGGGAAGGGACTATCTTATGCCTTTCTTTCCATCTCCAAATCTTTAGCACTATGTGTGACACAGAGTAGGCACTTAATAAATTGACTCTGACTTGGGATTTGTTCTTTGGGCTATTGTTTGCCATCTCTGACTTCAGAAGGCTACAAAAAAACCATATTAAAGATCTAGTTGGATAGAAGTGGAGTAAGTCACAAAGTGTAGTCCTGCACCATAGACCATTTCTATCTCTGTTCAGTTCAGATTTCATTAGAGGGAAGAAAAGAATGAATGACTGCATGCTCCAAAAAGTCCACATGTCCTATACTCGCTGCCATTTTCTGAATGGCTAATACAGAGATCTAACCTAACAAATGGGACGTTTCCTTCCCTTTGTCCCACCCAGCCTCTTGTCAGAACCCTTGGCCTCCCTTCATTTAGAGAGAGGAGGAGATTAACAAACACTGCTAAGCACCAGACATGGTATACTCCAGAAAACTTCAGAAGTAGGCAAAGGAACTCAACTAAATCAGGTCACATAAATGGCCTCAAAACCAAGGAATGATAATATCAACAAATAAATATACAACAAAATATTGAGTAACTACCATTTACTGAGCTCCCTCCACATGACAAAAAGTCCAAAGTGGAAAGTGAGAACTAATTCAAACACATATTTAAGCTCCACCTAAACTAGGCACTTGGGACATAGAAGGTCATGACATACGTATAAGAAACTATAATATACAATATTATGAAATACAAAGAGAGCACACAACAAGGTGTGCTCTGAATTCTCTTAAAGACAGGCAGTCATGGAACATCAGGTAAGGGTTCATAGAGGTTTGCTTCCATCCAGACTCTGAACTTTCTCCATCATGCCACAAGAGCCTTTGCTACTTGGAAAAGCACTCAGAGTCTGCAGCCTTCTCACCCCGCAGTGCACCCTGGTCCTTTGTATCCTCACTCTAATTGGTTGGTTGCTCCCAGAACCCTTACTTTGGAGAAAGTGCTCAAGGCATTCACATCTTCATTCATTCCTCTCCGGGCTCAGTTCCATTTTCCCTCCCTCCCCCCAGAATACTCCCTCTTTCTTTGGATTGTTTTTGTATATGTGGTATCTCCACATAAGAATGTAAGTTCTGAGGGCAAGACCTCTCTTTCTGCTTGTATATATATTTCCAAAGCTCAGCACAAGAATAAGCACTTAAATGCTTGTTAACTTGAGGCATCTGAGTTAGTCTTTAGAAGAGGGAAGGGATTCTAGGAGGTGAAATGGGAAGGAAATACTAAGCTCCCACCCTCAATAAATTTACTGTCTATTCAGAAACAACATACAGCTATAGGCATAAAGCATGTTAAGAGAAAGCAGAGCCAAAATGGCAGAGTAGAAACAGGGACCTGACTGACCATTCCCCCCAAACCCCTCAAAATACCTGTAAAAAAATGACTAAATAAATTCTAGAGCAGCAGAAGCCACAAAATGACAGAGTGAAACAGATTTCCAGCCCAAGACAATCTGGAGGCTGACAGGAAGTGTATTGCAGCAGGCTTGGAGTGGAGTGCAGCCCAACATGGGAGAGTGGAGCAGGCCTCAGGGCACTGAATCACTGGCAGTTGTAGTGGATTTCAGACTTCCCAACTCACAAACACCAAAGATAGCTTTAAAGGTCAGTGGGAAAACTCTTGCACCTGGGTGAGAGAGGAACATGAGATTTGGCCCCAGGCCCAGCCCCAGGGCAACAGCAGCTACTGCTATAGTCACAGCTTCTTCTGGAATTCTCAGCCTACAGACTGTGGGGGAATAGAGCAGCTGATCTGGGTGGCAGTTCCAGTTAGAGGAGGAGTGCTGGCATGGCAGAGCAGCTGGCAGCTGTGGAGAGGGAATCCTACTTGCAGTTCCAAGGCAGAAAAGAATACTTGTGATTGCTCACAGAATAGAGCACAGACCAAGAGAGGAGCAAACACCTCTCCTTTGATCATACCACTTTGGAGGAACTGAGAATTTACATCTCCCTAGAGATATCCCTGAAAACAGCTGCACAAAACCCCTAAAACATGGGGCAATACACCCTCCACTTAACAAAGAGCTCAAAAGTCAATTAATTGGCTGGGAAAATGACCAAAAGGGGGAAAAATAATACTATAGAAAGTTACTGTCTTGTTGAAAAGGTATTATCTTCTGATGAGGAAGATCAAAGCATACAACCAGAGGAAGACAGCAAGGTCAAGGCTCCCACATCCAATGCCTCCAAGAAAAATATGAATTGGTTGCAGGCCATGGAAGAGCTCAAAAAGGATTTTGAAAATTAAGTAAGAGAAGTAAAGGAAAAATTGGAAAGAAAAATGAGAGTGATGCAAGAAAATCATGAAAAATGAGTCAACAGATTCAAAAAAATGCTGAAGAAAATAACACCTTTGAAAATAGACTAAACCAAATGGCAAAAGAGGTCCAAAAAGCCAATGAGAAGAATGCCTTAAAAAGCAGAATTAATCAATGGAAAAGGGGGTCCAAAAGCTCAGTGAAGAAAATGATCCCTTAAAAATTAGAATGGAGCAAATGGAAGCTAATGAGTCCATGAGAAATCAAGAAATTATAAAACAAAACCAAAAGATTGAAAAAATAGAAGACAATGTGAAATATCTCATTGGAAATACAACTAACCTGGGAAATAGATCCAGAAGAGATAATTTGAAAATTATTGGTCTACCTGAAAACCAAGATTAACAAAAAGAACTTAAACATCATCTTTCAAGAAATTATCAAGGAAAACTGCCCTAATATTCTAGAACCAGAGTGTAGTAGAAATGGAAAGAATTCACTGATCACTTCCTGAAAGAGATCCCCAAAGTAAAACTCCTAGGAATATTGTAGCCAAATTCTAGAGTTCCCAGGTCAAGGAGAAAATATTATAAGCAGTCAGAAAGAAACAATTCAAGTACTGTGAAAACGCAATCAGGATAACACAAAATTCAGCAGCTTCTACACTAAGGGATCAGAAGACTTGGAATATGATATTCCAGAGGTCAAAGGAAATAGGATTCAAGCCAAAATCACCTACCCAGCAAAACTGAGTACAATACTTCAGGGGGAAAAAATAAAATTTCAATGAAACAGAGGACTTCCAAGCATTCTTGTTGAAAAGACCAGAGCTGAATAGAAATTTTGACCTTCAAATACAAGAATCAAGAGAAGCATCAAAAGGTAAACAGGAAAGAGAAGCCATAATGGACTCATTAAACTTGAACTGTTTACATTCCTACATGGAAAGATGACATTTGTAACTCATGAGACCTCTCTAAGTATTAGGGTAGTTAGAAGGAACATATATATGTGTGTGTGTGTGTGTGTGTGTGTGTGTGTGTGTGTGTGTGTGTGTGTGTGTGTGTGTGTGTATATATATATATACATACATACATGTGTATGTGTGGGTATGTATGTTATATATATAGAAATATGTGTATGTATATATGTACATATGTATATATGTGTATGTGTATATACGTGTATGTGTGTATATATATATACATACATATACATATATATATATATATATATATATATATATATATATATATATACAGAGAGAGAGAGAGAGAGAGAAAATTAAGTGTTGACAGGAATGTACTGGAAGAAACAGAAAGTGAGAGGTATAATGTAGTAAATCATCTCATATAAAAGAGGCAAGAAAGAGCTTTTACAATGGGGGGGAAGAGGGGGCAGGTGAGAGGGAATAAGTAAGCCTTACTCTCATGGGATTTTGCTTACAGTGAGAATAACGCACATTTAATCAGGTATGGAAATCTATCTTACCCTGCAGGAAAGGCAGGGGTAAGGGACTAGGAGAGGGAGGATAGCTGAAGGGTCAGCAGACTGGGGGAAGAGGTAATCAGAAGCAAACATTATTGTGGGGGGACAGGTCAAGGGAGAGAACGGAAGAAATGGAGGATAGGATAAGATAGAGGGAAATCTGGTTAGTCTTGACTGTTATGGAAGTATTCTGCATAGCTACACATATATGACCTAAACTGAATTACTTGCTTTCTCAAGGGTGGGTGGGGAGGGAGGAAGAGAGAGAATGTGTAACTCAAAGCTATAAAAATGAATGCTAAAAACTGTTTTTGCATGCAACTGGGAAATAAGTTGTAGAGGCAATGGGGTGAGAAAAGGGGGGGGGGGTAATAGAAGGAAGGACAGATTGGGGAAAGGGGTGGTTGGGGTACATGATGCCCTGGGGGGGAGGGGAAAGATGGGGAGAAAAGTTGGAATTCAAAATCTTGTGGAAGTGAATGTTAAAAACTGAAAAGAAATATATTTTTAAATTTATTTATTTTTAGTTTTCAACATTCATTTCCACAAGATTTTAAGTTCCAAATTTTCTCCCCATCTCTCCCCTCCCTCACCTCAAAATGCCTTGCATTCTGATTACCTGTTCCCTCAATATGCCCTCCCTTCTATCACATCACTCCCTTCCCTTATCCCCATCTTCTCTCTTTTCTTGTAGGGCAAGAGAGATTTCTATACCCCATTACCTGTATTTCTTATTTCCCAGTTGCATGCAAAAACAATTCTCAATATTTGTTCCTAAAACTTTGAGTTCCAACTTCTCTCCCTTCCTCCCTCCCCACCCATCCCCACTGAGAAGGCAAGTAATATAGGCTATATATGTATAGTTTTGCAAAACACTTCCATAATAGTCATGTTGTGTAAGGATAACTACATTTCCCTCCCTCCTATCCTGCCCATCTATTCTATTCTCTCTTTTGACCTTGTCCTTCCCCAAAAGTGTTTACTTCTAATTACTCCCCCTTCCCATTTGCCATCCCTTCTATCATCTCCCCACTCCACTTATCCCCTTCTCCCCTACTTTCCTGTAGTATGAGATTTTCATACCAAATAAATTTGCATGTTATTCCCTCCTTAAGCCAAATGTGATGACAGTAAGCTTCACTTTTTCCCTCTCACCTCCCTCCTTTTCCGCTCCACTGGAAAAGCTTTTTCTTACCTGTTTTATGAGAGATAATTTGCCCCATTCCATTTCTCCCTTTCTCCTCCCAATGTATTCCTCTCTCACCCCTCAATTTTATTTTTTTGGATATGATCCCTTCCTATTCAACTCACCCTGTACCCTCTGTCTATATGTATATAATCCCTCCAACTACCCAAATACTGAGAAAAGTCTCAAGAGTTAACAAATATTATCTTTCCATGTAGGAATGTAAACAGTTCAACTTCAGTAAGTCCCTTGTGATTTCTCTTTCCTGTTTACCTTTTAATGCTTCTCTTGATTCTTGTGTTTGAAAGTCAAATTTTCTTTTCAGCTATGGTCTTTTTATCAAGAATGCTTGAGAGTCCTCTATTTCATGGAATGATCATTTTTTTACCCTGAAGTATTATACTCAGTTTTGCTGGGGAGGTGATTCTTGGTTTTAATACTAGTTTCTTTGACTTCTGGAATATCATATCCCAAGCTCTTCAGTTCTTTAATGTAGAAACTGCTATATCTTGTGTTATTCTGATTGTAATTCCGAGTACTCGAATTGTTTCTTTCTGGCTGCTTGCAATATTTTCTCCTTGACCAGGGAACTCTGGAATTTGACTTCAATATTCCTAGGAGTTTTTCTTTTCAGATCTCTTTCAGGAGGTGATCAGTGAATTCTTTAAATATTTATTTTACCCTCTGCTTCCAGAATAGCTGGGCAGTTTTCCTTGATAATTTCATGAAAGATGATGTCTAGGCTCTTTTTTTGATCATGGCTTTCAGGTAGTCCCATAATTTTTAAATTGTCTCTCTTGGATCTATTTCCCAGGTCAGTTGTATTTCCAATGAGATATTTCACATTGTCTTCTATTTTTTCATTCTTTTGGTTTTATGTCTTAATTTCTTGGTTTCTCATAAAGTCATTAGCTTCCATCTGCTCCATTCTAATTTTTAAAGAACTATTTTCTTCAGTGAGCTTTTGAACCTCCTTTTCCATTTGACTAAATCTATTTTTTAAAGCATTCTTCTCCTCATTGGCTTTTTGGGCCTCTTTTGCCATTTGAGTTAGTCTATTATTAAAGGTTTTATTTTCTTTAGCATTTTTTAGGATCTCCTTTAGCAAGCTGTTGACTCGCTTTTCATGAATTTGTTGCATCACTCTCATTTCTCTTCCCAATTTTTCCTCCACCTCTCTTACTTGATTTTCAAAATCCTTTTTGAGCTCTTCCTGAGCTCAATGGCCTGAGACCATTGCATATTTATTTTGAAGGTTTTGGATGCAGAAGCCTTGACTTTGATGTCTTCCTCTGTTGGTATGCATTGTTCTTCCTCATCTGAAAGGCTGGAAAAAAATACTTGTTCACCAAGAAAGTAACCTACTATAGTCTTATTTTTTTTCCTCTTTTTGGGCATTTTCCCAGTCAGTTACTTGACTTCTGAGTCCTCTGTCAAGAGGAGGGTATACTCTGGGGACCTGTAAGTTCTTAGTTCCTCCAAGGTGGCACAATCAAGGGAGAGGAGTTTATTCCTCTCCTGGCCTGTGCTCTGTTCTGAAAGCAACCACAAGTTTTTATGTACAGGATCTAGGAGTAGAATTCCCTCTCCAGAGCCTCCATCAACTCCATCAACCAGGGCTCCTCCTCACCTCAGGGTGGCCACTCAGGGCTGAGATCCAGATCAGTGGCTCAATTCCCCCAGGGTCTTTAGGCTGAGGGCTCCAAAAATGGCTGCCATCATCTGGGGCTAGGATAGGACCCTGCTCCCTCCTCACCCAGGTGAAAGAGCTTTCTCACTGATCTTTGAAACTGTCTTTAGCATTTGTGGGTTGAGGAATCTGGGAACCACAGCTGCTGGCAGTGGCCCTGAAGCCTGCTCTAGTCTTGTCCCTACTGTGCCTCGTGCCCAAGGCTGGACTGTGCTCTGAAGGCTGCACTCCACTCAGAACCCAGTGTGATAAACCTGTCCTGTCAGCCTTCCAGGTTGCCTTGGGTTGGAAATCTCTTTCATTCTCTCACTTTGTGGCTTCTGGTGCTCTAGAATTTGTTTAGAGTAATTTTTTTACATGTATTTTATGGGCTGTGCGTGGACAGCTTCTACTGGTCCATCCTTCTACTCTGCCATCTTGGATCCTCCCCCGAAAATAAATAAATATTTTTTAAAAACATGTTAAGAAATGGGTCTGCACCATTTTGCTAGCATAATTAGAATACCTCAAGGCAGATGGAGTAAACTCAGGACAGTCTTAGTGGAGATGAGTCTTGGGTAAGGAAGGATATGGTATCCAACAGGAAATAGAGGCAATTACAAAAGGTAACATATATAACTTTAATTATATGAAACTAAAAGCTTCTTCATAGAAAAAATTAATTCACTTAGGGAAGGAAAGGAAGAAGTTGAAAGAGAAAAAAGTTCTCAAACGAATTCACAACCACATAAAAGAATACTCCAAATGACTGAGAGAAATGCAAATCAAACAACCTTGAGGTTTTACCTCACAAGCCTAAAAACTGGCAAAGAAGACAAAAGATGGCACATTAATCCCTTATTAGTGGAACTGTGAAAAAGTACCATTATTTTGGAAAACAAATTTGGCATTATACAAATCAAGTGACTAAAATGTCCATAGCTTTCAAAAAGAGACTCCATTGCTCGGTCTTTACCCCAAGAAAGTCTTTGGTAAGAAGAAAGTCCCCATATACACCAAAAATATTTGTGCACCACTTTTTGTGATAGCAAAGGGTTGGAAAACAAAGTAGATGCCCATTGATTGGGAAATGGCTAAGCAAATCATAGATTATGAATGTAACTGATTGCTACTATGCTGTAAGAAATGAAGTATACAATGCACACCAAGAAGCGTGGAAAGTTCCATATGAATCAATGAAGGATAAGGTAAGCAGAACCAAAAAAACAATGTGCACAGTAACTATAGCAAGATAAACAGAACAATCACACACGTAAAAAGAGTATGTAACAAAATAATAAAGATCAAACGAATAAAATAAGAAATATGGGAGGATGTTCCCAATCCACCCCTTCATGGAGGTGGGAAGTTCATAGGTGTTACACACACCAGAGTGTACTACATGTTACTGTACTTTTTCCATTATTGATTAGAAATCCCTCCTCCATTTCTTTTTTGTCTTTAAAAAATATTATTTCTCATATAGGATGGCTCTCTGGGAGAAGGGGAGGGATATCAGGAATTGCTATGACTGGAAAAAAAGATATCAATTAAAACTTGTTTTTTAAAAAAGGAAGGATATGGTTTGTTGAAATAGAGGCACGTGCACTATTAGCAAAGCTGTGGATTGGTCCAATCATTTTGGAAAATAATTTGGAATCGTATAAGTGAAGTTACAAAACAAAGGGCAGTGACTCAGCAATTTCCTAATGGCATAAAAGACAGAAACAAAGGTCTCATATTAAAAAAAAATTTCGTAGCATAATGTTTCACAGTAGCAGAACAGGAAGAAGGTAGGTGCTTATAAAAGAATGGTTGAAAAAACTGTAGAATATGAATGTTTTTATTATGTTATGGTCTTTAATATGCTGTGCTTAGCATTTATGTTTTTTTACATTTATTTAAAACTTTTCCATGCTAAGAGCCAAGATTTAGTTTTGCAAATAATACTATGTAGTTTAGAAAAAGATATTCTTTAAGGTTCTGATTCAAAAGATGCCATATATGTGTGGGTGTGTTTATGTACACACACATTTAGTATTCATGCAGTTCTTTTTTATAAGTACAATTTTCTTATCTCCCTTTTATGCTGTGAATTTTTATTTTTGCTTTGTCTAACATAGGAGTTCTTGAGATCCATGAAATTGATGTCTTGAAGCATTTTGAGAGCTATATTTCAGCACTCTTGGCTTCCTTTGTAATGTTGTTTTTCCTTTATAACGCTATACATTTTATTTTATGCACTAAAAAACATTATTTTGGTCCACAGATTTCAAAAGATTGCCAAAGGGTTCCACAACACAAACAAAGATTAAAATCTCTGGTCTGACACTTCTGTTTTACGCTCTCATTTTTCTTTTACATGCCTTTATTCTTAGATGTTTCTTGTACAGGCACTTCTCAGAGATCCTGTGGGTTCTGTTCCAGACTGCAGCAATAAAGTGAATATTGCAGGAAAGCAAGTCATGAAATTTTTGGTTTCCCGGTGCATATAAAAGTTAAGTTTACACTATATCGTAACCTAGTAAGTGTATAATAGTATTATGCCTAAGAAAACAATGTACATATCTTAATTAAAAATTAATTTTATTGATAAAAAATGTTAACTATCATCTGAGCCTGTGGTGAGTTGTATCTTTTTGCTGGTGGAAGGTTGATGGCTGCTCTGATCAGGGTGATGGTAATGGTTGTTGTGGCAATTTCTTAAAATAAAACAATGAAGTTTGTTGCACTGATTGACTCTTTCTTTCACTTGAATGCTTAGAGGCCCCTGTATTAATTGGCCTCATTTCAATATTGTTGCATCTCAAGGAGTAGAGAAGCCCAAGCCAAGAAAAAGAGATGGGGAATGGCTGGTCAGTGAAGCAGTCAGAACACACACAATATTTCTTGATTAAGTTTGCTGTCTTATTTGGGCATGGTTTGTGGAGACCCAAAACAATTCCAAAAGTAACATCAAAGATGTTACTGATCACAGATCACCATAACAGATATAATAATAATGAAAATGTTTGAAATATTGCAAGAATTACTAAAATGCGACACAGAGACACAATGTGAGTACATGCTATTGGAAAAATGACACAGATGGACTTGTCTGATATAGGCCTGCCACAAACCTTCAATTTATAAAAAACAAAATGTCTATGAAGTTGAGCACAGGGAAGAGCAATAAAATGAGGTATAACAGCAAATTGTTGGATTTTCTTTTTCTATCTAGCATGTCATTCTCATTTTATTGTATTACTTCTTAATCCATTCACATTTAAGATTATAATTGTTAGGCTTAGACTTCTTCATTTATTTCTTTTATATTGATTTTTAACTCCCTCTTTTAAATCAGTACTTTGTCCTGGCAATTAGTTCTGTTTTCATGACTCTGATGCTGCTCAATTCCCAAGGCTTTCTCCATGTTTCCATTCACCTGACATCCTAAGTTCCTGCAATTTACTTAAGTTAGTTAAATAAATAAAAATTATTTATTTCTTCCCCTCTTTTGACTCATCCCTTTTCATAGAGTATAGGGAAAAGTCTTCCCTCTGCTCATTACCATCTTATTTACCTGACACTTAGTTGCTAGGTCCTTTTCTAACAAGTTTTTCTTTGCTTTGTTCTCATTTCTCTTAACTTCTAACTATTCTAACCATTTTCTAATTCAGGGGCTATAGTCTTTCTTATTATGCATCCTTCATGAGCAAATAACTTAAGTATCAAGTTTGGCCTCTTCTATTCCATTTCTATGTTCCTGTATTTTTAAATCTTATTACAATCCTCCTTATTTTCTACTCTGCGTCACTATTAGAAATATAAATTAGGACTTCAGAAAAACCTGGGAAGACTTATAGGAAATGATGTTGAGTGAAATGAGCAGAAACAGGAAAACACAGGTTGTACACAGTAACAACCACATTGTGTGATGACTGATAGACTTAGCTGTTCTCAGCAAAGCAAGGATCTTAGACAACTCCCAAAGACTCACAATGGAAAATGCTGTCTACATCCAGAGAAAGAACTTTGGAGTCTGAATTCAGATGGAAGCATACTATTTGTTCTCCTTTTCTTCTGTTGCTTTATTTTGTTTCTTCTCTCTTGTGGTTCCTACTATTATTTCTAATTCTTCTTTACATTATGACTAATGTGAAAGCATGTCTAATATGAATGTATAAGTAGAGTCTATACAGATTGCACACCATCTTGGGGAGGGTGGAGAAGGGAGAGAAAATTTGAAACTAAAATATTATGGAAGTGAATGTTGAAAATTAAAAATAAATAAATTTTAAAAATTAATATAAATTAATGAAAGAAGACTTTCAAATAGAAAACAATGTCTTATGTTGGTAATCACGCTTGTGTCCAAAATTGAGTCTACTCCTACTCACTGCTCTTACCATAAGTTGAGAGACTAAAAGAAATTATTAACCTTTATGTATTCAATTATGACTTGAGATAAGTGGAGGATAGAGGTGGGGAAGAGACACATGCATTGGTGGCTTTCCTTTGCCTTCCCTCTTCCCTTTCTTGAAACCTCCCACTATGTCTATCATATCTTACAAACAATAATGACTCACTTAAAGGGAGTAATAGGATTTAGTCCATGAAATATTTATTTCTTCCTTCCATAAAACTTGTCTTTTAAGTTCCAATTAAATCTTTAGCCTTTCACATAATTGTTGATTCCTCTTCACTGGCCTTCCATACAATTTCTTATTTTTAAATAGCCTATGAGAGAATTTATTTCATTATTTAATCTTTTACTGGTAATTACACTTTTCAATCTTTCCTGTACTTTAATTGTATATATGTTTACAAGTTGAATATTCTTTTCATCTTTCACTTTAAAATTTTTGGCAGGATGCCTCAAATTTGCTCCTTCAAACTGCTTTCCCTGCTTCCCTTTCTTACAAATGTCCAATTTTCTTTACTGATAATTAAGCTAACTTTTGCAGGATGAGTTATTTGGGGTTGCAGCCTGGGTTTCTTTGCTTTTTGGAGTATCTATTTCTTCTGATTTCTCATGATTCTGGGGCAACTGTGGATTACGCTTTGGCCCCTGAGACTTCCCAGGGAAAGGTGAATTAGTTTTAGTTTCAGCCCATAGTACTCCTCCTCTCCCTCCTACCCCAAAGACAGTGGCCTCCTTGTTCTTGATACTTCTAGGAGAACACTGTATGTAGGCTGCCAACCTGTGATTTTTGTTTTTAAGCCCTGAGACTTCCCAAGGAGCACTCTGTGAGCTTCAGGTATAGCTTACCTCCCCATGGCCTCTTTGTTCCAGGACCTTCTCAGTGATCCGGTTATTCTCAGACCACACCTGCCTCACACTGCCAGCTCTTGCCTCATGTCCAGACTCCCATGGTCATACTTTGTCTGAGACTGACTGTTGTAAAGTGGACTTTGTGGTGCTTACAAGAACCATCATCTGCCATAAGGCTGGACATCAATGGAGAACTCTGAACAGGTCAATCAACTTCATTCTCCAATGTCCTTCTTTCCAGCCACTAATAATCTTTTTGTACTCAATCCTCAATGGTTCATATTTTCACCCCATCGGACTCTTCCCTATTCTGTTGATTCTGAATCACCAGCTATCATTATGCAAACCTCATTCCCTACCCCCATGACCCATTCCCTTGTTCCCACCTTCCCCAATCTAACACACCTTTTACTAATGTCATACTCTAAAGCTACTCACTCCCTCCCCCCCACACCCCCCATTATGCTCTCTGGAACATCTCTTCCACAATTAAAGGTATCCTTTTCCACTCCCTTCATTTTTTGGCTTTCACTGAAACCTGGTTCCCTCCTGATAACACAGTATTTCTGGTCCTTTCTGGTACTGGTTGTACTTTCTTCTTTTTCTTAAAAGTAACTTTTATTTGTTTTGCAGTTATGAATTCTCTCCCTCTCTCCTCTCCCTCCCCCACTCACTGAGAAGGTAAGAAAAACAAAATGAATTACAAATATGGATAGTTAAGCAAAACAAATTCTCACACTCAATTCTTCTATACAACATGATTAATGTGAAAATGTTTAATACGAATATATATGTAAAGCCTATATTAGATTGCAGGCCTTCTTGGCGAGGGATGGGGAAAAGCTTAAAATTTATGGAAGTAAATGTTGAAAACTAAAAATAAATAAATTAACTTAACAAAAAGGAAAAAAGATTTGAAAAAAAATCTCACACTCAACATTTCTGAAAAAATAAAATATGTATAACACTGCATTCTGAGTCCATCAGCTTTTTGAGGTAGATAGCATATTTCATCATGAGACCTTTGGATTCGTGGTTGATCATTGCAATGATCAGAGTTCCTAAGCTTTTTTGGAATTGATCAACTTTACAGTATTGTTACTGGATATATTATTCTCCTGGTTCTCCTCTTAGTTTTAATAGATATTACTTATCATTTTAAGGAAAGGTCCAATTATTCCTATGCTTTCTAGTGTTTTTAACAGGAATGGTTGCTGGATCATCTCAAAAATCTTTTCTGTATTTATTTCTGCATCTACACATATTTATAGATATATCTATTAAGATACAATTTTTATTATTAATGTTCATAATTTTCCTAATATTTAACCAGTACTGCATTTCTAGTCAAATCAAGATGGTTTGCCACTCATGGTCAAAGTGCATTATCTTTATAATACATTGTTAGTTTCAATGCTCATATTTTATTTAAAATTTTTGCACTGATATTCATTAGAGATATTGGTCTCTGGTTTTCTCTGTTTTGGCTTGGATTTAGGCAGCAAAATTTGTGTCATAGAAATAATCTGTCAGGACCCCTTTTTTTCCTACTCCTCCCCCCACCCCCAGTTTACAGATTATTGGAATTAACTGCTCTTTAAATGTTTGGCAGAATTTACTTGTAAACCCATCCGGTCCTGGGTCTTTCCCTGCATTGGGAAATAATTTGTGTCTTGTCCAATTCCTTTTTTATAAGATTATTTTCTTTTAAATTTATTTATTTAACATTCACTTTCACAAAATTTTGGGTTCCAAATTTTCTCCCCACTTGTCTCCTCCCCCCACCCCAAAACATCGAGCATTCTAATTACCCCTATCACCAATCTGCCCTCTCTTCTATCATCCCTCCCTTCCCTTGTCCCCATCTTCTCTTTTGTCCTGTAGGGCCAGATAACTTTCTATACCCCATTGTCTGTATTTCTTATTTCCTAGTAACAAGAACAGTACTTAACAGTTGTTCCTAAAACTTTGAGTTCCAACTTTTCTTCATCCCTCCCTCCCCACCCATTCCCTTTGGGAAGGCAAGCAATTCAATATAGGCCATATCTGTGTAAGTTTTGCAAATGACTTCCATAATAGTCGTGTTGTATAAGACTAACTATATTTCCCTCCATCCTATCCTGCCCCCCATTGCTTCTATTTTCTCTTTTGATCCTGTCCCTCCCCAAGTGCTGACTTCAAATTGCTCCCTCCTCCCATTGCCCTCCCTTCCATCCTCCCCCCCACCCTGCTTATCCCCTTCTCCCCTACTTTCCTGTATTGTAAGATAGGTTTTCATACCAAAATGAGTGTGCATTTTATTCCTTCCTTGAGTCAAATGTGATGAGAGTAAACTTCATGTTTTTCTCTCACCCCTCTCTTTTTCCCTCCACTAAAAAGTCTTTTACTTGCCTCTTTTATGAGATAATTTGCCCCATTCCATTTCTCCCTTTCTTCTCTCACCCCTTAATTTCATTTTTTTAAGATATGATCCCGTCCTATTCAATTCACTCTGTGCACTCTGTCTCTGTGTGTGCGTGTGCGTGTGCATGTGTGTGTGTGTTATCCCACCCAGTACCCAGATACTGAAAAGTTTCAAGAGTTACAAATATTGTCTTTCCATGTAGGAATGTAAACAGTTCAACTTTAGGAAGTCCCTTATGGCTTCTCTTTGCTATTTACTTTTTCATGCTTCTCTTCATTCTTGTGTTTGAAAGTCAAATTTTCTTTTCAGCTCTGGTCTTTTCATCAAGAATGCTTGAAAGTCTTCTATTTCATTGAAAGATCATTTTTTCCCCTGAAGTATTATACTCAGTTTTGCTGGGGAGGTGATTTTTGGTTTTAGTCCTAGTTCCTTTGACTTCTGGAATATCCTATTCCATGCCCTTCGATCGCTTAATGTAGAAGCTGCTAGATCTTGTGTTATCCTGATTGTATTTCCACAATACTTGAATTATTTCTTTCTAGCTGCTTGCAATATTTTCTCCTTGACCAGGGAACTCTGGAATTTGGCCACAGTGTTCCTAGGAGTTTCTCTTTTTGGATCTCATTCAGGTGGTGATCTGTGGATTCCTTGAATACTTATTTTGCCCTCTGGTTCTAGAATATCAGGGCAATTTTCCTTGATAATTTCATGAAAGATGATTGTAGAGGGCTGAGCTCTGGACCATGGCCCCCTGGTGAGCCCGGAGACGCCCGGGGGTGAGAACCCACCTTCGGGTGCTGGGAACGCCCCTTCCAGAGTTGAGCTCTGCCTCCAGGGCGGAACATGGGAGGAGCTATGGTGGGGGTATATAGGGGGGAACACAGGAAGGTCGGGAGGACTGGGGTAAGCAATAAAGTGCAGTAAGCAGCCTCCTTGGGTATACTGTTTGGTCATTCCCCTCCCCCACAGGAGGGGGCCGGAACCACTGGAAGACTGGTATAGTGGGTGGCTTACAGGAGAGGTAAGCTTTTAGGCCATGGCTCGGGGCAGGCCCTGTGCAGATGATGTCTAGGCTCTTTTTTTGATCATGGCTTTCAGGTAGTCCCATCATTTTTAAATTGTCTCTCCTGGATCTATTTTCCAGGTCAGTTGTTTTTCCAATGAGATATTTCACATTATCTTCCATTTTTTCATTCTTTTGGTTTTGTTTTGTGATTTCTTGGTTTCTCATGAAGTCATTAGCCTTCATCTGTTCCATTCCAATTTTGAAAGAACTGTTTTCTTCAGTGAGCTTTTGAACCTCCTTTTCCATTTGGCTAATTCTGCTTTTGAAAGCATTGTTCTCCTCATTGGCTTTTTGAACCTCTTTTGCCAGTTGAGTTAGCCTATTTTTCAAGGCGTTATTTTCTTCAGCGTTTTTTTGGGTCTCCTTTAGCAAGGTGTTGATCTGCTTTTCATGCTTTTTTAGCATCTCTCTCATTTCTCTTCCCAGTTTTTCCTCCACCTCTCTAACTTGATTTTCAAAATCCTTTTTGAGCTCTTCCATGGCCTGAGCCCATGGAATATTTATTCTGGATGTTTGGGATACAGAAGCCTTGACTTCTGTGTCTTTCCCTGATGGTAAGCCTTGTTCTTCCTCATCCGAAAGGAAGGGAGGAGATATCTGTTCACCAAGAAAGTAACCTTCTATGGTCTTATTTTTTTTCCCCTTTTCTGGGCATTTTCCCTGCCAGTGACTTGACTTCTGAGTGTCCTCTCCACCTTTTATAAGATTATTAAAGCATTCTATTTCCTGTTCTATTAATCTGGTCAATTTGCAATTGTATAAATACTCCTCTATTTATTTCTTATCAATTGGTTGTGAATTCACCTTTTTTATTTTTGATACTTGTACCTTGGTTTTCTTCTCAATTTCTGAAAAATCAAATTAGCTAATGGCTTTCTATTTTATTGTTATTTCCCCCCTACCAAGAATAGCTCCTACTTTTATTTTTTCTTTCAAATGTCAACCTCTCCTTTGATTCTCAGGATTTCTATTTTGGTATTTAATTCGGGAGGAGGTTAATTCACAGTTTTCTAGTTTTTAGTTGCATGCCTCTTTTATTGAGTGCTCTTTCTTTTATTGATGAAAATGTTTCAAGATGTTTTCCCCCTACACATTGCTTTTGCTGCATCTCCAAAATTTTAGCAATGTGGTACACTGTTACTATCTTTAAGAATGACTATTTTCATGATTTGTTCTTTGACCTACCTATTCTTCAGGATTAAGTTATTTAGTTTCCAATTAATTTTTAATCTCTGCATCAAAGACCCTTTACTGAACATGATTTTTATTGCATTATAGTAGGTAGGAAATGACTTTAATATTTCAGTTTTTCTGCATTCTGAGGTTGATTTTTGTGAAGGCACTATGCACAGCTAATAAATATCTTTCTATTCCCATTCAATATTCTCCAGATATCTATCATAGCTAACTTTTCTAAAATTCTAATCAGGTCCTTCATTTGTTTTCTGTTTAATTAGATTTATCTATTCTGAGAGAGGTAAATGGATTTTTCTCAGTACTAAGAGTTTTACCATCTATCTCTGCCTCTAGTTTAACTTTTCCTTTAAAAATCTGGATACTATGTTATTTGGTACACATATATTTAGTATTTATAATAATTCATTTTCTATGGTACTTTTCTAGCAAAATGTAGTTTAGCTATTTGCCTCTTCAAATTGGGTCTATTTGAGTTTAGATAAATGGAGTTAATAGCACCTAGGTGGCATAGTGGGTAGCATGCCAGGCCGCGAGTCAGGAAAATTCATCTTCCTGAGTTCAAATCTGGCCTCAGACACTTATTAACTGTGTGGCCCTGTTTGTCTCAGTTTCCTCATTTGTATAAATGAGTTGAAGAAGGAAACCATTCTAGTATCTTTGCCAAGAAAGCTCCAAATCAGGTCAAAAAGAGTTAGACATGACTGAAAACCACTGAACAACAACGACAACAGTCACGTTAGAGGGTTGTGAAGATCAAATGAAATAATATTTGTAAAAGTGCTTACTTAACACATGGCCTGGCACAAAGTAGGCACTATACAAATGCTTATTCCCTTTCTTTCCTCTTCTCTATTTTTGCTGTTCCTATGTCTGAGATCATGATTACCCTTACCTTTTATACTTCAGTTGAAGCATAATAGATTCTACTCTAACTACTTACTTTAACTCCATGTTCATCTTTCTGTTTCAAGTATGATTTTTGCATATGACATACTGTTAGATTCTGGTTTCTAATTCATTCAGCTACCTTCTTTCATTTTATGAGCGAGTTCATCTCATTCACATTCAAAGTTATGATTTTAATTATTTTAATCCATCCTATTTTCTTATATTTTTCCTTGTTTTCTGCTCCCTCTTTAAAAGTATGCTTTGCTTCTGACTAACCCCCTACCCTCAAATCTACCCTCTCATTTATTCCTCCCATTTCCCTCAACACTTTTCCTACTTGTTTCCCTGTTGGGTAAGATGTGGTTTCTGTGCTCAACTGTGTGTATGTGTATATAGTCTTCCTTCCTTTAGCCAGTTAAAGTAAGATTCAAGAGTTAACCTTTCCCCCTCTTCCTGGTTGTACTTACACACTCCATTTATGTAAGATGATTTCCCCCATTCTTCTTCTCCCTTTCCAGTGTCTTTACTCCTACTCACATGCTGCTCAACAGAGCTGGAGAAAATCAGGAAAATGTGTTGACTAGGTCCGTCACAATTTTATGTTACATAGTCTCAACTAGAACCTCAGTGAGGAAAGGCAATTCCTGTATTTTTTAATAGTATTTTATTTTTCTCCCAATTACATGTAAAGATAGTTTTTAACATTCATGTCTGTAAGATTTTGAGTTCTCTTTCCTTTTCCTCCCCTCTCCCCAAGATTGCAAGCAATCTGATGTAGGTTATACATGTGCAATTATGTTCAACATAGTTCCACATTAGTCATGTTATGAAAGAAGCAATAGGGCAAAAGAGAAAAACCCTACCAAACCCCACCCCCACAAAAGTGAAAGTAGTATGCTTCAATCTGCCTTCAGATTTGCAGAGTTCTTTTCATGGACATGGATCATATTTTCCATCATGAGTCTTTTGGAATTGTCTTAGATCATTGCATTGCTGAGAAGAGCTAAGTCTATCATAGCTGATCATTGCACCATGTTGCTGTTACTGTATACAATGTTCTCCTGGTTCTGTTCACTTCACTCAGCATCAGTTCATGTAAGCATTTCCAGGTTTTTCTAAAATCCAAGGCAATTTTTTATGGCTCCATAACTGATTTGCTAATACACTTACCACAATTTTTTTTTCCAAACCTTCTCATCTCTTCAAATCTTTCACGGCACCCCCTTTTCCCACTCCCTTAGCTGAGAGTCTTGACTCATACTATATTGAAATAAATAAATAAATGAGGTCATCACCAAGAGCTTCTCTTCTCCTTTCCTCATCTCAGCTATCTTTCCTTTCTATCCCCCTCCTTTACTCATGTCACATGAAGAAGTAGCCCTTCTCCTTTGCCAAGGTCAGCTCCTTTACATGCAGCCTTGATCCCACTCCATTTCAGCTTCTACAGCAGAATTCTTCCTTTATCATCCTTATTCCTCACTAATCAATTTTCTCTGTCTATTGGCTACTTTCTTACCAATTCCAAACACACTTGGCCCACTTTTCCTCATCTAGGCATCATTCTTGACTCTTCACTTGCATTCATCCTACATAGTCAATCTGTTGTCAAATCCAGGCCTTTCAATCTTTGTTATATCTCAAATTCATTCCCATTCTTCCACTTACATAGCCATCACTGTGATGTAAGCCCTCATCTCATGCTTGGACTATTCCAATAGCCTTCTGGTTGGTTATCTTACCTCAAAGTCTCTCCCCACTATTCCAGTCCATCTTCCAACTTGGCTGCCCAAAATGATCTTCCCAAAGTAAAGGTCTGACCACATCACTTTACTAACTCAATAAACTCCAATGGCTCCCTATTGACACCAGGATCAAATATAAAATCTGTTTGGCTTTTAAAATTCCTCACAACCTGGCCCCTTCCTATCTTTTCAGTTTTTTTAATACCTTTTCCCCTTTCACATATTCTATGATTCAATGACACTGGCCTTCTTAATGTTCATCTCACATAGCACCCGGTTTTCTATTGTCTTTTCAATGGCACATGACTACTGTGCTTTCCCTTTTCTCAGCTCATGACTTCTTTGGCTTCCTTCAACTCTCTGGCAAAATCTCATTTTCTGTAAGAGGCCTATCCTGTTCTATTATCCCCTACCTTGTCCCTCAACCTCCTTATTGTTTTTTCTCTGAGATAACCTCTAATATTCCCTGCATATATCTTTTAGAATGTGAGTTCTTGAGTTCAGGGACTATTTTTGTCTCTTTCTGCTTAGCATAATGCTTGGCATATAGTAAATATTTAACATATGTTTGTTGAAGATTTTTGTAATAACACAAGAACTTCTGAAAAAAAAAAAAATCCCAATGGTGGACCTCAAGGCAAAATGCCTTCCACACTCAGAGAGAGAAATATGGAAGTCACTCACATAATGTAGCAGATCATGTTTGTGTATGTGTATCTGTTTGTGTATCATGTTCTGATTTGTTATACGGATTCTTTCATTTATCTTAGTCTGACTACATAGCATGACTATAGTGAAAATATACTCAATAGGAAAGTATATGTAGAATCTATACAGAATTGTATGCAGTCGTGGGGAGGGAGGGAGGTAGTGGGGGGTGGGTGGGGAGGGATAAAATCGCAATTGTATGGCAGTGATTGTTAAACATTAAAAAAATAAAAAAATTTAAAAAAAAAAACAAAAAACAAAAAACATATGTTTGTTGACTTGACTTGTCTGTTTTTAAAAGCTTTTGCATGTATTCTTGTATTTTTTCCTACAGTATGTTTATACGGGTTTGGTTGGTTATATTTGTCTGGGAAATCTTTAAGTTATCTCTGTGCTATTATTATTATGTTATAAGAAATGACAAGCAAGATGACTTCAGAAAAATCTGAAAAGACTTAAATGAACTGATGCCAAACGAGGTGAGCAGAACCAGAAGAACATTGCACACAGTAACAGCACTAATGAAAGATGAACAACTGTGAATGACTTAGCTATTCTCAGCAATACAATGATCTAAGACAATCCCAAAGGACTTATAATGAAAAATGCTATCCACTTCCAGAGAAATAAACGATGGTGTCTGAATACAGACTAAAGCATATGATTTTTCACTTTCTTCCTTTTTTAGTTCAAGTTTTTTCTAAAATAACTAATATGGAAATGTTTTCATAATTGTACATGTATAACCTATACCATATTGCTGACCATCTCAGGAAGGGTGAGGGAAGGGAGGGAAAGAATAGAATTTAGAACTCAAAACTTAAAAAATACAATAGATATTAAAAATTATTTTTACATGTAATGAGGGAAAAATAAAAATATCATTTAAAAAAAGTTATCTCTTATTCCTATCTTCAAGGTCATTTACTTTGGCATGTTATTTATACATCTCATCAAAATACTTATAAGCAATACTTTTTATGGTATTAAAGAACTGGAAACAAAATAGATGTCTTTCAACTGGGCAATGGTTAAACCAATTATAGTACAGGAATTTAATGCACTACTACTGTGCTTTAAGAAATGACAAATATGAATAAGGAAGAGAAGTATAGAAAGACTTCCATGAACAGATGCAGAGTAAAGTAAACAGAATGGAGAAAATAATACATACCATAAGTACAATAATATAAATGGAAAGAACCAAAACCACAGAACCATTAAAAGTGAATGTTACAAAATCACAAAGAACAAGCATGACCTCAAATAAGAGATATGAGGAGTAATATACCTCTCCTTTACAGAGGTAGGAGGTCCATGGGTGTGGAATATTGCATGTTTTAAGACTTATATGTTCCTTTAACATTTTCAATACTTTTTTGGGTCATTTTAGAGTTTCATGCACCCACCCACCCTCCTTCCTTCCATAATAGGTTGAGTCTGCAGAATTCTCTTTGAGAAATTTTGGGTCATTTTCCTTCACACTATATTTGTTCACTGTGCTCTGGTATATCTGACTTTTTACTTACTACTTCTTCTGTTTTATTTTTCTCTTTATGAACTAGGTTTGTATTCAGCTTTCTCACTTTGGATTTTGATTTTGGACTAATTCCAGTATTTCTAGTCGCTTGTTTGAATGTACCTCACTTTCAACAGCTGTACAGATGAGTAGCCTCAGGCTTCCTTTGAAGGGTATGAAGTATGTGGGTCCAGTTCCCTGAGTAAAGTAAATTCCACAGGGAAAAGAGTGGTCCCAGCCATATTTCTAAGGGAGTTACTTTCACTCTGGTTGTTTCTGTAAGGCCCTTATTCTTCTGATTCACTCTCTGTCAGTTGCTCTTCATTTCCTTTATTTGGCCAAGCAAAACTGGTCCCTAATACCTCTTGTAGGGAAATGTATGGAGGTCCCGTTCAAGTTACAGAAGTGAGAGAACTGGGCTGGGATCTCTCCACAGATGGATCATGAAGCACAAGAACACAAGAATGCATTCTACATGAGTGGTGGGGACAGGTCACGGGAAAAATACAAAGTGAAGTGAAAGTTCTCATCTTATTTCATACCGTTTTTTAAACCTTGCTTTTATCCTCTGTTTTGTATGTTGGCAGAAAAGGGAGAAAAGGGAGAAAAGGACTGTACTTTCCTTCATAAAAAAAATACATTATAACTTCCTTTACCCTAGTTTTTGTGCACAGCTAACTAAAATACAGAGTCCTCCCTATTTCCCAAAGCCAATGAGAGAGAACACTACAGAGTCTGTCTCCTCTCCCTTGATACACAACAGAATGTCCTGAAATAAAACAAAATGCCTTCAACAGCTGATCAGTTGTGAACCCAATATGATTATGTATTTCTGTACAAGTACCTAGGTGAAATGACTTATTTCAAAGATCATGTGCTCTATCCTTTATTTGTGGTCAGCTTGGCAGTGCAGTGGACAAAGCACTGGGCTTGAAGTCAGGAAAATCGAGTTCAAATACAGCCTTTAACACAGGAGTTAAATCCAAACTTTATAGAACAAATCCCCTTAATGAAAAGATTTGTTCTGTAAAACTTGGACTCACTCAGAAAGCTGCACCTAAGGACCTAGAAGGATGCATGTTCTCCACCCCTGCTCCGACACTTACTAGCTGTAAAACCTTGGGCATGTCACTTACCCTGTTTATCTCAGTTTCTCACCTGTAAAATGGGGATAATACTAGCATGTACCTCACACGAGTGTGTGTGTTGCATGTGTGTGTGTGCACGTGCGTGTGCCATCTTGGAGTTTCATGTTTTTTGTTTTTATTTTACTATCTTAAGAGTCTATAGAATTCTCTTTGAAGAATTTTGACTCATTTTAGTTCATTAGATATTATTTACATATTATATATAATACATACATATGTCAACTGCTACTTCTTGACTACTGTTCTTATAACTTAATGTACAAAATAAAACCTTTTAATGACATTCTAAGTTATAACAAATGACTTTACTTGTCATAATATTTCCTTATGGATTCAGCTTTAATTATTCTAATAATTTTTTTTCTATGATTTTTGGGCTTATACAGGTTTATTGGAAAAAAATGCCCCCAACACCTTGCCAAACATGTGATCAAGTACTTGGGTAAAGGAATGTATATAACAGGAAATCATTGCTTCATAAAGAATGAGGAATTCAGAAGAATACAAGAAGGCTTGTATAAACATTGGAAAGAAAATAGGACCAGAAAAACAATACACATAAGGCTAGGCTTGAAGGCACATTTCTATAGTTAGGGAGAGGTTAAGGCTTGAGGATCACTTCAATCTGGTACTAATATGGCAAGTCCTCAGCAGTAGGGGGTTACCAGTCTGCCTGGGAAAGGTAAAATGGCCCTGGTTGGAAATGGGGCAAGTCACAATTTCTCTGTCAGTAGTTGGACTGGGTTTATACATGGCAATTTCACTTTTATCTTGGATAAGAAAAGCAGAGCCAGTCCCATAAAGCTCCAAACAAACTCCCTCTCTCTCTCCATATATGTGTATATATATATATATATATATATATATATATATATATATGAAATAAGATTATCTCCAATTTATTCTGCATACATCTTATTTGTAACATAGTTGCTTTCATGTTGTTTACCCACCATTGCTGTGAGTTCCAGCAGAAAGTTTTTGCCATTTTTTTTTTTGTATCCCCAGTGCTTAATACAAGTGGCTAGCACACAGAAGGTGCTTAATGTTTGAGTTGACTCAAATTAAAATAATGGAAGTGAAAACAACACTAAAAGACATCTGAACTCATATTAAAAGAGATGATTCCAGAGGGCAGAAGAATATTTTCCACTCTTTTGGGTAGGAGTCCTCATAATGGGGTGATGGGGACTAAACATACTAATTGTTATATATACTGTTTATCAAACAACTTTAGATTGTTGGTTTGATTTCAATTTTTCTTTTAAAAAACTATACATTTTTCAATCAACAAATTATCTGCCTTGCCTTCCTTCCTGCCTCACCCCCAACTGAGAATGAAAAAAAACAAAACAAAACAAAACCCATGTTACAAATATATGTAGTTAAGTAACAGAAATGTTCACATTGGCCATATCCAAAATACTATGTCTCACTCTACCCTTGGAGTCCTTCACCTCTTTATTAGGAAATGGTAAGCATGTTTCATCATTGGTTCTCTGGAACCGATGGTCATTACACTGATCAGAGTTCCTAAGTCTTCCAAAGTTATTTGTATTTACTACATTGTTAGCATTGCATAAATTGCTATCCCAGTTCTGTTTGCTTCACAGTGCATCAGTTCATATAAGTATTCCTAGGTTTTTTCTGAAACCACTGCTTTCATCATTTCCTTTTAGTAAAATAGTTATTTCATCACATCCATATACCATAACTTGTTCAGCCATTCCCGAAATAATGAGTATTCTCTCACTTCGCTATCAATATTTTTGTATATCTTTAGAATTTGTTATACTTAGAACAAATCCCTCCCTTAACCTATCCTCCCTCTAATTTCTCCTTCTCTTTTTCCCCCTTTCCTACTGACTGAAATGTACTTCTTTACCCAAATCCGTGTGTGCGTGTGTGTGTATGTGTGTGTTCTTTCCTCCTTTGACCAATTCAGATGAAAGCAAGGTTCAGATATCAGACATTCTCACTCCCCCTTGTCCCTTCTTTCTTGTTTGTACGAATGTCTCCTTGTTCACCCTGAGTACGTGAGATAATTTCCTCTACCCTTACTTCTATTTCCTGCCTAGTGTACTTCACTTCTCTTCTTTCTATTCTTCTCTTAAATTCATCAAGAAATAACAGAACCATGGTCAGGTCTTATCTAATTAGACATCCTCTTAGACACCTGAGGAGGGAGAGAAGGTTCAGAGGGGATATAATTTCCCCATGTTAGAGTGTAAGCCATTTATCCTTATTTATTCCCTTACGATTGTTTGTTATTACCTTTCATATTTCTCTTAACTCTCATGTTTGAACTTCAAAGTTTTCAACACAATTCTGTTCTTTTTTATTAGGAACAATTGAAAGTTCTATTTCATTAAAAATCCGTGTTCTTCCCTGTAGGATTATACTCAGTTTTGCTGAGTAACTTATTCTTGGCCATAAGCCTATATCCATTGCTTTCTGGATTATCACATTTTTTGTTCCTTAACAGCAGAGGATGCTAAATCATGTGGCTATGGTTTCTCAGTACTTGAACTCTTCCTTTCTAGTTACTTGTAGTCTTTTTTCTTGGCCTGGAAGCTCTGGACCTTGGTTATCATCCCCAGGAATTTTCATTTGGGGATTTCTTTCAGGAGGTGACCAGTGGATTATTTCTATCTCCATTTTGCCTTTTAGTTCTAAGAGATCTGGGCAGTTTTCTTTTACGATTTCTAGAAATATCACATCTAGGCACTGTTTTTTTAGGTAATAGTTTTCAGGTAGTCCAGTGATTCTTAATTTTTTTTTTCCTATGATCTTTTTTTGCTATGAGTTACCTTACATTTTCTTCCAGTTTTTCTGTCTTGATTTTGTTTTAATATTTCTTATCTCATGGAGTCACTGGTTTCTCTTTGGTTCATTCGATTTTCAACTCTTTGAGCCAAACTGTTAATTCCCTTTCCAATTCTTTCTTTCACTCTCATGTCCTTTCAATTTTTCCCTCTTTGATTCATCTCTTCCATGAATTCTAGTTGGATTTGTGTCCAAGCTGTCTTTTTCTTTGTGGCCTTGCTCAGAGATATTTGGGGATTCATTTTCTTCTGGTTTTTTTTTTTTTGTCTCAAAGGTTTCTGTCATCATACAAAGTGGAGTTCATTTTGTTTGTTTGTTTGCTCATTATCCCAGCCTATTTCCGGACTTCACATTTGATGTTAGTGCCAGGCTTTGCACAGTTATGGAGGGAAAATCTGGGCTGGTCCTACTGCTGCTTTCTTGGGCTATTTATTGAGTGGTGTTATAATACATTATAAGTGATAGACTGAGTTCCAGGATCTCAGAGGCAACTCAGGTTGAGGACCTGCAAGTTTTCAGTGCTCCCAAAATGGTTTGGTCCACCACAATGACTGATTGCTACATAGCACAATTCTCACATCTGCGGTCACCCCACACCTAAGCTCAGCAAGTTCCTGACCTGGATTTGGATCTGCTGCTGGGCATACTTGCTGTTAACCATCTGGGAAGCTTTGCTAGTGCAGGCAGAACTGGAGCTTCTTGGGTCTGGGACTCCGGCCCTGATTATTCCTCTGAAGCCTTCAGTCTGGACACCACGCAAGGCCTAGGAACTTCTCTTTACCCTGCACTAGTGCCTTCCTCAGTCTGCCTTGGATCTGTGTGGGGCTCCTGGCCAGACTTCATCCCTGGTTTTCACACACCATTCTGTCTCTCTCCCTAAGTTGACCTGTGCTAGAAAAAAATGACTGTCTAAGATTAAAAAAAAATTATCCATCAAGTTTTGGTCTGGTATATAGACGCTGGATCCAATAAATCATGGTTCTATAATTCCATAGACAACTATGGGGTCCAAAAAATAAGAACTAATAACTCAAAGTACCTGATTGTAGGGTTGAAACTGGAAGCAGACTCAGGGAATCACTTGCAACTAATACTCTCAGTTGATGCTGAGGAAAATTGAGGCGTAGGAAGAATAAGTCCTGTACAAAAGAGTACAGGAATTGGAAGCGGCTTTAAGATTACTAAGTTCAAAACCATCACTTGACGAAAAGGACAAAACTGTGACTCAAAAGTTATTCTGTTAGGCTTTCCTGAATGTCTTACTAGCTGTCTAACAACAGGCAAATCATTTAACCACTGACTCATTTTCCTCATCTGTAAAATGGACATAATAAGTAGCAGCACTTTATAGAATTATTATGAAGATAAAATGAGATATCTCATTTTGAAAACCTTAAAACTAGAAATGCTAGATAGTGTTACTGTGGTTATTGTCATAGTGTATGTGAACCAGCCTTAGCCACAGGAACACACTGATTCAAGCATTGTTTCTGGCACATACTTTTTGTGTGACCTTGGGCAGGGTCCCTTAACCTCTCAGTGTTAGTTTCATCATGTACCAATCTCCTGCCTTCTTCAAGAAAAAGGGAAGGGCCATTCCATCTCATCTGATCTGTCTGGCCTCTAACCTTCCTAGGGAAGTGAACAAACATTATTCTACTGCGCACCACTGCACACTGCCTTTGGGGTAAGGAGAGAAATGCCATTACATCATACCAGATCTCCTTCCTCAGGAATGGAGAAACACTCTTCCATCATCCTGTTTTCCTGCCTTCCTAGGGAAGTAGAGGAACACAATTCTTTTACACAAGCATTTTGAAAAACCCTGACAAGTCTCCAATTAGTCTCCTGCCTTCCATGGAAAAGGAGAACGCCATTACATTGTGCCAGGTTTCCTGTCTTTCTGGGGAAAGAGAGAAACACTATTCCATTTCACACCATGCCTTTGGATTAAGGAAAGAAGTCATTCAGGGGAAAGGGTGAAATGTCATTCTTTCAGCTCCCATTTTAAATGGTCCTCTCACCTGAGCTGCCTAAAACCCTGAGGCCAAAACTCTAGAGATGTTGACAACCTACCTGAATTCATTTCTCAAACTCCCACCCAGTCTATACCTTCCCCATCTCAATGATTTTGCACCCTTGGATGTCATTCAGATTCTGTTCTCTGCCTGCCCACTTCCTTTATTCCCATTTTCCTCAACCAAAATTCCTACACTGCCCCCCTCTAAAGCTACCCACAGCTTCCACAGTACTCTCTGGACTTGCTTCACTGTTAACAAACATGTTTATCTTCAATTTTTCCCATTTCTTCTTCTGCCTCTAAGATATGGCTCCCTTCTGATGACACTGCTTCCTTGGCCACCCTTTCCAGCACTGACTTTGTATTCATTCCCTCAATTCACCAGTTGAGGTGAGGCAGTGAAATACTCCTTGCTCTCCAATTCCCCTACCAGGCTGTTTCTCTATCTTCATCATTAGATAACTGCTCTTTCTTTGAGATTCACTCAATTCATATTTACTATCCAGTCAAAATTCTGGTATCTTTTGTGGAGAGATGTGCCAGATATTCATCTTCTTTTTAAAATTCAGTACCCAGCTCTGGCTTTATTTCCCCAACTTCTGCCTTCAACATACATATTGATATTCTCTCAAACATCCTAACTTCAGAGTTCCTCAACTTACTAATTTCACATGGCCTAACCATCCAAACCACCTTAGTTATACACAAAAATGGTCATACCCTTGATCTTGCCTTCTTTTCCATCACTTCCATGGTTATGACCTCTGAAATTTCCTTGTATATTGTCATTCTACTTCTCCCTCTCCTCGGAACCTCTCATTTTCACTGGGTCCTCTCATCCCTCAACCCCTCGCTTCTTTTCCCAGGTCATGACCTCTGCACTAGCTATACTTGCTTCCTTTCCCTATCTTAACCCCTTGGTGAACCAGTTCAACTCTATACTCTCATCTTCTCTTGAATCCCTTGTACTCTTATTCTATTACTGATCTTGCCTGGGCAGGCTTCACCCTTAGATTTCTCCCACTGTACGCTGAATTTGCTCCTATTCCTCTCATCCTCAAAAACCTCTTACTTGACCCTTTCATCCCTGCTAGCTATGGTCCCATATCTCACCTCCCTTTTGTGGCTAAACTCCTTGAGAAGGCAGTCTATAATCAATATCCACACTTCTGTTTCTCTCAATTTCTCTCAGCTCTCTATAGTCATGTTTCAGACCTAATCATTCAAACTTTCTTCAAAGTTACCAATTATCTCTTATTTGCCAAATCTAATGACTTCCCCCCCTCCCCAATCTTCTCTGTAGCCTTTGGCATCATAAATCACCCTGTTCTGTGTCTCCAGGTTTCTGAGACACTATTACAATACCAGTTCTCCTCCTATCTGTCGGACCACTTTTTAATCTTCTTTGTTGGAGGTTCATTCCGATCATGCCTGCTAATGATACAAGACCTACAGGGCTCTGACCAGTTCTGGCACTTCTTTTCTTTCTCTATACTATTTCACTTGGTGGTGTCATCAGTTCCCATGGATTCAATTTTTCATTATTAAGCTGATTATTCCCAGATCTACTTATATAGCCATAAACCTCTCTGCTGACCTCCAGACTCCCATTTCCAACAGCCTATTAGACATCTCAAAGACATCTTGAACCCAACATGTTCAGATCTGAATTTTCTTATTACTGTCATGGGCCCTATCATCTTCCCAGTTTCCCAGGCTTGCCACCTACTCCCATATCCAATTTGTTGCCAAGTCCTATAGATTTTGCCTTTGTAACATTTCTTATATATCCCCTTCTGTTCTCTGACATTGCCACAACCTTGGTACAAGCCCTTATCATTTCATGCCTGGACTATTAAAGTAAGCCCCCCAACCCCACCCTGTTCATTCCCATCCTCCACTTAACTATCAAATTAATCTTGCAAAAATACAGATGGACAGTGGTGGAGTCAAGATTGTGGAGTAGAAAGATGCACATACTCTAGCTCTTCCCCCACAGCCCATAAAACACCTATAAAGAAAGACTTTCAACAAACTCTAGAGCAGCAGAAGCCACAGAACTACAAAGTGGAGGAGATTTCCAGCCCAGGGTGACCTGGAAGGCGGGTGGGAAAGGTCTGTCAAGAATTGTTTTTGTGTACAACTGGGAAATAAGAAATACAGGTAATGGGGTATAGAAATTTATCTTGCCCTACAGAACAAGAGAGAAGATGGGGATAAGGAAAGGGAGAGGTGTTAGAAGGGAGGGTACGTTGGTGGAAGGGGTAATCAGAATGCAAGGTGTTTTGGGGTGGGGGGAGGGAAGAAGTGGGGAGAAAATTTGGAACTCAAAATTTTGTGGAAATGAATGTTGAAAACTTAAATAAAAAGATTAATGATAATTTAAAAAAAGAAAATTTAAAAAAATACAGATGGACCATACCAAGCTACCCCACTCTCCACTCCCCCATTTAAAATTCTGGTGGCTCTCTATCACCTCTCCAGGATCAAATATAAAATCTTCTGTTTGTCATTCAAAATTCTTCACAAATTGTACCCCTCTAGCCTTTCCAATCTTCTTCTACCTTATTACCGTCCCCCAAGACTCAGTGATCTAGTGACACTGGTTTCCTTGCTATTCCTCTCATAAGATACCTTTTATCTAGACTCTAGACATTTTCACTGGCCATCTCTCACATCTGAAATAATATCTCTCCTCATCTCTGCTTCTTTCCTCCACCACTGATTATCACCAATGTATATTTTTTATATCTTGTTTGTACACATGGAGAGTTCTTGTTGTAAATGGTTAATTAAGGTGATTTTTACACATGCAAATAGAGAACAGCAGGTGGGGACAGACACATACTAGGAGCACAAACAGACAAAGACAAACACTGGGGACTGACACATGGGCAAGTGAAGCAAAGGTCTTCCCCTCTGCTGATCTGGTGGCATCCATTCTTTTGCTTTGACTTGGAGAGTTTTTTGGGGAGACAGGTGAGAGGTCATGGAGCATCACATGGAGAGAGAGCATAGTACAGTATTGTAACATTAACACAGGTTTTTTTTCTAATGCAGATTTCTTTCAGAATTCTTTAAATAAAGTCAAATTTGCATAATACAAATTTAAGTAAAGCGAGAACTGTCTAGTTGTTTGCATGTTGTCTCCTTTGCTGTTGGAAGCTCTCAGAGAGCAAGGACTTTCTTTTGTCTTTCTTAGTATGCCCAATGCTTAGCCCAGTGTCTGTCCATTTAATAATCACTTAATAGTCACATTTAATAGTCAATAAATTCTTACTGACTGATGCTGCCTGACAATTTACTTGAGTACTGTTAATGATGGTGATAAAGACTCTGATAAAGATGGATAAACACTCTGACCAGATACAGAAAAAAAAATACCAGCAAAAGAAGAGATTTGACTTAATTAGCTAGCTGCATGGAAGAAACACAGAAGTAATAACAGAAGCTTCCATGCATTAACATGAAGCATTCTCATCACACACATCTCCTTCCCTCCGCCAAATCCTGATTTTAAAGAACCAGAGTTCCACTGCTTTCATTTATGCTTGCTTTAGAATAAACCTGTTTGGCCAAAAATAGCAAAAGAAGGGGAAAAAAAAAACAGAAAAGAGCCAAATAGCTTGGTTAAGTAGGGAGGTTCTCTGGTTGAGAAGCAAGGTACCTGGGGCTTCACTCCTAGCTCTGTATAAGGGGTTCAAATTAATTTCCTCTGAAGTTCAGCTTCTCATTGGAGAAGGTAAGGTAAGTATGTCATCAGAGAACAATGGAAAACATTTCACAGAATATTATTGGCAGCAGCTATAGAAAGTTACGTTGACTTGGTATCCCATTGTTCTCAGCCTTGCTTATCAATCAGTGTTGGGGGAGGATCTGGTGCGGAGGGAAACATCAAATCTGCAGCTTTTATCATCACTGGCTCTTTGTCATGTTCTTGCTACCTTGGAGAACTGCGATGCAAAGGTCCAATTTCTTCTGCTGCTGTGGACCAATCTCAGTTCTCTTAAAGTTAGCTATAAAAGCTGTCCCTATCTTGAAGTCATGGTTGACCTTCAGTAACCAGCCAGTCAATGTGTTGCTATCTTGACCTATTTATAATAAACTCCTTTTAATTCTCACTGTCCTGAGTCTTGCCACATTAATCAGGGTGAATAGCCCAAATGAAGAATTTTTCTTTTCAACAAGTGGTGAGCAACAGCGTGGAGTTTTTTGGTTTTTTTGTTTGCTTTTTTGAGGGCTTTTTCACTCCTGGCTTTAACTGTGGGAGCCTAAAAGCAGACTGGACTGGATGCCGCCAGCAGGTTAGTTAGAGAATTTAGCTCCTCAGAGCTAAATGGGAAAGAAAAACAGATCCCAGAATCTAAATTTTGATATACATACATACATACATGTGTATGTATGTATGCATATATGCATATATGTATGCATGCATATCTATCTATCTATCTATCTATCTATCTATCTATCTATCTATCTATCTATCTATCTGTTACACACAAAGCAAGACAAAAGAAAAAACATGCCGCAGTGTGGAGCAGGTGGGTAAAGGCCTTGCATACATTTTCATGGAAATACTAGTATTCATAGAGACAGCAGGAATCCTGGGAACCAAATTGTGAGAGCTTGGTAAAATCCTACCATTTAAGTCTGTAACTATGAGATAATGTTTGGTAGGAAAACTATAAGGGGGGAAAAAGTGTATGTACACATATGTAAAATATACACGTATGTACATACATCTATACATACACACATGCATACATGCATACATACATATGCCAGAAAAAGAATGGGACCTTGGTTATTTTATTCAGGTGAACAATTTTAAGCTTAATTTATAGGTCTAAAGCCTAGGCTAGCATGGAATTTTCAATGCTGTAGAGAGGGAACAACTATTACTCCTCATTATCTTAGGGAAAAGATCAGAATACCACTGAAGGTAAAAAAAATGGAGGGAAGAAAGCAAAATGAAGATTTAGAAAAAATACTGTGGAGGAGCAGAAGAGAGACCATTCAGTCTCAACCTCGTCACCTGACAGATAACCTACCTCAGCCCCGCTCAAGGCCTGAGCCCAGACTGGTTGAGGATAATGGGGATAAATACTCACAATGAGAGGGGAGGGAAGATGCTTGGAATTTTGGGAAGCCTGGAGTAGAACTTCCAGTGCTTTTAAAAATAAAGGCGAGTCTCTCCTCTCCCTTTTCTGACTTGCCGCTAAAGTTGCAAAGAAAGACTGGAAACAGACAGATAAGAGAAATAATAGAAACTAGTGGAATAAAGTGTCATCTGGGATGTGATTGGTAAGAGACATGTCAAATCAGGATGTGAAAGAAACAAGACAGATGTAGAGTTGCTTTTTTAAATAAGCTAAATTGAAAAGGAAGCAGGAGGTAAGGAAGTTAGAGATAAGAGGAAATGTGTAGAAAGTTAAGTTGTGTAGTCTGAGTAAAAGGATTTTGGAAAGAGAAGTGAGAAAGGGTTTTGATATTCAGATAAGGATATGGGAAAGTATGTAGCTACTTGGGATATGCAGCTTAAAATTCTTGGGGGCTAGGAATTAGAAGCAGAATACTTAGAGTAGCTCCTTACATTGAAAGGCTCAAAGATAGGTAAAACAGGCAGGGGACTAAGAATTGATCCAGCTCTTTGAGGAAATAGGAGATAAGGTTATAGAAAGGTGGAAATTATCATTACATCTTTTTTAAAAAATGAGTTTATGACAGAAAGACTTCAGAGAGGCCTGGAAAGATGTATATGAACTGATGCTGAGTGAAAAGAGCAGAAGCAGAACTTTGTACACAACAACAACCACAGTGTGCGAGGACTTTTTCTGGTAGACTGAGTACTTCATTGCAATGCAAAGACTTAAAAAATTCCCAATGGTGTCTTAGGGCAAAATGCCTTCCACATCCAGAGAAAGAACTATGGAATTCAAATGCAGAATGAAGCAGATCATTTTCTTTTGTGTTACGTTTTGTTTTATGATTTCTCCCATTCATTTAAATTCTTCTATGCAACATGACTAAGGTGAAAATGTATTTAATAGGAATGTATGTGTAGAACCTATATAAAATTGTATGCCGTCTCAGGGAGGGAGGGGGAAGGGAAGGTGGAAGGAGGTGGAGGGAGGGGAAAAAGATCTAAGATATATGAAAGTGACTGTAGAACACTGAAAACAAATAAAATTTAAAAAAAATTTAAATGAGTTTATGAAAAATAATACGTTCTCTTTTGAAATACTAACAGTAGATGGGTGCTGGATAAATTCATATTTAAATGTTACAACTACCAGGAGAACTTTGCACACAGCAACAACCACAGTGTGTGAGGAATTTTTCTGGTAGACTTAGTACTTCATTGCAATGCAAGATTTATAAAGTTTCCAATGGACTCTTGAGGCAAAATGCCTTCCACATCCAGAGAAAGAACTATGGAAATGGATCGTAGAATGAAACAGACCATTTTTTTTTGTGTATTATGCTTTGTTTTATGGTTTCTCCCATTCGTTTTAATTCTTCTATGCAACATGACTAATGTGAAAATGTATTTAATAGGAATGTAAGTGTAGAACCTATATAAGATTGTACACCATCTCAGGGAGGGAGTAGGGAGGGAGGGGAAAAAAATCTAAGATATATGGAAGTGATTGTAGAACAAGGAAAACAAATAAAATGATTTAATAAAAAAATGTTACAACTAGAGATTATAAATCTGAATTTGATTTGGTTGAAATCTGTCCTGAAGGAAACTGAAATGGGGTCTAAGTGTGGTCTCCTATCAAGATAATTGTGGTAAATCAGAACCCAATTTAAACTACATTTGGTATTTGGCATTGACATTTATTAGACATATTTATTAAGCAAGCTACCTTATGTCTATTTATCTGTTTACTAATCTGTAAGGGGATAATAACAGCTCCTCCCTTCCAGGGTTGTTAACTGTTATTATTATTTCTTTAATTAGATGTAATTGCTTCATACTTTATAATTCTATATGGGGTTTTAGATATGATCAGTATACAATGGTAATAGTGATGAGATGAATGATTTTCTGTGTAAAGTAATTTGGACATGTATTCAACTGAATTAAGGTAACCTGACGGGTAATGAGTTTGTTTCAAGTTTCAAATACATAATATTGTTTATGGTATTGTTATGTTTCTAAATTTTCTGTTATTGTGAAATTTGGTAAACTATTAGATATGCTTTTCTTATAAACTAGATGTTGTTAGATTCTGAATTGTACTATTAAACGGAGGGAAAATGTTTGAAAACTGTTGTCATTTTATCAGCCCTGCTGACCTTGTATCATAATATTCTGAAGTACTGTAATTTAAGAAATTATAAACTTCGAGGTTTGCCTATATTTAAGAAGAAGTTTCACCTAAAGTTATTTGGGAATCACTTATGAAAATCATGAGATTGTTAACGAAGTTATTTGGGGCTGCTGTCATAATGTTAAATGCTATCAAGTATTTATGTAGTTATTTTAAAAGGGAAAATTGACAATGGATTACAGTATGGGAAAAGGCACAAAGAACAGACTTCATAACATCTCATTTGTAAACTTGCAGTTTTCTTGGGACTGTGCAAGAGCTTGTGGTGTTGTGGAATTCCTATGGAGTAAATGGGATAAAAACACTTCGTGCACAAAATAGGGGTGAAATTTTCAAGCCTTTTTATAATATAGAGGGAATTTCATCTAAGACTATTTATCACTTGTAAAGGTTATTTACATCTTGAACCAACTTGAACAAGTTTAAACTTCACTCTTAAAGATTTATTTTGTTTTAAGGGGTGAATACAAAATACCTTTAGAGATAGAATATCTATTATCTGGACATTTACAGCTACTGATCAGTTTTGTTTTTCTAAGGGTTTGAGTGAACTATCACATATTCACTATGTAGGATTCCAGAATAGAACTATTTTCTTGATTTCTAGTGATGTATTTTATACCAGGATGAATTTAGACTTTAGGAGAAGACAAAAGGAAGAAAAGGATATCAAGTAAATTTTTAAAGACCTTGCTATTTGAAGTGAAATCTCATGGGACTGTAATCTAACATTATTCTTAATTATGACTTCAGGTATGATTGTCTGTATTGTCATGAGGCCAAAAGTCTTCTATTCAAAGGGGATACCATGTGCTACCCAGAGGGAGTGCAGTCTGGAAATTATTACAGGTAGGATGTTTCTATCTGGCTGAGAGGACAACTTTGGCACTAGAATCCTTTCAACTTGGAGTTCCCACTGTGTTACTTTTGAACAGGAATATTTCCCATTCAGTGAAATCCTGTATCTGGCTTTAGCACCCTGTAAATGGAAGTGGGACTCTGTATGATTGGTTGTAGGAACTTAACTATGGCTCCTACCCGAATTCAAGCAGAGCTAAGGATGTGATGTACTATTGAATGCTGAGTCATTCAACATAACAGGTGTGGACCTAGAGGACCATTTCTGATGCTGTTATAACCATGTCCCTGCTTTTTACTCTCATAGCAAATTTTTATTATCAGAACAGATGAACAGTAGAAGTTTGTCATTGCAATACTGAACCTATTAGTTATCAGATTAGTACTAATGCATGCAAACTACTTAAGAATCACCTTAAAGATATTCTCATTGTTTAAAGGGCTTCTGAAACCAGTAGTCTACTTTGATGTCTATCTGAATATTTTAAATAACTGAACATATTTTTACTATAGACAATACGTTTTAAATAAATTCTTCTCTATATACAATTTGGGATTATTATATTTCGTTCCAAGTCTTTTGCTATTGTTATTAAACATCTTAGAGCAAATTAATTTGTGTAATGCTGAAACTAGGAATGAAAAGCATCTACTTGCCATGAGTACTGTCAGCTCTGTACTCATATATGGTGTTAGATCCTTAGGGGGAAATTAGCAGGAATAGAAAGTTTTAAGAAAGTAACCACATTAGATGAGTTATATGCCAAATAAATTATTCTAATGGAATTATATATATATATATATATATATATATATATATATATATATATATATATATATATATATATATATATGTGTGTGTATGTGTGTGTGTGTATATATGTATATATATATGCTTTGGGAATGTTATAATAACAAGTTCTGAAAAGGTCTTGTGCATGTTATGATAAGTTCTAGAGGTTGGTTTAAAGATTTTACATATAAAGTCACATTACTTACAAAGAAGATAGAAATAGCAAGTAGTATGTGATAACTGAAATTTTCTAAAGTTTCAAGTGAATTATGAGCTCCTAAATCTGATGTTCTTATGGCTCTATTGTTAATGAAACTAGAGCCATGAGATTTGAGCTGATTCTCACTGTAGGACCTGGTTATTGGAAAAAGCAAATTTAGGAGGGTGACTAAATTGTATTGAGATCTGTTTCGCAAAAGATTTTCCTGGAGTCATGTAAGACTCTGCAGGTAACCTGGAGCTAGAGAAGAAAATCCAGTGGAAAGAGACTATGCCAGATGTGCCTAAAGAGAAGGCTTATCCTGGGATGTCCAGAATGTTTCCAGGTCCCAGACAACTGCACGTGACACATGGGACACAAGATGAAATGTGCTGATTAACTGAACATTGGGAGTGGGTTACGAGGAAGATTGCTGCTATAAGATATTGACCATCACACTGTATCCTAGTATTTATGCTTACTGAGTTTTCTGGATAACTTGGCTGATATGCACATCTCCCCTCGCCCTCTGAGTGGTTTGGTCTGTAACATGCCTTAGTTTACATACACATTTAACAAGACTTGTCTCTTTGGGGGATACATGCGATTATGACTGAATTTCTTCAGTTTTATGAGACTTATGGTTTATGACACTTGTTTCCTACTGTGAGTTCAAGTCCCTTAGCTTATTGCCAGGAATCTGACACAATTAGCAGTAGATAGAGATCAGGAAGAAGCTGGGGATAAAGGTGCAATGTGAGATTGAATGTGGTACTGAAGCACAGATATTTTGTTGTTCAGTCATTTCTATATATATGGTTAATATCAAATGGGGGAACTGCTGAAAGTTATATTGACTCAGTAGCCCATTGTTCCCAGGCTTGCTTATCAATCAGTGTTAAGGAAGGAGACATCAAGTCTGCAGCTTTTTGTATTATGTGCTCTTTGTCACACACCCCTACCTGCAAATTGTCATATTTTTGCTACCTTGAGGAGGAACTGAAATGCAAGGACCCAGTCTCTTCTACTGAGATGGATCTGTCTGGATGCTCTTAAAGTTACCTTACAAAAGCCATCCCCATCTTGAAGAGACAGTTGATGTCCAGTGATCAGCCAGTCAATGCGTTGTTACCTTGACATATTTATAATAAACTCCTTTTAATTCTCTTTGCTCTGAGTTTTGCCTCATTAATCCAGGTGAAAAGCTCAAATGAATAATTTTCCTTTCAATACAGTGATAGAAAAGGAAACAAAGGCTCAATAGTCAATAAACATTTATTAAGCATCTAACATTTTTCAGGCGTAAGTACTAAGTACTAGTGATCCAAGTAAGACAGTCCCAGACCTAAGGGAGCTTATAATCTAAAAAGGAATACAATATACAAGAAGCAGTTGAAAGGGGGTAGTGGAAGTCAGTTTTTAGGTTCTTTCTAGACATCAACTGAGCTGCTGATGCTCTAAATATAAGATGCTTGTCCAAAATCCAGTAAGTATTCATATTACTGGAGGAATAGCATTGATGTGCTGATGATAAACATAATCAAGAGACAAAAGGGAGGAATGAATGACACAGGCTCTCCTCAAAGATGCATATAAAAAATTTGAGAGAATTTTATTGTGTTCAAAGACAACAAGAAAGGTGTGATATTTGGTGATCTCTGACTATAGTATTCATGACAAATATCTGTGGTAAGACCACTACGAACCTAATTGTAGCTTGTACATCAACATCTGTTACAAAGGAAGAAGTAATCTTTTAAAGAACTTGGTAAGACCCCCCAAATTAAATCAACATGTATTTTAATACTCAGTGGTTTCAACGCAAAGTGAGGGGCAAAATGAGGATGATGGAAAATGTTATAAAACAATTCAGACAAAAGGAATGAGAGAAACAGTTATTTGTAGATGTAAAACTTGTGAGTATATATGTAAAATAAATACCTCACACTATATAGTATACACACACACACATATTTTTGAGAAAAGAATAAGAAGGCAATAAATACATTTGGTATTGAATAGCACCACAAAAACTATTGTATTTGAATGGATAGGATGATATGGCAATCATTTCTAAATTAATTGTATGAAAAGTTATAGTCATGAAACTATTGAGACAACATACCAAAACTTCTGGGATTAAACAGAAATTTCTCTTTAAAGAAAATATACAACCCACATAAATCATCAGTATTCCTATACATTGCCAACAAAGTCCAGCAGCAAGAGATAGAAAGAGAAATTCCATTTAAAATAACTCTAGACAATATAAACTACTTGAGAGTCTTCCTGCTAAGACAAACCAAGGAACTATACGAACATAATTACAAAACACTTTTTACAGTTACAGTCAGATCTAAACAACTGGAGAAATATTAATTGCTCATGGGTAGGCTGAGTCAATATAATAAAAATTACAGTTTTACCTAAATTAATCTATTTATTCAGTGCTATACCAATCAAACTATCAAAAATTATTTTAAAGAGCTAAGAAAAATAACAGAATTCATCTGAAGAACAAAAGGTCAAGGATATCAAAGGAATAGATGAAAAAAATGTGAAAGGAAGTGATCTAGCCATAACAAATCTCAAACTGTATAATAAAGTGGTAATTACCAAAACAATCTGCTACTGGCTAAGAAATAGGGTGGTAGATCAGTGGAAGAGATTAAGTACACATTACACTATACTAAATGACTATAGTGATCCAGTATATGATAAACCCAAAGATCCAAGCTTTTGGAACAAAAACTCATTATTTGAAAAAAACTGCTGGGAAAACTGGAAAAAAGTATGGCAGAAACTAGGTGCAGACCAACATCTTATACCATATACCAAGATAAAGTCAAAATGGGTACATGATTTACACAGAAAGGTTAATACCATATGCAAATTTATTTGTCAAATCTATGGATAAAGGGAGAACTTAGGACCAAAGAAAATACAGAGCATTACAAAAAGTAAAACATAATTTGGATTATATAAAATTTAAAAATTTTTGCATAAACAAAATAATGCAACCAAAACTAAAAGGAAAGCAGAAAAATGGGAAAAAAATTCAAACATGGTATCTCTGATAAAGACCTTATTGCTCAAACATATAGAGAACTGAGTCACATTTATAAAAATACAAGTTACTCCCCAATTGATAAATGGTCAAAGACTATGAACAGCTGGTTTCAAAAGAATCAAAAGCTATCTATAGTCATCTGAAAAAATGCTCTCAATCACTATTGATTAGAGAAATGCAAATCAAAATAACTCATAGGTACAAGACAAAACAGGAAAATAATAAATGTTGGAGAAGATGTGGGAAAAATTGGAACACGAATGTGTTGCTGGTGGAGCTGTGACCTGATCCAGTCATTCTGGAGAGCAATTTGGAACTATGCCCAAAGGGCTATATAACTGTGCATACCCTTTGATCTAGCTATACCATTACTAGGTCTATATCCCCAAAACAGCAAAAAAAAGTGGGGAGGGGAAGGACCTATTTGTACAAAAATATTTAGAGCAGGTCTTTCTGTGGTGGCTAAGAATAGGAAACCAAAGGGATGCCCCTCAATTGAGGAATGGCTAAACAAGCTGTAGCAAATGATTGTGATAGATTATTATCGTGCTATAAGAAATAACAAGCAGAATGATTTCAGAAAAACCTGTAAAGACTTAAACGAACTGATGCAAAGGAAGTGATCAAAACCAGGAGAACATTGTACATAGTAACAGTAATACTGTATGATGAAGAATCACGAATGACTTATTCTCAGCAATACAATAATCCAAAATAATCCCAAAGGATTTATGATGAAGCATCCTATGTACCTCCAGAGAAAGAAGTGATACTATCTGAAAACAGATTGAAATATGCTATTTTTACTTTCTTTCTTTCTTTAAAATTTGAATCTTGTGCAAAATGACTAATGTGGAAATGTTTTACATGACTGCACATGTATAAACTATATCAGATTCCTCACTATTTCAGGGAGGGGAAAAGAGAGGGGTAGAATTTGGAACTCAAAACTTTTTGTAAAAATGTTTAAAATTGTTTTAATATGTAGTGGGGAAAATAAAATATTACATATTAATAAAAGAAAATGTATGACAGAAGAGACCAGTAAACTGAGCAACCAAATAAAGAAAATAAAAACTACCTTAGAAAAACGAATTCAAAACTCACAAACAGCCCTCCCCCATTCTAAAAGTCAAATAGATAAAAACGAAATAACATTTAATTAATAAATAAAACTAGAAGTTTAATAAAGTAATATACAAAGCATTAACTAGTCTGACCTCCAAAAGAAAAATCAAATTAACAATATCAAAAATGAAAAAGGAGAAATCACAGCAAATGATATAGAAATAATGGCAATTGCATATGACCAACAAGATAGAGAACTAAATATTTCCTCTAATCCTCAGGATCACTCTAACTTTTCCAAAATATGAATCATGTACAACAGACAAAAGAATTTCCATTGTTTTCATGGTCTAGGATACCAAGAACCCAAATGAGATTAAAAATTTGAATTAACAGCAGAGAAGGCCAGGTATTCTCCTTCATTGCCTCTCATGCACCAGACAGCAGGGCTGCACAAGCCAAGTCACAGGCTTACAACAAATCTCAAATCCACTCCTAGATCTTTCCTCCCCAAAACAAATTCCAGTCAGCAAAAATTTGCTTAGCCTATGGAAATCACATGACAATGTTTTGTGATGCAATAAAGTTCTGCCGGAGAGCAGAAGTATAAGAAGGAAAGGCAGAAGGACACACATCCTAGGAGTCAACTCAACAGGTGTCAACTCAATTCCAATGCCTCTCCTCCTTCTAGTGTTTCAAACTCCCAATGTGATTCAAACTCAAAAAACAACAGAAATTTTCTAAGGCATATGGCAGCACTTGGTGCTGCTGAACCAGAGAACTAAGAAACAGAGGGAATATGTATCATGGACTGTGGGTACCCCACTAAGTCTGAGAGAAAAAGCATCCACCATCCGCCCAGGGCCACTTTTGTCCCTCAAAAGTCATTTGTGGCAGATACCTGGGCAGATGAACTATATAATGCCAGTTTGGGAAATCTTGGGAAGAGGCAGAGGTGCTTTAAGATCTAGCCCCTATGAAAACCACTATTACTTTCTTTTTTTAAATACATAATAAAAATGAGCAATAGGGAAAAGAAGGAAAAAAGATTAAAATTATAAAAAATCATAGGAGTAAGAAAATTCAAAAACCACGAGCATAAGCAGATAAAACAACAGGGAATACATTAACAGAAGGATATATGACCTTCATCCAGATCTAGTATAAAAAAAAATCAGGGATGTATAAATTAATAGCAAGACAAGAGAAAATGAACCAATAGCTGATTAGGCAGATGATCCTGTGGATTCCCAAGAGAGAATGGAACCACAGGATGTTCCTGAATGGTTTAAAAGAGAAATAAGAATTATAAAATTGGAATTTATGACCTGTACAGCAGGAGGAGGAGGAAAAGAAAAATTTGAATCCACATTAGCAAGTCTCACCAAAGAAACAAAAGAGCATAACTGATTACGAATGCAAATACACAAAAGTGAAAGATAGTATGGAAGAAGAGAAGCAAAAAGCAAAAATATTAAAAGAATGTTCTTCATATGAACATAATATCTTGATCTCAAGGAAAATAAGCATAGAAACAACTTGAGGCTTATGGGTCTTCCAGAAGAACACAAGTTCAAAAATCTGAATACTATAATGCACGAAATAATATAAGAAAACTGTTTAATGCATCTAAACAAAGAAAACCAAAGTGCTAATCTGAAGAATTCATAAATAGCCTCTAGGAAAAAAAAGAACTGCAAGGCAGTAATCTCCAAGAAACACAGCAGTTAAACTTATCATTAGGAAGTAAAAATTCCATAAGCAACCAGGAGAAAGGCCTACAAATACAAGGAAAGGAAATTCAATTGACACAAGACTATTCAGTACCTGCTAAAAATGCAGGAAGGAATAGTTCATGTTTAGAAGAGCAATGGAGCTCAAGATACAGACCAAGGTGACCAACCCTGCAAATGTGAGCCTAGCCATGAATGAAAAAAGACTGATGTTTGAATAATAAAGAAGAATTTAAAACATTCTTACGAAGAAAACCCAAGCTGAAGAGATTTTTGCCTCTCACCAGAAATACAAGAAGAGTATTACAAATAAAGCAACAAAGGACAACACCACAATAACAACAGAGAGACCATTAAGAGATTTCTTTTTAATGCACACAAAGGAACAGGTTGTGGTACATGAGTGTAATGGAATGCTTTGTGCTATAAGAAATGATGAGAAGGCAGATTTCAGAAAAACCTGGAAAGACTTATATGAACTGATGCTGAGTGAAGTGAGTAGAACCAGGAGAACATTGTACATTGTAACAGCAACACTATGAGATGACCAACTTTGATAGACTTAGCTCTTCTTAGCAATACAATGATCTAGGACAATTCCAAAAGACTCATGATGGAAAATGCTATCCATACTCAGAGAAAGAACTATGCTAATCTGAATGCAGATCAAGGCATGCTGTTATCTCCTTTTCTTTCTTTCTTATGGTTTTTCCCTTTTGTTCTGATTCTTCTTTCACAACAAGACTAACGTGGAATATGTTTAATATGATTGTACAGGCAGAGCCTATATCAGATTGCTTGCCTTCTTTGGGAGGGGAGAGGAGAGGAAAGAAGGAAGAAAAAAATCTGGAACTCAAAATCTCAAAACAAGAGAATGTTGAAAACTATCTTTACATGCTATTGGAAAAATAAAATACTATTAAGTGGAAAAAAATTTTAAAAAGCAAAAAACAAAAGTTATTCTAAGGGATGGCTCTGTGGGACAAGGGAAATTAAAGGATACAGAGAGAAATTTAGGTAAAACAGAAACAAAAGGTTTCAATAAAATCTAATAAAACATATAAGGAACAAATTAAATGTTTTATTTATCTTAAAAATATACACAAGGAAATGTGGTTGAAAGCACAAGTTAAAGAGAAGTAGTGGTAGAAAAACGGGCCTGAAACATCAGGGACTAAATCTTATAACATTCTACCTACAAATGAATCACTGAATTTTGGTAAGACTGAATTACAAAATGAGAGGGCCCATAAAAAGGAAAAGGAGAGGAAAAAAGAGGGGAATATGTGACTAGTCAAGTCAAAGACTAATGATGATGGGAAAATAACTTCTTTAGGCACTCAGGAAGAAGAGACCCTATAAGAGAATGGACAAGGAGGTAAAGGGAGGAAGTGAAAAAAGCAGGAAACAGGAAACCTCATTATGACGGTGGCAAGGGATTTGAGAGATGAATGCTCCTATGGGACAAAAGAAATATTCTATACAGGAAGAAAGGGACTTTACAATTGGAATAATTTGTGGGACTTGTTGATTATAGAGACAACTCATTCTACCTCAGTAGAAGGGGAATTAGAGCTTCTGGAAGCAACTAATATCCAGAATTGGGACGGGCACAGACCTAGAGAAGAGACTTTGAGAAAAATGGAAGAAAAATGACTCGGCTTGGGGTGGGTATGGGGAAAGGTCAGTAATGAACTCCACAATTAGGGACACAGCAATAATGCTACCAGGAGGCAATATCCTCTCTATCACTGGCAGGAACTGGTATCTCTAAAGGCACAGCAAAAAAAGATCTCTAATGCAATAATAAGCTGCTGAAGAGAACCCAAAAGAGGTGCCGCAGAAGTTTTAATTTCTGCTCAGAAACTGTATCTCTCGAACATTTTAATCATCACAAATCATCACGGAAAGAAGGAAGAAAAAAAGGAAGAAGGGAAGGAGCAGAAATCGGAACTATATATGGTCAGGATTTGTGGATTGGAATATATTCTAAGTCATTTGCCTGACTATTCAGTTTTATTGAATACGTGATTTCCTAATGGTTTCATGTCTCAAAATTGTTTTAAGTGATTAAAGAATGCCAGAATGAATCCAAAACCTCGAGATTTAAAAAAAAAATGCCCTCCAAGAGTGTGTATTGTTATTGAATATAGATATAAGAAGGCTAGTATTTAAGGGTTTTGTCTCTCCTTCGCTTTTCCAAAGGGGTTCATTTTGCCACTACAATTTCAAAAAAGAAAATCTTTCTGCAGTATCAGCAATGTCAAATATGTGATCTGAATACTGAATATGGCATGCAAATTCCTGAATGAATTCTGAACCAGATTAAAATGTAACTGGAAATTATTTAACAAAATAGATAAACATACCAAAAAATTTTAATTTTATAAGGAATACAGAGAATATGCTCAATGATCAACATTCAAGCTTGAATTTCTGCAACTTCAAGCATTCAGTATTTTATTAGTAATCTCATTTTCATGTTGGCAACTGTGCCCATTGTGCTGCAGAGAAAAAAACGAGAGGCAAAATGTGCACAAGTTTATTTCTTCAAAAAGGAGGAAAATGTTCATAAAAATGAATCCCCTTGAGATTCCCCTTAAGGCTAAAGTAGCCTCTAAAAGGAGAGATGAGGGAATTAAAAGATGGAAAAGTGGCTAAGTTTGTGGGTAAATGAGATAACTCACTCTCTTCTCTAGCAGTGCCACATGGCTCCCTGCTGTTCTCTAAAGGGAGAATCCAGCTCCAAGCTCCTACCAGCCCAGGGACTCACTGGGAGGTAAGTGCTGTTCCTGGGAAGTTAGCTGAATGAGAGATTAGAGAGGGCAGATTGTTCCCTTCCCCTTTTTTTTAACCTCTGGAGAATGACATCACTACCCTGCTCCTCCCCTCCCATCCTGCATTGCCCTTCCTCTTCCTTGCATTTTATGAGTTATTTCATGGTTTCTGTGTTAGGAAAAGTCCATATTATCAGAACTTATGTTTTGTTATAAAGAACTGTATACATAAAATTACATTTTCAGCAAGCTGTAGCAAAAGATTACAGTTTTTGGTGGTCATGGGAAACTAACCCCACATTTTCCCATAGTTTCAATATATCAACATTCATGGATTGTACTTTTGTGCTGTTTTCTAGGAATGTTATCCCCACAAAAGGTGAGGATTGACTATAAATATAAAGGCCATGAATCAAAGAATAAGAGTCTAGATTAGTGAAAAAGGGAAAATAAATAATGAAGAGAATGAGGGAAAAAAATCCCTTCTTGAAAAAGACGCAGAAAATAAAATCTACCAAGTGAACAAAACAAATTGAATGAGAAAAGGCAAATTTGTGGGAAGAGGGCAGTCTTAAAAGATTAAGTTAAAATAACTAAAAAGATATAGTACTATGTTTAATGAGGAATAGAGGGGTTTAGGAGATTTGGGGAAAAAAACAGAAACAAATAAGAGAAAAATATAAGTTGAACCCATAACTTTAAATGAGAATGGATTAAACTTATACAGTAAAACAAAAAAGAAAAGAGAGGCAGATTGGATAAGAAAACAAAACTCCACAATTTGTTGCTTACAAGAAGCATATTTAATAAAGACATACACTGAATAAAAATGAACAAAATTTACCATGTATCAGATGAGTCCAAAAAAGCAGAACTTGCAATCATGGTTGGAGGCAAAGTAAAAGTCAAAATTTCAAAATATAAAAATAGACAAACACAAGGAAACTACACTATGTCAAAAAGAATCACAGACAAATTAAAATCAACATTAAACTCACATGGTCCAGATGCCACAGCATTTAAGTTAATAAAGGAAGAATTAACTGAGTTACAAGAATACATAGATGGAATAGTGCAGGAGATTTGTATTCTCTAAGTTGAATGGAAAGATTTTAAAAATTTTTTTAAATTTTTTAAAAAGGGAAAATATAGAATTTAATAAATTGCTGGAGAAACTAGAGCTAAAAAACTTACAGCATTTTATAAATATGATTGCTAAAGAATATATGCTTCTTACTTGGGAGTCTACCTGCCAAGACATACAAAGGAACTATACGAACACAATTATAAAATACTCTATGCATGAAGAAAAACATATGCATGAAGAAAAACTAATTGCTTATGGGTAGGTCAGGGTGATAAAAATTATAATACTACCTAAACTAATTTACTTATTCAATACCACACCAACCAAACTATGAAAGCATAACTTTATAGAGCTAGAAAAAACAGTAAAACAATTCATCTGAAAGAAGAAAAGGTCATGAATATCAAGGGACTCAAAGAGGGAAAAATGGGAAAGAAAGCAATCTAGTAGGACCAGATCTCAAACTGCACTACAAAACTGTAAGTGCAGCTAAAGTGAGACACAGAGCAGGAAACTGGGGAAAAAAATCTTTGTGGCAAGTTGCTCTGATAAAGTTCTCATTTCCAAGATATATAGGAAATTGAGTCAAATTTGCAAGAATAAAAGCCATTCTCCAACTAATGGTCAAAAGATGTGAATATAATCAATTTTCAGAGTAAGAAATCCAAGTCATCAATATCCATAAAAAAATGTTCTATAATCACTAATAATTAGAGAAATGCAAATTTTAAAAACTAAGGTACCACTCATCAGACTGACTAAGGTGACAAAAAAGGAAAATGACAAATGCAGTGGATGTGGGAAAACAGGAACACTAAATGCACGTTGTTAGAGCTTTTAACTAGTCTAAACACTTTAGAAAACAATTTGGAACTATGTCCCCAAAGTTGATGAACTGTGCATATACTTCCATGCAACAATAATGATGGGGGTTTTTTGGTCTTTATCCCAAAGAAAGATGAAAAGGAACCATGTGTTCAAAAATATGCAGCTCTTTTCATTGTGACAACGAATTAGAAACTGAGGGGAAAGCCATCAACTGGGGCATGGCTTAATATATGAATGTGATGGAATACTACTGAGCTGCAAGAAATGATGAAGAGGATGGCTTCAGAAAAACTTGGGAAGATTTATATGAACTGACATAAAATGAGGTGATCAAAACCAGCAAAACAATTTATACAATAACAGCAATACTGTAGAGATAGTCCACTATGAAAGACTTAGGTAACTGATCAATATAATGATCAATCACAAAGAACTCATGATGAAACACGTCATCCACCTCCAGAAAGAGAGCTGATCAACTCAGAGTACAAATTAAAGAATATTTCCTTCTCTTTCTTAAGACACAATCAATATGGAGATTTGTTTCAAATGATTATACATATTTGTAATGAGTTTTGTTTTTCTATTCTTCTCAACAGGTAGAAAAAAGGTATTGAAAGGGAGAAAATTAGAATTTGAAAATAAATTAAAATTGAATTTACATTTTAAATACATATGTCTCTCAGAACTATATGAACCTTTAGAAAAACTGACCACATATTAGAGCACAGAGATATTGAAACAAATGTTAAAAGGGTAGAAATAGTAAGCACATACTTTACAAGACCACAAAACAGTCATCAGTACAAGGACCACAAACAAAAGATACAGACCCAAATGATGTACATAACAATAAAGTCCTTAATAATGAGTATGCCAAAGAAGCAATTATGTGAAAGAAAATTATAATGATGAAAAAACATACCAAAATTTCTGGGATTCAGCTAAAGCAGTCCTCAGAGGAAAAATCATATCCCTACAAACATACATTAACAAAATAGAAAAAGAGGGTTAATTAACTGAATGTGTAGTTAAAAAATTAAATAATAAGCAAACCTAAAATAAACACAAAAGAAGAAATGTTAACATGTAGAGGATAAATTGATAAACTAGAAAAAAATCCTATAGAAGTGAAACTGAAAATGTGTTCTTTGAAAAGACTAATAAAATCAATAAACCCTTAGTCAATCTGATTTTTAAAAGAAGGTAGAAGATCAAACCAACAAAACAACAAAACAGAACAACCAATACCTGTATTGCACAAATTATTCTCAAAAATTGATAGAGATCCCTACCAGAATCATTTCTGAGGCAAATACAGTCCTAATACTTAAATCAGGGAAAGGTAAAACACAGGAGAACTATAGACCAATATCACTAACTAATACCATTCAAAAATTTTAATAACATTCTGTCAAAGAGACTACAATTCATCCAAGAAATCAATCATTATGACAAAGATGGATTTATACTGAGTGCAAGGCAGCTCAACATTAGGAAAACAATCAACAATCATAATTAAAAACAAAAATATCCCAAGCCACATGATTATCTTACTAAACACATAAAACATCTTTGACAAAGTACAACACTCATTTATGCTAAAACTCCAATGAAGTAGAGGCAAAGAGGGGCCTTTTTTTCAACATAAAAAGTATTAATCTAAAACTAAAAGCAAGCATGATATGCAATCATAATCTTTTTCAATAAATAATGAGAGTAAAGCAAAGATGCCCACTTTTCTCAGTGTCAAAGGAGTTTTTGACTCCTTTTCGTTATCCACTACTACTTGGAGTCCAGAGCTCCCATTTTTGTTGGAAGATCACAAAACTGGCTGAGGGCCTTTCTTATCATGTGCTAAAATTAGCTGGATTATTTCTTATCTACAGTAAGGAACAAAGAGAGGACTAAACCTCTCTTCATTTATTGAGGAATCCATAGACAGCTCAGGCAGGCTCAATAGTTAACTTTTGGCATTTAAATCTTTCCTTCTCAATTCACCCACAGTAAATTCTCCAGATATCATCCCTGAAGAGTAAATCTTCCAAGTTTAGCTTGCTTAACTTGCTTAAGTTTATCTTAGAAGCAAGCTTCATATTTCCTTCCCATAAGTAATATGTGTGAGATCTCTTAACAAATAAAATAATGAAAATTATTCCTTTGTGTCTCTCATGTAACTGAAAACTATATAAACTGCGTGACTCCTCTAATCAGGACCAACAGTTTATTAATAATTCTGGTCTATGCTTAAGCATAGTTTGCCTCCTAGATCTCTCTTTGTTGAGAGTTTTGATTGGCAACAGTATCTATCAATGAACTCTTGGGTATTTTCCACAACATTAATATGATTTGATATAGTTCTGGAAATGTTAAAAGCAACAATAAGTCATGAGGAAGAAATTAAAGCCATAAAGAGAGGTAAAGAAGGCAAAAAATTAGACCTTCACTGCTGATATGGCAGTATACTTAGAAAACCCTAGTGAATTAGTAAAGATAACAATTGAGAAAATTAACAACTTTAGCAAAGTTGCAGGCTACAAAATAAACTGTCAAAAATCAATTGAATTTTAGATTATAGTAAATTCTAAAAGGCCACAATAAAAAGGGAAATTCCATTACAAATAACTAAAAAAAATTCATAGAGTACCTGGGAATCAGTCTACCAAAGAATGAAAAATATTTAAATAGATTCAATTACAAAGTGTTCCTTAAAGAAATAAAGACCAACTTCAATAGCTACAGGAGTATTCAATGATTATGGCTGGGCCAAAATAACAATACTACCAAAATTTATTTATGCTTTTGAAGCTATACTCAAACTATCAAATAGATACTTTATAGAACTAGATAAAAATATGAAAAGTTCACTTGGAAAAATAAAAGACCTAGAATATCAAGGGAAATTATGAAAAGAGGGATAAAGAGAGAGTGACATTACTTACTGTGCTTATTATTTGCTGATTATTTCAAAAGCACTTAATTCAGGAAAACAAACCAGAAACATAAAGTCTCTCCTTTAAAGAGTGTATTCAGAAGCTTCTTTAACTTTGTTTACAAACTTCTCACTATTAATAACCAGTGAGGTATAATACAAGGAAGTGTAAAAAACGTCTTCTTGACTGCATCAAGCTCTGTAATATCCAAAAATCTACTAGATAAGACATGCAACTATTCAAAAGGAATTTGACTTAACTATCTATGCAAGAAAAACAAGTGGATGAAAAATGGCTATTGTCCAGCCTACACTATGCAGTATCATAGACAATGTATAGAGCTCATCTACCAAAATACCCGCAGACATATACCTACTTCTTGGATGGACAATGCATCTTAATTTAAAAATTAAGCCCAGAAATGAAAAGGAGGAGCAAAGCAATCTGGATTGCCTTTGGGAAATTGCAATATTTTTTAAATAAGCACAAGCTTCTTGAAGAAACAAAAGCTATCTTTTAAACCGAAATATTCTTCTGGAGTTGTGAGTCATGTAAAGCTATGGTCTCAAAAAAAACTGAAGTTGAGGATTACCTAAAGAGCAAAAGTGAGGAACATGGTGGGTATGAACAGGTTGTAACACACTCAAAATGAAGAATTACAAAGGAGGAGCAATGTGAAGGATGTCAAAGTAGAAGATCAAAAAAGACAAGTGGATGACTGCTGGGAGGTCCTAGTGTCTACCACTATCTTTGGAAGACCAAGAGAACTCAAGGAAGACTCCCTAGCATACTGGCTGGACACCTTTGGAAAATTTAGGAGGTTGGAGGAATGTCTGTAGATATGGATGGGTTGCACTCTGGGGAGTCAACCACATTGATAAAATCACATAACTATTGGAAGGCTAGCATAAAGAATTTATAGCTAGAAGGAGTCTTAAGAGATCAGCTGTTCTCAACCTCTCATTTCCAGATGAAGAAATTAAAGCCCAAGAAGGTAACATGACTCATCAAAGGTCATAATAGGAAAACAACAGAAACAGATGAAAACTCAGGTCTCTCACTTCTCATTCTAAAGCTCCTTCCATGGAACCACACCTAGTACAGTAGGCTAGAACCAAAGTATTACTATTATAACTTTGTAAATAAGCTTTAAAAAAAAAAAAGGGCCTACAACATTTTTCCTCTTAGCATCAAATATAGTTTAATCAGTTCCATGAGCCACCTCCTTTTTATTCACAGCCTTACTATCATTCCCCATGGCAGCAGCCTAAGAGAACACAAGCATATGCTTACTACTACATGGTTTTTAATGATAACTATCAAAACTAGATTTATTACATTTTATTAAGCCTTGTTCCTTCTAGACTTTGGAAACATGTTAATTGACACAGTTTTCTTATTGGAATTCAACCCTACCAGTGGTCTAAAACACTCAAACCATACCCACATTGCATGTACAGCATGTTATTTTCCAAGTATCATTTTCTTTTTTTAAGCTAGAAGTTTAGCATGAAGATACAGAATTAAAAGAAAGGGACAGATACAATAAAAATAACAGGCTCAGAGAGAAAAAAGTGGGATGGGGGGGTCATAGACAAAAGACAGGAATGAGAAAGGTAGGAACGGAGGGATGTTGGTCTGTGGATGATTTAAGTAGGTGAGCTGAGGTAACGGCTCACAGATTCACAATATATGGCTTGTACAATAGCAAACAACTATCACAGTAGCAAACAAACATCACTGTGCAGTAATAATAAGTAACCATCTACTATATAGAATATATGAAAGGAATCAAGAACTCAAATTATAATGAGCTAGAATGGAAGACTGACTTTTTATCTTTCTGAAGGGTTTTATTTCCCTTTGATTTGCCAACACTTCCCCAACCATGTTCCATTCCACAACAACCAGCCTATGGAATCTTAGACAGGCAGCAAAGCAAGACCCTATTTTTCACTATTCAAATCAAATGAGACTTTCTCCTAAAAACTTGCCAGAGAGGAGACTCCATAATCTCTCTTGTCTGGTATACAAACTAAAATCTTCATGTTGCTTTTTTCTGAAAATTTTTTAGTTGACAAACAAAGCTGGATCTATTACAAATATATGTTACGTAATCTCAACTGGGCCTTTACCGCAACAAAATAATCTCTTCCTTCTTGCCTGATCAATTCACTACACCACTCACTACAGAAACTCTTCCAAACCTTTTTATCCCTCCTCACATCTCCAGTGGCTCTTCATTTCAACTCTTTCAGTTGAAAATCTTGTCTCAAATTTTACTAAACAAAACTGAGGCCATCTGCTGAGAACTGTTTCTCCTCTCTTTTTCATCCTCTATCACTCATATGCTTTCTACCACTTTCTACCTCCTTTACTCCTGTCTCACAAGAAGAGGCATTCCAAAATACTTAGGAGTCTACCTGCCAAAACAAACCCAGGGATTATATGAACACAATTACAAGACACTTTGTGCACAAATAAAGTCAGATTTAAGTAAGTGGAAAAACATTAGTTGCTCATGGGTAGGCCGTGCTAATATAATAAAAATGACAATTCTACCCAAATTAATATACTTATTTAGTGCCATACCAATTAAACTATCAGACAATTACTTTCTAGAGCTGGACAAAATAATATCAAAATTCATTTGGAAAAACAAAAGGTCCAGAATATCAAAGGGACAAATGAAAAGAAATGCTTGGGAAGGTGGCCTAGCGCTACCAGACCTCAAACTGTACTATAAAGCAGCAATTATCAAAACCACTTGGTATTGGCTAAGAAACAGAGAGGTAGACAAGTGGAATAGACTTGGCACTCAAGATGCAGTAGGCAAGGAATATAGCAACCTTCTGTTTGATAAACCCAAGGACCCCAGCTTCTGGGATAAGAACTCATTGTTTGACAAAAATTGCTGGGAAAACTGGATAACAGTGTGGTGGAAATTAGGCATAGACCCATACCTGACACCGTACACAAGAATAAAGTCCAAATGGGTACATGATTTAGGTATAAAGATTGATACCATGAATAAACTGGAGAAGCAAGGAATAGTGTATTTATCAGATCTATGGAGAAGGGAAGAATTCTTTACTAAAAGAGAGATAGAATGCATTATGAAATGCAAAATGGATAACTTTGATTACATTAAACTGAGAAGTTTTTGCACAACCAAACCCAATGCAACCAAAATCCGGAGGGATGTAGTAAATTGGGAAAGAATTTTTACAGCTAAGCTCGGGGATAAAGGCCTCATTTCTAGAATTTATAGAGAACTGATCCAAATGTATAATCATACAAGTCATTCCCCAATTGATAAATGGTCAAAGGATATGAACAGGCAATTTTCAGAGGAAGAGGTTAAGGCTATCTATAATCATATGAAAAAATGCTCTAAATCACTATTGGTTAGAGAGATGCAAATCAAAACAACTCTGAGGTACCACATCACACCTATAAGATTGGCAAACATGACAGAACAAGAAAATGATAAATGCTGGAGAGGATGTGGGAAAGTTGGAACACTAATTCATTGTTGGTGGAGCTGCGAGCGCATCCAACCATTCTGGAGAGCAATTTGGAACTATGCCCAAAGGGCTACAAAAATGTGCATACCCTTTGACCCAGCAATATCGCTACTAGGACTATATCCCCAAGAGATCATAAAAATGGGAAAGGGTCCCACATGTACAAAAATATTTATAGCAGCACTCTATGTAGTTGCCAAAAACTGGAAGTCAAGGGGATGTCCATCAATTGGGGAATGGCTGAATAAATTATGGTATATGAATGTAATGGAGTACTATTGTGCCATAAGAAATGATGAACAAGAAGACTTCAGAGAGGCCTGGAAGGACTTATATGACCTGATGCTGAGTGAAAGGAGCAGAACCAGGAGAACTTTATGCACAGCAACAACCACAGTGTGTGAGTTTTTTCTGGTAGACTTAGATTTTTGTAATAACACAAGAACTTCTTACCAAAAAAAAAAAAAAAAAAAAAAATCCCAATGGAGGATCTCAAGGCAAAATGCCTGCCACACTCAGAGAGAGAAATATGGAAGCCACTCACATATTGTAGCAGATCATGTTTGTGTATGTGTATATGTTTGTGTATCATGTTCTGATTTGTTATACGATTTCTTTCATTTATCTTAGTCTGACTACATAGCATGACTATAGTGAAAATATACTCAATAGGAAAGTATATGTAGAATCTATACAGAATTGTATGCAGTCGTGGGGAGGGAGGGGGGTAGTGGGGAGTAGGTGGGGAGGGATAAAATCGCAATTGTATGGCAGTGATTGTTAAACATTACAAAATTAAAAAAAAAAAAAAAAGAAGAGGCATTCCTTCTTATCAAGCCAATCATTGAAAACCTTTGCTTGATCCTCATTGGCTATGGTCCCCTATCCTCCCTTTTGTGGCTAAATTTCTTGAAAAGATTTTCTATAATCAGTACCTCCACTTCCTTTTCTCTTTTTAACTCTTTACAATTTTGACTTCTAATTTCATCATTTAACCAAAATTACTCATTCCAAAGATACTATCAATGAGATTATTGACAAATCTCATGACTTTTTCCAGTAATCATCCCTCTTGATCTCTCTGTAGTCTTTGCCACTGCCTTTCATCACCTCCTCCTTCATTCACTCATCTTACTTGGCACAACTCCATCCTAATGCTCCTCCCACTAGTTTGACTGCTCCTTCTCAGTATTCTTCATACTGATTATGCCAACAAATAGTGGGGGTCCCACAGGACTATGTCTGGGGCCCTCTTCTCTATATTATTTCACTTGGTAATCTCATCATTTCCCATGGATTTAGTTATCATCTCTATGTTGATGATTCTCAGATCTACTTAGATAACCTAAGCTCTCTGCCTTCCAGATTCACACCTACAACTGCCTATTAGATATCTCTCAAACTGGATATATCATAGACATCTTAAATTCAACGTGTCCTAAACTTAACTTGATATCTTTTCCCCAGAATCTCCCTCCCTTTCTAATATCCTATTACTATAAAGCATCCCACCATTCCCCCTACTCAGGTTCACAACCTCATTGTCATCTTTAAATCTTTAGTCTCTCTCACCCCACATTATCCAATTTGTTGCCAAGTCCTACAGTATTTCTCTTTATAACATGTCTTGTATGTCCCTTTTTCTTCTCTGACTCTATTTCAACTCTGGCACAAGCCTTCATCACTTCATGCCTGGACTACTGCAAGAGCGAAGCACCTGGTCTCCCTGCCTCAAGTTTCCCCATTCCATTCCAACCTCCACTCAGCTGTCAAATTAATCTTCCTGAAATGCAAATGTGACCATATCACCACTCTATTCAATAAGCTCCCTATTACCTCCAGGATCAAATATAAAATCTTGAATGCCTTCAAAGTCCTTCATAATGGGGCCTTCTCCTAGCTTTCTAGTCCTCTTCTACTTTGCTGCTGCCCTACCTCCCAAATACTCTGTGATCCAATGACACTGATCTCGTTTTTGTTCCTCCTATAAGACACACTGTCTCTAGACTCTGGGCATTTTCGCTGGCTGTTCCCCATGCCTGGAATTATCCTCCTTCTCATCTCTACCTCCTGGGTTCTTTCAAGTCCTAGCTAAAATCTTACCTTCTACTAGAAACCTTTCCTGACTCTCTCTAATGCTAGCACCTTCTCTCTGCTGATTATTTCCAACTTATCCTATGTGCATCCTGTTTCTCAACAGCCGTTTTCATTTTGTTTCCCTGCTATCAGATCGTGTGTTCACTGAGTAGGGATTGTCTTTTGCCTTTGTTTGAATGCCCATCACTTAGCATAGTGCTTGGCACATAGTAGGCACTTAATAAATTCATACTGACTGATAATTTTCAGAGGTTAAGAAAAAAATTGCTATAGATTCTACAACAGCTGAGAGAACTGAATGGATTTTATAAAAAGATAATGGGAAAATGCTGGAGGTAGCTAAGGAAGAGACCTTGCCATGTTTTGATATTACCCGTGCTCTCTAACATCACTAAGATACCCAAGCCCAGCCCTGCAGACATTCTATGAAGTTTCCACTGGAGAGGATGTGCTGGTTTTCACATGACTGAGGAACATGCCCTTTAAATGACAACTGATAAGCTTCAAAAGAAGAGGTGGGCCAGACCTACCTTTACAGATATGCTTACCAACAGTTTCTAAAATCTTTCAATTTCTAATTTGATCTTAGACTTCTTGAAGTCCCAAATATTCTTAGCTAACCCAACCTACCACTTCTTATCTAGTAACTTTCTCAGTAAGGTGATTCCCTCATATTGACTCCCTCCTCCCCCAAGTCCAAAGTGTCCATAGTATAGAGGTTGGATTACTCCCTTCTAAATGTGCTGTTCCCTGGCTTGGATGATCATTGACTATTCTTGACCTTCCCTAGATCCTTTTCTCTATTGGTTAGGTAATTACAGAATTTTAGAGTTGATTATCAGTCCAGCAGTCCACAAACTTATTGGTCTCAGGACCACTTTAACAATCAAAAATAATTAAGGACCCCAAAGACCTTTTCTTTATATGGGCTAAATTTATTTATCATATAAAATATTAAAAATGACAACTTTTAAATATTTATTAATTCATTTAAAATAACAACAAAGCCATTATGTGTTAACATAAATATTTTTATGAAAAATAGCTATTTTCCAAAACAAAAAAAAAATCAGTGAGAGCACCATTGATTTATATAATTTTGCAAATATCTTTAACGTCTGGCTTAAGGGAAGACATTTAGATTCTCATATTTGTTTTCGCATCCAATCTGTTTCAATATGTTGTTTTGCTTGAAGAAGATAAAAGAAAATCTGGGCTCATAGAGATGTAATGGAAAAAGGAGGAGAATTTTAAAAGACAAAATACATTAGTATTATTATAAAATAATTTTAACCTCATGGAACCCCTGAAAGTGTCTCTGGGGCCCCCCAGGGAGAAGGACCGCACTTTGAGACTGTAACTCATACCCAAAAGAAATTTACATTATAATATACTCAGCAAGTGATCATCAAGACTCTGAATATCTCCGATGAAAGAGAACCCTCCACCTCCTGGGGCAGCCCATTTTGGAAATCTCTGTTAGAAAGGTTTTTTTTTAAGTTTTATTGATCATTTTTATACCTTAAACACATACAGATTACACTCACTCCCGGAAGTATCTTGTAACAAAATAAAACAATGAACTAAAACTGATATTTCAAAAATGCTTGTTTTAACAGTGTTTTTACTGTATAAATTATATTCATTGCTTTGCTCATTTAATTCTTCATCAGTTTATTTAAATCCTCACAATTGTCCATTTTTATATTAATGTTAAAAGCATAAATTGGTCTTCTGGTTCTGCTTACTTCACTCTGTATCAATTCCTCTAAGCCTTTCCATAATTTTCTGAAATCATCATTTCCCTCATTTCTTACAGCATAATAGTATTCAATCACATTCATATACTATAACTTAATTCAGCCATTCCTCAACTGATTGGTTTCATCTTACACATAAAGGACCTTTTCCTCTTTCTTTGCTCTCTTTGGGTATAGACCTAGCAGTGGTATTGCTGGATTACAGTGCATGCACTGCTTAGTAATTTTTGTGTATAATTCCAGACTGCTTTCCAGAACAGTTGTACCCATTCACAGGTCCTCCAACAGTGCATTATTGTTTCTGTTTTCCCACAACACAGTTCCTTCAACATCTGCCATTTTCTTTTGTCATCGTTGCCACTCTTGATTGGTATAAGATGGAATCTGAGAATTGCTTAAATTTGCATATTTCTTCCCTTTAGAAGTGAAAGTTCATATCAATTAGAGAATGGCTTATTCTTATAAATTTGAAACACATCCTGATAGATAGATAGATAGATAGATAGATAGATAGATAGATAGATAGATAGACAGACAGATAGACAGACAGATAGATGTATAGATATAAATCTCTCTCTCTCTCTCCATATATATATGCATATGTGGTAAATAACAATGATACTCCTGTATCAGAGAAACTTACTATGCTACCCCATTAATTCCTTTTTATCTTAGCTTTATTAAATATGTCTGTTCAAAAACATTTAAATTTTATATTATCAAAACTATCTGTGATCCAAATTTTTTAGTCATGAACAGGCAATTTTCCATTTCTCTAATTTGTTTATATGTTCTTTTGTGTCTAGGTAATATAATTATTTAAAGCTTATCTTTGTTGAAAGTGTGAGGTCTTGGTCTAAATCTAGTTTCTTCCACATAGCTGTCCAATTTTTCCAGCAATGCTTGTGAAATAGTGAGTCTTTACCCCAGTAGCTAGGGTCTTTGTGTTTATAGAATACTAGAGTATCATATACATTTATTTCTATATGCTGTAGAGCTAATCTGTTCCACTGACCAATCTACTTTTTAATCAGTACCAAATTATTTTAATAATTCCTGTTTTGTAGTAGTTTGAGATCTAGCCTTCTCTGTTACCATTGCTTTTTACTATTGCTCTTAAGATTCTTGATCTTTTTTCCCCTTTCATATGAACTTGGTTATTATACTTTTTAGTTCTTCTGTTTCTAGTTTAATCCTTTGGTAATTTGACTTGGCACTAAATAAATTAATTTAGATAGCAGTGTCATTTTTATTATATTGGTTCATTCTATCCATGAACAATTGATATTTTTCCATTTAGATCTGATTTATTTCTGCAAACAGCTGTTTGTTGTCAGTTTTTAAAAAAATAGTCACGTATATTTTAAAAGATAGACTCAAGTATTTTATACATCTAAGTAATTTTAAATAGGCTCTAGCTTTTCCTATTGGTATCATATAGAAATGCTAATGATTTGTATGGATTTATTGTATGTCTTGCAAGTTTGCTGAAGTTATTATTTCAGTTAATTTAACTGACTCCTCAGGGTTTTTTAAGTATACCATAATATCTGCAAAAAGTGATCATTTTGTTTCCTGTAACTGGTTATTCTTTTATTTTTTTTCTTGCCTTACTGGTATAGTGAGCATTTTTAGTGTTATGGCAAATAGAAGTGGTAAAAATGGCCATCCTTTCTTCATCTCTAAATTACTAGCAGGATTCTAGTTTGTTTTTGTTACAAATAATGGTATTTCTTGGTTATAAACATACTATTTATCATTTTAAGGAAAGGCCCATTTTTCTTATGTTTTCTAGTGTTTTTAACGGAAATGGGTGTTGTTATTTTGTCAAAAACTTCTGCACCTGTTGATATAATTACATAATTTATGTTGATTTTTGTCATTCATAGATTTAAGTTTATAATTTTGCTAATATTAAACCAATCTTGTAATCCTGATAGAGACAGCTGGGTGGCACAGCAGATAGAGTGTCAATAGACTCATCTTCCTGAATTCAAATCTGGCCTCAGACACTGGCCCTGCAATGGTCATTTAATCCTATGTGCCTCAGTTTCCTCATCTGCAAAATGAACTAGAGGAGGATATGGCAAACCATTCATGTATCTTTGCTAAAGAAACAAAATAAAATAAAACTGAATGGAACCACAAAGAGTTGGACACAACTGAAATGACTGAATAACAACTAAAGTACTCCTGGTATAAATCCAACCTACTCAGAAAGAATAATTTTTGTGATATGTTGTTTTAATCTCTTTCCTAGTATTTTATTTAAAAATTTTTGCATCTATGTTCATTAGGGATATTCATCTTTAGGTTTTGTTTTTGATTTTCTGCAGTTTATGTATCAAGACTATCTGAGACAAAGAATTTGGTAGGATCTCTTCTTTTGCTATTTATGCAGACAATTGATATGATTTAGAATGAACTATTCTTTGAATGTTTGCTAGAATTTACTTGCGAATTCATTTGGTCCTGGAGTTTTTTTCTTTGGAGTTTTTTCATTCATTTCTACAGTTCATATGAATTGCATCATTTATTAAATTCTCTATTTCTTTTTCTATTACTTTGGGTATTTTATATTTTTGTAAATATTCATTTCATTTAAACTCCTCTCTATTTTTTCATAATCTTCTTCTCTAGGTACATCTCTCCTAAGTTAATAACTTGTTTCAAGTCACTAAACATTTTTCTCATTTACCCTTCTCTCCACTCTCCAATATAGTTAGACAAAATAGTTTCTAATAATATCTTCATTTCTTCTTCATTCATTGTGAATTCTTTTTCAATTTTGATGTCAGCAATTTACTTTTCCTCTTCCTTTAAATCAAATTAACCAATGGTTTACCTATTTAATAGGTATTCCAGTTTCCCCCCTTCAATGTTATTAAGTTCTTTAATTTTCAGGATTTCTATTTTGTTGTTTAATTAGGTTTTAAAAATTTGGTGGCTTTCTATTATTTTTAGTTGCATTTTCAATTCATTGATTTGTTCTTTATATTTTTGTTAATAAAAGTATTTCAAAATATATATTTTCCCCAAAAGATTGCTTTGTCTGAATCCTAAAAATTATGGATATTTTTGCATAGCTGTCAACATGTTTAATGAAATTATCAATCATTTCTATTTGTTGTTTGACCCAGCAAGTCTTTGGGAAGGAAACAAGCAGTTATTGAGCATTTATGTACTATAATAAGCACTGCAGATACAAATATAAATAAAGAAGAAAGACTAGTCTCTGTCCTCAAAAAGCTTATATTCTACTGGAAGGGGACAATACATAGAAGGGAGTTGGAAGGAGGGGTAGGAGAAGAAGGATACTCAGTGAGGGGGCATGGTAAGTTCAGAAGCCAAGAATAGGTCCTACAGGGGAGTGAAGGTTGGTCTGAGCCCCTACACAAAAAGGTGGAACTTACCAATGGGAGAAAGGTCCAGGACATTTCAGGTTGATAATGATACAGGGATAAGTTGTGTTTCACAGTGAAAAGACCTCAGGCACTGAGGGAAATTTCAGGATAAGAAATAATGTTATGGAATTCTGGAAGCCAAGAACAGGGTCAAGAGGAGATTAAGGTATTTAGCATTCAGCTGATTTCTTTAAAAATACATTTTAATTGGCATTTTCTGTTTCTTACATCATCACAGCTATCCCAACTATCCCCCTTCCCAGAGAGCCTTCAATACTACAAATGATATTTTTTAAGACATTCAGTTTTTAATACTATTTTTCAGGAGCCTTTTAATATAATTTTTATTTCACTGTGATCAGTAAAGGATGTATATGATATTTCTGCACTTGTCTGAGATTTTTATGTAGTGATATGATCGATTTTTGTAAAGTTGCCATGCACAGCTGTGAAATATGTACAATCCTTTTTGTTTTTATTCAGTAACTGGCAGAGGTTTATCATACTTACCTTTTGTAAAATTCAAGTCCTTAATTTCTTTCTTTTTTGGGGGGTATTTAGAGTTACCTAGGGCTAAAAGGAGTAAATTGAGTCCCCCACTATTACAATCTTGTTATCTATTTTTCTTCATAATTCATTTAGTTTTTTAAGTATCTAGAAGCTATATGACTGGGTACATATATGTTAAGTATTGAAATCAAGTCACTGTCTCAGTTAACTTTCAGCAAAATGTTTTTTCCTTCTTATCTCCTTTAATTAAGTCCATTTTTGCTATTTTTCCTTGTTTGAAATCATAACTGCTATCTTGTTTGAAATCATAACTTCTATCTTGATGTCTGTGTTCAGCTGAAGCATAATAAATATGTTCCAATCTCTTATTTTAATTGTGTGATTCCTTGTTTCAAATGTGTTTCCTGAAAACAACATATTGTTGGATTTCGCTTTCTAATCCACAGAGGGAGTTGATGACCCAGATGATCAGAGTGCTCAGCCAGGCATCAGGAATATCTGAGTTCAAATCTAATCTCAGACACACACTAGCTGTATGACTCTGGGCAAGTCACTTAACCTGTTTGCTTCAGTTTCCTCAATCATAAGATGGGGATAATAAAAACACCTACCTCCCAGGGTTGTTATATCAAATGAGATTTCTTTTAAAAAGTGTTTTGGGGGGGCGGAGCCAAGATGGCGGAGTAGAAAGACGCACATACGCTACCTCCGAACCCACAGCCCATAAAATACCTGTAAAAAAAAGAACCACCGGTGAATTCTGGAGCAGCAGAAGGCACAGAACGGAGTGGACAAGATTTCTACTCCAGAGAGCCTGAAAACCTCTCGCAAAACGTCCCTCGTGCCCTGGACCCAGAGCAGAGCCCAACCCTGTCTCGGCGGCGCAGCGCTGAAAGGAGCAGATCTGAGCAAGCTTCAGGGACGTTATCTCCAGCAGACGCTTGGGTCCCGCCACTCACAGGCGACAAGGGTCGGTGAGAGGGTCTCTTTGGTGGGTCGAGAGGGGAGTGGGGTGCCCCCGTAACTCAGGCCCCCTCGGGAGGCAGCAGCAGAGGCGGGAGCAGACCAGGGCTCCCCAAGCAGGCAGGAGCCCGGATCCATTGTTAAAGGTCTCTGAGGGAAGGGAGCCTGTGAGGCGGCCCTGCCCTGACCTGAGCACCTGAACTTAATCTCACACTGAATAGCAGCCCCACCCCCGCCCAAAGCCCTGAGGCTGGGAAGCTGCATTTGAATCTCAGACCCCAAGTGCTGGCTGGGCCAATCTGGAGGCAAGGTGGGGGTGGAGAGGACACTCAGAAGTCAAGTCACTGGCTGGGAAAATGCCCAGAAAAGGGGAAAAAAATAAGACTATAGAAGGTTACTTTCTTGGTGAACAGGCATTTCCTCCCTTCCTTTCTGATGAGGAAGAACAAGGCTTACCATAAGGGAAAGACACAGAAGTCAAGGCTTCTGTATCCCAGCCCACTGAATGGGCTCAGGCCATGGAAGAGCTCAAAAAGGATTTTGAAAATCAAGTTAGAGAGGTGAAGGAAAAACTGGGAAGAGAAATGAGTGACATGCAAGCAAAGCATGAAAAACAAGTAAACACCCTGCTAAAGGAGACCCCAAAAAATGCTGAAGAAAATAACACCTTGAAAAGTAGGCTAACTCAATTGGCAAAAGAGGTTCAAAAAGCCAATGAGGAGAACAATGTTTTCAAAAGCAGAATTAGCCAAATAGAAAAGGAGGTTCAAAAGCTCACTGAAGAAAATAGTTCTCTCAAAATTAGAATGGAACAGATGGAGGCTAATGACTTTATGAGAAACCAAGAAATCACAAAACAAAACCAAAAGAATGAAAAAATGGAAGATAATGTGAAATATCTCATTGGAAAAACAACTGACCTGGAGAATAGATCCAGGAGAGACAATTTAAAAATGATGGGACTACCTGAAAGCCATGATCAAAAAAAGAGCCTAGACATCATCTTTCATGAAATTATCAAGGAAAACTGCCCTGAGATTCTAGAACCAGAGGGCAAAATAAGCATTCAAGGAATCCACAGAACACCGCCTGAAAGAGATCCAAAAAGAGAAACTCCTAGGAACATCGTCACCAAATTCCAGAGTTCCCAGGTCAAGGAGAAAATATTGCAAGCAGCTAGAAAGAAACAATTCAAGTATTGTGGAAATACAATCAGGATAACACAAGATCTAGCAGCTTCTACATTAAGGGATCGAAGGGCGTGGAATAGGATATTCCAGAAGTCAAAGGAACTAGGACTAAAACCAAGAATCACCTACCCAGCAAAACTGAGTATAATACTTCAGGGGAAAAATTGGTCTTTCAATGAAATAGAGGACTTTCAAGCATTCTTGATGAAAAGACCAGAGCTGAAAAGAAAATATGACTTTTAAACACAAGAATCAAGAGAAGCATGAAAAGGTAAACAGCAAAGAGAAGTCATAAGGGACTTACAAAAGTTGAACTGTTTACATTCCTACATGGAAAGACAATATTTGTAACTCTTGAAACTATTCAGTATCTGGGTACTGGGTGGGATTACACACACACACACACACACACACACACACACACACACACACACGCACACACACATAGAGACAGAGTGCACAGAGTGAATTGAAGAGGATGGGATCATATCTTAAAAAAATGAAATCAAGCAGGGAGAGAGAAATATATTGGGAGAAGAAAGGGAGAAATGGAATGGGGCAAATTATCTCTCATAAAAGAGGTAAGCAAAACACTTATTAGTGGAGGGATAAAGAGGGGAGGTGAGAGAAAAACATGAAGTTTACTCTCATCACATTCCACTAAAGGAAGGAATAAAATGCACACTCATTTTGGTATGAAAACCTATCTTACAATACAGGAAAGTGGGGGATAAGGGGATAAGCAGGGTGGGGGGGATGATGGAAGGGAGAGCATGGGGAGGAGGGAGCAATTTGAGGTCAATACTCATGGGGAGGGACAGGATCAAAAGAGAAAACAGAAGTAATGGGGGACAGGATAGGATGGAGGGAAATATAATTAGTTCTTACACAACACTACTATTATGGAAGTCATTTGCAAAACTACACAGATTTGGCCTATATTGAGTTGCTTGCCTTCCGAAGGGAAGGGGTGGGGAGGGAGGGAGGAAGAGAAGTTGGAAGTCAAAGTTTTAGGAACAACTGTCGAGTACTGTTCTTGCCACTAGGAAATAAGAAATACAGGTAAAGGGGTATAGGATGGAGACAAGGGCAGAGAGGGATGATAGAAGAGAGGGTAGATTGGCAGACAGGGGCAATTAGAACACTCGGTGTTTTGGGGTGGGGGGAGGGGACAAAAGGGGAGAAAATTTGGAACCCAAAATTTTGGGAAAATGAATGTTAAAAGTTAAATTTAAAAAGTGTTTTGTACAGTGCCTGGCACACAATAGGCACTATATAAATGTTTTTTCCCTTTCCCTCCTCCTAGTCTGCTCACCTCTTTTATGGATGAGTTCATTCCATTCACATTGATGATAGTTGATTATTTATCTTCCTCCTTTCTATTTTCTCATAATTTTCTTCTCTATGTACATCTCTCCTAAGTTAATAACTTGTTTCAAGTCACTAATTTTTTTTTTTTTGCATTTACCCTTCTCTCCACTCTCCAGGCTTAAGGTTTGTTTTGCTTATAAGTAAATCTCTCCCTGAATTGACCCCCTCTCATATTCCCTTTCCCCTCTTCTTATTCTTGTCTGTATCCCTGCTGAGTTGAATATATTTCTATACCAAACTCTGTGTATGTATGTGTATTTGTTTTGCCCTCTTTTATGAAAGTAAAGTTCAAGTAACATTTATTCCCCCAATTCCTTCCACATTTACATAGAATTATACTTCTACAACCCAATTATGTTTTAACAAGGTCCTCTATCTTCTTTTTTTTTCTTACAATGTCTTCAAAATATAACAAAACTATTTATAAGTATTCAGTTTTAACTGACTACCTTCATGACTCCTTGTCAGTCAGTCTATAAGAATGCATTAAGTACCTATTAAGTGTCAGGAACTGTACTAAGCAATGAGGAGGCAAGACAGTTCCTGGTCTTAGGGAGCTCACTATATAATGGAGTGAAGGAAGAGGAAATGACAACACAAAAATAGCTATGTACAATCAAGATATACAGAGGATAAATGAGAATGTGAGAGAGAGAGAGAGAGAGAGAGAGAGAGAGAGAGAGAGAGAGAGAGAGAGAGAGAGAGAATCCATAGTGGGAAGGAACTAGCACTAAAAGGGATCAGGAAAGGCTTCTAGTAGAAGACAGGATTTTAGCCAGGACTTGATGGAAGCCAGGGAAGCCAAGAGGCAAAGATGAAGAGAGAGAGTATTCCAAGTTTTCAGAGTATTCTAGTATTTCAAGGAATAAGCCAGTGAAAATGCCTAGAGTCTATAGATGGAGCATCTTATGAAAGAAATAGCAAGAAGGCCAATGACACTGAATCAGAGAATATTTAGGGTATGGGGAGAAAGGTGTAAGAAAACTAGAAAAGTAGGAATGGGTCAGATTATTAAGAGCTTTGAGTGCTAGAATTTTGTATTTGATCACTGATGTGATACTGCAGCTTACTAAATTAGGGGAAGAAAGATCAAACTGCTAGTAATTTAATTCATCTAGCATTTATAAAGGAATGAATAAAGTGCTTACTATGTGCACAGCACTGTGCTAAATGCTGAGGATACAAATAGGAAATTGAGACAGTCCCTGATCTCAAACAGCTCACACTGTCATGGGAAGTCAACACATAATAGAAGGTTTCAGTTAACAAGAAAGGTAAAAAGCCCCAACAGTCCTTAAGGTACAGAAAAAGGAAAAAAAAGTCAAATGGTAATGCATCTTCTTTAGTTTTATGTCTATGAATTAAACCATATTCACTGAACCATTTGACAGTGCTAAGGAATTTAGTGGTGATGATTTTCTTTTCTAGGTCTTCAGTAGATGTGGCAACTGATGCTTACTGGAAGTGTAGTGGTGGGGGTGGAGGAGAGATTGGGAGAGGGGAAGATATATTCAGAAATGAAGGTGATATAAAATCACAAAATGTCAATTCTTTTAAAAAGCAAATTTAATTAAACAAGATATCTAAATAGAGACTTGGGTCTGAATTCTTCCTTCTGGATTCTAAATCTGAATCTTAGTTTTGTCTTGAAGTGATTTTAATAACCATTTCAAACTTGTAAACTGTAGTACCTGCAGAGTTAGTTACTAGGTCAAATTTCTACAAGAAATGACCCCTGGTCAACGGCTATGGTGCCCAGGCTAGAACTGGAGGGCAGATGCAACAATGGGCAACAAGTCAGAGATCACAAATGTGCTGTTTACCCCAAAAGGGCAATCAATATCTCATGGATGGATAATACAGGAGAACTAGGGGGGTTACCTCAAAAAAATGGGATTAAATATCAATTTTGTGAATTATGGTATTGGACATAATGTTGAGGTAAAGCTGGTTTCAAAGTCAGAGATTTAAAGTCTCACCTCTGCCATATTGGCTGACAAGTTACTTAACCTTTCAGTGTTCTAGGAAACTCTTTAAGACTGTAAGTTGCAGAAAGAGTGCTGACTTGCATTGGCAGATTTGAGTTTCTTCATGTAGGAGTTCCCTACACTAATGAAATAACTGGTCCAATCTCTCTCTATGACAGGCAAGAACTAACTCCAACCAGTGCAGCAGTTTAGTCTCAGAACTGAAACACAGAGGGAAACTTGTGGGCCATAAAGTATTTAATAAAAAGAAGTTTACTCAACCATAAAAAGGATCAATAAGAATACACTGATTAACGTGAAGAGGGCTTCCCCTCCACCTCTATTCACCACGATGGCAGTAAATTCTGCCAAAACTAGGGAGCATTAATTCCTCACAGGTTGGGGTTTTTTTAATGCCTTGATGACCTGGCAAACATACCAATAGTTCAAATAGCCTCCCTGACTACTTTTAAAAGGGAAACCAGTCAAGTCTGAGTAAAACAGATGCTCTTTCTACCAGAGACTAGCAGTGTGATTTAATGATGGGAAAAAAGCACTTACATTAGAGATTAAAAGTGTCGTCATGTTACTCAACATTTCTTGGAAGACAAAGGACTGTTGCGTTATTCAATAAAATATTATCTAGAAATGGCTGGTAAATTTATTTTTAATCCATGACTTTGGAGGCCTTGATTACAGACTTAACATGCTCTTAAAGTTTTATCCTTTGGTGGTCCTAAATAAGGATTACAGATAATGTCTGTAGGCTAGTCATGGGTAAATGTCCGTTCTATAGATATAACACTTTTGCCCTCAGAATCGCCAATCTGATACTCAGTCACAAAGTAGCTGGTCTAACTTTAGAATCCTCTATCAGTGTAACAGTTACAATACTCTCTAAGCTCCTAGTAATGGTGGGGTGTTTTTTTTTTAACAGTAACAGTAACAGTAACATAAACATAACATGCATTGGTTAGTTTCATTCAACTGCTTTCTTCCTTCATCTTCTTTTTAATCTTTGGTTACAAAGAATCGCTTGCCAGAAGTGTAGGGGTGGGGGTGGGGGTGGGAGAGAAGAGATTGAGAGAGAAGATATATTCAGAAATGAAGGTGATATAGAATCACAAGATGTCAATTTTTTTTTTAAAAAAGCAAATTTAATTAAACAAGATATCTAAATAAAGACTTGGGTCTGAATTCTTCCTTCTGGATTCTAAATTGCAATTTTAGTTTTGCCTTGAAGTGATTTTAATAACCATTTCAAACTTGCAAATACTGCATTTAAAACAGAACACGGAAGCATTGCTCTTAAGGCTTATTTCACATGATTCTTAATCATTTTTTGTGCTTTCTATCTCAATTAAAACTTCTTGGTTATTAAAGACAGATCATTTTGCTGAAGTAGAAAAGAGAATAATGCCTTTACAAAGCCCTTGCCTTCTCCTTGTTAGTCCTTCCCCAAATGAGGGCCTTCAGCCCTGAAAACCTAGGATGCAAAGTGCTAACGGGCAGAAATGATGTTGGTTGTACAGACACTATGATCTTTTAACATATGAGAATTGTTAGCTGGATTATAGTTATTTTGATAATGAATCTTTTCCTTTACTTTTTGTTTCCTAGCTATTCCTACCATGCTGCAGGATATAAAGGCATGGCTAGGGGTTTTTTAACACAACTTAACCTTCCCCCCACCACTTAGGATATATAGGTTGTTCCACTCTTACATCCATCAAGTCACTAAGTAACTTAGAGAAAACCAATTACCAATTACTTGGTGCTGATCCTGATGAATATCTGGTCACTGGATTCAGATGGCTCTGGAGGAGAAGTTAGGCTGGCGACCTGTAGAGTCCTCCCTCACTCAAAACAAAGTCAAGTGCAAGTCATGTCATTATTTCTCTGATGGCATGGCCTTCTTCAGCAACGAAGGACAAACACAACAACAGCTGATTCTACTGTTGCACTTATAAAGCCCTGTTATAATCCAGCTAAATAAATAAACATGCCATGAAAATGCCAAATTTTATCATTTCTCTATAGCCAAGTGAATCAGAGGAAAGGGAAGAAAAGGTGGAGGGAAAAAAAGGAGGGGAAAATTATCTGGATGGTGTGTTTTTAAAATCTGATATGCCCACAAAATGAAGCTATGACACAGCTGATACAACGATATTCTTCCCGTCCATTCAAAATCTGACCAGGGTGAAAGTAAGTACATCCAAAGCTCAGAATCAAGGAATGGATTCTAAAACTCTTTTTACAAAGTAAAAAATACAACCAAAAATATTAAATATCTACCACATGTATAGCACTATTCTAGGAGCTAAGAAAAAAATAATATAACAGAAAGATACAACAGGAAGAACCCTTATTCTACAGGCTTGAATCCTGGCTCTGAGACTGACTAGGCCCTGTGTTACCTTGGGAAGATCACTAGCCTTTGTGAACCTATTTCTTTATCTGTTAGATGATGTGGTTGTGACTAGGTGGTCTGAGGTCCTTTGCAGTTCTAGATTAGAAACACAATGCTTCCCCTCAAGGAGCTCAAAGTCTAGTAACAGATAAAACAAACAAAATGGAATGGAAAAAGCATCAATTCAGGCACATACAAGTGAACAGAGGTTGAAAAGGCTTTCATACAATACAGTGCAAAAGAACAGAAAAATACTCAGAAAATAAAAAAAGTTTATTATTAATTCATTGCTGTCATTGCCTATTTAACTCTAAGTCAATGGTTGTTAACCCTGTTTATATCATGAACCCTTTAGCAGTCTGATGAAGTATTTGGACCTCTTTTCAGAATAATATTTTCAAGTGCATAAAATACATAATATTGCAAAAGAAACCAATCATATTGACATAGTTATCCAAACTGAAAATTTTAAAACAAAAAAATGAGCTCATGACCTCCAAATTAAGCCTTACCCTAAAGATAATTTGATGAGTACCAGCATTAAAAATATATATATATATATCACACCAATAGCAATGGAAAAAGCCAAACAAATTCATCAAATGATAGTCACTTTCCAAAGCAAATGGTTTGAGTCAACCAATGTGACAGTAGGAACTTCATATGGCACCGTATTTTATACCTCTTTAATTCTAAATTACAATCAAATAAGGAGATAAGGTAGAGAGATAACCAAACTCCCAGACACTGACTTATCTAAACTATATCATTTTCTTGTGCTTATTAAAATGATCAATTCATGGTTGTAAAATTGAACCTTACAGGCTACTTGTACATAGATATATAATAATTATACATACACACACAAACTAAATTTACAAGAAAACTAAGGATGCTGTCATTGAAAGATTGAGATCTCTTGAGGGTAAGAACAAATAATGTCACTATTTATCCCAGTAGACCTACTTACTAGTATTTACTGGTGTGGTGGTTTGAGTACAGGAAATGCTCAGTAAATGTTTGCTGAATTAAAAAAAAAGTTATTAGGTCACTGACTAATAGATGAAAACCAGAAAGGATATGAATTTGTTGTTTCAACACAACAATAATATAATTGAAGTTGCATAGTAAAAATAGCTTAGCAGAAATTTAATGGTGTTAGACACTATTTGCATATGCTTAAAAATCACATTCAGCCTCATTAAAAGCAAGATTAAAATAAGCAAAAAGCAGAGGTGACAGCTTACTTCAGATTTGATTGACTAAATTTTCTACATGACTCATCACCAAATATTGTCTCAATTTCTTCATGTAACAACTGTGTTAAAGAAAATAGGTGGAAAGAGTTATCAAATATTTTTACAAATTACTAAAAAAAAGTTTGATTCCATGAAGTCCAGTGAAACCAGGAGACAGGACTCTCCCAGATGACCCTACCCTAGAAGGGAAGAAATATCCCAGAGTGGGGTATAAATGGCCCCATCCAGTGTGGTATGTTCATATTTCTCTGTTATTTAGCTATTTTGAAACTATAAAAACAAGGTGGTTGATGAAACTTAACTAGTTTTTCCAAACAGTTTTACAACAACCTGGTCTTGAGACCAGTAGAATGAAGCTTAAAAAGCTTAATGCCTTCATAAAAGATTCAGTTGCGTCCAACTCTATATGACTTACATGGACTTTTTGTCTTCTTGGTAAAGATACTGGAGTGGTTTGCCATTTATTTCTCCAGGGTACTCCTCATCTCCATTTTAGAGATGAGGAACTCAGGCAAAAGGAAGTGACTTGCCCAGGATCAGACAGCTCGTAACTATCAGGCCAGATTTTAACTTGGATGTTCCTGATTCCAAGCCCTGCACTCTGCCCACTGCACTCCTAGCTCCTCCATAAAAGATTACTAAGTTGATTAAAGTTCTATTGATTTTGTCCTTTTGATCTGTAATTCTGAACAGCTGATAAGACAGCACTGAGTCTTTAAGAACCATGAACAAGGTAGACAGACCAAAAAAGAAGAGACAAGGCTACAAGGAAACCCTCAGAAATTCATTAAACCTGTGCTTACCAGTGCCCTCCAGCAGATTCTAACACAGTCCTGGAAAACAAAGAAGATTCATATAGATACTTGTTTATAACTAGTGCTAGAAAAAATAACTGCCATGTATCAAGCCCAATATGCAGGAATTAAGATATCTAACAACTTTTCCAATTGGAAAAACTGACACACTGCTAATACATTTGCCTTGGAAAAAAAAAAATCTCTTTCCTCCTTTAGAGATACATGGTAGCCATTTTTTACCACATGATAAAAAGATTGAAGGAAAACTGGAAGATGATTATTTCCCTCAGACCCACCAAATCAGTGACACATTCAGCACTTCATTTGAGTATGCCTGGTATATTACCAAAGCTCAGATGTGGAAATGTTGTCAAGCATGCGACTTCCATTTCCTTGATGAAAGGCTCACCAAGTAGGACAATCACTATTTAATATTTATGGGGGCTTATATTATTAAATATAAAGTGGACTAGGTGCTATCAGTCATTGAAAAGAGGTAAAATTTCCTCCCAAAGAGCTAATATTCAAACTCAACATAAGGGCTCCTTCAATTTTTACCACCCTACTTTTTTCATCCATATGCACCAATAGAGTCTCATCAGCAGTTTTCCATCAACTGATGAACATGTCTAGACAAGGTAATCTACTATAGTGCTGTAACTGTATTGATTGGAAAAAACCCACATTAATAAAATAATAAATTCTTCAAAATAACTTTATACAAAATTACTTACTTTCTCCAGATCTTAATTTATCAATTTTTAAAAGACAAGGCTGGATGAGGATCGAGAGGTTACTTCCAGCTCTAAAATCATGATTTTTTTTTTTACATTATTACAGTATCTGTTTGATTAATGAAGATTTTTAAAAAAAAAATTTAAAACTCCACAATTTTTCATCTCGTATTCCTTCTCATGCCTTCAATAGCATGAGTATATTTCGTTTGATTCCTACCCTTCCTCTACAAGATCTATTCAAAAGAAAGTACCACTTTTATCTTCTCTGAGGAATAGGTGGCTTTCAGGAATGAATTCAAAGTCAAACAAAACCTCTGAGAATAATCTAACTTCAAAAAAATAACTACAGTAGCCCAAATGTAATCCTGAACTGAATCCACCATGACAGGCTCAAATGGTAACTGACCACTCATAGGTTCCCTCTCTTCCTCTCAACGCTGAGTCTGTAGACACAACATGAACCTTGGCAAAACTTCTGCTTAAAGTACAGACAGGAAAAGGACATTTCTCTGTGACAGAAAGAGTGAACTCACTTGTTTTCCTAGTCCATCCTCCCGGGAAATAATAGTCACCTTCATTTCAGAAGAAATGAAGATCCTTGGCCCCAGATTGCCTTAACATAGGCACTTATGTCCCCAGAAAAGTCAGTATAACACTTCATATACACCTGACTATTCCTACCTCCTCATTCATTCTAATAACTTATATACTCTACCAAGAAAGAAAAACAGTCCTTTTACATAAAGTTTATCAGGCTCCATCCTTCATCTGATTGTTTCTGTGTATAACATAATATAACATAAGATAATGTAATATAATGTAGCATAATACATAAAGTAACATTGTAACATAAACTAGCATAACCCTCTTGATGCTACTGATTTCCCTTCATTATTGTCTCCAATTTATCCTGAACACATCTTGTTGGTACCTAGTTGTTGACATGTTTTCTCCCTCATTTGGTTCTTAGTGCTTACTGTTCTCTTATCTTCTCTTCACCTTCTAGCACTAGGCAGAGTGCCTGACACATGACAGATGCTGGATAAATGTCTGGTGACTTTGACTTGACCCTTTGAAGGTAGGGGATGCTTTATTTTTGACACTGTAATTGCAACACTCTTTAAATAACGGGCAATGAGTAATTTTTTGTTGAACCGAACCGATTGCTTTTACATCCTAGGATTCTTATCCATTATTACTCTCACACATTCTTCAGCTACTGAGAATCTAACAGTGTCAGCAAAGTAGCACATTATAAAGCATCCTTGATGCCTCTACAGCCAAGATACAGAATTCTGTAAGGGTGGAGGTGGGGTGAGGGTGAAGGTCAAGAGAAATAGGCAGGGCCTGGCACCCTTTACCTCAAACTCTTGCAATCAAAGGCACCCTCTGCACCTTCACACCTAAAGAAAATTTGGTCTAAGTGGCCAGGTGAAATGAAAATTAGTCATATATGCCATACTTAAAGCTGGGAGGAATGTTAGAAATCATTTACTACAAGACCTAATTTTCTAGGTAAGAAAACTAAGGTAGGACATGTCCAAGGTCACAGAGCAGAGCCATTATAATGCCACAAACATAGTCTCTAAAAGCCACTTCATAGCAAAATTCTAATAGGAGTAAATACTCTAAAAACAGAACAAAATGGGTTAAATCTAGAAGCCACAATACTTCATCTTAAAAAGTAAAAAAGTATTCCTTAAAAAGAACTGAATAACAAATATAATTGTGAACCAACAGTCTATGGATCAAACAAGCAAGAGAGTTGCCAACTCACTAGGACAGATGAGATAAATAAGGTAATATATATTATGAAAAAGATATTTCATCAGAAACCAGCCAAAGAATTTTTAATGTTTTAGCTATTTTAAAGATTAAAATCCAATTTTCCAAATATCATTTCTTCCTTTAGAGAAATAAAATAATTTAAAACACTGAAAAAAATCTGATCTTGACCAGTCAAGTTTTTTGTCTTAATTAATCTTGCTTCCCAATGAAATTCTTTATCTTGTTTTGATATTTTCAAGACATTGCAAATAAGTTCAGCAGATAGTTTACAATGCAGATCCTTCTTCCCTACTCCTCCGCCACCCCAAATTAGGTTGCTCCTAATCTTTGTACCTTCTCAAGGTCATAGATCATAAAATTCTAATTCTAATGGTGACAGGCACTTTATAGGTTCTTTAGTTCAATCCCTTTATTTTATAAACAAGAAAACAAACCCAAAGACATGACAGAGGCAGGATTGGAGTTCATTCTCCAAATCCAAATCAAGTTCACTTTTCACTATAACAAGCTGCTACTCTACCTTATCTGAAAAAAATAAACTACCTTGATCTTTCCAGTTTTCAATCCCACCTTTACTCTTGCCTGTCAGGGCTCTTTTGAAAAAAAGAACTGAGACCAGGGGCTCCCCAAACTGATGACTGACTGGGAAAAAATCAGCCTAACAACTGTGACTCAGAAGACCATATGTTAATTATAGTACATACTGCTTCTTTTAAAAAAAAGTTTTTTTCTTATTAAAACTTGACAAACATGAACATTTTGATAAATGAAGAATGAAAAAGAGGACTGCTTATTAAGTTGAACTTCGGTTATAGATTAACGTTGTATTAATTTTTTTCAAGAATTATAGACCTGACAAATATCAAACATGAAAATTTCTATTTACAAGAGATATAGAGGACTATATATAATACAATTATATATTATGAAGAATTATATATGAAATTAAATCTTTTAAGAGATTAAGGATTTTAACAGGAGCCATTCCACAATTGATAAATGGTCAAAGAATATGAATAGTTTTCAGAAGAAAAAAAAATCAAAGCTGTTAACAGTCATACTAAAATGCTCTAAATCACTAATAATTCAAGAAATATACATTAAAATAACTCTTAAGTATCACTTCACACCCATCATATCAGCTGAGACAACAGAAAAGGGGAATGGCAAACGCAGGAGGGGGATGTGGAAAACTGGTATATTAATGGAGTTCGTGGAGCTGTGAACTAACTCATCCATTGTGGAGAACAATTTAGAACTATGCCCAAAGGGCTGTAAAACTGCACATACCTTTTAATTCAACAATACCAAAACTAGGTCTATACCCAAAGAGATAAAAGGATCCATATAAACAAAAGTATTCAAAGCAGTTCTTTTCGTGGTGGCAAAGAATTGGAGACTAAAAGGATGCCCACCAATCAGGGAATGGCTCAACAAGGGATAATGTATGAATGTAATGAATTACTGTTGTGTTGTAAGAAATAATAAAGGGGTGGCCTTCAGAAAAACATGGAAAGACTTATATGAAGTGATATAAAATGAAGTGAACAGAACCAGGAGAACAATCTATACAGTTACAGTAATACTGTAAAGATAATCTGCTGTGAAAGACTTAGTAACTCTGAGCTCTATGATGATTCACCACAACTCCAAAGGATTCATGATGTAAAATGATATCTATCTCCACATACAGAATGGACAGACTCAGACAGCAGCCAGAAGCATATCTTTTTCCTTTTATTTTTCATTTTGGGGGAGGAGAGATGCAGAAAGAAGGAGAAAAATGGTTAATGCAGAAATGTTTTTGAACAGGTATTACATTTCTTGCCTTCTCAATGGGTGGGAAAGGGACTGGAAGGAAGAAAAGAATTTTGATCTAAGAATGCAAGTAAAATTTAAAAATAATTTTTAAAAAGATTAAGGTTTTACAAAAATATATATTACAGCTAACAAAAGAGTAACTGTTCTTATTGCCCATGTCCCTTTCTGAATGTCCTTCCACATTCTACTGTGTATTTTTAAAAATATTTCACTGAAGGTTTTTTTTTTTTGGACCACTGTCAGTGGTCCCATCAACTCTATCTGCCCAAACTCCATAGAAGTCCTTCCTTCTAACTAATATAACCAAGCAAAACAATCAGCACATTATTTATGTCTATAAATGTATCTCTTTCTGAACCGCTAGCCTATCAACTCTCTTCCAAGAGATTGGAAACATGTCTTTTCATCAGTCTTCTAAAATCCTGCCTTCCAGAGTCTTGGGAGAGTTATATGCATTGATCCTACTATGGGAATTTCCATGTCCTAGAACACCCAACTAACATAAACTTTCAGGGAGGCCTTACAACAGCACTCTGTTACCTTTACTCATTCAGAACAAGTCCCACTAGAAATCTAAATGCTCCTTAGTTCAAAGACTAATTTGGAAATCATCTGACTTAAAAGTTATCTATGTGGCATTTGGATATGGTCTGAAAAACATCAAGTCAAGAGAGATAAAATACATACCACGCAACATTTCTATAACCTATGGATAAATATTAGTATATAGTCTTATTCTATGACTCACTGGACTTTGCTCATTTCAAGTAAAAGTTCTTAAGTATTTTATTAATGGCAAACTCCAACAAGTAAAATACCTAAGTAAGCTTGGAAATGCAGTGCTATACAGCAAGCTCTTTCCCAATAGCCCTTACTCTCTCAAAACACTAGCCATTATGCAAAGAAGGTCTTATTTACTTGATTTTCCTCTAAAGACAAATGAAATCTCAGTAGGAAAATATAGTTTCAGCAACAATTGCTACTTATTAAGTGTCTACTATATGCCAGGCATTATGCCAAGGATGTATTAGATTGCTTGAGGCCATATTTTAGAATACCAACACTAGTATTTATGCATAAACAAGTATGGCACAGGGAAATCAAAGTGCTTTGTAAGATCTTTAATTTCACACCCACAGCATTAGATGGGCCAAGAGTGATTGTCTAAGGGAGGCATCAGTATCTTCATTTTACAAAATGAAGAAATTAATGCACAAAGAAAAGAATATAGCCTGTGATTCTAAAATTGATGGAAGGAAAAAAGATACTCACTAACCATAAACAAAAAAAGAAAAGGAGAAACGGTAGAAGACCACTACTCTCCCACATTTTAAAGTCCTTGACAGAAAGTCAGAAGCAGCAGGTAAGAAATTACGTGGTTTATTTATTATTTATATATTTAGATCAAGTAACTTGTTCTACGCAGTAAAGGATAATAATATCACTCAATTCCAGGGTTGTTGCGAGGATCAAATGAGATAATATATGCCAAGTACTTTTCAACTTTAAAATCCTACATAAATGTGAAGATATTGTTTTTAGTTTTCAAAATATAACTATTCCAAATATAATTCTATGGCTTTGAAAAAGCAAAAAAATTTGAAAAATAAAAAAGGGTAAAAAGGAAGCATATGAATTAACTTCCTCAAACAAAGACGACAACCTTCTCTCACCAATGACAACAGATGATTTAAAGGCAACTATTATTAGCAGGCAACCAGGATGGCATGACCAAAGAGGGTGTTTTATAGAAGCCTATTCATTCTAAAAGACTTCTGTTTGACTGTACTTGTATAAGGTGAGTCACATGCAACAGGAGGTGAAGTAGGAGTTCACTTCTAATTAATATGGTATTATTCTCTCCCCTCAAAATTTAAATTTTTGCTGTAATTATTTTTAAAGGACAAGGGCACTTAGGCATTCTACTTTACATAGTACCCTCTCTTCCCCTCATCCTGTCCAGTATTTAAATTTATCTATTTACATAACCCTAAAATACAAGAGAGAAGGGAATATAAAAAACCTCAAACCTAGATACAGCTGTCCTCCCAATACCTTACCTCTTAGTATCTTCTAGTACAATCTTCTTTTACTAGCCTTCTTTCCCATCATACACTTCTTCTTCCTTATTTCTAACTGTATCTTCAGTCTGACTTTTTTATAGTACCCACCAATATACTGATACATTTAAATGCTAAATAAATACTGTTTGATTTTTTTCCCCTCTTCCCAATACGTAGTCTAGTGAGAAGAGCACTAGCCTAGGAACCAAGAAGCCAAGGGTTCTTGACCATGCACCTCTGCTCTTTTATCTGTATGACTTTGGAGAGAATGTAAGCTCCTTGAAGGTAGAACTATTTGATCACCATCCTTGTATCCCCGGTGTCTAGCACACATCATCTAGCTTAATAATAGTTCATTAGATTGTGAGTTCCCTAAGAACAGAGACTCTACTTTCTCTTGCCTTTCTTTGTACTCCCATGCTTATCCCAGTGTCTAGCACAGAGTAGGGTTAATGATTAACTGATTAACTACTGTATATTAAATACAATAGGTACTTAATAAATTTCTGTTGATTGATTTGCTTTTTCATCTCTAACATAGTATATGCCACTTCTGTCCTTCCTACCTCACAAAAGTTGTGAGAATCAAATTAGATAACACACATAAAAGCTATATGTAAGTCATCAAAACAATAAAAATGTGTTATTACAGGATGACCTTGGTTAATCCAAAAGTCAAACAGATGATATGGTCTGGGAAAAAATTAGAAGGAATAAAAGTATTGGGACTGAAGTCATCTCCAAAGTGGATAGGCCAAGAGAAAATGCAGCAGGAGAAAAAGATTCTGGTTTGTCTTGAACCTTACGTTTTAACACAGGTCATATAAGAAAATGATTGTCCATCCATACAGCTGCAGAAACCACAAGAAACAAGGCTTCCTGCTTACCGTGTTGCATTTTGTGCCACACACCACTTGCCGGTGATTCAGCCACTGAGATGCAAACACTTTGTTAAGGGTCCCAAGGTGAAACTCTCTCTCCTTCAGGAGACTGGGAAGATGCTGTGCTGCATAACCATGCAACACTCGGTAGTAGCTGGACTCATTCTGCAACCTGACTTCTCTGCCTTTCAGGTAGTAGACCAAGGACCTCTTCACTGGAGGGAGTCTTTTCCTTTTGTTTAGTGAATGATCCCAGCCAAACTGTGGAAAGCAATATCAAAAATCACAGGCTGCAGCCACTTGTTCTTCTGAATATAAAACCCTATAAACATCAATGAAAAGTGGTAACCTGACCTACAGTTTTTTAAGTAATCTGCCCCGAATACAACGGAAGAAGAAACTTAATCCAGAGGTCCCTATTTTAACTCATACCTCCAATAAAAATGCTAATAGCCATATTGATATGTAAGGACCACAGATGTGGAAGAACAAAGGAAAATAGAGAGAGAGAAAGTTTATCCCAGAACAGGCCCAGGACTGTCTACAATCATCTTCCAGCAAGACACAGTCAGACGGAAGGGACTTGGGGGAGAGAAGCATCTTTTCAGCCATGGAAGGAAAAAGGGATGGGGTGGGTCCCATACCGACCTGGGGTACATCTCTATCCAGCCCCCTCCTCCCTCTGCGTTTGCAATCGCCACGAAGCATCGAAAGGGTCGTGCGGGACCAGGCCGGCCTAGAAAGGGGCAGGCGAGCCTGGGTCCCTAGGCCTTCCGAGCGCCCGGGCAGCCCTGGTTCCCTCGGCCGCCGCCCCCGCGTTCCAGGCAGTTGCGGGGGTTCGAAAAGTCAAACACAAACACGAGACCGGGAGGGGACCCGGCCAAGAGGCCGCGGGGAGAAAAGGACCAGACTTGGGGGCCCCGTTTTTATCAATCATCCTCTCCCAAAGGGGCAGCATTAGCTGGGGGCGATGGCCGGGGGTGAACTTGGCCTTGAGCTTCAGGCCGCAGGTGAGAAAGGTCCAGCCGGAGGGCGGGGGTGGGGGGGTTCGGAAACCCCATTATTTGCTTGGGGGGGTCGGGAAGAGGACTTCTCGCTGACATCGAAGGAGAAGAGGGTCTTTTTTGAGGGAGGGGGGCGAGGGCAGGGCTCGGATCCGCCCTCGGTGACAGCCTAGACCCGGATCCCGGCCGCTGTCCACCTTCCGCAGGCCCGCCCGCCCGCCTTCCCAGGGGAGCCCCGGCCTAGATCGGCCTCCGGCTGACGACGCTTCGGGCCTGCCCCCGGTTCCTACGCAGCCCCGACTCCCCTCTCCCCCCGCGGCCCTCAGGCCCCCCTGCAGCCTCCCCCACCCCCGGTTACCTGCTGGCCCTGGGTCCCGCTCCCGGTCCCCGGCGCCGCGGGCGCTTTCCGCTTCCTGCTAACTGTTTTCCGGGCCATAGTGGGAAACGCCGCGGCGGCCCCGCAGCCACATGGGGCGGCGGGACCGGGGGTAGCGGGGGGCGGCCGCGCTGCGGGGCATATACTGGGGGAGGGGGACGGGGAACTGGGTAGGGAGAGGTGGGGGGGGAGACGCAGCGGAGGCTGCGAGGGCGGGAGGAGAGAGGCCTGGGGCTGGAGGGAGGACAGGGGCAGGGGAGGGGGAGAGGAGAGGACAGAGACGCGAAAGCGACCAGAGAAGGAAAAAGGACGGCGAGCGACAGGCACCAAAACGCCCTCCCTCGCTCCCCGTCACCCTGTCACCAGCTGCGCAGCCGTGCTTTACGGTGCGTTGCCATGGAGACACCTCCCGGAAGGGTGCACCGGAGGACGGGGACAAGCGTTCGGGCTGGTTGCCTAGATGCCGCCCCGCCCCTGCTAACCCCCGCCCCCTGGAAGTAGGCACTTCCGCTTCTTCTGGCTTCCTCCTCCTTACCTTCTCCCCACACCTTCACCTGGGAAGGAGGGAGGAGGGAGGAAGGAGGGAGAGCCCTCGCGCATGCGTACCCGTGTCGGCCAGGTCCGAAAAAGGACCTTAACTCTTAACTAACCCCGAGTCAAACCTCTCTCTCACGTCATCATCTCAGAATAGAAACAGCTATGTCACCGAATCGGAGCGTGAAATGACGTAATCACACAGACCCTAATGGATGGAGCATTGACCTAGAAAGTGCCCCCCCCCCCCGTACCCTACAAGGCAGCAGAGTCGTCCAATAAGAGCCCGACCTGGGAGGTCATTTGGTCCAGCTGATTAGTTGACACTTGAGAAATTAAGGCCCAGAGAGATTAAATCGTAACCTCAAAGCGGGAGTACTTAGTAACCATATGGATTGGAACCTACTTGTCCTTTGACACCAACTTAAAGACTTAAGGTGCTTTCTTCATTTAGCAAACTTTGGTACCTACCCTGCTTAAGCAAAGCAGTTGGCTTAGGTCCGAAGAAAATGAGACTCAGTCCCCACCCTGAAAGAATTTACTTAATACACTAGCAGGAAGCACCCGCGACATCCTCCTCCGGCATTAGAGGGGCTCAACAACCTGCCGTATGACATCACCTCATATTTAGGCGATAATGACCATGACCGCAAAGAAGAATGCCCGAGGAAGAGCCATGCCAGGGCATCACGCTAAGGGCACTGAATCATTGTGATTAGCAGAGGAACACACCCAACCAAACCACCAGATGCCTACACACCATCACAAAATCCTGTTGAACTTGCCCTTAGGACAGATGGGCTAGTGGAAAGAGTTTTGGACCCAGAGTTAGAAGCGCTGACTCAGATTCTGGTTCTGATGGTTACTGATTCAGGGATCCCAAGCAAGTTACTTCATCTCCCTTAACCTCTGTTCCCTCTTCTGTAAAATGGGTATAATATTTGCACTGCCTATCTCACAGGGTTGTGAGGAAAATGCTTTATAACAACTATTAACATATAAATATCAGCTACTATTTATGGACAGGATTCGTGCCTCAGCTGATAGATATGGTGAGGAACGTTTAATTTTATTCCAGTTGCGGTTCTATGAAGTTTTGGAAGGGAGCTATTATGTCATTCCCCTGCTAAAAATCTTTCTACAGCTCCTCACAGACTATAAACTAAATCCAATCTCAGAGCGTTCAAAGACTTTGTCATCTCCCCCATTCTGAACCACTTCTCCCTGTTCCTATTCTCTTCCTGCTTCTGTTAACCCTGATCCTTCTACCTAGGTCTGTCTTCTTCTTCCCTGACTATCTAAATCCTACCCATAGTTCTCTGCTCCAGTGCAAGTCCCCTTCTTTCATGACTTCTTCCCTTCCCCTACCCCTCTAGTCTGCTGAGATCTCCTATTCTGCATTCCTATTACATTGATTGTACCCCTTGTTTCAGCATTTAGTCTTGTACTGCCTTAGACTGTTATTTAACTCTTCGGATTATATCTATTCTTCCCAAAGGGATTATAAGCTACTACATGGTAGGTATAATGTCATACACTTTTGTATCTCTCCCAGGACCTAGGATAGCACAGATGCTTGATATTGATTTAGTGAACTATTTTAGTGGGGGACTGATGAATTTTAAGTATCTTAGTGACAGAGGCATAATTAGAAATATTTTCACCTGGGATAAGAGAACCATAGTTGATAGTGTTGGAGAGTGCTCCTTCAACAACTTCCATTATCCCTCTAGGGGGTTGTAAGCAGTATGGGGGTCTCTATATCACAAGGGGAAGACATCTATTCTAACTTCAATGTCAATATCTGGCACAAAACTTCTGCAATTTTACCCTTATGACTTTACTTAGATGGAAAAGGGAACTCTCAAAGATCATTTCTTTTTCAATAATCTCCAGAATCTTATTATGTTTGTGCTTAAATTCAAAAGTAATCATTCACCCAGTCAAAAAACAAAAAAAGTGGAGGATTAGGGGAGGGGGACTCTTATAAAGAGAAGCTATTCTAGGAGTCAGTAGTTATTTGCCCTTTGGTGATGGCCATAATGGCCTCACTTAGGTGTGACTAAGTTACCTGACTGCTAGCTTCGGGCTTCAGGCCCCTTATACTTCCAGGAAGGCTCGTTTGCTCATTTGAAGAGTGCCTACATGATGAATTTGTTTTTTTCAAAGTGAATAAAAAACAGAATGGTAGGCCACAGTCTTTTCTAGTGTAGGTCCCCCTCAGGCTGAGTATCTGCCATCCCATAAAACATGGGTGATGGAGTTAAGTTAACTCTCTCAGTTCAGGCAATGAAGTCTGTCTGTCTGCCACCTCAACCCCTATTTCTACATTTGATATAGCTCTGGTAGAAAATGCAGCACAGTCTTACTTGGCCAAGGTTTTCCCTCAGAGACATGCACACAGTGACTGGCAAGAGTTCCTCAGCTTCCTCCTTTAAACCTGTCATTCTAGTTCTGTCTTGCCTCACAATGCTCTGTACAGCATATTGAATAACCATGAAAGAGTTTGGAATGTTGTCAAGAACCCATGAACATAGGTGCATACCTCTACATCACAGATATCTTAGTTCAATATTAATCTAATCTGTTTCTAATTTTCAAAGTCAAATTAGAATACATCCTTTTATTAGCATAAATTTAATGTTCCCAACAAATAATAAAAGCAAAACTAGAGTAAATCTCCAAATAAAATTTTAAAATTTATTTTGATTAAAAAAACTATACTAAAAAAGATAGATATCATTATACATGAAATATTTAAAAATCTAGAGAAAGATCTTTCAATGTGTTGGGTAGGTCATCAGTGGAGGCTTTATAGAAGCTCCTGAACAAGAATCACACAAAATAGGTTTAGATAGGCTGTGATCCACATTGGTAGAAGAAGTATCTATATTAAAGAGATCACAGATCCGTTATCAAAGAAGCATGCATTTTAACATATATTTTTTAAAAATTCCATTTCCTACTTTGAATAATGATTCACTTCCTTTGATTTTTTTTTGTTGGAGTCAATATGTATGCTGTTTTTCTTATTTCTGTAATTTTATTTTACACAAATTCATTTAGGACTTTACATATTTGCTCATATCCTTCATGTTTTATGGTTATATAATATTCTATTATTAACATACCTTATCAGTCAGTCCCCAGTGGTTGGATATCAGGGTTTTTTCTAGTTTTTCCTTTTTACAAATAAAGGAGGAAAGAAAGGAAAGAAGAAAGAAAAACGAAGGAAGAGAAATGATTGTTCTTTCACGTATTAATAACTAATTATTGAATCAGGACCAAGTTTTTCCCTTTTTTCTACTTCCTCATACAGAAATCAACCAGTGTGGGAAATCTTGGGCAAAGATTTACCTAGGCTAAGATCTAATTAGACAAAAGAAATTCGAAGTTTAGGCCATTCAGTCAAAGGGCTGCACTTGAGAACCTAGAGGGTCACATGTGGCCTTGAGGTTGCAGGTTCCCCACCCCTGGTTTCGGTTAATGGGTGCAGTCCTACTCATTGTGTTTGCTCAGATAGGTCTGGAAAAATGTGGATTCTCCTTTTTGTCAGACAGGTGACATGGAAATTGATGTCTCTTTGACTTAGATTTGGGTGGTGCAAGTGTACCTGAAGACTCTCATTGTAATATAAGCCATCTCTCATAGTGTTCATTCTCTCATTGATGGTTAACCAGTCAGAATTGACTGCTACCTTCAGGAACACCAGCTCTTCCAAAGGCATATAAGCCTTGAGCCTGCTGCCATGGAAGTCTGGCATTCAAGAGTGTCACTGACCTCTTTTGATTAAAAACATGATAGTTTTATTGATAAAATGATTAAATTATGTTTTGAACATAAACATCACAGAATGAAGGAAGGAAGTGACCTCAATATATGCATGCATAATCTGGCAAAACAAATTTTCACACTGGTCATGTAAAAAACCAAAAACATGTATCTCTTTCTGCATTTTAAGTTTGTCACTTTTCTGGCAGATAGTGAATAGCATGTTTCATCTTTATTCTTTTGTACTTGTGATTTTTGTTGTGTTGATAACGAATTCTAATTTTTTTCTGTTATTATTGTATAAAACATACTCCTACTCAAGTTGTTCATAATTTAAAAAAGTCTTCCCAGATTCCTCTGAAACTGTCCATTTCATCATTTCTTATGGAACAATAATATTGCACTACTCCACAATTTGTCTAACTATTCACCAATTGAAGGACACCCCCTTTGTTTCCAATTCTGGCCACCACAATAAATATTTTTATACCTATATGCTCTTTTCCTCTTTTTTTCTCTTTCTTTGGGGAATATAAACCTGGTAGTTGTTGTTTGTGTGTTTGTCGTTCATTGCCAAAGAAGACCGCGCCATCAGAGAAATGATGACATGACTTGGACTTGACTTTGCTTTCGGTGAGGGAGGGCTGTGCAGGTCACCAGCCTCATTTCTCCTCCAGAGCCATCTGAATCCAGTGACCATATATTCATCAGGATGACTGGAGATAGGCCTGGATGCAATGGGAGACCTTGGCTCTTTTAGGCCAAGACCTATTTACATAGTCACTTAAATTAAGGTGAGGTAATGCCCATTCAGTGAATAGGCCTGTTGAAGAAGTTGTCAGGGGATGGCCCCTTTAATGAGCCAAGGAAAAATAACTAAATCAAGCTAGGAGGGAAACAGCAACAATTACTACTGATAATCACTCTTAAGCTAGGAGGGTCCAGAAAACATCCCTAAAGTGTAGCTTGGGCAGGGAGGGGCCTAGTGTTGTAAAATCTATGGGTTTCAGAGTGTAGTATGTTCAAGGAAAGGGGAGGGGAGGACAGGGGAAGGGAGGGGAGAGAAGGGGAGGAGAGGGGAAGGAAAGGAAAGGAAAGGAGAAAGTGAGTAAGGAAGTAGGAAGTGTTTTGAAGACGTATTATTATAGAATTTACATTCTGAGACATAGTATGAGGTAGTGGATAGAGAACTTGAATCAGATTCAGGAAGGCCTGAGCTCAAGTCTTACCACTGCTATATAATTTGAGTGTTATTGTAGAGAAGTCAATTAATACCTGTGTGACCTTGGGCAAGACACTAGAACTTAGCTTTCTAATCTGATATTGGTTGGACTTTATGGTCTCTGACATCTCTTCCAGTTCTAAATCTATGATTCTATGAGTCTATGATCCTAACCACAACTCTCTAAGACAAGTTTGGATAACAATGACTAGTTTTCATTGGCAGAGGGAATTTTCTCTCTCGGAGTTCAATATACAAATGAAATCACAGGTCTGGAACTGTACCCCTCCCACCCAGCATCAACAACACACTGATTAGAGCACACAAATGCCCAGTCATTTATTTACCAGATCAAACACCAGACTCAAAATTTGAACAGCAGCAATATTACAACTAATCTGCCTTTTTAGCCCACTTTGTTGTACATGATCCTCATTGTACTAGCCCAAATCAGCTGGCTTTCTCTTTTTGAACTACTGATTTTTTTTAAAGAGGAAAAATCATAGCAATTTTATTAACTCCTTTATATTTAAGTAAGTATTTTAGCCTGGTAGTAATATAATTAGGTCAAAGAGTATGCAGAATTTAGCAATATGGAGAGGAGTATAGTTCCAGATTGCTTTCCAGAACCATTCACAGCTCCACCAACAGTGCACCAGTGTAATTCTTTTCCCCCTCCCTCCCACCTCAGGCCCTCAACATTTGTCATTTTCCTCTGTTGTCATCTGTGCCAACCTGATATGTGTGAGATGGAACTTCGAAATTGCTTTAACTTGTATTTCTCTATAAGTCATTTAGAGCATTTTTTCCTATGGTTGTTGATGACTTGTATTGATTCCTTTGAAAAATGCTTGTTCCTATTCTTTGTCCAGTTATCTATTGGAAAATGGTTCTTAGTGTTATAAATTTGAATAAGTTTCTTATGTATTCTGGATATAAGAACTTTATCAGAGAAGCTTACCATAAAAAATTTTTTCCCAGTTATTTGTTTTCTTGCTAATTTTAATGTTATGTTTATTTGTACAAAATATGTTAAATTTGATGATCTTTTATTTTTGATCCTCCATGGCTTGTTTAGTCATGAATTCTTCCCCTATCCATAGATCCCAAAAGTGATTTTTTCCTTGCTCCTGTAATATTTTTACAATGTGACCTTTTATATCTAGGTCATGTAATCATCTGGAGCTTAACTTAGTGTATGGTGTGAAGTATGGCAAAATCCTAATTTTTGCCAGATTTCTGTCCAGTTTTCCCAGCAATTTTCATCAAAATAAGAGTAATTCCCCCAATAACTTGGGACTTTGCATCTATCAAACACTTGACTACTATATTTGCTTGCTTCCGTATGTTGTATATGGAATGTCTTCTACTGATCGACTTCTTTTTAATCTAGCATCATATCATTTTAATGATTACTTTGTTGTATAATTTGAGATCTGCTACTGATAGACCCCTCTTCCTTTCCACTTTTTTATTGTTAACCTTGAGATTTTTTTACCTTTTCTTCCTCTGTATGAATTTTATCATTTATATAGTTTCATAAAACATTCCTTTGGTATGGCACCAAAAAAGTAAATTAATTCAGATAGTATTGTCATTTTTTTATTATATTGACTTGACACTTTTAGATAGGGTTGTTAAGATATTCTATTTCTTCTTTTGTTAATCTGGGTATTTTATATTTTTGTTAGTATCTATTTTCTGTAAGTTATCATTTTTGCTAGCACATAATCACATCCAGAGAGGTCAAATGGTTTCCCCATGGTCACACATGGTCACATATCTGAGGACAAAATAACTTCTGGTCATTTCCTTTATTTCTTTTCCAACCATTTGCTTTTTCCTCTTCCTTTTTCAAAATAAGATTAACTATCTTTTTTAGCTGTTTTTTTTCTTCAAAAAAACCCAGATCTTCATTCTATATATCAATTCAATGATCTTTTTTCAATTTTATTAATCTCTTTTTAATTTTAATAAATTCTTCTCTGTTAATTTGTGTTCACATTTTTAAAAATTGCATTCCCAGTTCATTTAAAGATATATATTTTCCCCTCAGAACTGTTTTAGCTACATTCCATATGTTTTGATATTTTTAAAATTATTGTTTGGTACTATTTAAAATTATTTTCTTTGATGATATTTTCTATTTTTCTACAATTTGTTCTTTGAGCCACTTGTTCTTTAGAATTATACTACTTAGTGTTCAATTACTTCTTAATTCTTTGTGTAAGAGCCCTTAAATAAATATAATTTTGATTGCATTAGCATTACTGGATGATATGTTTGTTATTTCTGCTTTTCTACATTTTTTTGGTAAGGACTTTATATCCCAATATATGATCAGTTTTTATGAAAGTGCCATGAACATCTAACAAGTATGGAATTTTCTTTCTGTGTCCATTCAGCAATTGCCAGAGATCTATTAGCTTTCATTTTTCTAATTTTCTATTCATATCCTTAACTGCTTTCTTGATCATCTTTTGGTTAGATTTGTCTAGGTCTCAAAGGAATACATTATGGCTCCCCATTATTATAGCTTTACTTTCTATTTCTGTTTCTAATTGAATTAGCTTTTCCTTTCAGTATTTAGATACTATACTATTAGGTGTGTGTGTGTGTGTGTGTGTGTGTGTAATATTGACATCAATTTATTATCTATGGAGCATTTAAAATACTATAATTTCCTGTTTATTTCTTTTTATTATGTCTATCTTTACTGTACTCTTATTTGAAACTATTTTTGCTACTTCTGCTTTTTAAAGTACAACTGATGTTAAAAGAGTTCCAGTACCTTATTTTAACCATGGGAATCAAATTTCTAACTGGAAGAGATTTTAGAGGGCATCAAGAGAGGAAACAGAGGTCCAGAGAGGTCAAATGGTTTCCCCATGGTCACACATGGTCATATATCTGAGGTAGGATTCAAATTCAGGTCTTCTTTACGGCAGTAGACCAAGCTACCTCTTAGGAGAAAACAAGCAAACTCTTCATATTTGAGTGAAACTGGAAGCTGAGGTCAAAAGATCTGCTTTCAAACAGTTCATCATAGCACTGTCCAGGTCACCAGGTGTGGTGGGGCATGGGAAGGCTGAGGGCAAGTTATTAGAGTCAGTCTCAAACACACACACACACACACACACACACACACACACACACACACACACACACACACACACACACACACACACACACACACCAGCCAGCTTTCCATGTAGAGTGGGGGTGAGCACGATAAAAGGGAGGAGAATAAATAAAACACATTTCTTGAACGCAGAACTGGGAATTAAGGAAATCCTTAATGGGAGAAGAACCAGCATGGTTTCAAGTAGGTGAATCTACTACACATTTTTCTGATTAGGAGCCCAGTCAACCTTTTATCTGAAAGGATTCTACAGAAAAGCTTCCTTGTGTTTATATACCTGTTTGGAGATGTATAGTTGCAAAAGGATGAATAAAGGCACAGGATTTTATTTCTCTAATTACTGGAAAACCATCTATGTCATGCCCTTGATTCATGTCCTTGCGACAAGTGAGCTGAACACCGACTGAATCCACATTTTTCCAACCCCCCAGTTTGTCTCCTTCACCACCCACATTCACATTAGCAAGGACAGATGGAAAATTTGGGGCTTTCGATAGAAAGCTCTCTCTCCAGCTAGGCAAACAAAAACAACAGTAAAGGGAATATCTCATTTGCTTCAGAGTTGTGGCAGGTCTAGGGACTGGAAGAGGGAATATCTGCCCCACCTAGCTGTCTTCCCCAGTAATCCTAAACTGAGAGCAGTGTATTTATGTACAGACCCAATTTGGCTGGTGGGGCTTGATTCCTTATCTTTATTTCTGCAGACTACACTGAGCATAAGGCTGAGTCACTAGAGCGAAAAGAGAAAGTTTGTGATGAGTTATTCGTGAAGTTGTTTCGATTTTCTTAACCACAAACTAATCCCAGTAAGGCAAAATGCCATCCAAGGCCTGTAATAATAGGAAATTCTTAATTTGGTTAAAATAAACAGTTTAAGAGGATGGAACAAGTGCTTTGCAAACCTTAAAAGTTTTTTATTATTAGCTATTTAATATTAATGATTAAACATTAGTATCAGTTAAGAGGTAGGGGCTACACCAATAGAATGCTGCATATACTGGTCCCATTGTCTCACTTTTGCTTACCTTTGTTGTTGTTGCAAATAAAGGTTCAAAGGTGAAGAGAACAAGAATGAAAAGACATAAATAAGAAAATTCAAATGAAATAAGGATGTTCCAGAAAGGAAAATCCTAGAAACTTAACCCTAGAATTAGAATTAGTACAAAGACCAACCCAAGACTCTTGACTACCAGTCCAATGCTTTTTCATTTTGGTTGTTGAAATTTGACCTCCCTCAGCACCTTGGCCCTCCCAAAGCAGCTGTCCCTGATCTGATGGCCCAGGACTAGGCAGCTGGTAGGGAGGGAGGAGTTTCATAGTAGAAAATGATGATAAAAACAGCTCCTAGCAAAGTACTTTGTACATAGTGGACTTTCAAATAAATATTTGTGTTAGGTGGTAGAACAAAATAGGGATCTTCCTGCCTCAATGTGAACTGTTGCAACTATCGCCTAGTTGTGTGACCTTAGGCAACTTGTTTCACCTCTCTAGGTTTTAGCTTTCTCACTTGTAAAATGAGAGCTGGACTTTCATCCCTTACAATTGTAAATCTACAAATGACCTATGATCCTGGTCCTTGACTTTGATTTTTCAAATGAGAAAACTGAGGCCCAGAAAGTCAAGAATTATTTAGGTGTAGGGAGTGCCTTCAGTCTTCCCAGGGACAGCCTGGTCTGAAGCTCCCCCTGCCCCGCTTCCAGTCAGCAAGAACATTTGAAAAGCTTGGGAAGCCAAAATTTACAGTAAAAATAAATGACCGAGGACTGGCTCCCTCTCTTGCCTTAACTCTTTCCTCTCCAACTCCCTGCTGATACAAACTGTGTTGAGAAGTAGCTGAGAACTACTATCCCTAGGGAACCATTATCCTTTCTCTGCAACAGTCTGTCTCATCTCACCCACCGGGCCTGGCTGTCCTACAGGGCCCTTTGAAGGGCCATTGTTTCTAGCACTGAGAGAACTGGCTCACAAGACCAGGGCCAGAGTAAAATTTGGTCTCCCTCCTCAGCCCTAGGCAGAGTCAGTTTGTGTCTCAGGACACAACTAAGTCAATAAGCATTGATTAAGTACTTACTGTTCACCAGGCACTATCCAGTGCATGGAAGAATACAAAGAAAAGCAAAAACTGGGTCTTTGGCTTTAAGGGGTTCACATTCTGAAGAGGGAGTCAACACTGAAATAGCTATGGACATACAAGATATATGCAGGGTAGATTGAAAGTGATCTCAGAAGGAAGGCACTAGCCATTAGGGATTGGGGGGAGGGTGAGAAGGATTTGAGCTGAATCTTGAAAGAAGCCAGGAAAACCAGTTGGCAGAGGTGAGGAGAGAGTGCATTCTAGGAATGCCAGGAAACCATGGCCTCCACCTGACCCTTACCCTCTCATCTGAGGAACTCCCTATAAAAAGAATCTCTTCTTTCCATTTTCATCATTTTGCTACTGTTCCGCTCTCAGTAGCTCTGTCCTGCCCCAACCAATCTTGGGAGTACAAGTGTTATTACCAGGCCTTTTTGTTTCCCATTATTGTAGGCCAAACCTGACTAAGTCTGGTTTAGGAGCTCAAGCTTGGGATCCAATTCAAATGAAATACTTGTTCTGCAGTTCAATACTTAACAAAAATGGTTATTTAGCGATAACATGGAGAGAATGCTGAGTAAGAATACAGCATAGGTTCAGATAGAAGTAGCCCCCTTCATCTCCATCCAGAAATGTCAGCAGGGCATGTTGGGTCACATGGGTATATCTGTCATGGCAGTGGGATGTCTGCCAATTCTAAGGAGCACTGAGTCCTGATGGACTGGTTTTTTTGGTTTTGTTTTTTGCTCTAGGCAACTGGAAAACATCAATCAAATCTCAGGGATAGCTTCCTTGCCATTTAGGAAGACAAACAAATGACTTTAGTCTACTTGGCAAAAACCCTTCTTCCCTTTAATAAATCTATAACACTGAGCAAAGCTGCAGTTCCCCCTTCCTTGTTACAGATCTGATTTTTTTATTTCATTCAACTATTAAGAAAATATGTTATTGGTATCTTCTCTTTTTATGTCACAGTCATTTTCAGCTATACCTCCCTCTCCCATCCATTCTCCCACCAAGGAGTCCTCCTCCCTTAAAAAACAGAAAAACAGCTCAGAAAATCTGAACGATTCTGTTGGATGCAGTATACAGCATTGTGCATTCAAAGTCCACTTCTTTATCAAAAGGAAATGCTTCCCCATCTGTTTTTTAGGTTCACTGAATCATTTTTCAGAACTTCTGTCCAGAAATGGATAGAAGCTGAATCTTTATATGTTTTTTTTCTCATATTCCAAAGCTCTAAATCATTCTGCACTTTCTTTCAGAAGCTCATTTCATTTATGATTTTCTATGTGCTTTGTGGTTCTAAAAGAACAACACTATATTTGTGAATGAAAGTATCACCAGGGAATGAGATGGCCATTTTTCTACTCTTTTTTTCCTATTCTATTGACCAATTTTTTAAAGGAAAAAACTGATCAATACATTCAAAAAATCTGGAAACATGGACAATATATAATGCCTATGTGCCTATCACCTCTACAAACAGGGGATTGGGAGTATCTTCTCATATCTCTCCCTTTGAGTAATGATTCTTTTAAATAATTTTATATATACATGTTTGTGTATATATATATGTATATATATACATACATACATACACATGTATATATGTATATATATATGTATATATATACATACATACATACACATGTATATATTCATTTTTGGTTTATGTAGATGTGGGGGTTTTTTTTACCCATTTTAATTACTGTATACATTGTTTCCTTAGCTCTGCTTAGTTCACTCTGTATCAGTTCATGTAGATCTTTTTATGCTTCCCTGTATTTATCACATTCATCATTTGTTACAGAACAATAATATTTTATTACATTCATGTACCACAATTTGTTTAGCCATTTCCTAACTGAAGAGCATTTACTTTATTTCCAATTCTTTACTAACACAAAAAATACTGTTATAAATATCTTGGTATATATGGAGACTTTCTTGGGGCACTGGAATCTCTGGTCAAAGAGTATGGACATTTTGGTCACTTTATTTGGATAATTCCAAATTGCTTTCTGAAATGATAGTACCAATTCAGAGCTCCATCAAAAATACACTAATGTATATATCTTCCCACAATTCCTCCACATTAACTATTACCATCTTTTGTCATTTTTGCCAATTTTCAGGGTGTAAGGTGAAACCTTAGGGTTGTTTAGATTTTCATTGCTCTTGTTATTAATGATTTGGAAATTCTTTTGTGTGATTGTTAAAACTTTGCAACTCTTCTTTTGAGAACTATTTGTTCATATATTTTGACCATTTATTTATTAGGGATTGCTTACCGTTCTTAGATACATATTGATTAATTGTTCATATCTCTTGGATACCAAACATTATCAGAGAAATTGGAATCAAAGATCTTTTTCCCATTCTATTATTTTCCTTCTTTTCCTAAGTGCATTAATATTATCTGTTCAAATTTTGATGCAATCAAAATTATCTATCTTGTCTTTTATTTGTCTCTACCCCTTATTTGGTTAAGAATACATTTCCTAAAGACTTACATGAATTGATACAAAGTGAAGTGAGCAGAACCAGGAGAAGTTATACATAGTAACAGCAATATTGTATGATGAGCAACTGTGAATGACTTAGTTATTCTCAGCAATACAGTGATTCAAGATGAATCCAAAGGACTTATGACGAAAAATGCTGTCTGCCTCCAGAGAAAGAACTGATGGTGTCTGAACACAAACCAAAGCACACTGTTTCTTCCTTCCTTCCTTCCTTCCTTCCTTCCTTCCTTCCTTCCTTCCTTCCTTCCTTCCTTCCTTCCTTCCTTCCTTCCTTCCTTTCTTTCTTCTTTCCTTCCTTCCCCCCTTCCTTCCTTCCTTTTCTTTTCTTTTTTCTTGCTTTCTTTTTTCCTTTCTTCCTTTCTTTTGTTTTTGTTCAAGTTCTTTTTGTACAAGATGACCAACATGGAAATATTTTACGTGATTTCACATGTATAACCTACATTAGATTGCTTACAGTTTCAGGAGGGAGGAAATGAGGGAGGGAGGAAGGGATAGAATTTGGAATGCAAAACTTAACAAAAATTTAAAAGTTTTTTTACATGAAATTGAGGAAAATAAAATATTAAAAAACTAAGATTAGAATAGGCAAAGCAGAAACTAAGTTATCACTTCTTCCAGATGATGTGACAATATGCTTAGAGGATCCTAAAGAATATGTCGGGAGGAGAAAGGGAGAAATGGAATGGGGCAAATTATCTCTCATAAAAGAGGCAAGCAAAAGACTTTTCAGTGGAGGGATAAAGAGGGGAGGTGAGAGAAAAACATGAAGTTTACTCTCATCACATTCCACTAAAGGAAGGAATAAAATGCACACTCATTTTGGTATGAAAACCTATCTTACATTACAGGAAAGTGGGGGAGAAGGGGATAAGCAGGGTGGGGGGGATGATGGAAGGGAGGGCAATGGGAGGAGGGAGCAATTAGAAGTCAACACTCTTGGGGAGGGACAGGATCAAAAGAGAGAATAGAAGCAATGAGGGGCAGGATAGGATGGAGGGAAATATAGTTAGTCTTACACAACATGACTATTATGGAAGTCATTTGCAAAACTACACAGATATGGCCTATATTGAATTGCTTGCCTTCCAAAAGGAATGGGTGGGGAGGGAGGGATGAAGAGAAGTTGGAACTCAAAGTTTTAGGAACAAGTGTTGAGTACTGTTCTTGCTACTAGCAAATAAGAAATACAGGTAAAGGGGTATAGAAAGTTATCTGGCCCTACAGGACAAAAGAGAAGATGGGGACAAGAGAAGGGAGGGATGATAGAAGAGAGGGCAGATTGGTGATAGGGGTAATTAGAATGCTTGATGTTTTGGGGTGGGGGGAGGGGACAAGTGGGGAGAAAATTTGGAACCCAAAATTTTGTGAAAATCAATGTTAAAAGTTAAATAAATTAATTTAAAAAATCAAGTAAAAAAACTACTTGAAATAATAAACAACTTTAGCAAAGTTGTAGGATACAAAATAAACTCACACAAATTATCTCCATTTCTATATATTACTTACAGAGTCCAACAGCAAGAGATAGAAAGATAAATTCCATTTAAAGTTACTATAAAATATTAGGGAGTCTACCTGCCAAAAGAAACCCAGGGACTTTATGCACACAATTACAAAACACTTTTCACACAAATATAGTCAGATCTAAATAACAGGAAAAACATCAGTTCCTGGTGAGTAGACTGAGCTAATATGATAAAAATGACAATTTTACCTAAATTAATTTACTTATTCAGTACCAAACCAATCAAACTACCAAAAATTATTTTATAGAGCTAGAAAAAATAATATCAGAATTCATCTGAATGAACAAAAAGTCCAGAATATCAAGGGAACTAATGAAAAGAAATGCTAGGGAAGGTGGCCTAGCCATACCAGATCTTAAATTGTATTATAAAGCTGCAATCATAAAACTACTTGGTACTGGCTAAGAAATAGAGGGATAGATCAGTGGAAAGGGTTAGGTACATAAGACTCAGTAGTCAGTGACTATCTCAGTCTATTGTTTGATAAACCCAAGGACCCCAGCTTCTATGATAAGAACTCATTGTTTGACAAAGAATGTTGGGAAAACTGAAAAATAGAATGGTGGAAACTGGGCCTACACCAATGCCTGACACTGTATACCAAAATGAAGCCCAAATGGGTACATGATCTAGATATAAAATCTGATACTATAAACAAACTAGGGGAACAAGGAATAGTTTGTTTGTTAGATTTATGGAGGATAGACCAAATAAGAGATAAAGAATATTATGAAATGCAAAATGGATAACTTTGATTACATTAAATTGAAAAGTTTTTGCACAAACAAAGTCAATGCAACCAAAGTTAAGAGGGAAGCAGAAAACTGGGAAAGAATTTTTACAACTAGTATCTGTGATAAAGGTCTCATTTCTAAAATATATAGAGAAGTGAGTCAAATCGACAAGAATACAAGCCGTTCCCCAATTAATAAATGGTCAAGGGATATGAGGAAGAAATTAAAGCTATCTGTAGTCATATGAAAAAATGCTCTAAATCACTATTGCTTAGAGAGATGCAAATCAAAACAACTCTGTGTGATGTTCATACCTATCAGATTGACAAACATGACAAAACAGGAAAATGATAAATGTTGGAGAAGATGTGGAAGAGTTGGAACACTAATTCATTGTTAGTGGAGTTGTAAACTGATCTAACCATTTTGGAGAGCAATTTTATAGCCCAAAGGGCTATAAAAATGTGTATACCCTTGGACCCAGCAATATAGCTTCTAGGGCTATATCCCAAAGAGATCATAAAAATGGGAAAAGGACTGACATGTAGAAAACTATTTATAACAGCTCTTTTTGTAGTGGCCAAGAACTGGAGACTGAGGGGATGCTCATCAACTGGAGAATGGCTGAACAAGTTGTGGTATTTAAATGTAATAGAATACTATTGTGCTATAAGATATGACAACCAGGAGGACTTCAGAAAAACCTGAAAAGACTTATATGAACTGATGCTGAGTGAAGTGAGCAGAGCTAGAAGAACAGTAACAGCCACAGTGTGGGAGGACTGTTTTGATGGACATAACCCTTCACAGCAATTCAAGGACCTAAAACATTTCCAAAGGATTCATGATGCAAAATGATATCCAAATCCAGAGAAAGAACTATGAAGTCAGAATGCCGAATGAAGTAGACTATTTTCTCCTTCATTATATTTTGGTTTTCTCATGGTTTTTATCATTCATTTTAATTCTTCTATTCAACATGACTAATGTAAGTGTGTTTAATAGAAACGCCTGTGTAGAACCCATATAAGACTCCATGCCATCTTGGGGAGTGAGGAGGATAAAATTTGGAACTTATGGAAGTGATTGTTGAAAACTGAAGACAAGTAAATTAATAAATTTGGGGGGGGGGGAACACAAAAAAACCTAACAATACATTTCCTACTCATAGTTGTGGGCGAGAAGAATGTTATCTGCTTCTCTTCTAATTTTTTAAATATGGTATTTAATATTAAAGTCATGTATGCATTTAGAATGTATTATGGAATATCATGAAAGGTATTGTTTAAGTCAAGTTTCTGCCAGACTGCTTTTCAGTTTTCTCAGCAGTTTTTATCAAATAGGGAGTTCTTTCCTAAGTAATTTCTTTTCTACTTTTTAGAACACTAGGTTATTTGAGAACAACTGTTTCTAATTCTCTCACATTTGATCTGTTCCATTAACCTATAGGAGATGGTTTTGATAACAGCTGTTTAATAATATATTTTCAAGAATGAAAGTGTGATTCTTTTCATAAATTCTGTTGATATTCTAGATCTTTTGTTTTCCCAAATGAATTTTGTTATTACTTTATTGAGTAGTATAAAGCATTCTTTTGATAATTTGATTGGTATAACATTCAAAGTATAAATTAACCTTGGTGATATTCTCAGTTTTATTTTATTAGTACAGCGCAACCATGAACACTAAATATTCCTCCAGCTAATCAAGTTGTTTTTTTATTTAAGAAGCACTCTGTAATTGACTCTATGCAAGTCTTTTGTGTACTTTGGCAAATTGATCCCCAGGTTCTTTTATGTCCTCTCTGTCTATCTTTACGACTTTAATTTCTTTCTAATTTTTTATTGCTATTGCTAGTATTTCCTTTGGGGTTAAATGACTTATCCAAGGTCATGCAGCTAATAAGTGTCAAGTGTCTGAGGCCAGATTTGAAGTCAGGTTCTCCTGACTCCAGGGCTAGTATTCCATTCACTGCACCACCTAGCTGCCCCTATTGCTAGCATTTAAAAAACTATATAAGATAAAAGTAGACATCCTTGCTTTAATCTCATATTTATTGGAAAACACTCTAGTATATCCCCATTGTATATTATGCTTGCTTTTGATTTTAGACAGAAACATTTTATGACATTAAAAAAGGTCCCTCTGTGCCTATACTTTGCAGGGTTTTTTAAATAAATACTTAAATGCTGTATTTTGTTATAGGTCTTTTTTCTGCATCTATTCATATAATCATGCATCTTTGATTGTTTTTAATATGATTAACTATACTGTTGCATTTCCTAAAGGTGAACTATCATTATATCCATGCTATATAAATCCAACCTTATCATAATGAAGGATTTCTTGAATAAATTGCTGTCTTTTCTTTGATAGGATTTTATTTTTTTCCAATTATATGTGAAAAAATTTTAAGTCATTTTAAAAAATTCTGAGTCCCAGATTCTTTTCCTTCCTCTCACCCTGCCTCCTTCCTTGAGAAGACAAACAATGTGACATAGGTTAAACATGTACGAACAAAGGATCTCTCCATATTGCTTATGTTGTGAAAGACAACACAGATTTTTTTTAAAAAGCAAGAAAATAAAGTTTAAGAAATTATGCTTTGATATGCATTCAGACTCCATTAATTCTTTTTTTCTAAAACCCCATTGGCACTGACGTTGGCCAGATCCCCTCTCCCTCCCGAAGATGGCATGCATTCTTTCTCTAGTCTGCTGTCCCTTTTATCTTCTTCCCCTTTACTTTTTTGAAGGGCAAGATAGATTTCTATACCCTATGTCCTGTATATCTAATTTCCCAGTCGCATGTAAAAACAATTTCTACATTTGTTTTTAAAACTTTTAAAACTCTAAAACTTTTAAAAACTCTCCCTTCTTCCCTCCCCACCCACCCTCTTTGAGAAGGCAAGCAATTCAATATAGGTTATACATGTGTAGTTATGCAAAACACTTCCATAATAGTCATGTTGTGAAAGACTAACTATATTTCCCTCTATCCTATCCTGCCCCCAATTATTCTATTTTCTCCTTTGACCCTGTTGCTTTTCAAAAGTATCTACTTCTGACTATCCCTGCTCCCAATCTGGTTTCCTTTCTATCATTACCCTCCACCTTACCCTCTTACCCACTACTTTCCTGTAAGGTAAGATACTCAATTGAGTGTGTATATTGTTCCCTCCTTAAGCCAAAACCAATGAGAGTAAGGTTTACCCATTTCTTCTCACCTCCCTCCTTTTCACCTCCATTGTGAAACCTCTTCCTTGTCTCTTTTATGTGAGATAACTTATCCCATTCTATCTCTCCCTTTCTCCTTCCCCCAATATATTCCTCTCTCACCCCTTAATTTTATTTTTTAGATACCATCCCTTCACATTCAACTCACCCTGTGCCGTCTATCTATCTATCTATCTATCTATCTATCTATCTATCTATCTATCTATCTATCTATCTATCTATCATCTATCTATCATTTCCTCCAACTACGCTAATACTTAGAAAATTCTCATGAATTACAAATATAACTTTTTATGTAGAAAAATGTAAACAGTTAAACTTTATTAAGTCCCTTATGATTTCTCTTTCCTGTTTATCTTTTCATGCTTCTCTTGAGTCATATTTGAAAGTCAACTTTTCTATTCAGCTCTGGTCTTTTCATCAAGAATGCTTGAACATTCTCTATTTCACTCAATGTCCATTTTTTTCCCTTGAAGGGTTATACCCAGTTTTGCTGGGTAGGTGATTCTTGGTTTTAATCCTAGCTCCTCTGACCTCCAGAATGTCATATTCTAAGTCCTTCGATTCTTTAATATAGAGGCTGCTAGATCTTGTGTTATCCTGATTGTATTTCCACAATATTTGAACTGTTTCTTTAAAACCTGGGAACTCTGGAATTTGGCTATAATATTTCTAGGAGTTTTCCTTTTAGGATCTCTTTCAGGAGATGATCAGTGGATTCTTTTGCTTTCTATTTTACCCTGTGGTTCTAGAATATCAGGGCAGTTTTCCTTGATAATTTCTTGAAAGATGATGTCTAGGTTCTTTTTTTTTTTTTTTTTTGGTCATGGTTTTCAGGTAGTCTAATAATTTTTAAATTATCTCTCCTAGATCTATTTTCCAGGTCTGCGGTTTTTCCAATGAGATATTTCACATTGTCTGCCATTTTTTCATTCTTTTGGTTCTATTTTATGATTTCTTGATTTCTCATAAAGTCATTAGTTTCCGTTTGCTCCATTCTAATTTTGAAGGAATTATTTTCTTCAGTAAGCTTTTGGACCTCCTTTTCCATTTGGTCCATTCTGCTTTTAAAGGTATTTTTCTCCTCATTGGCTTTTTGGACTTCTTATGCCATTTGGATTACTCTATTTTTAAGGTGTTATTTTCTTTAGTATTTTGGTGGAGTTTCCTTTAGCAAATTGTTGACTTGATTTTCATGATTTTCTTACATCACTCTCATTTCTCTTCCCAGTTTCCCTCTACTTCTCTTACTTGATTTTCAAAATCCTTTTTGAACTCTTCTATGGTCTGTGACAAATTCATATTTTTCTTGGAGGCTAAAAGCCTAAAAAGAGCTTTGACATTATCTTCTTCTGGTTGTGATTTTTGATCTTCTTTGTCACCAAAGTAAGATTCTATAATCTGAGTTCTTACACAATGTTTAGTCATCTCCCCAGCCAAATACTTGACTTTCTAACTTTGTCAAGGTAGGACTCTGCTTCCAGTGGGGGTAGTGGTGAGCATGGGTGTTCTGTCCCAGGCTTCAGGGCTTTTGCATCAGCTGCTCAATCCCTCACTGTCTGTGGGCTCAGTGCTCTGGAAGCAGCCTCTGCTGCTACTGGTATTGCTGCTGTCACCACTTGAGCTGGCCCCACTGCTACCAACCCCCACTGCCCTGGGGCTGGGGCCAGACTGGCCATACCACAAGTTCCTCTTTCACCCAGATCCCACAGAGTTTTCCCACTGATCTTTTTGGCATTTGTGACTTGAAAAGTCTGGAAACTGCCATAACTGCCAATGATTCAGTCCCCTGAGGACTGTACTCTGCCCCCTGCCCAGTGTGATAGACTCTTCCTGTCTACTTTCCAAGTTGTCTTAGATTGGGGATTTGTTTCACTCAGCCATTTTGTGGATTCTGTAGCTCTAGCATTTGTTTAGCCATTTTTTACACATATGTGGAGAGCTTTGGGGGGAAGAGAGCAAAGAAGTCCCTGCTTTTACTCTGCCATATTGGCTCCCACTCTCCCCCCTGCCATGAATTCTTTCTCAGGAGGTACATAGCATTTTTCATGATGAGTCCTTTGGAATTGCTTTAGATCTTTTTTTTTTTTTGCTAAGAATAGCCAAGTCATTCACAGTTGAACATCATACAATATTACTGTTACTGTGTATGATATTCTTTTGGTTCTTCTCACTTCACTTTGCATTAGTTCATGTAAGTCTTTCCAGGTTTTTCTGAAAACATCCTGCTCATCATTTCTTACAGCATAATAGTATTCCATCACAACCATATACCACAACTTGTTCAGTCATTTAGCAATTGATAGGCCTTCCCTCAATTTTCAGTTCTTTTTCACCACAAAAAAAGAGCTTCTATAAATACTTTCATACATATATATCCTTTTCTTTTTTAAATATCTCTTTGGAATACAGACCTAGTAGTGCTATTGTTGGGTCATAAGGTATGCAGTTTTATAGCCTTTTGGCTATAGTTTCAAATTGTTCTCTGGAGAGAACAATGGTTGGATCAGTGCACAACTCTACCAATAGCACATTCGTGTCCCAAATTTCCCACTTCCCCTCCAACATTTGTGGTCTTCCTTTTCTGTCACATTAGCCAATCTGAAAGGTGTGAGGTGCCATGTCAGAGTTCTTTTAATTTGCATCTCTTTAATCTTTAGTTATTTGGAACATTTTTTTCATGGCTGTTGATATCTTCTGAGAACTATCTGTTATCCTGTGACCATTTATCAGTTGGGGTTTTATTCTTATTATTATATATTTGATTCAGTATTTGATTGCATTTGATAAATGAGATCATTATCAGAGATACTTGCTATAAAATTTTTTCCACAGTTTTCTGTTTTCCTTCTAATCTTGTCTCTATTGGTTTTGTTTGTGTAAAACCTTTTAAACTTAATATAATCAAAATTATCCATTTTACCTCTTGTAATGCTCTCTATCTCTTGTCTGGTCACAAATCTTCCCTAATTTCTAGATCTTACAGGTAAATTATTCCATGCTCCCCTAATTTTCCCATGATATCACCCTTTATATCTAAATTTTGTATCGATTTTGACTTTATCTTGGTATACAGTGTGAGATGTTGGTCTATACCCAGTTTCTGCCAAACTGCATTCCGGTTTTCTCCTCCGTTTTTGTCAAGTACTGAGTTCTTATCGAAGAAGCAGGAGACTGCTTATTAATAGTAGAGTACTATGGTCATTTACTAGTGTGTATTGTGTACCTAATCTATTCCACTGATCCACCACTCTATTCTTAACCAGTATCAAAATGTTTTGATGATTATTGCTTTGTAATACAATCTGAGATCTTGTATGGCTTTGATAGGATTTTATTTAAGATTTTTAAATTAATATTTATTAATTATATTGGTCTACACTTTTTCTTCTTGGTTTAATCCTTCCCTAGCTTAAGTATTAGGACTATATTTGTCTCATAAAAGGATTCTGACTGTGACTTTATCAACTTTTGAGAATAATTTGTTTATATATGGGTACTAATTATTCCTTAAAACTTTGATAAAATTCTCCTGTGAATCAGGATCAGGATTTTTTTTTCGCAGCAGTTCCTTTTGTTTAAAAGTCTGTCTCCTGGTCCCTTGCTGAGTTTTTGCTTTTCAATAGAATTTTAAAATTTAACTACTATGTATCTTGAAATTTACAGCCTTTTTTTTTTCTAGAGGCAATCTATGGATCTTTTAGATTGTTTTTTTTCTGTGTTCAGGAGTTCTCAGCAGTTTTCTTGTATTTTTTCTGCATTATAGTGGTCTTGCTTTTTTGATTTGTTGTGTTCTTCTGGGAGACCTCTAGGGTTTAAGTAGTCTCCATACCCTATCTTCCAAATTATTATGTTTTACTTATATGAAGAGTATGCTTTCTCTTAATGTTCATGTTTTTTGATTCGCTTTGTCTGTGTCATCCTTGACATCTGTTTATCTGCATTCCCAACCAGTTATTGTCTCTTTAATTTCTTTGGTAAGATTTGCCACAATGGATTCAAGTTTCTCCATTCTGCCCACTATTTCTGCTTTGCAGGCCATAAATCCTGCTTTCACAATTCTTATTTCTCTTTTAAAACATTCAGGGACATCATGCACTGGTTTTGAAATTTCTCCCTCTTATCCTCCCTTACCCATCTATTGAGAAGATAAGAAAAAGTACAGTTATTATGAATATGTATAGTCAAGGAAAACAATCTTCTGCATTAGACATGGAAGGAAAGAAGGACAGAAAAAATGAAAAAAGAAAGAAGGAAAAAGAAGGAAGGAAAGAAGAAAAAGAAATGTGCTTTAATTTGTTTTGTATCTAGAGGTGGATAGCGTGATTCATCATGAATCCTTTGGAATTGTTGTTAGTCATTAGATTGCTCAGAATTTCTAAGTCTTTGAAAATTGTTTCTCTTTACAACGTTGCTGTTATTGTATACTTTCCCTTGTTCTGCTCACTTTACTTTGTGTCCTAGGTTTTTCTGAAACCATCCTCTTCATAATTTCTTTCAACATAATTCTTCTTTTTTTAAAAGTTATTATTTTATTTGTTTTCAGTGTTCTACAATCACTTCCATATAACTTAGATTTTCCCCCCTCCCCCTTCTTTCTCCCTCCCTTCCCCTCTCCTTCCTTACCCCTCCCTCCTCAAGATGGCATACAATCTTATATAGGTTTTACACACACATTCCTATTAAATACATTTTCACCTTAGTCATATTGCATAAAAGAATTAAAATGAATGGGAGAAATCATAAAACACACCAAAACATAATATGAAAGAAAATGATCTGCTACATCCTGTGATTGAATTCCATAGTTCTTTCTCTGGGTATGGAAAGTATTTTGCCTTAAGAGATCATTGGGAATTTTTTAAGTCATTGCATTGCAATGAAGCTGTAAGTCTACCAGAAAAAATCCTCACACACTGTGGTTGTTGCTATGTACAAAGTTCTCCTGGTTCTACTCCTTTCACTCAGCATCAGTTCATATAAGTCTTTCCAGGCCTCTCTGAAGTCTTCCTGTTCATCATTTTCTATAGCATAATAGTATTCCATTACATTCATATACTACAATTAATTCAGCCATTCCCCAATTGATGGGCATCCCCTTGATTTTCAGTTTTTGGCCACCACAAAGGGTGCTGCTATAAATATTTTTTACATGTGGGACCCTTTCCCATTTTTATGATCTCTGGGGAATTCCATAATTCTTCTTTTTAATATTTCCTCCTTTGTGTTTTTTTAAAGTTTATTTATTAGCTTTCTAATATTTAAATATATATTAAGTCATTATTCATCTTTTTCTATTTTGTTAATGTAACATAATGTAAAAATATAATCCCTCCACCACCCCTAGGATTGCTTTAGCTACATCTTGAAATCTTGCATAATTTCATATTTTTTCCTATTTTCCCTTACTGCTCAATTTTTTACTCCCTCCCCTCTGATGGTGGTTTTTCTGGGGCTGGATTTCAAAGCATCTCAGCTGCCTCCCAAGATAAGAAATTCACCAGCTTAGATCTCTACCCCCCAGTGACTTCTGAGGGGACAGAACTGGCCTCAGATGAATTTAGGTCTTTTTCCCTCAAGCATAGCAGAATTTCTCACAAATAAACACATGTATCCTGCCATGGTTCTCTCTGTTCCTCAGTCCTCTTACTGATTTCTGTTGTAGCACAGAACACTACCACACTGTGATCCCAAAGCAAGCTTCCTCCATCTTTTGGTTTTCCTCAGGAGGAGAGAGGGATAGAATTAAGTTCTTTTGAAAGTCTATGGATCAGCTTGTGCTGCCACACTACCACAGCAGGGGAGATAATTTGGGAGGGGTTGCTGTATGAATCTGCTCAGGGTTAGGAATTATTAGCTTTTTCTGCTCTTAATTCATTGGATTTTTATCTTCCTTGGAGTCTTATTATCATAGACTATGGAGACAGCTGAAATTGCTTTATCTTTTATATATAATTTTGATTTTGAAGAGGTTTGATAAGTTGTGAAAATAAGAGAAAATGTCTCATCCTCTGTCTTGGTGATCACATGATTTGGAAGTCCAAAACTTTTGACAATGTCTATTTTCTGTGCTTTCTATAACTCCTTAAGATTTTATGCTTAAGGATACAGTTTTGTGTCTTAGAATTTTGACATCGAGAATGCCATTTTTCCTCACTAAGAAGAATGTAAATTAAATAGTACTACCTCCTTTGGAATATACACACACACATACACACACACACATATGCACACAGATACATTCATATATAGTCATGTTAATAGGCAAGGCTTTTTCTCCTTATTATGATCTTTGTTCATGGGATGTTTATTCATCCTCTATAGAAACTGAATTAGCCTATCACATGTAGAAGCCCAAGGGGGAAAAAACCAAGCCTTTGATTCCTCACTGGAGAGAATCTCAAGTCCATGTTCCTAGAATTCACCAGATAATGCACATGTATTTTCTAAATGGAGATTGTCCATTGCTTTTTGCTTTCACCTGTAAAGTCACACAAGATGGTCTTTTCCTCTTTTCTCAGTAACTTGATATATGACTATTCAGCTTGAACCAGATAGCATTTAAGACCATAGATAAGAAGTTCCATACACATACACACCCCTTGTAGTTTTCCTTGAATAAATAAAAAAACCATTCCATTTTTATACATTCATCCCCTTCATTCAAATAAAGAGAGACCAAAACATTGATCCGGAAGCAGAGGTAAAAGGAAACATCTTGCTTCACCAATTACCATACTAGAATTTCCTCAAAGTAAGAAAGATCTTGAACACATATCAGATATTGAGCAGATCTTTCCATAAAAAGGGGGTAAGGTTTTAATTCATCTTTGGAGCTGGCATACTATCATTCAAATTTGAATGTGATTTTGAAGGAGTAAAGATTCCCTCTCTTACCCTTAAGACATCTCATTAGCTGTGCAGAATATCCTTTAACAAATATTTGACTTTTAAAAAAAGTTTTTACGTTTATTTTAAACTTATTTACAAAATAAGAAAAAAAATTGCCATGTATCCAGCCAAGTGTGAGAGAGGATTCAATATAATACAAGAAATTTCCATTTCAAGAAAAGCTATTTGTATTATTTTATGTTATACATTAATAATATATTATATTATTGTTTGTTTACAAGGCTGTCCAGCTTTTCTTTTCTTCCTCATAGATTTTCTTTTGTTCTCTCCTGTGCACTTTTTACTTTATTTTTCCTCTTCCTCCACCTCCCCAAGAAGGCTACAATTAATTAATACAATTAATATATGTATGTATATTATGTGTGTATACACATATACATAGATATTTATAGACATATACATATATATATACAAATATGCACTCATACACATATATGTAAAACCATACTGTGCTTATTTCCCCTTGTCATCTGTTTCTCTGTAGGTGGATAGCATATTCCTTCATAAGTCCTAGTCTTTCCATATTTTTCTAACTCAACCAGTTCCTCATTTCTCACACTACAGCACTGTTCCAACCCAATCACATTCTATCTTAGAGATCATCTATGAAAATTTCCCCCCAATTTTCCGCATTCCTTTTATTCTTGGCTGCAATAGGCCTTATTTATACAAGAAAATTTTAATTTAAAATAATCAAAATTATCCATTTTACACTTTGACAATGCTCTCACCTTGTAATATAGTTTAAGGTCTGATACTACTGAATCTGCTTTCTTTACATCTTTACCCCCCTGATTTCTTTGAAGTTCCTGACCTTTTGTTTTTCCAAGTGAACTTTGTTATTTTTTTCTAACTCAGTAAGTTAATTTTTCAGTAATATAATTAGGATGGCATTGCATAAATAGATTAATTAGGTAAAATTGTCAATTTTTTATCCTTTGAACAAAAAATATTACTTCAATTGTTTAGATCAGACTTTATTTGTATAAAAAGTGTTTTATGTTAATTTTCATATAGTTCTTGTGTCTGTTTTGGCAGGTATATGTTCAGGTATTTTATACTGTCTAGTTATTTTAAATGTTCTAAAACAATATTGAATAATATTGCTGACACATAGTGCAGTTTCCCTATTTTTCTCTTTTGATTAAATCTATTTTAGCTTTAACTTTATCTGAGATCATGATTACCACCCCTGCTTTATTTACTCAATAAATCCTACTGCTTACTTTTATTTTATCTTTGTGTGTATCTCTCTTTTTATAGCATTTCCTGAAAGCAACATATTGTTGGATTCAAATTTTTAATTTGTTAATAGCTTTCATTTTATGGGTAAATTCATCCCATTCACATTCTAATTTATAATTACTTGTATTTTTTTCTCCTTCCTATTTTTTCTGACTATCCTTCTCCAATTCCTATCCCTCCTCACTCCTCTACTTTACTTCTACTTGCTGCCTTGCGCTCCTATTCTTTTACCTATTCACCTCTCCAAGAGTTCCTTACCACCCTCTTCCCCCCACCCTATTCCTTTGCCTTTGTATTTCTTTCTGATTTTAGAAGGTTTTTATACCCTTCTAGATATATATATTGTTCCCTCTTTAACCCATTTATGATGAGAGTAAGGTTTCAGCAGTAACTGCTGTCCTTGCTACTAGCTTCCTGTGCATCAGTTTTTCCTTTATGTCTCATTTGTGTGAGATAATTACTCCTTTTGATCTCTCCCTACACAATTTTATTTTTTAAGAATCATCCTATCATACTCAGCCCAGCCCAAGCCTTTTTTTCAAACTACCTAAATAAAAATGACAGTCATAAATGAACTGATAATATTTTCACATATAAGAAGCAAACAATGTGGCCTTATTGAGTCCCTTATATTTGGTCCTTAATGCTTACCTCATATTTCTCCTGGATGTTGTATGTTGAATTTTCCCTTAATTTCTACTATTTTTGTCACAAAAACCTGAAAGTCTTTCAATTTGTTAAATTCCACTTTTGTCATTCAGGATTATACTTAACTTTACTGGGGTGAGTTACCCTGATTGTAACCCCAGCTCTTTTGCTCTATGAAATGTAGTATTCCAATACCTATGATATTTCAATGTAGTAGTTGCTAGGTCTTGTGTAATCCTTGTTGTAGCTCCACAATATTTATATGGTTTTTTTGTTGTTGTTGCTTCCAATGTTTTCTCCTTAACTTGAGAGCATTAAAACTTGGCTATGATATTCCTCTAAGTTTTCCTCCTAGGATCGCTTTCAGGTGGTGATTGGTGGATTTCTTTTCTATTTCTGCTTTGCCTTCTTGTTCTAGAACTTTAAGGCAATTTTCCTTCTTTTTTATTGCAATTTCCAGGTAGTTCCACTATTCTTATGTTATTTCTCCTCAATCTGTTCTCTGTGTCAGTTGCTTTTCTGATGATATGTTTCACATTCTCTTCCATTTTTTCATTCTTTTAATTTTGTTTTATTATTCTTGGTGTCTTAGAATGTCATTAGCTTTTCTTTGCCCAATTCTAGTTTTCCAGGAATTATTCTCTTCCCCATAGTCCAAAAAATCTCTAAAAGGGCACCAAAAGTATAATTAATCAAGAAAACTAAAGAGAAACAGAAGTAACTTCCTCTAAGCAGTCTAGAACTGCAACCAGCAAACAAACAAACCAAAAAACCTCTTTAGAAACCCATGGATACTTAGAGAGGGTTCAGGACAAGGTAGGCAGAAGATAGTGTGAAATCCAGTGGAAGTCCTAAAGTCAGTATGCATTCTGAGACTTGTCAGGGAGACTCAGGCTAATATCAAAGAATCTGAATCAGAATCAGAATCAGGGATAAAGCAAGGGAAGTTAAAGCCCAGAACTCAACTATCAGAAAAAAGAGGCAAGGAAATAACCTGTCCCTATAGGTCACTGCTTAGGGGCCACATACCCCTCAAAGCACTTGGAGCCACGGGAAGCAAGGTCAGCTCCACAGCTTTTATTCTCACTGTGGGGGTTATTGGAAGAAGCTGAGATCAGTACAATCCCAAACCTCTAATGTTCAGGACAACAGTAGGGGATACAACCAATTCTTGGTTAGGAATACAAAGAAGGATACAAAGAAGGGCTAAAGTCAATACCTATATTAGTCCAGCAAGAAAGAAGGCAGGAGCCAGGGCATGGCCTGATTCCTGCCATTCCAACCAGAGCTTCAGTAATAGTAGCAACCAGGCTATGAAAAAGACAAGACCTATCCACAAGACCTATCTGACCCTACCACAAAGTCCCAAACCAGGAGTTGAAGCTGGGGATATGAGAAAACAAAAGAAAAAATAAATACAATAAAAAAGTCTTTTGGGTCAGGAGGAGCCCAAGGGAATAAACCAGAAAAAGAGAGTAACTCCACAACAAATACAAGTAAAGCTTTGGAGAAAAGAGGGGATTGACCAAAAGAATGCCAAGAGTGGCTAGGAAAAATGAAGAAAGATAAAATACAAAATTATTAGTGAAGTAAGAATTCTGGTGGAAACAATATTAAGGCAAATAATTAATGTAGAAGAAAAGACAGAAAATTTTACTCAAGTAGCAGCTTCCTTGAAAATCATATTTGAGCAAACAGAGCTCAATTATTACAAGAGACAACAAGAAACATAAGAAGAGAAACAAAAGACAAAAGAAAAATATAGGTATAAATACTATAAAAAAAAACTGACCTGGAAAATAAGTTGAGGCAATTTAATAATCATTTAATTCCATGAAAATCATCATCAAACAGCTTGGATATTATGTTTCAAGAGATAATTTTTAAAAAGCAGTCTAAATTTATTAGAACAAGAAGGAAAAGTGAAAATACACAGAACACACTGGTCTTTTACCTCTTGAATGGAACATCAAATTGGAAACACCTAGTCATCATAGCCAAAATCCAAAACTTCTATGTCAAAAAAAGTTCTGCAAAAATCCAAAAAGAAATATTTCAAGTAACAAGGAACCATAGTGAAGATCACATTGGACTTGGCAAAACTATTATATAGGAGAGAAAATCTTGGAATATGATATCCCAAAAGACAAAAAATAAATTGTTTCAATCAAGACTAACTTATCTTGCAAGAAAGTTTAATCCTACAAGATGTACTAAAGAGTATACCAAGACTTTATCAAAATAGACTGCTACCTACTTCTGGTGATTCACATGGACATAAATGATACTGCCAGAAGGAACATCAAAAGTGTTACTAAAGATTATAAAGGCTGATGACCTTAGAAGGACAGGCTGTTTTACGCACTGCTTTTCACTCAAGGCAAGTAACATGCATTGTTTGTATTTCATCCCAGCCAAGTGACTACTACTTATGTTCCTGTTGTATATATTGTGAAAAATATATTTATTTCCCAGTATCACATATAACTTTTACAGAAATTGACTGCATATTTGGGCATGGAGATGTTACAAACAAATATTAAAAAGGCAGAAATAGGAAATATTTTTCTTAGAAATAGTAAGTAAAAATAATAAATATTTACACACCATAACACAATGAAAATAATCCTTGGTTCAGAAAGACTTGAGGGATTTCATTAATGCAATGACCAACCATAATTCTATAAGATTGTTGCTAGAACATGCTATCTACTTTTTGACAGAAAGGTAATGGACTCAAGATGAAGAACAAAATGTACGTCTTCAGACACAGCCAATCTGGGACTTTGTTTTGCTTGACTATGCATATTTGTTTCAAGAGCTTTTCTTTTCTTTTTTTAATGGTAGAGGTGAAAAGGAAGGCAAATATCAATAGGGCAGTAAAAAACAAAAAGAAAAGAAAGAAAAGGGAACAGTTAAGTCATCTTTTTAAAAGTGCACATGTATTATACACTCATATATATATACATACATCATGTACATATACATGCATTATATATATATAAATTTTTAAATTGAGCTATATATAATAAAAGTCATGTTTCATATAAAATCCTCCATTTTGTTGATATTTGTCAAATTCATAATAAATGAACTGAAAAGAAAGGAAGCTGGATTGTCCAATTATTAAGAGGTAATAATAAAAGATTTTAAAAGTTTTTGAGAAATGAAGTACAAATACACTCAAGATTTTTAAAACAAGGCAGAAAATCTCAATCACTATGGAAAGCAAGAGGAATTTTGTAATAATTTTTATTGCATATATGTTGTTTGTATTTCTATCACAACCAAATGACTGCGATCTATGTTCCTGCTCTAGCCCGATTTCACTCCTAAGTGAGAAGGTGAAAAGAATGGAGAATTCTGGCTTCCTATTTCAAGTTATGAGGGACAAAGTTTGTTTTAAATAAGTTCCCAGGAAGCAAATCCAAGAAAAGACTCAACATATCTACAATTTCAAATATCCATCCACAAATGCCTGAAATTTAAGGCAACAAACAGGAGAGCTAGGGGTCTTAACACAAAGAAGCAGGGCTTCATTGTGGGTTGTTGTTGGGTTTTTTTTTTAAAGAATCTGAAATGGAGGGGAGGAAATTTGACCTTTATTAGGAGACTGGAGTATGGAAGAATGTCACGCAGAATCAGGAAAGGAAAAGGACAAGTGTACTCTTAGAGCTAAAAAAAGCCCAAAGACAAATCTGAAGCTCCTCCTGAATAGGAGAAAGTTGGATGCTCTGATAGGGCAGCAGCTGCTTGGCCTCTAAGGAATGATTTAATAGAGCCAAAGAAGCTGGTGGCAGATGAGAGATCATTCAGTAAGTCAGAAGAAGCACAAACTAAAGATGGTTGCTGATTCTCTGCTCATAGGTATTAGGATACTTGTATAGATTGACCTCATTATAACAACTGAGAGGTCTATTGTCTTCTCAGGGAATACATCCAAGATGTACTAACGAATATAGCAAGACTTTTATCAAAATAGACCACTACCCACTTCTGATGATTCATATGGGCATAAATGATACTGGCAGAAGGAATGTCAAAAGATTATGGAGGCTTAGGCAAACAACTGATGACCTTAGAAGGACAGGCTGTGTTTTTCTCACTGTTTCTCACTCAAGGCAGGGAATATAAAAGAGAAAATTTGATTTAGGAAGAGAACAGCTGACTAAGAAGGCAATGTGTGAAAATCGTATTTGAATTTCTTGACTATAGATTAAAATAAAGGGATGAGAGACTCTTGGCCAGGAATAGAATATACTTAATGCCTGGTTAAGATCATATTTGCTGGGTATCTTGCAAATCTAAACAAAAGGGATTTAAACTAAAAAAGATAGTGGAGTAAGAAACCTACTTGTGTATAGCTACCAAACTAGATATCATAGACAATAGCTATGATGCATGGAGAATAGGACTTGAGACACTCATAAGTTCACAGGGAACTAAATCCAAGAAAAGATTCAGCAGCATCTATCACCACAAATGTCTATGCACAGATGCCTGAAATTTAAGGCAACAAACCAAGAAGCTAGTGGTTCTAACACAAAGAAGCAAAATTTATCTTATAGGTATCTCTGACACTGGAGTGGGGTAGCATTTTTTTTTAGTAAAAGAGCATACTCATTTGATAAACCCCAGGAACTGAAGGTAAGGCATAATGGAGAACATCTGGGTGAAGATTAATGGAGAGAGAAACAGAGGTGGTTATATCATTGGAGTATATAACAAATCATCCAGACAGACAGAAGAAATAGATGATGAGCTCAGGAAACAGACAAGTCTAGCACAGATGCGTGATATAATAGTGATCATAGAAGCATAGACCTATAGCTCTTAATACATTGCAATATATGTTACTTAAAGAGTTCTTCATCTCTAAAAAGAAGGCAATCATATAATACTCAATTTTCAAGGTTATTTTGACAAAGGCAGTTTGTGAATCATGTAATGCTATATAAACATGGGCTATTGCTATTCATAGATAGACACATAGAATCAGACCTGGAGAAAAACTGAGATATTATCTAGTCCAATAGTTTCATTTTAGAAATAAAGAAACAAGTAGCCAGAAAGGGAAAATAACTTCTCCAAGGTTATACTGAGCTAGTCAGTGGAAGAAATGATACTAGAACCAGGGCACTTGACTTCTTGTCTAGTAAATACTATTTATACTATACCACTTCCCCATAGACTAATTCCTGATCATATCTATAATTATGTCCTTAATGGACAGTTGGTAAGGATGATGAAATGTGAGTCAAATACATGTGAAAGATAATAAGGTTTATTATACTGTAGAAGTTTTATTGATGCTTTTTTGGGTTTTATATCCCTATCATTTCCAAAGAAACTATTCCTCTATAGAATCCTTTCTTTTAACAATGAAAACAAGTTAACCAAAACAAATTGTATCAGTGACCACATCGGATAGCTTATGCAACATTTTGTACTTGTGGTTCATCACTTCTTTACTAAGCAGAGATGCTTCTCCAGATACAAAGTTGGCCATTGCATTTGTAAGGTATATGTGTGTATGTGTATGCATGCATATATGTATGTATACACACACACACACACACACACACACACACACACATATATATATAAATAAATCATAGTTTCTATCTAAATACAGAAAGACCACTGGCTTATTTGTGGCATTGACAGCTGATCTGGGATCTGGTCACCCTTCTTCAAGGAAGATTGAGATTTCTGTCTTTAAGGTGAGCAGGACTTGTGGGCTAATGCTTGCTCCTTTCCTTCCTATTTCCAAGTGGGGTGGGGTGGGGGTACTGATCTAGAATTATATTGAATTAGTGCATCTCAAACACCTATAAATCTAAGGAAATAACTTTTTTGATGAGGAAGGGGAACCAGGATATACAGCACTTTCTCTGATCTCTCTGAAGAAGAAAATGGTATCATCAAACTGGCTAATGTGACAAAAAAGAGAAATCACAAATGCAGAAAGGGATATGGAAAAATAGCTACCTATTCCACTGTTCCTGTCCAACCATTTTGGGAAACAGATTGGAGCTATGCCCAAAAGGCTATAAAATTGTGCATGCTCTTTGACTCAGAAATACTTCTACTAGGTCTGTATCTCAAAGAAATGCAAGGAAAGGATTTGTATTACAAAAAAATACTTAAAGGAGCTCTTTTTGTATCAGTAAAGAACTGGAAACTGACAGGATACCCATCAGTTGGGGATGGCTGAATAAGTTGTGGCATATAATTGTGATAGAATACTATTGTGTGGGGATAGTTTCAGAAAAACCTGGGAAGACTTATATGAGCTGATGCAAAGTGATGTGAACAGAACTTGGAGAACATTGTACACAGTAACAGCAATATTGTAAAGAGAATCAACTGTGAAAAACTAAGCTACTTTCATCAGTACAATGATTCACAACAGTTCCAAAGGACTTGTGATGAAAAATGCTATCTACTTCCAGAGAGAAAGAGAACTGAAGAACTCTGACTGAAGATCAAAGCATATTTTTCTACTTTATTTTTCTTACCTTTTTTAAACACCATGGTTATTGTGGAAATGTTTTATATGATTTCATATGAATGATGGGTATTGAAATTTTCTTCCTTTTTCAATGGGTGGAAAAGAGAGGGAGAAAATTTGAAACTGAAAATAATATTTTTTTTTTTTAAAAAGAAGAGCTAAATATTTACTCCTACTTAGTTGCTAGTGTAGTCCTAGTCTCAAAGTCCATTGGTAGGGGACTCTTCACTCATTGGTGAAGATCAACACCCTGCTCCTACGTGGGGAGTGGGAGTGGGATTGACAAAAGTGGGAGAAACGGGAGCTCTTTAGTCTTCTTCAAGTTATCTTCAAGCTTTGAGCTGCTTCAGGCATTTTTGGCTTCTTGCTTTGAGAGAGGGGATGAACAAGGCCAACCTCATTTCAGGATGCTGGAGGAAAAGACTCTGGGAAGGTGTGAGAGAAGCTAGCAGCCTCCATCACATCCCTATGCCCAGTTTGCTGCTCTAGATACTTCCCCTTGGGTGAGATCTGGGACTCTTTCTCTCTCTTGGCTGAGCTGTTACCTTGCTCCCAATGGGAGAGCTCCTTCATTCTACTGTGTATACATACTCTGATTTCTGTTTTGCTATCAAATTAGATAAGTGGGTTTCTTAGCTAATTGTTATGTATGTTCAGTGTAGAACTTGTATTTTGTGGGTATTTGGGTTAAGCCTCGATATAGAGCTTGGGGTCCTGCTTCCCCCCAATAGGGAAATAGCCTGGGCCTTTAATCTCTTGAGCAATCATGTCTTGAGAACAGTTTCAATACCTTTTAAAGAAACATTAACCTAACTTTCATGGGGGTAGGGGTTATGATATTACTACCAGCACACTCTACCCTCCTATGGAAAGGTCTTTAAGGTATTCTAGAAGACTTTCCACCATTTAAATGATTTTAAATGATCTGTTACTGGTCAATTCTGACTGTGGGAATCCAAGAAGCACAACATAACCTGTACAAAAGCAGGGAAAGGCAACTAAAATTGAAACATGGTGAAGACAAAACAAACAATGTAACAGCTCCCTGAAGGAATGATAGAACATTCAAGAACTAAATCCAAAAATTCCATGCTTTTCTCTCTCTCTTGGTCTCTCTCTCTCTGTGTCTCTGTGCCTCTCTCTGTCTCTGTCTCTCTCTTTCTCCCCCTCCCCCACCCCCCCCACCCCTACCCAGCTTTGGAAGGATTAAGTCCTGGATCTAAAGCATCATGTCCATATGTTGGGTTTGCAGTTCACTGTAGATCTCTTGTCATAAAGTGTTAACCATGAGAAGAAATAGCTCCAGGAACATCAAGGAATATCACAAAAAGGATGACGCTTCCTGCTCAGCCACCAATCCTTATTATGGGTCAGGAAGAAGAACTCTTTACCACCTTCACCCAAATCTCTGTTATGGACCCTGTTCTCTTCTCCCTCTGTATACTTTCCCTGGCTGATTTCCTCAGCTTCTGTGGATAAAAGTATAATCTTTATGCAGATGATTTTCAGGCCTATTTATCTAGCCCTCATCTCTCTTCTCACTTCCAGTCTTGTATCTCTTGTCTACTGGACATCTAGAACTGGTTGTTGCATTGACATCTTGAACTCAACATAGCCAGAATTAAACTCTTTACCTTTTCTCCCAAACATTCCCCTTTTCAGAACTTCCCTATTACTGTCAATCATTGAACAAGCATTTAACAAGGGTCTACTATGTACCAGACATTGTGTCAAGTGCTGGGAAGTTTTCAAGGAATTTAAATTGCATATTTCATAAAAGGAAGGTGAAAAAACAAGATAACAGCTACTAGGTTTGTATGTCAAAAGAGAGGTTTTTAAAAAAGAAAAAGGAAAATGACCTATATATACAAAAATATTTATAGCACCTCTTTTCTGGGGGCAGAGAATTAGAAGTTGAGGGGCTGCCCATCACCTGGGAGAATGACTGAACAAATTGTGGTATGTGATTATGATGGAATATTGTTGTACTATAAGAAGAGACGAGCAGGCCACTCTCAGAAAAACCTGCAAAAACTTGCATGGGCTGATGCAAAGTGAAATGTACTGTGTACAAAGTAGCAGCAATATTGTAGGATGAGCAGCTGTGAATGACTCAGCAATTCTCAGCAATACAATGTTCCATGACATCTCTGAAGTACTTAGGATGAAAAAGCTTATCTCTCCCCAGAGAAAGAACTGATGGTGTCTGAAGGCAGATTGAAGCAATTTTTTTTACTTTATTTTTTCTTGAGTTTTTTTTGGTCTATGATTTCTTTCACAACAGGACTATTCTGGATATGTTTTTCATGACTACACATATATAACTTATATTGAATTGATTGCCTTCTCAAAGAGGGGTGTGGGGAGAGAGGAAGGGAGAGAATTTGGAACTCAAAGTTTCAAAAATGGAAGTTAAAATTATCTTTACATGTAACTGGGGAAAAATAAGGTACTAAATTTAAAACATAAATTTCAAAAAGGAAGGTCGCTGATACAAGGCGTGGTAGAGAAAGCCTAGAGTGCAGCCTGTGAGGAATTAAGATGTGGCTGGCCTAGGTACCATGTGTGCCCCTTCTTAAAAGGAGGCTCTTGGAGAAGCTATCCAATTAGAGGAAGAGGCCACCTGCGGTGGAGGGCATTTCCATTGTGTGAATTCTGGGGCCAGGGTGAGCTTCTATGGCAAAGTGGCTTCAGAGGCTTAGCACACACAGTCCAGAATGTATGGCCTGCAGTGGAATGGGACACTATCTTCCCAGGCCTTCAGTCTTGAAACTTTGTACTCTCACTCACTCCCCATATCCCATCTATTGTCAAGTCCTATTATCCCCTTAAAAGTTAGCTCATTATTACATAGCTTTAAGGTTTGCAAAAACACTTGGCAAATATCATCTAATTTTATCGTCATGAGTAGTAGTTTTATACGTGTGTATGTGTTCATTCTTCGTTGCCAAAGAAGACGATGCCATCAGAGAAATAATGATATGACTTGCACTTGACTTTGTTTTGAGTGAGGGAGGGCTGTGCAGGTCACCAGCCTCACTTCTCCTCCAGAGCCATCTGAATCCAGTGACCAGATATTCATCAGGATGACTGTAAATGACCCAGCATGAGGCAATTGGGGTTAAGTGACTTGCCCAAGGTCACACAGCTAGTGAGTGTCAAGTGTGTGAGGTGAGATTTGAACTCAGGTCCTCCTGACTCCTGCACTGGTGCTCTACCCACTGCACCACCTAGCTGCCCCTCCATTTTGTATATGAGGAAACAGAAAGAAACAGAAGCTAAATGATGTGTAGGGTCAGATAACTAGTAAGTGTCTGAGGCTAGATTTCATGCCTAATACTCTCTCCTTTTCTCTTCTGACACGGCCACTACGCTGGTGAAAACTTCATGCCTGGACTATTGAAATAACCTTTGGGTTGGTCTCCCTGCCTAAGTCTCTCCCTACTTCCGGTCATTTTCAACTTAGCTATCAAACTAATCTCTAAAAAAAGAAAACAAAGTTTCACATTAGTCATGTTGTATAGACAAATTAGAATGGATGGGAGGAACCATAAAAAAGAAAAAACAAAACAAAACAAAAAAGAGAGCAAATAATATGCTGCTATCTGCATTCAGACTCCATATTTCTTTCTCTGGATGTGGATGGCATTTTCCATCATGGGTCTTTTGGAGTTGTTTTGAATCCTTGTGTTGCTAAGCAGAGATAAGCCTATCAAAGTCAGTCATCACACAATGTTGCTGTTACTGTGTACAATGTTCTCCTGTTTCTGCCCACTTCACTCAACATCTATTCATATAAGTCTTTCCAGGTTTTTCTGAAATCTGCCTGCTCATCATTTCTTATAGCACAATAATATTCCATTACATTCATATGCCACAACTTGCTCAGCCATTCCCTAATTGATGGTCATTCCCTCAAATTCTAGTTCTTGGCTAACACAAAAAAAGATGGCTATAAATATTTTTATACATGTGAGTGTTTTTCCCATATATATGATTTGCTTGGGATACAGCACTAAAAGTGGTATTGCTGGGTCAAGGTATACACATTTTTATAGCCATTTGGGCATAGTTCCAAATTGCTCTCCATAATGGTTGGATCAGTTTACAACTCTACCAACAATAGATTAGTGTTCCAATTTTCCCACATCTCTTCCGTCATTTATAATTTTCCTGTTTCGTCATGTTAGCCAATCTGATAGGTGTGATGTGGTACCTAAGAATTGCTTTGATTTGCATTTCTCTAATCAATGAAGATTGAGAGAGCTTTTTCATATGACTATAAACAACTTTTCCTCTGAAAACTGCCTATTCATAATCTTTGACAATTTGTCAACTGGGGAATGACTTGTATTCTTGTATATTTGACTCATTTCTCTATATATTTTAGAAATGAGACTTTTATTAGAGATACTGGTTGTAAAAATTCTTTCCCAAATTATTGCTTTCCTCCTAATCTTGGTTGCATTGACTTTGTTTGCGTAATAATTTTCCAATTTAATGTGATCAAAATTATCCATTTTGCATTTCATAATGTTCTCTATCTCTTTTTGGTCATAAACTTCTCCATTCTCCATAAATCTGACAGGAAAACTATTGTTTACTCACCTAATTTGCTTATAGTATCAGTCTTTATGTCTAAATCATGTACCCATTTGGACTTTATTTTGATATACGGTGTAAGACGTTGGTCTATGCCCAGTTTCTGCCATGCTGTTTCTCAGTTTTCTCAGCAGTTTTTGTCAAATACTGAGTTCTCCCAGAAAGTAGAGACCTTGGGTTTATCAAATAGTGGATTACTAGAGTCTTTGACTACTGTGTCTTGTGTACCAAACTATTCCACTGATCTACCTCTCTATTTCTTAGTCAGTACCAAGTAGTTTTGATGATTGCTGCTTTATAAAACAACTTAAGATCTTCATGGCTAGACCACCTTCCCTAGCATTTCTTTTCATTAATTCCCTTAATATGCTGGACCTTTTGTTCTTCCAGATGAGTTTTGTTATTATTTTTTCTAACTCTATAAAATAAATTTTTGGTAGTTTGATTGGTATGGCATTGAATAAGTAAATTAACTTAGGTGGAATTGTCATTTTTATTATGCTAGCTCAGCCTACCCATGAGCAACTGATATTTTTCCAGTTATTTAGATCTGACTTTATTTGTGTGAAAAGTGTTTTGTAATTGTGTTCATGTAGTTCCTGGGTTTGTTTTGGTAGGTAGATTCCCAAATATTTTATAATATCTACAGTACTTTTAAATGGAATTTCTCTTTCTATCTCCAAACTAACCTTCTTAAAGCATAAGTTTGACTTTGATCACCATTCCACTAACCCCACCCCCACTCCAGCTCAATAAATGTCAATGACTCCCTATTACTTCTAAGGTATGTCAAGAGCTCCTACAGAACTTCCAAACTCAATCTATTCACCAGTTTCAGCCTTCCTAATAGCAGGAATTACAACATATGCCTCTACACACAGCTTATTACTACTTATGGCGTAATAATATACTCATAATTCCAGAAACCACAAGTAGTTATTGATATGGAGTTTGATTGAAGGAGAACACTAACTATTCCTTCTCTCTGACTCCTCTTCTTTATGTGGATAAAGCCATTCTTTCTCAGTTTCTTCCTACTGCCAATCCCATGATTTCTTCCTTACTAAGACCCCTCTACTTTGCTTCTGAGGAAGGGGAAATAAGCCCTTTTAACCTAATTCTGAAGAGACCAGTGGGGTGGAAAGTTGTTTGAGACCACTGCTTCTAAGGGAAGTGAGTCAGCTCCCTATTTATTAAGCCTCCTCCTCTAAGAATACTGCTAATTCATTTGTGTCTAGGACTGTACAGATTCATCTAATCTTTTCCTTGATTTGGGAAAGCTTTAAAAAGAGGTATCATTGAAGATTTCTGATTTGTCCTAAGCCCCCATCTGAGGAATATTTTTTTTAGCAAATTAGAAAGCAAAATCTCTTTTTCATCTTTCCTCTCCTTCCTCTCCTTTTTTCTCTCCCCCTCTCCCCCACTTTGGAATCAGTCTTGAGTTAAAATCCTGCCTCAGGTACTTACTAGTTGGGAATCCTGAGTCTCAGTTTCCTCATCTGTAAAATGAGGGGGTTGGACTTGATTATCAGTAAGATCCCTTCTGGCTCTAAATCTACAATCCTATGAAACAAAACACATTTAATCAGTTTTATCTTAACACCCACTTTTAGAGACTAGGTGGACAGAAATGCAACATAAACTTTAAAGAAATAGAAATAAGCTTTTGAAGGGAATAGAGGTAGAGGAAAGAGAGGAGAAAAGGAGTATCACTTTTGTCTTCCTCAGCAAACAAAGGGCAGGAGCCATGGCAACTGTCCCCTCCCATCCTTTCTTCTTTATGGGCCACAGAGGGAACTTTCATCCTTCAGCGGTTGAAGCTACTTCAGCATGGTTGAAGCCTTTTGGGCAAGGAAGCAATTGCAGAAGCCAGTGGTAGCTCCCTTGCCTTCACATCCCATCTCATCTCTCTCTTTCAATCTCTGAGTCCCTGACCATTCCTTTGTGTGTGTGTGTTACTTCTCACTTTTTTATGAGATTTCAACTCTTCCCCTCCTTAAGTTCAAAAGGACAGGGGGGAACTGTCTTCTTCTGGAGCAGTCACTGCCCCTAGTGGTCTTTGGATCAGAATACACCTATAATTTCTGTTTTATCCTGTGGATGTCCATCTAAGCTCATCTTTTACTCCTTGGATAAAGGGAGCTAGACCACAAATTATTAATCTATTCCACCATCAAAGAGTATGCAGTTTGTTCTCAGGATTGTTTTGGCTATGATTAAGTTTATTTTAAAAGTCATTTGTGTACACTAAAGTCCTTTCAGCAGTTCAGAAATGTAAACAGTAATTTATTGGCTAGAGATAACCACGAATTTGGGTTAGTTTTACTATTGAATTGGATATTTTCTTTTCTTTTTTGATGTCTAACTAAGCCTTTGATTTAATGAGACTTTTTTTTTTACACATCAATAGTGGAATGATCATTAATAACACACATGGAGCTATTATTAATAATTAAATAAGAATCCTTTGATCTCTAAATGTCAGAGAGATAAAAGAAGACTGTACTGGAGCACAGTGCTCTGACCACCTTTTGCTATTTTAAAAATAGCTCTATCCTCATTTTCAAAATGATTAAAAGCTAAAAGGAAATAAAAACAGGAAAAGTATTGCTGAATGAGTCCTGTAATGGCTCAAAAGTAGTTGTTTACATGAATATAGATAATATGTTGATATACCTAGGTATCTGTGAGCTCATACAAAAAAAAATCAGTTGAGCTACAGTAGCAGAAAAGGAGAACCCACAAAGCCATTCCAACAGACTGCAGAAACAAAGAGGGAAGTCAAAATTCCACCTACTACTTTTAAGCCTAGAGGAGATCATTTGCCAGTTTCTTGGTGATCTCCCATATCTTTGGAGCCAAAAGAATAATCTCTTCTCAAAAGCTCTCACCAACTCTGTTCCTCACACAGGCATGGAAGATTGAGTAATCATTCTTTCCACTAGTGAAGAGCCAAATGAACCAAACAAATGAACCAAACCTGCACTTTTAGTAATAACTGAATAAAGGAATATGTAAACACACACACATACACATACACACACACATATACACACACACACACATTTCTCTACTGAGTAGAGAATTTTACAAAAATTGATCATGTGTTAGGCCATAAAAAACTCATAAACAAATGCAAAAAAACAAAAATAGTAAACACATCCTTTATTGACCAAAGAAAAACAAAATTTATAATCCATAACGGGTCTTTGAGAAAAGGATTCAAATTCAAATAGAGATTTAATAACTTAATCCTAGAGAATATGTGGGTCAAAGAACAAATCATAGGAACAAGTAATTTCAGCACAGAAAATGACAACAATGAGACAGTGTATCAAAACTTTTAGGAGTTAGTTAAAACATTTCTCAGGATAAAATTTATTTCTATAAAACCTTTCATCAATAAAAGAAGAACTTAAAAACAGATCAGTGAACTGGACATGTAACTTTAAAAATCTAGAAAAAACAGGAAAAGGATTACAATGAAACACAAAAATGCAAATTCTGAAAATGAAAGAAGAAATAACCAAACTGAGAGCAAAAGAATTCATTGAATTGTTAAATTAGGAGTCATTTTTTAAAAAAAGCAAATAAAACAGGTAAACTATTAGTTAATCTGATAAAAAGAGAAAAACCAAATAATCAACATTAGAAATATACAAGAAAAATTTTAAACAAATTAAGAGGAAATAAAAATTATAAGATATTATTCTGTCTAATTATGTCAGCAAAACTGATAAATATTTACAAAAATTTTAAATATTCAGGTTAGCTGAATAAGAAATAGGAAATTTTTGTAACTCAGTCTCCAAAAAGAACTCTCAAAGAAGGGAACTCTCAAAGAAAAAAAAATCTCAGGATCAGATGAATTTAAAAGTAGGTTCAATAAAATATTCAAAGAGCAATGAATTATAATATTACATAATTTGTTCGTGAAAATAGGCAAAGAAATGAGCCTATAAAATTTTTTTTATGAGACAAATATCCTCCTAATAATTAAACCAGGGAGAAATAAAACAGAGACAGAAAACCATAGACTAAAATTGCTAATTAATATTTGTATAAAAATGTTTAATAGGATATTAGCAAAGCAGTTACAACAAAATATTAAAAAGATTATGTATTACCACCAACTTGAATTAAAATCATCAATGCAGATTTGAGTCAATGTTAGGAAAATTATAAACCTAATAGACTGGATTAATAGAAAAACATCAAAAATTTCATGATTGTATCAATAGATAAGAAAAAACTTCTAATAAAAAACACTCCTTTAAGTTAAAAACATTAAAAATTATAGGAACAAATGTACCTCTTCTCAATATGATAAATAAATATCACTTATCTAAAACCAAAAACTAACATTATCTCTATGGGAAAAATGATAGAGACCCTTCAAAAAGGATCAGAGGTCAAGCCAAGACATTCCTTTGTCTCCTCTATTATTGGATCAATTTTGTTATTATTTAGTTGTTTTCAATCATGTGCAATGCTTTGTCACCCCTTTTGGGGGGTTTTCTTGGCAAAGATACTGGAGTGATTTGCCATTTCCTTTTCCAGCTCACTTTGCAGATGAGAAACTGAGGCAAATAGAGTTTATTTGACTTGTCAAGGGTCAGAGCCAGTAAGTATCTGAGGCAGGATTTGCAATCAAGCTTTCCTGACTCAGGGCAGCTAGGGTATGAAGTAGATAGAGTGCTGGGCCTGGAGTCAGGAAGACTCATCTTCCTGAGTTCAACTCTGGCCTCAAACACTTATTATCTGTGTGACCCTGGGCAAATCACTTACCTCTGTTTGCCTCAGTTTCCTCCTCTGTAGAATGAGCTGGAGAAGGAAATGGCAAAACACTCCAGTATCTTTGCTAGGAAAACCCCAAATGGAATCAGGAAGAGTCAGGCACAACTGAACAACCATAACAAAAAACTTCCTGGCTCCAGGCCTGATATTGTATCCACTGTGCAACCTAGTTTTCCAGTAATAAGAAAAAAGTAATTTGAGGAAATAAGTATCAACAGAGGAAACAAAATGATCATTTTTTATAGATGATAGATTTTTCTTGAACTCTAGTTAACTACATTTCACTTAATTAATAATTTAAATAATTTAGCAGGATATAAGATTAACCCAAAATCATCAGCTTTTCTATACTTTACTAACAAAACCCAGCAGGAAGATAAAGAAAAAAATTCCTTTCAAAATATCTATATATAAAATATCTGGGAGTCCAGCTATGAAAACACTCACAGGAATTATAGGAATGGAAGCACAAAACACCCTTTACAGAAATAAAGACAGATTTTAACAATGGGAGAGATATTAATCACCTATGATTTGGTTCTGCCAATATAATAAAAATGACAATAGCACTTAAATTCTTTTCAGATTTAGTATTATATTAATCATAGTATGAAAGGACTATGTTATGGAAGGAAATAAAATTATAATGAAATTTATCTAGAGGAATAAAAGGTCAAGAATCTCAAGGGAAATAATGTTAAAAAGCAGAAAGGAAAGGGACATGGCATTACAAGATCTTAAATTATATTGTAATACACACACACACACGTATTGTAAAGCAGCAGTCTTTAAAACTATTTCATACTGGTTAAAAGTCAAACCACTAATAGCAACAGGTTTTTTACCAAGACCCAGAAGCAATTCAGTGTAGCAGCAGTGTTGGAATAAAGTAGACACCTCCATCTACTAGAGTAAAAATTTATTATTCATCAAAAACTTATGAGTAAATTGAAAAGCAATCTGACAGAGATTAGATTTGATCATATACTACAATCAACTCCAAATGGATATATGACCTAGAAATAGTAGCCCATAACATAAGCAAAAGAAACAGAAAGCATTTTTTTTTCAAACTACAAATAGGGAGACAATTTTTGACCAAACAAGGAACAGAGAAGAACACAAGAGATAGTGCATAATTTTGATTGCATAATATTTTTTTCATTCATTCAAAAAAATAAAAGTTTTTTTCACAAACAAAAGTAATGCAGTTAGAATTACAGGAGAAAAAAATCTTTGCAACAAATTTCTCTCATAGTCCTGATATCCAAGATATATTAGAAATTGAGACAAATACGTGAGAACAAGAGCTATTTCCCAATAGATAAGTAGGCAAATGTTATGAACAGCTAATTCTCAAAAGAAGAAAAGACAAGTTCTCAACAACCAAATGAAGAATTCTCCAAGTCATAAATAATAAACAAAATGCTAATGAAACAAATCTGAGGTTCTCCCTCATACAAAGAAGATTGTCAAAGATAAAAAAAAAAAAAAGAAAATGACAGAATGTTGGAGGCAATACAGGAGGATAAGCATAATAACATTCTGGTTGTGGAGCCACAAATTGATCTCAATGTTAATGGTAACTCTCTAAGAGTTATCATTCTTTCATAGAATTTGGTTTTAAAAATTAAAAAACTTTTTTTGGTTATTATATACCTAAGAAATAATAATCAACACAAGAACTTCCTTATACAAAAACATAGATTGGTTTCCCAAGGTGATCAGGTTAAAAGAGAAAAAAACCCTATATGTTCTAAGATATTAATACTAGCTCTCTTTGTGGTGGCAAAGAACTGGAAATTGAGGGGATGCCCATCAATTGGGGAATGGCTGAACAAGTTGTGGTACATGATTATGATGGAATGCTACTGTGCTGTAAGAAATGATGAGCAGGTTGATTTTAGAAAAACATGGAAAGACTTGCACACAATAAAGAAGACTGAATTGAGCGGAACCAAGGGAATGTTGTATACAGTAACAGCAATATTAATTAAAGGATAACTATGAACAACCAAGCTATCCTGAGTATATCTGAGTATTATAAATACTTAAATCAACTACAAAGGTCCTATAAAAGAACATGCCATCCACCTCTAGAGAAAGAACAGAAAACTAGAAGTATGCATAATCTCATATATACATATATATGTGTATATATATGCATATATATATATATATATATATATATATATATATACACACACATATGTGTGTGTGTGAGAGTGAAATGGTGATCTGTACTATGGAATGGAGAGGGAGGAAGTACAGGAGACAGTTCAAAACAAAATATGGCAAAAATAAATTTAATTACAATTTTGAAATAGGAGAAGCTGATTGTATAGAATTTTCAAATCTATTCTACACATGATAGCATATAACAAAGGAAATGTTAGCTTCAAAGCTGTCTTGTTTGTTTGTGTCTTTCTTTGAATATCTCTTCTGTGTTGCTTTTTTGGTAATGCTTCACCACTATTACTTGTTCCTTTCTATCAACTCCTCAAAAACTATCCCACTAAAGTTAGAAAAATAATCCAATTCCCCCAAAACAAAACATAAAACCCTACCTTGTGTCAAATAAGCCTTATAATATCCACAAAAATCCCCAATTCATAAATGGTCAAAGGATACAAACAGGCAATTTTCAGAGGAAGAAATTAAAGATATCTATAATCATATGAAAAAATGCTCTAAATCACTTTTGATTAGAGAGATGCTAATCAAAACAACTCTGAGGTACCACATCATGCCTATCAGATTGACAAACATGACAGAACAGGAAAATGATAAATGCTGGAGAGGATGTGGGAGAGTTGGAACACTAATTCATTGTTGATGGAGCTGTGAGCTCATCCAGCCACTCTGGAGAGTGGTTTGTAACTATGCTCAAAGGGCTACAAAAATGTGCATACCCTTTGACCCAGCAATATCACTTCTAGGACTGTATCCCCAAGAGAGCATAAAAATGGGAAAGGGTCCCACATGTACAAAAATATTTATAGCGGCACTCTTTGTGGTGGCCAAAAACTGGAAATCAAGGGGATGCTCATCTGTTGGGGAATGGCTGAATAAATTATGGTATATGAATGTAATGGAGTACTATTGCGCCATTAGAAATGATGAACAAGAAGGCTTCAGGGAGGCCCGCAAGGACTTGTATGATCTGATGCTGAGTGAAAGGATCAGAACCAGGAGAACTTTGTGCACAGCGTGCGAGAGTTTTTTCTGGTAGACTTGGATCTTCATAGCAATGCAAGGACATTAAAAAAAAGAAAAGTTTCCAATGGTCTTCTAAGGCAAAATGCCTTCCACATTCAGAGAAAGAACTATGGAATTCAATCGCAGAATGTAGTAGATCTTTTGTGTATGTGTGTGTGTGTGTGTGTGTGTGTGTGTGTGTGTGTGTATTATGTTTTGGTTTGTTATATGATTTCTCCCTTTTATTTTAGTTCTTCTACACAGCATGACTATAATGAAAATGTATTCAATAGGAACGTATGTGTAGATCCTATATAGAATAGTATGCAGTCTTGGGGAGGGAGGGGGGTGGGTGGGGTAGGAAAGGGGAAAAAAATCTAAGTTTTATGGTAGTGATTGTAGAGCATTAAAAATAAATAAAATGAAAAAAAATAACATACACAAAAAGTCCACTTATCAGCCAAAAGTGTATATCTTATTCTATATTTCACATCTGTCATGTGTGTCAGGAATTGCGTAGCATGTTTCATTGTTGGTCCTCTGTAATCAATTGTGGATCATTAAATTGAGCAGATTTCTTTAGCTTTTCAAATTTGTTTCCTTTGCAATCACTAAATTAATTGTTCTCCTACCTCCAGTCATTTCACTTGGCATCAGTTCACACAAATATTTTCAGGTTTTTCTGAATCCTTTGTTATGAAACAGTTATATTCATATGCCATAATTTATTAGTCCATTACCCTATTGAGAGGCACTACCTCATTCCTTTTCTTTTATTTTCTACCACAAAAAGTAACACTATAGATATTTTTGGACAGTTGAGTTTTTATCTTTTTTCTTTGGTCTCCTTGGGCCAAAAGGTATACGTGGTACAGTGACTGTTTGGGGTTATTCAAATTGATTTCCAGAGTAACTGGACCATTACCAACAGAGTATTAATGTGTCTAACCTCCCACAGTGCTTTGGATATTACCATTTTCCTTTTTGCCTCTTCATATTTATCAATCTGATGGGTATGAGGTAGAAGCCCAGAGTTGTTTCAATTTGCATTTCTAATATTATTAATGAGTTAATTTTTTATATGGTTATTGATACCTTGGCATTCTTCCTTTAAGTACTTCCTATTCACTTTCTTTGATCATTATTTATCGGGGTACAATTCTTGTTCTTAAATATTTGAATCAGTTTCCTCTATATCTTGAATATGACTTCTATAAAGTAATTTGGAACTATGTTTAAAAAAAGTCATTAAATTTTGCTTACTCTTTGACCCAAACATAACACTAATAGGCATATGCCACAATGAATATGGGGAAAGAACCACATAAAAATATTTATAGCATCTTTTTTTTGTTATGGTAAAAAAAAACCTGTGAGTGACCATTATTGATGAATGGGATGGAATATTATTGTACCATTAAAAATGGCAAAAGGGATGGATTCAAAGAAACCTGAAAGGATTTACTTGGAATTAATGTAAAGTGAAGTCAATAGAACTAGGAGAAAAATTTATACAATGGCTAATAGTCAAAAGGAGTAGACTACAATTTCACTGGTATAAGGACCTTGTGAGTTAGGTTAAACTCCCTCCACCAATACAAACTAGCACTTTCTCTGCAATTTAGCCTTAAAGAGTTGCCAATAATGGTGAGAGCTTAAGTATGACTCAGGGGCGGGGGAGTGTCACATAGCCAGTTTATTTTGAAGGCAGGACTTGAAGCCAAGGCTTCCTTATTCTAAGGCTGACTCTATCCAATTTATCATGCTGCCTCTCTAAAACATGTGAAAGACTTAAAAATTATAATCAATGAAATGACCAATCAGGACTCCAGACTAAGGATGAATTGTTCTTTTCATCTCTTGTTAGAGAGGTGATGGTTATATTCAAAACTTAGAATCAGTATAATGACCAATCATGACTGTGCGGGTACATTGGCCTACCTTGTGATTATGAATTGCATTTTTCTATTGGTTGGATAGCCAATCTGCATCTTTAAAACTACCTGACTGAGCACTATAGTGCTATGCATTCCCATATGAAGGGGAAGGAGTTAGACCATGAAGTAAAAAGGTCTCAAGACCACCTCTTTTCCCTTCTCCCTCACACCATTAGACCATGTAGCTCCAAGAATTGGGTCTGGTATTTTGACCTTTTCCTTCATCCTTTTTCATTTTACATATAGGAAGTGGAGGCTCTGATCTGTGAGTTCAATTCAAAGGGATCCAGTAGTCTAAGAATGTAGGTCAATGACACAGCCAGCCCAGGATCAAACATCAAAGAAGGGAGTGTTGAGGGATGCTAGCTCACCACGGCTTTGGATTTTAACTTGGTGGGACAATTGCTATATAGGATTTGAGCTAAACTGAAAACTTAATTCCCCTTCTCTTCCCTGAGATTTATGTGGTATAGGGGGGATTATATCTCTGAAGTGTTGAGGGAAAATGTTGGCACATTCATTCTTTCTATAACTTTGAAGTACATTACCCTTCTAAAAGCTAATCTGATGATAAGTGGTTAAACAGAACTGGGGTGATAATCATTAGGGTCTTAAAATGGGAGAAAATCCCTCACAATTGGAGGGGGTTCAAACTGATGGCAGAAAAAAGAGTGCAGGAGTACCCTAAGGGGTGTGTAAAATGTAACAGGTTTGACCCTGAAAAAGTGGTGTTAGAGAAACCACATTTATGTAAAGAGATGTTTCAAATTCATAATAATAATAAAGAAGAAAAATATATAGTGCTATCCCATGCTTTTGCCTATCTTATTGCTTATGAAAAGGCATATCCATGCAGAGCTACATTTCAGTCGTAGGTTTTATCGTACCACTTTTTAGTGATTGATATCTATGAGGTCAAAGGCAGAATTCTTTTATTGTTAAAAAAATGGAAAGAATAAGCATAGTCAACGAAGAGACAACATGATCTCTGCAGATAATGTGTTATCTCACTTAGAGAACCTCAGTGAAATCTGAAAACATCAATCAAAGCAATAATCAGTAAAGTAGCAGGATAGAAAATGAGCCCACAAATCATTACGCTTTCTATATGTCACTAACAAAACACAAGAGGAAGAGAATTTAATTCAAAATAACTTTTGAATTCCATTCAAAATGCATAAAATATCTGGGATTTATATAAATGCAACTGCAATTTGCTTGGGTAGTTGTGCCTGTGTCTTGTGACTATTTTATATACCTATATCTACATATATTGTCTCCCTCACAGAAGTAATCTTTGAGGATAGCACTCTTTTACTCTTGTCTTTATATGTACTAGGTACTTAAGAAATGCTGATATATTAATATATTCAAATCACTCAAAATGGTTTTTTTCAACAAGCATTTATTTTCTCTCCCTCCTACTTCCCTGCACTCTAAGGAAAAAAAAGAAGAAAAACAAAACCTTTGTAACAAACATGCACTAATTCCCAAACAAAACAAATTCCCATATTGGTCATGTCCAAAAATGTGTTCATTTTGTATAATTTAATCCATTACCTCTCTGTCAGGAGGTGGACAACATTCTTTCTCATTGGTTTTCTGGGTTTGTCTTTGATCATTGAGTATATCAGAGTTCTTAGGTATTTCAAAATTATGCATTTTATAATGTTGTTTTCATATAAAATGTTTTGTTTCTACTTTGAATCAGTTCATCCAAGTATTCACAGGTTTCCCTGAAACAGTCTCTTTATTTGTCTCTTACAATGTAATAGTATTTCCTATTGCTTTCAAATACTATACCTTATTCAACCATTTGTCAAATAATGGGCATTTTGTTAGTTTCAAATTCTTTACCACTGCGAAAAGAGCTATTATAAATGCTTTTTGTACATATCGACCCTTTTCCTCTCTCTTTGATCTTTTTGGGATAGAGGTCTAGTAATAGTATTTCTGATTCAAAGAATATGCACAATTTATTTGCTTTTGAAGCATAATTCCAAAATGCTTTTTAGAATGGCCTAACCAATAAAAAACATTCTCAGAGAAATAAAATAAGACAAATAATTGAAGAGCTATTTATTGTTCATAGCTCGGCCATATGAATATAGTAAAATGACAACGCTGCTTAAATTAATTTAAAGATTTTATATTATTCCAATCAAATTGACAAAGCCCTACTTTCTAGAACTAGACAAAAAACTTATTTGGAGAAATAAGAAGTCAAGAAATTCAAGGGAATTAATGAAAAAATGCAAGAATAAATCAGGTTATACTTTAAAGCAGCAGTCAACATGAAATGGTATAGGCTAAAAACCCAAACAAACCTCAAAAGGTAGATCAGTGCAACAGAATAGATACATGAGATCTGGAAGCAAACCAAACACAGTAACCTAGTGGTCCATAAACCCAAGAATGGAAACTTCTCAGGGAAGAAATATTCCCTATTTGACAAGAAGCACTGAGAAACCTAGAAAGCAATTTAATAGAAAACAGGTTCGGATCTGCAGGTTATGCCATATGCCACAATAAACTCAAAAACACTATATGACCTAAACAGATAAGATCATAGTGTGATAGCACTGTCTTTCACACCTATGGCTAGGGAGAGAATTTTTAACCAAATAAGGGATTGTGAAAATAAAAAAAGATAAACCAGTTTTAATTATATAAAATTATATTATTGTATTTATATTTATTACATCAAATATAAAAAAGGTTTTACAGTATTGAAATCAATATAGTTAAAGCAAGAAGAAAAATAGTCAAGGGGGGAAATATTTCATTAATCATTGCTTACTTGCTTGATAAATTAATTAATTCTTCATTTGCCAAATATTCCTTAAAGACTGACAGTATACCCAGTCCTGAATTAAGCTCTATTTGGAATATAGGGGTAGTGGTGGTAGGGAATGGTCCCTTTCATCATTAAATTTCTAGTATATAAGACATACTCATAATACAATTTGAAACTGTCATTATGTGCCAAGTTAGTAGTATAGATTAACTGGCATAGAAGAACAGAGGAGGACATCATTGTGCTGTGGGTTGGTCTGAGAAAGGGAGGAGCTGGGATTTGGGGTGGGCCTTGAAGGATTGGTGAGTTGTGGATGAACAGAGGGCAGGCAAGATGGCGGTCTAAGTAAGAGGAATAGTGAGGACAAAGGCACTGAAAGCATGAATGATTATGGTATGTTTGGATTATTTGTGAGTAGCTTAAAATGCATCCTGGGTCATCTCCTGTGGTCCTGATAAACATAAGATCACTAGACCCAGATGGTTCTGGAGGAGAAAGTGAGGCTTGGTGACCTTGCCCAGCCCTCCCTCACTCAAATCAAAGTTCAAGTGCAAGTCATGTTATTATTTTGATCTCATGGTCCTCTTCAAGAACAAAGGACAAACACAAGTTTGGGAACTGAAGAATGTATGACATATTGGGGACTAATGATATTGTTGGTGTTTGTCTTTCCTTTTCCAAGAGGGCCAATGACATCAAGGGGTGATATCTTGACTTGTGCATGAATTGGATTTAAGTGAGGCACAATTGTACAAAGCTGCCAGCCTCACTCTCTCTTCCAGATTCATCAAAGTCCAGTGGCAAGACAGAAGTCAGGATGACTGCAACGACCCAGGATGCAGTGGATGACTTTGGTGTCTTTGATATCACTTTGTAAGCCCTTAACAGCATCTACTTCAGCCACTTTCTCAACCAGTAAGTAACAAGTAATAGCTTACTACAGGCATCAAGTGAAGAGGATTTACACCAGAGTGGTGGCAGTGCCAGTGGAGGAAAGGAGGTGTATATAAGAGATGTTACACAGGTAAAATTGAGCATGAGAGACAGTAAGAAATGAAGGTGAACATCTAGATTGCAAGCCTAGGAGGATAGTGGTGCCATCAACAGTAATTGGGAAGTCCGGGAGTTGGGGAAGCATTTGGGGGAAAAAATAATGCATTCAGTTTTGGACATGTTGAGTTTAAGATGTCTATAGCATGTCCAGGTTGAGACATCCAGTAGACATTGGACTGTGAGATTGGAGGTCAAAAGCAATACTGGGACCAGACAGATTTGAGATTTGAGAATAATCAGCAAATAAATAATTATTGAATCTATGGGATTTGAAAAGATCACCAAGTAAAATAATATAGAAGAAGAAGAGTAAAGCATCCTGGAGGAATACACATGATTCATAAGCATAACTTGAATGAAGATTTAGCAAAAGTGCCTGAGGAGTGGTCAGATAAGTAGGACGAAAACCTAGAGAGAAGAGAGTATCAAGGGGAAGAGAGTGTTCAATGGTGTCAAAGTCTTCAGGAAGTCAAAAAGGATGTTTAAAAAAAAGTTATTAGATTTGGTACTTAAGTGATCATTAGTGACTTTGGAGAAAGTGGTTTTGGTTAACTTAGCTGAACTTAGAAGGAGACTGTGGAAAGTTAAGAGAGTAAAAGAAAAGGAAGTTGAGCCACCTATTGTAGATGATCTTCTCAAAGAGATTAGCCACAAAAGATAGGAGAAAAATGGGATGATATTTAGGGGGGATGAATGGATCAATTGAGAGGTTTTTGAGAATAGGGGAGAAACATGGGTATGTTTGTAGATGGATGGAAGCAGCCAATGGAAAGGGAGAAAATAAAGATAAACAACAAAATAGAAGAGGCAATCTTCTTGAGAAGATGGGATGAAATGAGAAAAAATAACACATAAAGGGAAACTGAGAATGGAGTAGGGGAAAGAGGCAAAGGTACCAGGCATAGCACCTACCTCCCAAAGTTGTTGTGAATATGAGATAATAATTGTAAAGCACTTAAGGCAATGCCTGGCACATAGTAAGCTCTATATAAATTCTTACTACTGGCTTCAGGGAGCCACCGGTAGCAGCAGTTCCCAGATTTCTACAGACAGTTTCAAAGGTCAGTGGGAGGACTCCTCCACCTAGGAGAGGGGAACACAGTCTGGACACCCACCCCTGGCAGCAGCCACTGCAGTGGCAGCTTCCAGTTTTGGAGCCTTTCACCTAGAACCCCTGGGGGAACTGAGCAGTTGATCTGAGTCTCAGTCCTGAGTGGTAGCCCTGGGAGACCTCAGCCTAAAGCCCCTGGGGGAATTGAGCAGCTGATCTGAATCTCAGCCCTGAGCTGGGCCCTGACAAAGAACTCAAAAGTCAAGTAACTGGCTGGGAAAATGCCCCCCAAAGGGAAAATGAATAAGATAATAGAAGGTTATTTTCTTGGTGAGCAGGTATTTCCTTCCATCTTTTTAGGAAGACCTAAAAGTCAAGGCTTCTGCATCCAAAACCTCCAAAATAAATATGCAGTGGTCTCAGGCCATGGAAGAGCTCAAAAAGGATTTTGAAAATCAAGTAAGAGAGGTGGAGGAAAAATTGGGAAGACAAATGAGAGTGATGCAAGAAAATCATGAAAAGCGAGTCAACAGCTTGCTAAAGGAGACCCAAAAAAATGCTGAAGAAATTAACGCCTTAAAAAATAGACTAACTCAAATGACAAAAGAGGCCCAAAAAGCCAATGAGGAGAAGAATGCTTTAAAAAGCAGAACTGGCCAAATGGAAAAGGAGGTTCAAAAGTTCACTGAAGAAAATACTTCTTTAAAAATTAGAATGGAACAGATGGAAGCTAATGACTTTATGAGAAACCAAGAAATTACAAAACAAAACCAAAAGAATAAAAAAATAGAAGATAATGTGAAATATCTCCTTGAAAAAACAACTGACCTGGAAAATAGATCCAGGAGAGACAATTTAAAAATTATAAGACTACCTGAAAGGCATGATCAAAAAAAGAGCCTAGACATCATCTTTCATGAAATTATCAAGGAAAACTGCCCTGATATTCTAGAACCAGAGGGCAAAATAAATATTAAAAGAATCCACCAATCACTTCCTAAAAGAGATCCAAAAAGAGAAACTCCTAGGAATATTGTAGCCAAATTCCAGAGTTCCCAGATCAAGGGGAAAATATTGCAGGCAGCCAGAAAGAAACAATTCGAGTAGGATCTGGCAGCTTCTACATTAAGCAATTGAAGGGCTTGGAATATAATATTCCAGAAGTCAAAGGAACTAGGATTAAAAACAAGAATCACCTACCCAGCAAAACTGAGTATAATACTTCAGGGGAAAAAAATTGTCATTCAGTGATATAGAGGACTTTCAAGCATTCTTGATGAAAAATCAGACCTGAAAAGAAAATTTGTATATATGTGTGTGTGTGTATATATGTAGGTATGTATGTGTGTGTGTGTGTGTGTATATATGGAGGTATGTATGTGTGTGTGTGTGTGTATGTATATATATTATATATAATATAGACAGAGTACAGGGTGAGTTGAATAAGTAGAAATGACATCTAAAAATAAAATTAAGGGGGTGAGAGAGGAGTATGTTGGGAGGAGAAAGGGAAAAATGGAATGGGACAAATTATCTCTCATAAAAGAGGCAAGAATAAGCTTTTTCAATGGAGGAGAAAAGGGAGGAGGTAAGAGGGGAAAAGTGAAGCTTACTCTCTTCACATATGGCTTAAGGAGGGAATAACATGCTCACTCAATTTGGTATGAAAATCTATCTTAAACTACAGGAAAGTAAGGGAGAAGGGGACAAATGGGGTGAGCAGAATGATAGAAGGGAGAGTAAATGGGAGAAGGGAGTATCTAGAAGTAAACACTTTTGGGGAGGGACAAGGTCAAATGAGAGAATAGAATAAAGAGGGGACAGAGTAGGATGGAGGGAAATGTAGTTAGCCTTACACAACATGACTATTATTATGGAAGTCATTTGCAAAACTACACACATATAGTCTATATTGAATTGCTTGCCTTCTCAGTGGGAATGGGAGGGGAAGGAGGAAGGAAGAGAAGTTGGAATTCAAAGTATTAGGAATGAATGTTGAGAAATGCTTTTGTATACAACTGGGAAATAAGAAATACAGGTAATGGGGTATAGATATCTATCTTGCCCTACAAGAAAAGAGAGAAGATGGGCACAAGGGAAGGGAGGGGTATGATAGAAGGGAGGGCATATTGAGGGAAGGGGTAATCAGAATGCAAGTCGTTTTGGGGTGGGGGAGGGGAGAGATGGGGAGAAAATTTGGAACTCAAAAATTTGTGGAAAGGAATGTTGAAAATTAAAAATAAATAAAGTTAAAAAAATAAATTCTTACTACTATTATGACTACAACTACTACTACTGCTGCTGCTGCTGCTGCTGCTGCTGCTGCTGTTGCTGCTGCTGCTGCTGCTGCTACTGCTACTTCTATTACTACCACAACCACCACCACAACAACAGAATAAGTTTTTTTGAAGTCATGGACAAATTTTTGTTTGCTTTTGTATCTATTCTCTTGAGCACAGTGTCTTGTACATAGCAAACATTTAGTAAATACTTGTTGAATATTGAATGAATAACTTAGGTTTTTTTCCAGATTGTGGAAGCCTTTGAATATGAAGCTGAGTATAGAATTTATCTTCTATGTCATGGAAAGGTAGGGTGGGGGTGTCACCTAAGACTTTTAAGCTAAGGAATGACAAGATGAAAGCTATGCTTTAGTACTGAGTGGTGGGCAGCAGAGTATATAGTATACAAGTCAGATGGAAAGGTTCCATGATCTTTAGGATGCAGCAGCAAAACAGATGTTAATGCCTCTTCTTTAATGTCATTTCCAGTGGCAAAAATCATATCAGTTTCTGATATGAAACCATTTGAAAGTGTCAAGGAATTTGGTAGCAAGAATTTTCTTTTTTCTGTCTTCAGTGGCTGCAGCCATAGCCCCTGCAAAAGCAGTTGTCTGGCTGCATCTCCACAGATGTTGCTTCTCAGGATGATGGCTGAGGACATTGAACTGGAAGTACTACTATTTCCAAAGCTCTTAGGTTCAAGGTCCTGGGTTATCTACATCAGGGTCTGAGGGGAGATGGTGGTCAAAGTGGTGGTAGTGGTTTGACTAGCCTGGCACATGTTGATATGCCTTAGATGATCTCTAAGGTCCTTTCTGAAACCTGATTCTATTTTGCCTTAACTAAGATGAAGTAGGTGCTATAGGGAAAATGTAGGATTCTATCCCAGCCCACATGATGATAATAACACTGAAATTTACTAATGATATAAATACAGCCAAGTGACATACATGAGAATCTGGGTTTGAGTAAAAACTCTATCATTGACTTTGTTGCTTGAACTTGGATGATTCATTAACTGTGCCCTAGTCCAGGCTTGTATGTTTTCCCCATGCGTTCCTTCATGGAACAGCATAGAGTCAACTCATTAAAGAATGATGACACAGTGCTTGGCATCTAATGCAATGACTCATTGAAACACAGCAGATGAGCAGTAAATATTTGTTGACTCAACGCAAGAAGTTAAAATTCCATTGTAATGAGTATCATCATAAAGAATTCTGGATAACAAAGCAATCTTCAAGTTCCTGTGTATAGTCCATAACAATATAGTGTGCATTTGTAACAAGAAAGTATCTATGGCAAATAAGCCTTTATTTAACTAAGCATATATGGTCTTAGCTTATGTACCATTCACGCTCCATAACAAAAGTGCAGTTTTTGATTCTGTACTGTTTCCATTGTAGGGAGGGAAAAATAAAAAGAGAATGGGGTTAATCTAATGCAGCACTTCACAGTTCTTCTGTCGTTGTGAAACAATTAATCTTTAACTTCTCATCTAAAAAAAATCCAACTATCTAAAAAATGTTTTATTTGATGCTCCTTATTAGAGCATTGTCACTTCCCAATGACACTTTTTCCTTCCAAAGGAAACTCTTGTTCAGTAAGAAAAAAAAATAGTCAAGCAAAATAACCTACATATCTTCAGGGGAAAAAATGGTCTTTCAATGAAATAGAGGACTTTCAAGCATTCTTGATGAAAAGACCAGAGCTGAAAAGAAAATCTGACTTTCAAACATAAGAATCAAGAGAAGCATGAAAAGGCAAACAGGAAAGAGAAATCATAAGAGACTTACTAAAGTTGAACTGTTTACATTCCTACATGGAAAGACAATATTTGTAACTCTTGAAACTTTTTTCAGTATCTGGGTAGTGGGTGGGATTATACACATACACACATACACACACAAACACACACATATATATGGAGAGAGAGACAGAGAGCACAGGGTGAGTTGAATAGGAAGGGATAATATGTAAAAAAATAAAATTAAGGGGTGAGAGAGGAATATATTGGGAGGAGAAAGGGAGAAATGGAATGGGGCAAATTATCTCTCATAAAAGAGGCAAGAAAAAGACTTTTCAATGGAGGGATAAGGAGGTGAGGTGAGAGGGAAAGCATGAAGCTTACTCTCATCACATTTGACTCAAGGAAGGAATAAAATGCACCCTCATTTTGGTATGAAAACCTATCTTACGATACAGGAAAGTGGAGGAGAAGGGGATAAGCAGGGTGGGGGGATGATGGGAGGGCAATGGGAGGAGGGAGCAATTAGAAGTCAACACTCTTGGGGAGAGACAAGGTCAAAAGGGAGAATAGAAGAAATGCAGGGCAGAATAGGATGGAGGGAAATATAGTTAAATATAGTCTTATACAACATGACTATTATGGAAGTCATTTGCAAAACTACACATATATAGCCTATATTGAATTGCTTGCCTTTCCAAGGGGGATGGGTGGGGAGGGAGGAAGGAAGAGAAGTTGAAACTCAAAGTTTTAGGAACAACTGTTGAGTATTGTTCTTGCATACAACTGGGAAATAAGAAATACAGATAATGGGGTATAGAAATTTATCTTGCCCTACAGGACAAAAGGGAAGATGGGGATGAGGGAAGGGAGGGATGTTAGAAGGGAGGGTAGATCACAATGTAGGGGTAATTACAATGTTGAGCATTTTGGGGTGGGGGAGGGGAGAGATGGGGAGAAAATTTGGAACTCAAAATTTTGTGGAAATAAATGTTGAAAACAAATAAATTTTTTAAAAAGTTGAGAAGGAAATGACCTGATGCTGAGTGAAAGGAGCAGAACCAGGAGAACTTTATGCACAGCAACAACCACAGTGTGTGAGAGTTTTTTCTGGTAGACTTAGATTTTTGTAATAACACAAGAACTTCTTACCAAAAAAAAAAAAAAATCCCAATGGAGGATCTCAAGGCAAAATGCCTGCCACACTCAGAGAGAGAAATATGGAAGTCACTCACATATTGTAGCAGATCATGTTTGTGTATGTGTATGTGTTTGTGTATCATGTTCTGATTTGTTATATGATTTCTTTCATTTATCTTAGTCTGACTACATAGCATGACTATAGTGAAAATATACTCAATAGGAAAGTATATGTAGAATCTATACAGAATTGTATGCAGTCGTGGGGAGGGAGGCGGGTAGTGGGGGGTAGGTGGGGGGGATAAAATCACAATTGTATGGCAGTGATTGTTAAACATTACAAAATAAAAAAAAAATAAAAAAAAAGTTGAGAAGGAAAAGCAATGTTTTAGAGTTAGACAATTTGATTAATGCCACTAGTCATTAGAACTCTTGTTGGTAATTAGAGAAACAAGTGAAGATGCCATTAAATGAAATCAATGGAAAAAAAAAGAAAACTGCATATATTATATTGCTTGGAGGGAGATGGGTTGGTGGATGGAGGAACTTGCCTAGGGGCACTTGCCTGTAGGGAGGCTTGTTTGCAGGAAGGCTGGATAGAAAGAATGCTTAAGATGTTGGTGCTCCCTGGATTGGTGATGTGTACAAATATTTTTGTTACTTTATTAATTTTTGTCTTCTGTTATCTCAATAGTGGTGTTATCAATAAATGTTTTACTTTGGCCTTGAAAAAAAAACCTTACATATTATTTACTTTTGACAAGGATGTGTCATTCTACACCTACAGTTCATTACCTCACTGCCCCTGAAAGAGGAATTATGTTGTTTACCATCAGCCTTTTGAGGTCAAGCTTGGGCATTGTATTAATCAGAGTTCTAATGTCTTTCAGGGCTGTTTTCTTTTATATTATTGTGATCATTTCTTAAACTGTTCTCTTGATTCTGCTCATTTTGCTCTACATCAGTTCAAACAGGTCTCAAGCTTCACTGAGTTGTTTGTATCTTATACCACAATTTATTTAGCTATTTCCCAAATAATAAGTACCTAATGTTTCCATCTTTTGTTACCAAAAGATAATATTGCTAGAAATATTTCTGTGACTTTTTTAGTACAGTTCCAAATTATTTTCCAAAATTTTTGATTACCTCACTATACTAAAAAGTGTTTTAGTACATTTTTTTGGCCATTTATGTATTGGGGGAATGGCTCTTGTTCTTATATATATATTTATCAATTCCCCATAGAAATATTTGCTGTGAAGATTTTGTCTCAATCAATAACTTCTCTTCTAACTCCTGCTGCAGAAGCTTTAAAATTTTATATAATCAAAACTATTTTATTTGTTAAAATAACTTTCATCCCTTGCTTGTTTAGAAATTCTGCCCCAGATATATTTTTGAAAGGTACCTCCTTTTATTCTCTTTTTTATGTGATCTTTTATATTTAAGTTCAGTACCCATTGGGAAGATATTGTGGTAAATGCTAAAAAATTTTGGTCTAAAATGAATTCCTGCCAAGCTACTTTTCAGATTTGCCTGCAGTTGTTATCAAATAAGGAGACCTTGTTTCAGTAGTTTGTACTAGAGGGTTTATGGTTGCTATGTTCAATTGCTTCTGGGTTTTCCTTAGTGTTTCACAACATCTCTTAATCAACATCTATTTTTTTCACCAGTGCCAAACAATTTTAACGATTATTTCTCTTTAATGCATACTTTAAGGTCTAATAATACCAGGACTCTGATTTCTACATTTTTCATTATTGCCTTTGAGATTCTTCCCTTTTTATTCTACCAGATGAATTTTATTATCATTTTGTCTAATTCTAGAAAGTAAATTATTTGTAGTTTACTTGAGATAACACTTCCTTTCATCTTACACCTCTTCTTCACTCCTTCCATCTTCTAGCTCACACTGAGATAGTTCTCCTTTCCAACTACACTGATTTCCTCACCACCCTTTCCAGTACTTTCCAGTACATATTATCTCATATCCCCTGACTCAATGGTCATGGTGGGAACTCGAGTTAGAAGACACTTTTGCTCCTCATTGCCACTTTCAGACTCTCCCTCAATCACTTTCACTAAACAATCTCTTGTCCTTTTGAGATTCATGACGGCCAAATTTATCACCCAATCCAAGTCCAGGTCATTGTTATCTATTGCCCTCTCTCTCAGGACATTTTCCTTCTTTCCTCAATAGGTTCAATGCTTGGCTCAGAGTCTGTCTCTCCTGTCTCTCACTTTCATTATTAGGCAGCTTCAACATATATATATTGATATCCTTTCAAATATTCTAACTTCCCAGTTCCCCAATCTACTAAATTCTCATGACTTACTCCTCTACTTTGTCTTAGCTACGTGTAGAGATGGTCAAACCCTTGATCTTGTCAACATCCACTAGTGTTTCATGTTCCATGAATTTCAAAATTCCTTTATCTAATCAAAATTTTTTTGCCATTCCAGTTCACCCTATGCCTTGATAACCCTAACACTGCCCTTTGTCCACATTATGAACTTTATCTCCCTTATTCTTCAATTCTTTCCCAGGTATCCCTGAACTGGCTATATTCCCTCCCTTCCCTATTTCAATCTCTTGGTAAACCAACTCAACTTTCCATTATCATCCATCTTTGATTCCAAATGCTGATCATGCTTTGCTAAGCTGCAAAACATGCCACTACCAGCATGCTTCATTTCTGTTCATGTGCTGCTAAACAGAACTGGAAGAAAACTATTATCTAATCTCAATTGGGCTCCTCATTAAGTTAGACAATTGACTAATTATCTGACTTCCCAATACTGGTTGTTCTAAACCTTTTCATCTCTTCTCAAACCTCCCATGGTACCCCTTTCTTCCCAATTCTCTCAGACGAGGACCTCATTTCATACCACCAAAAACAACTGATATCATTTAATGAAAGTTCCCTCTTCTCTCCTCTTCCTCATCTCAACATTACTGAGAAAAAGTGGCCTCTATGCTTGCTACGGTAAACCCCTCTATATGCCCCCTTCATCCTAACACTTCCTAATTTCTCCAGAAGATTGTCCCTTCTATTATTCTGAATCTTTCAGTCTCATTCTATCCATTGGCTCCTTTTTTGCTATGTCCAAACACGCCCTTATCACTTCCAATCTAAAAAACCTTCACTTGATCCAACTATCTATGGTAGATACTGTCCTATGTTTCTCCTCCCATATCAGGACCAAACTTCTTGAGAAAGTGTCTCTTCTTCCTAAATCCCCTGCAAATTGGTTTCCAGCCTCATCATTAAACTGAAACTACCTTCTTCAAAATTGCAAGGGATCTCTTTAATTTTAAAATTGAATTGCATTTTCTCAGTTCTGATCCTTGACTCCTTTGTAGCTTTTGGCACTGTCAGTCACCTTCTGCATACTCGCCTTTCTGTTTTGTACTACTGCTCTCTCCTGGGTCTCCTTTCTGTTTGACCACTCCTCAGTCTCCTTTGCTAGATTTTCATCTGGGTTATGCCATCTGTGAGTATCCACCCCCAAGCTTTATCTAGACTCTCTTTTCTCTTCTCTTTGGACTATCTCACTTAGTGATCTTATCAGCCCCCATGAATTCAGTTATTGCCTCTATGCACATGACTCCCACATCTATATACCGAGTCCTAATCTCTGCTGTGCTATAGTTGTGTATTTCTGAATGTCTCTCGAACATCTTGAGCTGGATGTCCTGTAGGCATCTCAAACTTGGCATTTCTAAAACCAAACTTCACCCCAAATCTCCCCATTTCTGAACTTTCCTGTCATTTGTTGAGAGCAATACCATCCTCCTAGTTACACAGTTTCACCTCAGTGCCATCCTCAACTTATTCACTCCATATCTATTGCAAAATTTTGTTATTTCTGCCTTTACAATATTTCTCATAAACATCCTCATCCTGAACCCATACAGCCATAAATCTAGTTCAGTTCTTCATCACCTTTCACCTTTCAATTGGTCTTCCTGCCTCAAGTCTCTCTCCACTCCAATCCATTCTCTCCACATTGTGAAGATGATCTTTTTCTGAAGTGTAGGTCCAATCATGCTGTCCCACCCCTCAATAAATTCTAATGGCTCCCTGTCACCTCCAAGACCAAAGACAAAATCTCATTTGGCAAAGACTTTCAGAACCCGCCCTCACCCCTGCCTTTCCATCTTCTTACACCTTATTTTCTGCCACTTACTCTTCCATTCAGGGACATTGACCTTCCTTGATTTCCTCCTTGCTGTTTCATGAACAAGATACTCCATCTCTCCAGGAATTTTCTCTGGCTGTCCCCCATGTCTTCAAAATCTCTCTCCTCATCTTCACCTCCTGGCTTCCTTCAAATCCTAATTAAAATCTCATCCTCTATTGGAAGCCTTTCCCAATCCCTCTTAATTCTAGTGACTTCCCTCTGTTAATTATTTCCTACTTGTCCTATGTTTAGCTTGTTTGTATATATTTATTTGCTTGTTGTCTCCCCCCTAGTAAGTTATGAACTCCTTGAGGACAGGGACCATCCTTTGCCTCTTTTTGTATCACTAGGATTTAGATCAGTGCCTGGCACATAATAGACACAATGTTTCTTACTGAATGAGATTGTGATCAGAAAAGGGAATTTCAGAGATCATGAACATGGTGGTGGTGAGTATGTGTTTACTGGCTGTTCCCTAGGCATTTAGGTGATGCAGTAGATAGAGAACTGGGCCTGGAGTCAGGGAGTCCTGAGTTCAAATCCAGCCTTAGACACTTATTGGCTGTGTATCCTCAGGCAAATCACTTAACCCGTTTGCTTCAGTTTCATCAGCTGTATAAAGAACTGCACCGACCATGACAGATTGTTGTCAGGATCTGAAACATTTGTTAAGTGGTTGGCACAGTACATGGTTGATGTTATATAAATACCTGTTTCTTTCATTCCCCGCTTCCCTTCTCTTCTGGTATACCAACAGTATCAAATAGAAAGGGGCCACTGATCTATACTTAAGAAGCCTGGCTTGCATATTGTGACAATTTTAAAATGTAATGTTATCTATGTTTTGCTGTTTATTTTGTTAAACATTTCCCACTTCTATTTTAATCTGAGACAGGATATATTGGGGAGTATTGTGGGCAGCCAAGCATGTTGGATAGCTCTGCTGGCTACAACATGCCATTCCCCATACCTAGAATGCACTGCCTCCTAGAGGCAAAAGGATGTGCCTTTTAGGAGTGTGTTAGTCTTTCCTTCTCTGAAATTATTTTGTATTAACTTATCTGAATATGTTGCTTTTCTCTGGTAGAATTTAAGCTCCTGGAGGTCTTAATCCGTGGGTGGGTGGAAGGGTCTTTGTTTTTTGTTTCTGTATTCCCCACAAAATTCTTAAGACTTTCTAGAACTGAATTTTTAAAAGAGGTGTTGTTTTTTTTTTTAGACTGTATAGTATGGTATAGTCAGATCTGGATTTGAATCCTACCTCTGGAATTTACTAGCTATTTGACTTTGGGCATAGCCTCTTCTAGCCTCAGGATTTTTTTTGCCCTTAAAAAATAAATATGCCTCATAGGGTTTCTATGAGGATCAATTAAACCATGAAAGTGCTCTGTACATTGTAAATGTTTCATAAATTACTTTAATGTTAGAAGACTCCCTTTTCTATACTTTCCCTCTTGCCTTCATCAAAATGGTCTTTTTTTTAAAATGTTTATGTTCAGAATAAAATAATTTGATGTCTTTTCAAATTTTGTAGTAACTGACACTATTGAGTTTATGGCTCTTTTAAACCTGTTTCCACATCTGTAAAAATGGGAATCTCTTTCCCAGAGCAGTTGTGAAGATTAAATGAGATAATTACTCTGTCCATCTTCAAGCACCATATGAGTATTAATGATTATTGTATAAGCCTCATGAGAATTGGCAACACAAAACAACCAGCTATTCTTTATCTGTGTCTGAATGTTTTAGCAATTCTGTAGCCTGTGGGTACTGTCTCTCTATATACATGCATACATGTGTATGTATACATATGTATGTATGTGTGTATATAGATATGTGTATATGTACATTCTGGTCTTTACTCCCATCAAAGTCTATCTTATCTTTAGAGAAAGAAGGGACAAATGAAACTTCTACTTGAACCATTTTAAGTGGTTCATCCTTTCAATTTCTGAGGCCTATGTTGTTTATAACTCTAGGTTTTGACACACATTTGTGTGGATTCAGAAATTCTGCCAGACTTTTAAAGGGTGACCACTGATTGGAACACGGCTCATTTAAAGAGCTTTTATAAATATTTCCCAAGGAGTACAATTCTTTTCATTGTGGGGCAGAAATGTAAACAATTCAGCACTAGGAAGAATCACATGAGACTTCAAACGAAATTGAGATATCAATTCAGCTAGGCCTTTAAGCAGCTTAGTGTTTTCATCATGTTTCCAATTTCCTGGTTTCTCAGGTCTCAACCCATAAGAAAGGTTGCTTCTAGCTGGACAGGAAGTACTGAAAATCTCCCAGGATCAACATGAAAACAAAATAAAAACCCAAAACAAAAAACTTTTCCCATCTGTTGTGATGGAATCACTGTGAGATTCCATGTTAATAATTATGCACAGAAAGCTTCTTTTGTTTTCTGAAACTCTACATCCTTAGCATACAGTAGGTACCTTCAAAAATATTTGTTAAACTGAACAAGGCCTATTTATTATACGCTAAATTGAACCAATCAGGTTAATGCTTAGAGTGGTTAGCAAGTCTAAGCATCACCATACATAACAGAGCATTGAGATAACATGTGGTTCAAATAACACATCAAAGAATCAGTGCAGCAAAGTATCAGACACCTTCCTCAAGGCTGAATGAGTAAGGTTTAGAATGGGATGCTGATAAAATAATGAGAAGTGGTAGAGATTTTGAGAATGAATATGATTCCTCTGGTTGAGGATCAAGTCACCAACATTTTCACTGCTTCAAGGACCATATCAAATAGAATAAAAATTAGTCAAAATTTCCAAACTGCCTACTATGAATCTCACAATATGAGGTATAACCAAGAAATGGACAATTCTGGCCACAGCAATAAACCAGCAAGTTCAAATGAATATATTACTGATTGTACATACTGAGCCCAAAGTGTACACAGGTGCCCAGAGTGATTTTAGGTAGGAAAAATCAAAAGAAGGCTTCTTGGAATTAGGGGTTTCAAGCTGAGTCTTGAAGGTGGTAAACATGGTACCCAAGAGACTTTTAGAATCATAGGTCTTAGAAATGATGGAGGGATCATGTAACCTGGTTCAACTTCCTGATCTTCAGTCACGTGATCAAGCCACCATCACCTCAGGTGGCACTCAGGCATAACAGAAAGAGTACAAGACTTGAAGAACCTGAGTTCAAATTCTGCCTCTTGACTCTGGGCAAGCCTCTTAACTGCTCTTGAGCCTTGGCTGTCTCACCTGTAGGATGGAGAGGATGGCTATAGCATTTACCTCATTGAGATATCGTGAAGCTCAACAGAAGCAATAGATATAAAGCATTCCACAAATTTTAAAATGATCTTTAATGTCAGCTATAACAAATATTATGCTTGGGCAGGACGAATGCAACATTCAAAAGACAGGCAGGGGTAGGTTGTGGTGATCCAGAGTCAGCTGGGCTGAGTGGATGGCCCGAATAAAGGAACAGCAACAAGGAGGCTGGTGAAGAGGACTGTCAATGGATGGAGGGCTTTGAAGGAGAGGCTGTGTTTCAGTTGGGACTGCTTGAGCAAGGGAGTGAGTGACACACTGAAAATCACGTTAGAGGAATACTGAATACGCTGCCATTTGTAAGATGGAATGGGAGGGGGAAGGGGAAATCCTGGAGGCGTGGAGTCCAACTAGGAAACTATGGCAGTAGTCTAGACACGAGGGAGGAAACTAGGAGGGTTGTCCTTCTGTGAGTGATGATTGCTACTAGCCTACGGTTCTTTTTATGTTCTCCGTCAAAAAAGAAAATCTCATGCTTATACAGAGGATACAATTTTATTGGCAACAAAGACTTTTACATACAATATTGCACAAATTATAAATCGATCAACAAAATAATATTAACTACACAAGTTGTTACTAGCACTTACATAATATTCTTAAAGTTTTGTGCGTGTTGTGCATCAGGTTCTTATGAACAGGACGCAAGTGAGCAGGATATGAACATGACAATCATATTTAAAGGAACTCAAAACTACTTCAGTTTTGACAGTGTTAACTTTCAGACAAGAAGCATAGATACTACCACACAACACGAAGCATTCAATATGTCAAACCCTGCAGAATCAAGAATTAGAATATAAAATGAACACTGTCAGAGAAAACTGTGGGAATGAGTATTAGTTCACGTTCATTTTAAAAAAAGGCTATTCCTTTAATCTTCCAGCAATAGGTTAGAATTCAGAAAATATTAAATTTGAAACTTCAGGAAAGACAACCATCTACTGAAGCGGAGCACAACAGCTATAGCAGTTAGACTAAGTCTTTAAAAAAGGATTTTCAGGTTGCTCCATTACTCACCCTCTTTGACTTTTTGAACTGTGGTTGTAGAGATGCAAAGAAAGAAAGCAATTCAAACAACTTCCTCTCCAAGTTCTGTCACTTAAACACAACGGTCGTCCACTTAGCTGAGGGACGAGGGAATTCAGCTAGCTACGAAGGCCCCTGTGTTCTTTTCATAGTCAAGACAAGTACAGATCTGTCACTTTTCTCTACTGCCTATGAGCACAGACAAGGACAACCTGTATTGCTTAGGAGGGGATAAGAGACATGGATCTTTAGAGGCACTGTGGCCCCGTGGAAAGCCTGCCTGTGAGTTAAGAAACTTCTGTCTGGTCCTGGCTTTGCCATGATCTCAAGGACATGACCCTGGGGAGGTTGCCCCACCTTATCAGGCCTTTGGGACTGAACTAGATGGCCTATAAGATTCCATCCAGTTCTTAAATTCTAAGTGAGCTTAGGAATCATGCTTTAGGAAGACAGGGTGGAAGAAATAAGAAGTTAAAAATTAGAGACTGAAGATATATATTTTTAGAAAGCGCTGTCATCTAGAAATTCTTTGCAGTGTTTCTAAAAACTTATCTACACTCAGTGACCATGACTGTTACAAGTTAAGGCCTTCTGATAAAAAAAGCTTTGATAAATCTGAGTTGGTGAGAGATCTCCAAAGTCCTTTGCTACCAGGAGTCAGATTTTCTGCCTCTGAATTTTGAGAGTCAAAAATCAGGGACTGAAATGTAAAAATGATGAAAACATTTCACAATTATACCTGCTCGTCAGATGGCCACTTATATGCACAACTGTGTGAAATGCAAGACTGAACCTTATCAATAAGACAAGGAAAATTTGTTCTAAGAGAAATAAATGGAGATATAAACTCAAAATAAGGATTTTTTTTTCTTACAGAACAGTAAATTATCAGTGCTCCTCAGAGATTTTCTAGAACTCAATCTGTCAGCTAAAAGATGGTGCAAAGACCAATTTTTCTGGAATTTAACACAATGGTTTTATTTTCAAAATGCATTAACTTTATTTTCCTCATAAGGCAGCCATACATTGCAAGGCCCAGAACCTGAAAGAAACATGATTTCTTTAGAAAGCCACATGGTTGAACACGAGCATTCTTGGTACTTAATGCCAAAGTAGTCCTGAGTTTTCAAAAGTTAAAGCTTTCTCCACAGCCACAAGTTCCTTTGATGTTTGGGTTATTGAAAACAAATTCACTGGACAATTTGTCTTCTACATAGTCCATTTCTGTTCCTAAAAGTGTTAGCTGTGCTTTCTTTTCGATGAATACTCTAATTCCTTAAGGAAAACAAAACACATGTTACAGAGTGTCTCAACATCCTTGTAGAGCTTGCCAAACCAAAGCGCAAATGAACTTCAAACAGAAGACACAAAGCTAAACAGGAAGCTTTGTATATATTTTAGTAATCCTATCAAAGTGGTCAGTTTCCTATTTTTCTTGTTGTACCAGTATTATGACTTATAGAAAAGCAATTACAGTAGGGTAGCTGGGGTTCTGCACATGAGCAAATGAATGATGTTTCCATGTAAAACACTGATTTACCTCTCATTGCATTCAAATGTCTTTAAAATCTAAGTAATAACTTTGGTAAGATTGAAGGTTTTAACAAAAGCACCAAAATTATGTTCAGGAAGTAAGCGTCATATGATTTTTTAGAACAGGCTTGGCTATTCTATTGCCTAATTTTGAGCTGTGCACAATGACAATTAACTAATACTGCTATTTTAATAATAATAAGTAATTATCATGGAAACTGTAATGACCCAATTACACGGATAATACAAAATCTGGCCTAACTTGATGATACCAGTATTTGGTAGAAAATCTGGACAAATAAAAAAGACACCAAAATATGGTTGCTTCTCTCTTTAGAAAAGATTAAATATTATTTAAGCATAAACCTTATTCCTTTTGTTTCAAGAATAAAAGCTCTTTTAATCAAATTAAGTTTTAGAATTAAAAAAAAAAAATCAATTGGTTTCATTAAGGGTTGAGCCCAGAACCTTCTGTTTCTCACTACAGCCTAAAGGAAAAACAAAACAAAACAACCATGAAAAGGGCATGTGGCAAGAGCTTAGTGCCCTGCAGATATAAGAAACAACTAAATGAGTCAAATTTCAGCACCTAAGGTATGTGACTATGTTCAATCCAGGGCACTTCATACCACATGTTCCACACTAGAGTTAGGAAGTTTTTCAGAAGGTGAAGAATTATTCATTTGTCTTTCAAAGGAACTTTTACAAGTTGTTGGCCAGCTAGCTGGGAGATAAACATTACAGGCAAAACACTATATTTCGCAGTAATAAAAGCTTAGAGATGTGGCCAGGAAAGTAGACAAGAATTTCCCCAAAGCACAGGCTGGCAACCAAAAAAAAAAAAAAAATGAGGTTGTTTGAGGGCATAAAGAGAAGCGCTGGCTTCCTATAAACTGTCTAAGGAAAGCAGACAAATGCAGATGAGTGAAATGACTTTTTATTATATAAAAAGCTTAACAATGCTGGCTCATTAGATGAAACAACACATGCCTCATGCAGTGAAGGCGCAGATTTGGGGCACATCAAGTTACCAAGCATTTTTAAGAAAAGACTTACCATCCTGTACAACTTCTTCATCAGACTCTCCTTTTGTCTTGGTGTATTCTAAAGTGTAAGAAAGTCCATTACAACCTCTGGTCCGGACCCCAACTTTCAGACCTATCTAAAAGAGAATTTAAAGTGCTTTCTCTTAGACATAACTTTTATTTTTATGTATTAAGACACAGACAATAACAAACTCAAAACTCAGCTACCAATCTTGATTCATTCATATGTAAACTAGAAAATGTGAACAAGCATTTCTCTGGTTAAAATGGCCTTTTGTAAAGACTAAGCAGGAATAAGCTTCTTTTCATTACAAGGGTTAATAATCATATTCTGCTCCCTAAGGAAAGCACTTATGATAGAATACCTCTTTATAGTACAAAAAAACTTCATAAGCCCCCAAATAATTTAAATGTTTCTTTGACAATTCACTAAAAGAAAGCTTTTTTTCCCCCTCTTAATTTTATGTTAGTGTAACACCTCTACAGAGGCTACAGAAATTGTTACTTGTATCTTTAAGATACAGGAAAGCTTGTTGGAGTCTCTCTATAGAGAGACTGAAAAGACAAGTTAATATGAAAGTTTGAGGGAAACTGGAGAAAATAGACGAGAAAACTTTTTTCTTGGGAGAATTGATTAACTCTTACATGGTGAAGAAAGATTACAAAGAGAATTCTGTGAGGAGTCATCTGTGAAGAGAGAGAATAAGGTATAGAGAAAGAGGATAAAGAAGATTCTTGAGAGGAGGCTTGTTATCTGGAGGTAACTAAATGATAGAACCATGCTATGTAAGTTATAGTGATGATCTTTACGTATTGTAAACAATAATTTATGTCTTTGTGCTACCAGTAACTCATTAATACATTGTAGAGCCAGCAACTTTAATATTTATTTAAACTGAATAGATTAAGGGTTTTGATTTACAGATATGAACAACTTTATGGGAAAAGAGGTGTCTCTAGCTTATTAAATAATTAATATTTAATAAGTTGGGGTGTGGTGATGTCTACAAGCTAGTTGAATGGGAGAAATGTGCAATTTTTGTAATTAGTAAGGAAATACACAAACATATGCCCTTGATTATGTTAGAATGCAGGACTGTGAGAATGGATGTTAATGAGCCAAACAGCATGTTGAGGGGCTGCCACCACACGTAGGCTATAAATATGTTGTGGATGACCCCAGACCCCTGCTATATTAGGACCTGGCCTAAGCTCCCATTAAAAATAAACAAACAACAAAAACAAAAATTCTGAGGCCAGAAAGGTGATGAAGTCTGTCCAGTCACACACATCAAATTAGTGGCAGACTCAGGCTTAGACTCTCTTGATAACTGCTCCAATGGTCTGTACTAAAATAAACTCCTAACAAACTTTTGTCAGAAGTCTTAAAAGGTCCCTCCCCTTCCCAGGAGGGCTACTTGTCTCTTTCGATTGCTCCTTCTTCACAGAGTTCTGTGTTTAAAATGAGAGCCAAGCACCAGGAAACATGGCAATCTCAGAACCCTATGGTCTATATCCTCCTACGCTGGTCTGCTCCAAAGGGCCACATCCTTTTAAATCAAACAAAAAAACCCTAACTTTAATAAAACTAAGTAAGAATAAATTTATAAAAAATTACAATTTAAAATGAATTTTAAAATATAATGCACATCTACAAGTTTATTAGTTATTTTCTCTGTATCTTCTGTTTATTCACTACTATATTTGTGTCCACAGTTTTCTTTTTATATAGTCCCAAGAAGGATGTAGTTACCAATTTTTAATACTTGCTTTTCCCCCCAAATCTGGTATTCCTCCTAATTTTTCTATTCCTGCTAATGGTATCACAACTCTTTCCATAACTCAGAATTAAGGCCTGTCTGTGAATGCTCCTCCCTTTGCCCTAAGAGCCAAGCAGTTGTTAAGTCCTCTCACTATATCTCCTTCCACCAGTCCCCTTTTTGTCATCACCACTCTAGTTCAGAGTCCTATTTCTTACTTGGATTTACTTCAACAGGCTTATAAATTGTTTGCCCTGTAGTCTTCCCTCTCTCCAGTCTATCTTATATGCCTTTTTTGATCATTTCACACACACATCCTTTTTTATTTATACTTTTTGCTTAGATAGAATACAATCTTCTAAGAAATCAAGATTTTGTCCCAACCTATTTCTCCAGCCTCCTGGTCTACTACTCATCTGACTTCATACACCCTACTCCAGCCAGACTAGACCCTCTAGCAGTTCCCCGAGCACAGCTTGCTCTCTTCTGCCTCCATGTTTAAATATAACTTGACAGGACAGTTCACGTTCAGACGGGGATAAATTATAATCCTTGTTAGGTAAGGTTCTGAAGCCAAAGGCTGCATCACACCACAAGACACAACCAAACAGGAAACATAATTATTGGGAATGGATGTGGACATTTAAAACGAAATGTATAGCAAATTGCCACAGAAGATAATTTTACATGAAAATATCTGATTACATTTATGTTTTCTGAGAGTAGGTTTCCCCGTTTTGTCCAGGCTACAAGTGTAGTGACCACTTGTGGGCTAGACCCTAATACTAACTGGCATGGAATCTTAAACCTGTTTCTTTTTTTACCTGAGCTATTTTGACCTGGACTTCTTTTCCCATCTGTGTGCAGCCTCATGGCTATCCATGGCTGGGTGCTCACCATACTAGTACCAGACTTAATGTAGACACCTGATTGGCTGTAACCCTCCTGGAGTTCAGGATTTCCAAATTCAAGAGATCCAGCAACTTCAGTCTCCCCCATAGCGGGGATTACAAGTGGATACCAGCCTGATGGAACTACATAGATTTGTTTGGAAAGCAAACAAACTATCCTAAAGTTTTGGTTAAAAGAGCACATTATAAACATTTCATAGTGGTATGAGGGCAATAGCTCATTAGTGGCAGAGCCAGCATTAGAACCCACATCTCCTGACTTGGGAGTCAGGCTTATGCTCTGCTATCCTATACTGCTTGCCACTCATTCTATAGAGTGCGTGAAGGTTCAGAATTAAATGAACTGGACCGAGGTCAGTTAAAAGATTGGGTACAAAAGATAGGTCTGACTCTTACCTTCTCTAGATCTGTGTTATTCAATAGGAGTTACAAATGAATAAACCTACTCATTAAATTTTGCTCTCTAATCTTTTGAAAGATTAATTGATTTTAAATGAAAAGACAAAATCCAAAATCAAATGTGTTTGGAAATCACCTCTAATTACCATTTTCTTTCTCCCTCTGGTCAATCAACAAGCAATTATTAAGAGCCCACTAAGTCTCAGGCACTGTGCTAAATTCTGCAGATGCCATGATAAAAACAGCTCCTTCCTTTAAGGAGTTTACATTCTAATGTAGGAGACAACATGCAATTATATACATTAAAAAAATATATTCAGGGTATAGGTAAGAAACAAACCTGGATTTATATCACGTGTTCTGGATAAGTGAATTACGGATTTCAATTGTGAAGGGATCTTTGATTGTGGAGTCCAACCCTATCATTTTTACAGAATAAGGAAAAGGGGGCCCGGAGAGAATCCTCTGCCCTAAAATCTAGAATTCTTTCCACTATGTATTGTTATACCCAGCCTAAGGGTAAAATAATTTCCCAACACAATTTGTATTTCATGGTCATGCATCATTTTCTACTTACATTTTCTGGTTTATCTTTAAGAAGCTGTTTTATCTTATTCACAGCTGCTGGTGTCTGAAAAACAAAAGAAAATTAAACTTTGACTTAAATGTCTACTTTATCTTCTCCATAGATTTTAGCATTTTTCCCAAAAAGACTCATAATAATAGCTCACGTTACTATTCACACAGGAGTTTACAATTTATAAAATAACTTTCCTCATTACAGAAGTGAAACAACTTGCCCAATGGCAGAGGCATTAAGTTCCAGAACAAGGAACAATGAGTCAAACCAAGTCTTTCTACTCTGCTGGAAACAACATCAAAAACTTTGTTATATTCTTCTTTTCATGTTTTGTTCTTTAATATTTTAAAGCAGACTTGCACAACTTGGCAGTAGGTAGGGGCCAAAATTAAAATAGACTAAACTCCTTCGGGCAGCAGACAGGTTTTTAGCAGCTCACTTTCCAAGTAAAGGTATAATAAATGATTAAACTATTTTGCAAACAAACCATATTAAAAAAGGAAAGTTTCAATTAATTACACTTAAGATTTTTATCATGAAATCACATTAATGTTTAAAAAATTACTTTGCTAAGCAGTACAAGTTTTAAAAATTTTCCAGGTTTTCTTACTGTTTACATTTAGTTAATGGGACACATTACACTTTTTGTCAGCAGTTTACCATACTCCAAAATCATGTTTGAAATTGATTTCTTTAGAAATCTGAAAACAAACCTTAGTAGTCACCTCATTTTCTGAGTTTACTTTCCTGAAAAACCATTGCTTCCCAATGAGATTTTTTTCAACAATTTGGATGCTTTAATTTGTTTTTCATTGGTGTCCAATTTGCTTAAGTCAGGATATTTTGAAGTGGCAACAAAGATTATATTCCTTTGGAACAGCTATTACTTCTCGACAAACAAGACACAATGTTTTGCCTCATGTAAGTAAACAAGTATCTACTTGTCCATTCTGGATTAAACACTATGTTCTGATTAACTCTTCTGTTTCTTTTTATCACCCATTTATCACTTTAATGTTAGAACCAAAAAATCTCCACAGCAACTGCTCCCAGACAAAGAAATACTGAATTGAGTGTCTGACTTTGAAGAATGTGCCACACTCATGTAACTTGGAGGGGAGCCATGGTTGAGGGTGGGGAAGAAGACCTTGCGGTGCTGCCACTCATCGTAAAGCGGGCATCAGTTGTGTTGGCATGTGGCTGCTCTCACTTTGTACTATAGTACAATAGTACCAGTACTATTCAAAACATAGCGAAAAGATATGACTCTCACTCCTCTCAGACTAGAGACTGATGAAGGTTGGTTGCCATGGGTCATGTGACAAATAGGAGAGAATACGCAGTGGCAACCCACCCGTCAAGTTACACGATGGGCACAACAGTGACTAGCAGAAGGCAGGTTAAGTGGGGCACTGACAAAGCACTTGCTACATCTTTACTTTCTTTTGTATCCTCTACATTAATTGTGGGCCGCCATGTTGTGCAGACCTGTTTTAAAGTACTGTACCCAATACTCAAGTCTATTTTATTTTTTTGAAAGTCTACTAGCAATAAAATATTACCCACTAATTCAGTAGCTCAACTCCTAGGCACTGAGTTGGTGGCAATGGGAAATCTTTGGCTTCAAGGCTACATGTGGCCCTCTGGGTTCTGAAGTGTGGCTGTTTGACTAAATCTAGACTTCACAGAACAAACTTCAGTCAAAGGGCTACACTTGAGGACCAAGAGGGTCATACATGGCCTTGAGGTCACAGGTTCCTCACCCCCGGATTAGGATCCTTCAAGCATCTTTACATTTCAATAAACAAAGAATAAAAAGAGGATTGTTGTAACAGTTGTTGAAACTGTTATAAGTTATTACATATTTTATTTTTTTAAATGTGTAAACTCAATTTAACAAAACATTAATAAAACTGCCTTGGTGTGTCCCTTCTGAACTGAACCATCTTTTTTGGAGGGGCTCTGAGATAAAAGATGTTATCATATACATGTTATCTGATAGTGATAGGTTTATAGCTCGTGAGTGGTGAACCGAAACTTCGGGCTTATGTCACTGCTGAGTCAAAAACTCTGGATTCCAAAAACACAAAGGCTTGGGTCCATGAAGTGCTAATAATAGAAGGGTGTGTGGACTGAGACAGATCGTACTACGTTCATGGTTCTGTCACCCTCTTCCCCAACATTTTTAATAGAGGTGAAATCTGATTAAAATAAATAATACCAAGTGTGGATCAACAGAATACATTTCTAAATCTCAGGAACAGAAAATATATTTAGAATTTTAGATTTGGACAATGTCTTTCCAAAGTACAAAAACTCTGGAAAGGCATCATCCAAATCTAAATTCTGCAATTCTATGAAAAGAAGCAGTGAGGAGGTGTGTGTTAAGGGGCATTAATATCTTAACGGAGTTATAAGTGGAACAAGAAAAAAGAAGGGATCGTAAACAGAATGAACAATTTAAGGAAGAAGTTTAAGGGAAAAAAGGAAGCTATTTGGGAAACTAGAGGGACCTAAGAACAAAGCAGGGAAAGGTGTGGCAACAGAAGAGGAACTGTAGTTGCTATGAATAGGTGGGGTCAGTTTGGGGAGACTGTTCAGGGTACATGAGAAGTATGGAATGGGCAAGAAACAAATTGCCTGGAGGTGAAGGCAAAGGTTGAGTAGTTACATGAGGATGTTAGTAACATCTGCCTTTTAGAAGCCAGAAACGGGTCTGTATCTTTGAACAGAGGAAAGGAGACGACCTTTTAGAGGAAGCAGAGATAAGGGAATGAATGACCTCCCATTCTAAGATTCTATGTTCCTAACGATGACAAACAAGCCCAACTGTTGCATGGAATGAGGAGGGTGACTGTCTGGGTCAAATACAAATAACAATATCAGCAGGATCTTAGGTTTTAGTACCAGCTAGTGGCAATTAAACAATATTTATTAAGGGTGCACTGTGTGAGCTGTTGGTACCAGAAAAAATAAAATAAAACAGAGAGCTTTACACTCTACTGAGGGATGTGATGCATCGATTGACAGCAAAGAATAAATGCAGTCAGCTTGCTCCACTGATATCCTCGATGTCCAGAGAGTCAAAGAGGCTCAGCAGCATGCTGGGAAACCACTCTTTCCCCCTCTTTAGAGAAGGACATGGACAAGAGCTCCACAGGATGAACAGGTATAAATGAGTTGATCAGCATCACTGGAATACCCATATCAATGAGACCATAGATCCACTGCAGTATGTACTCTCCAGAAAGCCATCCCCTATTACCAGAACCTCATTTATAATTCCTTGGTCATGTATTATTCAATATTTTTAAAATATCTGAATAGCAGCATAGTTGGCCAATTTATCAGATATGCAGATGACACAAAGTTGAGAGGAATGACTATGGGATGACAGTCAGAATCTGAAAAATTTTCAACAGGCTAGAACAACAGAATTAATCCAAAATAAAGTTTAATAGGGATGTAACATGCTATACTTGGGTTCAAAAAATCAACTTCTTCCCAAAGGGGAAAGAGTGGCAGGATGACGGGTCATGGGTAAAAATATGCTGTCAGATATTTTTGGCAGCTGTTTCTGCTTAATGATTTTTTTTTTACAAGGAAAGATTCAATGAGAGTATATTGGGAAATGACATTTATTTTTTAAAATGGCATCAATAAAGCATCTTTTCCTACCAGCTCTGGATCTATCATTCTATGATTTTTTTTAAAAAACAAAAGTATGGACATGAAAATTAACAAGGTGGGATCATGCAATAATAAACATATCAGTTGGACTGGATTGAAGGGGCTTGTATTAAGGAGTCATAGGAAAACAGGATGGCTAAACTGTAGGGAATTGAAAGTAAGGGAATTATTTTAATAAATTAAAAGCCAAGTAGGAGAGCCAGACCAAGCAGTTAGGGACCATATGGACTTTTGTGCCGGCAAATGCTAAGATGAAATCAGTATTTTACATAATTTAGGCTATCAGTATATCAGAAAAGGGGGTAACTCAGAGATAATTTGAAGTGAGAAATGATAGCTTAGATACAGCAAGTAAAAGGGAGGTAAAACAATGAGATATCTTCCCCTCTTTCAGGTTCTCATGTTATGTACTCTTTGGAGTCCTCCACTCCACAACATACTGCCTTTTTGCTGGAGAATTTGAAGCAAGACTGAAGCATCAGAAATAATGAATACGAAACCAGAGATGAAATTCAGGTAGTTTTTTTTTAAACACTCTTAATTCATTCCCTATCTCCCATCCTTTCACATACTCTATAGAATTTCATAATGTAAAATGAGTTTCAGTTGACTAGTCTAATTTACTAATCTTATTTTTTAAGAAATTAAATTAAAAAAATGAAGAGCTGCCTTCTTTCCTTCCTAAATCCCCTTCCCCAATGGAGCAATCAAGAAAAAAAAGTCCCTGTTCCAAATGCTATGGTCAAAGAAAAGAAATACACCAAACTGCCCACTCAAAAAAAAAGGCTCAATCTCTTTCAGGAGATGGGCAGCCTGTTTTCATCATGTGTCCTCTGGGATTGTGGTTGGTCAGTGTGGTGATCGGTTAACTTACTAATTTTACAATGAATAACCAGTCACTAGAGGCAAAATAGTTTATCTGTGGTCACATAAGAAGAATCTAGATTAAAAAAAAGAATCTAGATTACTTGACTCCCAGTTCAATGACCTTCTACTTTGCCATGCTACTTTCTTAGGGTTTTCAATGAGACTAAATTATTAGCATATCACATGTAGTAGGTGGCCAACAATTATTATCATAGGATTAGAGATTTGAAATTGGAAGGAAAGTTAAGAGGTTGCCCAATCATACTTCTTTGTTCTACTGATGAAGAAAATGGGCCCCACAGAGGTTAAACTGACTTGCCCGAGGTCATAAAGCCAGTAAAGGACAGAACTGCAAAAGGCTACATGAAATGGGTCATCCTTCTTAGGTATTAAAATTTCTATCAATTATCAGATTCACTTGTGTGGGCAATCCAATTCTAACATTTAGAGCAGTAAATGAGAAGCAGAAGAAAACTGATTCATTCTGGAATCATTTTGAAGAAGCAGGAAGATGGCTAGAGCTGTGGAGTGGTCCAACTACTCCGGAAAATAATTTTCAGTTATGTTTCCAAAGTCACTAAATTGTGCAAACTCTGATCCGGCAATACTAACAACAAGCTTGTACTTCAAAAAGATCAAAGAGAAAAGGGATTTATATGCACAAAAAAAGAATACAGCAGCACTTTTTGTTGTAGTGAAGAACTAGAAATCAAGTTTGTGGCCCATTAATTGAGGAATGGCTGAATAAATTAAGGGTATGTGAACATAATGGAATATTATTGCTAAAATAATGATTTAAAAAATGGTAGATTCAGAAAACGCAGGAAGATCTATACTACCTGAGGCAGAGGGAAATGACTGTAACTAGAACAGTTTATACAATGACCACAATATTGTAAAACCAGGCCAACCAGTCAATAGGCATTTATTAAACACCTATTACGCGCCAGGCACTGTGGTAAGCACTGGGGGTTACAAGTAAAGGCAAAACAGTTTCTGGCTTCAAGGATCTTATAACCTGATGGAGGGAATCAACATGAGAACTGTGTACAAGAAAGGACATATGGGATAAACTGGGGATAATCTCAAGGGGAAAACACTAGTAAGGGGAGGAACCAGAAAATGCTTCTTGACGAAGTTGAGATTTTAGCTGAGACTTGAAGGAAGTGAAGAAGAGAGAGAACATCTCAGGTCAGTGACAATGTCTGGAATCGGGAGATGGAAGTGTCTTATGGGGAGAGCATGAAGGAAGCCAGCAACGCAGGACCATACAGAAGATAGAGGACAAGAATGTGTACAAGGTGTGGAAGGGAGCAGGTCAGGTGACGAAGGGCTTTAAAAACAAAACATGGTCTTATACTTCATCTAGAGGTAACGGAACCACTGGAGTTCACTGACTAGGGGAGTGACATGGTCAGACCCGTGCAGCCCAGGAAAACAACTGTGAAAAACTTAACTTGTTTGAGCCCCACAGCAATCTTGTGAAATAAATGCTATTATTTCCATTTTATAGATGAGTAAATTGAAGCTGAGAGAGGTTAAGTGACTTATCTACAGTCATATAGCTATAAGTGTCCAAAGAAGGATTTGAACTCAGGTCTTCCTGAGTACAAGCCCCCTTTCTCTATTCTCTATTTCATATAACTACCCCTATGACTTTTAAGATCTATGATCTATGGAATGATCAATCACATCTCTAGTAGACTGATAATAATCATGTGTTCTACCTCTTAGCAGAGAGGTAATAGAGTAGAGCTGTCGAATGAGAAATATATTTTCAGACATCTGTGGATTTGTTTTTCCAGACTATACTTGTTTGTTAAAAGGCAAAGTTTTTATCTGAGCAGGAAGGTTGTGGTGCAAAGGAGAACTGAGAAAGGAGTACAGGTAGTAATAGTGACATTAAAAAGAAAATGTCAATGAATCATTTTAAAATATCAGTAGAAGAGAGAGCATAAGGAAGTTTAGAAAGGGACATTGTTGTAACTACCAAGTTAAATCTGAAATATAAGCAAAAAACCCCCCCTCAAGCTGTATATAATGGAAATTCGTGGCTTCATCAAATCTTTTTCTGTTCATGTTCAGAGAAATGTTCCTGTTTGTAGATATTGTCACGTTTATGATAATAGAAAAATTCACAATAAAGTAAAATTAAAATCAGGCAGAGCCTCAGTAGAGAGGCGGTGGAGTGTGAATGTAGAATGATGCACACACATCTGGGTGAGCCGCGGTGCTGAGGTGTTTGCTAGCATATACTTATTTATTACAAGGGAGAAAAGTGTTTAGGACGTATCAATAATGTGGGGGATGAAAGCAAAGAATCAATAACACATCAAAAGAGAAAGGAAAATCAGGACTGAATTCTGAATTCAGAGTGAATGCTGGAATGGGAGTCAGGAGATATAAGTTCGTGCCTTGGGTCAGAAAGGGGCCAAGTGCTTTACCTTGTCTATGATGATGTCAAAAGTCCTTTCCAGCTCTAAAATTATGATACTATGGTGGGAGAGAGTGGGGAAGGAAATTAGCATTTATATAGCATCTGATATGTGCCAGGTCCTGTATTAAGTTTTTTACAAATTTCTCATTTGATCTTTAAAGTTACTTTCAATTCTAACATTTTTACAAATTCAGTTCTTTATTTATCCTTCTTTAGCATCATTTATTTCCAGAGTTACTAGAATTGGTATCAAAAGAGCAGTCTACTGGAAAAATCTTTCTCAATCTAAGGGAAAAATATCCAAAAGAATGCTTAAAAACAGTAATGTGCTTCCTACTGAAATCCCCATCTCCCAAAGCCACAAATACTGGATGTCTGGGATGCCCATGTTAAGGCATATTTGATGTTTACTTGTTTCCGTTGTGCGTATTCTTATTCATGTTTCATGAGCTTTTCAGGACACCGAAAAAACATAGGTTTCTTCCCTAAAGGAGCTTACAATTCAATTCTTGGTTAAGTCTTTTGTCAGAGCCAGTGGCTAGGTGTAGTTGGATTGATGACTGAAGTTACAAGTCTGTACAGAACCCTGGCTCTGCAACTTTCTACCTGGGGGGCTGCAGGATCCCTTCAATCTCCTAGACCTCTTTTTTTTTTTGGACTAGAAGAGGATCTCTACTGTCCCTGATAATTCCATGGGATCTCCAAGCTGTGGACTCTTCAGGAGCCACAGGGGTAGAGAGGGGTAGGGAATGGCCGACCCATGTGATAACGTCTGGCCCTTTCTTTGTGCCTTTAAGTCTGTATCCCTGTTTAACACATTTTTCAGACATGGTTAAAGTAACTGGTTTTAATTGACTATACCTATTACTAGTAGTAGAAAGAAGCGCTCCGTGGGAGCGGGCGGCAATGAACGTCAATGACAACGTTTTAAAAGAGAATCCATAAAATATTAAAAACAACAACAAAAACCTGCCCACGCACTCCTTCCATAAACAGGGTTCTCTTATCTCCCAGGAGCAAGCAGCCCCGAGGCCCCGCCCCCTGCCCGCCTGGGTTCAGGGGGCTGAGGCTGCGCGGGTTGCTGGGAAATGTAGTTCGTCCACGGAACCGCTTTAACCCTTCAGATTCAGGAGCCGACCCTTGTTTATCCAGCTCGTTCCGAGGTCCAAGAAATCCCAATGGCCCCGGGTGGGAAGTTTTCCCCCTCCCCATGCCAAGGTACCCGGCTGGCTTGGGAGCTGCTTTCCCCCACTCCACTCATCCCCGTGCCCTCTCCTATCTCTCGGAGAAATGGAGGTGAAGTCAATGTCAAGAGCCCCGAGGAGCCCGGATGGGACCCGGCCGCCGCGCACACGCCACTCACCAGGGTCAGGGCTGCCCGGGTGGGCTGCAGCTTCCTCTTGCTCACCGCCCGGACCGTGGCTCGCACTAACGAGGCGGACATCTTTCCCTGCTCGGCCTCCTCCACCCCCGCCCCCCTTCCCTTTCCAAGGAGGTGCTCCCGCGGCTCAGCGGCTCTCCATGGACACGGCCGGCGGGCGCGCTGACGCCACAAGCTGCCGCACGCGGGACGACGTCCCCCGCCCCTCCCCTCCTCCGCGCTCCTATTGGACAGACGGCAGTGACTGACGGGAAAGGGAGGGCCTGGGAGGGGGAGGGGGCGTGTCAGGGATCCGACAGGCACTCGGTATTTCCCGCGTGTGACGTAGGGCGTGATCGCGCAACGAATCAACGTAACGAAATTAACGGGCTCTTGCGTCACGACGCCGAAAGGCAAGACGTCAGACCCGACGCGCTTGGGCCCGGATGTGGGCTGCGTGCGGCGTTCCTGCTTCGCGAGTCTTTATCGGGCAGCGTGCTGTTCCCCACTTGTTTGGAGCCAGGCCGGCCGAGTCAGCTCGCACCGCTCCCAGTGGGGCGGCCCCCCCCCCCCGAGTTTAGCCTTATGCACCAGAGGTATGCTGGTAAATATTTAACAACCGGCTTTCTGAGAGGAAAAAATGTATGCAGGAGGCATCCCTAACCTTAACCCGCATTATTGACATCTTCTCCCAGTCACTTCCTTAAGTCCAGACAGTCCACAGAACAGCCACGCCTTGACGGACAGATGTGGTGTAAACAAACACTGGCTCCCGCAGGCTCCTCATTGTGGTACTGCTGCGGGGCTGCACGGTCACCAACCGCCCTTTTCACAAGCATCCCCCCCCCTTCTAACCCGCTGCTCACTGGTGTGCTGCCACACCATGGGGGTCCTCAGGTGCGGCCACACCGCACCATGGGGGTCCTCAGGTGCGGCCGGGACGAATTAAATGGCTAACATCAAAGTAGCGCCCCCTGAAGCAGTTGGATTTTACCGTGGAATTTTAACGAGTGGGCAGAGTGCTTGCTGGCTGCTCAGGGATGGGTGACTTTTCCCGACCCTTTTTTTTCTTGCCATTTCCTTCTCCATTTTGCAGGTGAGGAAACTGAGGCAAACAGGGTTAAGTGACTTGTCCAGGGTCACACCACCAGGAAGTGTTTGAGTCAGGTCTGAACTCTGGAAGATGAGTCTTCCTGAGGCTGCCCTGTGCCCCCCAGCTGCCCCTGGATGGGTAAAGTCTCATGGCAATGGAAAAGAGAGACTGCCCCTGCTCAGAGAGGCCAGGGCTACAAAGCCAAGGGAAAGTCCTTCAGGTCTGTTGGTGAAGCTGGCAACACATTTGGCAGCTCTAAAGACTGTAGTGAGGAGAAGCTTATTTTCTGGGTCTTCCACATAGCGGGCTAAAGTACCAGTTGCCAGGCGGCATCTCCTCGGGGCTGCTTCCCAGGGTGATGCCTTAGGGCGCTTGGTTGGAAGGATTGCTGTTCCCAAGGTTTTGGGGTTCAGAATCCTGGCCTCTCTCCATCAGGGTCTAAGTGGTCAAGGCAGTGGGGGGTGGGGGGGGTGACCTGCCTGACACATTCTGCCTCCTCACTCTCTCATCTGGACTTGTTGCTTTAGCAACAGCTGGCTTGATAGTAACATTAAACATGATTAAGTTGGTGGGCAGTTTTTGAGGATGCTTGGCATCTTTGCAGGAGTTGCCTCCTCAGAGGATGGCTGCTTATACGATGCTGGAAGCAGGGCTGTTTTGGGGGGTGCTGCCACTTCCTGTGCTCATCTTTCTGTGGATGTCAGGTGTCACCTGTTGCTGGTGGTGATAAGAAGGTGAGTCCCTTTTCCATGATTTCTTCCCTCATCGATGGCTGTGGGGGCTGGGTTGGGAGCAGGTCTGTTGGTGGGGGACATGGCTGTTCCCAAGGTTTTTGGCCTCAGGGTCCTGGGCTGTCTTCACCAGGGTCTAAAGGAAGATGGAGGTCAGAGTGTGTAACAGTAAATACCCTGACATACACAGGGAGGCCTGCTACCACAGGTACTTAGATCTGCATTTATAAAAGGAAAGGAAACTTTTGAGGGGTCAAAAAAAGTCAGCACCCTGAACTTCAGAAAAAATACAGAGAAATCAAAATCAATAGACATGCTTCCAAATGTTTGACATAAGCAATACATATATCGTAGATCAACAGATCCAACTGTCTGACCATAGTTACCAGAGAGGGAAGTACCAACACCTAGATTTTCAAAGCCAAGGGGACTGCTTAGCAGCTTCCCAGAGTCTCATCTGGCACACAAAGCTTCTTCTAAAAACTAAGCCCCAAAGTAAAACCTCACCCTCACAATACTTATACATTCTTTTAGAGCCAGAGAGCATCACAACCCTTGAGATGCCCTCTGACATGGGCAGCCAGTACCTCATTAGAAACTTAACAAAAGGTGTGGGCCTTCCTACAAATCTTCCCTAATTATATTCCTCTTAATGGGCAGGCCCATTAAAGGGTGGGGAAGATTTTTAATCACATTAAAATAATTAACAATACAAATACATATACTGTTTCTAGTTAAACTTGTACTTCTAATAAAGACTCTTGATTGATAAAGGCAAGATTCATTCAGAGGTACTTGATTATACTAAAACAAAAACAGCAAAAGATCCTACTTTGCTTGCCATCACAGAGTGGTAGTTTGATTTTCCAAACATGATACTGCCTCTGAGACAGGTACTTCAGGTATCTTAACAACTACATATACTAAAGACAGGGATGGGTAGAGAACAGTGTCCTTGCCTTTCTGGATTTCCTTTTGTCCTGGCTCAAATTCATTTGCAGCTTAGCCAGAGAGGGATAAAAGGGACCAAAGGTAAGTATTTCTCTGAAATAGAATGTTTATTCTTTGGCCAATAAGTAGAAAAAGACATACCCAACCTTGGCCCAGGAGCTGTCTGCTTGGCTTTTGTTAGCTGTGTGTCCTTTCAGACCAAAGAACTATCCGTCTTCTGTTACCACTACACCCCAAGAGAATAAAGGCCCAGAAAGGCAAAAATCATTCCACACCATAGCACCCAGTGAGAAGCAGAGGTACACTGAGCAGGCACTGTGCCCAGCAAGCAGCAAGCTCAAGGAAAGACACCAATAATTCTGTGGTGGAGCAGGTCCGTCTGTGTCAGTGGAGCTGCCTTTTCAATGGAGATATGCTCAGTGAGGAGCAGGTCCACTGTGGACAGTGCCATAACCTTACCTAATCTAACGTCATCCTGCAGTGAGTGGACACTCCCAACATATTCCTCACCCGTGGACTTCCCTTTCAAGTGTGATTCCTGTGCAGGGATGTGTGGGAGCCTGCTCTTACAGGCTTATCAAATACTTAGTGTTGGCATTTACACCTCAGAAATCAAACACTACAAATCAGGACTTGGCTTATTGTTTTATTTTTTTTCTAGATTTAAGAAAGTGATGGAGAAAACGTGATCGATGCAGATTAAACTTAAATTTGTGGATGCATTTTTTTTCTTTCCATATACTACTGTATTCTCCCTGTGATGGAGTGCTCCTTGCTCAGCCCTATCTCAAGTGTCCGTAGAGCTCTCTGTCTTCCTAGGCAGACATAGTCTGGCAAGATGACTCACAGTGACCTTTTCCTTGGATTTCCCTATCAGTCTTCAGTTTGGTGTGTTTTCTAGATCTCTTCGGAGGAATTTTGTTGGGGGAAACTTGCTGTATTTCTTCCTATTACTCTTCCATCATAGCTTTGCTTCTGCTCTGAAAGGATTTTGATTGATTAGAGCATTGAATTGAATCTAATAATATGAAATTCAATAGGGATATATGTAAAAGCCTTGCATTTGGGTATAAAAAAGACATGATTAGATAGCAGTTGTTCTGAAAAAGATCTAGAGCTCTTAGTGCATTGCAAGGTACGATTGTAATTGCATTGTAACATGGAAGCCAAAAAAGTGAAAGTCATGTTGGGCTGCCTCAAGAGGCATAGAACTTTTAGGAATAAGGAAGAGATGGTCCTACTGTACTCTACCCCCGTCAGACTTCATCTGGAGGATTGCATTCATTTTTGGACATTGATTAGCTGGAGAGTGTCTAACCAGTTTGGTTCACTGCCTTGAATCCGCATTATATAAGGATTGGTTGGAGGAACTGGGCATATTTAGTTAGCATGGAGAAGAAAAGATTTGGTGGGGCAGTGGAGAGGGAACAGGATAGCCTTCCTCAAGTGCCTGTTATGTGAATGGGTGATTAGATTTATTCTGCTTGGCTCCAGAGGACAGAATGAGGAGGTGGAAGCTGCAAAGAGACCAATTTCAGCTTGACGTCAGGAAAGACTTCCTAATAATTAGAGCTATTAAAAGGAGAAGGGGCTGCTCTGAGAACCAGTGGTGTCACTTAGAGGTCTTCACTTTGAAGCTGAGTGACTGGTAAGGTATGTTGTAGTGGAACTTGTTTTTACCAATAGTTTAGACTAAATGAGGCCCCTTCCAGCTCTCAAATTTAGTGATTCTGTGACTGACTGGAGAAAAAGGAAATTAATTGATGAAGAAGTGTGAGCTGTTGTTTGGAGTGGACATTGACCTGTGGAGGATCTTGAACCTGAGACAGCTATTCCTGCAGATACCATGTGTAAAGGTGGGAGGGATGCCACAGATACGACATTTATGTGGCATTTTTTAAAGTTTGCAAAATGCTTTATTTTCATCATTTCTTTTGATCCTCTCAATAATCCTGTGAGGAAGGTGCTTTTATGGTCAGTTTTTATAGGTGATAAAATTGGAGCTCAGAATGGTTAACGGATTCATCATATTCAGTTTGTATTAACAGTTGATCCAAGTCTGCTGACACCAGGTGACCTTTGTCAGTTGTAAAAGGGATTGGCTTAGATAACAATTAAGGCTTGTTTCAGCTTAATTCTTGAATCTTAAAAAAAATTACTTTGTATTTGTTTTGCATATATTTTGTACTTATCTGTACTATATGTTTTATATCCTCCCCATCCTGAAGAATATAAACGCTTTGAGAACGGGGCCCGTTTTTGTTTATCTCCAAAATTGAGCACAGAAAAAACAGAAGGGACCTAATAATGCTTGGAAAAAGGAAGGGACATAATAAATACTTATTGAATCAAATTAAATTTCAGAAGAGGGAAAAGGAAGAAACCAGTCACAGACAGAAAACCATCAGAGGGATACCAAGCTGAATACTGGAGGATGGTGAAACTTGGAAAGAAATGGATGAAAGAGAGGGGAGCAAAGCAGGGAAATGGAATAACAATAACGATGAAAATAATAGTGAACATTTATATAGCACGTCCTCTGGCCCAGCTGCTAAGTGCTTTATAATTATCTAATGTGATCTTTACAACAATCTTGGTAGGTTAGTGCTATTATTATCCCTATTTTACAGATGAGGAAACTGAGGCAATGACTTGTGACTTGCCCAGAATCACACAACTAGTAGTAAGAGTCTGAGGTGAGATTTGAACTTGGGTCTTCTAGACTTAAGGTCTGATATTCTGCCCATGATGAGGCAAGTGACTGAGAAAGGGTGCTGGATTTGGAGTCAGATGACCTGGGTTTGAGTCTGGGTTCTTCTGATTCCTAGCTGTGTGGCCTTGGGTGAATCGCTTAGGCTTTCTGTGACTCTGTTTCTTCATTTGTAAATGGGGAAAAGACCTGCACTATCTGCTTTACAGGGCTGCTGTGAGAATCAAACTAGAAATTGGACCTTACGTACTTTGTAAACTGTAAATTGGGCTATGAGTATAAGCTATTATTATTATTAGCAATCCATGTAGAAAGGAACCTGGAGTAGCAATTCTGGGGGTACCATGTGTGAAAGGGGAAATAAGGTACTACATTTATATGGGGGTATAGGGAGGATTAGCACCTCTAGTGTGAGGGCTTTCTGGGCCTTTTTCAAGAGCAACCCATCCACCTTTGGAGTCTATCTGTCATTCTACTCTTACCTGTGGCTTCAAGAATCTGTAGCATGTGCAGTGGCCACACCCTGCAAAACCATCTTGACATACAAATGGGCTAAACCGGGTTGAGGGTAACTGATCTCAACCTCATTGATGAGTTAGGAGAATATCTACCTCAAGCATGTGAAGACTTGTCCTGGCAGAATGGATGGATGGGAACAATGTTTTCTCCATGGCTGTGAAGGTGGCTGAAGCACTCAGAGCTTGGTCAGACATTGGAGATGCCAAGGTCATCCACGCCAGTCATCATGGCTTTTGTCCTGCTACTAGATTCAAAGATTCTGGAAGAGAGAGTGAGGCTGAGAATTCTGCTAACTGTGCCTACCTGAAATCTAATTAACATGTAAGTCAAGACATCACCCTTGTGATGTCATTGGCTCTTTTCAAAAACAAAGGACAAAGCAACATTCACATGGCATTTTTCAAGTTTGAAAAATGCTTCACATTTGAACAGAGCAAATACATATAGAAGGCAATGGAAAAGGAAAACACTGGAAGAAATGGCACTAAGGAGCAAAGTAAATTGCTCTGTCAACTGACACATTTTACTATAAGTGTGTAATAGCTGGAAGCAAGTTACAAAAAGAGCAAGTTTCATATGGAACTAGACATGAAGCAGAGCACTGAAATATTTCTTAAAAGTTCAGTTATTGGAGGAGCCAAGATGGAGGAGTAGAAAGACACACATATGCTAGCTCCGAACCCACAGCTCATAAAATATCTGTAAAGAAGAACTCCCAACAAATTCTGGAGCAGCAGAAGCCACAGAACAACGGAGCGGACAAGATTTCTGTTCCAGAGAGACCTGAAAACCTGATGCGAAAGGTCCGTCGTGCACCAGACTGGAGCAGAGCCCAGCCCTGCCTTGGCCGCGTGGCACAGAGAGGAACAGATCCGAGCAGTTCAGGGACAGAATCTCCAGTGGCCACGCAGGTCCCTCCACCCACAGGTGACAAGGGTCGGTGAGAGGGTCTCTTTGGCTGGTAGAGAGGGGAGTGGGGTGTCCCCATAACTCAGGCCCCCTCGGGAGGCAGCAGCAGAGGCTGCACCAGACCAGGGCTCCCCAAGCAGGCAGGAGCTTGGATCATTGTTGAAGGTCTCTGCATAAACCCCCTGAGGGAACTGAGCCCTGTGTGGCGGCCCTGCCCCCACCTGAACACCTGAACTTAATCTCACACTGAATAGCAGCCTTGCCCCCCCCAAAGCCCTGAGGCTGGGAAGCAGCATTTGAATCTCAGACCCCAAGCACTGGCTGGGCGGATCTGGAGGCATGGTGGGAGTGGAAAGAAAACTCAGAAGTCAAGTCACTGGCTGGGAAAATGCCCAGAAAAGGGAAAAAAAAAAAAGACTATAGAAGGTTACTTTCTTGGTGAACAGATAATTCCTCCCTTCCTTTCTGATGAGGAAGAACAATGCTTACCATCAGGGAAAGACACAGAAGTCAAGGCTTCTGTATCCCACACATCCAAAATAAATATACCATGGGCTCAGGCCATGGAAGAGCTCAAAAAGGATTTTGAAAATCAAGTAAGAGAGATGGAGGAAAAACTGGGAAGAGAAATGAGAGAGATGAAAGAAAAGCATGAAAAGCAGGTCAACACCTTACTAAAGGAGACCCCAAAAAATGCTGAAGAAAATCACATCTTGAAAAATAGGCTAACTCAATTGGCAAAAGAGGTTCAAAAAGTCAATGAGGAGAAGAATGCTTTCAAAAGCAGAATTAACCAAATGGAAAAGGAGGTTCAAAAGCTCACTGAAGAAAATAGTTCCTTCAAAATTAGAATGGAACAGATGGAGGCTAATGACTTTATGAGAAACCAAGAAATCACAAAACAAAACCAAAAGAATGAAAAAATAGAAGATAATGTGAAATATCTCATTGGAAAAACAACTGACCTGGAAAATAGATCCAGGAGAGACAACTTAAAAATGATGGGACTACCTGAAAGCCATGATCAAAAAAAGAGCCTAGACATCATCTTTCATGAAATGATCAAGGAAAACTGCCCTGAGATTCTAGAACCAGAGGGCAAAATAAGTATTCAGGGAATCCACAGATCACCGCCTGAAAGAGATCCAAAAAGAGAAACTCCTAGGAACATTGTGGCCAAATTCCAGAGTTCCCTGGTCAAGGAGAAAATATTGCAAGCAGCTCGAAAGAAACAATTCAAGTATTGTGGAAATACAATCAGGATAGCACAAGATCTAGCAGCTTCTACATTAAGGGATTGAAGGGTGTGGAATATGATATTCCAGAAGTCAAAGGAACTAGGACTAAAACCAAGAATCACCTACCCAGCAAAACTGAGTATAATACTTCAGGGGAAAAAATGGTCTTTCAATGAAATTGGGGACTTTCAGGCATTCTTGATGAAAAGACCAGAGCTGAAAAGAAAATTTGACTTTCAAACACAAGAATGAAGAGAAGCATGAAAAGGTAAACAGCAAAGAAAAGTCATAAGGGACTTACTAAAGTTGAACTGTTTACATTCCTACATGGAAAGAAAATATTTGTAACTCTTGAAACTTTTCAGTATCTGAGTAGTTTGTGGGATTACACACACACACACAGAGACAGAGAGCACAGAGTGAATTGAATAGGATGGGATCATATCTTAAATGAAATTAAGGGGTGAGAGAGAAATATATTGGGAGGAGAAAGGGAGAAATGGAATGGGGCAAATTATCTCTCACAAAAGAGGCAAGCAAAAGACTTTTTAGTAGAGGGGAAAAGAAGGGAGGTGAGAGAAAAACATGATGTTACTCTCATCACATTCGACTCAAGGAAGGAATAAAATGTACACTCATTTTGGTATGAAAACCTATCTTACAATACAGGAAAGTGGGGGATAAGGGGATAAGCAGGGTGGGAGGGATGATGGAAGGGAGGGTAATGGGAGGAGGGAGCAATTAGAAGTCAACACTCTTGGGGAGGGACAGGATCAAAAGAGAGAATAGAAGCAATGGGGGGCAGGATAGGATGGAGGGAAATATAGTTAGTCTTACACAACACAACTATTATGGAAGTCATTTGCAAAACTACACAGATATGGCCTATATTGAATTGCTTGCCTTCCAAAGGGAATGGGTGGGGAGGGAGGGATGAAGAGAAGTTGGAACTCAAAGTTTTAGGAACAACTGTCGAGTACTGTTCTTGCCACTAGGAAATAAGAAATACAGGTAAAGGGGTATAGATAGTTATGTGGCTCTACAGGAAGAAAGAGAAGATGGGGACAAGGGAAGGAAGGGATGATAGAAGAGAGGGCAGATTGGTGATAGGGGCAATTAGAATGCTCAGTGTTTTGGGGTGGGGGGAGGTGACAAATGGGGAGAAAATTTGGAACCCAAAATTTTGTGAAAATGAATGTTAAAAGTTAAATAAATTAATTAAAATTAAAAAAAAAGTGCAATTATTCTCCTCTCCCCTAGGAATACATTAGAAAGAAGGTTAATAAAGACAGTTGTCATTCTGCCTAAGTACCAAGAAAATTAGATTTATAACTTTAATTTCCTCATTTAAACAAACATTAAGTGTGGTTTATGTCCAAAGCATTTAGACAATTAAATGAAGTTTCTTTCCATATAATCCACATTACCTGCCTGCCTTGCACATACAAGACAGAGCCATAAGTTTGGTAATTGTCTAAAACTGCCTCATGTACAGTTTTTTTCCTCCAACTACTGGTTCTTCTTAAATGGATACAACTTATTTTAAGCAGAACGTAAAAATTACTCCCCAGTTCTGTCAAAAGCACATGTATGATAAATCATAGTAACTCTCCATCCATCTATTTCTATCTATATTTGGTGTGTAAACGAGGGTACAAGCTTGGATCATTTGCATAGATCCTCAATGCTGTTTGCCTGGGTGAGGAGTGGAATTGTGGAGAAATCTTGGGAGGAGAGATTTTCTTGGTTCTTATAGCAGAGGGAGAGTGAGCTGACCTGGAAAGGAGCTGGTATTTCCAAATGTTCCTTATTTACAATTTGTCTTTTTAAAGACTTCAGAGAATTTCATATCCCTATCTATGTAGATAAATACACACATATACTTGCTCCAATGAGAAAGCTCATTCATTCTGTGTATTATACTTGATCTGTTACAATCTGTATAACTTCCCTGATTTCTGTTTGCTATATTCTTGGATAAATAGGTTTATTTGCTGCTCACTATTTGTGATGATCTTTTGTATAAGTAGCATTTTGTAGGGGATCAGTCCTTAGGATATAAGCTTGGAGTACTCCTTCTTCTTTGAGGGACAGCAACACAGGAAGGCAGTTTGAACTCTGGAACAAAATCATTTCCCCCTAGACTGTTTCGGTAGGTGAGCTTCCAGAGATGTCTTTTCATGACTCCCTGTGAGCCACATTTGAATAATCCACTCAGACACATACTTCACCTACATGAGTAACACATACACATTAAAGTTGCATTTAACATTCAATGAGCTCTGTTTTGCATATAAAGTCTCAGTTCAGGTAAATAGGTTCTGTCTAGTGTCAGTAACAAAAAGCACTGAATGGTTACTTCTCCGCAGTGTTTCCATCATTTCTGTCCCAGAAATCTAGTTCTTCCCTTTTCGTAAGAATCACCAGAAGAGAATTTCCACTTACGGGTTCCTCTACTTTCCGAAGCATGAAATTATCACTAAGGCAACCCAAGAAGTTATTAGCTGTTCTGCTTTTGGCAGAGAGAGGGCTCTGGCATATGTTTGAATGAATAACTATAGCCTCAATTACTACAGTTGTCATACCTCTGTGTGAGGCTTTTGACCTGTTTCCCAAATTCAAATAGTTTTTCTTTCTGTCTAGATGCCCTGTATTTTATTCTAATGACAAAATCACCTCTTGATCTCCCCACTCCAGCCCCTTTTACCTACCCTGTTTCTTTTGAATCCAGAGCCATGGTCCAGTTATGGGTTTCATCCCACCAAGTATCAGTGGCTCCTCTTCTTGCCTTGGAAGACATGAGTTTGATCACTAACTCTATCCTTGGATTTTGTCTCCTGTGAACTTCTGGGTGTCTCAGCTGCTACTCTTTCTTTGTGGCTACACTTTACAGTATCTAACTAGGGAGATGTATGTAGGTTTTATCTTCATTCTTTTTATAGTTTATATGAGTTTGGATTTTTTTATGGCACTTAACAAATTTCCTTACCAGCCTTTGTTAGGTATATTCCATCTTTAGTCAGGAATATGTCATTTCTTTGTTGTAAGCCATGATCCAGAAATCCATATCCCATTCTCAGATACCACCTTCATAGCCAACTGTTCACTTCCCAAATTAGTTTTTTTTTTCTGTATCCCTTGCTTGCAGTAGACAACAATGAAGAAAAAGGAATCTGTATTCCTAGTGGTTTTCAGTTTCCTACTCAGGATTTCACAATTGCTGGCTCACAATTCACAGATTCTTTGTGGAAATGTTATTTGTACTTATATGAATCACCAGAAGTGGGTAGTTGTCATCCATTTTTATGTCTTGGTAGGTTTTCTATTAAAAATCTTTAATACATGCCCAGATAAGACAGCAGATATCTTTTCTGTCATGATCAGGCCAACAAATAGCTGCCTCATTACCCCAGAGGACTCCTACTCTTCTTGTGACCCTTCGTGGATGATCTCTCACTTGAGAACTTTGATCCTATTATCATTCCTTGGAGGACAAGCAGCTTCTTTCTCCTTAGAGGATCTAACCCTCACCTCTTCAAGAAAAGCCTCAATTCATCTTTCAAACTCTAATTGTGCAACTGTCCTTTTCCTTCCCCTTTCCCTCCGTTAAACCCTTCATTTTCCTGACAGCCTGATGATTCATTGTGAATCTTTACGGTCTGAGCAGCTCACAAGTTCAGGTCTTCTGGCGGTAGCTATCTTCTCCGACAAGCTGTTAGGTATACCCAACTCAGTAACTTCTAACATCTTGAACTCATGAGGTCACAACGGGGGTGGAAACATTTCTCAGGATTGCTGTTTGGTGATATGATAAGGATGGGAAGAGAAACCTCTCCTACACCCCTTGCTGAAAGTCAGAGATATGTCTCAAATTTGGCAGGGTCCCGAAGAGAGGGAGGTGGAGCTGTTCTATAGCTCTTATAGCTTGGTAAGGGGGCGGCTGTTCCTGGCAATTACCTTTGTTACAATCTCCAGTCATGGGGAGGTGATTACCAACCAAGAGTCACTGGTTTGGTCCATAAGAGACCAAATTATAAGGCTCACTCGGCAGAAGGGTTCAGAGGAATTGCTCAGTCATATGGGAAGTGCTTCAGTCAGGCAAACTGGAGATGGGGAATATCTCCTGATTTACCCCATTACACAAAGAAAAATACAAAATTGTCCTCATTCCTGGGAAGCCCCCATGTGCCTCTGAATGATCATAGCAAAATACTGGGAAAGAGGGCAGAGGATACTAAGAAATACAGTCATTTTAGGCCAATGAATAACGAGCGCACCTGCTTTTGGAGATCTCGATCATATCAATTGTTATATTCTCACCATTAACAAAACCAAGAGAAAGGAGGAAGTTGTAGCTAAATGGAAGGATGGCCTCTAAGGACTCTGGAAAGGCAAATAATGAAATTTGTGGAGTTGATTTATTGCGAACTCAAAGGCAAGAAGTAACATCATTTCATGGGATATTGTGTCATCTTATTTTTCAAAGCTCATGGTAAGTATTTTTTTTTTATTTTTTTTTATATATTTTTTTATTTTTTTAATGTTTAACAATCACTGCCATACAATTGCGATTTTATCCCTCCCCACCCACCCCCCACTACCTCCCTCCCTCCCCACGACTGCATACAATTCTGTATAGATTCTACATATACTTTCCTATTGAGTATATTTTCACTATAGTCATGCTATGTAGTCAGACTAAGATAAATGAAAGAATCCGTATAACAAATCAGAACATGATACACAAACAGATACACATACACAAACATGATCTGCTACATTATGTGAGTGACTTCCATATTTCTCTCTCTGAGTGTGGAAGGCATTTTGCCTTGAGGTCCACCATTGGGATTTTTTTTTTTTTCAGAAGTTCTTGTGTTATTACAAAAATCTAAGTCTACCAGAAAAAACTCTCACACACTGTGGTTGTTGCTGTGCATAAAGTTCTCCTGGTTCTGCTCCTTTCACTCAGCATCAGGTCATATAAGTCCTTCCAGGCCTCTCTGAAGTCTTCTTGTTCATCATTTCTTATGGCACAATAGTACTCCATTACATTCATATACCATAATTTATTCAGCCATTCCCCAATTGATGGACATCCCCTTGACTTCCAGTTTTTGGCAACTACATAGAGTGCTGCTATAAATATTTTTGTACATGTGGGACCCTTTCCCATTTTTATGATCTCTTGGGGATATAGTCCTAGTAGCGATATTGCTGGGTCAAAGGGTATGCACATTTTTGTAGCCCTTTGGGCATAGTTCCAAATTGCTCTCCAGAATGGTTGGATGCGCTCGCAGCTCCACCAACAGTGAATTAGTGTTCCAACTCTCCCACATCGTCTCCAGCATTTATCATTTTCTTGTTCTGTCATGTTTGCCAATCTTATAGGTGTGATGTGGTACCTCAGAGTTGTTTTGATTTGCATCTCTCTAACCAATAGTGATTTAGAGCATTTTTTCATATGATTATAGATAGCTTTAATTTCTTCCTCTGAAAATTGCCTGTTCATATCCTTTGACCATTTATCAATTGGGGAATGACTTGTATGATTATACATTTGGGTCAGTTCTCTATATATTGTAGAAATGAGGCCTTTATCCCCGAGCTTAGCTGTAAAAATTTTTTCCCAATTTACTACATCCCTCCGGATTTTGGTTGCATTGGGTTTGGTTGTGCAAAAACTTCTCAGTTTAATGTACTCAAAGTTATCCATTTTGCATTTCATAATGCATTCTATCTCTCCTTTAGTAAAGAATTCTTCCCTTCTCCATAGATCTGATAAATACACTATTCCTTGCTTCTCCAGTTTATTCATGGTATCATGGTAAGTATTTACAAAAAGACTACCACGAAATAGTTGTAGCTTGTATATCAGCATCTGTTGTAGAAGATGGAGGTAGTGAAATTCTTTGGAGCTGATAAGAACTTCCAAAGTAAATCAATGTACACTTTTAATGCTTGGTGATTTCAATGCAAAGGTGGGAATAGATCAGGCAAGGTGAGAAATATATTGGAAGTATGGTCCAGGAATAAAGAATAGGAAGGGCCAAAGTCTTGAAGACTTCAAGACCTGATGGATACCTAATAACATCACACACACCCATACACGCAAACACCCATACACACAAACACCCATACACACGCATACATACACATACAAATGAAATTGATTACATTTTTGTAGATAAACTTGTTATTGTGATGGGAGTCATTCCTGAATAGCTGTGTACAGTCATTCCGCCAGCTTACAAATTTTCACAGATTCAAATTAGTATAAAACTGGAAGATGAATAAAAATGGAGAAGCTCTGGCATTTGATTGAAACAATTCAATCCTGGCTGGTTCAAATAAATTGTAATTAAAATGGATAATGGATGGAAGAAAGGTCTTTCTGGCTCCTAGGCCAGCTTCTATTTACTGTATCACACTGCCATATCTATCTGTTGGTCTATGTATCTACCTATCTCTTTTATCTAGAAATATGTATATTTTTATATACATATATATGTATATACATATTTCTAGATATATAGAAATGTACATATTTCTAGATAGATATATGCAAACACAAAATATACAATGAACTGCTTTTTATTTCACTTTTTCAATTAAGTATTTATTTCATCTTATTCCACTCCCTCCCTCCTCCCCCATGGGAAAACTCCACAAAACAATTATAACAACAAGCAAAACAAGTGCCTGTACTGGCTATTTCCACCAATATATGTCTCATTCTGCATTTTGAGTCCAACACCTATCAGGATGTGCTCAGTCCTGGTTGGTCACTGCATTGAGCAAGAGTCCAAGTTTTTCAAACTGTTTGTCTTTATAATGTTGTTACATTTGAGGGAGAAGACACTAGGAGGTTGGGGTACTGGGAAGGGTTTCATGTAGAAGGTGATGCTGAACTCTGAAGGAAATCATGGATTCTAGGAAGCAGAGGTGGAGGAAGGAGTGCCTTCTAGACATCAGCCTGTGATGAGACAAAGTATTGTTTGTCCTGCAGGATCAGCGAGAGGGAAAGCTTAGCTGGACGTCTAATATGAAGAGAAGTAATGAAAACTAAGGCTGGAAAGGTAGGCTGGAACTAATATTAGCCTATTTGCTGTTTCCCATTTGGGACAGTCCATTTTTGACCTTATACCTTTCTGCCGCACACCATTCCCACCTGTGTCTGGAACACTCTCCTTCCTCTGTCTCTCGCTCCTTTACTTGCCTTCCCTATGAGAAACCTTTCCTCACTGCCTCGTTTAAATGTTCCATTCCCCCTTCCCACCTCAAATTGCTTTGTATTATTTTTTCTGTATGTCACAGTAACATTCTGTATGTGACATTAACATGGATATATTTTGTATATATCTTTAATGTATATATGTTACTTTCTTTCTGTAGAACGTAAGCCCTTTGAAGGTTAGTAGGACCTAGCACAGGACCTGACATCCATCAAGAATTTAAATATGTACTTGAAAGGTCCTTAACATGTTTGTTGAATGAAACGGCATTAGCTTTTTCTTAGTCTACCTGGCTCAAAAGTTCAAGTTGAAAAGATTTTGGGGGTTATTTAGTCACACCTCATTTTTCCCTGTACTCCTCCCCTAAACATTGCAGGTATTCCTGACAGGTGGTTATCTTGCATAGGTGGAGCAACGGATAGAGTGCTGGGTCTGTAAGGAGGAAGACCTGAGTTCAAATTTGTCCTCAGACACTTACTAGCTGTGTGACTCTGGGCAAGTCACTTAATTCTCTTGGCCTTAGTTTTGTCAACTCTATAATGGAGGATACCTGCCTCCCAAGACTGCTGTGAGGATTGAATGAAATAATAATTTTAAAGCACAATGTCTGGTATACAGTAAGCACTATATAAATGCTAGCTATTATTATTTTTATTACATTATATAGTGTAATATCTCCATTACTCCGGAACTGATGTGATACATAGTGAGAAACACGTGGAAAGAACACAACTCCGAAATCAAAGGCCCTGCACCCAAATCCTGACCTGGGGCAAGTCATGATCTGCCTGATCCTCAGTTTTCTCATCTATAAAATGATTAGACATCAATAACTTCTGAGGTCCCTTCATACTCTACATCTATGGTTCTGTGACCTACTCATTTATTGGACAGGTTTTAAATTTCTTTCCCTTTAAATCCTAAGTTCAGCTGTTAATTATTTAGGATTTGGCCACTTCTTTCTTTAAGCCACAGTTTCCCTTTTCTTAACCCTTTCATTTTTTTGGCCACTTTGTAGATTTTGACCCCGTTGATTACCCTCTTCTTGATACTCTCGAGGCCTTCACATGATGCTGCTTTCTGGATTCTCCTTTTACCTGCTGCTCCTGAGCCTTCATTACTGGATCTTCATCCAAATTACACGCACTCACCATGGGTGGCTGCAGTGCTCTGTCTTGGGCACACTTCTCTCTTCTATAATTTTTCTGCTTGGTGATCTCACTGGCTCCCATGGATTCAATGATCTTTTTTATGTAGATTATTTACAGATTTATCTAGCACTAAGCTCTTTCCTGACCTCTGGCCTCAACTCTCCAGCTGCCTGTTGTACATCATAAATTCAGTAAGTCCAAAACTGAACTCATCTTTCCCTGTCAGCTCTGTCCCTCTAATTTCCATATTACCATTAAGGACCCCACATCACTTGAGCTCAAAATCTAGGTGTTATCCGTAATTCTTCACTGCTTCTCACCTCCCATATCCAATCAGCTTCTAAGTCTTGTTGTTTCTACTTCTGTAATATTTCTTAAAAGATGTCCCCTTCTCTCTGAGCATGGTGCCTACTACATAATGGGCACTTAACAAGTGCTTGTTCTTTGATCAATTATATTTTAAAATTTTTTTTCATTGTCCTTCAGTGCTTGTTTTTTCAAGTCACTAGGTGTATGTGTCTCACTGTGTACATACACACTGTCTTGGATTGGAGAATCTTAGTGAGTTCTTAGTAGAATGTCTCTTTATTCTTGGCAACAGATACTCATGCATAACTTAAAATTATCTTCAGTGGTCTTATGTTCATCATGAGAATTCATGAAATGATGTGTACACTTTGAGTTTGTGAACCAAACAACTCTGAAAATGCCTTTATTTACCTCTCCAAAGAGCATTTAAGAACCATGCTTCTCGTTAGTTACAACTTCTTGATTTCTAGTTTCATTTCTAGTGAGAATGTTATTGCCCTTCTATTAGTATACTGACATGGTAACTGGGATAAATTTTCACAATCAAATGAATTCTGAAACTCGGAATAAAACGTTAACTCAAGTCAATGTTTAGAAAATCTAAAAACTTTGCTTCTTAGCACTCTCTGCTTTCATCACTTCACTGCCACCATTACAGAAATGGAAAGAAAGACCATTTTTCTTTGTTGCTATGGTCCAAGAACTCATTTCATACATGCTGTATCACAGAAACTGTACCTGATACTGTGAACTAAGGATCACCAATGTATCATGATGCAATTAAGATTTCTGTTAAGTTAGAGACTTAAAAATTAGGATCAGAAAAAGTATATTCATTTACATTCAGAAATATAAAAGAATTAAAGTGAACTTTGGAATGTCTCACAGAATCAGAAGATACTGAGCCAGAGGGAACCTTATAGGTCCAAACTTACATTCATCAACATTTCCTCAGAATTTCCTGGTCCTTTTGTATTTAGTATCATGTATCTTTTCCTATCTTTTTCTAATATACTGGAGAAACAACTGGCCACACTGGGCTGAAGAACAATAAAGCTTAAGAAGAACTAGAAAGTTGTATGTGGGTTATATATAGTTTTCTTTGAAAAAGAAGCCAAAAATATTACGGCTCACTTTTGAATTTATTTTGCATGCTATCAAGTGATTTAAAAACACTAGAAAAAATGTCAGAAAACTAAAGACTGAAAATTTGCTTTTTATTTCAAAATCATAAATAATGGAAGCATAGTTCAGACCATTGACTAGACATATTATTTTTCAGTGACTTTTGAAGTTAACGGTTTCTCTGAAGGTCTTTAAACAGCCCAAGATGACATTGAGATGTTGATTGGCAGATATGGCCTCTTCAATTTGTAGAGCATTAGAAATTCATAGTGAAAGAACATATTTCTCTGACATGTTTTACAGGTAGTACAAATATATTCTCAGCAGCATCAAACAGGACAACTTGTTTCACGTCTCCATTTTTACATAAGTGCAGCAAGTATGTCAACTCATATTTAAAGACAAGGGGGAAGCAAAACAAAACCAAAACTCAATGGCATTCCTTGTCCATAGAAATTTTACATAAAAATTTACTAATGTTCATATAACAAATTTTCTACAGATATCTTTAAATTATTTTTGCAGATATGGTGAAGGCAGTTCATACTTTAAACACTTTTACATAAGGATTCAGTAAACAATAAATAATACCGTTTTCCCTTTTCAAAACAAAAAGTATATTTGCAGGGGAGGGCTGATTTCTACCCCATATTTTTAGTATGTTTTCAAAGAATTAAAAACCATGGGAAGCACACTCATTACATACTAGGTCCTAAGCACACATTTTTTAACCTAGTTATCAAAGACAAACAAAATGGATTTCAGTTAAATTGCTCAGATTTAGTGAGAACAGGTGCCTGTGGCAGGTGGACAATATTAAAAATTTTTTTTTAAAAATTAGCAATTTTATTAAATAAAAAACAAGAACCAACTGCCATTTCCCTTAAATGTTAAGTTGAAGCCTGCTATGTGCTGCCATGTCCTGTATGCCCAAGCTGCTTTAGCTAAAATAGCCTCATTTTCAGAGTGTATGTAAATGTAAATGGTGCTCTGTTCCCTCATAAGTCTTGCTGGGTCCTCTTCTGTGAGGCTTTTCCCTGAGTCATATATTTATTGGAAAGGCTGCCTAGAATGGAGAAAAACACAAAAATGCAAATAAACCTTGAATTATTTACTTTTCAATTAGCAAAAGTACTTTCTACTTTTTTACCATTTGCATCAGAGAGTTTGGCTTTCATTTCATATCTTCACATGACTAGAATTATAAATGTTTCAAATATGAAAGGTCAGCTATAATGAAACTCCTTCAAAATGAAGTTAGGTTGCCACACTAGCACAATTTTATTAACTTCACAATTAGCTATTATGATGGCGTGGAGGGACAACTTATGTTGTTTGTGAACTCAAATGGTTAAGTACAAACAGATTTGTACAGACTGGTGTCTGGGGAGAGAGGAAAGAAATGGCAAATGTTCATCTTGCTTGAAATCAGCATCTTGTATGAGTGATTTTCAGAAAAAGGCTAAAAGAACGGAGCTCTAATGATGACTCGCTAGATAGTGGTGGGAACAAAAGGAAAGATTTTGTTGCTTCCTCTGAATCTATGATGAGGACTCCTACTCTCATCCTTATAACACCACAGGAAAAGGAAGGGAAACATAAAGCAGGAAGCATCTCAGTTGTGATAGGAAAATTAAGAATGTAATATCCATCCGCAAGAAGCCTTCAGCCTTTCTTACACTTACTCATAACAGTGCTTAATAGTACTTCATTTCCCAGGGTAGGCAGAATGGTTGGGCAGTGTTTGCACATACCAAGCACTTAATATATGCTTTCTGTTGGTGATAAGATTGTTAGAGGTAGTTAATACTGGTCAGAATAAGAGTGGGCATATCTTTAAGTTCTTCAAATGAAGAAACGTCCTTTTAATTTAGCATAAACCCTCCTGAAAGTGGAAGGAGTCATTAGATGGAGTGGTTAGGTGAAAGCCGTCTTCTCCAAGGGTACTGGTTCATCAACATCAACATCAATGCTTCGTGAAACTATGTCTTTTTGGTCACCATTGCTGTACAGTTTCATCTTTTGTTTCACAATTTCTCCATGTGTCTTTCTATATTTTCAAGTATGAACAGCGGTCTAGTAAGGTTGCCCTTTCTCTTCTATTATTACCACATTTTTCTTTTTTTTTTTGGACTGAACCAGTATTTCCTTGACCTGCTTTTATGAATGCCCTAAAACTACAGCACCCAGTTTAGCTATCAGCAGAGTTGGAAACATCACATTCCTATCAACAGCATGCTTCTCAGTGTAGCCTGACTGCATTAACTCTTGGCCTCCTGTATTATACTGCTGATTCTCTCATGAGGATTAAATGCAGTATCTTTTTGGACAGCAGAGAGGAATAGGAAAAGAGTGCTTTACTCAACTTCTGGTCCTTATGTGGATGAATTAACATATTCTTTCCTGGCTCTTTTATCCTTGTAAAAACTTCTGAGGCCCGATAAGAATTCATGGTTCAAATGTAATTATGAATAAGACGCCCAGAATACTGTATTTCTTCTTTAGTAAAACACACACAGTAAGATTACAAATGATTTTTACTAGACATTTAAAAATTAATCTAATCATCTTATTTTAGTGAATTAGACTTTTAGAAGATGGTAGAATGAAAAGTTGCCAGGGAGCCAGTCTCCTCACACCCTCCTCAAAAACAACAAGCTATATAAATATAAAATAGATAAACATGAAACAACATACCAAAGTAGAGGGTAGTAGATGCAAAAAAGATGGAAAAAACAAAAATTCGTTCTGCAAAACATTCCAAGAGATCCTGAAATCAATGAATGTGCTTATACAAATTTAATCAAGAATTACCATTAGCATGAAAATCATACCAAAAAATAAAAGGACTTTGCAGAAATCAAACTATCTCTGGAGAAACTAAAAGTAGATCAGAATGGTGTTAAAAATAATGGGAGTGGAGCCAAGATGGTGGAGTAGAAAGATGCACCTACTCTAGCTCATCCCCCATAGCCCATAAAATACCTGTAAAAAATGAGTCTAAACAAATTCTAGAGCAGCAGAAGCCAGAAAATGACAAAGTAAAAGAGATTTCCAGCCCAAGGTAGCCTGGAAGGCCGACAAGAAAGGTCTATCACACAGGGCCCAGGCCTTAGCTGTGCGGCACTGGTAGGAACAGGACAGGAGCAGGCCTCGGGGGTGGAATCTCTGGCAGTAGTTGCGGTTCCCAGATCCTTCAACCCACAAACACAGCTAGCTTCAAAGGTCAGTGAGAAAGCTTTGTCACCTGGGTGAGAAGGGAGCAAGGTCCTCCCTAGGCCTGGCCCCAGGTAGTGTTAGCAGCAGCAACACTACTGTCCATTTTTGGAGTCCTCAGCCTAAAGACACTGGGGGAACTGAGCCACTGATCTGGGTCTCAGCCCTGAGTGGTGGCCCTGGGATGAGGAAGAGTGCTGGTGTGGTGGAGGTGGTGGAGGCTCTGAAAAAGGAATTTTACTTGCAGATCCCAGGCAGAAAAACTCTGGTAGCTCCCAGACAACAGCGCAGGCCAGAAGAGGAGTAAACTCCTCTCCCCTGATTGTGCCCCCTTGGAGGAACTGAGAAATTACAGGTCTCCAGCGTATACCCTCCTCTTGACAAAGAACTCAAAAGTCAAGTAATTGACTGGGAAAATGCCCAGAAAAGGGAAAAAAAATAAGACTATAAAAGGCTACTCTCTTGGTGAACAGGTATTTTCTTCCATCCTTCTGGACGAGGAAGAACAATGCATATCATCAGAGGAAAACCCAAAAGTCAAGGCTTGTGCATCCAAAACCTCCAAAATAAATATGAAATGGTCTCAGGCCATTGAAAATCAAGTAAGAGAAGTGGAGGAAAAATTGGTACTAGAAATGAAAGTGATGCAAGAAATTCTTGAAAATCAAGTCAACAGCTTGCCAAAGGAGACCCCAAAAAAATGCTGAAGAAAATAATACCTTTAAAAATAGACTAACTCAACTGGCAAAAGAGGTCCAAAAAGCCAACAAAGAGAATGGTTTAAAAAGCAGAATTAGTCAAATGGAAAAGGAGGTTCAAAATCTCATTGAAGAAAATAGTTCTTTAAAATTAGAATGGAACAGATGGAAGCTAATGACTTTATAAGAAATCAAGAAATTAAGACACAAAACCAAAAGAATGAAAAAATAGAAGACTGTGAAATATCTCACTGGAAAAACAACCGACCTGGAAAACAGATCCAAGAGAGACAATTTAAAAATTATGGGACTACCTGAAAGCCATGAACAAAAAAGGGCCTAGACATCATCTTTCATGAAATTATAAAGGAAAACTGCCCTTATATTGAGAACCAGATGGCAAAATAAATATTGAAAGAATCCATTAATCACACCTCCTGAAAGAGATCTGAAAAGAGAAACTCCTAGGAATATCTTAGCCAAATTTCAGAGTTCACAGGTCAAGGAGAAAATTTTGCAAGCAGCTAGAAAGAAACAATTCAAGTATTGTGGAAATACAATCAGGATAACATAAGATCTAGCAGCTTCTACATTGCATGGCTTGGAATGTGATATTCCAGAAGTCAAAGGAACTAGGATTAAAACCAAGAATCACCTCCCCAGCAAAACTGAGTATAATACTTCAGGGGAAGAAGTAGTCATTCAATGAAATAGAGGACTTTCAAGCATTCTTGATGAAAAGACCAGAGCTGAAAAGAAAATTTGACTTTCAAACACAAGAATCAAGAGAAGCATGAAAAGGTAAACAAGAAAGAGAAATCATAAGGGACTTATTAAAGTTGAACTGTTTACATTCCTACATGGAAAGAATATTTGTAACTGCTCAGTATTTGGGTAGTTGGAAGGACTATATATAACCACAGTGGCAAACATCATCAAAGAAACAAAAGAGAGAGAACTGACTATGAATACAAACACACAGAAGTGAAAGACAATCTAGAATAAGAGAAGTGAAAAAAAGTAACATTAAAAGACTATATGATCTGACTTAATATGTATTGTATTTCTTGCCTTCTTACTAAGTGGGGAAGGAGAGAATTTGAAACCAAAAAAAAATTAAAAATTAAAAGAATATATGATCTCTATGCAAGCAAACCATATTGATCTCAAAGACAGGACCCACAAAAACACTTTAAAGATTATAGGTTTCCCAGAAGAAAATACTCCCAAGTCCAAAAACCTGAACACGGCAATACAAAAAAACCACAAAAACCAAATCTATCTAGAATTCCTGAACACAGAAAACCAAGTACCAACTGAACTGAAAGAATCCATACTGTCCACAGAAGAATAACAACAACTATGCTGCAAATTCTAAGACAAGGGTTAAATTTAACAATTTTACTGACAAAAAAACAAATTTTGCAAAAGTTCAAGAAAAAGACCTTTAAATATAAAGGAAATGAAATTTTATTAACATAAGATATTCTGAACCCACTAGAAACCATAGGAAGAAATGGAATGCTATATTGTGATCTAAAGAGCAAAGGTGTTGAAGAAGCAACCCAAGGTGGCATACCCTACAAATCTGAGACTAAATTAATTTAAGAGGTGAACATTTCTACGAAGAAAACCAGACATGAACAAGATACTTGTTTATCAAATACCTTAGACAACAGAAACACAAGAAAGGAACAAATAAAACTAAGGATGAGAAGAACAAAATAACAGAGAAGTAATTATTAAGCTTCTTTCTAAAAATACACAAGGAGAAAAGGGTCAAAGGAGAAGATGAGATGGTGGAGAAACAAACCTGAAACATATTGGATTAAAATTTATAATACCAGACCTGCAGGTTAATCAAAGATTTTTGTGGCACTAAGAATGGAAGCATATGTAAAGGGGGAGAGGAGGAAAAGGAAAGAGGAATATGTTATGTATCCTAATCAAGTCAAAAGTTAACAATGAAGGGAAAATATATATTCCATAATCTCTCAGGAAGAAGAAAACCGGCAGGAGAATAGGTGGAGAGATGAAGAGAAAGACTGAAATAGGGGAAAGAGGGCAGTATTGTTTTAGTAGTAGAAAGCCCACTAAAGAACATTCCTATGGGGGAAGAAAGAAATTTTACAAATGGAGATGGGATACTTTGCAATGGGTACAACCACAAGGATTTGGTGCTTAGGTGCCTCCCTCATCCTGGGGGCAATTGACACCCAACAGAGCGAGAGGGCATGAACCCAGAGAGGAGATTTCATAGGAAATGGAAAAAACACAACAATCACAGGGAGCTCAAAGGGTGGTAGTAAATTGCACAAGCATGGGCATATGAAGATTTCTACCATGCTGCAGAGTTCTAAATTCTCTATCACCTGTCAGAATTATGCTGTAAGTGAGACAGCAGAAAGACAGAGTGTATGGGGAACAAGCTCTACAAGGGAATAACCAAGAAACTGTTTGGAAGAAGGAACCCAAAATAGGCACATTAGAAATGTTAATTCCATGAAGAATAGAGATTAAAGAAGGATTAAATAAGTGTAAGGGCCATGAACTGAAGAATAAAAGTCTGGAATAAACAGAAAGGGAATATAAACAATGAAGACAAAAACAGAAAAATTATTTTTTTAGAAAAAGATACAGAAAATGAAATTTAAAAACTAAATATCAAAGCATACTAAAGGAAAAGAGAGGGTGGGGGGGGGAGGATTTTACTTAACTACTTAATTGAGAGGGAGAAAACAAAGAGAATTTGATAACAAGATATAAGGAAGAAAACTAGAAAGGGTTAACAAATGGCTGACCAGCATGTGTGCATTTGTGTGCATGCATGAGTGAGTGAGAGTGTGTGCATGTGGTGTGTGTGCGCAGAAAAGACCTGTTAGGAACAGGTTTGCCTTAAAGCAGATTAAGCTAAAATGACTTTAGTAATAGAATACTATCTTTACTGAAGGGGAAAAGAAGGCTAATTTGAAATAAAAAAAAACCAAAACCCATACTAGAGATAAATGAAGGAAAATATAAGCTTAAGTCTCAGTATAACGAAAGACTGACAGAATGGATTAAAAAAAAAAAACCCTCACAATCTGTTGCTTAAAAGAAACACAACCAAAAAACAAAGACATACACAGAATGGAAAAGAGAGATTGGAAAAAAATTTACTTTGCATCACATGCATCCAAAAAAGCAGGACTGGCAATCATGCTATAAACAAAGCAAAAACAAAAATTGAAAATATAAAAAAGACATAAATAAGTAAGCTGTATTATACTGAAAGGAAGAAAAGACAACAATATCAGCATTAAATTTATATGCTTCAGATAACTTAGAATTTAAATTGATAAAGAAAAAATTGAATTACAAGAAGTCACTGACAAGTGGCAAGACATTTTAATATCCCTCTCTCAGTTTTGGACAAATCCAATAGAATGACAAGCAAAAGGGAGAAACTAGAGCTAAAAGAATTTATAATGTCTTCTAAACAGGACAGATTACATTATATGTATTTCTCAGCACCACATGGAATTTTTGCAAAAAAACTGATCATGAATTATGGTACAGAGATATTTCAAATAAATGTAAAAAGGCAGAAATGTTAAATATATCTTTTACAAACCATAACTCAATAAGAATTGCCAGTTTGGGGAGTACAAACAAAAGATCCAGATATGAATAGAGACTTAACATTGAAATCTTAATTGAGTTGGTCAAAGAGCAAATCATAAAAACAATTAACAGCTATGTGGAAAAAATGATAACCAAGAAACAACATACCAAAATTTCTGGAATGCAGCTAAAGCAGTCCTCAGGAGAAAAATCATATCCCTACAAAAATACATTAACAGAATAGAAAAGGAAAGAATTAATGAACTGAATATGCACTCTAAAAAAGAGAAAGCCAACAAGTAAACCTAAAATAAGCCCAAAAGAAGATATTAAAATTAGAGGAGAAGCTGATAAAATGGAAACCAATAAACCTATAGAAATGATAAATAAAACTGAAAGTTCATTCTTTGTAAAGGCTGATAAACTGATAAAACTTTAGCTAATCTGATTAAAAAGAGGACAGGAAAATCGAAACAAGTTAATAAATGAACAAAGAGAAATCACAACAGGCCTAGAACAGAATTATTAGAACCCACTATGTACAGCAATATGCTAGCAAAAATGAGATCACAAAAGAAAACAAAGATACTTTCAAAATTATAAAATACCTGAAAAGAAGACAAAATGGAGTCTTAAATCTCAGAAAAAAGAAGTAGAACAAAGGAAAACACATCCAGTCCTGATGGATTCACAAGAGAATTCTAACAAACTTTCAAAGAATTAGTACCAATACTACGCCAAATTCCTCAAAAACTGAGAAAGAAACCTTACCCAATTCCTTTTAGAAAATAAAACAGAATCCTAATTGTAAACCAGGGAGGGATAAACCACAGGAGAACTATAGACCAAAATCATTAATGAATATCAATTTAAAAATTTTCAGTAAAAATCTGTCAGCAATGAAATTAACTATACTAAAAAGAAAAAAATCCAAAACCAAATGATTATCTCAATAGATACACAAAAATCCTTTGAAAATGTACAACACACATTTATGCTAAAAACCCTAGAAAGTAAAGGCATACTGACACCTTGTTTTAATATCATAAAAGGTATCTATCTCAAACTAAAAACAAGCATCATACACAACTGAGATCAAAGCAACACACTTTACAGAACTCAATAAACTAGCAATAAAAATCACTTGGAAAAATTAAAGATATCAAAGGGAATGATGAAAAGAGGGTATAACAGGTAAAATAACAAGTCCAGACTTCCAGCTGTATTATAAAGTACTAGTCTTCAAAACTGGTATTTGTTAAAAAAAAAAAAGTGTAATAATGAAACACATTAACAAGACAGAATCAGAAACAATGGAACTCTGTTACTTAGTATTTAAAGAACTGAAAAACATAAATTATTTAGGAAACAACTCCCTATCTGATAAAGCTGCTGGGAAACATTACACAGCACATGGAAACATGACTTTAATATTAAAAAGATCATATTACAGAAGAAATTAAAAGAGAAGGGCTTTATATAACTCTCACAACTATCAGTAGGAGATGTATTTATAACTAAAAAAGGAATGAGGCAATCACAAAAGACGAAATAGATAACTTTGATCATGTGAAAAGCTTCTGCAAACAAAATTAATGCACATAGGAAAAGAAAAGTGGCTCAATGGGAGAAAAAATCTTTTATCAAAAATTTCTATAAGGGGTTTGTTATACTCTCTGTACACAAACATGCATATATATGTATATGCAAACAATCAGTGCACATATATGTATATGACCACAAACTATTCTCCAATAGATAAGTGGTCAAAGGACACGAATAAACTATTAGTACTCACATGAAAGAATGATTCAAATCACTTATATAAGAAATGATAATCAAAACAACCCTGAGACTTTACCTTGCATCCTACACACTGGCAAAATGATCAAAAGATAGTAAGAGTCATATGTTGGAGGGTTGTAGGAAGACAGGAACACCAATGTATTAGCAGTGGGAGCAGTACATGAAGATACATTTTAGGAGGATGAAGTACAACTTCTTACTGTTTCTGACAATTTTCTGACTGCAGTATAATTTCTGCATGAGAATAGGTTGTGATTAAGGTCATGTATTTATGCTATGGTTACTCATGAAACTATAAGAAGACTGTGGAGTTGTAGACTCATTACTTGCGTGTATTGGAGATCAACTGTAGATACAAATGAGTGAAGTTTTTTGTAGGGTTGTAGGGTGTGAATGAGAGTGTGGAGAAAGGTTGTGATCATCAGGTATGTTTGCTACAGAAGGGTCTGTTCTGCTATGGCTTGGACTAAATGACATCTAAGGTTCTTTCCAATGTGGAGATTCTGTGAAATTGTTAATAACCACATAAAAAGTTGTTTAATTTCTTTTATAACCAGAGAAATCAAAACAACTTTGAAAATATACCAAACTGAACTGGAAAAACATGGTAAAATTAAAATAGTGATGGAGCGGCAGGAATACAGGTACCTTTATTACTTTGCTGTGGGTAGACTGATGTAAGAGCTATGGATAAGAACCTGGCAACATAGAGTAAGTGATAACACACCATGAGCTGTACAGAAATATCCCAAACTTCTTTATTTCACTAGGAAGGGAAAGATTCTTAACAATGACTGTAGAATGGCTACATGAATTATAGAATACTAATGTACATGAATATTATCATGCCATAAAAATGACAAATGTAAAAGGACATAGAAAGACCTCTATGAAATAATACAAAACAAGATCAAAAGCGCAAGATTGACATACATAGAGACTACAATATTTTCAAAAACTCAATTTGGAAAGTGGCGACAACAAATACTGTTACTTGTAATGGGTGGACTGGAAAGAGTGATTACAAAGTGCACACATTTCACCACCCCGTGAAAATAGGGTGACTTATGTGAGCTCTTAAGAGACTCAATTTCTTCTTTAGTAAAATGTGGATAATAAGACTTGCACTGCCTACTATACAGAGATGTGAAGAAAACATTCTGCAAACTTTAAGGAGTTACAGAAATGCCAATTATTATAGTATACCATATTGTTTTAATTAAAATGTAAATAGTTTATATGTTACAATTCCATTTGTATTATTCAATGTTTAATAAATAAAATTTTTTTTGACATTTACACTAGTATTCGATTGCTACATAACACAATTAAAATTCTTTTCCCTTTCAATTTTTAGTGATTAAAACCTAAAAATAGCAAATTCCAAAATATAAAAGATGACAAATAACTACTTTTAGGCCTACAAATCCATGTAAGCACCATAAAGTATAAAATACAGTGAAGTACAGAGGGGATGCAATATTTATCAGAGAAAGCTTCTTATCTCTACCAGCATCAGAGAGGTTTTATATATTGATTTTAAGCTCTCCCTTTTAAAACATTCTGGATTTTTTGTACAAATTATCATGCTTCTACTTTTTATCCAACCCAATTTGCTTCTTTTTGGCAGCTAGACCTAGTTAACAATGGATTCCCTTGTTTCAAAGTGACCTTAGTCCCCAAATAACAGTTGTTACAATCTAAATATTATAGAGTTAGGAGAGTTCTCCTCTTGGTATATGATTGAAAAAAAAATTATGTTTCATGTACAATACTTGCTAATAATTACTTGCACCCATGACAAACATTTAAAAAACTCTGACACTAGGAATTTTAATTAGGCAATTTTGCTTAAAGGCTTCTATACTGGTACAAACATAAAATAATTTGAGTAACTTTTTGTATTTCCAAATTGATCAGGCAGTCACACACAGGTCAAAATGAGATCTAACTTAACAGAGTATCAGAGTAGGAAAACCTCAGAATCCATCTGGTTAAACTCAAACATGAACATTCCCATCAGCCTGAAGGAAACCTAGTACATCTCAAGACAGTTCTTTCCACTTCTGCATAGCTCTAATAAAGATATTTTTTATTTTAAGCCTAAACTTACCTCTTTTTAAACTTCTACCCATTGCTCCTAGTTCTACCTTCTAGGGGTAAGTAAAAAAATCCACTGCCTCTTCCAATGCCAGCCCTCTGAATGGGAGATGTTCATTATGTGAACCTTAAATATTCTCTTCAATCTTAACAGTCCCAGTTCCCTCAAATCATCTTCATGGGGAAGAAACCTGAGACCCTTTGCCATCTTGGTTGCTTTCTTTTGGCCACTTGTCAGATTCCTAAAACATGGTGCAGAGAACTGAACACAATGCTCCAGTGTGGCCAAATGTGGTCTAACTAGGGCAGGGTACAGCAGTATTATTATTTCTTGACTCCTGGATACCATGAGACTCTTAGTAATGTAGCCTAAGAATGCATTAGGCTTTTTGGCAGATATTTCTCACTACTGATTCATTCTGAGTATGCAGTTCACTAAAATGTCCAGATGTTTTCAGATAAAACTGACATGTACAAAGCTCAGTACCTTTTCAATTATCTGTTATTCACTCATAATATAAATACCAAAGTGTCATTGCTTCAACAAAGTTTACAAATTTTAAGAATTTCTTTAAAAGTATTAAGAAGATCAAAAGTTAGGCTGTAAATTTTAAATCAAGTATTATAAGGCTGTAAATTTTAAATCAAGTATTATAAGGCAGAGACCATATGCTCTACTTGCTTGCAAATTTTTCCTTTTCTCTTACATCTTATGAAGGTAGGTGGGGAAAGAGATGATATAAGCACCTGATTTCTGGCCTGCTGCTAGTCTGTGTAATTTTTCTTAATCTTTGAGAGTCTCATCCACTCTTACTAAAAAAAGAAAGGATAAAATTAATTGGAATCAATCCTGTGAGAATTCCTTCATTTCTTTTCAATACTCAGGCTTAGCATTTAAATTCAATATTAATATCTGAACAAAGGTTTAAATACCTTTGATTTCAGTCAAAGAACTCCCATGGCAGCAGTTCTAGCTCCTGGCTGGCTTCCCCTCACTGCCTGGAGGGCCTAACATCCTTGAAGGTCATTCCAAGAGGTTTAGTAGAAAGATAATAAGGAACTGAGTGTTAACCACTATTTCTCTTTCTTTATAAGAGAAATCTAAAAAGCAAGTAACTACTTGTTCCTTTAAGTTAACATATTTGTCCTGGCAAATACATACAATGTTTGTTATAGCAAAGACAGCTATTCTTTCAGGAACAGGAGAAAAAAATGGAGAAACAGTATAATAGGTAAAAATGGAGGAGTAGAAGGTTCACTCAAGGAAAAAAAAATATTAGTCTATGTCAGCATATGTTAAAATGAAATGAATTATTATAAAAATTCACATACCTGATTGGGGACTCAAAAACATTTTCGCTTTTTGTTTCTTTTTTTCTTCTTGTAAATGAATTGCCTAAAAACAAGCAAGGTGTATTGATCACATACACAATGAAAGCTTGTTGAAAGAATCAACATTTAAACTACATAAAAAAGTGGATGAAATAGATAATTTAAGTGTCAATGTTCTGTAATTTTCACTCACACAAGTAATAACTTTAAAATCTCCTCCCCCGCTTTCCACCTGCCATTATACAATGCCAGAGAAAATAAAGAAATATAAGCTGTCGTATACTTAAATGGCAAAACACAGCCATGTGAAATAAAAGAACACATTAAAGCAGTACTTGTTAAAGTGTGTTCTGTAGACTGTGAGGTGTCCTGGAAACCCTTTTAGGGGGTCTGTAAGGTCAAAGTTATCTTCAAAATTCTACTAAGATGTTACTTCAAGCAAAACAACATATAGCAACATGTTGTATTATACAGCACTTAGATTAAATGCAGAACATATATGAAAATCCAGTGACCTTCTAGTAAGCCTGCCATTAAAGAAATTTGTAAAAATATGTAAAGCAATGCGACCTGTCTCAAATTATTTTTGTGTTGAAAAATTCAGTTATTTTTCATTAAACATGTTGTATTAACATATTTGATAACTTTATTATTAATTTAAAATGAATTGAAAAATATTTGAAAGATTTATCAGTTTTTATTTCAATATGGTAAATATTAATAGATAATCAAACACTCTTTGGGGTCCTTAATTTTTTTTTAAGTATGTAACAGGATCTTGAGACCAAAATGTTTGTGAATTGCTTCATTAAAGCTTCATGTCATCTTATAATAAAGCCACCCTCTTATTCTTCATTGTGGCATGGAAGGGAAGCTTGGTTATTTATTGAAGGTTATTTAATGACAACAGAGAACAAGCCCTGCTGTGCCCTATAATACGCTGAAAAATGTTTAGTATGTACACTCTCACCAGAGGAACAGGCTGGTTACTGCTGGGACCAGCTTTCCTGGCTACAGTTATTCTTAGATCATCTCCTGAGTTATAAAGGGGTTATGATCTGCTGTAGGGCAAAAACACCCACAGGAATATAATCGTGTGTCCTTGTTTCACTGAAATATAAAGCTCCTGATAAATAACTACAAAATGAAATGAAGCACTGAGGGGATATAGTGGCTTCTTGGGAATTTTGATCTATGCTTACCTGACTGAGTTTACCGGTTTGTTTCAAGGGACCAGGGGAAGAAGACCCAAACAGACCATCCGATTTAGACACACCTTTAAAATAAAGAGTATTTTATGATTCTGCTTTAAATAAAAAGCAGCTTCTCTGTGTTTGTATTGTGCATAAAATTTTCTGTCAAAGCAAAATTATCTTTTGCCTTGGGTGCATAGTGATATTTGTAAAGAGAATATCACCTGTATGAAAATCATATCAAGAAATAGGATATGTGTATGCATGCACACACGCACACACGCACACACGCACACACACACACACACACACACACACACACACGCACTCCCCCCCACCCCCCATTTCTACTTGGGCTTTCCCACAAAGGACATTTTCCTAATGGCTCCAAGAAGTGTAGAGGAAGGTACAGTGGTGAAAAAGGAAACAAATGCTGCATTCTTTTTCTTTCCTGAGCATCTGCTTTGATTGTGATTCTTTTCTTACTGGTCTTACAAAACAGACTGGAATCTGTCCCTTCAACAGAATGGTCATGAGAGAGCTGTGGATATCACAGTCACTTTTGTTTTTATCTAGGAAGCTACTTGAATGTTTTTTATTTATTTTATAGTGGTTATTTTTAGAGTAATTGCTTTATGTTCATGCTTACGGAAATTCTCAGTACCAGCAACTTTTTCTGTAGTCCCTGAAAAAGTAGAATTATGGCAGCCACAGGGTGCCCTTCTATTTCAATCCAGAGTCTTTATTCAGAAATAAAAAGAAAACTTTCAAGGGAGATGGCTTAGTTTCTTCCTTCTAATTTTAAAAAATTCTTGGCACTTTTGATAAAACTGAAAAGATATTAAATACAGAAACTTGATCTTTAATAGAGATGATCAACTCACTTCAAATATGTCAGTTGGGAATGAATTTGGGCTACTTACTTATCACCAATCCCCCCCCCCCCCCGCCAAGTAGATTCTAGGTAGCTATTTAAATTGCTGAGGATGCGTTCTGAGTAAACCAGGTAAAGCCCCTCTAACACCAACACTGCTCAACAAAACTACAGTTTTAGGCATGAGAGAATGACTGGGCTACTTGTTACCTGGGGCATCAAACTGACCTTCATAACACTTGCCGTCAAAAAAACGAAGAGAAATCCAACAGTCATAATGAGAGAAGATTAATTTGACTTTTTATACCATGATTATTCTAATTTCTTCACTCAATCAACAAATATTTATTGCCTACTACATACCTTGTGTAGGGGTGGAAAGGCAAAAATGAAAGACCTTATGTAGAAAGTGGCATGACAACTCAGTTTTGCAGGAAACTGAGGCCTTTACAAAGCAGAGAAGAGGATGGAATGCATTCCAGGAAGAATGACAGTCAGTGCTAAGTAGTGGAGTAGAGAGTCCACTTTGGTTAGACCACAGAATACAAGAAGGAGTATAATGAACAGTGAGTCTGAAAAGGTAGGTTGGGACCAAGTTAGAAAACATTTTAAATGCCAAACAGAGAAATTTGTATTTTGTGTTAGAAGAACTAGGGAGCCACTAGAGGAGCCCCCTGGTCAGACTCATGCTTTAGGAATGTTACTTTGGAAGTTGGGTGGTAGATGAACTGGAGAGGAAAAGAGACTGAAACAACGGAGATCGATGAAGAAGCTGGTGGTGATCATGGGAGTAGAGAGATTGGCAAATGATTAGCTACAAAAGGGGAAGGATGAGGAGTTCAGAATGAACACAAGGTTACAATTCGGATGACTGCAAGAACAGTGGTGTTGCCCTCAACAGAAAAGATAATAAGTTTTGTTTCAGACATGCTGAGTGAGATGTTTCTGGGACATCCAGTTCAAATTAGCCAATAGGCACCTGGAGATGCAAGATCAGAGCTCAGAAAGTGGAACCAGGGCTGCATATATAGATTTGAGGGTCATCTGCATAAAGATAATTAAATTCAGGAGAGCTGATAAGACCCAAAAGAGAGTGTGGGCTATATTCACAATGAAGGAGCAGCACACAGATGATGGTGATTCAGCAGAGACCGAGATGAAGTGATGAGACAGGTAGGAGAACCAGGAGAGGGGTCATAAAACCCAGAGGACAGAGTATCCAGGAAGAGAGAGGGGGTTAATAGGGAGCACTTCCAACCTTCTGGTTGATATCTCTGTCTCAAGTCTGTCCCCAGTGAAGTCAACCCTCTATTCACTGTCCTAAAGCACAGGTCTGGCTGTTATGCCTCTACTCAACAAATTTCAGTAGTTCCCAATTACCCCCAGGATCAAAGAGAAGATCCTTTGTCTTCAGATCCTTACTAACTCTCCAGTTATGATTTGGTGTCATGGCCTCCTTGCTGTTTCTCCCACAAGATATTTAATCTCCTGACTCTGCCATTTCTACTGGCTATCCCTCATGTCTATAACTATCTTCATCCTCATCTCTTCCTTTTGGCTTCCTCAAAGTCTTAGCTAAAATTTCACCTTCTGTAAGAAGACTTTCTCATTCCTTTTTTTTTGTTCAGCTGTTTGAATGACCTCTCCCCTATTAGAATGTGAGCTCAGTAAGGGCAGGGGTTTTGGGCTTTTATTCTACTGTACTGTATTCTATGTCATGCATATGGTGCTCAACACTTAATAAATACTTGTTGAAGGATGAGAACTGAGAAAAAGCCATTAGATTTAGCAATTGAGAAATCACTGATAACTTTGGAGAGAATGGTTTTGGTGGAGAAATGAGATCAGAAGCCAACCTGCATCGAAAAATAAGTAAAGAGAGGAAGAGAAGACAGCTTGTCTAGAAGTTTAGCTTGGAACGGGAGAGCTACAGCTGCTTCAGGAGACGTAAGAGTTTAAGGAGGGGGAGGCTTGGGCATGTTTGTAGATGAGAAAGAGTCAATGAATTAGAGAGATACATGATGACTGTGGAGGTCTGCTAGAGGAGACTGGATGGGATAAGGAGGTAGCCTTGGTAAGAGGAAGGATCGATTCTTATTTCTGGAACAAACATGTTTGTTCAACTTAGCAAATGAATAAGCACTAAAGAATTCTTAAAATGGACATTTCCAAAATGCCTCCTACAAATACTAGGTTGTTATTACCATACCTGTAGCTCCTTTATACTGTGGGCAATCTTTTTTAATATGTCCTTCTCTTCCACAAATAAAACAACGTTTTTCTCTTAAGTCTTTGTCATCTTGTCGCTTCCATTTTTCTAATGATTGCCGGGAAACTTTGTCTCTTCCCATTTCCAGCACTCCTCCTCTTCCCTGTTTGACTTTCTGAGGTACACACTGTAACTTTCCCTCTTTTGCCAACATCTCTCTTTCCGTGTTTTTATTTTGAATTTCTTTGTCTTCTTTGTTTCTTTTTTCATTGTTTTCAGGATATCTTTGGTTTTTAATATCTTCATGATCATGCCGGCGCCTCACTCTGTATAAAAGTATTACAGTAGCATAAATTGTAGTATGAAAAACCCTGGCACTAGCCTAAAAAACACAAGTTCTTTAGAGAAAAGAATAGATTCAGAGAAAGTAGGGGAGATTAACATGAACCGAGGTAGTATGAACAGAGCTAGGAGAACTTCTTTATATAAAATAATTTATATAATAACTGCAACACTGAAAACAAAAACAACCTTGAGAGACTTTAAAAACCCTCATCAATGTAATGACCAACCATAATTCTGGAGGACTGATGAAGTTTGCTACCTACAAATAGTCTATCTGAATTACACCAAGGGTGATATGTGCCAAACACTGTGCTAAGTGCCTTAAAAATGTTATCTTATTTGATTTGTGAGGTAGATGCTACAATTATCCCTATTTTACAGTTGAGGAAACTGAGGCAGCCAGAAGTTAAATGACTTGCTCAGGGTCACACAGTTAATGTCTGAGGCTGGATCTGAACTCAAGATTTCTTAACTTCTGGTCCATTGCTGTATCTACTGTATCACTTAGCTGCCCACATATAACATATAAAGAAGTACGGGACAAATGGTCTTCTCAATAAGCCTTTTCTTATAGGTACTTAAATAGAAAGCACACTATCATATTGGGTTCACATAAGATCAGCTGCTGGGGGGCATTTTGTTGTGTTTCAAGGAAGAAGAGACAGACTTTTTATTTTTAGTCAGCTCCTCTGTCATTGGCCTCAATCTCAACCTCCATATTTTGGTTAGTCTTGTGGAAGAAATAGCATAAAGGAAGGCAAAATTTATGTCAGCAAGTGGAAAATAGAATTCTCAATCCAAATGGGATGACCAATAATTAACAAATCAAACTAATAAAATTTAATTAGATAATACTTTTTCCCCCCTCTCCTTCTTATATAGTTAATCTAGGAACTTAGCAGTAAGTATGGCCAAATAGCACTTTGTTCTTACAGGAATGAACTTAGCTAACATAAACCTACATTTCAGTTATTTAAAGCACTTTATGGGCCAGGATATTTTTTAAAACCATTTTTTAGGGAAATTTTCTGAAAACATATTACATATTTTCCTGCCTTTTAAAACAGAGTTTTAAATAGAATTGGAGGAAGAGGGATTTGAACCCTTAATTTGATCAGGGTAGATAACTCCTGGTGAGGGAACCTGTCTACTAATGCAATTGTCCTGCAATTTAGTCTAAAAAGAAATGCCTAGCACACATCAACAATGCCAGCATATATGAGAATGAGCACTTAAACCCAAATCAGGTCATGAGTCCAGTATTCAATCTATATTACTCTGCCTTTCAAACAGAATATAGTGAACAAAAGGTAACTTTCTCTTGATATCTCAGGAATGACTTCTGATACACAGGTATATATTCCATTAAGTTATGTAGGTTTCTTCACTCTTACACCAAAAAACCTTTCTAGCTTTTGAATTTGTACGTCTGATTTAACACTTGTTTTATTTTGCTTATTTATATCTATTGTGGTCTCATAAACCAGCTAACTATGATTTTTATAACTACAAGATGTGATGAAAACCTGAGGGGTTACTCTTTAGGTAAAACATATGAGCCTTATTTAGTGCATATACTTTGTGACATCTCTTCTGGCTGCTCATAATGATTTTTCCCCATCCTGTTTTCTGGTTCTTGGTTATGTTTTACATAGCTAATATTGCTTACTAAATGACTTGTGGATAAGTAAGTTGCTACTAACATCATTTGGCTATGTCAGTGATTAGAAAATGCAAAGAATAAGCTATTTTCCTTGGTTTGAACACAGAAATGGATTATATTATTATATTAGAGCTGTAAACTAATACATGCCAAAAGTCTTCCACTTAACTCTGAGGTCACTGTGTTACTTGTGTTCAATGTGGCTCAGAAACCAGAGTCATGATCTAAAGCTGGAAGGAAGTGATCTAATCTAACCTCCTCATTTTATACATGAGGAAACTGAGGCTTGTGGAGGATAAGTGACTTTAGCAAAGATATGCAGATAGTAAGACCAGAGATGGGTTTTGAACCTGGGTTCTCTGGTTCCACAGACATTTCTGCACTGTATTTTTTGTACAGTGCTTTTTGCATTGTACAATAGCAGTCAGTATAACCAATTTTACATACAAGGCAAGAAACTGGAAACTAAATAAAGCAAGCTTTTAACTGAAAGTACAAGCTGATGGTCTCTTCTTTATCCCTCCTAAAATATAAGAGTTTTTAAAAATGCACAGAGGGATATTAAATTTATGTAGAAAAAGCTGTTTGTAAAATTACAACTTAATTCAATTACAATTTACCTTCCTGTCTCTTGGCTCAAAGTTACCTCAGACAGTTACAAAGATCAGTTCTGTGTCTAGTTGCAAATACTCTTTGATTCACTAAGTCCAAGGTGGTGCCACTGGAATCCAAAACTCACAGAACCCATTGAGACTGTGTAAGTAACCTCTTCTATGCGGGACTCCCTTTCTTAAATGATCGAAATTCTTTGTCAGACCTGAACAATCTGAATTGTAAAGTACTTTTAGCCACAGATAGGAAGAGGCTATTATGTTACAAAATCAAAACTATTATTTGCCTTATGTAATCAGAATTATTTGAGTAAAAGTTGAATAAATGAACTGTTTGTCTTAGAACAGAACGCTCCAAATTCCAGGTGCTTGTTCTAAACATGTTGACCAGATATATAGAGTTTGTATGAAGCAAAAAACTTTGGTTTTAGTTAATATAAAAAGAATGAATTATTTAACTTTTGATATACCAGCTTAACAATGGAAACTGACATATTTTAGCACAGATGCTAAGTGAGCTAAAAGAAGGTCTGTGAAATCCTATTTTCATAATAATACTAAGACATTATTATACAACCCACACAAACAAAAGCTTCTTGTGGTCCTCAATAATTTTTAAGAGTGTAAAATGCCCTGAGACCAAAAAGTTTGAGAATTGCAGCCATATTTAACCTTTAAGATGGATATTCCTAAAACTGATCAAATAATTCTCCACCCTGTACGTAGCAAGGTTATCACAAAGGCAGAAGAGCTTCTTGAAAAGAGCTGTGTACTTGGGAGTGAGGAGACATGAGTTCAAATCCTACCTCCAACATTTACTAGTTTGGTGACCTTAGGCAAGTTAAGTTACCAAACCACTTTTACTCAGTTTCCCCTGCTGTAAAATTGAAACAAAAACACCAGCAATAGTTACTGCATAGTGTTAGAGCAGGATTAAATGTATTTTAAAAAGTTCTTTTTTTTTTTTTTTTTTGCAAATCTTAAAGTGCTAAATAAATGTCAGTATTATTATTAATCCCTACCTTGCGGATTACAAATAAGAAACACACAAAACAAGCTGTTGTTCTTCCTATGTAAAGAACATGACATAGTAGAAAGTGTTTACAAGTTAAATAATGAAGATCCAAAGTGGGGTAAATTTGAGATTTTTTTCTTCTTTTTTCTGTTTCCTGATAATACTTAACAGAGCTATGGCCTACAATGGGGAAAGTTGCAGGTAAAGGGGTAAAAGAGGTGGCCTGGACTTCTTTCACCTGAATAATGAAAAATGACTGAATATTTTCAAGGAGTTATAACTGATCTGTAGTTTTAACTAAGAATATAACTTTTAAGTATATCTTACTTTCCCTTAAATGTTAACATAATTCATACTACTGGAATTACTGATGAATATCTAGCTACTGGACCAGATGAGAAAGTGAGGCTAGTGACCTGCACAGCCCTCCCTCACTTAAATCAAAATCAGGTCATCATTTTCCTGATATCATGGTCCTCTTTGAGGATGAAGGACAAACACAGCAACAATTACTTACGGCTCTTCTTAGTTCTCTTTTTTGGGGAGGTAAAAATATCTATCAAAACATGTTTTTTTCATCCACCCCCCCCTGCCCCAATCTCTACACCTTGTAAAAATATGAATGATCAAAACACATTCCTACATGACCATTTCTAAAAATATATTTTCTATAAAATATATTTTCTATCTTAAATCCTTCCCTTTCAGGTGTTGGGAAGCACTTCACCACTGGTCCTCTGGAACCATGAATGGTCACTACACTGAGTTCCTAAGTCTTTAGATAATTTTTCTTCACAGTATTGTACTTTACTGTATAAACTGTTCTTCTGATTCTGCTTATTTCATTCTGTACCAGTTCACAGAAGACTTCCCAGGTTGATCTGAAATTATCCCTTTAACAACTTCTTACAAGGAAACAGTATTCCATTATATTCATATACCACAATTTGTTCACCCATATGCCAACTGATGGGCATCTTCAGAGGTTACAGTTCTTTTCTGTTATAAAATGTGCCTGAACACACACATATATATACACACGTATCACTACAAAAAGTTTTTATGTATACATATATCTATATGCACACTTACACAGAGACACATAAATAATACTAAGACATTATGAAAAATTTTGTTCTCATGGACCTTTTCAGCTAATTTGATCAATTATCTGTGCTGATGTGTGTGTAAGCTATTTTTGTTGTGGCCAGCTATATATCTACATCTATATTTGAACATATGGGTCCTTTCATCTTTCTTTGATCTCTTTGAAGCACAGACCAAGTAATGGTATCACTGCATCAAAGGGTATGAACAGTTTGGTGATTTTTTGGGAATAGTTCCATATTGCTTTCCAGAATGGCTGGATCAATTGACAGCACCGCACACCAATAGTGCATTAATACGCCCATTTCCTAGAAGCCCCTCTAACAACTGTCATTTTACCTTCTTTGGCCATCTTCACTAATCTGGTAAGTGGGAGGTGGGACCCTGGAATTGCCTCAATTTGCATTTCCTTAATTATTAGTGAGGTGGAGCACTTTTTCAAATGGCTGTTGATGGGCAGCTAGGTGGTGCAGTAGATAGATCACCGAGCCTAGAATCATGAAGACCTGAGTTCAAATCTGACCCTAGACATTTACTAGCTGTGTGACCTTAAGCAAGTCACTTAAATGTTTCCCGCAATTTCCTCATCTTAAGAGGAGCTGGAGAAGGAAATGGCAAACTATCCCAGTATATCTGCCAAGAAAATTTCAAATGGGGTCATACAAAGAGTTGAAAAGGACTGAACAATAGTAATTGATGGCCTGAATTTCTCATCGTGGACCTCTTAAGTTTATTTATAAAACTGAATAGAAGGAAAACAAAATACAAATTAAAAAAACTCTCTTTTTTAAAAAGCAATAACTTACTTTCTCCGCATGGGACAGTCTTTCATAAAGTGTCCAATTTTGCCGCAAATTCTGCAACATCTGTCATTTGGTGCCAATTCTCCTTCTGTTAATACTTCCGGATCAAAAAAATATTCCTAGAAGAATATAACTTAGTGAGATTTTGAATTAGGATCGATTTTGAAATTCAGGGGTCTTGAGTATTAGTCAGCAACATCAATTCCTATTTTCAGCAGTAATGTGCATTCAGTGTTAATCTACACTTTGTTTTCAGTACTGTGTAAGCACTAGGGACGAAAATACAAAGAAAACAGCCTTTACTCTCAAAGATCTTATACTGAGGAAGATACATGTGTATGAGTGTGAGAAATATAAAGAGAACAAATATAAGTAAATATAAAATATTAAAATATCAGATAGTTTGGGGTGGGGAGGAAGAGAAGGGGAAAAGCATTTATGTAGAACCTACTACGTGCCGGAGAGTGTGTGAATTTCTTTACAGCTACAGTAGCTCATCTGACGCTCACAACAATCCTGGGAGGTCATGCTCTTATTATTCCCAGTGTACAGTTGAGGGACCCGAGGCAAACAAAGAAGTGACTTGTGTGCCTTTACCTAATTAGGTCGTGTGTGTGTGTGTCTGTGTGTGCATGCATGCGTGCGTGCGCTAAATGAAGATGTAGTGTCAAGATTATAATGCATTAACAATGCATTAAGGAGAACATTGTTTTTACTCCTTTAACCACAAAAGTTACTGTTCAGTAGAAGACAGCATTAATGCTCAGCACCTGTGTAAAGGTCAGGGCTCTACATCTCCATGAGCTGGTTGCTCACAGTTCAGATGAAAGACTAACATCTCATTTGCAATTGCAACAATCATTACAGTGTTAAGAGGCTTAATTCTACCATGATTACGTGGGAAATGACAATTTACTGCTCTATTCATGTGCATAAATAAATCTCTCCTCGTCTTCTGGCATTATTTACCCTATCACTACATGTGAAAAACTGACATATTGCATCTGGCTCAATCATCAAATAATCTTGAAAAGGTGATGCGCAGTTAATGACCAACAGACTCATATGCTGGTGACCACTTATTCACACCCTAAAATTTTGACTCCTGAGAACAAGCAATAATTACAGCTTACCCTCTCATTAATCATAAACAAAGGCATAAAAATAAAATTTCTTTGGGAATAAATTTCCACTCTAAGATTTAATTTGAATATAAAAATGAGGCTTTCAGAGTTTTTACAACCAAGACGAATTTAAAGAACATGCTTTTTGAAAACTTCTATTAATAGTTATTTCCAAAACTGACACTTACCATTTTTGAAGGATATTCTTTAGGGAATCCTTTTACTGGGATACCAAACACTCTTCTACCATTGATAAAAGCCTTCATTATAAAATTTGTCACTAAGAACAAGAAAAAACAGGTTAGACACGTTAAAAGAAGGACAGAATTTAACATATTTCCAAACAAAGTAACTTACTTTTTCGTGATAATCCAGCACCAAGATTATGATTCAAATCAAAGGGATCTAAGTGAAGAAAATTTTGGATAAAAGTTACTTCAAATAGTAGAATTATCACATAATTAAAAGGGACATATTGTAAAGATTAGAACTGTTTTACTTTATTAAACAAAACTATTTTCATTATCACAGTTTATAATCTAAAAGAAAAAAACAGGTAAACAAATAGAGAGGGGAAGAAGCAGTAGACACAATACAGCTACTCAGTTCACAGGAAAAGTAAGGTATATCACTTCCCTGTTCCTCATTTCATTTGCTACTTATATTTTGAGAATATGCATAGGATTAATTTGCTTTCACTTTAATAACAAATAAAATTATTCTCCCTCAGAAAAAAACCTCTCCCATAAATGTCTCTCTGCTACACAAATGCTTTTAGTTTTGAAGATCTTAATTTCCATTTCAGATCTGTTATTGGAAGATAATTGAGAGGAATATGAGAACTCAAAATCTATGGTTTTATGTTATGAAAAATTAGATTATGAAAAATACAACTTTCGTGGACTCAATTCTAGATTAAAGTATAACAGAAATGTGAGCTATTATTAGTTCAATTTTGGCCCCTAATTTTGAGAATATCACTATTAAAGAGAATCAGTGATGGAAGGATGTTGTAAAAAAACATATGGCTTCATGTGTCTTCAATTCTTTTACCTTTCTCTTAAGCATACGATATCACACAAATCAAGATTTCTGAGCAGAAAAATCTGTTCATGTTACAAAATCCATGAAAAATACTACGTTACAAAATCAATGTACTATACATAAATATGGGACTAAAGAACTCTCTTATAAATTCTATTTATTCTAATTTTTGACAAAATACTCTCAAACTTGTTTAATTAACCTTTGTTTGATGATTTATGGTTATTATTGTAAATATCAATTACTGTCAAAGATACTAAGTGAATAATATCCTCAACGTTTTATTTTTAACGTGTCTATTATCTCCCTTAGAGATTTGTTTTTAACTTCACAAAAACCTGTTAGTTATCTGCTCTAAGAAATGGTAACTCATTTTCAGTAAAAATGGGAAACAACACACATTTTCCTGTTCCTTTCCACGGGTAGCATAAAACTGACACATTATATAATCTTGCTTAATGTGATACACTCCAACTATGATCATGCCCTGGTTGCCTCAGCAAATCAATATAAAATCAGTCATTGTTTATTACTGCTTATACTTCATGTTTAGAGGAATAAACAACTTTCCAATATAGCCTTAAGCATTATACATATTAAGAAAAAAACTGAGGTACTCAAAATAAGACCTAACATAAAAATGCTGAAAATGAAAAAACCATAATACCAAGTCATCTTGTTATCTGATTACCTGTATCACCTATTGTGCGCACTGCAGAGGAAGACTCTTGCAATTTGGCTAAAGTTTTGGTCAGAGGGAAATGGTTTTTATGCATCTAACTTGATAATTCAGTTCCTTCTTTTGCATTTTTCTACATGTTCCCCATCTTTCCTCACATCTCTGCCTAGTCAAACTTGTCCAGATCATTACTGCACATTGAAATGAGTTAAGAACAGCATACCAGAGCTAAGGACTTAAATGTTCCATTTTTAACAATGTCTGGTATTAACTGATTCCATAGAGTTAATGGAATGTTAGAAGAGAAACAGGCCTTCAAGAGCATCTGCTCCAATTCTTTAGTTTTAGAAATGTGATATCAGATACAGGATGATAATAATAAACCTCCAAATTCTTTGAGGGATGCTATTTTTGATAGCAAATTTGACACATGCTGTCCTTAAGTTTTCACCGAATATATTAAAATAGATACCTATTTAGGTAAAAAATGTGTTAACAATCACCATTAAACTGATTTTTAACAATGATGTCCACAATTTGTATTCCATACATAGATTTCTGCAGTCCATTCTACAGTTTTGACTGTACCTTCAATAACAATGTATTTTGAGGTCCACTGCTTCTTGAAAGTTGTAAGCAGACTTTTTCTCCTGATACAAATAACATGTTCTTTAAAATCAAACTCTTCTGTGTAGAATCGAAGGAGTCCCAACCACAGCTCCCCAACAGATTCCGTATTTTTTCCGTGTTCTGGCCAAAAGGCTGGCTAGAGGGAACCAAGGGAAATGTGTCGTGTTCTTTCAAGGTATTCAATACAAATAGTTCATAACCATGTTGGTATCTATTTACTCCAAGTCAAGAGATGAAATGGCTTTTCTTTCAGAATTTAATTAATCGTAGCTCACTTTCATGTTTTAGAAAATAAGTCTTCAATCATTTATTAACTTTTATACTGTCCCTTTGAGTTATTACAGACTCAAAAAATTAGGAGACAACATGTTCACTGAATCTTTAATATACATATAAGACGGCTTGGCTATAAACAGCTAGCAATAAAACAGCTCTCTCTCTTTTGTCTCTCTTTAGTGCTCACTAAGCCAAAGTCAAAGAATTTTTTTTTTCATTCCAACTTAAACAAATTCTGGTAACTTTTAACTGTACAGTTAAACCAGGATAACCAGTTTTAGGCCATTTATCTAAAATGATTAGTTCATATTTTAAAATATTTACATTGATTTCATTATACTTGCAAGATACAAGAAAAAAATTACCCTAAAACTACCTACCAATTCACTTATTCGATCAAAAAAATAGGTGTTCCAGCCATCAACAATTATTTCAGGTCTTTTCTCCTCTTCGTATATCTAAAATAGAATTTCGAAACATTCATTCGGTGTAACTGCAACATTTATTAAGTACCCTAGGCATAATGCTAGGAGTTTGTAATATAATTTGGGGAAGAGAAGAATATCACATGTACAAAAATGTAACACAAATTAAAATAGGATACATTCATTGGAAAAGTGAAATGTAATACTGTGAAAGATGTAGAGAACTGAATGAGGAGATGCAGCCTGAAACAGGCCTTGAAGGAAGGGGAAGACAGAGAGAGAGAGAGAGAGTGTGTGTGTGTGTGGGGATGTGTGTGTGTTCTACTACCAGCATGGAGGAACAGTCTGCACAAGTGCAGTGACAGAGGAGGCAGGATGTGATCACAGAACAGTTAGGACTCCAATGAGACTGAAACATAAGAACGTGTGGCAGGGATCTCATAGAGGATCCCTCTCCCCTCCTATATTCCAGAGGGGAAGTAAAGCATAGAAGTCAATAACCACTGAGCACGTGGAGGTTTTCCCAATACCAGACATGCATGATCTCACTCAACTCTCATAACTAACATAAAAGGCAGGCACAATCATGTTTATTTTGCAGAGGAGGAAATGGAGATTCAGAGAATTTCAGTGACTTGCTCATGGTCATACATCAGCTAACAGCACGAGGCATGATTTGAAACCAAGTTTCTCTGGACTCTAGCCTGTGCCCTCTCGACTCCTTTCCCAGACTGTGGTCTTTATCTTTAGGCAATGGGAAGAGGCAGCATCAGACACGGGCATTCAGAAGGTGGCCTGGGCAGCGGTATTAAGGGTAGATTTTATTACTGTTGTTTGTCCTTCATTCTCAAAGAGGAAAAGAAACTTCCATGAATTAAGTTCAAAATCTGAACAATGTCGTTCAGGAAAATGATATTAAAAAAGGCTAACTGCAGAACCATGGAATTTAAGAGTAAAAAGGGTATGCTGCGATTATACCATCCAACAATTCTTCCTTTGCCCACCTCTTGAAGAACAGGAATAACTGGTGGATCCCTTTGCTGTAGGAAGTACAGCACCATGAGAGTGTACGCATATGATGACAAGCTTCCTCTTGATGCATCGCCAATATCACACATCTACGGGGAATGGAAGAAGGAAAAATGCAATCAACAACTTTCTTTTTATTGCACTGATGTATATTTTATTTGCATGAGAAGTCTGAGTATAACAGATTTTATTTGGGAACAAAATGAAAATGATAAATCATTTCCAAAACACTAGAATATGGAAAAGTAGGACAAAAACATATTTAACACAAAAATACATCCAAATTATACTAAAATTTAAAAAGAATCATAGTGGTTTGGATAGATGATGGACTTTAGATAATCACCAAATATCTTACTTCTACGTAGCAATTTGCAGTTTACAAAGTACTTTTGCACACATTTTTATTTCATGGGAGTTTTGCAAAGCTATGTGAAGTAAAGAAAGCATTATATTATCTTTATTTTACAAATGAAGGAACAGGCAAGTGATTATTAGCCCAAGGTGTTATAGCTATCAAGTAACAAGACCAGATGGCCTTAATCCGATTCAGTTTTCCCCATGCAACCACTCTATAATAAATTGTAGCTATTTAAATTCTATCTTCTCCTGAAACTTTTAAACAATTTATAATGGCCACAAAAGTAATTGAGAAGAATAAGATAATTTTATTTCCTAATAAATTGAAACGAGCATGTTTTTCTATTACTCACCTTTGTAAAAACCTTCATAGTATAACACAAATATTTCACTCTGGGATCAATGGAAGAGTAAGCAGCTAAAAGCCTGGTATTATGAAGGGCCTGTTACAAAGATCAGAAATGACACTGTAAGGCAATCACACAACTGAAAAAGAGCTTCAGATATAGGAGGCAATGAACAATAAACAATTTAGCCAATTCATTTCAGAATTAAAAAGAGATACAATATAAAACTGTGCACTGCTGGTGAAAAATCATAATAGTTTGGATAGATGATGGACTTTTGTTCAATACACAAAGTGAAATGTAAAAGAAAAATGGCCAAGAATCAGGCAAATGCCACAGCATATAGACCTTGGCATCCCTCTTTTAGAAGACTTAGATAATGTATTTTTATTTTAAACATATAAGATATGGGCTAGCAGAATCAAAACACTTTTCCATTTAAATATCAGAAATACTTCAAGAAATGGAAGTGTTTAAATTAATACTAATGTGAACAACAACAAATTCTAAAGGCGTGGGGAATGAATTCTTGTCTACAAACTAAGGGAAATACTTGGAGAGAATCTTACCAATGTGTTATACAAACTGATATCCACTTCCAGACCACTTCTCACATGGAAGAACTTGACAATTGGTACCTTTGCTGTAGTAATGGGCAAGACATTTCTGAGCCCTAGGATGGAAAATTTAATTTAAAGCTATCATTTAACATCGTTTAATATAACAGCAACATTATTTAAACAGCCCATAGCTGGAAAGTCATCTTAATAACTTAGTATTGTTTTGTAATTAAACCTGACCCCATCCTATATCATCTCATTTACCTTGGTTAAACACAGAAAATGGGGAGCACAACAATTAGGAAAAGCCTTTTGTGCTTAATTTTGTTTACTGCCCCAATACAAAACTTTCTATCATATTAAACAAGTCTACTTGAAACAAAGATTTAAGTTTTATTTGCTTTAAAAAAAAGGATTAAAGACAGGAAAGAAAAAAAAAGTTATTTGAAAACAAACTCAACTAATGGTGACAGCTTGTTTCCCCCACCTAGAAAAGCAAACACAATGGAGAAAGGCAATTTCCCCGTTTGGGAACATTCATCTCTCTTTGAAGAATGTCAATGGAAATGCCAAATGTGATGATCTGTGAGCAAATAGGGAACTGATTGAGAGCATCAATTCAATTCACTTGCTCCCCTCCTTATCCCTTTCTCTTCCAGTTATGTTTAATCCTTTCCATTCCATGGACTCCATTTCCTTTTTAAATTTTTTGCCTTCAAATATACAAAATTCTCCCCTATTCTGCTGGAAAAAAAAAATTCCATTATCTTCCTTTGATCCTGCTGCCCTTTCTGACTATTACAGAGTCTATTTCTCACCTTCCTTTTGTTGCCAAACTTCATGGAGTGATCTGTGCTGACTCCCTCCATTTCCCGACTCATCTTTTCTTCCTTAATCTTTCCGCCATTTGGGAATTCTGCCCTCTCCCAAGTTATTAAAGGCCTCTCTAAGTGACCATCCTGTCCTCCCTTTTGTGACGCCGCACCAGTCTGCCTCTCCAATGCCTCCTCAGTCTTTCTCCCTGAATGCTCTTCTCCCTCCTGTCACAGGCTCACTAAACATTCTCTGTTCTGGTACTCTCCAAGGCTCCAACTATCACCCCTGTTTAAATGAATTCTCCATCTTCCGTTGAAATTCTAGTCCTGTGCCTCCAACTGCCTAGTGGAAATTTCCACATGGATGTTATATTTTTACCATGAACTCCTTCCCAAAATAAAGCCCTTCTACAGCTTCCACATTTTGGTCAAAGCACTACCAGTCACCCATTTATTACCTGGGGCACACTGTTTCTTTATCTCCTCCAACTATAGCCAACTATATACAACTTTAAGATCTACAACTCTAGTCACTGTACCCATAAACTCTTGTAATGATTACTGCACAGTCTTCCAACTGGTCTCTCTGTTAATCATTTGATTCATCCTGAATTCTGCACGATGAATTTTCTTTAAACACTCTGCTGTGAAGAAACTCTTCAACAACTACTACTCACATTTATACAGGGTTTTATATAACTACCCAAGACTTTAAGGATTAAGTTCAAATGACTTAATCTGATCAGAGAATTTACAGTAACAGACAGAAGGGATCACAGAGGTGATGTAGACCACCTCTTACTTGAAATATACTTTTCCTATATAAAAATATATAAATATAATATATAAAAAATATAAATATACTTCTCCTTGTCAAAAAAGATTTTCAGTGACTGGGACTACCAGGCAGCTTGTTTCACTTTTACATAGCTCTAATTGTTACCAAATTCTTCTTTATACTGAGCCAAAATCTACTTCCCCGAAACTTCTGAAGATCTGTCCTAACATTCCCACCTGCAGCCACACCGGATGAGTACAGCCCCTCTTCCAAATCACAACTCTTCAAGTATCTTCAAACAGTTTACTATATCTCTCCAATCTTCCAGTTATCATGTCTCTTTCATTCTCTTTAAGCTATACACCACTACTTCGTGTAACTATTCCTCATAGGATATAATTTTAAGTTTCCTCATCAGTCTGGTCAACCTTCTCAGGATACGCTCCAGTTTGCCAATGTTCCTCTTAAAGCATGTAGTTTTCAAGCTCTTTTCTCCCACTAATTTTCCAAATGAATCTACTAACAGCCAGGTGAGTCTTTTGGAACACTCTTCCCTTCCCAGTCTTCACCCTTTGTTGAACCAGTTTAGTTCTATGTTACCTCCTCTTCTTCGACCCCTTGCTCTCTTGCCCTGTTATTGATTATGCCTTTCTAAAGCCCAACCCTATATGACTCCACTATCTGTCTCCTTCACTCTTATTCCTATGCTGCTGGATGGAGTTAGAAGAAGTTGCTAATTGGGTCCACTACAAATTTACATTATCTAATCTTAAACGGGCTTTCACTGTAGCAAGGCATTTCTTTACCCTAATTGGTTTTCTTTATTACTTTCCACAGTGGCTGTTCCAACCTTTCTCATCTCTCTGCAAGCCTCCTACAGCATTCCTATCTGCTCACCTTATTAACTATAAACACACATTTTACCAAAGAAATTGAAGCCATTCACTGAAAGATCCTTCTTTTCCCCTCTTCCTCATCTCACAGCCCCTCTAACAATGTTCTCTCTCATACTCTCCTTCGCCTTGTCTCTGAAGAGGCAGACCTACTCTTCTACATGCATCTTTGATACCTCTCCTTCTCATCCACTCAGCAGACTCTATCCTCTGTCAACCCCACTCTCTGTCTCTAATCTTCAATCTCTCCTCTATTGGCTCTTTCTCTGCTACCTAAAAACATGTCTGCCTCCTGTCCAAACTTAAAAAATCCTCACTTGATCCTGCTAGGTATCATCTTATAATCTCTCCTTTTTTCAGCTAAACTCTCTGAAAAAGCCCATGCTATCTGCTTCTACTTCCTTTCCTCTAAAACTGTAATCTGATTTCCAGCCTAATTATTTATCTCCAACTGCTTCCTCCAAAATCACCAGGTGTCACTCACTTGCAAAATCTAGTGGTCTTTTCTTAATTCTCATTCTTCTTGACTTCTGCAGTGTCTGACACTTGATCACCTCCCTCCTGAATACTCTCCATCTGGGTCTTTGTGACACTGTCCTCCTTTAGTCCTTCTGTCTGATACGCTCTTATTCAGTCTCATTCATGTTATGCTCACTAACAGCTTTAGGTTGGGTCCTCTTTTCTTTTCCCTCTATGCAATATTACTTGGTATTCTCCCAGCTTTCCTGGATTCTGATACCATCTACATGCAGATGATTCTTAGATGTTCTAGCCTCTCTTCTGAGCCCCAGTTCCAACTGCTTGCTGGACATTTTGAATTTAATGTCCTGTAGATATCTCAAACCCAACATTTCCAAGACAGAATTTAATACTTTTTCAAGCAAAACCACCTTCTTTACTTTCCTATTATACTGCTATCCAGGGCACAACCATCTTTGCCACCTTAGTGTCATCCTCACCTCATTCCTCTATATATCTAATTAGTTTAACCTCTGACAATGTCTCTGCTATAAATCTCCTTCTCTCTACTGTCTCAAGGCTCTCCCCACTGCAGTCCGTCATTCACTCAGCTGCCAAAGTGATTTTCTTAAAGTATAAATCTGACCATGTCATTCACCGCTACTCAAGACAATTCAATAGCTCCCTTTTACCTCCAGGATCAAACATTCTTTGTCTGATATTCAGAACTCTTTACAGCTTAGTTCCTTTCGACTTTCCAGTCTCCTAACACTTCACTCCCCCCTTCCATAGATTCTATGATCCAGTTATATGCCCTCCTTGCTGTTCCTCAAACATGACACTTCACTTCCTGCCTTCATGTCCCTGCAATGGTTGTCCTGATGCCCAGAATGCTTTCTTCCTCATCTCTGCCTCTTAGGATCCCTGGTTTCCTTCAAAACTCACTCCAAATGCTATTTTTTACAGGATACCTTTCCTGGTCCATCCAGGTGCTAGAACTTTTCCCTCTGTTCCACCTACTCTGGATACGTATCTATTTATTTGCATGTTGCCTCCCCTGTTACAGTGTAAGCTCCTGGAAAGCTCCAGATGACTTTTACCTTTCCTCCTATTTCCAAAGCCTGGTGTCTAATATTTATTAAGTGTGTGCTGAGTAACCACTAAGGTTATCATTCTTGTTCCATTCACCCTGGAATACTTTTCTTTAACCTCTTTTCCATTTCAAGCCCTATCACCTTCATGACTCTTCTGAGACCGTGCAGTTTCATTCCATAATGGAGTTCCTCTCCTCTCTGAACTCTTACCAGTATAACTGCACACAGGCTGATGCTCATTTTTCATGTGCTCTGCCTCCTCCATGAGACTGTTAAGATGACAAGAACCATAAGAAGGACCACGCTGACATTTCTTTTGTAGCCCCCTCTCCCTCCAGTGGTTATTATAGGAATTTATGCATAGTAGGCACTCAATGAAAACTGGTGAAATGAATAAAAAGTTAATCATTTCAAATCTCTTTAGTTCCTTTGAGCCCATCCCTTCCTGAATCCTCCCAAACCTTGCTTGAATAACTTCATCTTTGATCTCTCCCTTTCTCCCAGCTCCTTTACCTTTGTCTATAACAGTAAGTTTCTTTTCTTAAAGAAAACAAAAACACAGCCACCCCCATCATCTGATGAACATCCTCTCTCCATCTCTGTTCCTCTTCCCCCCACCCTCCTTACTACTTACTTTCTAGAAAGGATAGATTATATTTGCTCTTTTCCTTGACCACCAAATCACTTCTCAAACTTCGGCGATCTGGCTTCTGTTTCCACCACTCTACAACCATTTTTTTCCAAAGGAATCAGCAACCTCTTAATTGCCATATCCAATAACACCCTCAACCTTCAATCTTAATTTTTTGGTTGCACTGATACTGCTAACCACTCCCTCCTTACTGATGTCCATTACAATGCTCTGTCCTACTTCCCTTCCTACCGGCCTGCTCCTTTTCAGTATCATTCACTAAATTATTTCTTCTACCTAATGTATGAATTTGACCATACCATATTTCTGATCAAAAACTTTCATTGGCTCTCCACTGCCTATTTTTTTAACATGGAGTCGGATCCTATACAATCTGTTCTTAATCTACCTTCCTTCCTATGGTTCACTTTACTTCACATAAAAATCTAGCTAAAATAGACCATCAGCTACTCACTGCCCTTACTACTCTCCTCTCCCTTTTGGCATTGGTACAAGCTGGCCTTTGAGCCTGGAAAATACTCCCTTCCCATCTACCTTTTGAAATTCTCTTCTTTCAAGGCCTACCTCCTCTACCAGCATATCCTCCATAAAGTCTGTCTTGACCATTGCAACTAAAATGACTTTTCCTTTCCATATTTCGAGTAGCACCATTTGGATGACTCCTTTGCTCTCATCGCACTCTACCTTGTACTACAGTTAGCGGGGAACATGTTATAGCCTCACTATTAGAACATAAGTTCCCTCAAGAAAATAACCCTCTTATTTCAGATACTGAATAACTGGGCAAATCTCTGGCCCTTAGTTGCCTTGGTTGTAAAATGAGGGGGTTCTGAGGTTTCTTCTAGCTCTAAATTTGTGATTCTATGATTACATTTCTTTGCATATATTCCTAGAACCTTTGCACATAGCAAGTGTATTATAATTATTTGTATTAAGAATGAATGTTATAAATTTGATCAATAGCAGGATTCTGGAGCCATCATCACATTCCTTTGTGATATACTTTGTATACATTCTTAACTTTTAATATTAAATGTCTGGATAAGAAATTCTTGAGTAAAGGAATACTGATTATAGGCCATGGCTCACATTAAATTATTCAATGCAAAATTTGTTGAACTTTGTTGGCTTATTTGCAAAGTAAGTTGATACTCCCAGCCAGTTGCCTAGTTTAAATTTACAAATGAAATTCTTCAAGAGCTTTATCAATCTGGAAGAAGAAACTTTTCATAGTTTGTTCCTCTGGGATGGGGAAAGTTTTATAATTTCATCAAATGTCATCTTACTAGAAATCATAACCCTATGGAATTCATATACACTATCTGGAAGTAAAAAATATTCCCCCATTTGAAATAAATTCTGGGTTCCCCAATGATCAGACCTAATTATGTCTGTGTACATATATGAAAAACCAACTGACACTCACGCTAACTTTCAATTCCACTAGAAACATGGGGAGGAAAAGATTTAAGATTTGTCCAGTTACCCCAATGACAGGTAAAGTCTTTATTCAAACTCCTAGAAATGAAGAATACAAAGGAAAAGAAGACTTTAACTCTTATAGCAGGTGTATGCACTATGAATTTAAGCATTACAACCATGCCTGTCTTTAACTAAAAGTATAAAAAACAGTTCAATGTACTTTTACGAAGGGAAAAAAGTATACCCGTATTATTTATAACAATAGTGGAAACTTTAAACTATTGCTAAATATTTAAGGACAAGCAGATGGCACTTTAAACTTATTTCAGATGAACAAATTCCATACTACGTTTAGCCCCAGGAAGGTAAAAGTATAAGCTATTCCAAACTAACATACCATGCCTCTCTGGTACCTGTCTTGTAATGAACTGAAACACAAGTCAGTGAAGGAAGCACACAAAATATCACAAGCTCTTTGAAGGTTTCCTAATCACCTAAAACAGGCAAAAACTATTTTTGTTTAATTACATGGAATATTTTTGCAAAAAAGTATCAAGATGGCAAATTTGCGCTAACAAAAATATTTTTATTTAATCACAATGCTACGTAGCTGAAATTGTAGGTAATTCAGAGGTTTATTAAAGAGAAGGCAAAATCCAATTAGCTCATAGAGTACCTGAATGTTTTTTGAGGACTCTTGATAGTTCTTCAATCATTCTTATGCAATCTAATCCCTGGAACAAAAATAGCAAATCATTATATCAATATTAAAGAGCTTTTCTTAAAATGATAGCACAAATAAAAATTTCCATTACCTTTAGAAATTCCCAAATTCATTTCATGGATTTGGAGTCAGAAGACCAGAGTTTGAATGATAGAACCATGACAAGATATAAGCACCTTGAGGGCAGAGACTGTTTAATTTTTTTCTTTGTATCCCTAATACATAATAAGTGCTTAATACATGTTTGTTGATAAAATAAGATGTACAGAAATGAGAATTTAAAAAATCAGTCTGAATATCTTATAATCCTCTAACGTTGTTGTTTCTTCTTCTTTCTTGAAGAGGATCAAGAAAGGATCAGGAGGATGATATCTTGACTGGAGCATGAATTGGATTTAAGTGAGGCAGGGCTGTACAAAGTCGTCAGCCTCATTCTCTCCTCCAGAGTAATCAAAGTCCACTGGCAAGACAAAAGTCAAGATGACTGGTGATTGCCTGGGAGCTTATATTTTGTAAGAATTTTGGGGTTTAAGGGCTAGATTTTTTTACTTTATTTTAACCATCCATCATTTTCAAAAAGGTGGGACAATTTTTTTTTGCCCTGTGCAGTTTCCATTTATGATTTCTTGAAATCTTGAAACACAGGTCTGGAAAAACAGGCTTTTAAAAAGTTCATTGTGTTTCAAATGAAATTAACTTGTTATTCAATCATTTCCCACTCTTTGTGACCCCATTTGGGGCTTTCTTGGTGTGGTTTGCCATTTCCTTCTCTAGCTCATATTACAGGTGAGGAACTGAGGGAAACAAGATTAAGTTTAAGCCCAAAGTGACACACGAGTAAGTGTCTGATATCTTTAAATCCAAGTCACCCCACCTTTCACTGAATGGCCAAAAATAACTTGGTGGCTTTAGCAATTCTGAGGATGTGAACAATTCAAGGCAACTAAGGACCACCCAATTTTTAATTATCTGGGAAAATACCACACTGAAGTATAGCATTCTGCAGGTGAAAGAAATTTTCTGACTTCTATTACCAATAACAAATGCAAATTATCTATGACCACTCAGGGACACATAATATTAAGAGAAAAAACACTGGACCAGTACTCAGTAAAGAACTGACTTTGAACCCTGGTTCTGATCATGCTAACTGTGAACCTGGGCAAACTGTGCCCCTGAGACTTGGTTTCCTCATCTATACGTTGGGGATAACAATCTTTTCCCTGCCTACTGCACAGGATTATCATGAGGAAGTGTTCTGTAAGTCAAAAGGTACCACGGAATTGTGATTCCTTTATCATTATCTTCATCATCATCATCATCATCATCAACACTCTACCTCAGAAGTTTCAAGTCCATCAATTGTCATACAGATGTCCAGGTCACTCTGTTTGAACCCAAATCCATTTTTGGAAGAACCAAATAAGCTCAATTTGGTGCCTGTTAGAAATATATTATAAATAGTCAATAATTTTTTGAGGACATTTTATTTTCAAACAGGCATTCTCAAGAATGGGCAATTAGGTATTAGAATATTAAATATCTTATTTTGTGTAAAAAAAGGACAAATTTAGAAGTAAAGCTTTCAAAAGTATAAAATATACAAATTAAGGTCCCAACTCACTAACAATCTCACTGAGGACAAATATTGGTCTCTCTTAACTTTTGGTTTATTTTACAATCCCATCTATTGTTTACCTCAAAATTTGCTTTTATTAAAGGTAAACTATATAAAGCAAGAAAAATAGCCATTTGTGTCAATGTCAAAGTCTTAGGACAGATAAATTTCAAGATAAAATCTACAGCATCTCCCTACATCTATAGTTATTAAGTTTGCTACTTCTTTGAAAAAATTATTTTTGAACTGTGATTTTAAATTTGATTGAAACTTCAAATGGAAACAAAATATATGCATGGCATTTGTTAATAAAAACAAGATTTCAATACTCAAACTACTGGTATGCTACAATTTTGAACATCAAGCTACAGCACCAATCACATCATTTATTTTTCTCTAAGTCAGTAAGTCTGGAACAAAATTATTGGTCTTCTAGAAATGTTAAGCTATGAAAAAAATACATAAATAACCATATAAATAACCTTACCTGGAAACTCTTGTCTTATGAAACTTTCCAGGTTTTGCCGAATATGTTCACGAGCTTGATCTTCTAAAGCAGTTGCAGAAAAATCCTCTGTTTAAAATAAACAGAAACAATTGTCAAAGAGCTTTCAAAATTTTGCCCAAGAAGTAGAACCAAACTTTCATTAAAAAACAATTCTCCTCATCCCCAAATTTCTAAGCATCTCTATGTGAATAACACTATTATAGAAGCAATGTGATCACAGAAAAAAACATAGCCAGATCTCAGAAGTTAAGAAAGTCACAATAAATTACTAAGAATTACTGAAATTAAAAAAAAAAGAAATTCTGAAATTATCTTTTCAAGAGAAACTATATTTTGGTATGGTTAAAAATAAGGATGGCTTTGATAGATCAGCCTGAAACTTTCAAGACATTATTTTGTTAAGATGGTCCGTTAGCTTTCAAAGACTTGAGAGCTCTGAACAACCTTCACTTATTTCAGGGGACTGATGATGAAGAAGGTTACCCACTTCTTTTCAGAGAGGTGACTGGACTCAGAGTACAACAGAATGAAATATATTTTTTGGACATATCCAATGTGGACATTTGTTTGGCTCGACTATTCGTATCTGTTACAAGGCTTTTTCTGTTTGTCTGAGGGATGGGGGGGGAAGAGGGCAGGTGTGTGGTGGGATGAGAGGGAGATAAAAACAGATTTCTATTAATTAAAAAATGGTGGTAAAACAAAGAAACTGCTTTGACTAGCTGGATACCTACTTTTATTTATAATGCTTAAAGTGAAAATATTATCACAAGATTCTCTGTATTTTATTTCTCTCAGTTGAAACTTGGAACCCTAAAGATCTAATGAATCTTTATAATGAACACAATACCAGAACAGTTAGAAATTAAAATAAGTCAGGACTGATAAACAGATATGGATATTTCTCATATCTTAAGCCATCTCCTAGTTTGGCAATTTTTTGACGCCTACTTTAATGTTCCTAGAAATTAGTAAGAAATGTTGATAACTTACTGTAACACTGGATGCAAACTTGATCTAAGATATTTGAAAATCTGGGTGTTAATGGTGGCAAAGGATCCAGTTCAATTTTTTTGAAGTCTTCAGGGCAATCCTTCTTTAGATGGCCCTCTCGCTTGCACAAACTACATACTACAGTAGGAGGCTACATGAAAGGGAAAAGCAAAAAGACTTAAATGCAGTTTCTAATATGGGAGTTCCTAACCTTTTCTAGCAAAATATTCTACTTTTTATTTTCTCAAAGTGTCATCATTATCAGGGGTGGGGTATGGTATGATACAGCTGGAACAGTTAGCAACTTTTAATAGTTTTGGGCAGGAAACTGGGGGAATGCTAAAACCTAGGAAGAAGCCTAGTTAATCAAGTTGGGCTTAAAGATCAAATGAAATCAATCACTACCAATCAGTTTAGCAAGCCTGTTCTATGAAATGAAAATTAAATTAATATACACAAAATTAAAAAAAAAATTCAAGCTGTTACTTTGGAAGTTAAATTTTTTTACCTTGCCCTTGGTGAAGACAGGCTTACTAAATTCATAGAATAAGTCTGAATGATCTACAGTTGAATCTTCCTCATAGACTTTTTCTTCCTTAAGAGGGTGTTTTTCATTTAATTCTATTAGCAAGGGTTCATCTATATTTTTTCTAACTTCTTTCAAATCTTCATATTTAACAGGAACAACTAATCCATCCTCTTCAGAGAGGGCATCCTCATTTCCATATCCAGTATATGTGTCCAGCTCATCCTGTATAGTAATATTGTCCCTTTCATTGATGGTATGCCTGGCTTCTTCTTCATCCTCTTCCTCATCATCTGAATTAGTGATTCCTGATGTCTGGCCCTGTACTGAATGTGTAGCCTTGTTTGAGTCTTCCAGTTCATCTGTACCTTCTGTGCTTTCCCCATCCATGTCAGCCTTGTCATGCACAGTAACAAAGTCATCCCTTTCAGTTATTGTAATGTTTTGGAAACTCTCTAAATCTGAAATGCTGTCAGTCTCCATATCAAGGTCATTGGTATGGCCAAGTAGTTCTCCATTTTCACTGTCATCATCTAATTCTTGATCCATAGTTGCCAAATTTTTCTCCCAGTCTTGTCTTATATCAGGATCTTCCTCCTCCTCCTCCTCCTCATCTTCATCATTTCCACTTTCTGTTTCCTCACAGTGTGGTTTGAAATCCTCAGAATCATCAAAAATTACTTCTTCAATGATACAATCCAAGTCTCCTTGGTTGATTCCAACTTGAACATCTCCTAAGTCCTCTGCTGGGCTTTCAAAACCATCAAACATCTTTCCAGTATTTCTCTGATGGGTCTTGAAGCTTTCTACAGTATTGGGAGCATCGATACAGTCACTCACAACCATGATTTTGTTATTTATTATTTGTACTTCAGGGTCACGCTTTACATCATCTTCGACGTATTTGGGTGTTTGAGATGCATCTACATTTATATTTGGAGGCTTCTGGGGACTGGTCTTGGCTGCTTTTTTGTGTGGGATAGCAAAATATTTATATGTTGCTCTTAAACAATGAAGTATATATTCATAAACCAGTTGACTGTTCAAGGTTCTTGCCACATTCCTCTTAATGGAGTACGGATCTGTAACAACAAAAAATGCAACATCTTTATTTTACCTTGAAAACAATCAGCGCATTTTAGATTAAAAGCAACAATAAACCAGGCAAAATGAATCCTATTTCTTCAGTGTGACTGTTTTCATTTGGGAGTCAAGATAGAGGGGAAAATGTCACCTCTCACATGAAGAAATCCCTCACATGAAGAAACTCGAAGTATCACAATTCTCTCTTATAACCAACCCACCTTGCACAGCACTGGTATATCCCTTCCTTATCTAGCTGTATGATTGTGGCAGTGGAAAAGAAATGATCAACCTGGCTCTTAAGCCTTGAGGGACTACTTCCTACACTGGAAGGCTCTGCTGAGTGCTCTGCCTCCCCCACTCAGCCAGTCACTTTATAAAGCTTACCTCCACTCTTCCGCCCTGTGAAGCCCCATCACTGAACTGGCTGGACTGAATTCCAGGGGTGAGAGGGAGGCACGAGGAGGAGACACCACTTCTCACAATCTGCTCTCCTCCCCTAAAACTCCAGCAGGGTAGGCAATTGGCCAGAAGAGCTGAGCCAGAGAAACTGCAGGGGAGGGTTTAAAAATGTGAGATCCCCATGACTGCACACAGAATTTTATGCAAAATGCAAAAAACCCTCTTATGCAACATAAAGCTTGAAAAAAAAAATCAAGCAAAAATAAGGGAATTTCATACTGAAGATTCCTTCAGTTAACAATTATGAGGAAGTTCTTAAAAATGTTTTTAAAGGGGCAAAATTTAGATTTCTATATGAGCTTCAACTATGGAACAGCCTAACTTCTAAAAGTTGAAAATGGATTAAGAGGCCAGCCCACCTTCCAATGCCTACTGAATATATCAGTGTGTTTCACTGCAACATAGATTTGGTTTAATAAGCCCTATGTAAGATAATATATGCATATTTTAAATACTGCTGGAGGCTTCATAACAATACATCATGTCTGCAAACTGCTGGAGTCCATGAAACTAATCAATTAATATAAAATGGAGTAAACTGAACCTAGAAGTAAAGATTTATAGTCAGGTTTTTTAAACTTCAAGGAATCATTTACATTTAATGACTGTATAATTAGGATAATGCCTGTACTACAGTTTTTAAAAACTGAGATCTAAGCATGAGACTATACTGAGCTGCATGACATGTAGAGCTCTAGTACAAGGAGGATTCTGACTGTTTACTGCTGGGTTCTGGTACACCTTGTATGAAGGCGATAAAAGAAGACTGAAATAAAGTACATGCTGTTAGATCTACACTTGTTTTTAGTTTTTTTTAAGATGAAAAATCTGGATACCTTCCACAGCAATGCGCTTTTTGGGCCAATCCTTTGCTTCACGAGATATAGCTTCCTTGGCACGTATACTGATAACCAAATCGCCCAAATTAAATTCTAAAGCATAGAAACGAAGCAATTCCACCCAAAGCTGCCCAACTGGTGCAGAACACTGGCTGTCTAAGTCAAATACCAAGGGAACCTATTAATAGCAAAAAGAAGAAATTTTCATTATTATATATATGTCCAAATAATCAGATAAAACAAAATTATACAGATTCTGTTCTAGCAAAATGAAATCTAAGGAAAAGTCTGAGTGTGAAAATCCTTTCGCAGGAAGCTTGAACTGACTACAAAAAAATTAAACTATGTATCAGTAATTGGTTTTTATTATACTTAAAATCTTATCATGACAGCATGGAGCAGTGGGAAGGAAAATGGAACTGGAGTTAGGAGAGATCTGGCTTGATAATCCTGCCTTTGATATTTACTTGTCTTGTGCCACAGGCAAATTCTTTCAGTCTCAATTTCCTAACTATAAAATGAGAACAATATGAATGACAGTACTCTTGCCTCACAGGGTTGCTGTGAGCCAGGATTCAATGAGAAATGTGAAGTATGTTTAAAGTCCTTTGTAAACACTAAATTGCTAGCATGTCAACTATTACACGGGCAGTCTCTCAACACCTTCTCCTGCGTCACTCACCACTGATACATCAGGCATATTTGCTACTTCCAACTGATGAAATGTAGTGAAGGTAGCAAGGATTATGTAAGAGATGCTAACATTCTCAGTTCTGCCCCCACCTAAGCTATCAATACCCCTCAAGTGGATACTGGAAAAAAAGGAAAGAGTACAGGATCCCAGACTATGTAGATTTATAACGATACCATATTTATGACTGGATATTTAGTTTTGATGCCAGGTAATTCTGATGTCAAAGGTTTGGATTTTAAAACATACATATATCTGGATATATTCATTTAAAGAAAATACAAGGATTTTCTGTTATAGAACTTTAAAATTACATGGTATTAGAAACTATTCCAACTTTAAAGATGAAGAAACCAAGGTACAAAGATATAAAATGTCCAGAGCACAAGAAGCATGTCTATTAACTTTCAATCCATTAGCCTCATTATGATAGGCAGTCTCAAGAATACAAAATTCTGTCTGTATATTAAGAAGCAAAGCCATAGTTTAGCTGTCCAGTTCGTACAAAACCCCTCCAATTCAAGTATTTAAGTTTTTATTATTACTGTCCTTTTGGTTTTTTTCAAGTATTTCAAATACTGTAGGATTGTCCCATTGGGAAGAACTAGGAACAATGGATGGAAGTTACAGGTAGGCAAATTTTGGTTCGATATAAAGAAAATTTCCTAAGAATTAGAACTACTTAGAAGTGGAATGGACTGCCTTATGTAGTGAGTTTCCTATAAACAGAATCATTTCAATCAAGCAGAGATTGAAAGACTGCTTTTTCAGGATGCTGTAGGAGGGGATGGACCCTTCTAGCATGCTTTAGATTAGATGACCTTAGGGACCTTTTGTGATTAGAAATACTAGGACTCTTAATATAACTGTTCTGGGTGTTTTGGGTCAAGGTTTGTAATTTTGTCAGTGTAGGAATGCCTAATGCTGAAACTCTAACTATATACATCAGTAATTTATCTGTGACTTAAGAGAGTTGCCTTTAGCATTGACGAGTTATGTGACTTGCCCATGGTTACACAGGCATTATGTATTATTAGATGTGGGACTTGAACCTAAGTTTTTTTATGATCCCAAGTTAACAGTTGTTATAATTTGTAGTATACTTTCTACTTGTCTGTTTCTCCAAATCTCATTTTGCTATACACTGCAATTTTAAACATGTCAGGAGAAGCTATACTTTGATATTCAAAAAACATTACGGAAGACTGGTGTTTCAAAACTGGGAAATCATTTTAGCAGGTGACAAAAGTAGAAGGCAGGAAACTATGTAAGCCACAAATATTATGCAATCAGGGATTTGAATAACAAATAACATTTTACTATTTTTCATCTCTTTTTGCACAAACCTTTTATTGAAGTTAAACATGAAGGCTGAAAGGACTGATAAAGGAAGCTGTAAGGAAAGCTTTTTCAGTTGACATAGGGGATTCTCTCTACCAGTGAAGATTAGTGGTACCTGCTCTGTAACTAAGTCTTAAGTATTTTCTGAGTCAATGAGAGGTTAAAGCAAGTTATCCAGGGTAATATATCTAGTCTATGTCAGAGGTAATTTTTGAACAGAGGTCTTCCTAATTTTGAAATGGGAGTTCTATTCATTATGTCATGTTTCTTTTCAGAAAGCTTCTTCAAGGAATGTTTATGCATTTCTGCTATTATTTACAGATTTCATTACTTCAACCCAAGAGTCAAGAGTTGTGCCTCCAGGCAATCTCATTTCACCTCAGGAAAAAAAAGAACTTTAACCAAGTTAAAATTTGTAACCAAACTGAGCATGGAACCCGGATTTTCCCTGTGCTCTCTAGTCTTGGTTCTAAATCATCTTAGTCCTGGTTCTAAATCCAAATGACTGTTGCTATGTTAACCATGACATTATAGGGGAAATGTAAGAAAATTAATCTTGAATTGCCTTGTGACACTTCTCTCATTACTGTCTTAAATACATTGGTCTGTTATTTGAATTCTCCCTCTGCTTCTCATCCTCTATCAAAAATAATCAAGCAATGAAAATAAGCAATAAGGGAATATGGTAGAAATCTGAAAAATCACCTCTTGGTTAATTAAAAACTGACAGTTTTTCCATTTAATAATGAAAGTAGATAAAAACAAGTTCTGACCTTTCCTCTTTTAAAAGATGTTTCCTTAGATGATTCATCATCTCTTGCAGAAGTAATCTGTTCCCAAACCACCAAATCATTTTCAACTTCTTTAAGGTTAAAATTTGCTAGTTTGTTCAATGAGAATCCTTCAATCTAGGAAAATAGGACAAATACAATCTTAGTAAGTTAAAAACAATACTTATCACCGTATAAGTACATAATACATTTAGGGTTGAGTGTACTTTACTCTCCTTTCAATGTCCATGTGCACGTTTGCACCCATATCCACACACATAAACATGTGCATGCAACCCTCACTCCCTCCATGATTTTATTGGTATAGAGAACTCTTCCTGATAAGGAGAAACTCCTCCTGCTAATTCATGAACACAACTGTTCGACAACCTACAGTCTCTGGGACAGAGGCCAAATGACTGACCACACTCATGTGGCCAGAATGTATCTGATACAGGACTTAAAGCAGGCCTGGACTCACAGACCATCTCTCCAGCCATTGTGCTTTGCTCCCATTTCCCATGTCTCATAATATTTACACTCTTAAATGCTTATATTTCTTTCTAGGGGAAAAAAGTCAGGTACTTCAGAGTCATACTACACAGAAAGTAACCTGCCAATCATCAAATGCTTAGTGTCTTAAGGATTCTTCCTGCCTCTATTCTCTCCCCAACTCCTCTAATCCCTCTTTATGCACTGAGCTACCCATGTCACTCCTCTGTTCAAAAATACTTGGTGGAGTACTAGCATGGACATCACCATAGCAAAGTCAAGCTGAAGCTGCAGCAGTGGAGATTCTCAAACATATCAGCTCAGGATGGGAGTCCAGTGGAACTGAGTGAGAGAGAGCTACAGAACCCCAGGTAAGTGCAGCAGCCACTCCTGACACTATGAGCCCGCAGATTAAATGTCTATAAGTTACCTATTTGATGGCAGTGATCAGTAAATGCTAGCTCCCTCTTCTTGTTGACTTTGAAAAACCCAGAGAATACTTACCCAGGCAAAGTCCTGGAACAGTGGGATTAGCTGAAGGGGTAAACAGTCTCTTAGGCCATGAGGCTAGGAAAATCGCAAAGGGATACACATAGATAGAGGGAGTGAGCATAAATAAAATGATGTGATGATAAAAAAATGTGATTTAAGGGTGCAAAGGGATTGTAATGGAAGATGTGAAAAGGAGGCAGAAAAAGGTAAATTACATCACAGAAGGAGGCACAAAAACATATTACAGTAGAGGGAAAGAGGGTAGGGTGATGAGCATTGTTTGAGATTTACTCTCATCTGATTTGGTTCAAGGAGGGAACAACAAACTCAGTTAAGTATAGAAATCTAACTAGCTCTGTAGGCAGTAGGAGGGGAAAGGGGAAAGAAAAGGAAGGGGAGGCTAAAAAGGAGGGAAGTAATAAGGAAAAAGGGGAGTTAAAGGGAGGGGGGCTGAAAGAAGGGAGGGAAGACTGAGGGAGGTGGTGATCAAAAATTAAAACTTTATTGTGGACAGGAAGGAAGAGGAGAGAACTAAAAGCACAAATGGGGGAAAGAGGATGGAGGAAAAGACACAGAGAGTAATCACAACTGTGAATGTGAATGGGATAAACTCTCCCATAAAACGGAAGTGGATAGCAGAATGGTTTAAAAACCATAATCCAAAAATATGTTGTTCACAAGAAACATATTTGAAATGGGGGCATACACACAGGGTAAAGGTAAAAGGTTGGAGCAGAATATATTGTGCTTCAGCTGATGTAAAAAAAGCAGGGGTAGCAATCCTGATTTCAGACAAAGCAAAAGCAGAAATAGATCTAATCAAAGAGATAAGGAAGGAAACTATATGATGCTAATAGACACCATAGGGAATGAAGCAATATTGCTACTAAACATATACACTCCAAGTTGCACAGCATCCAAATTCTTAAGAGTAGAAGTTAAGGAAGTTACAGGAAGAAGCAGACAGCAAAAATATTTGGTGGCTCCCTACTGCCAGCTACGTCAAGTTCAAACTGCTCTATGTGGAATTCAAGGCCATTCACAATCTGGAATCTCAAGCTTTTAAACCACAATTCATATCACTCTGTAACATGTATGCTATTCTTCAGAAAAATAAGAATATTCTACTTCTGATTTGCTCTACCATCAGCTTGTCCATTTCTGCATTTGTCAATTCCTACCCAACCTCTGAAGATCAACTCCAGTGGTCTTCCTTCTTCCCCTCTCCCTGAACACTCAATCTCTAATGCACTTGATTATTCTGTAACAGTGTCTTGTCTAAATTTCGAATGCTGAATAAACATATTTAATTGAACTGAATTTTCCTGGCTAGAAAGGACATGAATTCAGTGGTAAAATTGAGAAAAGTATGCTTCAAAGCAAATGCTTTTTTTGTAAAAGATACAATTTTATAATTTTTAAATAAAGTGAAACTTACCCATGATCCTAGATATACAGGCAGAACTGGTTCTTTTCTTTGTTGAAGAAAGAAAATGGCCATTAGGGCAAATACATAGGGTGGTAAGCCCCCTTCTTCAGGATGATCTGTACAGCAAAGCTAAAATAAAAGGGGGAAGTGTATGAGTCTATTTTGACTAAACTCTTCATTCTCCAAGACTGGTTATATATAAAAAATAACCAGCACCAATTTAAACCACCTGTTAAGAAAAAAAAAAACAAACGTGAGTAAAGTATAAGTGACTTAGCACACTGGCTCCTAAAGAAACAGGTCATGTGTACATAGTAAGTGCTCAGCAAGCTTGTTGATCTGATCTGCTTTAAAGTCCAAAGCCCAGGTGGTTACAGCAGTAAAAGTCACTGGTTTAGATCCTGATAGTGGGCAAAATTGGCTTTGCCTTGTTATTAGTAACAATTAACTAGCATTTATATCATTTTAAGGTTTGCATATTTCTTCATAGTTATCATCTCATTTTATCTTCACAATACCCTGAGAGGTAGATGCATTTTCCAGATAAGGAAACTGAGTCAGAGAGCTATTATTTGACTTGTCCAAGCTCATAAACCTAGTAAGTATCTGAGGCCAGATTTGCATTTCCTGACTCCAGGTCCAGTGCTCTATCCACTGTACCACCAACTGCTCTAAGCTGTACATCTAACTTGGCTTTTTACAAAAAACACTAATTGTTGCTGTTTGTCCTTCACTCTTGAAGGGGACCAATGACATCATGAGGGTGATGTCTTGAGTTGTGTATGAACGGGCTTTAAGTGATGTACAAAGTCATAAGCCCCACTCTCTCCTCCAGAGTCATCAAAGTTCAGTGACAAAAGTCAAGATGACTGGCAATGGCCTGGGAGCTTACATTTTGCAAGATAGTCTGGGGCTTAGGAGCATTTTTAAATTGTATTTTAATCATCCATCCATACCATCCACCCATTCATCATTTTCAAAAGGTTGAGATAATTTACTTTTTGCCCTGGGCAATTTCCAAATATGATTTCTTGAAATATAGCTCTGAAGAACCAGGCGTTTAAAAAGTCCATTGTGTTTCAAATAGAGCTAACTCATTCAGTTGTTTCTGACTCTTTGTTGACCTCATTTGGGGCTTTCATGGCAAAGATACTGGAGTGGTTTTCCATGTCCTTCTCTAGCTCATTTTACAGATGAGAAACTGAGGCAAACAAGAATAAGTGACTTACCCAGGGTCACACAGCTAATAAGTTTCTGAGGTCTGATTTGAACTCAAGAAGATGAGTCTTCCTGACTCCAGGCCCAGCATCCTATCTACTGCACCACCTAGCTGTCTATGCCTTTGAAACTCAAATCACTCTTTCAATGAATGGCCAATAATAACTTAGTGCCTTTAACAATTCTGAGGATGTGAACAATTCAAGGGGATTAAGCATGACCCAATTTTCAATTATCTGGCAAAATACTATAGTAAAGTATGATGTTCTGTAGTTTAAAAAAATTTACTGACTCCTATTACCAGTAACAAATGTAAATTATATGACCAACCAGGGACATGCAGTATAGAGCAAAACCCACTGGACCAGTATATTTAGGAGACAACTGAATCTGAACCCTGGTCCTGATCATACTAGCTGTGTGATCTTGGGCAAACTTTGCCTCTGACACTTGGTTTCCTCATCTATAAATTGGGGATGACAATATTTTCCCTGCCTACCTCACAGGGTTATCATGAGTGCTTTATAAGTCAAAAGACACTATATAATTGTGATTCCTTTATCATCATTATTGTCACTCTATTTCAGCAGTTTCAAGTTCAGCCACTGTTTTACAGAGGTCTTGGTCACTCTGTTTGAACCCAAATCTAAGTTTATATGATTATATAATCATCTGTACCTCTAAATGTTAAAAGAGAAACTGTACTACCACCTCAATTTGAGTTTAAAATTTTGTAGCCCTCTTCTATCACTATTTCAATTTCACTAACTTTAAAATTTCAGACATTCAGAATGCATCCTGTCCCTGTTTGGGTCCCAAATCAAGAAAGTATAATTAAAATTGTAATATTTTCTTTGACTTTTTTTTTAAAAGGAGGCCACTGAATTTAATGCTTAAATTGAAATTTTTTAAGGAAATGAAAATATCAAAATTTCTACTCCTTGTTTGGATTTCAACATTTCTTCCATTTGCCCATATAAGGTATTATATACAGATTCTGATACATATCCAAAATTAAAAAAAATAAAAATAAGAGGCTAAAAACTTAAAGCATATTGCATGTGCAAGTTTATCTTCGTGTAAGAATATATGACTGTATTTAGAAGACCCACACTTACCTTTGCCCAGTACCTGAATGCAATTACCAAAGGGACCAGTTTAGGTTCTAGTTTTCCAAGAGCAGCTAAATGATTTGTGGTCAGACAAGCATTTTCATTTCCTGCACTCACTTTACAAATGAGTCCACTAAAACAATGAAAAAACAAAACAAAACAAAACTTCAAAATAGAACTATTTTTTCTTCCCCCATACTAAGATTTAAGATAATCATAAAAGTTTGAGCTGAAACTACTTCATAATTCAGACTATGAAAAGTGTTTCTAAGAAACAGGAACAAGAATGAAAAAGTTAATTTCTATTAAAAAGAAGCACAGCAGAACTGCATATAACAAAGCATGGGAGGAATGTGTCCAAGGAAAAGGAGACATTCACACCTACCAAAGAGTCAGTGTTGCTTTATATGGGACTACAGATGGATAGAGAGACAGATGGATATATTCATGCTAGCATGTCATTACTATGCAATGCATTAGTCATGTAATTGAAATGGGTGAGGAATGTTTTCCCCCCAACATTGTTTTCTTTGATGGAATCGGCTTAAAAAAAATGATTTCTACCTGAATTGCCCAAAATACAGCAAATGAGAATAGTAAATTTGTGAAATACTAATGTATTTCATCAACTTATTCTGGCAATTGAGTCACTTAGACAATTACATACATTTCCTGTTGATCTATGTGACCTTAATGCCTATAAACAGTAGATACAAACTGAGACCTTTGTTTTTCTCGGCACACCACCACTGGTACCCTAGCATGGAAATCTGCATCAATATCAATGAAAGACTCTGAGGAAAGAAAAAATATTAAGCGTGTTAATAAAAGCTTTTGTAAAAATAGAACTTGATAAAGTGCAAGTATTAGGAGAGGCTTTTTTGATTTGGTCTTTTAAAAGAGACCTATCAAAAAAAGCATTACTTCAAACCTAAGTGTAAAAATGAGAGATACAAGTACTAGGGTCTAAGGATTCAAAAAGAATTGTACAGTTTTCTTTTTGAGACTGGGTCTCCCCATTTCAACCAAACTTAAATGCAGCAGCAACTGAGGGGGTCCAATCCAGCTGCTTATTGGCATGGAAGCTTGACCTGCTCCATTTGACCTAGAAAGGCTCTTGTTTTCATAGGGAGCTCCTGGCTCCAATCTTAATGCTGATACCCAATCACCTTTACCCCTACTTTGGCTGGAATTCCTGAGATTAGCGACCCAACAAGCCTCAGACTTCTCAGTGGCTGTGTTTATTGGAGAGATTTTTTTTTTAACTGATTTTTTTTCAATGCCAAGGAAAAAGCTGATGGCTGGTTAAGAAAACATATTGTACAGATTAAATCACACCACTTATTTTTAAAGGAGTATAAGACTAAGAGATATTGAAGTGACATTTAAAGTATGTAGAAATACTATAAACATTACTAAAATCTGTTCTACCACTTCTATAAAAATCAACTTTCTTAACCATTCTTAAAAGGAAGGTTTTGGTCACCTATGCTAATAGCCTCTCTCCCTAAACACTTTGTATTGATTTTGTATAGACTTCTATATGAGAGGGAGCAAGCCTGAAGTAGTGGAGAGAGACCTGGTCCAGGAGCCAGAAGACCTCGATCACATCCTGCATCTGCTCCATCCAGTCACACATGGGCCATGCGACACTAAACAGCTGGCTCAGCTTTGCACCCCTTGAAGTTCTAAGCTGCTTGGGTAGAGGAGGTTTCCTCCTCGAGGAGTTCCCTCTGTCAATGAGTACCATCCTGGTACTTCCATGGGATACACGCATTTATAGTCTTTCCCCATATTCCTTAAAGGCAGGGACTATTTCATTTTTTTGTCTTTGTATCCCAGAGCCTGATACAATGACTGACACAGAATTAGTGCTTAATACTTGCTAATTGTTGGATCTTGGGCAAAATCAAAATGAGAAATGGAAAAGACCAACTCCAATAGTAGTTCTATTTTCACATTTTTCATGACTCTCACAAGGGTAGTAAAACTAGCAGAAGTGGGATCTGAATCCAGCTCTTCGGGCTCCTAAACCAGTGCTCTTTACACTCTATCAAGAGAACTCAAAATAAACTTTCACATTTACCATAACTAATACTACCTTTTGTACTCTGATCACGATAAACAGAAAGTTGTTTTGCAACTTTCCATCAACAACTGGCAAATTCATAACTGATGCCTGGATTTACACTTTTGCTTATTTAAACTCTGGCTGCCATCTGCTTTTCTTTAGGGACTTTTAATGATTAAAGTAGGATAAAATATTTGGGTCTACCTTTATTTTCCAGGCTCAATGCTGAAAGCTTTATTAAAAATACCTTTTTAATATGCTATGAGTTATCAGAAAATTAATTATTAGAAAACGGTTCTCTTCACCTGGAACACTGAAGAACATAAAATGAAGTATTCCATTGAGAATACAAGAAATATAAACAGTTAGTGATGGACACTGCATTAACCAACTGATAAACTTTATAGATCATAGATCACTTTGCCAAAACTCACTTTAGGCTTGAAGTCAAGATGTGGTTATATTATGTATGTGCATGTATATGAAGGCTAAATAACAGGTAAAAGGGAAGAGATAATAATTTACACATTTTAAAATTGCAGTGTGTCATTTATTTCAACTTAATTTTTTTTATTCATTTCTATATCAGTTAGGGGGCTTACAAATGCATGGTAACATGGAAGGAATACTAGTCTGGGAGTCGAGAAGCCTGGGCTAAGTTCAGATAATGCTAACTGGATCTCAATCTTCTCTTGTGGAAAATAAATAGGCAGGAGGGTAGAATACTTGGACTAGATTATCTACAAGGTCTCTAAAATTCTATTATCTTTCATCCTATTCTAATTTCACAAGCATGTATAATTTATAAAAATCTTATGTATATATTAGGTTCCAATCTAATACATTAGGCCCAATATATTAGGATCCAAACTAATTCAATTTTTTTTATGGAGGAATAAGTTTTATCCATACATATGATCATACTTAACCTAACAACTATTCTCAATAGAACTACTAGCAGGAAGCATAGCCTGCAATAGTGGAAAGAACCCTACATTTGGAGTCAGCAGACTCGTGTTTAAATCCTAGCTATTTAACACTTATGTGATTTGGGAGAACAACTTCATGTTTTGGGGTCTCAACTTTCTCATGTGTAAAATGAAAGGGTAATACTATGTGACCTGAAGGATTGAGAGATAGAATTTCTTCCAGTCCTAAATCCTACAATTTCCTACGAATCAGAAATTCCTATAAACTCAATGTTTATTTTTCACACATATATTCAAACAATATGCAACATCTAAAGTTCCTTTTTTTCAAAATATCAGGATTAAATGGGCAATTTCAACACAAAAGAATGATTTTAAGAATACAAGTGAAAAATATGATACATCTTACCACTGTTCTTTAAATTTTCTTGAATAAGTAAGAGCACATCTGGTTGAGTCATCTACGAAATAATCCAAATACATCAAAAAATGAGATAGCTCAATTCACAAGTATTTTAATTTTACTTGTGATAAAATACTGTTCAAAACAGGAAATGTACATATTGATATGGAAGTGAAAAGTCTAATAATTACAAAGGCATATGTGCATTAAGTATTTATTCTTTAGGACACAAAGCTTTCCCTTTTAAACTATGATGAAGATAGCCAGAAGAACAAGTAATACATGGTTATACTTTGGAAATCTGTCATCTAGGCAACTGGAATATTAAATAACTAATAGTACCTCACCTGTGGAAGACTTTGGGGAAGAGCTGACACAAAGACACAAGGATCAACTAAGAAGTATTACGATTGGGCGGATAATTGACCAGAATATTCGAAGATTAAAGGCTTCCAATTTTCAATTTATGATTGGTTGGTGAGCTGCCCAAGTAGCCATAAAAAACAATCCCCATGGGTATGCAGAAAACTAGGGAAGCTGAAGTGAACAGACCATTAGCAGGATACGGGAAAAGGGGGGAAAATAAGTGACATACAGCAGGCAAGGGGAGGACTACAATACTGACATCAATCTGCATCTCCATTTCTGTTCTCTAGAACAAGCTCCTCAACTACGTGGGGTAAACAACGACAGTATGATTAAAAGGGGAAGCTTTTCAGTTTTTACTCAAAGAGGCACAACAATACAAAGAAAAATTTAGCAAAGTTCCTGACTGTATTTATACATTCTAATTACAAAAGATTACCTGTTACAGAATAAATGTTTAACATTCTGTGAGACTGAAACGTTTTTCCCATTTATGGGCAATAAAAAGGAGAGCCTATAAAGACCAAGGAAGTATAAGAGGGTTAGACTAAAAGATGGGGGAGGGGGGCTCCTTCTAGCTCTTAATCATAACTGCTAGGTAGAGAATCTGTATGGGTACTGTTCTGCTACCTCCAGGCTTGAATGAATAAATTAACCTCTTTGGGGATTAGTTTCCTCATCTGGAAAGGAGGAGAAAGGGAACTAAGTGATCTTGAAAGTCCCTTGCAGTACTAAAATTCTACTACCAGAATCTTTATAGACCATATGAATACACGGTAAATATGAACCCTTCAAAGTTTACTACAGATGTGATTCACAACTACTATTACCAAATGGCACAAAATTAAAAGGAGCAATTGGACTGGAATGTCAGTTTTCTAGGTTTGGTCCATGAATTTCTAGAGGTCTCCTAGGTTAAAATTACTTTTGCAATAATAGTAAGACATTAGCTGTCCATTAAAATACTTCTCCTTTTTCCAACTACATGTATGTGTAAGGCTGGATTTTCTTCATATGCTTCAACCAAAACAACATATAGCAACAAACTAAATACAGAAGAGATAAAAATGCAACTGTCTTCTATTAAGCTAGACATTAAAGTGATTTGGAAAAATATGTAAAATTATATCACCCTTCTAACTATTTTTGTTTTGGGAAATATTTTTCATATAAATGTTATTTATGTTAACATGTAATGGGTTTATTACTGTTAGTTTTAAATGAATAAATGCTTTTAAATTTATCAGTTTTCATTTCTAATATGGTAAAAAAAATCAATAAATTATAGCTTCACATAAACAAAAGGTTTTTGGGGTCCTCAATAATGTTTTGGAGTGTAAAGCGGTCCTGAGACCAAAAAGTTCGCTATCTATTAGACTAGAAAATTAAAGAACACTGAACTGTCTGATAGAAATAAATTTCTTGTGAACAAAACTTACTGATCTTTGTAGCCATAACAGTAACCTAGTACAATGTTTTATATTTAACAAGTGTGTTTTATTGAACATGGATATTGTGGGATAAAACTAAAAAAAACAACAAGAACAAACCCATTACCAGGAAATTTTGTTTTTTCAAGTGAACAAAACCTAGCAATTGTCAGATTCAACAGAATAGCAGCTTGGTAGCTATCTGGAGAGGCTATTGAGAATGTAAATTTAAAAATAAAGCTTCATGAAAACAAGGTTATTTATAAATTGGGCAGAACTACTACCACAAGACACAAGCTGAAACATCTGAAAAGAAGCTGGCACAATTTCAGCTAAAAGCTGATTATCCAGAATTGCTCCAAAGAACGAGTTCAAATAAAGGAAACACAACATATTCTTATAGAACTCATATTCACAAAGATTTCATCACAATTTGCTATGGTTTTAGAAAAAAATTTCATACTTACAGTGGCTGGAAACTGAACATCAATGTTTAAGTCCGAATTTTTGAAACCAAATCTGCTATAAGATGACCCATACAATCTTAAAGAACAATCTAAAAATAAAAATACTCTCATCAGCAAAATTTAATTTATAAACACTTCCCCCCAAAAAAGGAGACAAGTTTTATTTTTCCTCCCCAGAAGAGGGAAGGAAATTAAATAGATTCACATATAAAAACAAATACACGTTAAATTTCAGGACAAATAAGGAGGGAGTATCCAAGTTCAGTGTAGTTTAATTTCATCACTAAAGTATACCAGCTTTAATAAGCCAAGAAATTGTCTTTTTTACTTGTATTTCATGCGAGCTTCAGATTTGCACAATTTTCAGAAAACATTAGTTAAAAATGTGACTAAAGATTCAAATATAATACTTTGAAAAACCAACATTATTTTGAAATGAATAGAAGGTAAAATCTGATTTTGGCTTAATAGTTGAAATCTTACTTAAAAGGGTTGGGAAACAAATACAAACATTACTTTTCATTCTAACTCCGTATTTAGTTGCATCTTTCATTATTTTTTTTTTAAAGATCCTGTCAATAATTAATCATATAGAGGCACTGTGGTGAAGTGGAAAAAGCAGCAGACTTAGAGTCAGAGGACCTGGGTCTGAATCCTGGCTCTCTTACTAATTAGCTATGTGACCCTGGGCAAGTCACAATTTCTCCAGGCTTCTACTTCCTCATCTGTAAGGTGAGAGCTAATCTACATGACCTCTAAGGTTACTTCCAGAGCTAAATTCTATAATACTATTACCTCAGAAGGTTGTTGTGAGGAAGGTGGTTTGTAAACTTTCAAGTCTTACAAAAATGTGAACTATTACCATTTTGGGAAAGAAATCATGGAAATGATCCTTTTGTACCTGAACCATTCTCATAATAAACACCTCACAAAGTATACAAACATGTCACAAAAATATTTACACAAGATAATCACTTTAGAGACAACAACTCTTTAAGAATACTTACAATGGCATAGATTGAATTTAAAAGACTATACAAGACAGGACACATCCCCCTTTCCAGTAGATCGAGCCTCAAGGAAATGCAGTTTCTGGCAAAATATTTTAAGTTTATATTCTTTATTTGTACTGTGCAACTTAATTTTGAGTATTACTATTTTTTGTCAGAAAATTATTGTTTTTCCTACATGTAATTTTAAAGTTTTTTTGATTTCATGTGACTTATTTCTTGGGACTACAACATTTTTCCATTATAAGCCTATCCCATTTAATAACTGGAAAATGATTTACTTTACAGCCAATTTTTCAGAAAGGTATTTATTGCATAAGGTAAGGCACATAGAATGTCAAGAAGAAAAAAAATAATTTCCCTTATTTCTATGAAAGGACACATAAGCCTTACAGTTTACAGTACTGTTAAAGGCACAAAAGAATTAACAGTATTCTTTCAGACATAATTAATGATTATTTTGATAATGCTGTAATAGCTATACCTATAAATCATTTGCCTAAACTATCATAGGAAAAACAAAACATACTGAAAAAATTTTAAAACAGGAGGGGTTATGTAATACTGCTGATAATTCAAGAAATCAATGTTATACAATGAATAAACTCACAAAAAACCTTTTCTAAACTAATTTCCAGTTGTTTCTTATAAAAAATTAGTTCACAAGGTTTAAAGATCATTTAATTCAATCAATTTTACAAATGAACACCAATTTACAAACTGAGGTCCAGAAAGAAAAAGTGACTTCCTCTAAATCATATAGCTAACAGTAGTAGAACCAGGATTTGAACCCAGAGCTTGAGACTCTAAATCCAGTGATCTTTCCATTTCACCATACTGCCTCTGTGGCTTAGCTAACCTTATTTTTGCATGTGGAAAAAGCCACAATGATCAAAGATTTACCTTTATTCTATACCTATATAAATCTTTGATCTCACTGATTAGAGGTGCTCTTTCCAGCAGTGCACAGTACAACACATTCATGCCTTCTAACCTCATTTGCCTACTGTCCAAGCCTTCCTCTAAGTCAATACTCCACAGCAAGCTCACACAACTTGCTGAGGTCTTTACTCTAGGCTCTAAGTAGCTTGACATTATGTTGATACCAATGTAGTATGCAAGTTGTCTGTTATGCCTCTCTCTTGCTATTAGGCAATGCTCCTCTTTTTCCGGTTATACATCTATTTAGTATAATCTTCAGTATTGTTGCTTATATACGATATTTTACTGGTAATCTGTTGCAGCCCATTCATGCCCAATACATATCTCTCCATTGTCTTCTGGTTAACTGACAACTGTAATGCCTTGGAGGAATGTGGTAGTCCATGATTTGCAGTCATAGAACAATGCAAGAATACCAGTGTGAAAAACATTGGTTTTTATTAAAGAGAAGTTTGGGGACTGTTAATGTAAAGTTTCCAAATGCAATCCAGCTAGCTCTCTTCCTTCCCTGCAATTCTGGGCTCAGTTTACTGTCCATCTGCAGTTCAAGTTCCATATAACAACTGATGGATTAGTTCTAAGTACTGACCACATTTTTGATAAATCCTAGTTTCCTCCTGTGTGGTTCAAGCTTTTGAATGATTGTGGATTTTATTTAGGAGGCTGCAATATTTGGGGCATGATGCAAGCAACACAATATCATTCACAAACGGAAACATCTGCAGGTCCTCACTATCTGAAAGGAAAATTATAGACAGCTGTTCAATGTGGACTTGACACTGGACATCCTTCATGACAGCAGCAAGCATCTTTAGTTAGCAAACATCTGTTTTATGCCTTGTTTGATATTAATTATAAAAGTTTTCTGTTGTTAAATTCAATAAATACTTTTAGAATAAAAGGTTGCTGAACTCAGTTTTACGACTGTAATATATATATATATATACACACATAGGAGACATCTTGTTGGAGACCCTTTACAGGAGTATTGTGCTGTACTTTTAAAGTCAACAAGCACTAAGTGGGATTGTTTATTCCTAAAGCTGCATGACTATAAATAAGACATGATATGCCACAGAATATAATTTGCAAAATCTTGCTCATTTTTCTCTCATACCTTTATCAAACATGCTCTCAATTTTTTGTGACTTATTTTCTTATTTTGTAGAGATGGGAAAAACAGGCATATGGATCAGGAATTACTATTTTTTTCTATTGCCTTTTTTGAATAGTAATAATGGCCATGACTGTTTCCCCCCTTTAAATATTATTTTATTGATGTTCATTCCTTTTTGTTACATGATTGTCATTTCCCCTAAACACCTCCCACATCCAAATAAATTCTCCCCCTGCTATGCAAATTAACATATTGGTTGTGTCTGAAAATCTATCCCTTATTCTTAACCTACAGTTCACCATGTGTCTGCCAAAGAATAAGAGGTACACGTATATCATCTTCTGAAGTCACCAGTAATCTGAGAGTTCTGAAGCATTTCAAAGTGTTTTTTGGTTTGTTTTCTATTATTAGACTCATTGTAAACTGTTTTCCTTGTTCTCCTTTTATTTCACTCTGCATCATTTTAGGCAAGTCTTAATTTTCTCCGAATTCTTCACATTTGTCATTCCTTCCGGCACATTAATATTCAACTTATTCACATATTACAACTTGTTAGGCCATTCCCCAATCAATAAGCACCTACTTTTCTTTTAGTTCTTTGCTACTACAGAAAGTTTTTGGATATGTGGGATATAACTTTCACCTCTGGAGTATATGCCTAGTAACCGTTACATTGTGTCAAAAGGTACACAAAGTTGAGTGACTTTAGTAAAATTATAAAACATTTTACAGAAAAAGTCCTAGTTCTACCAGTAAGTGCATGGAATGTATCTGTATTTCCACAAGCCATATTTATCATTTTATTGATCACTTTAAAAAATCATTTAGTATCTTCCCCTTTTTGAAATACACTCAAATTTTTGTCACTTCTCATATTAGATTTCTTTTGAATATACTGTCCAACTGTTCTTCTCATCTTTATTTTCTTCGGTGCCATTTTTGCTTTCTAACATAATACATTGGTAACTGTGATTTTGGGAGTTCCAAAACGGTGATTTTACTAGTTACTGAAGGTGAAAACCTGTCACAGAAATCTTGATACATCTTACTCATTCTCTAGAATCCTCTCCCCATCGAATGTCCTTGTTCTAATTTCATCCTTAAATGCTCTTCGTTACATGGGTTTCTTGCTAAATATTATCGTTTCCCCCATCATTGCATCTCCCTGTTTTACGAAGTAACGCTGCTCATAACCTCCTGCCATTCTCTTCTATAATGTTTTTTAAGATGCTTTTATATTCTAAAGTGTTTCTACCACATCTTTCTGCTTGGAAAGGAGATTGTTGGCTAAAGGTTCTTAGGCTCTTGGTCTTCTCATTGTGGCCAACAAGTTTACAACAATTAAACTTTCTTAAGAAATGGTCAGAGTCTGGGTCAATGTCTGTTTCTTTATCCATTTTCTATTTTTTGTATCAATAACATTTAAATTTTGACTGTACGTCATGTTGGAGCTGTTTTAATTATGTCATACTTTCTTAATTTTATTTATTTTTATGATGAAGTATTGTTTCTGGTCTTTGCTTGGATAAGGCAATGATCTGGATGGAAAGAGACGATTTATTTGGGAACAGGTTCCAACATGGATAGTTGTTCCCTATTAATATATAACAAATTTTATTTTTTTATTATGTAATTTGGCACTTCTATGCTCACAGCCTCTCAACTTTCTTCCCAAAGAAAGTATTAGTATTATGTAGCAGTGAACCTGTGTAGTCTGTAAACCACTGGTCCTCTCTCATTTTTTTAATCCTGAGTTGTATTTTCTAATATATTTTTCTCTGTTCTTCACACCATTTCTGCCCTGAAGTAACTGATAATGTTTGTGTTGACTTAATCTGGAAGGTCTTCCAAGAATTTCTTCCTTTGCAACAGATCATACATAAACCAAAATTATCTTCAGGGTGGTCTTTTTGTTTGTACTCATCCAACAAAAACAAGATGACCAACTGCCCCATGCTTTTGATGAAAAAGATAAAAGATAAGACAAAATCAGTTTTGCCAACTCTTCTATTTGTCTTCCTGAGAAGAAGCTGGGAGCTCTTCTTCCATTTAGCCATAACTTCATTTTATCTTCTATTACAGTTTGTAGTGATAACATTCAGTTCCTCTAGCAACATAGTCACTCGTGCCTGGATGATGATCTCACATTTTAGAGTACCAACAGCTAAGATAATTTTTATAGATGGTCTAAAAACTGTGATTTCAACATTGTGCTATTATCATAGGAGAAAGCAACTATAACTAAGGATCAATTTGTCTTTTAGTTTTATGGAGTGCCATGGCCAGAGAATTCATCACATAGTGGCCGGTCTACTGGTGATGAGTCTCTCAGTATTTAGCTAGGCTAGTCTAAAAAAAGCAGTTTGTCCCCAGGAACATATCAGAATCTTTCTAGCATGGTAGAAGCTTCCAGAGCTTGTACCTCAAGAGCATATAGCCTTTGAGAACCCAGGGTCATCTCTATATAACAGAGGTATTAGAATAGTATTTTTGTCCAATGACAAAAATTTTGGCTTTCACTCAACTCAAAATTATTTTTAATAGGTGAAAAGTGGAAAGGAAAGTTTTCTAACTCTATATTATACTTAGATAGAATATAGAGATATAAAACATGAGAACTTTGTGTTGACACCAAAAACTAGCATGTATGATTAATAAAAAAGTCATAAAGAAGAAGAATCCTTAACTGCTGCTTGCACAAGTAATTTTACCTTGGATGTGGACAATATATAGAAAGAGCTTCAGGACAGACCATGTCCATTTCCCTTAATGGTTAAAAATCACCACCAGTGAGTAATACAAGAGAGCTATTTTTACTATATAAATCAAAAGGCAAGTCTAGAGAATACCTGGTAACTTCTGATGGAACAGTTTTTCCATGGTTTGTTTTATTTCAAGTCTTTGTTCTAAGTCTTCATTATTTAAGCCAAACTCCTCTACCACTTTGTCAATGGCAACACCAATAGCTTTTATCTGGGAGGGTGTTGGTGGAGGCAAGGTAGTAAGCAGCTGTTCTTCATGTTTTTCCTTAAGATAAATTGTTAGATTAAGCACTTAGAAAGAACAATTAAACACACACTAATTCATTCTAATACTTCACTGAGGCAAAGCCCAAGGGAGGTTTCTGGAGATCCCTTTTATATTCCCTCACCCTTTCCCCAGATGTTTGTTTCAGCCATATTCAATATATGCTTTAACATGTGCTTTATCTGGATAAATGATAGTAGGAAGAAATAAAAAGAATCATGAGGAAACATTAAAAATGTTAATTATAAAATGATATCCTTTAATATTGATATAGCCTATGTATACGTATACAACTGTTTAAAGATATATATGCTTAATATCTGACTGATGATTTCACACATATCAAGAAATCATGGTGTAGGCTACTAGGCTGCACCTTCATACTTACTCTGATGAATCCAATATGTTAACAGTATGGGGATCATCTCTCAAGCAAAGTACAAATGTCCCCCTGCCGTGTCCTGAAATTCTTATACATGTCTGTGCATAAACCTTGCAGAAGATCTGCCTAATATGCTAGATGGAGGTCTTTCTCTGGTTTGTCTAATTCTGTGGATACCATTACAACATGATTGCCGGCCATTTGTTCATAGTTTTCTTAGTTCTTTATGCTTTCTACACTAGCTTTTGTACACAAATCATTCATCAGTGGTAGTATGTTGCTGTCTATTTAGCCCCATTGTATGTCTTTCCATTGTATTTTGGGTCATCTGTAATTATAATTCTTCTGAGATTATGGAAATCCATAATCTGCAGCCATATGGGATTATGGAAAGATTATTCATGATGAAAAGACAAACTTGTATGTCAGAGAGAAGCTTGGGATCACTGAAAGTACTGTACTGGTGGTGAGTTTTACAGATCTTTTTTTTCTTTTCTCTTTCAAAAATTCTTTATTATAAAGGATGGCTCTCTGGGAGAGAATGGGGAGATAGGATTAAAAAAAAACATAGGTTATTCAACTGTAGGCTTAGCTCACCACCCACCTGAAGTATGTGCCCAAGATATACTGAATGACAGACTAACTCAAGACACTGACCATCCAATTGTACATCACCCTCTGGACATTAAGTATTATTCATCTAATTTGGGCATCTTTTAGGTGTAGATTAATAGATTTAGCTCATTTGAGAAATAGATCCCCACTGAGGAGTTCTTGGTAGTATTCTGGGGCTTGCAGAATTTACTTGCAATCAGCAGTAATACCAAAATAGAAGCATTTAATTTCACATCACTCTACTGCGAGCTTTAAGCTGAAGAATGAAGGAGGAAGACTTAAGCTAAAAAAAGAAAAAAAAATTCTGAAGGCAATGAAGAATTTTGGTGTTGTGATTTTTAATTGGTTGAGGGAAATCTTGGGAAGACCTTTTTCAAAGAAGGAGGAACTGACCTGAAGGATTAGAAGGACCTAAAGAGAGGAACCCAAAAAGATGCAAGGGGTAAAAAGAAGCTTGAGTAAGAATCAGCAGGAAGCTGGTGAAAAGCAAATTGGTAAAATAGGCAGTTGGTAAGGGTGATAAATTGGTTAAGAGAAAGAAAAAGAAGTTAGGTGTGAATGTCAAGGGGCAATGAAGGTGGTAGGGTTCCAACAAGGTGATAAGAAAAGTGACAAATGTGGAGCTAAAGGTCCCCACAAACAGAACTTCTGTTTGCCACAGAAGTTCTCCAGGACAGAATGACAAAGAGTAGCATTTCTTATAATTCTGAGATGGCTGAATGACTGCTATCTGTGCTCAAAGTATAAGCTAGGATCTGTACCAGAAGAGAACGTAAAGAAGACCTTTTCACGCACTCCAGGCTATTAAGAAAATTAAAGTGCTCTTTAGAAAAACACAAAACTGAAGAACAGTTTCAATGTGAAAACAAATAAAAACGGACAGGAAAATATATAGGAAAATCCTGACATGAGCCAGGAAAACTGAAGAGAAGAAAGGCCACAGAACTCTTAGGACTATGCTGAATGGGATAATGAGAAAACAGCTACTTATAGTTCTAGCAATGAGGATGCGTAACCATAGACACTGCGAGGTGAGAGGTTATCCAGTAAAGGTCCAAGGTAAAACAGATTAGAAGGAGGTTGGTAACCATCTGCTGACTGGTAGCAAGGCAATTATCTGTCAACCTAACAAGATTTCAGCTGTCTTCCTAAGGCATGTATCTAGAAAAGAGGAAAAGACTCTCTAAAGACTTGTAAAACTAGATGACTATTAACAACTTATGCTGAATTACATGGAACAAATGATACTGCCAAAAGGAATCTAGAAAGCATTGCTAAAAGTTATTCAGCCTTGGGCAAGAAACTAAAATCCGTACGGGCAGAGATGATGTTTTCATTACCACTAGTGTAACAAATTAAAATACAGAAATGACGTCCTCCTGGTGCCAGGTAAACTGTATCTTACAAAGGACCAATAAAAAACTTACATTCCTGGAGTTTTACTAATCTATACAAAAAGGCCTTAAGCAGAAAAAAGAGGAAGAAATCTGCTTATGCATATCCATCAAGTACAGTTTACAACACTGGAAGGATAGCAGCAGAGGCATTCAGAATAAAACCCATAGCCCCAGTGGTCTATGTACAGATGCGTAGCATGCATGCAAATGCGTGTGTGTGTGTATGTGTGTGTATACATGTGCATGTGTAAAGGAAGGCAGACTAGAGATCCAAGTGCAAGAAATCAAGTTAGACTTCATAAACATCAGAGAATTGGTACAATGAGACTTGTGACTTTGGCCTGGATGGGTCTCTCTTATTCAAAAGGGACAGGATAAGAAAATGAGGGGACATATTAAAATTGTCTATTACAAAGATATGATGTTGAACTGGAGCATGGAAGTATGATAAAGAACACATCTGCAGGAAGTAAAATCAGGAAATACTACATTCTAACTGGACAGGAGAAAATTAAGTGAACTGAACAAAAGAGACCATAAGCCTAGTATGGCAGGATAATATAATGGATTACTCCAATTATGTGTTTATGTAATAGAGTTAAAGAACAGCTAATAATTTTTCAAATAATTTTAATGAATATCTCATCCTTCAAATGGAGGATCCAATCTTGTAACTGCTTCTTACAAAAAAGTAGGAATTGACTGCTAAGGCCAATGTCTGTCTGACAGACATGATGAAAACTTTATAAAGTGACTACTCCATTCTAGAAACTGTGATAGAGAAGGGGAGGAAAATTGAGCACAGTTTGACACGCACCCTAGATTACTGGAGAGATTTCAAAGAAAAGTAAAAAAAAAAAAAAAGAACCTACTGAAAAAGATCAATGTGGATGCCTACGTAAGAAACAACTCAGTAATTTTTCAAAGCAAGACCAGTAACACAGAATGAATAAAAAGTGTGGGACGGTACTATGTGAATAGTATTAGGAGTGCTAAAATTCAGAATAAGCTGACTTAAGGTTTTTAGGTATATTGAGGGAAAAGAAAATACTAATGGAACCCAGAAAAGGCAGAGTTGCTCAACTATTTTGCTTCTGTTTTCTGTGCTTTATACTTAGAAAGGGTAGAAAAAAATGGTGAAGAAGTTGATCCCAAGATAAATAGCGAGATACTAAAAAAACCAACAACAACCACCACCATCCAGGTACCCTTAATGAATTTAAATCATCAGGCCCAGATGTTACTGATATGATAGATATGATGACTAAGCTATTGACTGTAATCTATACAAGATCATGGAGAATAGGAAAGACACTGCAGGATTGTAGAAGGTCAAATGTTCTGATTTTTGAAAACAGAAAATGAATTTGTGAACTATAGGTCAGTGAGAATGATTTCAAATGCTGGCAAAAAGTATTACTAAAGGCTTAGTTGGTGAACATCCGAAAAAGGAGGCAGTAATTACAAACAGCCAGCATTGCTTTGTCAAGGACAGATTATACCAGACTAACTTTATTTATTTTTTGACAGTATTACTACACTGAGAGAACACAATTTAACTCAATCAATCAATAAGCATTTATCAAATGCTTATTATATGCAAAACACTATGCAAGGTGCTAAGGATAGAAAAACAAAAAGAATGTCTCTCATACTATTCTAGGGAAACTGTGGGTTAGACGATAGTAAAATTAGGTGGATTCAGAGTTGTTTGGATGATAAGAATATAGTCATTAACAATTTGATGTCAATATGGAAAGCCTTCTGTGGAGAGTTGGAGGAATTTGTAAAGGGATAGCTAATATGATGGATTAGTCAAATCTGAAGAGTCTCTTGAAAGGTTAGAATACCGTGCCAAATCTAATAAGATGAAGTTCAATGGGGAAAATGTAAACATACTGGTGTTAATATAGACATGCAGATATATGTGCGTATGTGTATATAGATATGTATACACACAAAGCACAAACTAGTAGAGGTATACAGACAGTTCTTGCTCTACATAAATATACATTATGCATGTTCAACTTAAATCCACATTCCCAAAAAGCACCCATACTAACTTTACAGTATAGTACTGTGCTCTCTCTCTGCTCTTGTCCCTCAGCGTGGCACTCCACAGCCTCCCATACCCCAACCAGAAAAGTCTTAAAAAAAAACCAAACCAAAACCTTAAAAAAATACCTCCAAGTAAAAGCAGAAGAAGACTCCTGGAGACTGAAACCACTGGAGGGGGGCTTGGCTTCAGATCTTTAGGGTAGAGAAAGGAAACCTCTGCCCTGTTCTGCAAGCCTGTCCCTGGCTCCCCTGCATGTTCATCCTCTTGCTATCACTTCTCTGTTCCTGGTCCCCATGTGTTGGACCCCTCCTTACATTGGCCCATGACCCCCATTCTATCTCCGTTCTTTTCTCCCTTTCCCACATTCACATTACCTAAAAATTACTTTATGTAGAGGTTTGCAGAACAGTTCACTTACATAAAGTGAAAATCGACTGTATCTAGGAAACAGTTCATCTGAAAAAGATTTGAAGATTTTAGCTAACAGAATCTTAGACTGCATCAAGGAAGACAAAAGGTGCAGGGCTGGGGAGGCAAACTGCACTTTGACCTGGTCAGATCATAGCTAGAATATCTGAGAAACCAGGAAGCATTCAGAGAATAGTCACCAAGATTCCAACCCTTTTATTTTATGCAAGAGAAAACTGAGGACTAGGCAGAAACAATTTACACCAAGAACATGGCAAGAATTCATATCAAGATCAGTGGCTCCAAATTTGGGCCTCCCTGACCATACCAGCTGTAGGGCTTTAAGATTCATGCTATATGAAGACTGAATGAAGGACATAAGGATATTTAGAAAGACTGAGGAATAACATGGCAGCCATCTTCAAATATCAGAAAAGCTGTCATGTGAAAGAAGGACTACACTTGCTCTATTCAGCTCCAAAGGTCAAATAAGGAGCAAGCTGTAAAGACACAAATTTAGGCTTGATGTAATGGAGACAACTGCAGCCATCTAAGAGTGACCGAGCTGCTGTCCTAAGGGACAGAGGGGTCTTCTCGTCACCAGAGATCTTCAACCAAAAGTTAGATGACCCTTAAAGAGATGCTTCTTCAGGTTTAAGCCGGATTAGAGAGCCTGTAAAGATCCCTTCCAACTCAGAGGTCTGATGATTTGTGATACGTCTCCTATAAAGAATTCCTATTTGGACTTTGCACAAGGAAATCTTTGGCACACAGGTGAATACCTTTGTTGAGCATATGCTTATGGAACTGACCATCCGAGACTCATTTAGCAACATCACCTCTGTGGCATACATCAAAGAACTCTGTGTGACACTGATGCCTGGGAGACAGTCATGAACTACACCAAGTGCTATACACCCTGATTCAAACACTTGCTTGTAGTAAACAAGAGTAAAATCTTGTTTTCTCTATCTCTATATTGTGTGACTGTGAAGATGTGGTTTTCTGTAGAGCATGTTTTGTGAAATTCTGCCTACTCCCTCTTTCTATTTTCATCAATAATAGTCTCTGTATGTGTACAGCCTATCCTTACCAAGATTTTAAGGAGATAAGGATAGGTGTATGGGTTGGTATTTACTGACTCTCCTTGTCTTTTATTGGTAATAATGCCATCTTTAACCTTTTGGAATGGTCTTTTGAGAGATACTGGAAAAGGATCTAAATGACTCTAAAACTGTTCTGCCATCTTTATTTCCTCTGAATGTATTTGATCTGTTCAGATGTGCTTCTTGACTTCATTGTTTTGGGTGCCATTTCTACTTCCTTATCAGTTATTAAAAGGACAAATGTGTTGGTCCTCTATTAACAGATTAATATAAAATGCTAGCAGATTTTTTTATTACACTAGTTGGCTCACACTAAGTTTTCTGCAGAATTGTTTTTTTCCAATGCTTTTTCATTATTTTGTGAAGCAAAACTGCTCATAATCTTTCCATATTCACCTGCACAACATTAAGCAAATGAACTTGTATTCTAAACTGATGATGTGCTTGGCTATCATATTTTTCCACTGAGCAAAGATTTTAAGTGTTTTCTGGCTGAGACAATATTTAAATTCTTGTGGTCTCCTTGCTGTGGTGATCTGAAAAGTGGTTAAACTCTCCTAAGAAATAGCGATAATCAGAATTAATATCTATTATTTATTATTATCTATTTATTTATCCATTATTGTTATTTATTATTATCCATTTCCCAAAACTTGTTCAAATGTTAGGTAGGAGCTACTGTAATTACATATAGTGTACCATTATCTTTTTTCGAATTTACTAATTTTTATTTTTGCTGTAATAACAATAATTGAATGTAGGTAGCACTTTGAAATTCAAAAAACACTTTTCTCACAACAACCCTGTGAGCTGGGGTGATAGAATTAGCCCCATTTTATAGATTGGGAAACTAAAGCTCTAAGAGGTTGAATTACTTGCCCATGAACACAGCTAGCAAGTATCTGAGGCAGGATTTGAATGCAGGTTTCCTCATTCAAGTCCAACACTATACCACACTACCTCCAGGAAGTCAATGACCTGAATGCCACGCTGACAGATAGTGCTAAAAGGAGTCCAACTTTAGTAACAAGACATTTCTTTTCTATTTAGATATGGTCAATTCCATAAAAAAACAAACAAAAAAACCCCAACTGATATTGTTTAGTGTTTGTCCTACCCAATGCCTTCTGATGCTTTCTGTAACAAGTATTGATGATCCATATGTGAGGCTTCTGAGTAATTTATTTGCCTCTGGTCTCTTTAATTTCTTAATCCTGAACCATATTTTCCAACACATTTTTTGGCTGTTTTCCCTGTGCCACTGAGTATCAAGGTCTATGTTCACTTGGTTTTGAGGAACTTGTCAAGTTCTTCGTCCTTTCTCCTCTGCAAGAAATGTCAGCACACAGGCTACAGTCACTCTCATGGCAGTCCCCTTTGTCTGTTTCTAGCAGGAGATTTGGCCAAGATGTGATGATCAGGTATTTCATGAAATGACATTTTTGCTGTCCTTTGAATAACACCAGCCCTGCCAACTCCTTGACTCATTCTTACAAAGAGAACCTGGGTCTACATCATTCTTCTGTTTGATTCCAACCTCAGTTCTTACGACCTGGGTCACCGGATAAAGATCTCAAACTTATAAGCAGCAACAAGTCAACGATCCTTAGATGGTCAATACACATACTTTCCTTTTGCCACCACTGAACACAAGTAGAAGGGAACTGCACAGGCCTGGGGGCCAATTTTTATCTACCTCACGTCAGGCATGGAATAGTGGAGAGGAAACTGGCCTTGAAGCCAATAAGACCTGGGTTCAAGTCCTGTCTTTGACACATACTGGCTGTGTGATTCTGGGCAAGTCCTTTACCCTTTCAGCACTCTAAGCAACTCTCTAAAATCACAAGTTGCAGAGAAGGTGCCCATCTGCACTGTTAAAGGGAGTTTCCTCATCTGGGAGAAGTCCCTGTATCAATGAGATCACAGGTTCAGTCTATCACTAGCCTATGTGTTATTACCGTAGCCGAAGACTTTATCCCTGAGTGGCCAAGTGTTCTGGTGATGAACTTCTTCATATTTAGCTAGGCTGGTCATTAGGCAGTAGGCACAGTCTCCTACCATGACCCTAGCAAAGGCTGCAAAATTGGGGTGCTAATGTAGAGAAAGATATGAATATCAAAATGACAACTGATAACAAAATATAAATTTCTGTGCATATTAATCAAACTGTTACATATTAACTTACCTTTATGTTTTTCTTGTGCCTTTTCTCTTTGATATGCTTATGAGCAGATGCAATGGATTCAACTAAGACATCACAGAGTTTGCATATGTATTTTGCTGTGGGGTAGTTTCGTGAGCGCTGAAATTTAGAAAGAGATAAATATTGCCACTCATAAATTAGCCCAAAAGTTAGTTCCACTTTATTTCCTGAAAAGCAGCAGAGTAAATTAACTTTATTTACCATTCCATATCACTAACTACACATAATTTAATTCGACTGAATGAGGTCTAACATGTAGTGTTTGATCCTTAATGATAGAAAAGCAACATTTAAATAATTTCAACCTTTTGTTGTTAATGAAAGTATGTGAGAAAACATTACCTTTCTTAGCCTGTCAATGCAGTCTCTCTTTAATCTCTCCTCAGCCTGTCGTAAGCCCAGTAATTCTTTCATTGACAGCACTGACTCATCTATAACAGGGCCGTCCATGTCTTCCTCTTGATCATGCTCTTCTTTTCTAGTTCTCCTCGATTTTCTGGGTTTCTTTGGCTTCTTGTTTTCTTAAGTTAAAATGAATTTCATTAGCAGCATTCCACTTAAAAAAAGTTAGGTGTGACTAATTATCCATTTTAGCTGAAAAGACTGGATGTTAAATGGACCAGCAGAAAAGATAGTGGCTTTCCTGTAGTCAGCTCACTTGAACATTTAAGTACCTCATCTGGATATTTCAATCCTTCATAAGGTATATAAAAGTTTCTTTCCTGAAATTTTAATTTAAATCTTTTGTTTTTACATCACAGTGATTTCTAAATTTATGCATCCCCTACTGAGTAAGCCATTCCTTATACCAAAGAATATGAGGGGGGAAAAAAACTAGTTCAGTCAAACCAATTAACACAATTTAATCTGACAGTACATTCAACACTCCATATCCATAGTCTTCCACCTCTGCAAAGATAAGGAGATGTATTTTCTGAACTCTTCTGCAAGACCAAGTTTCTTGGATATTATAATCACACAGTATTCAGCTTTTGGTTTTTGTTCATCATGAATTTTTATGGCATGCTTAGAAAATGGAAAGCCTTAAGTAAAAAAATCAAGTCATTATTTTTTATTCTTTCCATGTGGTTTAATGGAAAAGAAACTTTAGAGTAAAGGTTATGACTTCTGAAAGCATGTCTGTACATACTATTCAGATAAAAGTCAACTTCTACTTGATTATAAGATGTTTTGGAGGGAACTATATTATTTAAAACATTTGTATCCTTAGCACATAGCAGTGTCCTTCACGTAAGAGGTGCTTCAAAAATCTGTTCAACTGAATTCAGACAAGCTTTAATTTTTAACTCAACAGAGTAAAAAACAAAACAAAAACCAAATAACCCACGTCAGAGACTTATGAATAAAACACACACTAGAAAAGAAATACAGTATTTCACTATTAAATCTTTCACCAAAAAGCAATTTATAAAACACCCCAAAGTCTAGAGACCAAAAAAAGCCAGAACATATGAATTCTTACTAACACTTAACAGCATTAAACTATTTCCTATTTTCTTCAAATTTTTACTTTTCTCCATCCATCTTTATCTACTTAGTTTACATATTTTAAGTAATAAGAGGAAGGGGAAGAGTTAATATTATCAAAATAAAATTTTGTTCCAAAAATAAATTTATTTATTCATTTCCCTCAGGCCAAACAAATAATTGGCTCCTCTTACTAAATGTAAACATCCATTTATGGGACTGAAACAAGGATTATGGGGTTAAACTTTAAAAAATTATTTGATTATATGCAGCTCTGGAGAGGTCCCTGCATTGCTCTAAAAATGAAGCTATTTGAACCTCAAGTTCGAGGTCTAATTCTGATAGGTCAAAGAGTAGTTTTAAAAATTATTCTTCGGAAATGTAAATCAACAGAAAAATACACACTATTTCTAAGTCAAGTAAGCAGCATAACTCAGTACATACAGTCCTACCATATGTGCAAGACCAGCAATGACTCAGTCATTTAAAAGAAAAATTCTGTGGCAGTTGGAGGCCTTGGATCTTCATTCCAAACCAAAACAAGCCAACAAAAAAATTGTTGACAAGAGTGTACACTCTGCTTATACCACCATATGATAAACATAAATTATATTTTCTGCAAACCTTCTAAAAATACTATCGCCAACTGTTGGGGAAAAAAAGTAAAAAAGGAAGTTGGTGAAAGTACAGTTGAAAAGTAGTACAAAGGAAAGTCCCCAACAAAAAACTTTAAAGGACAGTGTTATAAAAAAATGAAAGTTTTAGGGAGAGAATTAAGGGAAAAAAATTATTTTAGGAAGTGAAGCATCTTATTTATGAGATTTAAAAATACATCCATTATCCTGTAATTAGGAAGACATAGTTTTAAATCCAGCCTCAGTTACTTACTAGCTGTATAACCCTGGGCAAGTCATATAACCTGCCTGCCTCAATTTCAACTGTAAAATGGGGATAATCTCCCAGCATGATCATTGTAAGGAGTATAAGAGATAACAATGATAAAGCCCTTAGCACAGGACTGGCATATAGTAAGTACTTATATCCTTCCTTCCTTTTCTTTTCTAAGTAGCAATAATCATAAGACTCCTTCAGTGAGATCAGCAAGAAGATATATCTGCAAGGTTTCTAGATAAAAAGCTGCACCTTCAAATGGTTTCCCAACTTCATAAAATCATCGTAAATTATCTCAACAATAGGAAGCAAAGAAGTAAACTAAGTTCAAGCTATGATGCTATATGCCATTATGAGTAATTTTAAAAAAGTAACCTCTATATTTTTGCAATTATAAGTGGATATACTAACAATGATATTATCTAATACAATCCCACAATTATACTTCTTCCATTTCCCCTAAAAGTTAAAAAAAAAAAAATTAGGTCAGGAAATTAAAACAATACTGAAATTTTCTTGTAAATATTCCAAAAGGAATTCGTATTAGCAGTCAAATGCTCTGGAATTACGTCAAAATTTATTGTTCTGAAAGTGGTTATCTAGGCCCAAATTTGCAACACTCAATATTGTCAAAAGCTTCTTAGAACATATCAAGAATTATTTTAATTCAGGTGTGGCTCCACTGTCATTTGCCCCACCTTTTAACAATGTAATCTTCCGTCAATGACTATGTCTGAATTATACTTTCTTAATCACACAGCGATTTTTTTCAACTACAAGGTAATAATGAATATTTACATTAATGCAGTTTTTATGATTATCTGTAACATCCAAATTTGTTGAGGTGGGGAGGAGTTAACAATAATGAGATCTATCCACTGGCTTTGCTTCTTTGGGCTATATTCTTGGAGGACTTTTAGTGGGTAGAAATAGGTAGCAGGAGAAGTCTGAGAACCATTTAGTTTGTACATGGCACTAAGTTTTTTTATACCAATTTTCTTCTTCAGGGTCACTTGGATTACCAGCATGTTAAAACTATTATCTTCTGTAACTTACTTAACACATCCAAACAATTAATTATCCTTATGTCTGGACATTAGTAGCTTCTTTCTACAGAAACTGACATTAACACCAACCACACTGTCTACATGACAATGGAGGAGGCTTGATTACTGTTGATATCTGACCAGAATTCAGTTACCATGAGGAAAGACATTGAAGCACAATCATAAAAAGTAATCAGAAAATCTCTGCCTCAAAACAACTCAAGAACAAGCCTAGAATCAATGCATAGCATGTCTGAGTCTCAAATTTTCATAGGTGGGAAGTCTCATCAAGCCTCTTGTCAACATTTTATTCTTAAAACATAAGCAGACTTGACCAATGCTAGACTGTGTATGAGGTAAGGGCACCAGGCAGGAAAAGCAACCGGTAACAGATCCACACTTCACAGAAGAAGAAATGATTACTAACATGTGCTTTCTGCACATGTAGTTTGCTCAATGGATTCACAGATCTCATCCAAAAATGTACTTTCGTTATGCAAAAATTTGCTTTTCTACCTTAAACAACAAGATTTACATCTCTCTCTCTCATGCATGATTTCATCTCTAAGTCATGAATCAATCTGGCAGAGACAGGCCCTGTAACTTCACTGGTGTACAAAGTTCCCACTGCCTCTGCCAAGGCTCGGCAGCATTTCTTTCAAGAGTTACTGAGCACTGGGAAGTTTGGTGACTTGCCCGGGGACACATAGCCAGGACATCAGAGATGGGACTTGAACGCAGGTCTTCCTGGCTTGAGAGATTACAACTGAGTGGATTTATTTTAGGCAATATCACTGACATTGTGTTACTATATACAAATATATAATAGGTACTCACTCCCCACCCCCAATAGGATGTTTCTGGAGCAGCAGCACTAAGTAGTAGATAGAGAGCTGTAAGGATCACCTCTGACATACGCTGGCTGTGTGATTCTGCACAATGTGCTTTCTATCCTGAGTAACCTTCTAAGGCTGAAGAACTGTTTCTCTGCATTGGTAGAAGCAGAGTTTTCACAGGGGAGTGTCCATCCCAAAGCTGATGAATTCAGAGGACCAGGACAAATCCTCTTTCAAAACAGTTAAAATGACAGAATTTACTTTTAAGAACAGAGACAAAAACAAAAGACTTTTTCAGTCTGAATACTTTTCTCTGGCAATGCCTTTGGAAATGTTGTCTCAAATTTGTAAGCTGCTTAAGAACAGAGACTGCAAATATGGACAGCAACTTTAAAAATGTTCTTTGTTATCTTGTTTTGTTCTTAAGGCCCCCAACTACAGAATTCTAATAAATTTGACGGTCTTCCCTTTTCTGCATAAAATATCACTTATATTCCTTGCATGAAGGTGGAAGTAACAGAAACATCAAATTTTTTTTAACATGCAAAATGAAAGTCTCCTACTTCAAAAAAACAACATAATTTCAGCTTTCTCTTAATGTCTTATGTTATGTATATGATAAATTAACTAATGAACTTTAGATTGCACCTAGTTCTACCAATTATTAACTCTGACCTCAGGAATGCTTTAATTGCATCTTAGTTTCTTTATCTGCAAAATAAGAATTCAAACAAACTATTAGGGAGTTACTATGTATATTTTTTCTTTTGTTTCTGTTAAACCCAAATAACCTAATACAATTTCCTATGATGCAATAGACAATAATATGATAATAAGATCATGGCTTTTTTTGTATGCATTTATCTAGTACGCCTTTAACAATTCCTAATGACACCCCAACCAATTTCTTCAAGTAGTCAGGAGTCTTGTTCTATATGATTAAACTTTTTAATCTAATTCAAGATTGTACATCTGATAAAAAATTATGACTCAGATGGTTACAGAAATAGTTAAAACATTCAAAGAAATTACCTGCGTTTCATTTTGGAAAATCTTATAATTAATTAATGGTTCGTTCTGAATAACTGGTATCAACCACATGAGGATCCTTTAAAAGAGGTTTCAGTGTTTCCAGAAACTAAGCATCGAAACTTTTATCTGTATTTCTGACTTTCTAAATGGATCACTTTACAGAAACAAAATGATCACCATGACACATTACATCCCAAATAGGACCAGGACATGAACTATTCTGCTGCTGTCCAAATGTCATGATTGTATTTCTTAAAATAATACTTTAAATGACTACTTTTTGGAAAGCAGCACTGAAATGAAAAAATGGAAATGCACTGCTGACAGCAATAAGAATTCGTTTAGATAAGAAAATGCTAGATGAAGAGACATTCTTGCACTGGGGTTTTAACTGCAGAAGTTGGGGTATATTACCAGAGCCTCCTGTTTGCATTTCTGAAATTTCTATGTTTGTTAGGTCTTTCTGATGTTGCCATCTTACACTTCTGCATCCTCTTCCATCTTGCCATCTATAGCCATCTTCACCTTCCTGAAATGTGTCTTTTCTTGGTCGGTTTATAACAGGAGTCTTAGAGCCAGTTCTGAAATCTAACCAGTTGTCTGTTTCATTCAATTCATCAGAGAGCCATCTCTTAATGTTATCTTTGTGGCTGTCACTTGTTCTTGCTCCTTGAGCGTGACCCATGTTTTTAGGTACATTTGGACTGCTGGAAATAGCATGTGGTCCTTTTCTGGGGCTGTTCCCATAGTTCCCTGGTGTTCCTTTTTTTAGGGGAAGGCCTTTTTCTGTTTTACTACTATGTCCATTACCAGAATCATCCATTATTAAATAGTCTGGTTGTGGAGAAGCCCTCCTGAAATTATCTTCTATAATTCCACGTTCTTTATTTCGCTTGAAAAAACAAGGTTTTGCTGCATCTCCCATCGTCTGTGCTCTTCAGTTTTCTTTGCAGGTACCTGAAAAATTTTTTTAGTAGTTTATTTTAACAAATAACATTATACTATATGTATTATTATGCATATATATTATAACATATATATAAAAAATGAACGAATTTACTACACAAGTACCAGAAGGCTTTTTAATCACTGAAATATACATAACACTTTTTATGTTTGCAAAGGACTAAGTATGGGGAGGGTATGAACTCATGCCATCCAGAAACTGTGTAGCTCTTTACCCTACATTATTCTGCCTCTCCCACTAAACTAACATCAGAGGTGATGGGGAACAGATTAAACTGGAAGGTACATCCTGAACAGTATGTTACTTTAAAGAAGGTAACAAAAACGATTACAAGTCATTGTTCCGTTTCTTCTACTATGTTAAGAGGAGCGTGGGGAGGAGGAGGCAGGACAAATAGTTTTGTGCTAGTATAGTATCCTGGCTATTTATATATTACTATAAAGTAATTTAAACTAAATTTTAAGCAGTCTTTATAAGAGAGCACTTTTTATAATGTGACTAGACTTGAAATTGTCTTTGACAGCAGACATAGTGTACTGTTGTGGTAAGCATAATATTCTCTGGTTAAAATAGTATATTTGTAACATAATTGATTCACAGACTTTAAAACATGTAGGTTACTGTGATACAAATTTACACATTATAATGAAGCAACTTATTTTGCTAAAAGTTTTATTTCCTCACAATCTTGAAAAAACATTATTATTCACATATTTAGAGAAACTGATTTCTGAGATTTCATAATTCTAAGTGTTTTGCCAAGTTTCACAAAAGTATTATAAAAATAGCAAATAACACCCAAAGTAACCTTATTTTCATTTATAGCTAACTAGTGAAATGCCATAGTTCAGATTTTATTAAACAAAGAGAATTTCTTGGTAAAACTTTCTGACTTAAGAGGTTATTTTAATTAGAATCCTTTACTTTGTAAGATTGTGAAAATCATGAACATGAACATTACCATATATTAAAAGGACCAGAAAAACAGAATTGTATCTAAAATACTGAATCTATTACATACGGCTTTTTAAATACACATTAAAATTTAACGTAGTTAAATAACATAGTAAAATAACACTGATTATTTGTGCGAGTCCTTTTGAACTTCTTCCACATATTTTAAAACGTTTCACTGATGCTCTTTCTTTTCTTTTGCTTTCTGAATCATCATCAAATAAAAACCCTCCCTTGCAGTGAATGTGGTCAAGAAAAACCAATTTGTGTTGCGCTGGTTATGTCCTAAAAAAAAAAGTAAATTCTACTTCTAACCCACACTTCCTCCCCAAGAGGTGGGAGACGGATCTCCCTACAGTCCGGTCCTGACCTGGGGTCCAGGAATCCATTTTGCAAAACTATCTGGATAAGAGGACTTCAACCCCACTGCACATCACGCATTTAACCAGCTTCTCGGGTTACTAAGGTTCCGCTCCGGAGCTCCGGAGCTCCGGGGCCCAGGCCGGCCGCCCCTTCTCGGGCTCCGTCCCTCCAGCCTGCCCTCGCTGCACGCCGGGGCGCGCACCAGGCTCTCCGCACCCTCTCCCCACTGACACCTCCCGGTCACAGACCACGCCGTGCCCATCCAGGTCCTAAGCAGGGGTGCCCTGCTGTGTGTCCGGTTCTTTTGTACGTACGGACCGGACCCTTCAGCCGTCTCAGATCTCTCAAAGGCAGAGACGCAAGGCTGGCTGACTTTTGGCCAAATCTCTTTTTACGGAGGAGAAAACCAAAGGCCAGCAAAGTTAAAGAACTCGTCCAAGTTCGCATATAGAAGTAAAGCAGCAAAGTCTACATTCGAACCCAGACCCTGCGGACCTGAAAGGCAGCGCTCCTCCCTACGAGCGCCAAGGTCTCCCTTGGACCCTAATCTTCCTGTTTCCACATCGCCGGAAGAAGAGGGGAGAGGGGAGGAAGAACCCCGCCGGGGCGGCCTTCACTCCCCACCAGGGGGGCCCCTAACCCCAAAGGGCAAGAGCCTCCGCCCCGTCCTGTCCCGTCCCCAGCGAACAAAGTGGGACAAAGCAGACTCCGCCAGGGCCGCCCTGGGGAAGCGCCCCGGCCCGGGACGCTGCCCCGGGGGGCGCGGGGGAAGGGCGAGGACAGGGGCCAACAGTGCCCCCGGCCCGGCCCCGGGGACCGGCCCGGCCTGTCCGGCCCCGCCGGTGCCCTCGGGCTCCGCGGCCGCAGCGGGGGAGGCCGAGGACCGAGGGCAAGAGCGAGAGCGGCTGGGGGAAGAAGGGAGCCCACCCAGACCTCTGCCCCCCCACCATCCCCCTCAGGTACACACTCACCGCCTCCGTAGCGAGCCCCCACCTCTTCCGGCCTCGGTCCCCGCTCGGTCTTGTTTTCTTTCGGCCCCACTTCCGGCGCTCAGCCTTGCTTCATTGTGCGCGATTGGGAGGCGCGGGTGTCACAGCCCCAGACGTCCGCCGCCTTTGAGGGAAACGCGCGCCGCGCAAACTGTGGCCTGGCACCTTTCCTGCGCTCCGGGCGGGTCCCCTCGGAGTCTCCGCCCCGTTCTGCACCTCCCTTCCACCTTGCTGGAGTCTGCGCTGGCTCCCCGCCTCCGGCCTCGGCCTAAGGGAGAAAGCGTTGGAGACCCCCTTGCACCCCTACCCAGAGCAGGCTCTACCCTGGAATCGGGCCTAGGCCTTCTGCTACTTCATCCTGGGGAGGCGGGGGGGCGCTGCGTGCCAGAGGCCTTCAGGCCGTCGTCCTAATCTGGCCGTTCTCTTCTCGAAGCCATTCTGGCTCTCTGCGGCCTCATCGGGGGGGCTGACAGTGGGGGTCCCAGGAGGGCGAGAGCTCCGTCCTCCCCCTGCGCGCCCCCCCACTGAAGACTGGAAAGCCTCAGCTCCCTGGCAGGGCCATCTACCAGTGCAACCTTAGGTTCTGCCTTCTTTGAGCGTGCTAGGTGCAGGAAGGTCTGGTGTCTTCTTCCCCACACGGTGCCTCGCATCCATCTCCCCCCCCCTCCTTCCCTCCCTTCCCTCCCTCCCTTCTCTCCCTTCTCTCCCTTCTCTCCCCCCTCCCTCCCTTCTTCCCCCTCCCTCCCTTCGTCCCTTCCCCCCTCCCTCCCTCCCTTCTTCCCTTCCCCCCTCCCCCCCTCCTTCCCTCCCTTCCCTCCCTCCCTTCCCTCCCTTCCCTCCCCCCTTCCTCCCTTCTTCCCTTCCCCCTCCCTCCTTCCCTCCCTCCCCCCTCCCTCCTCCCTCCCTTCCTCCCTCCTTCCTCCCTTCCTCCTTCTCTCCCTCCTTCCTCCCTCCCTCCCTCCCTTCCTTCACCAAACTTTAAACCCAGTTCACTCTGAAGCTCCTAGATTGCACCCCAATAGGTTCCTGCCCAAGCTCCACTTAATGGCTGTGTTTTGTACTTTGGCCCCTCCTGACTTAGAGTGAAAGTCCTTGGTAACTGTTTCTCCTTGGAACAGCCCCCTTCAGGCTTCCCCTCCCAGCCTGATTTTTTTGTCTTTTTTTCTAATTAAAGGGGCCATCCCTTGACTCACTTCTTAAAGAGGCCTATTCATTGAATGGGTATTACATCACTCTAAGGGAGCACTTGAAAGGGGCCAGGGTCTCCTCTTGCATCCTGGGCCATTTCCAGTGATCCTAGAATATCTCGAATCACTGGATTCCTATGGCTCTGGAGGAGAAAGTGAGGCTGGTGTCCTTGCACAGCCCTTTCTCACTCAAATCAAAATCAACTGCAAGTCACGGCATCATTTCCCCCATGTCATGGTCCTCTCCAAAGTGGACCAACACAACTAGGCACTTAATAAAGGTGTGTTGATTGACTGTATAGTTGTGCGGTCTGTGACTGAGTAGTCTGAAGCTTATGGTTCTAGAACAGACCTGCACAACATACACCCTGTGGGCCACTTGCAGCCTGCCCAAGGATTTCCAGTGGCCCACGAAAAATGCAGAGGATGTAAAAGAAAGTAAAGATGTAACAACTGTTTTTGTCCATGCCCCACTTAACCTGCCTTTCTTTTTTCTAATTTTCTAATTTCTTTTTTACTTTTCCTTTAATACAGTATTTCTGTATTACTTTATTTGTTTTCAGTTTTCAACAATCACTTCCATAAGTTACAAAATTTCTCCCTCTGTCTCTCCACTCCCTCCCCAAGATGGCATGCAATCTTATATGCATCCCTGTTAAACACATTTTCACATTTTAACCCGCCTTTCACTAAGGACTGTTGTGCCCATCATGAACTTGCCGGGTGTGTTGCCACTGCGCATTCTCTCCTGTTTGTCATGTGACCTGTGACAACCAACCTTCATCAGTCTGTCTAGTCTGAGAGAACAAGTCATATCTTTTTGCTGTGTTTTTGGTTGTTATTGGTGTGAACAGAGACAAAGTGAGTGCAGCCATGTGCCAACACAGCTGATGCCCGCTTCCTGATGGGTGGCAACAACATGAAAGTTTCTTCCCCTCTCTCTATGTGTGGCTTCCCTCCAAGTTACAAGAGTGTCTAGTGCTCTCTCCAAGGTCAGACGCTCAGTTCAGTATTTCTTTGTATGGAAGCAGTTGCTGTGAAGAATTTTTTGATTCTAACATTAAAGTTTTGGGGGTGACTTTGTAAAATAAAAAATAAAAAGAAACGGAAGATTGAATCAAAATATAGAGTGTTTAATCCAGAATGGACAAATAGATACTTGTTTACTTAAATGAGAGACAAAATATTGTGCCTTGTTTTCTGAGAGGTAATTGCCATTCCTTTGGAATTCCTTCATCACCATTTCAAATCAGAACATTCTGACATAAGCAAATTGGACACCAATGAAAAACAAATTAAAGCATCCAAATTGTTGAAAAATCTGAGTGGACAACAGTGGTTTTTCAAAAAAGTAAACTCAAAAAATGAGGCAGCTACTAAGGTTAGTTTTCAGATTTCTAAAGAAATCAATTTCAAACATGATCCCAGATTATGATAAACTGATTGCAAACAAGAGGTGTAATATATCCTTTTAACTAAATGTACATAGTAAGAAACCTGAAAAATGTGTTAAAACTTGTATTGCTTAGAAAAGTAATTTTTAAAACATTAATGTGATTTCATGATAAATAAAAATCTTAAGTATTAAATATAATTAATTGATATTAATTGGAATTTTCCTTTTTAATATGGTTTATTTGCAAAATAGTTTGATTATTAACTATAGGTTTAATTGGAATGTGAGCCATTAAAAACCTATCTGCAGCCTGAAGAAGTTTAGCCCATTTTAATTTTGGCCCTACCTGTTGCGAAGTTGTGTAGGTCTGTTCTAGAACCTAGAGAGTGCCCAGAGCAATGAAAAGTCTCAATTCATTTCATTCAACTCAATTCAATTCAATTCAGCCATGTTTCCATAACCATCTACTAGTGCAAAGCTCTTGTAATGTTAATGAGAATTAAAGATCTTTCCAGCCCATTAATAGGCCTCAGGTGGAGCCCATTAAGGGAAGTTTGATTAGAAGAGGCTCATTTTGTAGGAAGGCCCACACTTTTTGTTAATTTCTGGGTCACTGAGGTCCTGATGCCCTCCAGCTCTGAAAAGAGTATATATACTCTGGAGTGAGGTTGTTTTTGGGGGCTTACTCTTTTGAAGAAGGCTCCTATACCAGATGAGACTCTGAGTAGCCATTAAGAAGTCCCCTTGGCTTTGAAAACCCACATGTTAGTGCTCCTCTTTCTGGTAACTATGTACGTATTTAATGGTCAGACAGTTGGAGCTGTCTGCTGGTCTGTGATGTATGTATTGCTAATAGTCAGACAATTAGAAGCCTTGTCTGTTGGTCTTCATTTCTCTGCTTGTATTTTCTCTGTTGGTAAAAATAGATTGTTTACACCCTTTTAAGGTGTTTTCTTAAGAAAAGCAGATCTAAGAACCTGTGCCAGCAGATCATTTTGGATGTGTATCGGAGCTTGCTGTTACAGCTCTGGAGGGATTAAAAAAAATGAAGCAGTCTTTATCTTTTAGGAGCTTACATTCTAGGGAATAGATGTAGCAGGAACAATAAAAACACAGGTAAGTAAATTTAAAAATATGTGCAATGTAGGCAAATTTACTTGGGAGAGCACAAGAGTGGGAGTGAGGTTCAGGGACCAAGTGGTCCTCAAGTGGGAGGTGGTAGACTCCTGAATAAAGCTACAGCTTCTAAGAGTTGGATGTGAGGAGTACCTGCATTGCAGGTAGTGAGGGACAATATTTTAAAAATTTGAGAGGTAGGAGATATAATTTTGTGTGTGAAGAACACTGAGAGGGCAAGTTTGACTGGAGAGTTTAGCATGAATGAGTTGAAAAGTCAATAAGCATTAATTATTGTTATTAATTGCTGTGTGCCAGGCACTATGCTAAAAGTAAGTTAGACACAAACTGGCCTATTCATTGTTTCTCATAAATCATATTTCAGATGCATCCTCCTCTCTTGGTGCAAAAAAATGACTCAAATATTCTCCTCCTGGCCACCTTTAAGGCTCAGTTCAAGTGCCACAGGCTTCTAAAAGACTTTCCTAATTTTCCTGGTTGTTAGTTGTGTGGGATACAGTGACCCTTACTCAAATTAAACAAATTAAACTCAGAGGTTTCTCAAGGTAGGAGACAAAAAAGAATTTATTACAATCTTAGGAGAAGCACTTCCTGGGAGACCATGGGTGGTGTCAGCAATGGAGTACACCCGAGTAGAGTACAGCATTATATAGTCCCTAACATGGAAGCCCACTAGCCTCTCTTTCCATTGGCTGGGAATCCAGGTGTACAGACTAAGCACAGGAATCTACCCCAGAGACAAAGAACATGGAAAGGATAGTTGCTCACCAATGAGGGTTTTTTTTTCCAAATATGCAACTTAAGGGAAGAATGCTGATGTGGCTGGCCCAAGGGGTGGTGAAGGGGAAGGGTACACCAGGTCACGGGATCAGAACTTTGGTGGTTTTCCTCCATCCTGAAGCATTTTATTTGCCGAAGGGGGATACTTAGTTATGTTAGCTTTGGCAGGAAGGGTGAGGGTTCTGAGGAATTCATGCCTGAGGGGTCTTCACTTAATCTGATTTCACTCAGTGTTACAGCTGTCAGTTACTTTGTATTTCTCATACATGCATCTTAGTTTTTACTTACCTTTGTATATGTTGTTTTCCCCCTAGGGTAATGTAAGTTCTCTGAGGCCAGGGACTGTTTGGCTTTTGGGTCTCCAGCACCTCATCAATTGATGTATGTTGCTATGTGTGAGTTGGGGATGGGAGTGGGACAAAGCGTAATCAATGACGGTTGCACTGTTGCCGTACAGAATTTCCTCAGAGTTTAAATTCCTAAGACCTCAAAAATAATCAAGCTTATACTCAGTCTAACTGACACTGACAGTGCCCTTTAATGAAGATTCATCAGGGTGCGTTTGGTTTTTTACATTTCATCACTGAAATTATTATTGCAGAGCAGGCACCACACCCAGTTTAGTAAAGTTATTATAAAAAGATTGGTTTAGAGCAAATCGGGTTAGAATGCTCAGGACTGGAGGGAAAGATCACCTTGAAGATTAAAATTTTAATCTTTTGTATCTTCTAAAAAAATTATATTTAATATTTCTGAAAGCCTAGTTTCTAATGGAACAAAGAGTTACTTTGGAAATTCTGTGAGAGGTTTCATTTAAAGAAGCAACAGTGTTTAAGAAGAGGTTGGCAATGTCCCTAGTGTTATACCAGTTTTCCTCCAGACCATACTTGTTAGAAATAATTATTTTTAAAAAAGGGAAAATTTTACTGGAGTCTTTTGGCATCTGGTGGAAATTTTAAAAAATTATTTTGAACTTAAAAAACAACAAATAAATCCACCATTTCCATATATAAAGTAAAACTGAAAATTATACAGGAAACTGCAAGTCTATTATGTAGTGTGTTTTTAAATATATGATGAACTTAGAATATAATTTTCAAAGCTATCATGTTTGTTTCCTTTTGTTCTCTTTTATATATTTAAAAAGAATGCTTCAAAGACTTTCCTTTTTCTCTTCCTTCCCATTCCCCATATAAATCACATCTCCCTTCCCTATCCTTTTTCTCCCTCTTGTCCTCACACCCTTCCCCCCAATTAAAAAAAAAGAAAAACAAACCTGGTAGAAATTTTAATGCCTTTTGTATGGGAACTTTTGTTGAAAAGACAGTTCTTCATTTGGGCTTTTACCCTGATTAAGAGACAAAACTCAGGACAAAGAGAATTAAAAGGAGTTTATTTATTAGTATGTAAAGGTAGCAACTTTGACAAGCTGATCACTGGAGATTAGTGATGGCTTCTAGGTGGTATCATCTTTTATTAATAATTTTCATGTTGAAATAAAGACAATCCAGATAGGTCCATATCTGTGACTGGCGCAGCTAAGTGGCAGAGGGCCTGAAGTCAGGAAGACCTGAATTCAAATTTGACCTCAGATACTTGCTACTTGTATGCCCCTAGGCAAGTCACTTAACTCTGTTTACTTCAGCCTCCTCTTCTGTAAAATGAGCTGGAGAAGGAAATGGTAAACCACTCTAGTATCCTTGCCAAGAAAACCAAAATAGCATCATAGAATCAGACATGACTGAATAACAGCAAAATATGTCCTGTGTGTTGCTTGCTTTGTATACATTTGTTTCCAATGAATGGTAAGCTCTTTTTTGCTGTTTGTGTTCTCAGTGCTTAGCACAGTGCTTGTCACATAGTAAGCACTTAATTAATATTGATTGAGTTTGCTAGGTGTGAGGTGAAACCTTGGGGTTTTGGGAGGGGCGGGTTTTGCCTTTCTCTTTAATCATTTGGAACATTTCTTTCATATGGTTTTTAATATTTCACAATTCATTTGAGAACTGTTGGCTTATATACTTGGACTGGGGATTTTACTTTGACACTTTACTGGGGAATGGCTTCTCTTTTAACTTTTAAAAATAGTATAAACTTTAATATTATAGTCTACATATTCGTTGAGAATGTATTGTGGAATATTGTGTAAAGTGTTAGTCTAAGTCTAATTTCTCCAGACTACTTTCCAGGTTTCCCAACAATTTTTAAAAATCAATTGGAGAATTCTTTCCAAAGTAATTTATATTTTCTGGTTGGTCTAATATTGGTTTATTGAGTTCAATTACTTTTTATTCTCCCTTGTCTAATCTTTTCCATTAATCTACATTTCTATTTTTTTTTTTGAAGCCAGTACCGAATGGTTTTGATGATTGTTACTTTATAAAAAAAGTTTTGAGATCTGGAAGTTCATCTTTACCTCTTTAAGTTATTTTCCTAAACATTCTAGACATTCAGTTTTTTTAAATGAATTTTATTATTATCAAGTTCAGTAAAGAATCCTTTTGATAATTTAATTGGTATAAAATTAAAAGCATAAATTAACTTTGCTAGTATTGTAATTTCTATTGTATTAGGATGGTCATGAGAACTGCATATTCCTCCAAGTATTTATTAAGCTTTTTTTTATCTTATTAGGGAATATTTTGTAACTGAATTTATACTAATATTTTGTATGTTTTGGTACACAAAATATTTATACCAGTGCTTTTCATGATAGTAAAAAATTGGAAACAAAGTGGATGCCCACTGATTTGAGCATAGCTCAACAAACTGTAGTACATGAATGTAATGGAATACTGGTGTGCTATAGAAATGACAAATATGATGAATACAGAGAAGCATGGAAAGAATTACATGAACTGAAGCAGAGTGAAGTAAGTAGAATGATATACACACTGACTATAAGAGTATAAATGGAAAGGATGACTACAAAGTTATAAAAAATGAATTATGTAAAATTACAAAGCACAAACATTGCTCCACACAAAAGATAGTAGAAGTTACCCTATCTTACCTCTTTGTAGAGGTGGGTGATCTATAGGTGTGATACACTGTACATATTTCAGACTTTTTTTGTTGATGTATTGATTAATTTTATTTTTCTTCCAAAATATTATTTGTTTTATGGATTAGCTCTTTGGGAAGGGGAAGAGAAGGGATACCAGAGGGAAATGTTGGTGATGCAAAAAACAAAACTGTCAATAAAACATATTTAACAAAAGAAATTTTAATGTGATAATAGGAAACATTAAAATCCAATTACCACATTACATTTGGTTTTCTTTGAATACATTAGTAGAAGGGATTATTTTTAAAATTTCCAATCAAATATTCCTCATAGGGACATTGTATAATTTCACCTTCTCTTATATGTATCTTATTTTCAGTTCTGCATTATGGGTATATAATAATTATTCCATACTTATGGTGTTTGTGTGTGTCTTGCTTCCCTTCTTCTCTTTTAGATTAAAAATTCCAAGATGGCAGTGGATTCTGTCTTAATTTTCTTTGCATTTACCCAGTGGAAAGAACATTTGAACCTCCTATTTAGAAAAAGAGGTTATAAATTTTATAGATAGTATGACCCTAGAATCTAAGCTTTTAGGATAGAAGGGAGATTTCTTGAGCAGGGTCAGCTTTGGTTCCTATTTTAAGAGTAACATAACAGAAGCAGGATTCTTTCAGAAAAACCTGGAAAGACTTACATCAACCAATTCCAAGTGAAATGAGCAGCCCTGGGAGAACATTGTATATAGTAACAGCAACATCATACCACAATTAACTGTGAATGCTTTAGCTATTCTCAGCAATTCAATGATCTAACATATTTCTGAAGGATTCATGACAGAAAATACTATCCACCTCCAGAGAAAAAAACTGAGAATCTGAATGTAGATCAAATCAAACTTTTTTTTACTTCATTTTTCTGTTTTTTTGTCTGTTTTCTTTTACATGACTAATATGTAAATATGTTTGCATGACTGCACATGTATAACCATATAACATTGCTTGCTTTCTCAATGAGGGGGAAGGGAAGGAGGGCAAGAATTTGGAATTCAAAATTTAGAAAAAGAATGTTAATTTTTTACATGTAATTGGAAAAATATTTGAATAAAAGAATAACATAGGCACTTAGTAAGTGGCTTTTGAATAAGTGAATGGATGTAATATAAAATCTAGGTTGTTTTTTTAAACACCAAGTTGCCTCCAAAGTCCAGAGTCAGGCACACAATTTACTGCATACACTTCAGCTGTGGTGATGCATCTAAAACAGGTAAGACTTGAAACAATAATACCCTCTTTTCTATAGAACCATGGAGTCAGCAATTACTGATGAAATCCAGTGTTGTTTTTTTCTATTAGTCAAATTTCCTGGCGTGTTTCCCAAGTGCTCCTAGAAAGGAAGCATGGTATTTTTGAAAGAACATTGGACTTGAGGGGTGGTGATGGTATGAAAGACTTTAGAATCATAAGATTCAGAGTTGTAAAGGACTTTTAATTTAACAGATGAGAAGACTGAGGCTCAGAAGGGTTATATGACTTGCCTATTGTCACAAAAATAGCTCAGAAATAGTAGCTTCTGAATCTGTCTGCAATATACTTTGTGACATTGAGAAGTTTACTCCACCTTTAACTTAACATATAGTTTAATTTGTAAAATAGGGATAATAATACTTGTACTACACCCATATTATAGACTTGTGAAAGCATTTTACACGTACACAAAGAGTTATATGCATGTGAATTTTTATTGTAATTTTTCAGACAGTACTTTAAGGGCAGTTTATCAAGGGAAACTGATCAATTTGATGCCTCTCCTCCTTGCAGTCTTCTCCCTAAAGTATGTTTTTTAGACATGCTCATTGGTACCTTCTTTAGAGGACTGATGAGTAACAAGCATTATCTGGAATAGGAATAAGCTAGAAGCCTTCCCAATAAGTTCAGGGATGAAGCAAGGATGCCCATTATTGCAAATGTTATTCAGTATTGTACTAGAAATGTTAGCTATAGCCATAAGACAAGAAAAAAAAATTAAAGAAATTAAAATAGGCAAGGAAGAAATGGTATTTTTTGCAGATGATATGAGAGAATCCTAAAATTCTGGGAGAATCCTAGAGAATCAATTAAAAAACTAGTTGAAATAATTAACAACTTTAGTAAAATTTCAGGATATAAAATAAACCCACACAAATTATCAGCATTTCTATATATTACCAACAAAGTCCAGTAGTAAGAGATGGAAAGAGAAATTTCATTCAAAGTAAGTGTAGACAATATAAAATACTTGGGAGTCTACCTGCCAAGGGAAACCCAGAAACTATATGAATGCAATCACAGAAACTTTTTCACACAAAGAAAGTCAAATATGAACAATTGGAAAAATATTAATTGTTTATGGGCAGGCTGAGCCCATATAATTAAAATGATAATTCTACCTAAATGAATTTACTTATTCACAGCCATGCCAATCAAACTACCAAAAATTATTTTATAGAGCTAGAAAAAAATAACAAAATTCATCTGGAATAAAAGGTAAAGAATATCAAGGGGATTAATAATAAACAAAATGTATAGAAAGCTGATCTAGCAGTTCTAGACTTCAAATTGTATACAAAGCAGTAACCATCAAAACAATCTGGTGTTAGTTAAAAGATAGAATGGCAAGACAGTCAAATAGATTGGGTACATAATTCACAGTAGGCAATAACCATAGTGTTTGATAAGTGCAAAGATCCAAGTTTTGGAGACAAGAACTTGATATTTGACAAAAACTGCTGGGAAAACTGGAATGCATTTTGACAAAAATTAGAAATAGATCAACACCTTACACCATAAAGTCAAAATGGGTAGATGATTTAGACATAGAAGGTGATTCAGTTCTGTCATTTTTCAGTCGTCTGAATCTTCTTGACCCCTTTTGGGGTTTTCTTGGAACAGATACTGAAGTGGTTTGCCATTCCTTTTCCATCTTATTTTACAGATGGGGAAACTGAGACAAATGGGGTTAAGTCACTTGTTTAGGATCACATAGCAAGTAAATGTCCCTCTGAGTCCAGCACTTTATCTACCACACCACCTAGCTTACCATCATGAAGGGTGATGCCATAAGGAAATTAGGGGAGCATAGAATAGTTTACCTGTCAGAGCTATGGATAAGGGAAGAATTTATGACCAAACAAATAACAGAGAGCACTACAGGATATAAGATGGATAATTTTGATTACATTAAAATAAAAATGTTTTACACAAACAACAATGCATCCAAGAGTAGAAGAAAAGCAGAAAACTGGGAGAAAATTTTTACAGCAATTTTCTTTGATAAAGGCCTAATTTCTCAACATATAGGGAACTGAATCAAATTTACAAGAACAAGAGTCCTTTCCCAATTGATAAGTGGCCAAAGAATATGTATGAGCAGTTTTCAGGAAAAGGAATCAAAGTTATCTAGTCATATGGAAAAAATGCTCCAAATCACAACGGATTAGAGTAATGCAAATTAAAACAACTGTGACCCCACACCTTCCCTCCTGCCTCCTACTTGATTTCTGCCCCTCTGACCTAAGGCAGGAGGATTTTTTTTTTTTGGTAGAAACACATAGGAGTTACCTATACTTACCTATGGCTTTCTCACTCAACCTAACAGGAGAATTACTAATAATTGTTGTTTAGTTGATCAATCATGTCTGATTCTTCATGATCCCATGGACCATAGTATTCCAGGTCTTTCTATCCTCCACTATCTCCCAAAGTCTATCCAAGCTCTTGTACATTGCTTCCATGACACTATCATATCCATCCCATCCTCTGCTATTCCCTTTTTCTTTTGCCTTCACTCTTTTCCACCATCTAATGAGTCCTGTTTTCTCAATTTGTGACTGAGGTATTTAAGCTTTGGCTTTGTTTTTCTGACCTTCCAATGAGTAAATTACTAAAAAGGGACTTTCCTAATCTAAAAGACGGCATTTACTGGGGCAGTGATGGCAGAAGTAGACATATACTTCCCCTTGTGACCTGAGAGGAAAGTTAATGAGTTAAACTAGCAACCTCCTATATACACAAAGAGGACTGCTACATTTCCTAGGCAGAATGATTCTGGAATCTAATCTTCTAGGAGAGAAGGGAGATTTCTTAGGCAGTGCTTTAGAGACTATCTTAAGAGTAAGTTCAAGTTTAAGGTTTCTTGAATATTTTGTTTTTATAGGAAGAAGGACTTGTGGTTACTGAAATTGAAGGAGCAAGGCCACATCATTGGATCATAGGATCACAGACCTCAGAGACCTTCTAGTCTGACACCCTCATCTGATAGATGAGGACACTGAGAATAAGGGAAGTTAAGTGACTTGCTCAAGGCAGTAAGCCACAGACAAGGAATTTGGGGCCATTTCTTCTGACTCTTGAAACAGTGCTTTTACCACTGAACCACACGATTTCCTGGGAATAGGGTAAGACATTGGGACTTATCCATCTTCTGCTATTATTGTGGGTGATTCAGACTATTGGGGCAATGAGAAGGGATATTGCTCATCTATCTGTGCCTAAGTATCTTTGTCTCCTGAAGAGAATCTAAACCACTGCAGGTCTGGAAAGGACTGTATAGGTCTCTGTAGGAAAGAGAAATTTTATTCAAATGTCAAGGAATTATTCTAATGCCAATCATTGGTTCAATTCTTTTCTGAGGGGAGTTTATGGGTTAAAGTGAATACCTATTGTTTTTCCTCTCTTTGTTTTTGGGTTCTTGCAAATCATTTGTACCTTCTTCATTTCTGTGGAATAAAATAAAGATTATCCTCTATCCAACACACATTTGTCAAACGAGTGCTCATAGAGGGACTGTGAATTTTGTTACTCACATTTGTGGAGACTGATATATGATCATTTTTGGAGATTTTCCAGAGTAAACTCTGAATTGGAACCTAATGTCAAAGGGAAAATGACCTTGAGTTCGGCTCCTGAGACTGGAACTAGTTGATATTACTCCAGAGGTTGGGGCCACTGGTAACAGTATCAGAACTCCTCAAATTCTTGAATATGATTCAAGTACTTATATTATTTAGTTCAAGATTACGGGTGAGAAATGTGTGTACTACTAATAAAAGTTGACCGTGGTTTTGCTTAACAAAGCATAAGTGTTGCTTTGATTGTGAGAAAAGGAAACCAAAGGTACAACAGGAAATGGGGAGCTGGCCAATTGTGTCAACAAGTCCAAGTTCCAAAATGAGGCAATCACCCCTATGGAGAGGTTACCCTGGTTGGCAGAAGAAGAGAGAAACCACAAGTTAAGTACAAGGTTGGATGTGGGGGATGAAGAAGGAGGGCATGTATCAGAACAACTTTGCAGATTCATTTCTCTGATCTTCTTTAACTATGACCTCCTACACTGACCCATAGGTCATAATGCAATTGTAAATGGTGCATTGATTAGTACGGTTCCTGGCAAATAGTAAGCCCTTACCAAATAAATACTCTGTCTATCTACTTGTCTATCTTCTTTCAAATGTCTGTCTGTCTATTGCTCTTAATGGGGTCTATGGGTAGAAGGAGCAGGAACAAGAGAAAGTATTTTTAACTAATTAATTTATTTTTAGTTTTCAATATTCACTTTCACAAGATTTTGAATTCCAGTTGTTTTCCCCATCTCTCCCTTTCCCCCACCCCAAGAGGGTGTGCATTCTGATTACTCCTTCCCCCAATCTACCCTCCCTTTTCACCCCTCCCCACTTCTCTTTTCCCATAAGGCAAGATAGATGAGAAAGTATTTTTAGTAACAGTGAGAGAGACGATGTTCACTCATTTAGTTTTTTAAAGATCCTACACGAATTCTCTTAAAAAAATAGCTTGTGTGGCGCTATAAATATTCTTTACTTAATTGCTAGACTGTGAGCAAAAATGCCTATTTGAATATTGCCTATTAGAATAGGGCCAGAGAAATAGACTTATACCACATGTGGATGCAAAATTGTTTATAGGTTGTCACTCACTGCAGGAGTGCCAGAATTATCTGTCCATCAACTAGACTGACATATAATGCTTCCATATGAAGGTGAAGGTGTCACTCAGGGTACCAGATGATGCCCTATAATGGAGTGTGTGCAATGTATATAAAATCCTGACACATATATTACTGTATATGACTACTGTGTTTAATATGCCGCTTTGCTATGTGATGGCATACATATTTGCTTGTGACCTCTGTCATAGCAACTTCTGCATGTGACCTATTGTGTTTTGGTTTATGGCTTACAGTGTTAATTTTGGTATTATGTGCTAGGTATTATGTACAGAAGCAGACTATCCTTCCCCTGGTGACCTAAGAGTTAGTGGGTTAAACTGACAACCTCCTACATAGACAAAGGGGATTGCTACATTTCCTGTATGTGCTGTGTGCATCTGATATAATTGCTAGCACTTATATCTGTTTAGTGGTGGAGCAAGAAGATCACCAGACTTGAAATCAAAAGAACTGAGAATTCTAATTTTGCTACTTACTAGCTATGGGACACTCAGCAATTCACTGAAATCTCTGAGCCTCAGTTTCCATGCCTATAAGATGGAAATAATAATACCTTCTCTATTGACCTAACATATTGTTGTAAGGATCAAATGAGATAATATATGAAAAAGTACTTTTAGACTAATATACACTGAATTGAATACTTCCTGGGCATACAGTAAGCAAGAGTGCTTTTCATCTCTTTTGTTATAATAGTAGATCTAGAACTGGAATAAATCATAGTGATCATCCAGCTCAACCTCCTCATTTTTGTGACTTAGTCTGTCATTCAGTCATGTCTGACTTTATGGGACCCCATGGACTTTTATTCATAAGGTATTCTTGGCAAAGATACTGGAATGATTTGCCATTTCCTTCTCCAGTGTGTCCCCATTTTACAGATGAGGAACTAAGGCAAATGGGGTTAAGTATTTTCTCCAGGTTCACATAGCTGGTAAGTGTCTGAGGCTGGATTTGAATTTGGATCTTCCTGCGTCTAAGCCCAGTGCTCTATCCACTACACCACCACCTTAACTGCCCCGTTTTTTACAGATGGGCAAACTGGGGCCCAGAGAGAGTAAGTGATTTTTCCAACATTGTTGTTGCTGGTGTTATTTATACTTCATTCTCAAAGGGGACAGCAACCTTAGACAGATTGTAAATATAGAGCAGGAATTCTAGTACAGATTCTGTGACTTCAAGTTCAGAACTCTTTCCACTGCACACCTTTACCTCCTATCATGTATTACTGCCATGAGTAATGTAGCCTCTACAATTTTGGTAGGATATTTACAGTTTCTCAGACTGATATATTCTTTTCTATCAATAAGGAGTATTGGCTAACGTGTGAGTTCCTTGAATCCCAATGTTTCTTAGCAAAACTTTGTCACTTTGCTATCATTCTTGATAATGTATTTGGGCATAGAACTTTTTGTAAATTGCTATCAGAACTATTCTCAGATAAAATCTTAGCTAGTGGGTGAACTTTCAACTTCTCCCTCAACCTTGACTTGTATTGATTGGGAGCAGTTCTGTCTTTTTCAATCTCTGAGATTCTATAGCATAAGTCAACAGATGGATATGGCTCATGCTCAAAGATCATTGTTGTTATTCATCCAATGACATCATGATGTCTTCACTTTCGTGTGAACTGGATTTAAGTGAGGCAGAGTTGTGCAAAATTGTGAGCCTCACTATCTCTTCCAGAGTCATCGAAGTCCAGAGGCAAGACAAAAGTCAAGATGACTGGTGATGACTTGGGATGCAGTAGATGACCTTGATGTCTTTGGTGGCTGACCAAACTCTTCAGTGCTCTACAATTCCTACTTCAGGTGCCTTTATGGCCATTGGAGCATATTGTTATCTTCTGCCCATTCTACTGCAGGGGATGGGAGGATGTCTTCACATGGATAGATATCCCTCTAACTCACTTATGGGTTTGAGGCCTATTGGTAACCCTCAACCTGATTTAGCCCATCTCCTTAGATGGTTTTACCAACGTGTGGTTACTGTGCATGCTGCAGTTTCATGGAGTCACAAGTGAGAGTTGGGTAAAAAGTGGATACCAAAGGTGGATAACCCCCTCTGAAAAGGGCTCAGCAAGCCCTCATACTGGAAGTGATATTATTAACTTTGGAGAAAGCAGTTTCTTTCAATCGAGTAATGAATTGAGAAGCCAAATTGCCAAGGGTTTAGATGAGAGTAAAAGGAGAGGAAGTGGAGACAATGATTATGGCTTTTTCAAGTAGATTAATTGAGAAGAGGAGGGCAAATATAATTGGTATTGTAGGATCAAGTGAGGATTTTTTTTTAAGGATAGGAAAAAGGCATATTTATGAGTAGCAGGGTAGAAGTCAGTAGTTAGGGAGAGATTGAAAATGAGAGAGAGAGAGAGAGAGAGAGAGAGAGAGAGAGAGAGAGAGAGAGAGAAAGAGAGAGAGAGAGAGAGAGAGAGAGAGAAAGAGAGAGAGAGAGAGAGAGAGAGAGAGAAAGAGAGAGAGAGAGAGAGAGAGAGAGAGAGAGAAAGAGAGAGAGAGAGAGAAAGAGAGAGAGAGAGAGAGAGAGAGAGAGAGAGAGAGAGAGAGAGAGAGAAGATATTCTGCTAGAGAAGATAGGATGAGATACATTCAAGGGTACATGTAGAGGGATTGGCTTTGGTAAGGAAAATTATTACCTCATCATCAGAGAAAATGAGGGACAAATCAGTGACATGAGGAGGAGGATGTGTGTGTGTGTGTGTGTGTGTGTGAAGCAAGGTCCTAAACTGAGAGGGTATGGAGAAGAAGTGGCATGAGAAGCTTGAGAGAAGAAAAGGTTTGGAGTAGCTGCTGTGGTGAGTGGGATAGAGAATCAATGAAGAAGGAGGAGGAGTAGGGGAAGAGGAGGAGCATGTTTTCATGATTTCTTTCTGTTCTGTTCATTAGGACATGAGTGAGATTGAAGGAGGAAGATGGTAAGAGTAATCTGGGATTGGAGTTTGTTAAGGTAATATTGATGTTAGGAGGAGGGATAAAGGTATTTAGGAATGGAAGATGGAGTTGAGCTTCTTTACAGAGGGGTCAAGATTGAGAAGGGAGGAGAAAGTAGCCAAAACAAGGGCGATGGCCTGGGATAGTGTTGAGGGATGGAGGGATCAAAGGACACAGGGAAGATAAAGAATAGATTTAGGAACAGTGAGGCATAGGGAGAAATGTAAAGATAAAAGATTATAAAAAAGACTTCCAGGGAAATACCCTTTGACTATATGAGTTATATATATACTTACAATTATATTTTAAGATTGAGTCCACTCTCCCTAGGGATCTTCTGTAAGGATAAGGTGGGAATATACTTCCTGGTTTGAGGAGATTATTTTGTAACCACTGTTCTCAGTAAATATCCTTTTGTAAAAGTTAATTGATGTCAGCTGATTAATTCATACAGGGAACACGCCATAGGGAGGCTTGTGAGTGACACTCATAGAACCAACAACCCATCAGAATTAACTCTTAAACCTCAAAAAGAGAACCTTATTTTCTAGTCCTGTGAGATTGGAAAGTGATCCCAGATGGATTGCTACATTTATCTTTTAAATTGCTAATCACCTAGTCTCTATAAGCTGGTAGTAAGATAAGACTTTGATTAACCTAAATTATTATTAATGTAGACATTTTACTTGCTTAAGGACAGTTGAAGGAAAGATTTTAGTGAGCTACACAGAGAACAAGAAGGAAACTCTCCTAAATAACCAGGGGGTTTCCTCTGCTGGGGACTCAAAATTAATCAAAGAGATTCTTACCAATAATTTCCCCAAAGCAGGTAAAAGATTATGTCATGTGAATCCAGATGATCATAGATTCCAATGGGCAAAGAATGAGTTAAGACAATGTAGTGAGAAGGAGACTTGGTAGGTAAAGAGATACAGTCGCCTCCCTGTAACCATAAATCAATTTCCTTTCCATTATTCCATTTCCTGTGGTAAATTCAAGGGCTCCCACTTTCTCTGTACTTTCTCCTCCCCTTCCCCCACTCAGGGGCAAAGTAAAAATTAACTAAGGGAAAGTCAACCCCATGGGGTTGTCTGAAGGGAAAAGTGACCCTTTCCACACAAAGAGGGATGGAAGTGATTAGTCCTCTTCAGCTAAATGTCTTGAACCCCCAGTCACCGTATATAAATATGCATATATATACATGTGTGTATGTGTGTATCGTACATGTGCATGTATGTACATGTACTGTCATTCGGCAGGGTTTGTGGAAAATCATGCCAAAATTGCTCAGAGAAGTTCATCAGTATTGTACATCAATTTCATGATGGCTGCTTGCCTGGGTTTTGGATAATGGATGATGCTCTTGCACTTTCCCCTCACCAATGGAGTGAAATAAGGCTGTGTGCTTGCTCCTGTGCTTTTTGACATGTTTTCAGCAATGTTGTAAGATGCCTTCAATGAGGACAAAAGTGATGTCAAGGTCAGTTACAACAATGATGGTAAATTATTTAACTTGAAAAAGTTACAAGTCAAGATTAAAGTGGAGGAGAGTTGATATATAATTTTTTATTGACAGATGACTCAATACATCCTCTAAAGCTGAGAGGCAACAAACTATGGATTTATTGCCTGAGGTTTGTGCTAATTTTGGTCTGACAAGACCAAGAAAACAGAGGTTCTCTACCAGCCAGCACTGCATTATTCATACCCGGAACCATTGGTTATTGAAAATGGAGAAATTTTGAATACTGTAGATAAATTCACTTACCTTGGTAGTATACTTTCTGAGGATGTTCACATTGATGATGAGGTTGATGCACACATTGCTAGATCTAGTTCAGTGTTTGGGAGACTCTGAAGGAAAGTGTGGAAGAAAAAGGGTATTAGACTGCCTACCCAACTGAAAGTCTACAGAGCCACTGTGCTGACCTCATTGTTGTAGGTCTGTGAAACTAGGACAGTTTACCCATTCCAGGAAATTGAATTGCTTCCATTTGACCTGTCTTAGGAAGATTCTGAAAATCACCTGGCAAGATAAGGGGCCAGACACTGATGTCCTTTCTTAAGCTAAACTGCCAACCATTCAGATTCTGTTGCTGAGAGTGCAACTCCAATGGACTGGCCACGTTCAAATGCCAACTGAATGTTTGCCTAAAAGACCCATTTTATGGAGAACTTACGCAAGACAGTGACCACATGGAGAATATAATGACACTCTCAAGATCTCTCTGAAGAACTTTGGAATCAATTTTATGACCTGGGAGACACTTCAAAGGACTGCCTAGCATGATGTGCCCACATCAAACAAGGTGCTTTGCTCTATGAGCAATAGCAGTAGCTCAAAAGAAATGGGAGCTGTGCAAATTTAGAAAAATCTCCATTCTGAATGTTCATATAGACTATTTGTGCCAGACCTGTAGTAGAGCCTTCTAAGCTCCTATTGGTCTGATCAGCCACAGTCAAACCTGCTGTACCTTGACTCCAACATAGTGATGTCATTTTGATTCTCTTTGAGAATGAAGGACAGCAATCAACCAACCATAAGTAAGTGTATATGTGTGCAGACACATATATACATACATACATGTATTATATATGTGTATGTGTATATTTTGTATGCATCTGGTGTAATGTAAACTCCTTAAAGGCAGGGAATTTTTTTGTTCTTGGTCTTTGTATCTCTAGCACCTAGCATAGTACCTGGGGCATGTTGTTGTTCAGTCATTCAGTCCTGTCCCATTTTTTATTACCCCACAGACCAGCTGTCCATAGGGTTTCCTTGGCAGAGGTACTGGAGTAGGTTGCCATTTCCTTCTCCAGCTCATTTTACAAATGAGCAAACAGGCAAACAGGGTCACATAGCTGGCAAGTGTCTGAGGCTGCTTTTGAACTAAGGTCATTCTGAATCCAGGTCCAGAGCTCTATCCACTGTTCCTTCTAGATGCCCAAAGCAACAGTATTTATCAATAATAATAGCTAGAAAGACTTGCCCAGGGTCCCACCACTAGTGAGGTCAGATTTGACCTTAGGAAGATGAATCTCTTTTATTTATCCACTATGCCACCTAGCTGCCCATGTTAAAACTCCTACTAAGCATCTTCTCAGGTTAAAGAGAAGGAATGAGTTCCTGGAACCATTGGAAGTCCTATGAATTTTCTTTTGATCTTTAAATTGATTGAGGGAAGGGAGGTCTTGAAGAAGATATTCAGTACTTGTAGGAAAAGCATTGCTCTAAAATAGGCCTGCACAACATATGACCCACAGGCTGCTTACGGCCTGCCAAAGGATTTTGGACACCCACTATTGTGCACTTCATGTAACTTGGTGTGTGGGTTGCCACTGCACACTTTCTCCTCTTTGTCACATGACAGCTATTGTCAGTCTGTTCTCTAGTCTGAGAGGAAGGATTTCAGAGTAAATAAAAGTCTTAAGTAATAAGTATAATTAATTGATATTAATTGAAATTTTTCTTTAAAATATGGTTTATTTGCAAAATAGTTTAATCATACCTTACTTGGACAGTAAACTACTAAAAACCTATCTGCAGTCCAAAGAAGTTTAGCCTATTTTAATTTTGGCTCCTACCTATTGCCAAGTTGTACAAGTCTGCTCTAAAAGCTTTTCAAATCTTTCTTATCTCAATGGAATTGAACATTCTCAACCACCCGTCCAAATTTCAAATCCTTTCCTTCATGTTAACTTCTACTCACATGATCAGTGCAAAGCCATCTCACTTTTCTTGAGTTTTTTAAATCTATTCTCTTTTCTCTACTTAAACCTTTCTTGAAACTAACTCTTGATTCTTCATTCCTTTTTTCCCCTTATTTTACTGCCTTACCAAGGCACTTAAAGGTGCTTAATAAGTTCTTAAGTGTAGAGTAGTGGGTATAGAGTCAGCTTCAGAGACTTAAACATCTTGGGTTCACATTCTGCCTCTGACATACATTAACTCTATGACCCTGGGCAAATCATTTAACCTTCTGATGCTTTAGGCATTTAAGACTATAAACTGCAGAGAAGTTGCTGATCTGTAATTGGTAGAATGTTTTCTTATCTGCTAGTTTTCTATATCAATGAAATCACAGAACCAGTCTCTATCCATTAAAAAAAATTAAGCTTCTTATAATCCCTAGTAATTTTTGGTACTTGCTTTGTTGGACAAAAGAGACATAATATATTTTTTAAATAGCTGGAACCAGTAGAATGAAATGTACTCTCAAACCAACTTGATAAGATACATTCATCTGGGGGGTGGTTGATCATTTTATCATGGGGATGAGTAGGATGAGGGTGAGTGAAGCTCACAGAGGAAATGCTTCATTTAAGTAGCTTCTGATTTTAACTAGTTATTCTTGCTAACTACAAGCTGAGTTCTGTTTTATTAATGTTATTGAAGGAATATAAGTGCCTTCTGGACCCTCTAAATTTCAGTGCCAGTTGTGTCTGACTCTTTGTGACCTCATTTGGGGTTTTCTTGGCAAAGATACTGGAGTGGTTTGCCATTTCCTTCTGCAACTCATTTTATAGATGAGGAAACTCGGGGAAACAGGGTTCAATGATTTGCCCAGGGTCACACAGCTAGTAAGTGTCTGTGGCTGGATTTGAATGCAGTTATTCCTGTTTTATCTACTCCCACCTACCTGCTGGACTGTGTGAGGTGTTCAGGTATCACTGGTGTGAGACTTTGTCCAGCCCTTGTTAGCATTGCTCATCCACCTTTGGTGTCCACCTTCACCCATTTTTCATCTCTTAAATCCAATTCTTATGCAAGTTAATATATCACCTTTGTAATGTCATTGGTCATTTCTGAGAATGAAGGATGAAAAACAACCACACTGGTGGCTCCAAAAAGCTGTAGCATTGGCAGTGATCATACCCCAGTAAAACTATCTTGGCAGATGGGCTAACTCTGATTGAGGATAACTGACAGGTTTCCTGTTGGTCAGTTAAGGGGATGTCTACCCCATACATGTGAAGACTTCCTCTAGCAGAATAGGTGGATGAGAACAATTTGTTACAATGGCCATGAAGGTGGTGGATACAGGTGATATAGAGTGCTTAGAACTTGGCTAGATATTGAAGATGCCACAGTCATCTGCTGCATCCTGGGCCATCACTGGTTGTCCTGACTTTTGTCTTGCCCCTGGACTTCAACAACTCTGAGAGGGAGAGTGAAACCGACAATTTTGCACAGTTCTTTCTCACTTAAATCCAATTCACATGTTAAGTCAAGATATCACCAAATTGTCATTACACTTTTTCACAAATGATGGATGAACAATAAATTTTAGTGCCTTTCTACAAAGGCTAGTTGCCCTGTCCTAGTTACAGACAGTGCATGAGAAATTTATCAAAAACTTTTGGCTCACTCTGTTTCAAGTTGGAATTTGATACTTTTGACATTCTACCCTTAGCATTCTATAAAAGTAAGTTGGAATCTAAGTCTCTGTTTTATATATCCAGGATAGAGTTGGATAGTACAGCACTTATTATTTTCCCTACCCTTCAAACCAATAAACCAAACAACACATACGATTGTAGGTCTGGTAGGGGTCATGAGAGTTCACTTAATCCATCACTCTGTCTCTGGGCAAGACCACACAAATCTGTCAGAGAAATTGAAGCCCACAGAATGGGGGGGGGGGTGATATATTATTTTAGATTTCAAAACAAGGTGGTTATGGAAAACAATGCTTGAAAGAGAAGATTAAGGCTTTAAAACTGAGTGGATTTTGGAAAACGCACTTTTTTTTTTTTCTCTTGGGAACCTTTCTGTAAACATTTCATTTTCTGTGGGATATGAGTCATATGTTGGAATCTCCTCATGTAGTTGTGGAAGATTTGGGACTGATTCTAGTTTTAAAATGCTCCCCTGTCCCATCAGTTATGAACATGGTTAAAGGAGATTCATGTCTTGAAAAAGAGATCTGTGTTCCAGAATTCTGGTAGTCTGGAAACCATGGCTTTGTGTAAGCTCATCTTTCCTTTTGTCTGAGCCATAATGTTATGTCTATTTAAATCTCAGTCATAGATTATGTATGTGCATGTCTGTGTGTGTATCTGTCTTCATCTGAATTCTGTATGTTTCTGTGTCTATATAGATGTTTGTTTCTTTGTGAATGTCTGAGTATGTATGTGTGTGTATGTGTGCATGTGTGTGTGTGTGAGTGTTTCTGTGTCTGAGAGCGTGAACATTTAACTCTTTGTGTGTTTATGTGTATTCATCTATCTGTTAGCTTCTTTCGGTGTCTACGAGCTTCTTCATGTGGATGTCTTTCTGTTTGACTGTTCATGTGTGTGAATGCCCACTTCTGTGCAAATCTCCACATGTGAATTTTTGTGTATGTCTGTATGTCTGCATGCATACTTACTTATGTTTCTCTATGTGCATAGATGTCTGTGTATATGAGTGTTTATGTCTGTGTAAGCATCTGTCTTTGTGTGTCTACATGATTTTGTGAATGTCCTGCTCTATATCCTACTGTGTTAATATATATGAATACCTGTGTATCTTTCTGTGCATGTATCTATGTTTATTGTTGTTCTGTAGGTGAGCACGTCATCTGTAGACACATGTGAATTTTAGTTTATGAGTGCTTGTGTGCCTATTTTTTCAAGTGTATGTCTTTATGTCTGTCTGTCTGTCTGCCTGTATATAAGTGAAAGTCTATGTGTATATGCTTTATGTAAGTGCCTGTATGAGTGAATGTTGTATGTTTGAATCTCTGCGTATCTCTGTGTATGAGGGTCTTTCTGAATGTCTGTATATAAGTTTCTGTGTATGTGTTAGAGAAAGAGAGTTTTAGTCTCTGTTTAAACACATCTTTTGTTTTATCTCAGCTATTATGTTCTATTTGCTACAAATGCTAGTGTCTCTGTGTAGCTCTGCAAGTATGTTGTCTCCGTCCACTATCTGAATATCTGTATATGAACATATATGTTGTATAGATTTGTCAGTGCCTGACGGTATATGTGTGTGTATTTGTTTCCTTGTGTATATTTGTTTGTGTCTTGTTATGGATATGTCTTTCTCTGTGTATTTTTGTTTTGGTTTCTGTGCATGTGTTCATGCATATGTCTGTATGGGTATCTGATGTCTATGTAGACATCAATATCTGCATGTCTTTCTGAGTTTATATTCTCTTGTTTGTATGTGTTGAGATACTTGTATTTTTGTATGTGTCTATGTTGTGGCATCAGTGTATTTGAGTGTGTCAGTTTCTATGTACATCTATTTGTATTTATGTCTGTCTCTATATATTGGAGTATCTGAGTCTGTGTATGTGTCTATGTGGAGGTGCCAATAATTATCTCTGAAGAGCATGACTGAGTTACAAGATCACTCCTAGCCACCAAGGCACATGTTTGTTAACTAGGTTGGGGGGACCCCTATGCAACTGGGAAACCTAATTTCTGTTTAGAATATAGATGGATTCTAGTCTGGGTGAGTCCTTACCCTGGGGGAAGGAACTCCTATCGTTGATCTCCTCCATTAGAGTTTAGTGTGATATAGCTCATGAAGGAAAAAACTAGCCCCAGAGGTCCAGATGGAAATGACTTCCCCTGCCCAGATTGCTGGAGGCTGCTGAGTCTCATGATCAAGCAATGTTCTAGGCTGGAGGATCTGAAGACTTTCAGCTAACCTCCTCATTAAATGTCCACCAATCAGGGTTGAGTTTCACTTCTCAGGGGAGTTACCTGTCAGAAGGTACATATCAGATTTAAGGTGTTTCAGAGTTTCCCTTGGCATTTTTGGTTACCAAGAGAAACTACTGATCATTAATCTAATTGATTATTTGTTGCCCTAATTAATAAATTGATTATTAGTTACCTGGAAACTGTCTCTGGGGAGTTTTATTTGCTATAAGAGTCATAGGTCACATTCTCACTCTCTAGGACCCTCCATAAACCAGGACAATTTGGTCATAGTATATGATATTTTTAATATAACTTCTTTGCTAATATTTTATTAAATATTTTTGCATTGATGCTTACTAGGGATATTTACAGATTTTTTTTGCTTTATTTTTCTCTTGTTTAGGTATTCAGACCAGATTTGTCTTAGAGGAGTTTGAATACATCCCTTCTTTCCCTATTTTGGCAAATAAATTTATATAATGCTAAAATTGGTTATTTTTTGAATGTTTTGTTAAAAGGAAAATTCTTTGTTCAGGTTTTTGCCCTTATTAACAAGACAAAACTAGGAAAGTGAGGATTAAAAAGAGTTTATTAAAGGTACGTCAAGATAACAACACACTGGCACTCTAATCATTAGAGATCAACAAGGAATTCAAGATGGAGCCAATTTTGATGGATAACTTATATAATGAGATAAAGACAATTTGGTGAATGTCAGCAAAATGGGATTTGTCAATACATCTCAATTCTTCCCAAATTGCCTGTATGTGCTGTTTAACAGTTAGGAAATAACCTGCTATGTGATGGATAGCAGCTAATACAAAGGATGCAGACTGGCTGACTCCTTCCCTCAACACTGATTGACAAATAGAGTTGGGAAAAATAGATTACTGAGTAAGCTTAACTTGTAGTAGTTTGATAACATTTACTTGTAGATTCATTTGATCTTTGTTTCTTTTTTTCTTTCAGAAATTCTTTTATAACTTGTTCAAATTCTTTTTTCTGAGATCATTCAAATATTCTCTCTCTCTCTCTCTCTCTCTCTCTCTCTCTCTCTGCCACTCCCCCCCACTCCCACCCCAACTCTTGGTCTCTTCTGTTAATCTGGGTATTTTATTTTTCAGGGGATTTGGTGAATCTTAAATGAACTCTCCTTGATCTGTGTTCAAGGTCAGGAATTTTTGACAATAGATCCCTTATATTTTCTTCTATTTCTTTCAGCTATTTGACTCATCTCCCTCCGCAGAGGATTTTTTAAAAAAGACTTTTTTCATGTGTCATAGATCCTTTGGCATGAAACTTATGGACTGTTTCTTAGAATGTTTTTAAATGTATGAAATAAAATACATAGGATTATAAAGAAAATCAATTACATTAAAATAATTATCAAAACATTTTAAAAAACCCAAGTTCATGGATTTCAGATTAGGGGCTTCTCTTCTAACATTTCTTTTCTTGTGGTATCATTGAGTTCTCCTTGTTCTATTCTATTTTTCAAAGGGTCCACTTTGTAACATTTTCTATCCTCTGTTTAAAGCTATTTTAATATTTTTTCAATTTCCCCCTTGAACTTTCATTTCATTTCTAATTCCATTTAATCTCTGAATTAATTTCTTACAGCCATTATTTGTAATCAAGGCAGTTTTATGTTTTGTTTTGTCCATGGACTTAGACTCTGCTTGAAGTTTTCATGGAATTTTCTGCTTTTATAGGATTCTTTCTTGGGTTTCTTTTCTTGTATTTCTTCACTGTATTTGGTGTTTTCTTCCATTACTTCATATTTTCAGCTTAAGTTTTTGGTTTAGGATTTCTGCTTGGCCCATTCCCTTGTGGTCTTTCTAGTCCCCTTGGATCGCCTGGGCAAAGCCTATGTGCTTCTGTCTTCATGTAGGCTGGATATTGCTACCATATTAGATCCCATCCTATTCCTCAGGCCTCAGCTCCTGTCTAGGTCATGTGGTGGTACAATCTTGGTTCTTGCCTTGACTGAACTCTCTCTTCTTCTCTTGTTATTATATCTTATTTTGATTTGGTCCCTGTCACAGCTGATGAACCTCAGTGCAATGTATGCAGAAGGTCCTATTTATTTCATTTATTTACCTTTTGGGGGGAGGCAATGGGGTTAAGTGACTTGACTGGGGTCACATAGCTAGGAGGTGTCTGAGGTCTGATTTGAACTCAGATCCTCTTGATTCCAGGGCCAACTACTTTATCCACTGTACTACCTAGTTGCCCCAGAAGGTCCTGTTTAGAAACTCCTGTTGCTGGCACCCAGCCCTTAAACTGACCCTGACTTTTTCTAGGACTACTAATGATCAGACAAATGCATGGCTGTGTCTCCTTGTACAGTGACTTATAGTGGCTAATTCTGTTCTTGCTTCTTTTCTGAAAGTCTGGAGTCAGGATCTGGCTCTGATTCCCCATTTCTTGAGTGCATGATGATTTTCAACCCCCCTGCTCAGAATACTGGTTGGTTGGCTTCCCTGGCTTAGCTCTCATCCCATTGCTACCACCCTTTGGCTCTTTTACTTGTGCTCCCAGGTGTGGCTTCTCTTCCTGGATCTGTAGATTTGGGGCTGGTTTATCTGGATTCCAGGTAGCTTCTTTAGCATAATGCCTTTCAGCCCTGCCTTTCAGCTTCTCCCTCTCCATGCCCTCATGTTAGCTTCCATAGTGATATGCCTGGCAAAATCTTTGCAGGCTTCTGGCAAAGCTTTTTCTGCTCTTCTGGACTGGATAGAACAGCTTGTTTCTGTTTCTTTTTGGTTTTCTTTATCATTGGAATTTCTGGGGTCATTTTCAAATATTTGCTGAGGTTTATATAAGAGAGCAGGGCTTTTCTATATACCTTCTTATTGCTTAAATAAAAGTCTCAGGCTTATTTCTGAAGGGATTTTTAAGAGAAGGCTTCAAGGGAAAGGAAAGTCTTGGAGGATGGGGGTGAATCACAGTCATTCCTAGGAAGACATTTGCCTCCAGCAGGGGCTTGGAAACAGGGTTTCTCCTCTATTTGGCCCTCCCTAAATGCCCCCTCCTCGCAATGAGATTGGATTCTGATTATTATTAGCTAATATTAGCAACTACCTTACAGGGTTGCTGTGAGGATCAAATGAGATAATCAGGGTCTGACACACAGTAGGTGGTATATAAATGCCCATTCCCTTCCCTTCCCTTCCCACTAATATAAGCAAAAAATACAGTCCCCACACTCAAGGAACTTACATACTAATAGCACCTACCTCCTAGAGTTGTTATAAGGATAAATTTTAAAAAATATATTTACAAGTGCTTTGCAAACCTTAAAGTGCTATATAATTGCTAGCTTTTTAAGAGCCCTTCTCTAGAGCAGAGAGGCTTTGGAGAATTCCTTGGCTTGGGGAAGCATTTCCTCCTTTCTCAGACAGCCTAGTCCTGAGATCCTTTCAGTATTCCACCTGGGGACAAATTTCTCATCCTTGGGCAACTATCCGTCTCTGAGCAAATCTACTGCCCTGCCCTAGTTTAGCTTTTAGACTAACCAAGCAACAGCTATGTGGACTGAAAAATGGAATGTATTTTATAAAATAGACCCATATATCAAAATAATTCTAGCTTATTAGCTTAGAAAGAAACCAAATGTGTATCTGCGTTTGAAAAGAAAGGGAGAAAGAAAGAAAGAAAACATGCTATAAAAATTGACAATAATAATACAATGTTACATAGTAGAGAAAAAGCTGAGGAAAAATTGGAAAGGAATTCCAGTGTGTCCCTTGGGCTTTCTTGTGGTTAACAGTGTATTACTATTTATTATAGAACTGGTAATGTGAACGTCAAGGTAATAAATGTGCTCCCACAGAGACCTAAAAGATACATGATTACTTTCGCTATTCAGTTGTTTTCAATTGTGTCTGCCTCTCTTTGACCCCATTTGGGGTTTTCTTGGCAAAGACACCACAGTGATTTGCTATTTCCTTCTCCACCTCATTTTACAGATGAGGAAACTGAGGCAAGCAGGGACGATGAGTCTTCCTGATTCCAGGCCAGACTTTTTATCCACTGTGCTACAGTAGCTGCCAAATTGATTAATTACTGAATGTTTTCATATGGGTCAATTAGACATGTAAATTTTAATGACTTCACTGGTATTGCAATATCCAACATAAATTGATTTTCATTATGATGATTTTTCAATGGAATGATTTCTTTGTTCCAATGATTCTTCTTGTATTTAGATGAATGAGTAATTATTTATTGATTACCTCTCTTTAGTATCTTCATTATTTGCTACTTGAGAATTAATTAATGTAATATTTAATTTTATCATATCAGCCTAGTACATTGTTAATATGTAACACTGCATTTTCTGCATATATATGCATAGCTACACCTTGTCTTAAAAAATTACATTTTTGTTCTGTTTTCAAGTAAAATGTGAATTGTTGAGTTTAAATTTCTTTAGTTTGATGTATACAAGTAAGGGCCTTTATGACTGAGTATTCAATAAAAATTTGTTTAAAAGAAAAATCCTTAGATGCACGCCCAAATGCAATGTTTTACAGACACCTATATATAACATCTGTTATATATATCCTTTTCTCAAAAGATTTTAAGCTCTTGAGGAGGCCAGGGATTTAATCTTAGACCTGCAGTGTTAGGATAGGAAAACATTTTTGATATCTTCAATTGACTCCAAACTCCTTATTTTATAGCAGAAGAGACTGGGATTCAGAGAAATGAAGTGACTGGTCCAAAGTAATATAAAGGGTTAATAGAAGAGGTGAGACTAAACCAGATTTTCTGACCCTTCAGCCCATTGCATTTTCTTTTCAGCCCATTGCTTCTTTAATTTGTATACAGATTATTATAGCATGGGCATGTGGTAGGTATTCATTAAATACTGACTGATCTGATAAATTTCATAATGAAGGATATATAGTTTTCCTATAGGGGATATTAGAATTATTGTCAATTTTTTTCTAATTTACATATATTTAGATAACATAAGGCACAGTTTTAAGATCATATTTCTACAGCAATCAAACAAAAGATGTATGGTCTAAGAATGATATACCCTCATCTAGATGAGGAGTAAAGACAGTGGGGGCGGGGACCATAGGACGAAAGAGATGTAAATGTCAGACATAGGCAATGGAGACATGAGGAAGTGGTAAAGAGAAAGGAGGAAGGATTAGAGTGAAGGAGCTTCAAAATACAGAGAGGTTAGGACAAGGTTCTTTCAAAGAGAAGCAAAAATTGGAAAGGGAAAGGGAGTGAAGAAAACAGTAGAAAATGACATCAAGGGAAGATGAGACAGGGTAGGAAAAAATTAAAGGAATGAATATAGGAATTTTGGAAGCATATTAAAGTATATGTTCCACTGAAAATATTAAGAAATATTTTCTCTAGTCTAAAACTCTTTCCAGACGTATCTCCTTGGATGGCTTAGATGGTAGAGGACAAAAGGCCTTTCTTAAGGAAATGAGTGGTGACCACACTTTCAAGGGAAACTCTGGTTAAGAGCTTTGCCTTTACTTTTGCCTTCCTCTTTTCATGAAATAATTGGGTTGATAATCTACCCTTCTTGATTGGAAAAGGATTTGGATATTGATCCCAGAGTGAAGTCCCTTTGATTAAAAAAATAGCTAGAATTTTAAGGTTTGCAAAGCATTTTACAAATATCTCATTTTGTCCTTATAACTACTTTGGGAGGTAGGTACTCTCAGAATGTAAGGTCCTTGAGGGTAGGGACTGTCTTTTGGTCTATTATATTTGTGGGAAGGGAAGAGGATAAACATTTATAGAGCCCCCTACTATGTTTCAGGCACTGATTATATCATTTGATGATCAAAACAACCTTATTAGGTACTTGGTGATAATATCTACATTTTATAGAGGAGGAAATTGAGGCAGAAGATAGAGGTTTAGTGACTTGCCCAAGATCTCATAGCTGGATTTGAATCTAAATCTTCCTAGGACTCTTGATCCAAGCTGTAGGGAAGTTTCTTAACTTAGTAGTAACTTGTTTTGGAATGCAAACCCAAAGCTGTATTTATCCATATCATGATCTTTTCCTTGTTCAAGATTCTTATAAATGTTACCCCGAATCCTCTTGGGGAAGAAGAACATGTCTAAGGGCATGGTGATGTGGAAGGGACTATGCTGGTTTAGATATCTCTTTCTTTAAGTTAGAAAATAGTTGAATAGTGAATTAATGTTAAATAAAATGATTTTTGGCAGACCTGTACCTAAAACTCAGAGTACAGTATAAATATTTCTTTTTCCTTTGGAAAAAAAAAAGTCCTGAGATAGAACAAAGACAAAATGTTCTTTTTTGAGACAGGAGAGGGACATGTTGTTTTCACAGAGCAGTGTCAGCCAAAGGGCTTGATTCCAAGAAAAGGTAAGGTAGTTAAATAGTACATTAAATCTCATGGAAATGAATAAACAACCAGTTAGAGCTTTCCAAACACTTGGGAGTGTTCTGGCAGCTCTTGACGACTTCAGAGCTTTGGCCTATTAATCTGAAGGAGCCAATGGATTAATCTAGTAATTATGAATGCCCGTGTATTAGAGACTTGTTGTTCTAGAAATGAAGCTGTACCATGTGTATTCATGTGGGGACCTGGCATGTGAGACTTCTCATTAAATCAGTGTTGAAAGAGAATAATCCTTGGACAAAGAGGTGACATATCTAAATGGGAAGGGAAGAAGGGGAACAAGCAATTTTTAAGTACCTACTATGTGCCAGGCACTATACTAAGGACTTTAAAAATATTATCTTATTTGATCCTCACAATAATCTCCAGGAGGCAGGTGCTGTTATTATCCCAATTTTACAGTTGTGGAAACTGAGGTAGAAGATAGAGGTTAAGTGACTTGACCAAGATTATGAGGTTGTATTTGAACTCAGGTCTTCCTGACTCTAGGCCCAGTGCTTTTATCCCTGAGCCACATAGTTGTCCCTAGTAATGCATGTGTATTTATATAATATTTTTACATATAAAATTATTAATCTACTCATCTATTAGGTCCATGTTTAACATTATATAATTATATGTTTGATATTATTTATTAATGCTATATTTATAATAATTATGTTATGCTTATATAATTATTATACATTTGACTTTATATATATGTGTGTGTGGATGTACATGTACATCCACACACACATATATTTGTATATAAGTATATATATTTATAAAAACTAACAAGCTAACCCTAGTAAAGTACCAGAGTAATGGGTGGTATAGTGGGTGTAGTGGTTAGAGAGCCAGCCTTGGAGTAAGGAAGACCCAAGTTTAAGTCTGTTTCTGTCACATATTCACTATGTGACCATGGGCAAGTCTTTTATCTCTCAGTGTTCCAGGCAACTCTCTAGGACCATAAATTGCAGAGTGATTGCTGATAGGCATTGGTGATAGAGGGTGGCTAGGTGGTGCCATAGTGCATAGAGTGACAGGCCTGGAGTCAGGAAGACATCTTCTTGAATTCAAATCTAGCCTCAGATATTTACTTGTTGTGTGATCCTGGGCAAATCAGTGTTTGCCTCAGTTTCCTCATCTGTAAAATGAATTGGAGAAGGAAATTTCAAACTACTGCAATGTCTCTGCCAAGAAAACTCCAAATGGTTTTCATATGCGATTGAAGTGACTGAACAACAACATTGGTAACAGACATTTCCTCACTGGACGTTCCCTCTACCAATGTAGTAACTGGTCTGGGACCAAAAAAATGGTATTATCTTATAGTAATACCTTATGATCTGTGTTGGCAGAGGAATATTCCACACTAGCTGTTTGCTATGGTGAAGAAATCACAGATCCCTCATATATTAACGTATGATACTGTTGCGAAGGCAGAATCAGCAGAACTTGAAAACTGATTGAACATGAATGCTGAGACAGTTATGATTCCTATGTTGCAGACCTGGGTGATTGGGAGGTGAGCGTCCTCAAGAATAATGGGGAAATTAGGAAGTGGGGATGCTATGGGGAAAAAGATAACAAGTTTACTTTTGGACAGTTTAGTGTCTAAGGACATCCAGTTCAAGATATACAATAGATGGCTGGAAATGTGAGATTGGAGGTCATGAGAGAGTTTTGTATTGGATACGTAGATTTGAGACTTTATCATGAAGATGATAATTTAATCTATGGGAGCTGATGATATCACTAGGTGAAACAGTATAGGGGGAAAAGAGAAGAGAGCCCAGGACCAAGCCTTTGGGTGCATCCACCGTGAGTAGATATGAAGATCCAGAAAAGCAGACCGAGAAGGAGTCACCAAATAGGTAAGAGGAGAACCAGGGGATAGCAGCGTCATGAAAACCATGGGAGAAGAGAGTATCAAGGTGACGAGGGTGATGGTGTTAAACACTATTGAGATGTCAAGAAGGATCAAGATTGAGAAAAGATTGTTAGAGTTGTCAACCAAGTTATCATTGATAACTTGGGAGAAAGCAGATTTAATTTAGTGATGAAGTCAGAAGCCAAGCTCACACAAAAACAACAAGAAAGAAAAATACTATTTATAGCAAGATACATTCCTATTTTCTACTCCATTCTGGTCAGTAGAAGTCGGTATGTCATGTAGTACCCTACTCCCTTGTATTATAACTACAGATTAATTAATCAATCAGTTAAGTTCTTATTCACTACCTCTAAAGGTTTGGCCTTTAGATAATAGATGTTGTGCAAAATGCAAAGAAATAAGTATAAAACATCATCATTAACCTAATGGATCTTAACAGTACAGATGAGGAGTCAAATTATAAAGTGAGGAGCTAAAAAAGTGATATATCAATATGTCAATGGTTGTTATTATATCTTGTATCTGACACTTATGAGCTGTATGATCTTAAAGAAGACACAACTTCTCTTACTCTATTTCCTCATCTATAGAATGTGTATTGTAAAATGGGGGCATTAATACCTCTCATTTTCGTGGGGGGGTAGAACATTAGGCAAGACCCTTCCCCCACCTCCAAGGACCCTGAAGCACAGATGTCTAGAGTTGCTTGTGCTGACTGTTCCAGACATAAGATGGGCATAGGGGATGGGTGGCTAAAATAAAGCTCTAAGTAGTACAGTTGTCTGATGGTATATCTTAAATTTTTTACCTTATCCAGTGTTTCTGTCTTCTTGTCTTATGGATTCAACTTTGGTTACTCTGTATTTGGCACATAATTCCTCTTTCTGACCTTTTTAGGCTAGGTGAGTTTATGGAAAACTACTACTCCGTCATCTTGCTGGTCATGTCATCATAGCTATCATTGTTATTTTTCTTATATCATCATGGATATTCCTTGATCTTACATGTGCTATCTAAACCTTTATGATCCTTTTTTATGCCTTTTTCCAAGTGTCCCACAAATGAGTCATCCAATGTGTCATATATCTTCTTTCAAAACTTAATGAATAATAGACAACACTCAAATTGCCAATGTAATTATTGCCTGTTGCTACATGACCGTCCCATCTACTCTTCTTGTTCCTTGTTGGAAGAGACCCTTAAAGGTTGTATTTTGTTCTACAGTCAGATGCTTAAAAAAAAATCAAGTAATAGAAATAGTAGGTTCTTATACGCTGTTGTTGTCCAGTTGTTTCCAACTCTTCATGACTCCATTTGGGCTTTCTTGGCAAAGATGTAGGAATGGTTTGCCATTTCTTTTTCTAGCTTATTTTACAGATGACGAAACTGAGGCAAATAGGGTTAAGTAACTTGGCCAGGATCACACAGCTAATAAGTGTCTGAGGCCGCATTTGAACTCAGGAAGATGAGTCTTACTGATTCTAGGCCCAGGACTCTATTGACTGCACCACCTAGCTGCCTCCTTATTCTCCATACTTCTCAGTCAATTGTGATTGAATATATGATCAGCTATAGAAAATTATATGTGAAAGGCTGACTTTTCCCTTCTCATATTTTTATTAAGAATGCTTTCAATGTATGTTTTGGGATGGATGGACCTGATTCAAGCCACTTCCCTGGTAATTTAGGTTCAATATTGGAACAAAATGAGACACTCACAGGTCATTCCACAGTTCAAAGGATTTCCAGAAGGAGGAGGAAAGAAGAAATTCAAGAATAGGCACTGAGGGTACCTGAAGTGACTTCAGTTGAGTGAACCTCCCTTGTCTGAGTTGCTCATCACTTTCAACCATTCAAACTTCTGAAAGAGTGTCTGGAAGTTCTGGGGGCTGTTTTGTATTCAGATAAAAATTAAATCATATCAACAGCTAAGCCAAACAAAGCCCCAAAATGGTCTCAATACCTTTTAAGGAAAAGCTAGTCTAACTTTCATGGAGTTAGGAGTTAATTAGCATATTGCTCTTACTACAGTGTATCCTAAAAGAGGTTTTAAAACTATGAGAAAGTAGAGATGAAGTCTTATTCCAAAGATTTACTGTAATGTGGAAGTTATCTTGGGGTTCCGAAGGCTATGCCAATAGCTTACAAGTTCTGGCAGGTTCTGCCAAACTGGTTTTGAGCATGGTTGTAGAACAGACTTTCTACCATTGGAAAACCAGCCTTACCTAAGTATGGAGAAACTCATAACCAGAAGGTTGACTGAATTTTGGGGGTGCTTGGTGGGTCAATGGATAGAATGCCAGGCCTGGAGTCAGGAAGTCTTCCTGAGTTCAAACGTGACCATAGACACTTATTAGCTGTGTGACCCTGGGAAAGTCACTTAACCCTGTTTGCCTCAGTTTCCTCATCTGGAAAATGAGTTGGAGAAGGAAATGGTAAACCACTCCAGTATCTTTGCTTAGAAAACCCCAAAAGGGTTGGACATTACTGAAATGACAACAAAGACCCATGAAAAAGAATTTTTATCAGCTTAGTCCAATTTTAAATTTAGTCCCTTTTAAATTTCTGCCATAATAGTGGAAGTGGTAGAAAAGAGGGCAGCAGGGCTAAGATTCACACTCTGTCCTGCTGCCTCTTTCCTTCTCCTTTTATGTTATTTTACTCCCACAGATCTGATGATCATCTCTATTCAGATGATTCTTGGACCAGCCTTATCCTCTCTCTTAAACTCCAGTCTTGCTTTTTCAAATGTCTATTGAATATCTCAAATTTCAACATGTCCCAAACTGAACTCATTATGTTCTCCCCCACCTCTAAAGCCCTACCCTATTTCTTACTTTCCGATCACTGTCAAGGACACTCCCATCTCCCCAGTTACCCAGGCTGACAACTTAGGTGTCATTCCAGCAACTCTGCTGAGAATAACATGCCTCATCAAGGATAAACTAATCCTCTAAAATTGCATCACCATGTTGATTAACTCAGTTTTTAATTTTTTTTGTTGTTGTTGAATCATTTCAATTGAGCTTCCTGGCCCCATTTGGGATTTTCTTGGCAAAGATATTGGAGTGGTTTGCCATTTCCTTCTCCAACTCATCTTCCAGATGAGGAAACTGAGGCAAACAGGATTAAGTGACTTCACTAGGGTCACACAGCTAAGAAGTATCTGAGGTTGGATTTGAACTCAGGTCTTCCTGACTCCAGGCCCCATATTCTATACATTTTACCACTTTGTTGCCCTTTGGTTTTTGATACTCAACATCTTCTCAAGACCTTCAGTTGTCTATTCCCTCTGAAAGGAGGAAATAGCAAAGTACCCCAGTATTTTTGCCAAGAAAACCCCAAATGGGGTCACAGGGAGTCAGATAGGACTGAAAATAAATGAACAATAGCCACAAAATATGAAATATGTATTGTTAGCATAGGTACTTTTAAGGTTAGCAGAGGTACCTTTTGATGTAATCTTTCATTTGCATTAATAGAAACCTAGACTTTTTTTTCTTTGCATTGAAATTTCCAAGAAAGTGAACAACAGAGAAGGTTGTGGATATGCATGTATTTAACCATGGCAGAAAAACAGAGTGGCAAGAATACTGGAAAAAATGGTAGAAAGTATAGACAGTAGAAAAACAGGGGCAAAGAAAAGGGGAACTTCGGACTGAGAAGATTTAAAATTGGTAATTTTTCTTTATTTCTTTTATTTCATTTGTTGATCAATGCATTCAGTTGACAGGAAATTTGAATAGTTTGGCTCTTGCAAGCATCCAATGAACAGAATTTAATTAAAGTCTATTTTAATACCTTTAATGTGATAGTTCTCCAGAGTATGTAAACCTTTCATGAAGATGGTTGCTTTATCTCTTTGAAAACAATCCCTCTGATCCTTCCTTTGGCTATTTTAAAACTAAATAAATGAATTTAACCTTGTCTGTAGGATTTCTTACAATTCTATGACCATGAAAATATTGAGAACAGTAGGTTAAATTCATATTTAACTACAGCTGCTAAGCCAGCAGAGGGAGCAGTGTGAACATTCTTAGGTTCAAATAAGTCCTTTAAATTCTGGAATTCCAATGATCTGTACAGCCAAGGCAATATTCATGCATTTTAAATAGTAAGATTTAATTTCTTTGAGATCACATAGACTTAGAGCTAGAAGGCACCTTGGAGATCATTTGCTACATGGCCACTCATTTTACAAATGATTTGCCGTAAGTGGCAGGGCTTGGGTTTGAACCTAAAATCTTCTAACTCTAAATCTATCACCTTTGTAACTCAGGATAAAAGTTTGGGACTACAATTTGACTTTCTTAAACTGTGATTTCATGTGGTACCATGAGAAGTCATAGGAACCTCAAAGATCTTCTAATCATTGAAATATCTCTATTTGTCTTAGGCCAGGTGCAGATTGGCCACTAGTGAAAGTTCTGGATGTGGGGAGATTAAATCAGTGAGGAAACTTTAAAACACAGTAGCATCTCTTAACCAATTGTGTTAGAGGTTAAATTTACCTCTAGGAACCATTCCAAGGAGTGTTCACTCAGAGCAACCTTGAAAACCTTTAGGTACAAAGTGATTCAATATTTATGACTGCTTCTGGCCACATGTTGACTCAGCCCTGAAAGGACTTGTCCCCTTGATATCAAGAAAATCCTTAGTGCTTCCTTGGTAATCTACAATCCTGTGACAGAGAACTTCTGTTTGCTTCTCTCCAAACTCCAGAGGCCATCGATGTACTCTGAGTCTTCCAGTGATGGGTAGGAGATGGGGTGGGCCTTTCCAATCCCAGCATGATGACAACTCTTTCATGTGGTAGCTAGAATAGGGAGATCCCGCTAGGTGAGTTGGCAATTAGGCCTGGCTCCCTTTTTTTGTCTTATGTTTTCTTTCCTGAGTTAAGTCACTGAGTAGCAACCTTGGGTCAAGTCAGCAAACATTGATTAATCACCTACTATGTGCCAAGCACTGTGCTAATCACTAGAGATACAAAGAAAAGCAAAAACACTTATTACCCTCCAGGAGTTCACTTTCTAATGTCAGACACAACAGGCAAACAACTATACACAAACAGGATATGCCTTTAGAGTCCAAAAGTTTTAGTCTAGGATATTGTCATAGCATTTTCCCCTTTAATATTTCCTAAAACAAAAAGAGGTCCAAGTGGATATGCTTCCATATTTCCTCCTCTATTTTCCCTCCCACTCTTTGCTGAGCCCAAATGAATCTCCAACATAATCTGTTAATTCTAGAATTTCATTTTGTTCTTAGTTTTCTTGTGCTTACAACTTAAATTTTGCCTACCTCTCCGAGACAGTAAGGACACCCACTTCCTACTCAGAGATCTAAGTTGTGCTACTCAGATAACTGTCCTCTTGGAAAAATGAGAGTATCTGGAAGCAACAAATTATTAATGAAAGGATCATTTTTTATAACTCCTGGCATAACGCTTGCAACAATCCATATTCCTCTTTTCCAGTTTTTGATACTGTGATAATATAGCTATGAATCCCATCCTACTCTGATCATTAGTACCAGGGGAACTATGGCTATATCTATTTCTTTACAAAAAGCAATGTTATTATTTATAATGAACAGCATGGCTATTGATAGTAACAAGTTGTACAGCAATCATTATGGACATTTGGTATATATCAGTATGTATACCTACCTATCAGATTGCTTCTTCAAGAAAACATTTGTGACCATAGAGTTAGGGAGAGACAAGCAAAAGTACATAATGACAGTTTAGCCTTTTCCATTATCTTCTAGCATATTATCCAAACTAACCACAAGTGGTTAATTTACCTTATTTTTTATTCTGGCAGCAGTAGATGCTGCTATGAGGCACCAGTTCTTTGCCCTAGAGTGACAAACCCTCTTTGGGAAGGGGAGATGTTGTCCTTGCCCTTTTGCTTCAAAACACATTGAAACAAAAGTTATTTTCCAGTGGGATACAAGATTGAAGACTTTTGACTTTGTAGAAGTTTTGGTGATTAACGGAATCTGGCTACAAAGTCAGCAGGTGTGTGTGTGTGTGTGTGTGTGTGTGTGTGTGTGTGTGTGTGTGTGTGTGTGTGTGACCACTTTGGAATCTTCTTTAGCAGCAAGGTAAGCTTGAACCCATTCTGAAAACGTATCTACCCTAACAAGAACATGATTATAATTATAGCATTTGGTCATGTGAATAAAATCAACCTGTATGTTAACAAAAAGGCTCATTATATTTGCTGCCATCTTTGTCTTGATGGGTTTCACAAAATTATGTACCTGTCAGATGAGGCAGGTACAACAATTTTGTGGGTTTATTAAAGGAAAATTTAGAACTTACCAACCAGTTTTGGAATGCAGCAATGCTAGTTTCCCCTTCCCTCATGTGCAGTATGCCCTGAAACACAGAAGCAATGTAAGGCAGGATAACATTAGGTATAAATGGTCTGGTCCTATAGAAGAGCCAAGATTTGCAGACTGGCTAATAGATCTAGCCATCTGCCTTGGTACTGAACCCTTTGGATCCCTAAACTTCCAGCTTCATGGCCTGAAGATATTTTCCTACTCAATTTTGGAACTCCTGACTTGTTAACAAACTATTCTTTATTGGGTCAGTGATTGCAAACTCAAGTAGTCTATAATCATAGCCAGTCCCAAACCAAAGAGGCCTTAGTGAATATATTTACAAGAATCCACCCTGGTCATCTTTCCAACTGCCAGTGCCTAGGTCTAAAACTGAATAGGATCAGGTGCCACTTAGTAGTTAAATATGTCAAATTATTAGAATAATAGTGGGTTTGCTTGATTTATACCTCTTATTGGGGAAAACTTCCAGCGTTTCTCCATTATAAACACCATCTTGGTTTTAGACATATGCTTTTGATAATATCAAGGAAAGATTCTTTCACTCCTATGCTGTTCAATGTTTTTAATATAAAATATATGCTACACTTTATCAAAGATGTTTTCTATGTTTATTGATTTATGTATTTTTTTGATACTGCTACGTTTTGTTGTGTTAGGTTTTAAACTGTTTTTCTAATGTTGAATCAATCATGTGTTCCTGATATAAATTCTACACGATCACGATGAATAATTTTTTATTATTTTTATTAATATATACTATAACATATATTTCTATAAATTCTTTTCAAGGTGTTATTTACTATTTTTGTATCAATATTAGTAATGCAATAAAGTAATATAATAATCTATATATGACATATAAACAAATAGTCTTTTAAAAATCTAGTTCTTTGTTTTGCTTATTAGTTCAATTATTACATTTTCCATTGGTTTTCTTTTTTGCTTGGACTTATGATCAATATTAATAATATAATACAGTAATACTATAATAATCTATCTATGGCATACAATGGAGTCTTTTTAAAAATTCTGCTCTTTGTTTTGCTTATTAGTTCAATTTTAAAATTTTCACTTGTTTTTCTTTTTTGCTTGTACTTAGGATTTTATTGTGGCAGGAGATTGTAGAAATCTCTCCCTATAATATGGATTAATACCTGGCCTCTTATTTGTACTATTAGACAGTATGCTGGGGCAATGAAAAAGTTAAGTAGTGAGTCTATTTTTGCATAGCCAATATGCAAATATGGTGTTGAACCCAGATTTTCTTGACCACAAGGTTATCTGACTTTCTCTTGTGCTTAATTTGCATCCTTTAATGAAGAAGATAAGTGCATAAATGGATATATAAGAAACAAATAAAAAGAGAATAAATACTTGTAACAAAGGACTGTTCAGTGAGGGCCCAATCCTAGCAATAAAAGCAGGGAACTCTCATGGATGTTTTGCGAGCCTGATTCTGGAAATGTAGTACATTGTGAAATAGATGAGCCTGGCTCTCTATGTCAGTCTATGTGTAGACACTCTACAACTGTTTCTTGCCTATTTACTGCATAATAATGAAAATCCTTTTAATTGGCTACTGAGCTAGAACTGTTCTCTGGAAAGTCAAATACTGAAACTGAAGCTTGAATACTTTGGCTACGTAATGAAAAGATAGGACTTGTTGGAAAAGATCCTGATGCTGAGAAAGATTGAAGGCAAAAGGAAAAGGGGATGGGAGAGGATGAAATGGATATGGTAGTTTCATGGAAGTAACTAAAACGAACTTGGACAAACTTTAGGAGCTGGTGGAGGATAGAAGGGTCTAGCATGTTACCGTCCATGGTTATGAAGAGTCAGACATGTCTGACTGAATGACTGAGCAACGTTAATTAGAAATGAGTGTACATACAAAAGGCATTAGCTAGCCAAATGCATCTCTCTTTCTTGGTGGTAATCAAGGGTGATGTTTTAGACCTTTATCTTCTCTCCCAGGCCATGACCACATAGTGCTATTGGTTTTTGATCCTTGTTAGGTATACTTTTTCCTACTCCTAATAAAGGAACATTGAGATGAAACTAAGCTACAACCTTGTGCGATCTCAAAAGGTTGGAGATGCCATCAGAGGTCCAATGAAGGGATTCCATCGCACACTTTGCTGGCAGTTGAGCTCAATGTTCCAGTGCAGTCTGGAGGAATAACCTGCTTAATCCAGCCACAAATAGATTGAACAAATGTTTTCTAGCCATTGCTTTAAAAATTGGAGCCTACTCTCTACAGGATTTGGGGTAAGTATAAGGTATAGTGTGACTCGTTTTAGGGAAGGGAGTGTTTTTGATCTTTGCTTCTTGTTTATCTTTTCAGCTTTATAAAAGTTGATTAATATCAATTAGTTAATTAGTATGGAGGAGATGTCAACTGGAAAGTGGTGTGGTAATCATTGGCATCCATGATATTGAGATGATATTAACTGGTACTGGGAAATGGCAGAGGGTTTGAGCTGATAGTATTAGAAAGACATCTGATCCCTCTGGGGTACTCCTAGAACCTGAAGGGGTGATATAGCCAGTTGTTGTCTAGTGACTCAACCTGCTAGTCAAATTAGGATTCGGAGAATGAGTCCAGAGTTTTTATAAATACAAATAAAATATAAAAAATGCAAGATGTTTTTGGAGGGAGAGCATCACCTGTTGGGGTGGATCAGGTAAGACTATGTAGAAGCCTTTACTTTGATCCCAAAGAGGGATGTGGTCTTTGACCTACTCATTATTTAGTTTTTTTTTTTAATTCACCATTAAGGTTTACATCTTTTGTTCATATTTTATTTATTGATTGAAATTTTATTGCATTATGATCAATAAAGTTGCTTGAGTTTCTGTACCTTTTTGTGTTCTTTGTGCCTTTGCATGCAATTAATTTTTTTTGTGTAAATCTCACACATGTATTATCTAAGATTCCTCTTCAAGAGCCTATCAAATATAGCTTTCCCAACATTTTGTTCTGGTCTATAATTTCTTTTTTTGTTTATCTTTCTTTTCAATTTCTCAGGGTGTTAGAGAAGAGCATTAAACATCCTGTGGAATTTATGTCTTCTATCTAGGTCTTTTAGAGGAGCATCTTAGAGAGGCAATGGAAGATTAATAAGGAAATTGTTTTAGTGTCAGGAGGCAGTGATAATAGAGTTGTTGTTGAGTAGTTTCAATCATGTCTGACTTGTTGTGACCCCATATGGAGTTTTCTTGGCAAAGATATTGGGGTGGTTTGCCATTTCCTTCTCCAGCTCATTTTGCAGAAGAAGAAACTGAGGCAAACAGGGATAAATGACTTGCTCAGGGTCACACAGCTAGTAAGTGTTTGAGGCCAGATTTGAACTCAGGGTGACTCATCTTCCTGACTTCAGGTCTGGAACTCTATCCACTGTGCCACCTAATTGCTTGTATTTGAACAGAATGTATATTTAATTGCTTTATCACTAAATAGCCTAAGAGCAGAAATAGAGAAAAAACACTGTGATCATAAGATTTAGAGCTCATTTTACAGATAGGGAAAAATGAGGCTCAGACTTATCCAATGTCACACAGCAGATTTGTGATTCAATTCCATGTTCTCTGACTTCAAGTCCAGTACTCTCTGGTGTTGATTCTAATGTTGAACCAAGGTTAGATTTTTTTTTTTTGGAGGGAGGAGTATAGGCAATAGTGGGGTAAGTAACTTGCCCAAGGTCACAAAGCTGGTAAGTGTCAAGTGTTTGAGGTTGCATTTGAATTCAGGTCATCCTGATTCTAGGACCAGTGCTCCATTCACTGTGTCACCTAAGGATGGGGCTAGGTTAGAAAGGGCTGTAAATGCCAAACAGAGCATTTTGTATTTGTTGTTGGAGGTAGGAAACCATTTTTGAGTAGAAGGTAGAAATAGATTTGAGTTTTAGGAAAAATCACTTTAGTGTCTAAAGGGAGGATAAACTGGAGTGAGAGGCCTGAGGAAGGCAAACCCACCAGTAGCCTATTGCAGTAACGAAATTGTGTTGTGATGAGAGCCTGCACTAAAGTGATGGTCATGTCAGAGGAGACAAAAAGTGTATTTGGGAGATGTTGCAAAGTGAAATGGACAAGTCTTGGCAACAATGTTGTCTCTCATGGGGAGAGTTGGGGTGAGAGATAGTGAGGAGTTCAGGATGACTAGATAAAACACTGTAGAAATCAAAGCTAACAAGCAATTGGAAAGACATGGGCCCTGCCGATATAACAATATCAAATTGTTCATAGACTTTGACTTAGTAATACCATAGTTTGTTTTGGCCAGACGATGATGCTCAGTCAACTTGGGGTTTGCTGGCTAGTTTCCTTTCTTTCTTTCTTTCTTTCTTTCTTTCTTTCTTTCTTTCTTTCTTTCTTTCTTTCTTTCTTTCTTTCTTTCTTTCTTTCTTTCTTTCTTTCTTTCTGTCTTTCTTTCTTTTTCTTTCTTTCTTTCTTTTTCTTCCTTTCTCTCTCTCTCTCTTTCTCTCTCTCTTTCTTTCTCCCTCCCTCTCTTCCTCCCTCCCTCCCTTCCTTCCTTTCTTTCCTTTTCTTTATTGCCTTTCCCAAAATGTTAAACCCAGTGCACTCTGAAGCCCAAAGCTAGGCCCCTGTCTAAACTCCACTTCATGGCTATTTTCTGGACCCTCCTGGCTTAAGAATGATTATCAATAGTAACTGTTGCTCCTTCCCTCCCAGGTTGATTTAGTTATATTTGATCTTTTACTCCTTAAAGAGGCCATTCCCTGACTACTTCTTAAAGAGGCTTATTCACTGAATGGGTGTTATCTCACTCTAAGTGAGTTCCTGAATAGACCTTAGCCGAAAAAGGCCAAGGTCTCTCATTGCATCCTGGGCCATCTTCAATCATCCTGATGAATATCTGGTCACTGGATCCAGATGGCTTACAAGAAGAAAGTGAGGCTGGTAATCTTGCACAGCCCTCCCTCACTCAAAATAAAGTCAAGTGCAAGTCATGTTGTCATTTCTCTGATGTCATGGTCTTCTTTGAAAACAAAGGACAAGTACAAAAGCAGCTGCCCCAGTTATTTATTTATTTTTTTCTTGTTGAGGCAATCAGGGTTAACTGACTTACCCCAGGTCACACAGCTAGTAAATGTCAAGTATCTGGGGTTGTATTTGAACTCGGTTTCTCTTGACTTCAGAGCCAGTGCTCTATCCACTGCACCACCTCCTTCCCTCTAGGGTTGGATATTGGTGAAAATTTGTGGAGGACAATCTTGGTGGTGGTGTAGAGAATGGAGAATGGAGGAGATAGGAAGCATGCCCAGAGCCCTGGAGCTGAATGCACTGAAATAGTTGGCTATGCAATCTAGCTTGGGAAGAAGTCCAATGTATCCAGGACAGGACTGATGGACTTATTAGGCAAGATATCTTGAGTTTGTTGAGTATATATTTGTTCTTTCCAGGTTCCATTCCTGACTCTTCAGACATGTTCCCCACAATGTCACAATAGCGTTCTCTCCCTGGAAGTTCATTTTGCCCCTTTCCTTCTCACATCAGAAGTATATTCTCTTGTTGATTGCTTGGTTTTTCCATTTGATGGAAGGCACTCAGACTAACTACATCTTTATTTCTCTTTCATTCCACACCTGACTCCATGAACATTTTTTTCCACTGTGCTAGAGAAGCCTTTTCACCCTGGAAGGTCACTCTACTCCTGGTATCCCCTAATCCCCATTCCTCACCCCCTTTCAGCTTCCTTTTGTGTATTGTCTTCCTTCATAGGTGGTGCAGTGAATGGAATATTTGGCCAGATTCAGGAAGAGTGAATTCAAATTTGGGCTCAGACATTAGCTTTACTAGCTGTGTGACCCTGGGCAAGTCACTGAATTTTTCTTTGTCTCAGTTTCCTCAGCTGTAAAATGATGATATTAACAGCACCTACTTCCTAAGGTGGTTGTGAGGATCAAATGAGATATTTGTAAAGTTCTTGGCACAGTGCCTGGCACATAATGGGCACTTAATAGTTGCTTAGTTCCTTCTTTCTTTCTCCCTTTCTCCCTCTCTTCCTGCCTCCCTTCTTCCCTCCCTTCCTTTCTCCCCTATTTCCCCTTTCCTTTCCTTTCCTTTTCTTTCCTTTCCTTTCCTTTCCTTTCCTTTCCTTTCCTTTCCTTTCCTTTCCTTCCCTTCCCTTCCCTTCCCTTCCCTTCTCTCCCTCCCTATCTCCTTCCTTCCTTCCCTTCCCTATGAGAATTCCTCATAAGAATATAAGCTCCTTGCATGTAAGAATTGTCTTTCTTTTTTTAATCTATATTCCCAGTGCTTAAGAGAGTGCCTGGCACATATTAAATGCTTAATAAATATTTGTTTCCTTGACTTGACAATCACAGATCCACTTACAGTCTTGCAGCTGCCATGCTCACACCCTGAACACTAGGTCTCTTTGTTCTTGTTGAAGTAGAATATGCATTTCTAGGAGTTTAACATCTGAAAGAGATTTACCAATACAAATGAGAATATTATCTAAAGAGGATGAACAAATACAACATTTATGCAAAGAATATTTATAAGAATATTTGAATATATGTATACAAATATGTGTTTTCTCCCATGTTAAATTTTTTTGGATCAGATATAATCTTTAAATCTTGTTTGCATTTACTTTTCATTCTAATCATGGAAATTATATTTACATTGGCTCTAAACTGCACATGTTAGGCTGTGTTCAATTATTTATACCATGAAAATATGCATTAATGCAATCTTATCATTCATCTGTAATATCTAATAGTCTCTGTAACAGCTCCAGGACACAAATTAAATATCCTTCACTATTTGGAGGTTTATTTCATTTGCCAGGGAATGGCTTTGCCAAATACATTTTGACTGTAAGCAAAATGTTTTTTTTTTTTGTGTGTGTGTTAGTGCTTTATTATTTTGAGATGCTTTATACATACTTCTTCAATGAATGGAAAAATATACATTCCATCAGGACTTTAGAGTATCCCATATATGGCTCCAAATGCCATGATGAAGAGACTCAGGAGAGAAGCAGTATGACTTAGTGGAAAGAGTATGAGACTTGGAGTCAAGTCCTGGGTTCAAGAGCTGACTCTGCTATTTATTAGCTGTGTGATATTAAGAAAATCAACTAATGTCTCTAGGCCTCAGTGTCCTTCTTTATTAAATGAAGCATCTGACTAAATGATCTTCAAAGTCCTTTCTAGCTTTAAAATTCTATAATTCTATATGAACTATGAAACTGTGAGATCATGATTTTTCATGAGAAGAATTTCATCTTTTAAAATGTAGAGGACCCAATGGGGGAAAACTTTTATTTTAGATCTAATTCTCACCAACAAGGAGGAACTGGTTGCTGAAGTAGAAATGTTGAAAATTAGCTAATCCAACTTCGAATTTGTGATAGAAAATTAGAGGAAAGCTAGGTGTAATCTGATGTGCACTCTTGATTTTGAGAAAGTAGATTACAGAGGGTTCAGAGAAAAGTCAGGTAGTGGTGTAAAGGGTTAAAATTCTACACAGGAAGCCAAACAGAGAGAGAAGTAAAACACTTAAGAATGAAATTCTGAAGAAGCAAAACTAAGTAATTCTGATGAGGAGGAAGAAAGGGGGGGAGTTGTCTAATGAAACCAATATGTTCTCTTTGAATAAGTTAGTGTCTGGGACCAGATTTGAACTCAGGTCTTCTTGACTCCAGACCCAACATTCTATCCTCTGTACCACCTAACTGTCTCAACTTCTACTTATTGGTCCTAGTTCTCTCTTATGGGGCCAAGTGCTGTTGTTTTTCAGTTGTGTCCAACTCTTTGTGACCCCATTTGGGATTTTTTTGGCAGAGATATTAGAGTGGTTTACCATTTCCTTGACTAGCTAATTTTATAGATGAAGAAACTGAGGCAAACAGGGTCACATGGTCAATAAGTATCTGAGGGCAGATTTGAACTCAGGAAGATCAGTATTCCTGACTCCAGGCCTGGCACTCTACCATCTAGCCACCCAATTTTGTATGTATATATATTATATAAATACACATTTATTATTAGGGGGCAACTAGATGGCTCAGGATAAAAACACTGGGCCTAGAGTCATGAACACTTGAGTTAAATCTGAGATCATAACTTAGTCAAGTAACTTAACCTCTGTCTTCAGCCTCAGTTTCCTCAACTGGTAGTCCTAGAAGAGTGTGAACTCATAGATGGCAGGGATTGACTTGCTTTCTTATCTGTATCCCAGCCTCTAACACAATGTCTGGCACATAGTAGGACCTTTATAAGTGCTTGTTGATTGATTTATTTCTAATCTTCAGGAACCAATGCTTAGTCACCATAGGGGCTAGAGGTATTTCAACCACTCCTTGTTCTGTATCCAGGCATGCAGTTTGGACTGGGTTTAGTCCTGGAGAGTCTGTCCTCATACTCTTTGGTTTAAATCTTCCAGTCTGATATCTTACAGAAGAATTCAAGTCTCTTCTGATTCCCAATCAGTTGCATTTTTCACTGTACTTAGACCTCATGCATATCAGAATAAGATCAATCTCTTTTTCTTCTCTTTGTGAAATAGCCAGAAGTTAGGCCATTTTTCAGTTGAAAAAGAAGAAGAAAAAAGATTTCAAGAATACTTGTACTTCCAAAGTCATGCACTATATATTAAAATTTTTGGAATGTTTATTTATCTTTATTACCTAGAATGTTTCCATCATCCCCAGTCCCAACTCCCCTTTCCAACAACTTACTCATTCCTCATCTTCTCCCCACTAGCAAAAACACTCAATCCAAAACAAGCAGGATCAACACCAGGAATGTTGCTTACAGAGAGGGTAATTTAAAGTGAAAGACTCTTAATTTACATACGTTGTTCTTTTAAGAGAATTTCTGAATCATCAAAGCAAGAGTAAATTATGATCACTATTCTCTATAAGGAGGCAACAAGGTGTTATGGATAGAGAGCTGGTTTCAGATTTTTAAAAACCTGTGTTTGAGTCCTGCCTCTGAGACACACTAGTTGTGTGACCTTGAGCAAGTCACTTAACTTGTTTTTGTGCTATCTAGGCTACTGTCTAAACCTATATAGTGTAGAATAGTTGATCTGCATTTGTGATAGGAGGTTTCCCATAGGGAATCCTCTATACTAGTAAAATTATAGAGGGGATAGAAGGGTCCAAAAAAAAAATCCCTTCAAACTGTATTAGTGTTAAGTACCACTCTACCTACTGACCTCTCTGCCTTCCCCTAAGTCCCAATTAAAATACCATCTTTTCCTGGAAGCCTTTCCCTACTCCTCTTAATTGGAGTGCCTTCTCTATGTTAATTATTTCCTGTTTATCCTGTATATAACTTGTTCGTATACATTTGTTTGCATGTTGTCTCTCCCATTAGATTCTAAGCTCCTTGAGGGCAGGATGTGACTTTTGTCTTTTTTTTTTTTGGTAACCTCAATGCTTAGCACAGTAGGTACTTAATAAATGTTTATGATTGATTGATAATTAGCAACTTTTGCATATTTTGCATGTGATGTGTGTAAACTATTTATCTATATAACCTGTGTACATATGAAATATGCACAGCTCATATATGTATATAGTTCTAACCAGGATCCCTTTAAATTTTATTTTTAGTTTCAAATTTTCTCCCTCTCTTCACCTCTCCCCAACCATTGAGAAGGCAAGAAATATGATACCCATTATACTTATAACATCATGCAAAGCTTAGTTCCACATTAGCCATGCTCCAGTCAAAAAAAAAAACAAGAAAAACAAAGGAAAAAATATGCTTCAATATATACTCCTAAGCAGGATACTAAAATAAATCAGAACATTTTGTGACAGAGAGGCAACAGAATATAGAGCAAAGAAGCTGGACTTGGGTTCCTACTAATTTGGCTTTTTCTCCTTCTAACCATTCAATCTAATTTAACAAGCATTCATTTAAACACCTACTATGTTCAAGGCTCTGTAGCAGGCATTAGATACAAAGAAAAAGTGACAAATGGTTCCTGCCCCTCAGGAGAGTAGAATTCATGTTGAGGGGTAGTGGGCACCATCTTGTACGTAGTCTTGGAAGTGGGAGATAGGACATCACATTTGGGGAATGGTAAATACAGTGGTTTTTTAAATTATTTGAGACAAACAATAAGTTTGATATCACTTCATTTTGTAGTGTCGATGGTCATTCATGTGTCCTTTTACTCATACCAGGCTGACTCAGAACATCTGACCTTTACCAAATAAAACCTGAGTTAGTTAGTTATTTCACTTTCTGTTAGTACTCAGTCCACTGAGGGCTGGAGTTCATGTCATACACATATGTTTCTTTGGTCTCTTTTGTTATCTTTCTAATTCTGTGGGTTTTCAAGATGGCTATTATTCCAAAGAAACACACAAAAGTTTGTATAACACTCTTCAATGACTGTTAGAAATACTGCCACCATTCTGTTGATGTGAGGAACAACCTTTAACAAGGATTTCAATGATCATGGAAGCCCGAAAGGAAACAGTATTAGTGACATCAGAGTGCAACCAAAATTACAATCATAAATAAGAAACAATGCCAAGAACTGACAAACTGTTACGATGAAACAGCCCAATGAATACTCAAAAAATAAGCAAAGATCATCAAGCCCATTTGGCTGGACCTTAGAGTGTAACTTCGTGATTTTGGGAAAATCACTTTACTTGCCTGATCCTCAGCCTCCTTATCTGTAAAATGGATGTAGGCAAACATTCCTCACAGAATGGTTGTGAGGCTTTATGAGATAATAGATGTGAAAGTGCTTTATAAACTGTAAAATGCTCTACAAATGTAAGGGATTATTATGCTTTTAACAGGGAGTTTACTATAATCATCCTCCAGTCCTTTGGCTCCCTTCCACTTCATTCTCTCACAAAAAGGAGGCACTTTATGCCATGAATGACAATCTGACGTTAAATAAGTTTTCTTTTATCTTCTACTTTTTTTTTGGCAACAGGTGAAGCCAACAACACACACCTTCCATTATTAGTATTTTGAATTGTAGGCAAGAAGAACAATCCGCTAACCACAGTCATATAATATAAAGAACGCTACACACAGCTGCAGCAGCCACTATGTAATTATTTAATTTGTTTTTTTTTTGACAGCTTTCATTTGCAAAGGTAAAAGAATAAACCTCATGTGGGCACCTGCCTGTAGAGATTTTACATAGGCCAGAGGATGCTTTGGATTGAATGTTCACATCCTTTCCTAGGGCTGAAGGGGAAGGCTAAACAAAGCACGAGGTAAAGTAGCAGCCTAATCATAACTCGACCTCTTTGGGATATGGGAACAATCTAAGATGTTTGCTTTGCGTGCAATCCTTGCTGGACAAACTCAGCCTGGGCTATTTTTATTGCCGAAGGAGAGAGGGGGCAGTAGATTAGCAATAATTTCTCAGTTTGTGACTGTGGGGCAGTGTAGTGAGTCGGGAATGTGGGTGTAGTTTTATACCCAGGAAACACCTGGCTCATTGAATAAATTGAACATAGGCTTGGTGAGCACATTTGTCCCATGAGAAATTTCCCAGTCTCTTTTTCATGTTATGGTGGAGTGTAACCTAAGGTCACAGAAGCAGGAGCAATTATGGAATAGAATGGGGCATATTTCTCCTTTCTTGTTCGGATGCTATCCAGCTTCCCTTCTCAGAGTCAGCCATCAAAAGGATGCAGGTTTAGTCTGTGTTAGCAAATAAGCAAGGCTGTAATTAGGAATTTCTGTGTCCAGGACACATTATAGTCCTGGACTAGTGGTAAGGCTCAGGTGAGGGAGTCTGCAATGTAGTAGTTTCTTATTCTTAATTGATTAGTCTTGCTAATTAGGTGTTAAGCCCTGCAATTTCTGTATAGCAGAAGGGTTATAAATACTGTTGGTATCACCTAAATTTGGCTCCCTCTAAGCTCAGTGCCTTGAGGCAAAGCTCTGGTCAACCTTTTCTGGTTGCAACCCTGAAGTACTGGCTTACTTCATCAACCCTGAATACCACATGTTTAAATCTCTTGCCACCTATGAAATTTATATTGCAACATTTTCATTAGGCACAGCATGGACTTTATGTACCTTGTCTACAGCTATACATAAACACACATGCACACACACAATACATGTTTAGCTAATCAGACACACTAACTATGTGACCCTGGGCAAGTCACTTCATCTTGTTTGCCTCAGTTTCCTCATATGCAAAATGAGCTGGAGAAGGAAATGGCAAACCACTCCAGTATCTTTGCCAAGAAAACCCTAAATGGGGTCATGAAGAGTCAGACACCACTGAAAACAATTGACCTAAAAAACTTGAGGTAGCATGATATATTTAGTGGAAAGGAAATTGGAGATATGGCTTATAATTCTGTCTGTGTCACATTGTGATCTTGAGCAAGTTACTACAACTCTTTTGGCCTCAGTTCTATAAAACTGATAAAATGAGGAGATGAGACTAGGTTATCAATAAGGTTCTATCTGACTATTAAATTTTGTGGTTCAGTAATAGCTCACATTTCTGTAATGGTTTAAGATATGTGAAGCACTTTGCCTCCCAGAGTTTTGTTGTATTATCTTCTCTATTTCTCAGATTAGGGACCTGTCCATGGTCAAAAGCTAGGGTCAACATAGCTAGTAATGTTTTCAAGCAGAAATTAAAACTGGGGGTCTCTTGACTTTACATTAAACACCCTTTACAGTACACAGTTCTTTATATTCTGGAGAATAAGATTACTTGGTAGAAACTTTGAATATTTAATGAGAGCAATTTGTTGGAAGGCAAGAATATATAACAATAACAATAATGATAGCTAACATTTATATAGCACTTACTATATGCCAGGTATTGTGCTAAGCACTTTGTAACTATTATCTCATTTGATCCTTACAACAACCCTGTGGGATTGGTGCTGTTATTACCTTTATTTTACAGGAGAAGAAATTGAGACTGAGAGGTCAAGTGACTTACCCAGGGTCGCAGTTTCTGAGGTTAGATTTGAACTCAGGTTTTCCTGCCTCCAGGCCCAGTGCTCTAGTCACTGTGCCACCAAGCATGTAGAAATGGCACGATTTGGAACCATGTGTACTTCTTCAAATTTCATCAGCAGTGGGAGTATTATGTCTATTTTTTTTAAAAAATCTACTATATTTTTTAAAATCTATTTTTGATCCGGACTTGTGATTTTCTTAGGCTAGGCAACTCCCAGTTAGGAAGCATCTTTTACCATTCAGCAACTTAACAGTCTTAGAGAGTAGCCTGGAACAATAAAAAGCTGATTGACTTTCCCAGGGTCACACAGTCAGAATGTGTCAGAGGTAGCATCTGAACCCCAGGTTTTTATGACACTGAATCTGGCTCTCTATCCTCTATGATACACTGCCTTAAAGTGGTATGGTTATGGAGTAAAACATTTTGAAAATGTTTTACTGATTTTCCTTTTTTCATTTCACTTTGGTTTCTCAACAATGTTTTTCCAGTGCCATCAGAACTTTCCTTGTGTTGAAAAATTGTGATAAAGAGAAAAATTCAACTCACTGACCATATCTAATAATGTAGGAAATATTCCTTGGCAGTAATCCTTCACTACACTACTGTTAGGAGGGTGATATGTTACCAGTCCTCTGAAATGAAGATAGGTCAAGGCATTCATCTGAGTTCTGATATTTTTAGTGTTATTTTCCTTTACATGACTGTGGTCATTGCACATACTGTTCTGGTTCTGCTAGTTTTGACCTGTATCAGTTCATACAAGTCTTCCCAAGTTTCTCCTGATTGCTCATAGTCATCACTTCCTCCAAGATCCTATTATTTACACATATCATAATTTGTCTAGCTATTCCCCAATTGAAGGGCATCTATGTTATTTCCAGTTTTTTCTACCATAAAAAGCATTACTACAACTACTTTAGCACATTAGGCAACCTTTCTCCTTTGTCTTTAATGTCTTCGTGTAAACTCATAGTAGTGGTATTGCAGGGTCAAAGCGTATGAAGAGTTTAGTGACTTTTCTTAAAGAGTTCCAAATTGTTTTCCTGAACTGTCGCAGATTCACAGTTCTGTTGCAGATGCACTGCTGCTGTTCAGTCATTTCTGACCTAGTCACACCAATATTACCTATGGAATTTTCTTGGGAAGGTTACTCTAGTGGTTTGCCATTTCCTTCTTGAGAGGATAACAGATATTAAATAACTTGCTCATGGTTACAAAGCTAATAAGTGTCTGACACTGGATTTGAACTCAGGTCTTTCTGAATCCAGGCCCCTCACTCTATCCACTGAGCCATCTTAACTGCCTCATGGAGATGTATTAGTGTACAGTTTTCCTACAACTTTCCCAATATTAACTTTTAACACCTTTTCCATATTTCAACACATGAGGTAGCACTTCAGAGTTTGCATAGTTATTAGTAATTTGGGACATTTTTCCCCATATGATTGTTTATTAGTTGTTCATATCCTTGATTGGAGAGTGACTTGTGTATGTGTTTGTATCAATTCCTTTTATATATTTGTGCTAAATTCACTATATGTCTCCCAGAGTTGATGTGAGTAAAGATCTTTGTAAACTATTTCTGTTGAGGTCATCATTGTCAACTTTCCCTCTCTGGTCCAAATCCTAATCATTCCATATCTTCTCACCTAATGAAATTCTGGTTCCTATCTTTCTGCGAATTATTCACAGACAATCTTTTTGAGTCTTAGAGGTCCTCTGACTCACTGAACTGCAAAATGTGAAGTACTATATAAATGTGGGTTGTCATTATTGCAGTGGGTCTGCATCTATTCCACTTTATAGCTTATGAGCCCCCATTAACATTTTCACCTTTAGTAATAAGTTAGCTGAAAGGCATAAGAGTTTAAAGCAAAGGTATTTAATGAAATACAGAGAAAGAAAAGCAGAAATAAAGCATAATCACCATGATGTTGCGTGAGTGCTCCTCTGCAAATCACACACTATCAGTAGGACAAGTAGAAGCACATGAGGAACATGTATGGCTAGGACACATGTAAGAAGGAGATACATGTAGGGAATAGATAGGTCAAAGATACATGTAAGGAGAGTTATACACAGGAATTCCATATGAAGGATATGCATGTGGTATCTATACATAGAGAACATACATGAAGGTGCTATTCATGCCTCCATTACAGCAGAGCCTCTGTTTCAGCTGGGTCTGTTTACTTCTGGTTTTTGCTGAGCATGCTATCTCCATTAGATGCTATTTTACTAGATTTATAGTCTCCACCACACTGCAATGTCTTCTGTAGGTTCAGACTTTGCCAGATACAGCTAGGCATGACTCAACTGGGCCTATGGCTATGGAACGTTTCTCTGCTTCTAGCTTCTGGCTTCAGCTGAAGTCCTTGTTTAATAGTGTGGTTTCTTTTTTGCAAGGAAAACAGTCTCTGCCCTGCTTTTCTAGTTCAAAACCCTGAGCTTTAAAAAAATAGCTGTTTTAGAAAGAGCAGTAGTCCTTGCCTCAGCTATTGGACCGACCTTAGCAATTCCTAAGAACAAACATTTTTGCCTTTTTTTTTTTCTTTATAGAATGACCTGTTCCTTTGTGGACTCATGCCTAAAGGGTCTTTCACCTCCAGCATGAGATTCTGAAGTTCTTTATCTCAAGCACCAATTGAATTGGGACACCTGTCACAATTCTCTTACCTAGCGTAAGCCCTTCTTTGAACTAAACTTCTTGATCCAGGGTTTTGGCACTCCTTGTTAGAGATTTCCTTCAAGTTTATGGTGAACATTCCCCATGCTTCCTGATTTTAACTTCTGAAATCTAAACTATACCTCGTTATTACCCAAGTAGAGGTTACTCATCTGTTAACGGCTGAGGACTTTGAGGTTCCAGGGTCCCTCAGTTTCTCAACTGTAATCCCCCTTCCATTTTACTCTATAGAGGTCTGGGGTAAAGGCTTAGACATAAAGCTAGGCCCTGGGAGGCAGGCCATTTTCCTGCATGTGGTCTTAGCTACATTCCAACCTTTTATACATATATACCTCTAGCAAAGTCTTAAGCATCTTTGTACCCACTCTTACATTGTTATTATTAGAAAAGATCATTAAAAAACTCCCAGCAATTTCACTGTATAGGAAAATATGATAGAGTTTGATGAAGGAGCCACAATCTTAAATGTTTCTGAAATTTTTGCCACTTGATACTCATGAATTAAATTGGATGGATGATGTGAATGTTCCTTCCAGTAAAGGAAATTGCATTCCATTCATGCTTGACCATCCTGTTTGACTCTTGCTTATGTCCTCCAGCAAGTTTTTAAAAGGGGTCCAGCCAGGAAGCTAGGGGTCATCTTGACTTTCTCCTGATTTTGAGAAAATACCAGTGAACCACATGGAGGAGGGGAAGAGATACCAGTTATCTCATATCCCAGCCACATGGCTTACTCATCTTTTAGAAAATTTAAAGAATTATAAAAATATAATTATAATTATAAAATATTATAACTGTAAAATTATACTTTTTTGGGTTGAAATCTTTTATTCTGTTTTTAAAAATAGTTCTTTGTTTCTTATGTCTTGCAGTCTGCTTTCACACTCACTATGCATCTCTACGTTATTCCATGAGTCTGGTTCTTTTTTTTAATTATTTAAAAACTGTAGTATTTTATGACTTTTTGTCATGCAAAAACTCATACCATCATCAGCTAGCTGTTGTAAAAAGAGGCTACTCTTTCTCCTCTCTATCCCTCCCAATATTTGTCTGGTTGAATGGGTCCCTCTAAGGGTACAGTCTCTTTGGGAGAAGACTTGCCTAGCCAATTTAATTTAACAAAGCAATTCATTTCAGTAGAAGTCAAAATATAGCAGGAGTAGCCCAAAACTGAGTGAAATGGATAACAGACCCAGTGGAGTTATGTCACCACAAAGGTATATTATGAGTCGTAAAAAGGAAGCTTGGTGGAACAATGGATAGAGCACTGAACCAGAAGTTAGGAAAATTGATGTTCAAATCCAGCCTCAGGTACTTGATAGCTGTGTACTGTGGGCAAGTTCCTTAATTTCTATTTACCTCATCTGTAAAAGAGGAATAATAATAGGATTTACCTCCTAAGATTGTTGTGAGGATGAGATAATATTTGTAGCGCACATCACAGTGCTTGACATAGAGTAGGTGCTCCATAAATATTACCTGTTATTTTTACTAACAAAAGTGGCTGCAGGATGGAGAGAAACAGGGGTGAGATTTCAATTATGTCAGAAGAATTAACTGAGAATAAGCATCTCTTTTTTTGTGTCTTATCATCTTGGTGACTGGCTACTCACAGCTAAGCAGAAGTCCTTTAGGGGAATATAAAAGTTTTAATGATAAAGCTGATTGTTTTGCTTTTATCATGCCCTATGTCTTGACTTTAATCTATTGATGCCATGAAACCCCGCTAAACCTCTGAGCTATAATAAAAATTGGACCTCTAGACAAGTAGGTTCTGGCAGTCCTTTGGGACTGCCCCCTCTTCTTCCACTTGCTCCTCCCTCCCAACTAGACCAATTGTAATCTCAGTTGGATCAGGTCTTATTGAAGGGTCATGGTTTCTAATCTCTGTCCAAATGAAATAGTCTTTAAAACTTTTTAAAATTTGATGAATACCTGAATTCTCCAAGACTGGAAGGAAGAAATCTTGACAAATCTGTTTTAGGCCATTTGTGAATAGGAGAAAAATCAAATTACCCTTGGAAAGTCAGGACAAATGTGAGGCACAATAACTGGCATTGTTCTTAGAGCTATGTTACAGGTGAAGGTAGGTAGTTGGAAGGGAGGACCTGGATTTTATGTAGATACAGATCACAGAGAATGGATTATAGAAAGCATTAAAAAAATGTGTATACTTTCCATACCTGCACAAGGAAAGCTCAGGGAATATAGCTCAGACTTTCATGGGCTGGAGCAGAATAAATTTAGATTTCTTTAAACTGAATGCACTTAAAAATTTTTTTTTGAAAAAATAAAACCTTTACAAATTAGCTCAAGATTCTTTTGGGGGCAGTGCGAGTATTAGATTACCAAGAAAGGACTGATGAGAATCTGAGCAATACACTGCCCTTTCCACTGCAATGGAACAGAGAACTAAGAAAAAAAATAGAATTTAGCTTTTCTTTCAGTGAGAAATGCGTTCATATAACTTGAATTAGCCAAGCTGTTCTAGCATTGGTTTTGGCAGTGCTCTGGGGACGTAATTCTCAGCTTTAGGAGCGCTTGATGAAAGCAAGAAATCTTTTTGTTAAACTCTAATTAATCGTCAGAGTAGCTGCAGTTCAGTTTTAAAAAAAGTATACTGGCAAGCAGGAAAGGACCCTGAAAATACAAGGGTGATTTGAAACAGAAGACCATCATTATAGTTAGCTAAATATAGAGAATGGAAAATGTTCTAGAGGAAAGAGAAATGACATGAGGAAGGACACAGAGGCAGAATTAAAAAAAAAAAGATTTCTAGAAAATATAGAGGAGTTGCATACCTTTCCTCCCTCCTGTACTTGGTTAACCTGCTAGTGATTGGAGCTCAGGCTTTCCTTACTGAATCTTGTAATGATGGAATGAACATTAATCAATATATAGTCCAGGGCCATGTTCCTAGTCTGGGTTAAAAGGATTTGAAATGAAAAAAAAAATAGGATTTGAAATGAATTAGATAGGATGCTCTAATATGGGTATCAGACCATCACATCTGACACAGTGGATGAGGGTCCTAGTTTCTGGGAACTCTCTCTAATAATTATCATCATGATGGCTTCTGCTTCCACTCAGTATCTCTCTAGGCAACAATAGAGTCTGGCTTGTGTTTCTCAAAGGACTCTCCAATCCCATGCAAGCACTTAAGGTAACAAGGACATTAAATATAGAACTAGTGTGTTTGTTTTTTAAAGACATTCATGAATGCAGATAGGATTTTTTCCCCTGGGTTCTTTGTAAATTAAAAGACCTTTTGTTGAGTTCCATATCTCTCTTCAAGAGGTTCAGATAATAACCTCTTCAGACTCCCCAGAACCATGTTGTGAAGTCACTGTGCAATCATGATCCCATTTCAAGTATAGGTTCAACATTTGTTGAACTACAGATTAACCAAATCTTCTCAGCTGTTGGTGAGTTGGCTTATTTCTGGAGAGCTTTAATGATACCCTTACTCTGATTAGCATCTCTTAGAACAGTACTAGCATTCAGATGCAGCTTGCTAACACCAGTGTATGACTGACCTCATTAACTACTACCTTTTTTTAGTGTGGCATTGTTGATGGAGTTATGAACGGATCCAACCATTCTGGAGAGCAATTTGATGGTTGCTTTTCCTTCTCCCCTGTGATAGTTTGGTTTGCTTGGTTTGCTAGGATAGAAGAACCTTCTTAGCTTTCTGTATATATATATGCTTAAGCTTCTTGACCTTTTATCCACATTAGAATAGTTCTTAAATTTAAATCACTATATCTTGGATATTGGACCTTTTTTTTTAATCAAGGAAACTTGCTACAAAACATTTTTCCCCTGTTACATGTTTCTCTTCTAATATCAGGTGCATTGATTTTGTTTGTCCAAAGCTTTTCAACTTCAACCAAAATTTTCTATTTTTATTTCATTCTCCCTATCTCTTATTTGGTCAAGAATTCTTCCCTTATCCATAGTTATAAAAGATAACTTCTTTTAGTCTTCTCTAATATGACCTTTTATATTTAGGTCATGGATCCATTTGTAGTTTATTGTGGTATGTAGTGTGGGTATGAGTCTAAGCCTTATTTCTGACATATTGCTTTTCTATTTTTTCTAGCATTTTTTATCAAGTAGTAAAAGATTACCAAATATTTAGTATCCCAGACCCTTATCAATCTTTCCATTTCCTTTTTCTCTTTTCCTCCTCCTGTCTCTCTCCCCCACCCCTCCTTCATCTAGACCCTATTAGATGGCCAGGTAGGAAGAGTGGCATGGTTACTCATACCATTTATATAAACTGGGATTCACAAGCTAAAATTCTTGTAGTGAGATGGAGGGTCACCTCCACAAGGCCATTTATTGTCCTGCATTGCAAAAACTGTCAATAATAGACTTTGGGATTGTAAGAAGAGACAGATACAATATGAGAGTGGCGAAGGCAGTGTGTAGTGCAGAGTACTGGACTGATCATAGACTGATTCTTTCCAAACTAAATATTCTCATTCAACAAAAGTGGCGTCACAAGGCAAAATGACTACCAGAAGAATTAATGTCAACAAATTACAGCTCTTCTTTGAATGGGAACAGTTTGTTGCTAACTTGAAGGGAAAGTTGAGCCAACAGTGGGGCAGAAAAGGAGTGGGCAGCTTTCAGATATTTGGTGTACAGCACTACATTTGCTCATCTGGGTCAGAACTCTTACAAACATCAAGACTGGTTTGATGAAAATGGTGGAGAAATTCAGAAGCTGCTAAATGAAAAATAAGAATTCAACAGAGTTTGCCAGCAGGATAGTTCATCCATCTCTAAGAAGGCAACCTTTAATTCCATTAAAAGTAAAGTACAAGTGAAGCTTAGAGAGATACAAGATTCTTGGCTAACTAAGAAAGCAGATGAAATTCAGTTTTATGCTGATGGTAACAATCCAAAGCACTTTTATGGGCCAAAGACTTATGGTGTATCTCAACTATTCTGCTGATGGAGCCACACTGATTAGTAATGAGGACATGATCTTAGAGAGATGAGCTGAACACTTCCATAGTGTTCTCAACAGACCATCATCAATCAGTGCTGAGGCCATTGACTTACTGTTTACCTCAGGTAGAGGGGCAGCTAGGTGGTGCCGTGGATAGAGCACCAGTGCAGGAGTCAGGAGGACCTGAGTTCAAATCTCAACTTAGATACTTGACACTCACTACTATGTGACCTTGGGCAAGTCACTTAACCCCAATTGCCTCATGCTGGGTCATCTCCAGTCATCCTGATGAATATCTGGTCACTGGATCCAGATGGCTCTGGAGGAGAAGTGAGGCTGGTGACCTGCACAGCCCTCCCTCACTCAAAACAAAATCAAGTTCAAGTCATGGCCTTATTTCTCTGATGGCATGGTCTTCTTTGGCAACGAAGGATGAACACACACACACACACACACACACACACACACACACACACATACACACCCACTATCCCACGTGGGGATGTAGTGAGTAAGGAGGGCCTCAACCCCTACTGGCATTTGTCTCCTATAACAGCAAAGTTAACACCATGAAAGATTAGAATAGGGTTGCTGTTTTGACTCTGTTATCAGGAAGAATATGGAAAATGCAGAAATTCAGGGTCATGGGAAGGATTTGGGTATAATTAGATATTTGGACATGTTTGAACTAATTCCCTCATAGGTAAGGAAAGTTTTGAAACAACTGTGAATTTTGAGATTTGTCCAGCAAGACAGTGATCTCCTTTTCTTGAGAGACTGGAAACTGCAGGCTTTGCGTTATGGGATAGACATGGGTCATGCTGGAAGTCTTCTCTAGAGATGTATACCTTTCTCCTGTGTGGTATCACTACTCTGCTCCTTCTTTGGAACTCCCCATATCTAGTGTAACTTGTTTTTGGCTGAGCTCACCCACATCTTCATTCTTTTCCAGGCTGTACTTGTGATTCTCTGAACTTTCTCTACCAAACCATAGAAAACTCTTCACAAAGCTCCTTCCACATCAGGACTTTGTACAATACAAGTACTTTCTGCTCCTGAGGTCTCTTCTGATTGGCTGGTTTCTCCAAGTACCTTCATTTTAAAGAGGATCTCAGGCTAGCCATGTCTTTGTTCTTCTCCAGTACAGGTTATACTGTCCCCCTTTAAAAAAAAATTACTCAACACCCTCCTGGAAATCTACTTTCTTTAACCCTTTTATGTTTCTTTTGAAACTTGTGTCATTTCAAAAAGATACAAAACATTTAAAAAAAAATACAACTTAAATATAACAATTTATTGTAAATTTGTGTTTCCTGCATTGAAATATTTTTAAAAAATTATATTTATTTTTCAACATTCACTTCCATAAGATTTTGAGTTCCAAATTTTCTCCCCCTCTTTCCCCTCCTCCCACCCCAAGATAGTGTATAATTTGATATAGGCTTTACATATACATGCATATAAAACCTACTTTCCCATTAGTCATGTTGTAAAGCGAGATTGCCCTCCCCGTCCTAGCTAAACACTCCAGGTTGTTTGCTTCCTTTACTCTGTCAGAGCACAAAAGAGTTTGGCTCCAGGCTGAGCTGGGAGGAGCTAAAGGAGGCAACTCTGACACTATGTCTCTACTGGTGATAGCAGGAAATGTGCACAGTTGTGAGACAAATGATTGTTTTCTGTTATATTAATAACCCATCATTAATTAGGATCCAGGCTTTCTATTTCATCATTAAAGGACCAGACGCTGTTGGCTAAGTCAGCCAGATAGGTGAGATTGCCCTAAGCCTCAGGAAGCATGCTTCTCTATCTTGGGCAGGAACCCACCCAGCTAGGAGACTTTACTGTTAAACAGAATCTAATCTAAGTGAATTCCTGTCTCCAAAACCCCAAGCCCTTGCCCCTTTCCATTGAAATTTAGAATGACTCAGTTCATGAAAGAGAAAATCAACCAGAGTGCTCTGGGTGAAGATGGATTCTTCTGTCCAGATTGTTGGAGGCAACTGAGTACCTGAATCAAGTCCCATTTTCAGCAGGAGGAGTTGAAGACTTTTAGCCTACTTTCTCATTTAAATGTCCACAAATCAGGGTTTATTTCTCCTTTCAGGGGTATTCCCTTTCAAAAAAATTATGTAGGACATTCAATGAGGTGTCTTTGGTTACTGGGAGAGACCACTGACCATCAATTTATTGATTATTAGCTAGCATAATCAATAAATTGGTTATTCATTACCCAGAAATTCTGTTTCTCAGGTTTTTCATTCATCACAGTTGCCAATGGAAAAGTGAAACTGAACCTGCTAATAAAATCATGTGAATGCTTGAAGTCCAGAAAGTTAAAAATTCAAATATTGAATATCAACTAGGAGATAGGTCCTATTGTTATCCTTACTTTTTTTTAGTTGAAAAACTGAGACAGACAGAAGTTAAGTGACTTGCCCAGTGTCACTCAGCTAATAAATACTTGGGGCTGGATTTGAAAGCAGGTCTTCCTGATTCTAGACTCAGTATGTCATCTACATGCCTCTAAGACAGATTGGCCAAGTCTGTCAACTCTCATGGAAATGAATGAATTTGTACTCCTTGAGACAGCATAATCTCAGATATATCTGCTCATTGATATCACATTTTTCTCAAATATTCACTTTCCTTTTTAAAAAATGTGATTTTAAAAATTTATGCTAAATGAAGGACAATTCTTTGCACAGATTACTTTTGATATATAACTATGACTTTCAAGTGAAGTGAATTCTTCATCTTTTCTATGTACATATTCCTTTGGGTTTGTCAATATAGTAGATGATGAAGAGTTTGTGTTATTTTTGAATGGCATGAAGTACCTCTTCTGCTGACTGACCAAGTGACAAGTGGAGAATTCTCAGAGAGCAACAAGCACACACTGCTTACCTTCATTCCTTGAAAAATAATCAGGCAATCTGACAAGCACCACAAACTCCCTTAAGGCTTACTGGTTTTCCAATCTGGTACTTTTTAAGAGAGGAAAACTTGCATACATTCTAAAAAGAGATTTTCTTAATGGCCAACTTCAATGGTGATCATTTGCATTTTTGTTGAAAGTTTATTAAATTTAAAATGTCTTTCTCTGAAGACTTCAAAGGGCGACTAAGGAAACTAATCATATCTGGCAGTATATTCATGCAGTTCTATGAAAGGACTACAAGGAAGGAACCTCTATCATGATATGAATCTAATACAGAGAAGCTGTATTCTTGGCAGATTAATTCAAACAACAATTTTTTATCCCGCAAAAAATGTTAATCTCTTTCCCACATTTACCAGTGCAATAAGAATGACTTACTGAATAGGCACTGAGCATCAGTAATTTGTAGAAAGATAAAGTGGGTTCTACTTCAGAGTCATAACTAGCAATTTTTGTGTCTTGGACAAGTAGAGGTATTGCAGTGGGAATGATTAAAGGTAGCGCCAATGCAACATTCACAGCACTTAATTCACAGCCATGAATATGCTGGTGCAATTCTGAATCATAAAATACAACAGACTCTCCACATGGAAGACAGAACCAAAACATTTATTCAGACACCAGAGATCCAAATCCCAACACCAGAAAGCCAAATCCATCATAGTAACAAAGAAATCCATTATAGTAACCAAGAAGTCTATGCATATTATCAGGCCTTCCCACAAACAAACACTCAGGAGCCTAGCTGTCTGCCTCCTCTTTCTCCCTCAGTTCTGACTGCTCTGACCAATTTTCTCTCAGCTCTGCTCCAGTTCTGCCTCTTCCTGCTCCACTCAGTCAGCAAGTTCCTCCCATCAATTGTGACTTGGGCTTCCATGTGATTTAAGAAGGTCACATGAGCCTATTAATGGATGGGAAATATCATCAAATTTAAATGTAATTTCAATTACCATTACATTAAGATACAAGTATGAAGGAAGGATGCTGCCAAAGTATCCTCTAAATTTCCTTCCTTTAAACAAAACCTCAGTTGCCCCATCATAATTATGGTCCTGTTCTATCACTAATTTTTATTTTAAACTATATTCTTAGCTTGAGTTTTTGGGGAAGAGAGTATGCAGATCATCATTAAGCTCTTACACTGTGGAACATCTCACTGAATTGTAAACACTTCAAGGGTCAGTTCAGTTGTGTGGACTACAATTAGACAGAGAGCCTGAAGGTAGTTCTGTTATGTTCTGATAATCTTAAAAAAAATGGGAAAGGAAAGGAAGAGAAATATACTGGGGAGGGGTGAGAAAAGAAGAGGAAGGATAGGGAAAGCTATCTTATATAACCAGAGTGCTTAAGTAGACAGTTATTCATATAAGGAGAAAGCTGACACTTCAACCTCACTCTCATTTGAACTGGTCAAAGGAGGGAGGAATGCACACTCCCTTACCCCATACCTTTTAGGTAGAAAAAATAGATTTCACTCAATGGAGAGATAAAAAGGAAAGAAGAGAAGGAGAAGGAAAAAATGGAGGGAGAATAGATTGAGGGAGGGATTAGTCCTAAGTAAAACTAACTCTAAGGATGTGCAAAAATATTTATAGCTATTCTTTTTGCAGTGTTAAAGAATTGGAGGGGGCGGAGCCAAGATGGTGGAGTGAAAGCAACGACTCACCTAAGCTCCTGGACAAACTCCTCTGGATATCTCTGAAAGGAGAATCTGACCAAACTTTGGAGGTGTGGAATCCAGTGGGTGACAGACTTTGACAGATTCGGAGCCCAGGTTAGACTGGAAGGTCCACGGGAAGGATCTGTTCCGCGGGGGTAAGCCCCCAGCTCACAGCGCAACGTGGTCAGCGCAGCAGGGTGGAAGGGACCTGAGAAGCCCGAGAGTGGTGGGTGAAATCAGCGGAGCAGGAGACAAGCCAAACTGAGCTGGTGAGAGCCGCTGAGTGCCGGATATCACCGCAGCAGCCCTTGAAACCTTCAGCCTGAAGATTAAACTTCGGTAAGTCACCTACCTGAACTTCCAGGAGCCAGGATGGTGGAGTGATCAGTAAATGCTCTCTCCTCCCCCCTGATGACCGTGAAAGAACCATAAAATATTTCCCCAGAAAAATCCTGGATCAGCGGGAACAGCAGAAGGGGGCAAATAGTCTCATAACACCAGAGGCTAGGAAAATAGCAAAGGGGGATTCTTCCTACTGTGGCGGAGGCAATCTGGAAGGACAGAGGACCCAGGGCAGAAAAAATTCACACTGAGACCCAGGCAAGTGTCAGCGCCAGGAGACGAGCCCCGGGAGGGGCGGGAACACGCATTAGCATCTAGGCATGCCCCAGCCCTCCAGGGGAAAAGGGAAGACAATAGGGAAGCTGGGATCACCATCCCCTGACCTTGCCTTTGCCTCAGGTCAGCTGAGGAGATCTCCTGTGACCAGACCACCCCTCCCACACACCTAACAAGCTAACCCCAGGGTTGATCTGGGAAACAAAAAAACAAAAGCCTGCTTTTGGCCTAGACACATCAGCTCAACTTAAAGATCTGTACCTTCTGACTGAAAGAACCAGAAGCTACAACACTCAGCCAACATGATGAATCGGAAAAGGCAGACGAAAAGTGAAAAAACCATAGAATCTTTCTATGGGGATAAGGACCAAAACACAAACACCAAAGAGGTCAGAGCTGAGACTGTACTTCCATCTGAAACCTCAGAAGGGACTATGAATTTCTCGCAAGCACAACTAGATCACCTGGAACAGCTGAAGAAGGAAATAAAAGAAAAACTGGCCAATGATTTTAAAATTATAAAAAAAGAATTCACTGATGAGAACATCACTTTGAAAAGGAAAATTGAACAAATGGAAAAGGAAGTTAAAAAATTAATTGGAGAGAATAATTCCCTTAAAGGAAGAGTTAATCAAATGGAAAAGGAAACCCAAAACCTAATTGGGAAAATTGATCAAATGGAAAAGGAAACACAAAACCTAACTGGGAAAATTGGTCGAATGGAAAAAGAAGTACAAAAATTAAATGGAGAAAATAGCTCCTTAAAGGGAAAAATTGGTCAGATGGAAAAGGAGATGCAAAAGTTAACTGAAGAAAACAATACGATGAAGATTAGAATTGGGCAAGTAGAAACTAATGACTCAGTGAGGCAACAAGAATCAGTCAAACAAAATCTAAATAATGAAAAGATAGAAGAAAATGTAAAATATTTAATTGGAAAAACAACTGACCTGGAAAATAGATCCAGGAGAGAAAATTTAAGAATTATTGGCCTGCCAGAAACCCATGATGAAGAAAAGAGTCTGGACAATATCTTCCAGGAAATCATCAAGGAAAACTGCCCAGAAGTACTAGACTCAGAGGGCAAAATAGTCATCGAAAGAATCCACCGTTCCTCTCCCGAAAGGGATCCCAAACTCAAAACCCCAAGAAATATCGTTGCCAAATTCCAGAGCTATCAAGTGAAGGAGAAAATACTACAAGCAGCCAGAAAGAAACAATTCAAATATCAAGGACACACAGTCAGGATCACACAGGACCTTGCAGCTTCTACATTAAAAGATCGAAAGAATTGGAACCCAATATTCCGTAAGGCAAAGGAGTTGGGACTTCAACCAAGGATCAACTACCCAGCAAAGTTCAGCATAACATTTCAGGTAAGGAGAAAGTCATTCAACGAAATAAGGGATTTCCAGAGCTTCCTCACCAAAACACCAGAACTCAATAGACAATTTGATCTTCAAATGCAGGTCTCCAGAGAATCATAAAAAGGTAAACAGGGGGGAAAAAACAAAAACAAAAACTTGCTACTCAATTAGGGCAAACTGTTTACCTCCCTATAAGGGAAGATGATACCTGTTAATCTTGAGAACTGTGCAGCTATTATGATAAAAGGGATATATGTAGAGGGAATGGGCATAAAGTAAATGATGTCATGTCAAAAATATGATTTAAGTATGAGAAGGGATTGTAATAGGAGGTGTGAAAAGGAGGAAGCAGAAAATGGCAAATTACATCACAGGAAGAAGTACAAAACTATAGCAGAGGGAAGGAGGGGAGGGAGATGAGCATTGTCTGAGAGGTACTCTCATCTGATTTGTTTAAAGGAGGGAACAATAATCTTAAGTAGATAATCCTAACTAGCTCTATAGGTAGTAGGAGGGGAAGGGGGAAGAAAGGGGAGGGTAGCTAAAAGGGAGGGAAGAAGCAATAAGAGTAAAGGGGAGTAAAAGGGAGGGGGGCTAAAAGAAGGAGGGGAAGGCTGCAGGAGGAAGGGGAGAAAAGTGAATACTATTGAGGAGGGGAAGGGAGACGGGAGAGCTAAAAGCACAAATGGTGGGAAAGAGGATGGAGGGAAATACACAGATTGTAATCATAACTGCGAATGTGAATGGAATGAACTCTCCCATAAAATGGAGATGGATAGCAGAATGGATTAAAAGCCATAATCCAACAATATGCTGCTTACAAGAAACACATTTGAAACAGGGGGATACACATAGGATAAAGGTCAAAGGATGGAGCAGAATATATTGTGCTTCAGCTCATGTAAGAAAGGCAGGAGTAGCAATCCTAATCTCAGACAAAGCGAAAGCAGAAATAGATCTAATCAAAAGGGATAAGGATGGAAATTATATCCTGCTAAAAGGCACCATAGACAATGAAGCAATATCATTACTAAACATGTATGCTCCAAGTGGTATAGCATCCAAATTCTTAGAGGAGAGGTTGGGGGAGTTGAAGGAAGAAATTGATAGCAAAACTATACTAGTGGGGGACCTCAACCTCCCCCTCTCTGAACTCGATAAATCCAACCTCAAAATAAACAAGAAAGAGGTTAAGGAGGTAAATAAAACTCTGGATAAGGTAGATATGATAGATCTTTGGAGAAAATTAAATGGGAATAGAAAGGAATATACCTTTTTCTCAGCGGTACATGGAACATTTACAAAAATTGACCATGTACTAGGACATAAAAATCTCACAATCCAGTGCAGAAAGGTAGAGATAATCAATGCATCCTTTTCAGATCATAATGCATTAAAAATTACATGTAATAAAAGGCCATGGAAAGAGAAACCAAAAATCAATTGGAAACTAAATAATCTAATTCTAAAGAAGGGTTGGGTTAAAGAAGAAATCATAGAAACAATCAACAATTTCATTCAAGAGAATGACAATAGTGAGACAACATACCAAATCTTATGGGATACTGCAAAAGCAGTTATTAGGGGAAGTTTTATATCTTTGAATGCTTACATAAATAAAATAGAGAAAGAGGAGATCAATGATTTAGGCTTGCAGTTGAAAAAGCTAGAAAAAGAACAAATTGAAAATCCCCAAGTAAATACCAAATTAGAAATACTGAAAACTAAAGGAGAGATTAATAAAATTGAAATTAAGAAAACTATTGAATTAATAAATAAAACCAATAGTTGGTTTTATGAAAAAACTAATAAAATTGATAAACCTTTGGTCAATCTGATTAAAAAAAAGAAAGAAGAAAATCAAATTACTAATATTAAAAATGAAAGGGGTGAACTCACCTCCAATGAGGAGGAAATTAAAACAATAATTAGAAACTACTTTGCCCAACTTTATGCCCACAAATTCGATAATCTAAACGAGATGGATGAATATTTTAAAAAATACAAATTGCCCAGATTAACAGAAGAGGAAGTTGAATACTTAAACAACCCCATCTCAGAAAAAGAAATTGAACAAGCCATCAATGAACTCCCTAGGAAAAAATCTCCAGGGCCAGATGGATTCACAAGTGAATTCTATCAAACATTTAAAGAACAGTTAATTCCAATACTATATAGACTATTTTTGAAAATTGGGGAAGAAGGAGTCCTCCCAGATTCTTTCTATGATACAAATATGGTTTTGATACCCAAACCAGGAAGAGACAAAACAGAGAAAGAAAATTATAGACCAATTTCCCTAATGAATATAGATGCAAAAATTTTAAATAAGATTTTAGCATAACGAATACAGCATCTTATCACGAGATTAATACATTATGATCAGGTAGGATTCATACCAGGATTACAGGGCTGGTTCAATATTAGGAAAACTATTAGCATTATCGATCACATCAACAACAAAGCTAACAAAAACCACATGATTATCTCAATAGATGCAGAAAAAGCTTTTGACAAAATACAACACCCATTCCTACTAAAAACACTGGAGAACGTAGGAATAAAGGGAACTTTCCATAAAATAATAAGCAGTATCTATCTAAAACCTTCAGCAAGCATTATATGCAACGGGGATAAGCTAGATGCATTCCCAATAAGATCAGGGGTGAAACAAGGATGTCCATTATCACCACTATTATTCAATATGGTACTAGAAATGTTAGCTGTAGCAATTAGACAAGATAAAGATATTCAAGGAATAAGAATAGCCAAAGAAGAAACTAAGTTATCACTCTTTGCAGATGATATGATGATTTACCTAGAGAATCCCAGAGATTCAAGTAAAAAATTACTTGAATTAATAAACAACTTTGGCAAAGTTGCAGGTTACAAAATAAACCCACACAAATCTTCTGCGTTCCTATATATTAGCAACAAAGTCCAACAGCAAGAGATAGAAAGAGAAATCCCATTTAAAGCTAGGGTAAACAGTATAAAATACTTAGGAGTCTACCTGCCAAAACAAACCCAGGGATTATATGAACACAATTACAAGACACTTTTTGCACAAATAAAGTCAGATTTAAGTAAGTGGAAAAACATTAGTTGCTCATGGGTAGGCCGTGCTAATATAATAAAAATGACAATTCTACCTAAATTAATATACTTATTTAGTGCCATACCAATTAAACTATCAGACAATTATTTTCTAGAGCTGGATAAAATAATATCAAAATTCATTTGGAAAAACAAAAGGTCCAGAATATCAAAGGGACTAATGAAAAGAAATGCTTGGGAAGGTGGCCTAGCGCTACCAGACCTCAAACTGTACTATAAAGCAGCAATTATCAAAACCACTTGGTATTGGCTAAGAAACAGAGAGGTAGACAAGTGGAATAGACTTGGCACTCAAGATGCAGTAGGCAAGGAATATAGCAACATTCTGTTTGATAAACCCAAGGACCCCAGCTTCTGGGATAAGAACTCATTGTTTGACAAAAATTGCTGGGAAAATTGGATAACAGTGTGGCGGAAATTAGGCATAGACCCATACCTGACACCGTACACAAGAATAAAGTCCAAATGGGTACATGAATTAGGTATAAAGATTGATACCATGAATAAACTGGAGAAGCAAGGAATAGTGTATTTATCAGATCTATGGAGAAGGGAAAAATTTTTTACTAAAGGAGAGATAGAAAGCATTATGAAATGCAAAATGGATAACTTTGATTACATTAAACTGAGAAGTTTTTGCACAACCAAACCCAATGCAACCAAAATCCGGAGGGATGTAGTAAATTGGGAAAGAATTTTTACAGCTAAGCTCAGGGATAAAGGCCTCATTTCTAGAATATATAGAGAACTGACTCAAATGTATAATCATACAAGTCATTCCCCAATTGATAAATGGTCAAAGGATATGAATAGGCAATTTTCAGAGGAAGAAACTAAAGATATCTATAAGCATATGAAAAAATGCTCTAAATCACTAATGATTAGAGAGATGCAAATCAAAACAACTCTGAGGTACCACATCACACCTATAAGATTGGCAAACATGACAGAACAAGAAAATGATAAATGCTGGAGAGGATGTGGGAGAGTTGGAACACTAATTCATTGTTGGTGGAGCTGCGAGTGCATCCAACCATTCTGGAGAGCAATTTGGAACTATGCCCAAAGGGCTACAAAAATGTGCATACCCTTTGACCCAGCAATATCGCTACTAGGGCTATATCCCCTAGAGATCATAAAAATGGGAAAGGGTCCCACATGTACAAAAATATTTATAGCAGCACTCTATGTAGTTGCCCAAAACTGGAAGTCAAGGGGATGTCCATCAGTTGGGGAATGGCTGAATAAATTATGGTATATGAATGTAATGGAGTACTATTGTGCCATAATAAATGATGAACAAGAAGACTTCAGAAAGGCCTGGAAGGACTTATATGACCTGATGCTGAGTGAAAGGAGCAGAACCAGGAGAACTTTGTGCACAGCAACGGCCACAGTGTGCGAGAGTTTTTTCTGGTAGACTTGGAATTTTGTAATAATGCAAAAACTTCTTATAAAAAAAAAATCCCAAAGGTGGTTCTCAAGGAAAAATGCCTTCCACACTCAGAGAAAGAAATATGGAAGTCACTCTCAAAATGTAGCAGATCATGTTTGTGTATGTGTATATGTTTGTGTATCATGTTTTGATTTGTTTTATGATTTCTTTCATTTATTTTAGTCTGACTACATAGCATGACTATAGTGAAAATATACTCAATAGGAAAGTGTATGTAGAACCTATACAGAATTGTATGCAGTGGTGGGGAGGGAGGGGGGTAGTGGGGGGTAGGTGTGGGGGGGATAAAATCTCAATTGTATGGCAGTGATTGTTAAACATTAAAAAATTATAAAAAAAAAAGAATTGGAAACTGAGTGTGTGTGTGTGTGTGTTCACCAATAGGGGAATAGCTGGACAAGTTATAGCATTTAAATGTAGCTGAATACTACAGTATTTTTAAGAAATAATGAAGGGGATTATTTCAGAGAAACCTGGAAATACTCATATGAAATGATATGGGGAGGTGGGCAGAATGAGGAGAATAATTTTTACAGTGACAACAATATTGTAAAAACAAACAACTTTGAAAGATTTAGTGACTCTGATACCTATAGTGATCAACTATGATTACAGAGGATTAGTGATGAAGCATGTTACTTATCTCCTGATAGAGAGATGAGGATTCTGAGTGCCAATTGAGACTCCTTTTGGACATGGACAATGTAGGATTTTTTTCTTGATCACACAGGAATGTAACAGGGTTTTTGTTTTTCTTTCTTTCTAAATAAGGCGAAGGGAATGGGAGGTAGAAAATGTAGTTTACTGTTGACTAAAAAATTAAAAATAAGTTGTTAGCAAAGGCATTTACTGAACATGGAATAGTAAAAAAAAAAAAAAAGGCTACAAAACCTCCCTACATAAACTTGGTGTGTATCTCCCACAAATATACAATGTCCATTAGAAGAGTGAATTCCAATTTAGAATATAATGGTAGTAAGGCACATATATAGAATACCCTCATGGCAAAGGCAACTTTTAATTCCTCCTCCTCTTGTTTCACAAGACAATATTATTTCTCTTTTTGTGGAGTTCTAATGCAACTAGCTCTCTTTGGGTGCTATATTCCTCTGCTGGGCTCCCACAATGAGTTCCTTTCAATAACTCTTCATTGTCAGAACTCTCTTGAATGCATAGCTGGCTCACTTCTTTGCTAGGATCCTACTCTTTAAAGCTTCTCCCTCCTTTGAGTGGATGCCTTTCTATATGTATATATGAAGTATGTATGTGTGTGTATGTGTGTGTGTGTGTGTGTGTGTGTGTGTGTGCTCCATTAATTATGCTTCAAAGTCTTTTGAATTGCTAGACCTTTGAACTATTGGATGGGGCATCTGTCTCTGGGAAAGTTACTGCTAGCCCCATAGCTGATGGGGGAGAGAGGAAAAAGGAACCTTCTTCTTTCTCCTTGTAGGAGTCTCCTCCATAAAGAGGTCCTGAAACTGCACTCACTGAAACTTCTTACAGCTTAGATAAGAAAAGCTTCCAAATATAGGCCAAGTATCTTTGCTTAGTTAATTGTATTATTTCTTTCTAACTCAATGAGAGATGCATTCATACTTCATCAAGGGATCACCTGATTGGGTGACAATTTGACAGTTATTTGATATCTCCTTGCTATCTTGGTATCTCCTCCCAACTCTTAGCATAGTGAATAATGCAGTAGGTGTTTAATAAGTATCTGTTGGATTTTTCCTTTTTGGATTGGACCGGTGATATAGGGAGCATCAGATGAGGAAACTATCTCTTCCACGTAGTCTGGCTCTTGTTTTGCAACTTACAGTCTCACAGAGTTATGTGCGACTCTGAAAAGTTAAGTGATTTACCTAGATTCACACAGCCAGTATGTGTCAAGGGTAGCACTCAAATCCCTGACTCCAAGGTGCTCAGCATTATTCAACTTGAGAACTCCTTCCAGTTCTCTCCACTATGCCTCCATGCTTCTTGAATGTTATTGAATAATAATGCAAAGTATCTCAGGACCTAGTCTATTTTCTGGTTTCTGAGGTTACTTTGAAGAAATGGATAACTCCTCTACGATACTTTATAGTCTCTTTAGTGGGTTCCTTCCCATGCTCCACTGTCAGAAAATCTGTTATTTCTCTTAATTTCTTCTGTATTTTAACTTTATTTTGTATGCAGAAGAGATAGAAAAGTCAGTTACATTCTTCATCTTGTGTTTTCATGAAAACACCTGCCCAGATTAAGTAAACAGGGCAGCTGTCATTCCCTACACAAGGTCTTGAAGTTAACAATAATGTTATAATGTGAATATACAGGGTGTCATTACAGTAATATTTTTGGGACCTGTTATTTTAAAATAATTCCCTGTTGGTTCAGCATATTCCCTCTTCTATTTACTTTCCAAAGGTGGCAGGTAAATTTCTCTTACTTTGGACAATAGCACTTGAAATCTATCTTATCTCATTTTGATAACTTTGGAAATGACTTTCTTTTTCTTGAAATTAACAAAGGGAAGTTTTTGGAACATGCTCTGATAACTTGTGCTGAAGCAGAGGTAGGTGATTTCTCTATTTCATTTTATGGGCACCAGAAAGTGGAATATTATTAGAACAAAACCAGAACCATGAAGTCATAATAGATATGCAAGGAGAGATATTCATGATAATTGAGATAGATAGTCATGATAACTAGCTCTTATTTACACAGTACAGTTGTATGTTAAAATTGTACCTCATTCTGGTTCCTCTGACCCTTCTGATCTTCCTCCCCCTTATAAGTCAGTACATAGTGTGATTTTAAGTAGCCCCGTATAAAGGAAAAAAACCAAGAAGATCGAAAAGGGGAACCTTGAAGTTGTCTATAGACCATTCCAAAGATCAAAGGAGAATAATTTGCAAATTGTATCTTATATTAACAAAAAGTCATATCCTGCTGATATATGCTTAATCAAGGGAAGCTAGTGAGGATTTGCTGTCAAATCCTCACTTTGATCCTATGATATATAAATCTCAGATCACCTCTAGACATCTGCAGTAATGCTAGAAGAACACCAAATGATGCTGATATTTTTGGGATGATGTGTATATGTTTACTTTAACGTTTTACTGAACACTTTGAAATGATTTAGGTACATTAATGAACTAACCCCAAGATGGTGTGGCTAGGAGTTAGTCTGTTCCCCACCACAATCCTGTAAAAATTAGATCTTCAACTCTAGCTCCCACTACCTCCCCCCACCCCAGACTCTTCCATCTCCACTTCCATCTTGGTCTATGTTGTCAAGTGCCCCCAACTCTAATCCATGGTTATGTGAACGTTTTTTGGTGCTCTTCCCCCTCCCTGTCCTCTTATCTCTTGCTGTCTGCATTCCTTCACCACCTTATCCAAATTCCCACTGTCTGATGCTGTACCTCTTCTGGCCATTTATCTTTGTACTTTTTGTGCCATTTCCCCTAGACCCTCTGTGCCGTATTAAAGTGTGATTGTAGCCTCACTTCCCATTGCCAATGTAGTCTTTTCTGGTGAGTACCCAAGGAACTGTGTGTACCTGCCCCATTTCAAATTTTCATAAATCAATTAGCCATTCACATTGACTCTCCACTTTCTATACAAAAACAATGTGAAGTAAGTAGTGCAAGAATGTTCAAAATTTACCGATGAGAAACTCAGATAAGATGTCTGGGTATCCATGCAACTATATGTGCTTCACAGAGAAATAACTAGAGTTTTCTTCTCTTATGGTAAATGCATTTCTTTTGATGAGAAGTTGGATATTGTCACACAGTATAGTCTAACCACAGGCACACTGGGATAAGAGGTGTTCCTGGGAAAGAAGTTACTACAGAGAGAGGATGAAGGAGAATGGCAACCTTGGGATTAGGCAAGAGTGTGACTTTGTTGTATGGATTATTTTAAATAACAGGGACAGTGACCTCTATTCTGTCACAGTAAAGAGTTTTGTCCCTTCATTCTAAAGAGAAACACCTTTTGCCTCCCCAACTACATGTCAGCACTGGGTCAAAGTTTTGCATGTCCTGATCTAGTTATGGGCGTGCTTTCATGCATAGCATAGAGCTGTACAGTATTCTATCAAAGTAATTTAAATTGAATATATTATAATAATGATCTTTAAATTAAAAAAAATTTATTTTAAGTTTTGAGTTCCAAATTCTATCACTCCCTGTCTCTTCCCTGAGATGGTAGGTAATCAGATATATGTTATAAAGATGTAATTATGTCAAACATTTTCATATTAGTCATTTTGTATAAGAAGTCTTGAATAAAAGAGAAAAAAATTAAAGAAAGTGAAAAATAGGATACTTCAGTCTACATTCAATGTATATCAATTCTTTCTCTGGAGGCAGATGGTGTGCTTCATCAGGAGTCCTTTGGGATTGTCTTGGATCATACTGCTGAGACTACCTTAGTCATTCACAATTCCTCAGTGAACATTGTTGCTATTACTGTGTACAACATTTTCCTGGTTCTGTTCACTTCATTATGTATCAGTTCATATAAGTCTTTCCAGGTTTTTTCTGAAATCATCCTGCTTGTCATTTTTTTATAGCATAGTAATATTCCATTACAGTCATATGCCACAGCTTGTTTAGCCATTCTCCAATTGATGGGCATCCCTTTGATTTCCAATTCTTAGCCATCACAAAAAGAGCTGCTATAAACATTTTTGGACAAATAGATCCTTTTCCCTTTTTTTGGAGGTCTTTAGAATATAAACCTAGTAATGGCATATAAAAATGATCTTGGAATCACATTCAAAATGAACTTTATTTTTTAAAACTGGCAAAGAATTCTGATTAGTCTTACTGTACTTAACTTCACACACCTGACTTTATGTACTCATTTTCTTTACCATATGTGTAGGGACCTAGAAAGTTGTGGATGAGTACAGAAAAAAAATAAAAAAATTTGGCTATAAGGGCAACATCATAAAATTTTAACTTACAAATTTCCTGAGAATAACTTCCTGAGTAAAAACAAATTATTATTATTATTATTTTTTTAAAGCCAAAGAAAACAAAGTTTATTAAAAATTCGCCAAATTAGGTTGCCTCTTAAGGAGCCTAAGCATTTGTAATGCTTGTACAAGTGGGTCAGATAGAATAGCAGGTAGACAGAGTCTGAGCTGGATTGAATCCGAGGGCCTTCATGGAGGCAAGATGGAACTTAAGTACAGAAAAGTGTATAGGAGGGGTCTGGGGTGGTGGTGGTGGTGGTCTGGTAGTCCAGGGTGATGGGGCGAGGGGTTTAGGAAGGGTCTTGAGGAGAAGTCCAAGGAGGGTCAAAGGCTGGAAACACTTGGAGGCTATCATGAGACAGACTAGGAGGCAGACTAGGGGGCACCTAGGTGGGAAGCAGGTGGGGCAATCCAGAGATCTTGATAGGGGCAGTATGGAAATGGATACAGATCTTGATGGGAGTGGTTGGCAGCTTGGGGCATGGGGTTTTGATGGGATCAAGGGTAATGAAAAACCCATGGGCTTCCTGAGAGTGCCGGAACAAATGGGAAGATTAGATTTGAGTAAGAAAGGTCAGATCAAGTGTGAAGATTCAAGGGGAGCTCAAGGGGGCTCCCAGAGTCTGAATCCCATCATTCTCCCCTCAAACAGATTGAACCCAAATTCTTCTGGGGTAAAGGGCGAAGGTCTCAGCTTCTGAAACTTCTTCCTGCTGGTAAGGAGCATAGAGCTGTCCCTGCCTTAATGGGTCCTGTTCAAGGGGTCAGACTTCAGAACCTGGGTGGTGCCAGGTCCAGTGGGCTGGAGACCTTGGATTCAGACGGAGGTTGGTATGCAGCATGGGCTGTCATCTGGAAGTTGATGGCTTGCACTCTTCCAGTTTGAGCAGAAGAACTTGAGATTAGCAGCTTATCTGGATTGGGGAACCATAAATGATGAGGTTCAGGGGTGATGAGGGACCCCAAGATACCGACAGTCCAGGTCGTGCTCGAATGAATTCAACTCAAGCCTTCTTAAAGCCAAAAAAACCAAAGTTCATTAGAGATTCGCCTAATTGGGTTGCCTCTTAAGGAGCCTAAGCATTTGTGACGCCTATATTCACAAGCGGGCCAGATAGAATCTCAGCTAGATAGAGTCTGAGCTGGATTGAATCTGAGCCACAAAAACAAATTATATGCATGCAATCTATGTTCTACTCAACTCTGAATTCACAAGAACTACTGGATTCAATGTGGTGTAGACTGGATGATGTGTTCTTTATTCGACTTCAACACCACTTTCAGTTCATTAAAGTTATGTGTAGTGGGTTAAATATATAGACCCAAAGCAGAAAGATAGTATATAGATAACATTATGTAGAAAAGTTGCCTACTGTATAAAAACATTTTGTCATTGTATAATCAATTAGTCAAGTCTGACTCTTTATGACCCCAAATTTTGGCAAAGATATTGGAGTGATTTGCCACTTCCTTCTCCAGTTCATTTTATAGATGAGGAAACTGAGATAAACAGGATTAAGTGATTTGCCCAGGGTCACAACTAGTTAGTATCTGAGGCCAGATTTGAACTCTGGTCATCCTGACTCCAGTACTGGCCTTCTATCTATTGTGCCATCTAGCTGCCCCTAGAACAAACATGGAGGTCATATGTAAATACATAATGCATAGCATCACATATCAGAGTTCATTATAATTATCATAGGTAGCCATTTACCTTGATACCTGTAAGGATCTAAACAATTAGGAAAAAAATTACGATAAAACAAGATTAGCCAGATTTAGGTTCAACTCCCATCTTGGTAGCCTAGATGGGATGATCCTACCTCTTTCTCTTCCTTTTCCTATTCATCCTTATCTCTGATACTAAGTCATCAAGGGGTATACTTCCTAAATTACTAAAATTGCAAGATTTCTTTATTAAACAATCAATTAGCTCTGTATATGCATCCCAGTTTGTTAAACATTACATATTAAATAAATTAGAGATATCTCTTTTCCCAAAACATTTGCCTATCTCTTTATAAGTATTAAATACTCTCATGTTCTAAATCTAAAAAAATACAGGTTATTTGTTATGTAACTTAATAATGATATAACAAACAATAAAAACGAAGACATAAATAATTATTTACAATTAATCAATTGTGAGAATGATTAGAGTGAGAGTCACCTCTAATATTCAGTGCTACTCCTGACTTCTTTTTAGTTCTCTATAACCCAGATTCCCATTCAGCTCTTTTGGTACCAATAAAATATCTTCTTGAGAATTCTCTTTATAATTTTTTTTGCAAGAAACAAGTTAAAGCAGTTCTCTCAGGAAAAGAAGTTCTTGTAGTCTTTCTGTGTTCTCTTGGTTTTTCTCCAGTCAGCACAGGTAAGATATTCCAGAATAAGAGTTAAATTACTAATCTCTTAAGAGTCTATTCCTTGGAAGGAGGATACTGGGCAAAAATTATAACAAGTTTTACAGATAAAGATATTTCTTAAATATATGGAGAATTGAATCAAATTTATAAGAATATGAGTTATTCCTCATCTGATGAATGGTCAAAGGATATGAATAGGCAGTTTTCATATAAAGAAATCAAGGCCATTTATTGTCATATGAAGAAATATTCTAAATCACTAGTGATTAGAGAAATGCAAATTAAAACAACTCTGAGGTATTACCCCATACATATCAGATTGGTTAACATGACAAAAAAGGAAAACAATAAATGTTGGAGAAGATGTGGGAAAATTGAAAGACTGATGCATTATTATTGGAGCTGTGAACTGATCCAATCATTTTGGACAGCAATTTGGAACTATACCCAAAGATCTATAAAACTATGCATACCCTTTGACCCAGAAATGTCACTATTAAGTCTGTATCCTAAAGAGATCAAAAAAAAGATAAGGTTCTCTATGTAGAAAAATATTTATAGAAGCTCTTTTTTGCGATGTCAAAGAATTTGAAATTGAGGGGATGACTTTCAATTTGGGAATAGCTGGACAAGTTGCGGTATATGATTATGATAAGATACAATTGTGCTATAAGAAATGACAAGCAGGATTGTTTCAGAAAAATCTGGGAAGACATATGTGAACTGATGCAAAGTGAAGTAAGTAGAGCCAGGAGATCACTGTACACAGTAATAGCAACATTGTATGATGATCAACTGTGAATGATTTAGCTATTCTCAGTAGTACAATGATCTAAGACAATCCCAAAGGACTAATGATGAAAAATGCTATCCACCTCGAGAGAAAGAACTGATGGAGTCTGAATATAGATTGAAACTTAACTTTTCAAAGCTTACTAAACATGTTTTGTGTAACCGCACATGTATAATCAAAGTACATATGTATACATCAAAGTACTTGTCTTCTCAAAGAAGGGGGAGAAGAGGGAGGAAGAAAATATGGAACTCAAAAATTATAAAAAAATAAATTTTAAAATTTGTTTTTATATGTAATTGAGAAAAATAAAATAATATTCTTTTTTTTTAAAGTCTCAATGTGTAACTGTATACATAGTTTCTGTGGAGGTGATATTGAATATGGTGCTTCAGTAATAGCTAACATTTTATAGTGCTTACTGTGTGACAGGTGCTGTGCTAAGTATTTTGCAATAATTGTCTCCTTTGGTCCTCGCAACAATCCTGGGAGGTAGGTGCTATGATTATATTCATTTTATAAATGAGGATGTAAGGCAGCTAGGTGGAAAAGTGAAGGGAGCACTGAGCTGGGAACCAGACTCATCTTCCTGAGTTCAAATCCATCCTTAGATACTTACTAGCTGTGTGACTTTGGCAAGTCACTTAACCTTATTTGCCTCAGTTTCCTCATCTGTGAAATGAGCTGGAGAAGGAAATGGCAAACCACTTCAGTATCTTTACCAAGAAAACCCCAAGTGGGGTCATGGAGAGTTGGACACAACTAAAATGTCTAAACAACAGCAACCTACGAGGAAGCAGACAATTAGAGGTTAAGTGACTTGCCTAGGGTTTGAGGCCATATTTGAACTCTGGCCATCCTGACTCTATCCACTGTGCAAATAACAAAGAATTCATAAGAGAAAAGGAAAAGAAGAAAAACAATAACAGCTAAGTTTTTTTCCCTTAGATGGGAAATCTAATCTTAGATGAGCTCCCAAGACATACATTTTTTGTTTATATTTTGAATTCAGCTTCATTCATGCAGTTTTGAAAGACTGCCAAAAACTCTAAGATATGGATGGGATTACAAATCTGATTCTCAGTGAATCATCTCCTGGAAAATAAAATAAACTTTTGGTGACCCTTGCTTTCCTTAAATTCTCTCTTGTTTTTCTTAAGTTCTCTAGGCTGAAATCAGTGTATAAAATAAGGAGTTTCTTGTATCTTCAAAAATGAATGCTGGTGCATGTATGAAGCAGTTAACCTAATCCTTAGTGGGCTACTCATATATCTCTTCCCAGTAATGTACCGATCTATAGAAAGAGGGGTCAGGGCAGATTTCCCTTTTCGCTCTTCTATTTTTGTCCTATCTTAAACACATCTACAGTTTTTGCAATGGTGGCAAAGTCTGATTATAGCCATTGAATCCTGGCAACATCTGCCTTTGAGAATTCTATGAACCTGGTCAGGTAAGAGTGCTTCTTTTGTTCTCTGGTTCTGGATTGTCTCTCTGTTGAAATACTATGCTGTCTGTGTAATTAATTGAAGCATATTCTACAGAATCAGCAGCTTGTAGGTTGACAGCTTTAGACCAGCAACTCCTACTGCACTGGGGATATAAATAAATGCTTACTTTTATATTTTAGGCAAACAATCATTGCTCTTACGGAGCTTACATTTTTATGGGGATAGACAACACATAAAGGGGAACTAGAAAGATAGGGCTACACATGCATAGTGACATTGTTAGAGATGCCCAGGAAGTCCTGGGAAAGCCTAGAATCAAACAAGAGAAGACTAAATCTGACCTCCCAAAGACTAGGGCTGTTTCAGGAGATAAGTCTAATTTTCTAACAGGGAGCAAGTGGAAATCATGAGATGAGGTGGGTCAAATGGAAATAGTATGACTGTAGCTGTCTGGGAAGTAGCATGGAAGCCTAGAAGGCCAGATAAGATCAAGATGGCTTATCAAGGCTGAGGAGAGTTCCAGGGACAGAATTCGGTTTTCTGGTGGGGAGGGAATAGAAAGTATGGTGCAACTGAAGATAAATGGAAAAAGCATGGCTGGAGACATTTGACGAGTAATATTCCTCAGACCTCTAATTCAAGTCAACATACATCCTATGTTGAATGGCTGACTTTAGAGGTTGCCTGAATCCTCCATCTTTGAGAGAGTTTATTTCTAAGGTGGCTCTTTAAAATGATGGGGAGCTATTGAAGTGGTTTGTGTGCTTTGCTCTTTGGCCATAGTCCAGTAATACATTGGGAACACTAACTCCTGTGTTGTATTTCTTCCTTAGAGAATGCTTCCTTTTTCTCAGGTGCTAAAGAGTCTCCAAATTTGAAATTCTCTGCATTCAGCCCTGAGATGGGATGGTGGGGTGCAGAGGGGTCAGTGCTTCCTTGATGCTCTCTTCTGGCACCAGTTTTTACATTCTTATAAGCTCCCACATTAGAGACAGGGATCATCTGGGTGTTTAGGAACTGAGCTCCAGATGGATGCCTATAGAATTCTGCTTAGGTTTTGACTTGGCTGCAGTTGGTTTGAATCAATGCTGAAACTCTAGACTGGCTTGCTTGGGTGATGCAGATCAGTTAGACCATACCCTTTTTGTTCAAAGGCAATAGAGTAGATTCCAATTAGAGTGACTGATGGTGATGGTGATTGTAGTGGTGATAGTGATGGTAGTGGTAGTGGCAGTTGTGATTTTTTGTTGGTAGTAGTGGTAATAGGTGATTGTTTTTGTTTATGGTAGCAATGATGATGATAGCAGAGGTGGTGGTGATCGTGGTTGTGGGTGATGGTCATTGATGGTCATGGTAGTGGTGATGGTGGTACTGGTGGTGATGATGATTGTGTCTGGTGGAGGGTCTTGTTGGTAATAGTGGGTTGTTGTTGGTAGTGGATTGTGGTGGTTATTGGTATAGTGGTGGTGATTAGTGGTGGTGAGTGGTAGTGATGATGATGCAGGTGGTGATGATTGATAGTTATGGTGGCTAGTTAGTTAGATAGATGGTGGGTAGATAGTTAGTGGCAGCTGATGGTGATAATGGTGGTGGTTGGTGGTGATGGTGGTGGTGGCTGATGGTGATGGCAGTGGTGGTGGCAGTGGTGGGGCAGGAGTAGAAAAGCAGTAGTGACTACACTACCATGAATCTACTGAGTTTTATTTGAATGTGCTCTAGATATAGTTAGAAAATGTGGGGTTAAGCTTTGGCATTTTCTTTTCTTCTTCCTTCCTTCTTTCCCTTCCTCCATCCTTCCCTCCCTTTCTCCTTCCTTCCTCCCTCCCTTCTTTTTTTCTTTCTCCTTTTCTCTTTCTCTCTTTCTCCCTTCCTTCCTTCCTTCCTTCCTTCCTTCCTTCCTTCCTTCCTTCCTTCCTTCCTTCCTTCCTTCCTTCCTTCCTTTTCTCTCTCTCTCTCTCTCTCTCTCTCTCTCTCTCTCTCTCTCTTTCTTTTCAGTTTGGGTTTGGGCAAATCATGTCATCACTCTCATTTTCCTTATCTACAAAAAGAGAGGATTGGACTAGATGAAATGAAACTAAACTCTCAGTCTCATAATCCTTGGAAATATTATAGAGAAGTTAACTCAGAATAAAATCATTGCATTGGACTGCTCAGTGTTGGGTGAAATATCTATTCGCATATTTTTGTGCATTTTGTGAATTCACAAAAGACTTGGAATTTTATTATTCTGGGGAATTCCAGGTATGGCAGCTCTCTCCATCAAAATGGAATACAATCTAAGTCCTAAAGAGTTGCTTCAATCAATCACATACATGTGAAACAAGTTGCTCAAGGTATATAGCTGAGAGGCATTAGAAATGGAATTTGAACCCAAGTGTTCCAGACTCTAAGCCCAGGATTCTAATTATTATACAGTGCTGTCTCAGTTAAAATGTAAGTTTGATCAACGATCAAATTTTTCTTATTCCAGGCATTGCAAAGAATTAAAAAAAGTTCTCTTAATGGAAAATGTTCCTATTCAGACAGCATCAATTTGATTTCTTTAGCTTAATACTTAATATGTTATTTGAGATCTGGATGGTGTTTAGCCAGGAAAGTATGAATAAAGGACTTGGTTTCAGGAGTTGTCATCAGTGAGTAATTGGTTGGCTATCTACTTATTTTTCTAACAAAAACCACATAGAACAACCTGGTGAGGTGATTATAGTTCAAGATGTAGTAAAGCTCAGTAAAAGCTTTGTGGATCACTGTGGTGCATGCCACACTTGAAATGCATTTGCTTCACATTCCAGTTGAGATATGTTCATTTATAAAGCATGGTTTCTGTATCTCTTCTTTCATAGTGATCTTTTGCAGGCATAATAATGGTTTTGGATTTAAATCCTTTAATAAAACATATGATGGGGAAAAAGAAAAGATTTAGAGCAGAGCTAATTTCCTGCACCAGCCGTGCAGGAAGAGATCAGTTATGAATGACTTCTCTAAAGAAATGCAAATCTTCTGACCATGTGGATTTTTGTAAAACTCGGAGGAATATATGCTGATGAAGATATTTATGTATATTTCTGTTCCTTATGTTTTGAAAACGAGTGATAAGGAGTACTAAATCATATACATCTACTTTGAATTCTTTAAAAAATAAGCATGTCATTGTTAGTAAAGCTGTGAACTGGTCCAACAATTCAAGAAAAAGGTTGGAGATTATATGAGAAAGGTTATTGAACTGTTCCTATCCTTTGAACTTATGATCCCATAATTTGGGCAGAAAAGCCTCATAATTACCAAAATATTTATAGCAGCATTTTTGTGATTGCAAAGGACTGGAAACTGGGTGCTTATCAGTTGAACAGTTGAACAAATTGTAGTCTGTAAATATAATGGAATATTTTTATGCCATAAGAAGAAAATGACTATAAGGAATTCAAAGAAACAAAAACATCTGGATACTTAACCTTTCTGGGCTAAATTATCTTCACCTATAAAATGTAGAAATTGAACCAGAATCATTTTAGCTCTGCAATTCTATTATTGACTTTGGGATAACACTGAGGAAAAATCAGAAATGTTCTTTGGGGAGGGAACCTACATCCCAAGGTTACTCTTAGACAAGTCACTAATTTCTAGCTCCTGTTTATATGGTGCTTTACATATGTCATTTCACTTGATCTTCAACACAACTGCGTGGGGTATGTGGCACAAGCTGAAGAAATCCATATGAACTGATACCAGATGAAATTAACAGAACCAGAAGAACTACATACACAATAACTATAATTATTTGTATGAAAAGAACATTTAAAAAAGCTGATCTCTGAATAATTAGAATGGCTAATCTTGGTCTGGAAGAGCTGTACTGGGGACAACAAAACTTTTCTGAATACATTAGAAAATGACTGATAGCATCAGTCATTGGAATAGAAATTTCCCTGACTCTAATGTACATATGGACATATTTGTTGTTTACTATTTCCTTGAGTGTAGCTTTCATTCTTCAGTTTCTACTGATTGTTTTTCTTCTTATCTATGCAGTTTGTTGTAATTTCAGTGTTTTATCTTATACTGCTGTGCTGCTTAGAAGATCCACCCCTGTTTCCAAAATTGTGGTCATGATCATCTCAGCTCAAATGAAGTTTTTTTTTTAAAAGCACTATGGTTCAAAGGAAGATCATGGTTCCCATCCTAAACTTGTGTAACACTCCCTGTAGGCTCATTCTCTCAACTTGCACTGGCACTGATATATTGGGTCCCCAGGAGGGTGGCTACTATTACTTTTACGGCATTAGAGGGATAATCTGGTGGATGACTTTGTTTCTAACACTATTGATTAAGAGCCCTCACTCATGCTGTTCCCCTTAAAAATAAGCCAGGAGACTCAGTTCTTTAGCAAATTATATACAAAGAACTCAAATGATAAAAGCAATACATTTAAAGCACTTCCCTCAACACTTGGGGCCTGCTTTTCTACAAGTAGAAAGCATGTCCTATGGATGGGGAAGAGTTGGTATAAACCTACAATGGTTGTGAGGCACACAGGTAGGGAACACTATGCCTAAGGCAATTCACAACTTTCACGTTTCAGGAGTTGATGTCCTTTCCATCTCTAAAGTTCTCTTAAAGTTCATTGTGTGGCACATCAAGAGTAGATGAGTTATTGCTTGGGTCAATTGTAGTGACTCCTCACAGGAAATGTTGTTGGGTTTGTCCTTCATTCTTGAAGAGCACCATGACATCAAGATGATGACATGACTTGCAGTTGACTTTGATTTGAGTGAGGGAGGGCTGTGTAAGGTCACCAGCCTCACTTTCTTCTCCTGAGCCATCTGGGTCCAGTGGCCTGATATTCATCAGGACAACTGGAGATGGCCCAGGATGCAACATGGGACCTTGACCATTTTAGGCTAAGGTCTTATCAGACTCTCACTTTGAGTGAGACACACCCATTCAATGAATAGGCCTCTTTAAGTATTTACTCAAGGAATGGCCCCTTTTAAGAAAAGAAAAAAAAAACAACAAAAAAATCGAATTGGTGGGGGAAGACCCTCAGGGTTCCTAGGTAAAAGAGAAACAATTACTATTTAGTCATTACTAAATTACCCATGGGAAATAACATTTCTGTTGGATAGAGCACTCAACTGAGCTTGCTCCTCAAAGGAAGGGTCATTCTTCAAGCAAGCCACTTGACTGAAGAGCTAAGACTAGCTGCTTCTGGGCTAGACTTCCCAGATTTTTAAGCTAAAAGTTATGGCTGCTGCTGGGATGGGTTGGAGAGGCTGCTAGGCAGTTTGCCACCTTATTAGTCAGAACAGGTCATTCTGACTATTGGATTCTTTTCAGGATGTGGCATCTCTGCCAGATGGGTCAATCTACTTAGCTCCTTAGGCTTACTCTTTCATGGAGAGCTGAAGTTTTTCTTTCTTTCTTTCTTTCTTTCTTTCTTTCTTTCTTTCTTTCTTTCTTTCTTTCTTTCTTTCTTTCTTTCTTTCTTCTTTCTTTCTTTCTTTCTTTCTTTCTCTCTCTTTCTTTCCTTCCTTCCTTCCTTCCTTCCTTCCTTCCTTCCTTCCTTCCTTCCTTCCTTCCTTCCTTCCTTCCTTCCTTCCTTCCTTCCCACATTCAGCTACCTAGCTTGGCTGGATGGTTCTGTACTTTCTTCATCTGGAGTGTTACAATGGTCATTTCCCTCAGAGTGTTACCATGTTTTTTCAGCTTGGGCAGTGACCCTTAAGCTAAGATTAGCAGAAGCCTCTCCTCTTTCACCCTCTCAGAGCTTTAGTTCTGAGATTTGTCACAGCCAAATATGAGGTAGGAGAGGCTGAGGGATCTGGCCCCTCTTTCACCTCCAGTACCTTCAGCCAAGGACTTTTACCTTCACTAATGGTGATTAGTCCTGATTCAGTCAATTATACTTCCCAGATTAATTTTGAGGTCTCATACAAATGAATGACTAGGGACAAGTATATGGATCTAGCCTGTATTTTGTGGTAAATTCATTATTTTTGTTGGCCTTTTAGTATACAATTGAGCTACTCAAGCCTCAAATCCCTTCCACAATTTGAAATGCTTCTTTTGCACCTGACAGGACTTTTATATTTCAATGTCTATATTTTTTTTCCTCTTCTGCTTTCAGCTTTGCTTAAAGTCTCCCTGGGGCAATATTTTACCATACCATTCATTGGATCACTGCATTAGTATCTGGGGGAACCAAAAAATGGAACCATGTTGAATGTATAACAGAGGTGGAAAATTTTTTTTATATAAAAAGGAAAACCTGATGAAACCTCTTTAGGGTTACACTGTGATGTTTTTACTCCCTACCCCCTTGCTGGCTGATCTGGGACTGAAGGTCTCTGCCTTGTCCAGATAACCAGTGGAAGAGCACCTTTGGTGTGCCAACCTTCCTGAGATGCCTGGATGTTGTCATCCAATCTCTCACTTATTGATCTGGGACTGGAGCCTCTGCATTGTCCAGACAATGGGTGGAGAAGTACCCATTGCTGCTGCCACCCAATCTGAGTTATTGCTACATTTCTAGAGGTGAATTGAGGAACTACTATTTTTACTGAATCACTCCACTGCATCCCATTCACTTCCCCACTAGTTCATCTGAGACCACAGACATCTGCAGTGCTCTGATTATAGGTAGAGGTCCAACTCTGAAGATCTCTACTGTCTACAAAGAATATCTTTTATTAAACTTCTTTAGGATGCAGAGTTCAGTGTGTGTGGCCTTTTCTTCCCTGTATATGGCAGTTAACATATCACAAAAACATACTAGAGGTCAATTTCCACCAAATTTAAGAGACAAATGAACAGGAGAATCAAATCAGGTTTCAAAATTTCACTTTTTCGTGAACCCCCAAGTAACTCCTTGGAAAAAGGAGCATATACCTCTTTCCTTTTGGCTTTTAAGCTTTAAAGGGTTACTCTAGAGAGTATGACCACAATTTCTGTATTTTTAAGCAAATTATCCTTATAATTGAGGCTATGCAACAAAAATGAAGCAAAAATTGGGCTACTTTCCAGGTAATTTGAAAAATGTAGATAATCAAACCACACAATTCATTCCAGATAATGGATGTGTGTATGTGTATGAATTTTGTATATTGATCACATTAACTGGGTAATGATTAAATCTTAATTTCATTTTTGCTTTGTGGATACAGCTTCAGGGCAGTACATGTATATTTAGAACAAAACAGTCACAATGAATATTCTTGAGTGAAATTTGAGAGAACTGGAATCCACAAGTCAGTTTCACAATTCAGATTAAACTTCTAGAGATCTGGATTTCAGTACTCTAAACACTTAGCTTTACATGAAAGCATGGGCATGATTTGAGATCTACATGATCAATAGGTTTTTAAAGTAAGTCCAACCTAAACTTCAGATACTTATATAATGATGGAATCCAATAAAATTATCTAAGAGACTGTGTGGAATAAAGCAGAACAATAAATCAAGCTCTGGTTTATAATAGCATTTGCTGACTTCTGAAGAACTTATACTAAAATGACATCATTATGTTGAGGTCAATGTTGGACACATTGTACATTGACCCTGATATAATGATGTCATTTTGGTTTTCTTTAACTATGAAGGAGAACCGCTACCACCACCACCACCACCACAATCACCACCACTACCACCACCACAATCACCACCACCACTACTACCACCACCACTAGAGCAACCAATTATTAAATTTTCAATTAAATTGAACTGCTTCCATTTAAATTGTCTTAAGAAGATTCTGAAGATCACCTACAGTCCTGGACACTGAGGTCCTTTCATTCAAAGTCTACTGTAGAGAGTGAAACTCTGATGGGCTGACCCTGTTGGTTCTATTGCCAAACATACATTTGCCTAAAAGACTATTTTATGGAGAACTCGCAAAAGGCAAGCACTCAAACAGAGATCAGAAGAAGTAATACAAGGACACTTTCAAGATCTCTCTGAAGAACTCTGATATCTATTGTGACACATGGGAGACACTCTAGATGACCGCCCAGCATGGCACATTTGACTCAAAGAAAGCACTGTGCTCTTTGAGCAAAGCAGAATTACAGTAGCTCAAAAGAAATTTGAGATGTGAACATTTAGAGACAACCCTATCCCAAATGTTCATATGGGGTATTAGTGCCTGATGTGTGGCAAAACTAATCATAGAATATTGACTTAAAAAAGGAAGAGGAAAAAAATCTTTTTAGAGAAAGCAATAATGTCTTCTTTCAACAAGGTGGAGGACTTGACATTTTTCCTGATTTTCATGACCTCTTAAACTTCTCCAAACGAGGAATTATGAACGAGAGGTAAAACAGCTGTTTCCAAAGTTTGGAACACCAAGAACTCAAAAAGGTTTAACAAACTAATGATAGAAAAGGTGAACAATTCCTAGCCCCTGACAAACTGATTAAGCACTCCCTCCTCCATTGCCCACCATGGTATAGTAACAGGTCTATGCAGGCTGACCCATGAACTTGCAGTGGAAGTCAGTTCTAGCCTCTTCTCCTTTGAGTGCTGCACAAATCCAAAAGGCTGAAGTTTTCTCAGGCTGTGATGGCAGTATAACAGAATTCTGTGCCGCAAGTTTTTAGTCACAGAACTGAGAAAGAGAGGAAATTGGGACAGGACATGCATATGGATTTGTGGCACTCCACTGAATCTGAAGGAAAGGGAGCAGCTTCCACCTAGGGCCATTTCTGTATGCACACAAGTCACTTAAAGCAAAGCAGTGAACTATGAATCGCCCAGCATGGGAGGAGGCTCAGAAGACTTTGAGATTCAGCCCTCAGAGAAACTCCACTCAAAAAGGAAAGGAATCATAAAGTAAGTGATAGGAAACTAGAAAAGAAGATAAAGACTGAAATTACCAAACATATCAGGAGTAAGAAAATTCATTTAAAGTCCCCAAGCATAACCAAATAAATCAAGAGTGAAGATACTAATAAGAGAAGAGAATATATCCTCCAGATCTGGTAAAAGAGTCCAAAAAACTATAAATAAATATTGCAAGACAAAGGAAGAAGATTCAATACCTGATGAGGCAGAGGACCCTGTAGATTTCCAAGACAGCAAGGAACCACAGTAAGATGTTCCTGAAACATTTAAAATAGAAAAAGGAATTTTGTAAGCAGAATTTATGTCCAGTATAACAGAAATAATTGGCATAACTAGAATCCATTATGCCAAGTCTCACCAAAGAAACAAAAGAGAGAACTACTGATTGGGAATGAGAATACACAGAAGTGAAGGATGACCTGGAAAAAGAGAAACAAAAAGCCATGACATTAAAAGAAACATTATCTTCATACAAGCAAAACATAGTGATCTGGGAGATCATAGTTGCATAGAGACAACTTAAGGATTATAATGCTCCCAGAAGAACAAGACAAATTAAAAAAGCTGAACACCATAACGCAAATCTAGAAAACAAAGTGTCAATCAAAAGTCCACAGACTGCTCCCAGAAAAAAACCAATCCTTTGCTGCAAACTCCAAGGCATAGTGGCTACATTTAATAATTCCACTGACTAATAGTAAATTCTGTAAGTAATCAGGAGAAAGACCTGAAAGTATAAAAGGAAGAAAATTCAAATAATGCAAGACCATTCTTCACACACCAGAAATCACAGGAGAGAATGGAATAATCCTTCTGAAAAGCAAAGGAGCTAGAGATGCAATCCAAAGTGACCTACCCTGAAAAACTGAGAATTACTGTTAATGAAAAAATGGACATTCAATAAAACATTCCCAGAAAGAAAGCCAGACCTGAAGAGATTATTTGCTTCTCAAATATCCCAGACCACAGAAATGCAAGAAGGATAAACAAATACAACAACCAAGGACAACAATAACAAAATAACTGAGATTATTAAGAGTTTTCTTTCTAAATGTATGAGACAAGGGTGAAAACAGAAGTCAAGTAGGAGTGATGATGGAGAAACAGACCTGAAACATCATGGACTAATGCTTATAGCACCCCACTGACAGGTGAATCAATTCTCTTTTGTGGAATTAAATTATAAAATGAGAGAGTGCATAAGAAGAAGAAGAGGAAGAATGTAAAGGGAAATGTGTGATGTACCCTAATCAAATCAAATGTTAGTGATGAAAAGAAAATAGCCCTTATAGTCTTCCCAGGAAGAAGAGAGCCCAAAGGAGAATGGGGCAAAAAGGCAAAGGGAGGAATTGAAAAAGGGAGAAAGAAAAAAAGGGGAAATCTTGTTTCATTGGTGAGAGGAGGGAGTACCGCTGATGCATGTTCCCATGGAAAAGGAAAGATATTCCATAAAGGCTGAAGGGGACTTTATAATGGGTATATTTTGAAGGTATTTGATGCCTAGAGAGACCACTCATCCTGTCTTAGAAGAAGGGGAATCAGAGCTCCTGGAGGCAACTAATGCCCAGAAGAGTTGGAAGGTATGGACCCAGAGAGGAGATTTCCATTGGCAAATGGGGAAAATAATTAACCACAGGGAGGGCAAAAATCAGTAATCAACTGCAAAATCAGAGACAAAGGAAAATTCCTATTGGTATGTCTATGTGTGAAGCACAGCTGAAGAAAGGGGACCAGGGTGCAAGCTCTTTAAAGTAATAATCTAGAAACTATTTTTAAAAAAGGAACTCAGAATAGGTACCTTAGAAACATACATCACTAAAATAGAAAAAGAGAGGATTAATTATCTAAATATGCATATTTAAAATCAGAAAGTGAATAAATAAACCAAAAATAAGCATGAAGGAGTAGATATTAAAAATTAGGGTAGAAATAGATTAACAGGAAATAAAAAAACTAGAAATGATAAAACTAAAAGCTGGTTCTTTGAAAAGACTGATAAAAATGATAAACCTTTAGTCAATCTGATTAAAAAGAAGAGGGCAGAAAAATAAAGTCAAAATAGCAAATAAACAGTGAAATTTCAACAAAAAATGGAAAATCTAGATGGTTCATGAGTGTAATCCCAACTACTGAGAGAGAATGATCTCTTGAGTTTCATGTGTTTTGAACTTTAGGAGGCTGAGCCAGTTAAGAGTTTGCACTAATTTTGCTATTAATATGGTGAGTCCATGGGAAAGGGGGAGGGAAGGGGGTGAAGTATGGGGTGGAGTATGAAGTATGAAGTGGAGCAAGGAGCAGGTTGCCTGGGAAGTGGAGAATGGGCCCATGTCATAAATGGAGTAGGTCAGAGCTCCCTGGCCAATAAGCAATAGAATCTAGCTTGTGAAAAGCACCTACATTTTGAGCCTGGGTAAAATGGACAAATCTTGTCCTAATTTTTTTTAATTAAAAAGAAGCAATACTAGAGATATAAATGAAGGAAAACATAAAACTAACTCTATTATCTTTAAATATAAATGGCTTTAACAATCTGATAAAACTAAAGAGAGCTGCCAAGGTAATAAAATCTCAAAATCTAGTGCTTACAACTAAATATCTAAAGAGTAAAGAGTCAAAATTAGAGGCTAGGACAAAATTTTACTATGCATCATGTAAATCCAAAAAATCAGGAGTTGCATATGCTATCAGAGAAAGCAAATATTAAAATTCATAATATCAATGAGACAAAGAAGGAAACTGATCATTCACCATTAGACAATGGATCAATATCAATATGAAACTTGTATGTGCCAAATGACATGGCATTTAAATTCATAAAATAAAAATTAACCTACTTGCAAAAAGACATAGATACAAAAAGACACAGATATATTAATAGAAGAATTATTTAATATCTCTCTACCAGACCTTGAAAATTTTAACGAAAGATAAACAAAAGTAAAAACTTAAAAAGCAACTGTTGGAGATTTAAGGATATTGTTGGAGAATTTAAAAATATTTGTAGTGCTTTCTGAATGAGATCATTTAAAATTATACATATTTCTCAGCACTACATGGCACTTTTATATAAAAAACATCACATATTAGGGCATGAAGAAATTGCAAATAAATGAAAAAAGCAGAAATTCTAGATGTAGCCTTTATAGGTAATATAAACGATATTATCAATATATAACATATACAATATACAATAAAATAGTAACTAATTCAAGAATCACAACTAGCTACATTTATATCTATCTATATATGCAAAGCTAAATATATATAAGTACATTTAAATAGGCTTTTATGTAGACATATACATAATATATACATATTACATACATATATATAGCGTATACATATAAGTATATAGGTAATATTCTGGGAATCCATAGACCACCCTATATTTTGCATGTATTTAAATGTTCATGTTGTCTTCTCCATTAGAATTTAAACTCCTTGAGGTCAGGGACTGTTTAACTTTTGTCTTTGTATCCCAGTATATCTTCATTATGACAATGATAATATTAAACATTAAATAGCATGTTAACATTTTCTAAGCATTTTTGCAAATATCATTTCACTTTATCCTCACAACAGGAAGTAGGCACTATTATTATACCCATTTTACAGATGAGGAAACTGCAGAGATTTAGTGACTTCCAGGGGTCACACAGTTAGCAAGTATCTAAGACCAGAGTTGAATTTAAGTCTTCCTGACTCCAAATCCAGTGCTGTACTCATTGTATCATCTAGTTATCTGTAATACAATTTCTGGCACATATTAAGTGCTTAATCAATGTTCATTGTTGCTGTGGTTGTTGATTTAGCCTCATTCCTCCTTTCTGCTCTTCCCTCCTTTTTTCTCCATCAAAGATTTTCTCCATCAAACTTCCTTTTGTCCCTGTGAGTATGCATGGATACAATTCCCAATGTGGAATAGATTAGGGAGCTTGCTGAAGGAGATTTGTCATAATGTATAATGAAGTGCTTTGGAGAAGACCTTGGGATGGATCAGTCTTTAACTGATTTTGTTCTGCTAACATTGGGCTGAATAGCAGCCTCTTTGGCTGTAGTTGGGGAATTCCTGTCTTCCCTTTCTGCTTTTTCCTTATGCTGTCTCCTCTAAAACCTGGCATCTTTGCTATGTTTTCTTCCCTTCTTCCTCCCTCAGCATTCTCTGTCAGTTTGATTTGGAACTTACCAGACTTCTGGCATTCACTAAGAAAAACTGGTTCTGGGTTCTGTTCCTTTTCTGATTTTGCTTTACATCACAATCCTCCCACATAGCTAAACATCTATACAAAAACTGATGTCAAGAACATTCAAGAGAGAGGGCTTACGAGTATTCTGTTACCTTCTCTTCCCTCCCTTTTGGGCCTCTCTCTTCCCTCTTTTCCCTTTCTCTTTCTTTTTCTTTCCTTTCCTCCTTTGCATCTTTATGTTTTTGTTCTTAAAAAAAAGTTTAGATTGTGAAGAAAGCCCCAGGGGCTTTGTACTGGGAAATTTCTGATTCTGCCAAGAGTCGCTTTCTGTTGCTGTCAAAATTATTCAATAAAACAAATAGCTTTAAGAAGTTACCAAATGGGTAGCATTTCAAATACTTTATATATGTGAGTATGTATAAAATTCAGAGTGAATATCCATTTCATACAGTTTCGAGTGATTCTAGTAAAGGTTTTTCTCTAAGAGTTACCGTCATTTCTCTGATGGCATGGTCTTCTTTAGCAATGAAGGACAAACATAATCATTGTGGGCAGCACAATGACTAGAAGTGTTTTCACCTGGGGCAGAAAGAGTTGAAAGGTGGCATCAGGAAGTGGCCATGCAGAGGACAGTTGTGCTGGGAGGAAGAATGGATGGACTTTTATCAGTATAAGAGTTAAAGGTGGAGGAAGGGGACATGTGAGAAAAGGGCTACGGTGAACCCATGCAGTGGTATGGGTGGCAGAGCACCATGAGGAGGCAAACAATAAGGATAGTAATCACTCGTGGGAAGGCTCAAGGACATCTCAAGGAAGCTCACTGGAGATAATGGATTGTAAACATTTTGCAAGCCTTAAGTCACTATATAAATGATAGGATTACTGCTGTTTAGTCATTTTCAATCCTGTCTGATTCTTTGTGACCCTATTTGAGGTTTTCTTGGCAAGGATGCTGAAGAGATTTGCCATTTCCTTCTCCAGCTCATTTTACAGATGAGGAAACTGAGGCAAACAAGGTGAAATGACTTGCCCAGGGTTACACAGCCAGTAAATGTCCAAGGAGAAATCTGAACTACAGAAGATGGGTCTTCCTGACTCCAGGTCCAACACTTTACCCACTCTTCTACCTACCTATTATTATAATTAGTATCAGTCTAGAGGCAGGAGGCCTCTAGTGTAGTGATAACAATTCCCTGAACGTTCGACTGCTGAATTTAAGTAATGTTTATAGAGCAATACAAAACTGTACTGGTAAATGTTTAACAAATAGACTCTCCAGGAAAAAAAAGTGTATGTTTAAGTTTAATCTGCATTCTTAACACTTTCTTAAGTCTAGACAATCAACAAAACAGTGAATCAAGCTCTGATTTAAAGTGATGGATTTCTAGGGTGTAAATTTAATAACCAGTTCTCACAAGCTGGTTAAAGCCAGCTCCAACATACCTCTGGTTTCCTCCTGGGAAAGAATGGTGTCTTTTCTACTTTTCTCCCCAGACAAAACTCAGCATCAAAATGTCAGTATCCTAGGGCCAAGACCAATCATCGTAAGGTAATTACAACTCTGTAAGTGGGTTATTCACTTGGACATTAGAGGGAAAAGAAAATGAAAGTCACTAGCTAGTGAATCTCCTTCCTAGCACAGTGCCTTTAAATAGAATGTGCTTAGTAGGTGTGTATTCAAATATAGGGACTAGACAGACCTGTGATTTCATTGCTATAGAAAGCTCCAAAGTGAGGAAACTCTCTACAAGTACATTTTGGCACCTTCTCTGCAATTTATAGTCTTAGAGAATTGCCCAGAGCCTTGAGAGGTTGAGTGTCTTGTTCAGAGATCCACAATGTCAGAAGTGAGATTTGCTGTAAGTCTGGCTGGGAGAACTGTCTTCTCCCTGCTATGTTTTTTGCATAGGAAAACACAAAGATAAATACACACAAACAGAATAAAATCTTTTTTTTAAAATGTGCTTATAGAGGACAGAGTTTTCCATAGATGCGAAGATAGATATATTTAAGTATAAAAACAGACAAAATGGATGTCCAAACTAAAGGGTGAAATTAGACATATTATTGGGAAGATTTTTTTTTCTTAAGCATACGTATACAGATATACAGAGTTATTTCTTGGAGAGGTTATGGGCAGGCCTTTTCTTGTAAATGCAATTATCTGGGATTATGCCTTCATTCCTGGAACTGTCCGTAAGGTTTAGAAACTTTCTAGGTTCTGGAAATTTTGGTCTCTGTATATTTTAGATTTTTGGATTTTAGACCAGGAAATCAGCCTTAGAAACCATCCAGTTGCCCCTCCTCATTTTACAGATGGGAAAACAGAGGTCCAGAAAGGATAAGTGACTTGTCTAGGATTACAAAGATAGTTACTGGTGGAGCTAAGATTTGAACCTTGGGTTTCTTTCTCCAAATTCAGTATTCTTCAAAACAAACTTAGAGCTACCAGGCTCAAATTTGACACAGAATGACTGTCACACTAGGAGGCTCATATTTCCTACTACTAAATTTGAGGTTCTTGTATGGTCACAGTAGACTCAGTTTACTTAAAAGAAAAGTAAACAACGATCAGGTTTGAGAAGGGGCCAAGTGGGAAGGAAATTGGCAAAGGTGTGAGCCTGTGGTTTCTAGTAGCAGCTATCAAATTTGTTTTCTGTCCACAAGGTGGCAATCAATACCTTGCTAAGGAACCATTTCTCTCCCTGAAAGACCTCAAAGTTTGATTTCAAGTCTGTGTTGTAGGGACCAAAGCTATAGAAATCAGTGCAAACAAATTTAAAGTCTGGGTCAACGCTGCTCATTAGCATCTTCCTCCCACAAAACTCTTCTTTAACCCATAAGTGGTGCAATTCAAACATGGTACAGAAGTACCTACTTCCTCCCAGACAACCTGAAGTCACTTGGCTTCTCTAAAGTCCTGCCGTCCACCAGCAAATAGAACCTTGAGCCCAAGACCGCAGGACTTATTTTCTCTATACCACAGGTTTGTGGTTTTATTGAAGGGAGCCAATCCACAAGCCACCCTATTGGCTTTTAGCCTTGGAAACTAGCACTTCATGACTTAAGGGTTTAATAGAGAAATCTGGAAGGGCAATGTTACAAGTGTATTTTCACAGGGTGACACTATGGCTATGGTATCCAGAGGATTTTCATTTTTGATAAAAAAAAAAAAGATTTGTTTGTCCAAAGATAAGAAACAGTATGTATGTAATACATACCTGTAATAGTTACCTCCTTAATTCTGGCAGGATCATTGATTTATAGCTGGAAGTGATTCTCATTGTTCAGTCCTTTTTCAGTTGTATCTGACTCTTCATGACCCATTTGGGGTTTTCTTGGTGAAGATACTTAAATGGTTCACCATTTCTTTCTTCAGCTCATTTTACTTGTGAGGAAACTGAGGCAAACAGAATTAAGTGACTTGCTAGGATCACATAGCTATTAAATGTCTGTGGTCAGATTTGAACTCAGGTCTTCCTTTTTCCAGTTCCGGTACTCTATACACTGTGCCATCTAGCTGCCTGGAAGGGACCACAGAGGTCATCTAATCTAAGGTCCTCATTTCATAGATAAGGGTCTGAGTCTTGAGAGGTCACACAGCTGGTAAGTGGCAGAGGTGAGTTTTGAACTCTAAATTCAGCTATCTTCTCATGGTGTCATTATTGCTTTGCCTTAACACCCAACTTAGGTTAACTTGGGGAAAAAGTAAGCTGAGTGAAGACAGCTATCTTGAAATCATAAAAATGATTATTACTGTAGAAGGAAGCAGCCATTTATGTTCCATTTCTCCTAATGCCAACAGTTCCCAGATCTCTCCTTTTCTCTCATCCACACTGCCATCATCCTCACTACTCCTTACCAGGTATTACAGTTTACTAATTGTCCTCCTTGCCCCCATTTTCTTCCCTTTTTGGCCCATTCTCCACATTTAGCTGCCAAATTACTTTATGTAAGAGCACAAATGTGACCCTGTCATTCCAGAACTCAGAAATCTTTAGTGTCTCCTTACTGTTTACATTTAAGGTGTAAATGTGCACCTATTTCCTGACATTTCACGATCTTCCACAATTTGACACTAATCTACCATCCCAGTCTTGGTTCATATTACTACTCTTCTCCCCCTGTATGTTCCAGTCAAACTAGGCTACTAGCTTCCCCCCTGAATTCTGCATGCTGTTTTCCGCCTCTGGGCATGACCACAGTTTATCTGTTCCCCCTATGCCTAGGATGTATCCCTTCTTCACCTCTGTGTCATAGAATCCTGATCTCAGAATCACATACTTGATCAGAATGGAAGCTAACTTTTAGGTTAAGAAAGTTCTAGAAAGGAAGCTTTGCTTTTAAAGTGCAAAGTCCTAGAATCATCAAATGATACTTTCTGCAATCTTTACTTTGATAACTTTCAGGCCACTCTGGGTTCTTTTTATTCATAAGTCTAATATCATTCTAGAAGAATGTGTTCTAATGGATAGAATTGGCTTGTTTTGAAGAACAGGTGAGAAGGTCACCAGTTTTGGAATAATGAAAAGATTCTGTGTAGCAAGAAACCCAGCCTCAGGGATTGGTCAGGAACATGACCTGCTCTTCTCTGGCTTCTGAATTCTGACACACAGGATTTTTATTGCACAGATGGTTTACATGGTAATGCTGGTCAATAGACTCCTGCTGCTATAAAAATTTAATGACTGTCTCTTGGCAATAAGTCACTGAGTGACCCTGAAGGAAAGCCTGGGCTCTTGAAGGATTTCTTCAGATGAGGAGGAAATTTGCTCCTGAGTGGTAGCCACAAGGGAAATGGGAGAAAATAAGCAGGGAATGAGGAGATTGCTGATGTCACCAGGGCCTTCAACACTTCAACCATAAGAGAAATTTTTGGTTGTGACAAATCAGTTGATGGTCAATGTTGATGTAATGTCTTCTGCATTTGTCTCTTCCCTATCTCTCCACCCCACCCCACCATCAATCCAGATTTAAAACATTTGCTTGGAGATTGTAGGAACTAATTCTGAAGAGTGCTAGTCTTGAAGCCAGGAAGTCTGGATTAGTTTCCCTCTGTAGCTCATCTTTCAGTTACCAGGACTATCTCCATTGGGTGACTGCTTCTTGTGTTTCTATCCCTTTTCTCCTCACTGGATAAGGTGTCTCTTACTGGTTCAGAAGGTCCTCTTTGAAGCATCTTAGCTGATTGGGAAAGGGAAGAGAGAATTTCCCTTCTTTTCACTGTGTACATTTTTCACTCCTTAACTCTTCTGAGCCTTCATTTCTTTGAGATCCTTTGAGCTGAGCTATTTAAAGCCTCTAGAGATGTGCTTCTTTTATTTTCTCAGCCAATTATTTGTGCCCATCTTGACTCAATAAGAGAGGTATTGTACCTTCATAAAGGAATACAGTTGCATTACAACCCCATCATATATGATGACATTCTGTGACTGTCTCAATTAAGAGGCTGAGGAAGAGACTCATATCTTCGCTCCCTTATACTAGGAAGGATGGAACATTTATCATAGATCTGTCTGTTTTTAACCTTTATACTAGAATACTACTTCAGGGGTTCTTAATCTGAAGTTCACTCACTCCCAAAGGATCCATGGATAATATTTCAGAGGGACCATGAATTTGGATGGGAAAAATATAATTTTATTTTTATTCATCTTTAATTGAACATTACTTTCAATTATTTAATTATTAAATATTAATAATTTAATTTATTTAAAAAATATTCTGAGTTGTCCATAATCTTCACCAGACTGCAAAAGGAAAGATACAAAAAAAGGATAAGAATGTGTCTTACATAAACACCACTGGTGTTTCCTAAGTCTGTCTCTTTACATTGGCACTCTCTAAGATCAGAGTTATTTTAGATGCTGCAATTAACTCAACACAGTGACATATTGTTCTCATGCTTGCTTCCTTCCACAAACCCAATTCCCAAATGTTGCCTATTTGTATATTTAGAGACTTACTTGAATTCTTTTCTGTCTGGAATCTAGGAACCTTTTCTGAAGAACAGGTCACACCTATTTTTTATTTTGGAAATCTTCCGGTGATTTAAAGCCAGTAACATTCTGACCTGAACCAAGTGGTCAGAAAGTCATCTTAGCCTGTCTGTAGAGTGTGTTTTTTCCCCTTGTAAATGTTAATGCTTTCATTTATTTATTTCTTTAACAGTCATCACAGGAGGGAGATGGATGTGTGCTCAACACCAACTTTGTTGACTTCAAAATTTTGCTTAGAGTTGGCTCTCATAGACAACAAAATCCATGACATCATTGAATACCATTGCTAAGGAAAAACTACCGATTCTTTAAATTTATGTTGTCAGGTTAAAAAATAAGAGAAAATAAAAATGGAATAATGTTACTGAAAAGCACAGAAATAAAGAAGAGCTAGACATTCTTACATGTGTCAAAAGTGAATTAAAATGGAGAAAACTATTTCTTGGAAGAAACACAAAAATATTTGCAGTGAAAGCACTTAATTCATACTTTAAAGTTTATTTTTGCCAACCTAAGGCTAAGAGGGGGCTAAATTTTTTTCACATATGTGTACCTATTGTTCCCCTTGGGAACACTCAAGGGTATGACTGTAGGGGTCCTATGAGAGAGGAAGGCCAGATGAGATGTAATTCAGAAGCCAAATCAATTCAGATGCTTAATATATTTAGAATTCTCTGTTATTTTCCTTCAGACATAGTCACTGGGACTTTTACTTCTGGGGTGGAGCAAAGGGTGAGGACTAGGAGTCAGTCATCTGCGTTTGTCCATCATTTTCAAAGAAGACCATGGCATCAGAGAAAAGATGATTTGACTTGCACTTGACTTTGTTTTGAGTGAAGGAGGACTGTGCAAGGTCACCAGCCTCACTTTCTCCTCCTGAGTCATCTGGGTTCAGTGACCAGGATTCATCAGGATGACTGAAGATGGCCCAGGACACAATGGGAGACCTTGGACTTTTTAGGCTGGCCTTTACAGGTATTCACTTAGAGGGAGGTAATGCCCATTGAGTGAAAGGGCCTCTTTAAGAAGTAGTCAGGGAATGGGTTTTTTAATGAACAAAAGAAAAAATAGCTAAATCAATAGAAACTGTTTAAGTGGAACTTGGGCAGGGACCTATTGTTGTCCAGCCCATGGGCTTCAGAGTGCACTGGGTTTAAGGTTTTGGGAACAAGAAGGAAGGAATGAATGAATGAAGGGAGGAAGGACATCTAGCCAGTAAACCCCAAAGCCCCAAAGGAAGGGGAGAGGGAGACAGAAGAGAGAGATTGAGCCGGGTTACCCAGCTAGCTGGGTTCCCACTCATGCAGCCTGGTCTACTCATAGTCTGTGTTCATCCTTCGTTTTCGAAGAAGACCATGACATCAGAGAAATGATGACATGACTTGCATTTGACTTTGTTTTGAGTGAGGGAGGGCTGTGCAAGGTCACCAACCTCACCTTCTCCTCCTCAAGAGGCAGTCATACCCAGTGGATGGAAGGAGAGAGGGCTTGAAAAAGCTATAGACACACTCTAAACTTGGGGGCTAATGAAGAAGTAATAGCTAGTTTTTGCTAACTTTAATACTTCTAAACCCAGACCCCGCTATAACTGAAACTACTATTAATCCTAGTCTGAACCAGCTTTGAATCTTTCCATTGTCAGAAGTTGCCTACCTTTTAAACAGTCTGCTTGTGACACTTTCCTGTCCCAGTTTTAAAGATTCTCTCACTGACTACCCAAATTCCAAAGGTCTCCACAATCTTCTTCCAACTTACTTTTTCAACCTTATTTCATATGATGATCTTTCACAAACTTATAGTCCTGTTAAATTTTACTATTTGCTATTGTCTATATTTTTCAGATTTTTAGGGAATTGGCACATCTTTTCCCATAAGTTTGATAATTTAGGTTATATTTTCTCCCTTAAAAATAGATTATGGTCTTTTATTAGTGCTTCATTATGGAGTGCACATTAATCTTGTAGTTATGTTTATATCTTCCACAGATTCCATGTGTTAGATTTTCATCTTTTTGTATAAAATTGGTATTATCAAATATATCAATTTGATTTTTGATAATTCTTTCCAATTATATTTATTAAAAGATTTCTCCTCTTCATAGTTGGGAAAACATATCTTTATTTTTTTCTAAATTTTTAAAAAGGCAAATTTAGACCATTTATATCTAGTTTTACAATCGTAAAGTTTGATTTTTTACCAATAATTTTATTGGAAGCCAATACTTTCTCATTCTTATTATATTATTAACTGATACAATAAAGTTTCATTTGATTCTAACATTTATGACTAACTTTAATAGTGATGATGATGATGATGATGATGATGATGATGAAAATTAAGAATTTTTGTGAGGGTGAATTTTACTTTCTTTCAGTTGGTGAGCTTTTCCCACCCCCTCTTCTGACAAACAGTAAGAAGACTAGCTATGTCCCTAGAATACCTCTAGCAGCTTTCTTTTTGTTACAGATTAAAGGCATATTTTACATTCATTTTATGTTTTGGGGTACATATTCTGTCAGCTCTTGTGGGTAATTTAAATATAATGTGGCTTTAGGTCATTCTTAATAATAATTTGACATTTACATATATTTACATCTATTCTTTTAATGTAATTGTATTTGTAAGTAATTATTTTTAAAGAAGTCACTACAATTGAAATAGAGGATCCACCTCTTTCCATAGTTTTCTTTTAATATTTAAACATTTTATTTTAAAAAGTACACATTAATGAAGAAATCTAACAAAATAGAATAGCCTAAATTAATAGAATAGCCTATGTAAGAAATGAATAGAATAGCTTATATAAGGAATTAATAGAAACGAATAACTAAAAACTAAGTTTAAAAGAAGTAGACTTCCCACTTTATCAGAGATTAGAACTTAATTTTATTAGTTTGCATTTTTTATTCTCTCCCCATCTTTCTTTGCTTTCTGTTTTTCTCTGACACAGCCTTCTGAAACATTTAATAATTTAGCCAATATAATATTCTGAAGGTTAATACATTGTTAGCAACTAGTTTATCTTGATTTAAAAAGTGCCATTGTTAAGTACTTATTTTTTCCTTTGGGGAGATTGACTATTGTGCTAATTCCCTAACGTGCTTTTATTGTCCCCTGGTAGATTTTAAGCTCCCTATAGCACTTTCCTCATAACAACTCTATGAAATAAATACGGATTATTATCCTTACCTTAAAGATGAGGAGACTGAGTCTTTGTGATATGATTTGATTTGTCCAAGGTCACAAGGCTGTCAAGTGTCAGAGCCTGAATCATAGATTATTATGAGAACCAGACAACTGGGCAGAGGGAGATATTGTTTTAGTCTGGTCCTGGCAAATAGTAAGGGCTTAATAAGTACTTGTGGATTGATTGATAGATGTAGAACTGTTAGAGAAACTAGAAGTCATCTAGTCTCCTCTCTTTAGAGATATGAGGATGAAGAAAGTGAGGTGTAAGAGAATTAGTTAAGTATTTGTCCAAGGACACATAGGTTGCAAGTAGCAGAGTTGGGATCTGTGTCTATGACTCCTAATTTAGTGCTCTTTTCACTATGGTGAAAAGATCTACCCTGCTTGGCATCTTCTTATCCCAGGGTCCCAGTGTTCTTTCTGTGGTGCCCAGTTGCCTCTTCAGATACAAGAAATTCATTGAAACAGTGATGCTAATGAAGGAAGCCTCATTTCCACTGGCACTCTCCACGGCAATGGCTGACTTGGGTTGGGGATTTTTAAGGCAGATATTGGACTCCCTACTTGTTCTCACATCTTTGTGTGTAAGGGTGTTTTGTTATAAGCCCCCTTCTCTGATGCCAGCTCCACTGTTCCGTCTAAATTTGTCAAATAGAGAAGGAATAAGTATCACGTGTTCGCGTTGACTAGGAAAAATGAATCATTAAGTAGAAAGTATAATATTTCATTTGCATTAAAACAGGTTTCCTTCAGTGACAAGTTTAGTGGGATCTGAGGCAATGTAAATGAGTGATGTCAAACTATAATAGAAATCGATGCCTACGAGAGGTATACTGACCTAGAAATCACAAATGAACGTTATCTGTGTTGTGCTGTATTTTTATTTCTTCTGTTAACCCTTTCCCAATTATATTTTAATCCATTTCAGCTGTACTGGGGAGTTTTTGTGGGCTGGAATGGGCCTCGAGTTTGATGCCTCTGATGTAGACTACTGTTTATGGTCTTAAATGCTTAGCCAAAGAAAAAAATTGTAGGAAGAATGATTTAAAGAAATAGGCCAGGGACCCAGATCCAAATCTGATAGATTTAAAGCAAATGTTTGGAAGAGCTTTTTCATGTAAATGGCTTCAAAATGAATTTAGGGAGGATGAGGGGGAATCCACTTAGCACATATATGTACCAGAATCTCTAAGTTAACACTGTTATCTCCTATTTCATATCTCCCAAAGAAGTATCCTGAAACTCCTGGCTCCAGACATTTTCACAAAGGGTGCTTTGTTTAGGTCAAATGATCACCCTTCCTACTGTAGCTTTATTACAGGTGTTAGGAAACCATTTTTATTCTACTTTCCTGTGAGTGGCTATTGAGAAAGTCCTGGAGCCATATCTAATTCCATTTTCTCTGCTGATGTTTTAATATGTGCTGACTTACATATCTAGGCCACCTGTCAAAAACATTGTGGGAAAGATTTCTAAAAGGAAGCTAAATTGCAAGTAATTGAAAAGCTAATTTAGATGGTGTTGTAGAACAGATAATGAAACATTCTTCAACTCAGCAGATAGGTAAGGGATTATTGGGACATAAAATAATATGAATATGCATCATTAGATTTGGTCACTATTTTGTGTAATTATGCTTATTTTGTTTTTCCCTCATTATAAGTGAAGATTTAATTTTTTAAAAAAACTTTATTTTTAACATTCATGTAAATATTTTTGAATTTAAATTCTTTCTCTCCATTCAGTGCCTTCCATACCCACTGAAAAGGCAAGCAACATGATGTCAATTATGTATATGAAGCCATGCAAAATATATTTCCATATTAGAATATTGTTAAAAAAAAAAACAAAAAAAAAAGCAAGAAAAAATAAAAGAAGTGAAAAAATATGTTTCAGCCTGTACTCAGAGCTCATCAGTTCTGTCTCTGGAGGTGGGAATAATTGTCATGGGTCTTTTGAAATTGTCTTGTATCATTTTATTGATCAGAGTAGTTAAGTCTTTCACAATTGGTCATTGTTACAATATTGCTGTTACTGTGTGCAATGTTCTAGTTTTGCTCACTTCACTTTGTATCAGTTCATATAGGTCTTCCCAATTTTTTCTGAAATAATCTGACTTGTCATTTTTTATAGCACAGTAGTATTTCATCACAATCATATACTATACTTTGTTCAGCCATTCTCCAATTGATGGACATTCCCTCACTTTCAAATTCTTGGCAACAACAAAAGAGCTGCTATAAATATTTTTATACAAATAGATCTATTTCCCTTAAAAAAAAACTCTTTGGGATACAGACTAAGTAATGCTATTTCTGGGTCAAGGGGTATGTATCATTTTATAGCCCTTTAGGCATAGTTCCAAATTACTCTCCAGAGTGATTGAGCCAGTTCACAACCCCACCAGTAGTGCATCAGTGTCCCTAATTTTCCACATCTCCTCCAGAATTTATCTAAAAGTTTTCCTTTTCTGTCATGTTAGTCAATCTGATAGGTGTGAGATGGTACCTCAGAGTTGTTTTAATTTGCATTTCTCTAATCAATAGTAATTTAGAGCATTTTTTCATGTGACTATTGATAGTTTTGATGTCTTCTTTGATCAATTGGGAATGGCTCTTAATTTAATAAATGGCTCAATTCCCTATATATTTAAGAAATGAGGCCTTTATAGCAAGAAACTTGCTATAAAATGTTTTCCCCTAGTTTCCTGCCTTCCTTTTAACTTTGGCTGAATTGGTTTTGTTTGTGCAAAACCTTTTTTATTTTATGTGATCAGAATTATCCTTTTTACTTCCCGTAATCCTTTCTATCTCTTGTTTGGTCATAAACTTTTGAAGGTTCAGTTTCAATGGATGGAAGGATGGGAGGAGAGATATTTCCAGAGATGATATAAAAACAAAAGACATCAATAAAACTTTTTCTTACAATAACAACAAACCAAATATCGTATCGGGCATTCTATTATGAAAAATTAAGGCTTTAACTAGGACTGTGAATCCAGTTCATTAAGTTAAAAAAAATTTTTTTTACTTGTCCAATGTCTCTCTTTTTTCATTATCAAGATAGAAATCATTAAAACACCCCCTAAAAAAATTCTGGTCCTGTGACATTGTCAGCATAGGAAGTTCTTATTGAGGAAATTCCCTCTATTCCTTACTCCATTTTGCCTCTCTTATCATGAACATCAACATCTTTAATAATAGTAATGATTTACATTTCTACAACGTTTTTAAGTCTTAAAAGACACTTTCCTCATGCCAATGTTGGACATAGATAGCACAAATATGATTATCCCCATTTTATAGATGAGGAAATTGAGACTTGGAGAAGCTGAGACTTGCCTATAGTCACATAGTTATCAGGGATAAATCTGGTATGGTAATTCTGTCACTTCTTTCTGAGTACCTAAAATGACTCTTTTTGGGGAATTTGCAGTGGAAAATATTTTCTAGACATTTGATATTTTATGTCAATTTATACACAGGAAAAAAAAGCATGTACTATCCTGTCCATTAAGCAACCTACCCCAACTTTTTTCTTTCATTTTGGTGTGGAAATACATGTTTGCTATTCAGAAGGCCAACACTTAACATTTTCTATTCATCACCTGCTTTCCAACTTGTAATCACAGACTTAGGTAGTAGGATCAGAAAAAATGGACCTTGGGGGAAACTTCAAACTCTCTCTCTCCTGCACTTATTTTATTTTATTATTTTTTTAAACCACAAAATGACAGTAGGGTAGTTCTTTCTGTCAGACTATAAATGCTTTTTCATTCAAATGCTTCCTATGTGGTGGTCCCTAGTCTCTTTGGCTGACATGACCTGCCTCTTGTTTGATATGCCCACTAGGTATGCAGAAAGTTGAGAGGAATTAACGCCAAGCTTAATGTAGCTTGGAAGGGAAGTCCTGGGCTTCTTAGACAGCATGGCCCATCTTCCCACTGTGTTAATTCCAAACGCCATAACAAAAGAAAGAGTCACAGTCTCTTCTCCTTTCTGAATTCTTATAGAAGGGTTTGTGGATAGTGGATTACTGTCTAAATCTCTTAGCTAATTAATGTGAAGCACAATCACCCTTATATAATAAGGTTTGACAATAAAAAGTAAAGCCAAAGCAAATGTCATAAGTGAGTTTCCCTCTCCCTCTCCTGTCCTCCCCCTCTCCTCCTCCCCCCACCCCATTAGAAATCTTTGACAAGGCCTGGGAAGGTTTGTTGTATTTGATGGTGCAGAGCCTGTTAACTTCTGCTTTGCGAGTTGCTATTTGTATTTTTCAAAACAAATTAATCTCACATCAAAATCTGATGGTGGTTTTATATATTCATCTGCTCCCCAGAGATCTGATGACTTAGCTTGAAGTGGAAAATAAAGACTGAACAGCTGGATGACATTCCTCAATGAGTTTTTAGGGGACTTCAGTGATTGGAAAAAATCTGATCTGATTAGTAAAGAGACAGGTAATGGCTAAGCTGAAAATGCAGATGAAAACCAAACCACTTGGTGGCACAGTGGGTAGAGTTCCAGACTTGGAGTCTGGAAAACCCAAGTTTAAATCTGGTCTCTAATACTTACTAGCTGGGTGACTCTGGGCAATTCAATTAATTTCTGTTTGTCTCAGTTTCCTCAAACTGTAAAATGGGGATGATAATAATAGCATCTATTTTGCAGTGTTGTGAGGATCAAATGAGATACTAACTAACATTTATATAGTGCTTCCTATGTGCCTAGGTACTTAATAAATGTTTATTTCCTTCCTATTTTTCTAGAAGACCTGGTTGGAGGTCCCATCTCGGACACATGCTATGATTCTTAGTTTCTCAGAGTTCTGGGCAGGTCTCTAAGACAAGCTGTACAGAGGTGCTAACCCACCTTGGTAGAAGGAGTTGCCTCACCTAGCAGTTCCAGTGACATTACAGGGCTAGTTCCTATTCTGTCTCCTCTTTTTTGTATATATTTTGTATTTTCTTATCTATGTGCATGCTATTTATAGTTTATTTTTTAAAAATCCAATTGTCTAAGTAGAATGAAGTCTATACTCAAAAAGCTTCTTTCAATAATGTGTCTTTTATACATATGTTAGATTCATTTAAGATTCGTAGAGAAACCTTGGTCAATACCCATATCAAGCAGATACAATACATAGACTATATGCCCACTAGAAATATTCTTCAGTATCATAGAAGGTTTCCTGTGCAAAGTCCAAGCAGAAGATGGATTCCCAAGAGAAGAATGAGTTACCCAGAAGCTCCCATTTTTAGATGACATCACAGGACATGATTGCCTTAATTTTCCTGATTCCTATAGGGACTTAGAAAAATTAAATTAATTTTTTAAATTAAAAAAATCCACCTTCTCCCCGTGCTCCCAATGAAAAGTGAAAAAAACACACCAAAATTCTTGGGACAAAAATGTAGTAAACAAAATAAATTCCTGCATTGGCCATGCCCCCAATATACGTCTCATTCTGTACTTTGGGTCCATTATCTCATTGTCAGGAGGTGGGTAAGATGTTTCAGTATGAGTCTTCTAGGATTGTGGTTGATTATTGCATTGATCAGCATTTTAAGTCTTTCAAAGTTCTTTATTTTTTGATTTTGCTATTATTTTGTATATTTTTCTCCTTTTTCTGCTTAATTCACTCTGCATCACTTCATACAAGCCTACTTAGGTTTTGTGGAAACCATCCATTATGGTTATTCCTTAATGAGGCATATGGGACTCCAAAGAGATTGGAAAAACAATTCACACAACAAAAAAGATGGATAAAAATTTCCCAATTTATGACATAATGTTAGATGAATAGATTATTCAATAAGCATATCAGTAGGTACAGGCATTGTGGGTGGTCCTAGAAATAAATAGAAGGGAAACAGGCTGGATTCAATTTGTAAAATTGTGCTTTTGGTGAGCCTAAGATATTTCCTAATATGAAAGCTTAATTTGTAAACACAGAATTTTCCCAGCGAAGCTACATACTGATGAATCATGGAATGCTATGCTCTGGGAATAATCAATATTAATTATGATTGAAGATGATCCAGAGGGTGATAGAGAGATTCATGGTAAGTATCAGTAGGTTGTAGCAAAACATAAATGACTACTTGTGAACTAGTAGTGATATAAAACATATTAATAATATGTAATATGGGCATAGGAAGTGGATTGGTCAGATAGTCATAAATGAGGGGTAATAAATGAACAAACTGAGTGTTGCACTGATCTCTGAGAAGTCTTGGGAGATGTTTTATGAAGATAATGAACAAGAATTGCATTAGATAAGATGTGGATAAGTTACCAACAGCAAGACTTGAGAAGAGAAAATACTGTTTTTTTTTTTGTTTTTTTTTTTTAGGGGAAGAAAGTCTGCAAGCTTGTTGGGCTTGTTTTTGGTTCTTGGGAAAATTCTAGAATGGATCAATAAAAAAGATATTGGTGAACCAGTATGGATTCATCAAGAAAAGGTCAGGTTAACCTCATTGCATTCCTTACCAAGCTAGTGGATGAGGAGAATGTCACGCACAGACCTTACCTAGATTTTAACAACACTTTTGATAAAGCATCTTCTAATACTCTTGAGAAGAAGATGCAGAGAAATAGATTGGATACAATACAATCGGATGGATTCAGAACGAGTTGGATAGCTATTTTGTATTTGTATAAATATATTTGTATTTACTCAAAGACTAATTGACCAATGTAAACATGGCAAATCTGCATTGGTATAACCCAGGTATCTGTATTTGGCTCTGTGCTGTTTAACATTTTTTATCAGTGACATATACACTTATAAAACTTGTAGCTGACCCAAAGTAGGGAGAGACTGTTAACATATTGGATAATATTAAAGTCAGGATCTGAAAGGGGTATATAGATTGTTCTTTTTTATGTAAATTTTGTGCAAACTTGACTTTACAGTAAAGAATTCTGAAAGAAATGCACATCCCCAAAAATACTTATGCTAACTTTACTGAAATAGTACTGTGCTGTTTCTCTGCTCCTGCCTTTTGGCTTTCCACTACATGGTTTCCCACCTACCTACCTTCCCTGCCCAAAAAATCCTAAAAAAACTCAAGTGAAAATGGAATAGATATGCTAGGAGATCACCAGTGGCACCTGATAGGGGCTTGGCTTGAAACCTCCAACACCAGAGAGAGAAGACCTTTGCCCCTCTCTTCCCGTCTGTCCCTCACATCCAGCCCCTCACCTGAATTTTAGGAGAAAGCAGGCATTAATGGCCGATGTCATAGTCCTCTTTGAGAATGAAGGGCAAACAACAGCAATAATCATTTGTTTTTAAAATTATTTTGATTGTTATATTTCAACATCATTAATTTCCTTTGTATTCTGAGAAGGGATCTATAGATTTTACCAGACTGCCAAAGGAGTCTATGATCCAAAAAAGGTTATGAAACCCTGCTATAAGATAAATACAAACTCCTCACCTTGGAATTAAAGTCTTTCACATTCTGTTTTCAACCTATCTTCCTAATATTATTTTACATAATTCCCATTAATATACTCTATGTCTGAGCTAAGTTTATCATGAACTTGACATACCATCTCTTGCCACTGTGTCTTTGCAAATGTCTGGGATGCACATCTTAGAATCCTTGATTTTCTTCACGATCTCACAGGTCATCTCTGTTAGGAAACCCTCCATATCTCCTCCCCCTCCTAACTGTTAATGCCTGCTTTCTCCTAAAATTGTTATGTATTTCATCTTGCTGTCTTCTTTCCAGCAGAACGGAAGAACTTTGAGCCATTTGGACTGTTTTTCATCTTGTTTCTGCAACTCCAGCAGCTAGCACAGTGCTTTGTAATTTGTTGGTACTTAATAAATGCAAGCATTGCATTGCAATGTAATGAGACACTAGGGATGGGTAGTCTAAGAGGTATATTGATACCTGCAAGATACTAAAAGAAAGGAAGGAAGATTGAATAGATCCTTTATGGAGGATATGTGGGAAAATATATAAGGATTCTATTGAATGAAAATGTTAAACCTTCATGGGTAGGTGGAGTTCTTGCAATAATGAATTCATAGATCTTTCACAATGTCAAAAATATAAAGACAAAAATGTAGAGGTTCATTTTTTGCCTCAAATACTCAGAAAATTGTCCAATTTGTTCATTTTTTCTTTGCTGTTAGAAATGTGACTTTACAGTGATCAAATCTAGTGTGATGATTGAAAAGAATGCTAGTTTAAAGTCAGAGAACTTAGATTCAAACACTTTTTCTATCACTTTACTAGCTTTCTGATTTAGGGCAAATTATTTAATCTCTCCAGGGCCTTCTCTTTATTGGCAAAATGTGAGAGTTGGATTAGGTAATCTCTAAGGATCTCTCCAGCTCTAAATGATCTGGACATCAGTTTTAAATACAGATTATTTCTTATCACCCTAGCTTCCAAATCTTTCCCAGAAAACTTACTTTAAGTTTAAAAAGTGAAATAGAGTTTAGCCAATTATATGATGGATTTGCCCAGTGTATAGACAGCTGATCTAGATTATTTTCAAAGAAAACTTTCCCCCCTAGTATCAGGTTTTTAAGGCCTGATTATTCTATATCTATCTCTATCTACAGATATTTATATATTTTATACAATAGAATATGTCTATTATAAATACATGCATACATATACATATATACATACTCCCATACAGATATATAAACACACATATATGTGTATATATGTATGTATGCATATATATGCATATATGCATATATATGTATGTATATAGTAGAACTTCAGTTTATGAATTTAATTCATTCCAAGATTCTGTTTATCATGTGATCTGTTTATATTGTAAAGTGAATTTTCCCATGGGAAGTAATGCAAGTCAGATGATCGATACCACATCACCAAAAATATTCATATAAAAATAACTATTTATAATTTTAAGTAAATTTTTTGTCCCTAATCTCCCTGAAACACAACAGCAATGATCAGTATGCAATACAAACCAAAAATTGCTGGGGTTGGAAGCTCAATTCCATGTGGACAGTCTCAGGCGGGTAAAGGTGGGAACTTCTAAATCTTAGAGTTCTCACGAGACCCCCCAGGAAACGACTGGGAATCGAGGTGAACCGAGCTATCTCATGTATTTCCGCCTCTTCCCGTGAGAAACGTGATGGGAGAGAGCTCTCCCTGCCCTCGAGATTGTCCCGGATCTGGGCACACCTAACAGCACGGTATTCAGATGCAAACTATACGCCTGGAGAGCTTAAGTAGGATCAGGAAAGCCTGAAAGCTCTCTTGGGCGGAGGGGCGCGGAGCGGACAGGACACAAGGCTCCGCTTTCCCTCTTTCTTCTCTCCCCTCCCCCTCTCTCCCCACTTACACTTCTACTTCCAATCTCTTATTGTAAGATCTTTGCCTCCTTGGGAGATTCTTCGCTCCCTCCTAAGGAAGAATTCCCCTGCACTTGTAACTAGACCCTGAAATAAAGCTCAACCCTTGTTCGACTCTGGAACGTCCTTTCTCTCATACGAGCATCCGGTTTGGCCAACCGAAGACCTCCGATAGAGGTAAGGGAAGACTCGGGTAGCCCACAGGCCTCTAGGTCTGGCAAAAAATAAAATAAATTAACCTGCACTTTATCTTTGAGAAGATTCATGGCTGGCATAAGGGAGACAAGAGGGAGGAAGAGGAGGAAGGGTTATTGCTTGGAATTTCAACGTCAGGAGTGTTTTCTCTTATGCTACTTTCACTAAAGTAAGAATAACACACTAGTGCCTTCACTTATTTTTCGTTTTTCAGAATCACTTTCATGTTTTGACCCACTGATTTTTTTTTTCTTTACTTTTGCCTCTGACTAGGAATCTATGTAATGACACTTGTTTTTGATGTTTTTTCAGAATGTCATGGAAATGTGACATTACATTATTGTTAAAAATATTCATGGCTCTCATTGCTACAGCCTTATTTGGGTGATGTTTTTCAACAAAATTTTGATGTTCTTACTGATAATTTTTGTTCATTCTGCAAGACAAATTTTGCAAAAAAAATTTTCCTCATTCAGTGAATCATACATAAACTGAGTTACTCATAAACTGAGGTTCTACCATATGCACATATATATATGTATATGTATATACACATATAGGCATATACATATATACACACATATATACATATATATGTATATATCAGATTGGTGGCACAATGGATAGAATACCAGGTCTGGAGTCAGGAAGACCTGATTCCAAATCTGGCCTCAGAAACTTATGAGCTGTGTAACCTGGGGCAAGTCACTTAATTCTGTTTGCCTCAGTTTCCTCATCTGTAAAATGAGCTAGAGGAGGAAATGGCAAACTACTCCAGAATCTTTATCAAGAAAACCCCACATGGCATCATAGAGAGTCAGACATGGCTAAAATGACTAAATAACAACATTCTATTTCTAGGTATATCTATTATATATATGTGCACACACATTCATATTATATATATTATATACATGTACACATATGTGTGTATATACATGTGTGTTTGTATTTCTCCAGATTATGTGTGACTCTTTAAGAACTTCAGGTAACTCTCTTTAAGAACTCAGTTCTGCCTTCTGGCTTAAGAATCCTCACCCTCTGAAATCACTTCTCAGGGCTGGAGGCAGAATACTTATCTTTGACAACTATAAATCCCAAAATGTTAGTTAATCCTGAATTAGTTAATTCTGAAACTCCTACAAATTCAAAGTCATTTGAGAGGAACAGCTAGTAGCTGAGGGGAATGTAAAAGGCTTCATATAGAAGGAAGTGATTGAGCTGCATCCTGAAGGAGGAGAGAATTCTATGAAGTGGAAGTGAATAGGAAGTGGCAGGGATGCGAGATGGAGTACCCTGTGTGAAAAAGAGAGAGAAGGTCAGGGTTAAGGACTGCAGGGTTCTGGAGGAGGAGGGATGTACAACAAAGGTGGAAAAGTAGGTTGGGTCCAGGTTGTGAAGGGTTTTAAAAGTTAAACAGAGAAATTTATACTAGATCTAACAATTATTACTGTTAACATACACATATTGGGACTGCCGCTCAATTTTTTTTAACTGATAAGGTGTGAGATAAGTCTTTCATAGCTGGTAGATTATCTTTACAATTTGCTGTTACTGTGTACACCTGGTTCTGCTAAACATTTTGCGAATGTGATCTCATTTGCAAAGTGTTCAGCACAGTTCCTGACACCTAGTAAGTGTTAAATAAATGCTTATTTCCTTTCTTGCCCTCAACCTCTGTGGGAAGATAATTCCAATTGTTTCATTTTTGTTGTCTTTGAGTCTCTTTGGTCATGTCTGGCTCTTTGTGACCCTGTTTGGGATTTTCTTGCCAGAGATGCTGGAGTGGTTTGCCATTTCCTTCTTCACTCATTTATAAGTCAGGAAACTGAGGCAAACAGGGTTAATTGACTTGCCCAGGGTCATACAGCTAGTAAGTATCTGAGGCTGGATTTGAATTCAGGAAGATGAGTCTTCTTGATTCTCAGGTCAATACTCTCTCTACTGTGTCACCTGTTTCACACACTGAGAGTCGGAAGGAAACTTAAAGTTCATCTAATCAAAATCCCTCATTTGTAGTGAGCATTTGACTTTATAGTGAAACCACACTCCTATCTGTGTTTGATGTGGGGACAACATTTGCCTTGTGCACCCATCCAATGCATTCTCTAGCACTGGGCCAAGCAGGAATTGTAAATCCAATGAAGTAAATATTGGGATATCAAAATGACCAGCAGGAGGAAAGCAAGCAACATTCTCCTCCCCCTTTCCAGCCTCCCATACACAAATGGGTACCATCTCCCCCCTGGGTCAAATGCCAAGGAGGAAGGAAATACAGCCTTGAAAAATTCACACAGGATGTGGAAAGGATTTTTCAGCCTCAAAGTTTTTTGGCCAACTAAACCCATGGTTCTATGATCTGGACGTTAACTTTAAACACAGATTTTTTCTTACCAGACTAACTTCCAGAGAACTTGTTACATGGCAGGTGCTTAGGAGATGCTTGTTGATTTGGCTTGTTCTGTGCTATTACCCTTGAATGTGTTAGTCCTTCATTGCTGAAGAAGACCACGCCATTAGAGAAATAATGACATGACTTGCACTTCACTTTGTTTTGAGTGAGTGAGGGCTGTGCAGGTCACCAGCCTCACTTCTCCTCCAGAGCCATCTGAATCCAGTGACTAGATATTCATCAAGATGACCCAGGATGAGGTAATTGGGATGAAGTGACTTGTCCAAGGTCACACAGCTAGTGAGTGTCAACTGTCTGAGGCGAGATTTGAACTCAGGTCCTCCTGACTCCTGCACTGGGGCCCTATCCACTGCACTACCTAGCTGCTCCCTTAATGATGAGATGAAATATGAACATAAGCCCTCTGGCTCTGAACTGTGTTCCTTCCATTGCATCTTATCCCTTTACATGGTTCATCTGATTTCCTACAAAACAGTAAATGCTAGATGAATGAACTAGTCCAACTTTTTCAGTTCAAAATTCTTAAAAAATGACAAAACTATAGTTTTTAAATGAATAAACCTCATTTTGTTGTTGTTCAGTTACTTTTCAGTCATGACTGACTCTTTGTGACCCCATTTCAGGGTTTCTTGGCAAAGATATTGGAGTGGTTTGTCATTTCCTTCTCCAGCTCATTTTATAAGTGAGGAAACTGAGGCAAATAGGGGTAAGTGACTTGTCTAGGCTCACATAGCTAGTAAGGTCTGAGGCCAGATTTGAACTCAGGAAGATGAGTCTTCTTGATTCTAGGCCCAGAGCTGCCCTAAATATCATCTGGGGATTAACAAACTTGAAAGAAGATAGTCTTTATAGCCCATGCCTCCTGTGTGGTTTCTTACTTGTTTAGAAATAATCACATGTAAGGTATTAACTGCAGCACCAGGTAATGAGGATGGGGAAGGATTTAGTAGGGCGAACCCAGGGAGTGCTGACCACTTGAAACTGACCATTCCATTTACAATACTGCCTTTATTACCCTCTCATTGTTTTTCAACTCTTACCTTGGATACTCGTGTTTCTCCATCACTGAACTACAGTGATAATTAAAAACTTTAATTTTCTGGGAGATGAGGGGAAGAGAATAAATGAGTTTATAACTTTTGCAGTGACTAGTTACTTGCAGCAGTGTTTAACAATATTTAACACGTGGCTCTCTGAAAAAAAAGACTAGATATAATTTTAAGTTTGATGTGCATTATTAAATCCTTTTCTTAAGTCCAAACAATCAGCAAAACAATAAATAAAACCTTGTTTTGTAGCATTTGTTGATTTCCAACGTATAAATGATCACACTGAAAATTTAACAATTGGCTTTCCTGGACTGCTTCAAGCTGGCTCCAGCATGCCCTTTAGTTATTTGTCATTTTAATTCTTTAGAGGTATTAGTATTCTTTTTTAGCTGTAAGATCATGGACTGGGCCTAACTGAGGCTAATCCTGTAGCAGTTTAGACCTGAAAATGGAATAAAATAAGATACTTGGTGACACATTTGGGACAGCTAGGTGGCACAGTGGATAGAGTGCCATGCCTAGAGTCAAGAGGAGCTGAGTTCAAATCCAGTCTCAAACACCACCCTGGGCAAGTCAGTTAACCCTATTGACCTCAATTTCCTCATTTGTAAATTGAGTTGGAGAAGGAAAATAGTAAACCAATACAGTATCTTTGCCAAGAAAACCCCAAATTGGGTCAGGAAGAGTCAGACATGATTGAAAGATCATGATACAACAATAAATCCATCTAACCTTTCACAAAAGGAAGTTTATTTAGCCATAGCAGGGCAAGGTCATTCAGAGAAGGGTAGGGATATTTATCCAAGATAAAGCGCCACTCGTAGCTTTCCTTTGTTGGTGCTGCTGACCTGGGGTCACAAACCTGAGGGAGGCGCTCCAGCCCCTTGTGTCCTTGCTATTTTGTACCCAGGTGACCAGGAAGCTTATCTCAGTGGCCTGAGATCATTAATTCTTGAGCACAGGTTCAATGATTTTTATGGAAAAACAACTGAAATTTGCATTGGAGTTGGAAGTTATTGCAGCCGCCACATCAGTACTAGCGGAATATTAGCTTTAAAGAGAGGGACTTTTGCAGTGGCAAGCAAACACAAAGAGATTTCCGATATGTGGTCCAACCTGACATTCTAGTGCCAGCTTGTTACTCATGTGTAGTATTTGCCCACAATCTACATAGTGATGATGGAGCAACTGTAGCTAGTATTTATATGGTGCCTTAAAGTTTTCAAGTTACTTTACAAATATAGTAACTCCTTTCATCCTTATAGCAACCCTAGGAGGTATTATTTCCATTTTACAGATGAGGGAGCTGAGGCACAGAGGGATTAAGTGACTTTCCTAGGGTCACACAGCTAGTAAACCTCTGAGGTCATATTTGAACTCAGATCTTCTTGACTCTAGTCCCAGAACTTTGCTACTGTGCCTCTAGCTGCCCCCTCTGACTTAATAAACTGTGTGTCTAGATCTTTGATGGTCTGGGTGACATATTTTTAATTAATTAAATTTTTTTTGCTTTCAGTTTGGTTAAATAAACTTATGTTTTATACTACAGTTGATCTTGGCGAGTTGGTTTTAAAAGTGGCAAGCTGGGTTCCATTAACATGGTTGCCAATCAGAGCATTTGAAGAATCTTACTATCAAGTTATTCAGTTTTAAATGACCTTTACCATAAACTAGACAGGGGTTGGGGAACCTGTGGCCCACTAGGTCCTCAAGTATGGCCCTTTGACAGAATCCCATTTGTTCCATGAAGTTTAGATTCCGTCAAAGGACCGCACTTGAGGACTTAGCGTGTCACTTGTGGCCTCAGGGTCATTGGTTCCCCACCCTTGCTAGGAGGTTGGGCAGTGCAGTGGATAGAGCTCTGGACTTGGAGTCAGGAAGGCTTGAATTGGAATTGTGCCTTCTTGGACAACTTAGCCTTTCTGAGTTGGCTTCCTTTTTTTGTATGTGAAATGAGGGGGATCTTTCCCTCCCATACTCCTCTTCACTTCATATTGTCACAGAAAGCCCAGGATATGAACCCAAGAAGTGACCTGTGGACATGCAGCATGGCAATTGTTGCATGTGCAGGAACTACAGCCACAGAAGACCCAGAAAAGAAAGCTCTTGTCACTACAGACTTTGCCTCCTTTAAACAGTTCAACATCAGCAACCCATATCATTTTATCAGTGGAAATGACAATATAGAAGAAGCATTAACATCTGTTTTGCTGCTGTGCTCTAAGAATCACAGGATCTTTCCACTCAACTTTCAACTGAAACCTTCCATATGTTCTTTCTCCCTCATTGGAATGTGACTTCTTGGAAGAAGGGATTGATGTATTTTAAAAAATGATATCCTCAGTGCTAAACACAGTGCTTTGCACACAGTAAGTGCTTAATAAATGCTTTCTTCATTCATTTTTTCACTTATTTATATCTTGTATTTAGGTATTGTGCTGGTAAGTGTTTAATAACCATCTCTCCAGAAAAAAAAATGTGTAAGACACTTTTAAGTCAGATATGTAGTATTAACATTTTTTTTCATTTTCTTAAGTCCAGACAATCAGCAAAATAATAAATTGGTCCTGATTTGTAGTGTTTTCCCATTTGGGAGGTATAAATGCAAATTCTGAAAATCTGACAATTGACTTTCATAAGCCAATTCCAGCATATTTCTGAAAGGCCATCATATGTGTTTTTAAAACAAGGTCCCCCAAAACCCAAGTACCTTTCTTTTTACTACGAGGGGAAACTTGCGAAGGGAAAAGGATCTCATATCAGCCTTTATAATTCAGTCTCTTATGAGGATTTCCTTGTAGAAAGCTGTGAATTTGCCTCATTTTTAAGGGTAGAAAAACCAGAGAGCAGTTACCTGGATGAAGCTTAACACTTCTAAAGCCCACTTGGTTAAATGGTGGTTAAAGCCTTCAAGACTTGCACAAAGTGCTAACCAATCTCTCCTCCCATTATGAAATATATACCTGACACCTTTGATGGATGATCTGTATGAGTATTGTGTGTGATGGGGCTGCTGCTGATTAAATCACAGGTTTCCCCTAACAGATTTATTAGTTCTGCGGAGCAGTTCCTTGACATGACAGCCGTACAATGGGGCCTCATGAACTTTCCTGTTCTCATGCCAGAAAACTTATCATTTAACTCTTTAGCACCTCTCCCTCAACCACTAATGCAACCGAAAAAGAAAGAGAAGAGTGTTTTGAAAGAAATTCTAAGATCTGTCAGCTAAAAGCTTTTTATGATATGCATTCCTGTCTTTTCTCCCTGGCAGCTCAGCCTGTCATGTTTAGTGCAAAGGCACCACGGGAGATGGTGAAGGAGCTCCCTATACAACACATGAGTGCTCTGAAGTAAGGAAAAATTTGAAATTTCTTGCGTACTTCTACAAAAAAAGATGTGAATGTATTTGTTATGGTGGGCAAAATGGCACAAGAACGTTGATAGGCAGATAGGTTTGATGCCTCCTTTTGTGGCTAGATAAAACGGCCCCAGGTGTGATTAGAGAGAACAAAGCATCATGGGGGTAGGGGAAAAAACACTGAACTGGGAGTTAGGAGATCAGGGTTTGAGTCCTACCCCTGCTAATAACTTGCTGTATGTGACCATGAGCATGTCACTTCTCCGTCTCATGATTGCTTTGAATTTTTTTATAGATAGCACTTGAGAGCACTCTCTCAATTCACATATGTGTCCCCCAGACAAGGCTATCCCAAGTGTAAGGTATTTTGTGGATCCACATCAATTTAAAATCACAGCTCAGGAGACCTTGACAATATATTTACCTTTACTGGTGTAACATGGGACACAAGCCTATGCATTTGAATAAGATCCTCTTTATTGGTAGAGAGAATGATTACTCACTCAATCTTCTGGGCCATGTGAGGGATGGAGCTGGTCAGAGCTTGGGAGAGGAGAGCACTTCTTTTGGCTTCCAGATTTGAGAGAGGACACTCACATTTCAGGAAGATGTGCCTGAAGGACGAGAAGATCTTTAGGACCCAAGCCTATGTGTAGAGGAACTTGAGCTCTGAGTATGTCCTTGTTTCCAGCTGGCAATACTAGAGATGTGGGGGAATTTTCCATTGGATAAGACTGGGGACTTTCTCACTCAGTTGAGCCATCTTACTCCTAGTGGAAGAGTTTAATTCACTCTGTTGATTATCTATTATATTATTGTTTGTATAACTTCTCTGATTGCTATTTGCTATCTGCTTAGATCTTATTTAGGCTTATCCAGTATTCTATATGTGTGATGGTCTTTGGGTAACTGTCATTTGGTTGGGAGTTAAGCCTTAGGATATAGCTTGTAGCACTCTCCCCCGACAGATTGTAACTAAGCAACTTGAACCGAAAAAATGATTTTCCTTAGACTAACAATATTTAGGGAGTTGTATAGGTTTAGGTTTAGTTTGGATCCTGTGACTGAGGAGAACAGAGTTCACCAACCTCCTTGTCTCAATCTCTTGCTCCTTTCCTGGCAAGAATCAATTTCCTTTGGAGAGGGATGGGTGAAATTATAGTTATTTATCTATTCACTACTTCCTAATTCAGTCCCATTTAGACAAACTCATGTGAACATGCCCCTAACCCCATGGGCAGCACACATACCTTGTACTAGTCAGCAGGAAGTTTCAGTTAGTTAAAAAAAAAGTTAACTTTAAATAAATATTTAGTGAGGTAAGAAAAGTTTAAAATAAACATCTCTTCTATAAATCTGGTGAATGTGTTCAGTTGTTTCAGTTATGTCTGACTTTTCATGCTCCATTTTGGGATTTTCTTAGCAAAGATACTGAAGTACTTTGCCATTTTCTTATTCGGCTCATTTCACAGATGAGGAAACTGAGGTAAAAGGGTTAAGTGACTTGCTCAGGGTCACATGCCTAGTAAGAGTTTGAGGCTGGATTTAAATTCGTGTCTTCTTGATTCAGACCCACTCTATCCACTGTGCCACCTAGCTGCTCCAATAGAGTGTAAAGAACAATGGATTTGAGCCAGAACACCTGAGTTCTAATTTTGGCTCTGCTACTTACTAGTGGTGTGAACCTAGTTAGTTAGCTAGCTAACTAGCTAGTAGTAGTAGTAGTAGTAGTAGTAGTAGTAGTAGTAGTAGTAGTAGTAACCGGCGCTTATACAGTGCTTTAAGGAGTGCAGAATACCTTACATATATTATTTCAGCTCTCTGGACTTCATTTGTAAAATCAGGACATTGGACTCAATGCTTTTGAAGTTCTGTTAGAACTCTTGAACCTATGATTCTCTCACAAAGGAAGCATTAATTCCATAGACCTTTGAGGATATGATAACTTAGTGATATGTGGAGACTTCATTTGTAATTCCTATTCATTTTAATTCCCAAATACCCTTTTGAAAATGTGCCTTTAGTATCTATGACAGCAGTGGCTGCCCAATATTGAAAGCCCTATTCAGTACTCTTTGTGCACAGATACTCTGGCAGGAAACTGGTATTAGTGTGGATGATGGTTGGTGATTAGTCTTATATAGTGCTTGCTTTCTTAAGAGGATTATGGTTTCCACTTTCTACTATTTTTTTTAAAAGAAGGGAATTTTTCTGTCACGCTCAAATTCCTTGAACTGAGATTTATCAACAGGTTTCTGTGATAGCAAAGTACTTTTCATCAGAGAGAAAGTTGGTTTGACAGACAAACATAGTGTGTAATTAAAAGATTAACAACATTTCCCCTGAAATTGATTTAGGAGGAGACAACTTTTGTGCTAACTTGTTTATGATTAGATTATTTGTCATAATTTCTGAAGAACCAAAAATCAGTCCATGACGGATTTTGTCAGTCTTAGTATTTAAACTCATGGGCCATTTATTCCACAGGGCCAATGGCACATACCTGAACATTTTCCAGCATGTCAAATACAAGTCCTTTCCATCTAATGAGTAAATGCAACTGCCTCCCTGCACTTCACCCTACACTTGTTTTTCTTTTTTTTTTTTTAAGGTGAAAACCTATATTTTAATTTTAAAAGGTATTTTATAAGCAGGAAAAACCTTAAGAAGTAGGCAAAGAAGGCAAGGCTATATATTTACAATGGTCTGAAGGACTTTTGGAAGGTCCTCTTGTCCCGGGATATCTCTGGATATCTATGGAGAACTATGCCACAGTGGAAATAGGATGGAAATCATGAAGCATGAAAAGGGGGGAAAGGACACCCAAAGGGGAAATGGGGGTACTAGAAGACTCATTTTCCTTCTTTCACAATTTTGTCAAGAACTAGCTTCACCTATAAATTTTATCATATATAGCCTTTAATGAACTTGGAGCATGTGGGGCTTCTTTATTCCAACTTTCAGTTTCATTGGTAAGTTGGGTCCCCCTAAGGACAGCTAGCTACATCTTTCCCTGAGAGTTCTAGGCATATGACTGAGGATGTAGGCCACCATGTAGTGAGAATGAGGGATGATAAGGTAACTATTGTCTCAGTATCTGCAAAATATTAAATGACCTAGAGGAAGGCATGAAACATATTGGGTGGATCCTCTATAGTACATTTTTGGGAGGGGTCTACACCTGTGGTTTCCTCAATGTTGGCAATTCCTATGCCTTCCCACTGGTCTTCAACAGTTTTGAGTGTTGCTTGGAGGCACTGAAAAGTTCATAGCCCATGCAATCCATATTTTTCAGAGGTGGACCTTGAATACAACTCTTTCCTAACTCTGTCCATGCCATGGATATCTATAGCTCATCTATCCATGCCATGCTGCCTCTCAGAGGGCATTTGTGGAAAGGCAAAGACAAGAATGGCTCAGGATCCAAAAGTGTGGTTAAGTGGTAATGTGCCCTGGTGCCCTGGTAGATGATTCTGCATGTCCTGTTCATTCACAGACATACTGAAGTACAGAAGGACCATTTTTGCAAGATGTAAACAGTTTCATGCATCATCTTTTTTCTATTCTACTATATTATGTTAATGCTTATTTTATTTTTTAAGTTCAGAATAAAATAAAATTTTTTTAAAAATGAAAACATAATAAGCATAGTCTTCATCCGATTGTTCTGGCTTGACCCATTATTTAATAAGGGATTCAGTTCCAGAGAAGTTTCATTTTTTTAACAGACTTGTTAAATCGGGCTACATGGAAAGATTGTCTTTTAGTGTATAAGTTGGGCTCTGAGTGTCGTCTGGTCAATTTGGGGCTTTGTGTGAATTTTTTTAGGCCATTTATTCAACAGGATCCTAGTGGCAAGAGCTAAAGTGGATTCCCAAAGTGGCTGTCTCTCCCAGAGAGATGGTAGCTGCTTACTTGCTGGGGATCACGGTGAATGGGAATTCCAAGCTCTCTTTCATGTTCATAAACTTTTCATTCGCCTGAGAACTTTGTACCTCTTTTGTTTGGACTTCACACACATAAGGCTTTTGCCAGAAGGAGCTACACCCCAGGCCACCCTTTCTAGTACATAGTGCTATTTCTCTTCTCATTCTGAAAAGGCCAGGAGGAGGAATTGACTTGTTTTTTGCTCCTTAATGTCACACCCCGACCCTTTGCCTGCAGTCATTACTCCGAACCTCTTCTCCTCAGTCCATCTCTCTATGTTACCCTGCCCAGAGCTTCATCAATGAACATCCTCCATAGTATCCTTCGTTGCTGAAGAAGACCATGCCATCAGAAAAATGATGACATGATTTGTACTTGACTTTGTTTTGAGTGAGAGAGGGCTGTGCAAGGTCACCAGCCTCACTTCTCCTCCAGAGCCATCTGAATTCAGTGACCTGAAATTCCTCAGGATGACTGGAGATGACACAGGATGCACTGGGATTCTATTTTCTTGCTCAAGGTGTTCAGTGTCTAGATCAAATTCTTCCTCTTCCCCCCATCCCTGTTTTTGTACTTGGAGACTTCAATATAAATGGTGAACGCCCTAGCCTGACAGTTCATCAATTTCCTCAGCTCCCATGACCTACATGTCTCAATTCTTCAAATCCATTCTTTGTCTTCTAATAATCAAATTTCTGATTTCAATACTCTGTGGAAACTTCTCTTTACAGCAATCTTTTAACAGCTAACTCTAATGGCCTCTCAGTCCAAATCATTCTTCATATCCTTGCAACTTGTGATGCCATCGACCTCATTCTCTTTTATACTCTCTTTGTCTCAGTGGGACCTTTAGTCCTCCCATTCTTCTCTGTTCTACCAATTTATTACCCTTGCTCTCATCCCTCTTTTCTTCATGGTCTTGACCCTATAGTTGACCAGTTTCAATTGTACAGCTAGGTCCCAACTAGTGTAAAAAATAAATCCCATCACAAATATTCAAATCTGTACTATTTGAAATTATAATTATGTAAAATATGGTAATTAGTTCTAGCTCAATGGAAATATTCAGTGTAAATTTGAATAACATGACCCTTTGAAGGGATTCATTATTTGCCCTAATTAAGACTTAGCTATAGACTTTCTCTCTCCCAGAATTCTGTGTCTTTTGTCCTGATGTTTTTTATGCACTGCCAATCTTCGACTCGGAGTTACTCCAACTATCTGTCTTCTCTGCTCTTACTTGTGTATGCTGCTGAATGAAGTTACAGGAAATGATGCATTTGTGCTGCCTGGCTTCACTACAAATTGATGTTTATCTAATCTCACCTGGGCTCTCATTTCTGCAAAGCTGCTTAGCTTGATATTGACTAACACACTCCCTGCAGCAGCTGTTTCAGTTTTCCCTCTTTACTCAAGCTGCCTATGCCTGCCCTACCGGCTGATGGACTCACAGTCTATTTTACTGAGAAAATTAAGGTCATCTGTCCCGAGTTCCTCCAACTTTCCCACTCCATACTTCAAAATCCTGCATCTTCACGTGTTCTCTCCTGCTTTATTTTCCGGACTTGTGCCCATGGAATCCAATCATTTACTTCCCTCTTCAGTCTCTACTTTCCTACTGACTCCTTTCCTGTGGTCAGGTGACCTCTTTCCCTAAAAGACCTTCCCTTACCCTGCCATTCCTCCAAGTTATCTTCTTATATTTCTATTTTTGTTTACTGCCAAACTCCTATAAGGATTCGTCTACTTTTGATCAGATTTCAGATCCCAATATGCTAATGAAACTTCTCTTTTCAATGGTCTCTTAACAGCTAATTCTGATGGTTTTCTCTCAGTCCAAATCATTTTTTACCTCCCTTGCAACTTGCGATGCTATGAACCACCTCTCTCTCTCTGTTCTCTCTCTCCTCTCTCTCTCTTTCACTCCTCTCTCTTTCTCTCTCTCTCTCCTCTCTCTTTCTCTCCTCTCTGTCCTCACTTTCTCTCCTCTCTCTTTTTCTCTCTCTCTCCTCTCTTCTCCTCTCCTCTCTCTTTCTCTCTCTCTCTCTTTCTCTCTTTCCTTTCCTCCCTCCCCAACCCCAACTTCCAAAAATTGTTTTGTTGTTATTCAGTCATTTTAGTCATGTCTGACTCTTCATAACCCCATTTGTGGTTTTCTAGGCAATGATAATGGAGTGGTTTGCCATTTCCTCCTCTAGTTCATTTTACATATGAGGAAACTGAGGCCAACAGGGTTAAGTGACTTGCCCAGGGTCACATAGCTATTAAGTGTCTGAGGCAGGACGTGAATTCATAAAGATGAATCTTCGTGAATTCAGGCCAGACACTCTCTCCACTTCGTCATCTAGCTGCCACTGTTCCAGAAACAGCGCTCTTTTCTTATCATGTCCCACATATCTGAGTAATTCTTTCAGTCTTATTTACTGGATCATCATTGACTTTTAACTTTAAGGACAGGTATTCCTCAGGGATAAGTCTTGGGAATCTCTTACCTTCTCACTTTATATCTGACCTTATTGGCTCCCATGGGTTAAGTTATCAACATTATGCAAATGGATTCAAATCTAGTCCCACTTTCACCCCTGAACTTTGGTTCCATGTCACCAATGACTATTGCACATCTACAACTGGATGTCACATTGATAATTCATACTCCATCTATCCAAAATAGAACTCATTATCTTCCCTAAATTTACTCCTCCTCCAAATTTCCATATTCTGTTTAGGATACCACTGTTCTTCTTTTAACCTAGACTTAAAATATCAGTCATCCATGACTTTCTTTTTTTCGTGCTGGATATTTAGTTATTTGTAAGATACCTCATATGCATTCCCTTCTCTCCATTCACAAAACCATCATCCTATTTCAGGTCCTAGTTACCTTTAGTTCATTTCAATAACCTACTGCTTCACTGACCTTCCTGCTTCCACTTTCTCCATTATTAATCCACCATCTACACAATTGGTGAAATAATATGCCTAAGGCATTTCTTTGCTTAAAAACTTTCAGAGCCTTTAGGATAAAATATTAACTCTTAAACCTGCTGCTCACAGTCTAACACCAATTACCTTTTCGGTTTTATTTTACTGTCCTCTGCTTCATGAATTCTATGTTACATTTTATAATAAGAACATTCATATATCGCTTTGAGATTTGCAAAGCACTTTTAAAACATCATCTCACTTGATCCTCCCAATAGCTCTGGGAGGTAGGTGGTATCACTATCCTCATTTTACAGATAAGCGCACTGAGGTACACAAAAGTTGAGTGATTTGCCCAGTATCACATAGCTATTAAGTATCAAAGGCTGAATTTGAACTCAGGTCTTTTGGTCTCCAGTAAAAAAAGACAAAAGCCATCACTAGACCATACAATGAAAATTACAGTGATATAAAAACTGAATAATATAGCACAAAAGGTGGTTGGCTTCTTCTCACTGGAGTCCTGGAAGCAAAGTCTCGATGACTATTTTTGGGGTATACTATACAAGAGATTCTTCTTAATATGTGGATTGGACTGGATGATCCATTCCAACTCTGAGATTTAATCAATCTATGATCCTGATTCAGATGTCAGCTTTGTAAAGTCTTTTTTGATGGTCCCAGTTGTCAGTGCCTTCTTCCTCAATATGATACCTTGTATTCACTTATTTATGTATATATGTTGTATCCTCTCAGTAGAATACAGGCTTGTAGAGGTCAGGAAAGATCTCACTTTTGTCTATGTATCCCCAGCATCTAGCAATGTGTCCTACTTTCAAGAGAAGCTTAATAAATGTTTATTGAATTGAAATGAACAAAATATCGTGTTTGTGTCAAAATGAAAATTAAATCAGTTCACCACCATAAGATGTCTAGGATCTATGTTTGTTTTATCCAGTGACCACTCACAGAATGTGAAAAAAATTTGGAATGTAGCTACAAAAAAGAAAGTAAAAGAAAAGAAGTCAGAATCACCAACCTTTTGGTCCCACTTATCAGAAGGAGCAGACAACTTGGGAAGGACCTTTACTTAAAAAGGTCAAGGCCTCCCCCTGCTTCTGGGGCCATCACCAGTCATCTATATCTTGCCACTGGATTCCAATGACTCTGGAGGAGAGAGTGAGGCTGATGGCCTTGCACAGTCCTGCCTCACTTAAATTCAATTCACTTACAAGTCAAGACATCACCCTCATGATGTCATTGGTCCTTTGGAGAAAAAGGAGGAACATTATCAGAGGGAAACTTTTCCTACCAAAGAAATTTCAATTGAGGTTTTAAATGATATTCCCTTGGTGCCAAATCTGGTATTAAAATGCCCTGGAGATAACAGAATCACAAGAACTTAGAGCTCTGAGTGACTTTAGAGATCTTTAATCCAGTCCCTTCATATTACATAACAGGAAATTGATGGCCAAAAGACTGAAGTGACTTGACATGATGGTATGATGGAAAGCCTATTGCATTAGGAGCATAGCCTGAGGAAACTAAAGGATCATCTATCAATTATTGACCTAGTTTAGAGCCAGAGGTTGGAGCAAGCTGGCATTAGAGTAATATCACCTGAGCTAGAATTGCCTGGAGTGGGGGTGGAAAGAAGCCTCAGCTTTTACCTTGGCCCAGGACTCTGCCTTCACTAACCCCCTCCTCCAGTATCTTGTAGCTAGGGGAGGGCTGTGAGAGCTTCTGGAGGGTCTGGAGGATTTTAGACTTCCTATCATACCATTGGTGTTCTAGAACCAGCTGTATGTAAGGTGGATTTTAATGTAAGGTGGATTTTAGCGTGTGTAAAGTGGATTTTTGTTATTATTTCTTAGAGTTCAGTTTCCCAGAATACATAGCTGTAACAATCTCCTATTCCCAGGTATTAGGCATGAGTTCTCAGGATTATGGTTCAAAGCATCTCTACCATGCTTATTTGGCATTCTATAATGATAAATAACACAAACATTTGTGCTTAAATTATAAACATCCACTGCAACTGTGCAGTGACATACAGGGATGAAGTGATGTAAACTTGTGAGGCTATTGCTGGCTATATGCCTTCTTTGTCTGTTGCCCTATAAAGCAGGTGGGTCAGTGAGTAAGGGACCCTTAGGGTTGAATGCACAAGCTGGGATGCTGTATGTGCCTTGATCTGCCCTCATCAAGGCTTGGGGGAATCTATGTTTGTCTCAACTGGCACTAATTGAAGCTTGAGGGGATTTAGGGAAAGCATAGGTTGTACCTGTCTGGATTGATCTCATTGAGAAGTAGAAGTAGTGGCTCCCCCTCCCCCCCCATTCTCCCCAGCCCCTTGGAGAAGAGTGATTAGGGAATGTTGTAGGAGTTGTGTTCCTATTATCAGCACCCTTGTGAGAATCCTAGATTAGAATACAGTAAGATTATTAATCCCTTTGAAGCTGCCTTCCTGTCTGACCAGATCAAGAGTGAACCTATGCTAGTATCTCTCCTGAGTGTTTATCTGTCTTACCAGCTGACAATAGTTCCTGCACTGCAAGCCAAGAACAGATTGGCTGTAGATTCATGCTTTCAACATGGAGGCTGGACAAAGAAACTATACCATGTTTAAGAGAATGGGAGAAAAGAAGTTATAGAACCTAAGACCTTTCAATTACCCTTTGCCACATGCAGTCCCAAATTATGAACCCACTTTCCCTTGGACTTTGTATGTACTTGTAAGAGAATGTGCCACAGATTTTTTTGGGGGGCTATTTTTCTTTCAGTACAAAACCTCTTTCTAAAAGCTACTTAAGACTGGATGACTAAAATGATTCTCAACTGGTGATCTTGTAGGGAAGGGAAAGGAGAAGGTACCTTCTACATGTCAGGCCCTGTACTAAGCACTATACACATGTTATTTCATGTGATCCTTACAACAACCCTGGGGGGTAATTGCAATGATTATCTCTGTTTACAGTTAAGAAAGTTGAGACCAACCGAGGGTAAGCGACCTACCCAGGGTCACATAGCTTGTAAAGTGTCTGAGGTCAAATTTGAACTCACTCTGTCTCCACCTCTCTATCTACTGCTCCACCTAGCTGTGAGGAAGCACACTACTACAGGCTTGAGCTACTGGCAATAATCACTCTCAACTCCTCATGGGTACCTCTGAAGGGGGAAAGAAATGTAGCCTTGTTCCAACGCCCGAGATGAAACTGTGATAGTGAGAATTGTGATAAAGATCTTCAGAGATTATATAGGTATATAGATACCCCAAATTCATTTTCTGATCTTTTGGGGTAAGAAATAAAGATACAGAAAATCCATGGGCTGAGAGTGAACAGATGCTTTTTCACCTTTGGTGGGCTTTGGTTGGATTTCTTTTCTTCAATAGTTTTTGGTTGACTCTTCAAAAGAAATGTAACCTTAGAAGGTGGAGAAGGAGCAAGGACTTCTGCCCACAGGCTAGTAACTGAGCTGGAGGATTTTAACCCTGTGTGCGCTTTTGGTGTAGCCACTAGCTGCTGAGCTCTTCTTAGGTGGTTAGATTTACATTGCAATTACCTCAGGAACCCTGAAAGACTCTCTTCTAAAGGTTAGAGCTCCATTCACCAGGCTTTTCTTATGAATTGACTTGGGGAGAAGAGTAATTATTTCCAAGGTGAAAAACCACCATTGGATACAAAACTTTGTCTCTGTATTATAGCTGGCTTCTCCAGCCAGAAGGAAGCCTTTGGATTAGGAGGGTCAGTGTCTCCACACAAGATCCAGAGGATGTGAGGGAGGAATCTCCCAAAAAAAGACTGAAAGGGATTTAAGCTAAACTAAAGCTCACTTTTTGGAAAGACAAGATGAGTTGTGAACTTTTCTTGGTTTATCTAAAATTATGGGCTAATACTTTGAATACTCTGGGAATATAGGTCCATTCTTGTGTGTTGTCAGCAATCTTTTCTCCAACTGCACACAGGGTTCTGTTGGCTACCACTAGGAAAGCTTGGGCAAGAGATGGATTATAGTAACCATTATGTGGAAGGTCAAAGCAGTCTGGATTTTAGGGAGGGAGAGTAGGCTTTTCTTGCAAAAGGAACCAGAGACTGGGCTCTTGAGACACAAACTAAAGAACTCATCCATAAAGATATCTGATTTCTAAGTATCTGAGTCCCAGGATCTGCTTGTCACACTTGGAAATCTGATGAGGTCTTTGTGCCAAATATCATTGCAATTCAGCCAGTTGTACTGTTATTTTTTGGATTAAAGCTTGTTCCCTCCACAGAGAGAAATGGAGGCAGAAAGTTAGAGTTTCAATTCCACCCTCTAAACATGACCTTCACCTTGTCCTCTAGGCCTGTCACTGGGCCTTAAGGCCTCTTCTTTTCAGGTCTTTAAGCATCATGAGGATATCATCTAAATGGTCAGAAAAGGTGTTTTAAGCTCTTAAGTTGGTACAGACACAATCCCTTTTTTTCTTCCACTTTGTGAAGTGCCAAACTGAGAGAAAGACAGAGAGAGAGAGACAGAGAGACAGAGAGAGAGACAGAGAGACAGAGAGAGACACAGAGAGAGAGAGAGAGACAGAGAGAGAGAAAGAGGGAGAGAGACAGGCATAGGGATAGTGACAGAGATAGACAAAAAACACTAGAGAGGAAGAAGGGGAGAAAAGTGCAAAGAGAGAAGCATTTGTGTTTGTGGGATTAAAAAATTAAATATAAAGGAAAGTTTCTTTGATCATTTACAAAGCACACATGAGATGCAACTACCTTTGAAGAATTAAAAGTGAGTTTGACACAGAGGGTATGTGGTGGATATAAGCAGGCTGCTGCATTTAACCACTGAGGGACACCGAAGATCAGGAATAAAAGATGATGTCAAGAATTGTAAGACCGGGAGAGAAGATGGACTGGCAAGGATAAGGGATGATATATATGATTATACCAGAGCACTCCACTCGTATTCTCAGGATGTTATGAGAGAGGAAGGTTTCCAGTGTGTTATGGGTGGATTTCCTGATGTGAACTTCTAGGAGGATCTGGACAATAGTCCTATGGAATGGGCAGTAATAGATGGGATGGGATGTTCATCATTAGGGAAAAACCCCAGAACTGATGAGATCACACATCAATTAGAGTACTTGCATATTATCCTGTCTCTAGGAAGGAATTATTTCTCAGTAATTTCAACCATTTGGGGAATTAAGAGAGGTTTCACAAAACGGATGTTTTTAAAAATTTTTTGATGCATTTAAACTCCCCTAAAGGAAAGTTTAAGTAGACATTTAAGAAAGGAACTGGAGATAAGGCATGCCAATTCTTCCAAATCAAGGCATCAGCTAACAACACCTCATCAGCACCATGCATAGGCTTGTCCGATTGGCTTTGTATCACTGATGTCACAGGCAGGGAGATGCTGAAGATTGACTGTAAAGACAATTTCCAGAAAAAGGGGGTGGGGATGGGGAAAGATGGTAAAGGGGTACCAGACAGGAGAAAATCTCTGTCTACATCAGAGATTGCTAATAAAAGCTTGCCAGACCCAAAATTGGAGAGGTCTTTTTTTTTTTTATCAGATTGTATAATCAATTTATGACTTGTAGTATTCTGCCAAATTACTCTTCAGAAAGTCTGCAGCAACCAATAACAGTGTGCCTCTTTCTCTATATCCTTGCCAAAATGAATTCTATAATTTTCTTTTTCTTATTTTTGCCACCCTAGTTTTGTTTTTAAAAAGTTTTATTGCTATGTTTTGTTTTTGCATTACAAACATTTGTACATTGTTCTCACTCTCTAAGAGGTCTGTTGTAACAAAATAAAACCCTTAAGGAAAACATTAAAAAGATGCAGTAACTTCATGTGTGTAACAACATTCCACATCTGTAGTACTTCCTCCCTCTCTATTTAAAAATTTTTTTTTTATGAACAGAAATTGATTTTTCTTTTCCTCCCCCTCCCACCTCACTAAAAAAAGAGAAAACAAATTCCTTATAACAAATACACATAGTCAAGCAAAACAAATTTCCTCATTGTCTATATGCAAAAATATGTATCTTTTTCAGCAACCTAAATCTATTGAATCTCTTTCAGAAGGGTGAGAGTATGTTTGAGCATTAGCCTTATAGAATAATGAATATTCATTGTGTTGATCAGTTTCTACAACTTTCAAAGTCTTTTGTCTTCATAGTATTATTTTTTATAAATTTTCTTCTTGGTTCTGCTTACTTCATTCTTTATCAGTTTATAAAAGTCTTCAAAATCATTCAGTTGGAAAAATATTGATATCATGGTAAAAATTAATCTTCTGCATCTGCTTCACTGTGTGTCAGTTCATCTAATCTTTCCATGTCTCTTTGAAATTATCTACTTCCTTGTTTCTTATAGCACAATAATACAATAATTACACCCATATTCCTTAACTTAATTAGCTGCTCGTCAATTGATGGGCCTCTCTGTAGTTTCCAGTTCTTTGCTGCTTCAAGAAAAGCTACTATAAATATTTTTGTGCATATGAGACCTTCTCCTCTTTCTTTGATCATTTTTAGATATAGAACTAGTATAGCTGGGTCAAAGGACATGCAGTGTTTAGTAAATCTTGGTATATAATTCCAAGCTGCTTTAAAGAATAATTGTACCAGTACACAGGTCCACCAACAGTTCTTGTTTTACCATACTCCTGCAACATTTATCATTTTCCTTTTTTGTCATCTTTGCCTCTGATGGATGTGAGGCTGGATCTCAGAATCACTTCAATTTGTATCTATCTAACTAGAAGTAATTTGGGACGATTTTCCAAAGGCTATCGATAGCTTATGTTTCTTGTCTTGAGAACTGTTTGTTTATATCCTTTGACCATTTATCAGTTGGGGAATGGTTATTCCTCTTGTATGTTTGAGTCAGTTCTTTACATATCTTGGAAATGTGATGTTTATCAGAGAAACTTAATAGCAATGATTTTTCCCAGTTGTTTTCTTTTAAATCTTGGCTTTAGTATTTGTGCAAAGCATTAAAAGTTTTATATAATAGAAATGATACATTTTAGTACTAGAAATGCTGGGTATAGCAATAAAAGAAGAAAAAGAGAGAGAGAACAAGCATAGGTTAGAAGAAACAAATTGAAGGAGGTGTATTTAAAGACTCTTACAGTCAACTAAAAATTAATTAAAAGAATTTATAACTTGAGAAAACTTGTAAGACATAAACTAAATCCATACAAATCATCAATATTTCTATATAATACCAATAAAAGTCATTAGGAAGTGATGGAAAGATAAATTCCATTTAAAAGTACCATAGAATGTATAAAATATTTGGAAGTTTACCTATCAATGTAAGCAGTTAGGTGGCGCAGTGGATAAAGCACCATTCCTGCAGTCAGGAAGATCTGAGTTCAAATGCAGCCTCAGGTATTTCCTAGCTGTTTGACCCTGGGCAAATCACTCCACCCTGTTTGCCTCAATTCCTCATCAGTAAAATGAGCTGGAGAAGGAAATTGTAAACCACTCTAGTATCTTTGCCAAGAAAACTACAAATATGATCACAAAGGGTTGGATATGAGCTCAAAACACTGAACATAATATATCAGTATAACACTCAAGAATCATATAAATACAACTGCAACCTACTGTTTGCAGAGACAAAGTTAGAACTACATAATTGGAAAAAATATTGACTATTCATGAATAGGATGAGTCAGTGTAATAAAAATGCCAGTACTGACTGAATTAACTAGCTTATTTAACACCATCCCAAATTACCCAAGTATTACTTAATAGAACTAGAAAATAGAATAACAAATTCATATGGAGGTAAAAAAACCTTGGAATTTCAAAGGAAAATAATGAAAAGAAGAAATGAAGGGGGTAAGCATGGCTATACCTGAAATTCTGCTATAAAGCAGGAATTCTGAAATAACAAAACAAGTTAAAAAATAGAGACATTGGTCAGGTTAGCTACACAAAATACAGAAGAAAATAGATCTAGTACCCTAGTATTTGATGAACACAAAGACCTTAGCTACTGGGATAAGGACTTATTATTTGATGAAAACTGCTGGGAAAACTGGATTATAGTGTGGAAGAAATTAGATCTAGAACAAAACTTTCTACTAAGAAAAAGTTCAAATGAATACATGACCACTACGTAAAAATGTCACATCATAAACAAATGAGAGAAACATGGAAAAAAAAATTACCTATCAGATAAAACATTATGCTCAAACAGGGATAAAAAGCATTGCAGAATACAGAATGATTTATTTTGGTTATATAGTCTTAAAAAGTTTTTGCACAAACAAATCCAATAAAATCAAGATAAAAAAGAAACAAATAAAAAAATCATTTCATTAGATATAAAGTAGAATCATAACATTATCTCAATTTGTATTTCTAAGGATCATAGGGTCCTTCCTAAATTTAGTATTAGAAGGCACCTTAGAAGTCTAGAACAATCTCCTAATTTTATAGATGAGGAAACTGAGGCCCAGAAGGTTTATATAATTATATATGATTATATATATAATTATATAAGTTTTATATAATTTTTATAAAGTTACACAGTTGTATCAAAGAAAAACAATTCTAAAACTGTACATTGTAGGTCCAAGCCTGCCAGAAATAATTTTTTAAATTAATTTATTATCCCTAGAAAGATAGACCAAAAATTAATTGGAAACTAAATAATCTAATCCTAAAGAATGAGTGAGTTAAACAACAAATCATAGAAACAATCAACAACTTTATTCAAGAGAATGACAGTAATGAGACAAACTACCAAAACTTATGGGATGCTGCAAAAGCAGTTCTTAGGGGAAGATTTATATCATTGAATGCCTACATGAATAAAATAGAGAAAGACGAGATCAATGAATTGGGCATGTAGCTGAAAAAGCTAGAAAAAGAACAAATCAAAAATCCTCAAGAAAATGCCAAATCAGAAATATTGAAAACCAAAGGAGAGATTAATAAAATGGAAATTAAGAAAACTATTGAACTAATAAATAAAACTGAGTTGATTTTATGAAAAAAACAAAAAAAAATTGATAAACCTTTAGTCAATTTGATAAAAAAAAGAAAACCAAATTACCAATATCAAAAATGAAAAGGGTGAACTCACCTCCAATGAGACGGAAATTAAAACAAAAATTAGAAATTACTTTGCCCAACTATATAACCGTAAGTTTGACAATCTAAGTGAGATGGATGAATATTTTAAAAATATAAATTACCCAGATTAACAGAAGAGGAAGTTGAATACTTAAATAACCCCATCTCAGAAAAAGAAGTTGAACAAGCCATCAATGAACTTTCTAGGAAAAAATCTCCAGGGCCAGATGGATTTACAATTGAATTCTATCAAATATTTAAAGAACAGTTAACTCCAATACTATATAGACTATTTGAAAAAATTGGTGGAGTCCACCCAAATTCTTTTTATGATACAAATATGGTTCTGATACTTAAACCAGGAAGAGCCAAAACAGAGAAAGAAAATTATAGATGAATTTTCCTAATGGATATACATGCAAAAAATTTAAATAAGATATTGCCAAAAAGAATGCAGCAACTTATCATGAGAATAATACATTATGATCAGTAAGGATTTATACCAGGAATGCAGGGCTGGTTCAATATTAGAAAACTATCAGAATTATTGATCATATCAACAAGAAAATTAACAGAAACCATATGATTATCTCAATAGATGCAGAAAAAGCTTTTGACAAAGTACAACACCCGTTCTGACTGAAAACTCATAGGAACGAATGGAGTCTTCCATAAAATAACAAGCAATATCCACCTAAAACCATCAGCAAGCATTATATGTAAGGGGGATAAGCTAGATGCATTTCCAATAAGATCAGGGGTGAAACACAGATGTCCATTCTCATCACTGTTACTCAATATGGTACTAGAAATGTTAGCTTTAGCAATAAGAGAAGAAAAAGAAATTGAAGGAATTAGAATAGGCAAAGAAGAAAGTTATCACTCTTTGCAGATGATACGATGATCTACTTAGAGAATCCCAGAGAATCAAGTAAAAAACTACTTGAAATAATAAACAACTTTGGCAAAATCACAGGTTACAAAATAAACCCCCATAAATCATCTACATTTCTATAAGTTACTAACAAAGCCCGAGAGCAAGAGATAGAAAGAGAAATCCCATTTAAAGTTAGGGTAGACACCATAAAATATCTGGGAGTCTACCTGCCAAAACAACCCAGGGACTATATGAACACAACTACAAAACACTTTTCGCACAAATAAAGACAGATCTAAGTAATTGGAAAAACATAAGTTGCTTGTGGGTAAGCCAAGTTAATAGAATAAAAATGACAATTCTACCTAAATTAATTTACTTATTTAGTGCCATACTAATCAAACTACCAGATAATTATTTTCTAGAGCTAGAAAACATAATACCAAATTCATCTGCAAGTACAAAAGGTCCAAAATATCAAGGAAACTAATGAAAAGAAATGCTAGGGAAGGGGGTCTAGCCCTACCAGATCTCAAATTGTATTATAAAGCAGGAATCATCAAAACCACTTGGTACTGGCTAAGAAATAGAGGGGCAGACCAATGGAATAGGTTAGGTACTTAGGACACAGTAGTTAATGAATATAGCAATATACTGTTTGATAAACCCAAGGACCCCAGCTTCTGGGATAAGAACTCACTGTTTGAAAAAAATTGGATGATATTACAGTGGAAACTGGGCATTGACCAATGCCTGACACCATACACGAGAATGAAGTCCAAATGGACTCATGATCTAGGTATAAAGATTGATACTATGAACAAATTAGGGGAGCAAGGAATAGTATATTTGTCAGATTTATGGAAAATGGAGAAATTTATGACCTAACAAAAGATAGAGAACATCATGAAGTACAAAATAGATAATTTTGATTACATTAAATTGAAAAGGTTTTGCACAAACAAAGTCAATGCAACTAAGATTAGGAGGGAATCAGAAAACTGGGAAAGAACTTTTACAACTAGTATCTGTGATAAAGGCCTCATTTCTAAAATATATAGAGAACTGAGTCAAATGTACAAGAATGTAAGTCATATCCCAACTGATAAATGGTCAATTTGTGGTCAAGGTAGTTTTCAGAGAAAGGAATTAAAGCTATCCATAGTCATATGAAAAAATGTTTTAAATCACTATTGCTTAGAGAGATGCAAATCAAAACAACTCTGAGATACCACAACACACCTATCAGATTGGTTCACATGACAAAATAGGAAAATGATAAATGTTGGAGAAGATGTGGGAGAGTTGGAACCCTAATTCAGTGTTGGTGGAACTGTGAACTGATCCACCCATTCTGGAGAGCAATTTGGAACTATGCCTAAAGGGCTACAAAAATGTGCACACCCTTTGACCCAGCAATATCACTTCTAGGACTGTATCCCCAAGAGATCATAAAAATGGGAAAGGGTCCCACATGTACAAAAATATTTATAGCAGCTCTCTTTGTGATGGGCAAGAACTGGAAATTGAGGAGATGCCCATCAATTGGGGAATGGTTGAATAAATTATAGTATATGACTGTAATGGAATACTATTGTGCTATAAGAAATGATGAACAAGAAGACTTCAGAGAGGCCTGGAAGGACTTATATGAACTGATGCTGAGTGAAAGGAGCAGAACCAGGAGAACACTGTACACAGTAGCAACCGCAGTGTGTGAGGAATTTTTCTGGTACACTTAGCCCTTCACAGCAATACAAGGACCTAAAGTGTTTGTAATGGACTCTCAAGGCAAAATGCCTTCCACACCCAGAGAAAGAACTATGGAGTTGGAATGTAGAATGAAGCAGAATATTTTCTCTTGTGTTATGTTCTGTTTTGGTTTTTTTCATGGTTTCTCCCATTCATTTTAACTCTTCTATGCAACATGACCAATGTGAAAATGTGTTTAATAAGAATGTATGTGTAGAATCTATATAAGATTGCACACCATCTCCAGGAGGGAGGATGGAGGGTGGGGGAGAAAATCTAAGACTTATAGAAGTGACTGTAGAAAACTGAAAACAAATAAATTAATTATAAATAAACAAATAAAAATTTGTTATCCTAATACCCATATTATTCTACTTGGAGAAAGAAATACCCAAACCGACAGAGTCCCCTTATGCTCTTGAGACATGTCTCTCTAACACAAGACATTTTTGAAGTAACTTTTATAAGAATTTTGAATGGGGAAAATTTCACATGATCAAACATAGTTATAAAGCTCAGAGTAAGGTAAAAAGCTAACATTTTGCAGCAAACAACACAATAATCCCTTAATCTTTTTGGGCACACACTTAGACAATCATTTCCCTAAAACCCCACAGTCTATGACTACTCCCCTTAAAGGTTCTTCCTTTCAGCTGATCACTGGTAATCTGAGAGAACTCTTCCTTCTATTGGCCCTTTAGAGTAGTGCCTTCAGGGCACTGGGAAAGAGGCTGCTGTTTTTAGGTGGGTCAATCAAGAGCCCCAAGCCCTAGTGCTGGAAGGAATACCTCCCCAATTATTTCAAAGGAAGAGTCTTTGGGCTAATGAGAGAGAGAGGAGCAGGACATTATTTCAGAACTGACAGTCAGAGAAAGATTGTTGAAGCTGACTTTTAGCTTAGTCCACAGCTTTAACTGGTTCAGTGGCTAGCATTGGACTGGGAATGAGAAATACCTGAGTTTGAATCAAGCCTCAGACACTTCTTAGCTCTGTGACCCTGAGCTTAGTCACTTATGCCCTGGCCACTTAGCAGTCACTTAATCTCAATTTCTCATTTGTAAAATGGAGAGGATAATAGTGTCTATCTCATGGGGTTGCTGGGAGGAGCAAATGAGACAACAAATGTAAAGTACTTGCAAACCTTAATGTGTGATATAAGTACTAGTTATTCAGATGAGGGCAAAAATTGTAAATGTTTTCTTAATATTTCTGAAAGGAGAAGTGGGGATGAGTGAGGTTTTAGTCTGCTTTGAGCTCAGGCCCTCAAACTCAGGATTCCAAATTCATTACTCTTCCCACTCTTCCATTAGGTCCTCCTCATTAATGGTGAATTTGAGCATTATTTCATGTGGTTATTAAAAGTTCATATTTTATCTTTTGAAAACTGTTCATGTCCTTTGAACATTGTTTGACTGGAAGGTATGTATTACTCTTAAGGATTTTAATCAACTCCCTATGGATCCTGGATTCAGACATTATTGGATCTATTTACTTTTCTGTTTTCTTTCTTTCAGTGTTAGAAGCATTGTTTTTTATTGTGCAAAAACTCTTTCATCTTTGAAAATCAAGCCTGTCAACTTTATCTCTAGTAATTTCTCCCCAAATGGATGAAGCTATTTCTCCTCTCTATGGGTTGTTTTATTTCCTTTTCTTTCAGTTTTTAAGTGCTTTTAAACATACCTAGATCATTGATCCATTTGGTTTATTTGGTATGTGGTATGAGGTAATAGTAATAATAATAACTGACATTTTATAGCACTTTAATATTGTCAGAATGTAACCCAGGTTTAACCTACCTTTTAAAGTTATTGTCACAGAAACTTGGTGGGGTGTGGGATACAGTGACCCTGACTCAAATTAAACTCAGAGACTTCTCAAACTAGAAACCAAAAAGGAATTTATTACAATCTTAAGAGAAGGGGCACTTCCCTCGAGACTATGGGTGGTGTCAGCAAGGGAGTGCACTTGAGCAGAGTGGATGGAGTACAGCATTACATAGTCCCTAACGTGGAAGCCCACTAGCCTCTCTTCCCATTGGCTGGGAATCCAGGTGTACAGTCTAAGTGGTCCAGAGACCAAGGGAAGACTGCTGATGTGGCTGGCACAAGGGGTGGTGAAGGGGAAGGGTACGCCAGGTCACATGACCAGAACCTTGGTGGTTCTCCTCCATCCTGAAGCATTTTATTTGCCTAAGGGGGATAGCTATTTTAGCTTTGGCAGGAAGGGTGGGGGTTTTGGGGAATTCATGCTTGATTTCACTGATTTCACTCCGTGAGCTAAGAGTTTCTCTGCTTGATAGACACAAGCCAACTTCCCCCAAGTCCCTTACTTTCTTCTTGGAAGTTTACTTAAAGCCATGAATAAAACCAAAGGATAGATGGGGTTGGATGCATAGATGATGTACTGGAAGACATGTTAACTCACCAGTTTTACATGGTAATGACTCTGGGCAGTTGGGCAAGACTGGATTACACATAAAATCATTTCCTAGATGGTGCAGTGGATAGAGCACTAGACTTGAAGTCAGGAAGACTCATCTCCCTGAGTTCAAATTTGGACTCAGACATTTACTAACTGTATGACCCTGGGCAGGTCACTTAACTCTGCTTCAGTTTCCTCATCTGTGAAATGATCTGGAGAAGAAAATAGCAAATAACTGCAGTATCTTTGCCAAGAAAACCCTAAATGGGACCATGAAGAGTCAGACATGATTAAAAAATGACTAATTAACAACAAAACTATTTTATTTGATCCTCATAAAAATTTTGTGAGATTGGTAACACAGGGATTATTTTTTCCTTTGTAGAAATGAAGAATGGGAAAGTTAGAGAGGTCAAGTGTTAGCCAATGGTCATAAAAAGCTGAAGGTTTCAGAGGCACTATCTGGATCAAGGTCTTCCTGAAGTCAGGTCCAATATTGTATTTACTATGGCATGATGCCTCTCACTTTTGGGTCACATAGTTGTCCAGTTTTAACAAAAGTGTTTTTTAAAAATTGAATATGTATTCCATTCCCCAGTGTGTTTAAAGTATGTTCTAATAAAAACCAAATGCTTAAATGCATTGAGTTCTATTTCTCTCCTTTTTAAATTCTATTTCTATTCATATATTCTATTTTATTATTATTACATATTATTATATATTTTCTCTATATAATATATTATATATTGTTATACATTCTATTTTATTCTATTTCATTGATCTCTGTCTCTGTGTCTGCAAGCCACAGTATACAATTGGTTCAAAGCATTTAATGGAAAGGCATAGCAAGGACAATAGAAACAAAACTTTCCCCCTATAAACCTGAAGTCACTCTCCACTGTCAGTGGGAAGAGTAGGTATATGTACAGGAAACGGGTATTTAGGGGCAAAAACTAGGGCATTCAAATGCAGTCTCAGAAACTTACTACTAGCTATGTGAACCTGTGCAAATCGGTTACCCTCGGTTTGCCTCAGTTTCTTCATCTGTAAAATGGGGATAATAATAGTACCTACCTCCCAAGGTTGTGAGGATTAGATGTGATGTTAATTGTAAGGTTCTTAGCACAATGGCTGGCATATAGTAGAAACTATATAAATGTTAGTTATTATTTTATGTGTCCAGGGCATAAGCTGATGTGGGGGTGAGGGGGAGGTGGACTTACTTCTCTGATACTGAAGGGTTGCTTGTATGTGTGCTGATGAGCTCACTGTACTCCTCCTGCTGGGTCTGCTCCCTACTGGTCTCCACTGGTTATGTTACTCAAGCATCCTTGACTAAATTGGGTATGTCTCTCCCGGACGCTTTTCCTCTGAACTTTGCTCTTTTGGACAGTCTTTGATGCTTCACTGGGTGCTGTTCTGCTTATTACTCTTCCACTGAATACATAATTTCTGCCAGATGCTACTCTGCTGGCCATCTGGTCCCTGCAGCATCCTATATAGAATGGTCCTGCCTCAACCTCTAAGAAATGGTCCCCTCAAGGTACTGGTGGGGCTACAGAGTTCTTTGTTTCCAGTTTTTCCCTTCGGCCGTATGTACTTGACTATAGCACTATTTCAACCTCAAGAGAAGAGTGGTTTCCGTGATACTCTTTTGTATCAAAAGCCAGATAATTTTAAAAGCTTTTGGAGAAAAACAGTTGTAGCAGCCATAGACTAGCCAGTATCCTATGCAAAAAACCTCAGCTTCTTCCTATCATGGCTTGGAAAAATAAGAGGCCTCTGATCTATAGATTCTTTAGAATAAAAAACAGAGGTATTTCTAGCTAAGTTGTGAATGTGTTCAGGTTCAAGTCTGTTTCTTTTTTTTTTTTCTCTCATTTTTTTCAAGTCTGTTTCTTCTTTGGTCTAAACTTCCTGATCATTGGGCTTGAGGTGTCAGTGAGCAGTCTCACCCTAGCTCAAGGTGAGCATTTCATATATGTCCTAATTTTAGTCTCTGAAGTCTAGACTCTACCTGATAATTATCCTTGTAAAGACTATTCTAAAAATTACCAAACAGCTGTGGGGTTTGGGATGCCACAGGCTTTTTTCCCCCCTACTCTAAATCTTTTGTGTTCTCTCTTATGGATGAATGTGGGGAGGTGGGAATGGGAGGGAGGCACAAAAACAAAAATAGACCCAGGGGGCAAGGTAATTGTCTCCCCTACCTGCCTAGCCACATTCCTGTCTTTTCATATGTAGATATGGCCAGCAAAGCACCAAAAGGTTTTGAGCTCAACCTAGCAATCCTTTAGGCAATGAAGTTCTATTGAATACTATGGGACAGGAGCATGACATTGTCAGACCTGTCCTTTAGAAAGAGCATTTAACAGCTATTTGAAGGTTAGATTGGGCAAGAAAGAGGCTAGAAGCAGGGAGATCTGATTTGTCACCTGGACTAAATCTCGGCTTCAGAATTGGCTTTCTTAATTATTTCGGCATCTTGGATTTAGTTACTAGAACTAGTCATGTTTATTCCTTGGACCCTTCTGGCTGATCATACAATGGTCACGTGACTCACTAGGCCTCAGTTTCGGGAAGATACCTGGGAGCAGGCTTTGTAGCCTAAATGGTCTTAAGGCCTTCTTAACCTCTAGGTCTAGGAAATTGTCCTTGATAACACACAGATCCCTGAAGCTCCCTAGGCCTCTGTTTCTCCTATTGTCACAGTAGGGGGTCTGGCTCAAAAGCTCTTGAAATCCTTGACATTTTTAATCTTTGGATCTTATTAGTGATCTTACACTGAGCTATCCAGCCTTTCTAGGACTCAGTTTCCTTTAAAAGCATATAAAGAGTGTGGACTCTAAGGCCTCTGAAGGACTTGTCACTTTTTGTCCTTGGACATGTGTGGGTGCACATACAATGTTCATTAGACACTCTAGGCCTCAGGTTCAGGCAGAAAATGGAGGGGCCTCTACTGAAAATGCTTTTCATTTTCAATGCCCAAGTTCCACTTAATGACTGACTTAGAGTGAGTATCAATAGTAACCATTTTTCTTTCCCTCCCAGATTGATTTAGTTATTTTTTTTCTTTCGCTCATTAAAAGGGCCATTCCATGACTGCTTCTTAAAGAGGCCTATTCACTCAATGGGGGTTACCTCCCTCAAAATGAATACCTGAAAAGGCCAAGGTCCCCCACTGCATCCTGGGCCATCTCCAGTCATCCTGACGAATATCTGGCCACTGGACCCAGATGGCTCAGGAGGAGAAAGTGAGGCTGGTGACCTGCACAGCCCTCCCTCACTCAAAACAAAGTCAAGTGCAAGTCATGTCATCACTTCTCTGATGTCATGGTCTTCTTTGAAAATGAAAGATGAACACAACAACCAACTAGGAAGGCAATAAGCATTTATATAGTGTCTACTCTGGGCTTTTATAACCATTATCTCATTTGGTTCTCACAACAATCCTGGGAGGTAAGTGCTAATTTGATCCCTGTTGTACCATTGAGGAAATAGGCAGACAGAGATCTAGAGATTTGCCCAACGTCCTACATCTAGTAAATATCTGAGGTGGGATTTGAATTCCAGTATTTCTGATTCCAAGCCTTGGGAAGGGAGGGAAGAGAAGAGGAGAATGGGAGGATTTATTGTGGCAAAAGATCTGGTCTTAACTTAACTTGCCTTTTGGCTTAACTTTTCTTTTTGTTTCCTGCTCAGAACCTCTCCTGGACCTGGAGTTTGCCTAATTACGGGCATGTAGCAGAACATCCTTAGACTGAATATACTGTCTCCCCATACATCTGAAATTCAAATCAGTCTAAGTATCACAGTAGTATTATGGCTGATAGCTACCATTACATTTTACCCTCTGCCTTCCGGGTACTATATTTCACATGAAAGTAACATTTATACATTTATAATGTTTGCACACCATTTACATATGCTACCTTATTTGATCCTTACAACAACTTTGTGAGGTAAGTGTGATTATTATCCTTATTTTATGGATGAAACTTAGACTGAGAAGGGTCAAAGTGACGTACATAGTATCACACTGTGTTAAATGTCTGAAGAGGTATTCAAAATCAGGACTTTTAGACTTCAAGTCTAATTTTATTCATCATATCAAGAGGCCTCTCAAATTTTTTTTTTTATTATTTTGTTTTCAGTGTTCTACAAACATTTCTATATATCTTAGATTTTTCCCCTACCTTCCCCCTTCTCCCCTACTTTCCCACTTCCTCCCTGAGATGGCATACAGTTTTATATAGGTTCTACACATACATTCTTATTAAATAAATTTTCACCTTAGTCATGGTGCATAGAAAAATTAAAATGAATGGGAGAAATCATAAAACAAACCAAAACATAACACAAAAGAAAATGATCTGCTTCATTCTGTGATCAAATTCCATAATTCTTTCCCTGGATGTGGAAGGCATTTTGCCTTAAAAAATCATTGGGAATTATTTAAGTTCTTGCATTGCAATGAAGTACTAAGTCTACCAGAAAAATTCCCCACATACTGTGGTTGTTACTGTGTATGAAGTTCTCCTGGTTCTGCTCCTTTCACTCAGCATCAGTTCATATAAGTCTTTTGAGGCATCTCTGAAGTCTTCCTGTTCATCATTTCTTATAGCACAATAGTATTCCACTACATTCATATACCACAATTTATTCATCCATTCCCCAATTGATGGGCATCCCCTTGATTTCCAGTTTTTGACCACCACAAAGAGAGCTGCTATAAATATTTTTGTACATGTGGGACCCTTTTGTTGGGGGTGTAAGCTCAGTTCCATGTGGACAGTCTTGGGCGGGTAAAGGCAAGGACTTCTAAACCTTAGAGTTCTCATGAAGCCCCCCAGGAAACAGCAGGGAATTGAGGTGTGAGACCGAGCTATCTCGTGCATTTCTGCCTCTTCCCGTGGGAAACGTGCTGGGAGAGAGCATCCCCGCCCTCGAGATTGGCCCCGAGTCTGAGCACACCTATTGTTGTCTAACAGGCACGGTATTCAGGTGCAAACTATGCGGCAGGAGAGCTTAAGTAGGGTCAGGAAAGCCTGAAGGCGCTCTTAGCGCTGAGGGGCCCTTAGAGGACAGAAGGCCCCTCTTCCCTCTCCCCTCTCTCCCCACTTCCACTTCCATTTCCAATCTCTTACTGTAAGATCTTTGCCTCCTTGGGAGATTTCTCTCTCCTCAGGAAGAGTTCCCCCTACACATGTAACCAAGACCCTGAATAAAGCCTAACCCTTGTTTGACTCTGGAAAGTCTCTTCTCTCATACGTTTATCTGGTTTGGCCAGCTGAAGACCTGCGACAGGTAAGGTAAGACTCGGGTAGCCCTTAGGCCTCTAGGCCTGGCACCCTTTCCCATTTTTATGATCTCTTGGAGATACAGTCCCAGAAGTGATGTTGCTGGGTCAAAGGGTATGCACATTTTTGTAGCCCTTTGGGCATAGTTTCAAATTGTTCTCCAGAATGGTTGGATCATCTTCATAGCTCCACCAACAATGAATTAGTGTTCCAACTCTGTCACATCTTCTCCAACATTTATCATTTTCCTGTTTTGTCATATTAGCCAACCTGATAGGTGTGATGTGGTATCTGAGAATTGTTTTGATTTGCATCGCTCTAATCAATAGTGATTTAGAGCATTTTTTCATATGACTATAGATAGCTTTAATTTCTTCCTCTGAAAACTGCTTGTTCATATGCTTTGACCATTTATCAATTAGGGAATGACTTGTATTCTTGTACATTTGACTCAGTTCTCTATGTATTTGAGAAATGAGGAAAAGGCTTCTCAAGTAAACAAACTGATGAATTTCTGGAATTTTTAATGGGAGTAATCTCTAATAATGTTTTTTTTTTCCTCTAGGAAAGAATATTTTTAATTAAAAGCACATATATGTAACAATTTTTACCCCCTCCCCCCCCAGAGTAATCTGGTATCTTTATAGGAGGCTCGGAGGGGTTCAGGCTCCGCCACTAGCTCAAACCCTGACCAATTTTGTTCTTTTAATTTTAGGGGGTCTCCATAATCCATATTCCATGCAACCATTTAACAGGCAGATTGGCTTTTACAAAGGAGTATTTACTGTTTGCCTTCATTTTTGAAGAGGTCCAGTGACATTATTAGGTGATTTCTTGACTTACACGTGAATTGGATTTGGGTATGGCAGAGTTGCACATAGTTGTCAGCCTTATTCTCTTTTCCAGAGTCATCAAAATCCAGTGGCAAGACAAAATTCAAGATGACTGGCAATGGTTTGGGATGTCTGACCAAGCTCTAAGAGCTCCAGAGTGTCTGCTTCAGCTGCCTTTGTGGCTGTTGGAATAAATTGTTTTCATTCACCTGTTCTGATGGGGGATATCTTACCAGGTGTGGGATTGATAGCCTCCTAATTTACTGAAGGGTTTGAGGCCTGTTGATTACCCTCAACAACATAGAAATGTCCTCTACTGCCCCAGTGGGGGTCAGAATTCTGCCATAAACCACTTCAGTCCCTGTGGAGAGGAAGGGGATTAAGTTCACAACATAGTTCAGTTCTTATATATCGTAGTCCCATCAAGTTCCAAGTCCAAAGGCCCCTTGAACTTACAATTCAGAGATCTGAATTCTCAAGACTTCCTTGCTTGGGATAATAGTAATATCTAGCCTTAGAGTCCTGACTCCAAGGCTACTGTGGCTTGAGCTCTTGGGCTCATGCATTCCCCTGTTTGCAACTAGAATTGAAAAGTACAAATGAATGAGACCGAAAACCCAAGCTCCTTTCTAAAGGCCACAGGGCCTAAAGGGGAAGAAGGCAACTGAACCTTGCCCTTACTCCTTATTCAGTTCCTGGTGCCTATGCTTGTGGTAAACAGGACCTTTACACTTTGGATGCTGATGGGGAGAGGGCAAGTTTGTCCCAGTCTAGTAGTTTTAAAGATGCAACCAGTTCAACTTTGAAGTCACTGGAAAGAGACCAACCTTACCTGTTTGGTAGGGAAACATAGAATGTCTTCTCCTGGAAGAAGATTTTTACCATCCTCCAATCTTATGTGATCTGGGCATGTACAAAGCCCCATTATTTGTAGATTGATATTAAAATATTGTAATTATTTTCTTTTCCATCAATTAAAAGATAATTAATTTTTCTTTCTAAAATAAGGTTTTGACTAGTAATTTTTTTTATGTCACCATAATTTCTCTCAGTATACCTTATCTTTCCTTTCCAGAGAGCCATCCCATATAACACATATAACAAATATCCTTTAAGGGCAAAGAGAAAGAAAAAGAATAGAAAAACACCCCAGCATATCTAATCAATACATCAAAAAAAATCTGAAAATGTGTACATTATTTGACTAACTTGGACCTTCCATCTCCACAAAGGATTGCCTTTTTTAAAATCTCTTTTTGGGAGCCATGCTTATTTTTTTAATTTTGGAACACTCACAGTCTTGATATTTTTGTGGTTGTTCTTTCCTTTTACACTGTTGTAGTAACTGAGTATATTATTTTCTTAGCTTTGTTCACTTTGCATCAATTCATATAGTTCTTTCCATACTTTTCTGCATTCATTGTGTTCATCATTTCTTGTAACACAGTAATAATCCCTTATTGATGTACCACAATTTATCCATTTCCCAATTAATGTACATTTATATTGTATATGTATATGTAGAAGGGCACATGTGGCCTCAAGGCTGCAGGTTCCCCACCCACGGACTAGACATTTTCTTTGATTCCTACACCCTCTCAAACATCCCCAAAACAGAAATTATGTGCAGTATACCACAAAGCCTGAGGGAAAAAGTGCAACATCCAGCTGGGGCCAGGTCTGACCACTCAAAAGTCAATTTAGACAAAGACCTAGATTGGTGAACCATTAAGTGCCTGATTTGGGAGGAGACTGAAACACTTTGAGATCCAACTCCTAAGAAAGATGAGAGGAGGGGGAGGGGTAGAAATGAAAGTACTAAACATTTCAGGAAGAAGAATACTCGAATACCTGGAACATAAAGAGATAAATCAACTGGAAAAACAGTAACAATGAAAGAAAACATGGTCCCCAGGTCTAGTAAATGGGTTTAAGTATCTATGAATAAATACTGAAAAATAAAAAAAAATAAATTTGAGGAGAACATGGAATTACAACACACTGTTCCTAAGTGATCTAAAAGAGAAATGAGGATTATGAGGGCAAAATTTTTGTCCTACACATCAAAAATAATGGGCAGGATAGAAAAACTGACATTTGCAATGGCAAGATTTACCAAAGAACAAAATAAAGATTGGGAATGCAAATTCAAAGACATGATGGACAGTCTAGAAGAAGAGAAATAAAAAACAATAACAGCAAAAGAAAATATGGTTACGCTGTAAGCAAAACATACTGAACTCAAAGACATGGTGTGGAGAGACAACCCAAAGATCACAAGACTCTGAGAAGAACATGACAAGATAAAAAAAACTGTAGCATCATAATGAAAGAAGTAATAGAAGAGAACTGTCTTAGAACTTCTAAACATGGGACATGAAATTCCAATAGGAACAATTCACAGATCACCTCCAGAAAAACAAAATAAAACAAACCAAAAAAATAGCTAAAAGCTCCAAGACCCAGAGTGGTTAAATTTAACAATCAATTTCAGAAACATTGAATTATGCAAGCCATCAGGAGAAAGACCTTCAAATACAAGGGAAAGGACATTCAAATAATGCAGAACTATTCCATACCTCCTGTAGGGGTGGGGAACCTGCAGCCTCAAAGTCTCATGTGGCCCTCTAGGTCCTCAGGTGTGGCTTTTTGACTGAGTCCAAATTTTACAGAACAAATGCTTTTACTGAGGGAATTTGTTTTGTAATTTGGATTCAGTCAAAGGGATGCCCATAAGAATCTCAAGGGCCCCATGGGGGCCTCAAGGAGGGAAAAAAGGAAATGGAATAATGTGTTCTGAAGAGCCACAGAACTCAGGATGCAGTCCAGGGTGACCTATTCTACAAATCTGGAGGACAAAAGATAAACATTCAGCAATAAAAAAAAGAGAGATTGAAATGTTTTTAGAAAGAAATCCAGAATTTATGAGACTGTTTGCCTCTCCAACACCCCAAACACCAGAAATGCAAGAGGAGTGAATAAATGTGGCAAACAAAGAACAGTAGAAAGAGAAAGACAACAGAGAGACCAATAAGACTGCTTTCAAAATATACACAAGGAGACAGGGGCAAATGTAGAAATCTGATAGAAGCAACAGTGAAAAGGTGGACATGGGGCATTATGGACAGAACCTGGTGGCATTCTGCCTGCAAATGAATGCTTCTTTTCTGGGACTACATTAAAACATGGGAGGATATATAAATGAAATCGGCAACAAAGTAGATGCCCATCAATTGACAAAGGGTGGAACAAATTGTGGTACATGAATGTAATGGAATATTGTGGCCTCAAAAATTGTGTGTGTGATGAATACATAGAAGTATGAGAAAACCTATGTGAACTGATGCAGAGTGAAGTAAGCAAAGCTAAGAAAACGATAATACACAATAGGTACAACAATGTAACTGGAAAGAACAAGACACTAAAAATCAAAAGTAAATATAACAAAATTATAAAGATCAAGTAGGACTCGTATGAAGACATAGGAGAAGACATCCCCAATCTACCCCTTTGTGGGAATGGGAGGTTCACAGGTGTTACACATTCACTTATTTTTAGACATTTTCAATGTATCAATCAGTTGCACTGACTTTTTTCCCCTCTCTCCAAAACATATTATTTGTCCTATGGAATGGTTCTCTGAGGAGGAGACCCATGGGATACCATGATGTAATGGGATACTATGGTGATATAAGAAACAGAAAATATCAAAACATTTTTCAAAACTTTAAAAAAATGAGCTTGTTAATTGATTGAAATACTCATATGGAACTATGATCTCCTGGATGAGGATGTTCCCTTCAGTGATGCAGATTGCAGTCCCTCCAAGCCTGCCCATACTTAATGACTTTTATCCAAGTGCTCACATAGATTCACTACAGTTGAGACATTCAACAGTCAGGTGGCTATCTTCACTTTGAAGACAAATTAGGGTATGAGTGGAATGCTCACACATTCCAATGGTTGCCTCTCACTCTCACCACATAACTAGCCCATTTTCATCTACTCTGGTTCATTTTCTGAGCTGTTTGTTATTTATTACATTGTGCTCACACTCAGTGTAGGAGAAATTTGAGGGGATAGGGTTCATTCCAGCATCCCCTAAAATGAAGCCTCTTGGGTGCTCCCCTACTCTGTCAGTTTATAAACCTGAGCCTATAGACGCAGGTTAAAATTCATTTTACCCACCAAAAAAGAAGCAGATATGACATCCTCCATGTATAAAAAACAAGAATAAAATAAGTACTGTTAGACTTCACCCAAAACATCTCAAGGTTCACATCAATTCAGAAATTTCTTTTCATCGAAAATTTCTGTCTCTGAAAGCATCAGTAACAGTCTCATTTCAACAGCCAAATATCTGGTGCCTATATTGTTCATGTATTTTTGCATAATGGGAAGATTTTTTTTCTGTCCATTAATAGGCCCATGTGACCTGCTTGAGTCACATGGAAGCCTGAGTCATATGAGTCTGTGGAGGAGGGACTTGCCGAATAGGTAGAGCAGGAAGGGTGGAGCAGAGCTGAGTGAAAGTTGGACACAGCAGTTAGAGCTGAGGGAGAGAGAGAAAGCAGGCAGAGAGTTGTGAGTGTTTGTTTGTGGGAAGGCTCTAGCAAGGGGAAGGCTTGGGAGTGGTGATGCCTCCTGCATTGTTATTGTGTATAGATTTCTTTGTTGTTTAGCTTTCTGGTGTTGAGATTTGGCCTTCTGGTGCTTAAATAAATGTTTGAGTTCTGTCTTCCATGGGAGAGCCTGTTGTATTTTGCAATTCAAAATTATGCTGGCATATTTATAGCCTCCATAGGTGCTGTGAATATCACATTGGAGCTACAGTGCCTACTTGAAAGACTGGTTACTTCAACAATAAATGTACTGGTACATGAAAAGAACACTAAAAAGAAACTGAGATGTGATTACCTGCAACCTCCATTGCTTATCTCAGAAAATAACGTATGCCTCCTTTTGGCAGAGAGAGGCAGACTATAGGGCTAACCTGTTGCCTATATTTTCAGAGAGGGTCATTGGATCACTAGCTTTTATCTTAACTCTTTTTCTGTGTCACAAAGAAGGGTCTTATTCCAGGGAGTGCTGAATGATATATCTAGAAATAATTGATATAAAACAAAAGGTATGAAAAAACTTATTTTTAAATGAATGTGCTGCCAACCTAGTACCAATACTTCTGAGCTGCCAAAGGTTTTCTCTTAGAGTTGTCAAATGTCAAAAAATAATTATCACTTTGGCAATGTGTTAATGACACAGCTAGGGGGCATAAACAAAAGTAATCCTTCCTGTCTTCATCTGTCTGGACACAGTCAAAAAAGGCTGCTGGCTAAGCCATAAGCCTCCAGGCCAGCTGGATTTGAAGAAGGATGGCAATCAGCCTAATACAGAGATATTCTCCTTACTTCAATCAATCAGTCAATGAATTAAATAAACATTTATTCAGCATCTCCTATGTTCTAGGCACAGGGCTAGATGCTAGAGATACAAAGAATTTAAGTATATCACTGATGTCAAGAAATCTACATTCTATCAGGGCAAACATGTATACATGTAGGAGTAGGGACAGGGACTTGACTTGTAATTTTATTGGTATAAGGAACTCCCTGTTGAGACACCAGTGAAGGCCAGTGCAGGCCAAAACTTTTCCTGCAAATTACAGTCTTAAAGAGCTGCCTGGAGCACTGCATATTAAGTGACTAATGCAGCGTCACACAGCCATCACATGCCAGAAGTGACACTCGAACCTAGCTCTTCCTAGGTCTGAGGCTGGCCCTCTAGTCACTCACTGCCCCACTGACTACAAAGGACAGAATGTCCCAGAAGTCACTTAGTGCAATTCACTGCACTAAGACTTTAGGGACACCTTGAATATACAAAACAAATATGAAATAATTTCAAGGTACAGGATACTATCAGCTAGGGGAAATCAGGAAAGCCTTCCTAGGAGGTGGTATTTGAACTGAACTTTGGAGGAAGCTTAGAGATTCTAAGAAATGAAGGTGGAAATGGAAGGTGGAAATGGCATAACCTTTGCAAATTCATGGAGATAGAAAATTTAATGTAATGTGAGAGAAACAGGAGGCCATTTGGACTGAAATGTTGAATGTACAAAGGGTAGTAATGTTTGATGTCTGCAAGGTGGGTGGAAGACAGATTGTGAGGCCAAACAGAGGGATTTATGTTTTATTCTAGAGGCAGTAGGCAATCCCCAAAGTTTTTTGAATGGGGGGATGATATAGTTACGGCAGCTGTGGGGAGGATGAATTTGAAAGGGGAAAGACTAGAGCCAGGAAGCCCAATTTGGAGGTTGTTACAATAGATAAGAGGTGTTAAAGAGAAGGGGCCAGATATGAAAGATGTCTTGGAAAGAGAATTGACAAGACTTGAGAAGTGATAGGATAATGGGGGGAGGGTGAAGGAGAGCAAAGAATCTAGGGTGACTGCAAGATTGCAAATTTTGAACTTTAGTACACTTGCCAGAAATAGGAAAGTTAAGAAAAAGGATAGATGAGGGGAAAGAGGATGAGTTCTGTTCAAGCCCATATTGCTTTGAGATGCCTACAGGACATCCAGTTGGCAAAGTCCGATAAGTAGTTGGTAATGGGGAACTAGAGCTTAAGAAATAGGTATGAACCAGACTGTGTATATGTGTGTGTGCGTGCGTGTGTGTGTGTGTGAAAGAGTGTAGGTAGCACCCCCTTTGAGACACTCCCCCAACTCTCATCGATAGATTCCATCCCTCAAAGGATGGTTAACTCTTTTATGTGTTTGCCACTCCAGAACTCCAATTAGTTTTTCAAAAGTGTATTAATCAGTGCTCTCTCTCTCTCTCTCTTTCTTTCTCCCTCCCTCCCTCTCCCTTTCTCCCTCACCTCCGCAGTTTTCCCCAAAGTATCTCTTGAAGTGTGTTTCCGAATGACTAAAAAGTCAATTCTTTTTCCCACTCATGGAACTGTGGCTTGACATTCTCTCAGATAAATAGGAGTTACATCTCCTGAACACAGCACAGAAACTTTGAGGCAAAACTGCCCACTTTGTATTGTGTCTCTCTCATAGAAAAACCAATAGGTTTTTCACATTTAAATAGTTCCCTTGGGGTGTGCGTGCGTGCATGCGTGCATGTGTGCGCGCGCGCGCCTGTGTGTGTGTGTGTGTGTGTGTGTGTGTGTGTGTGTGTGTGTAAGGGAGAGAGACAAAGAGACTGAGACAGAAGAAAGAAGAGAGAATGAAGAAAAGAGACTCCAATCCAAAGCCTTGGGGCAAACTTCTAGTTGGATACAGAATATGGATGATGATTCGGCAAAGGATACTGTTGCATCAGACAAACATTACAAAAGTTTCCCAGAAATCCAGAGAGGAGAAAAAGATGTTTAACCTTGTCAAATGCCTCAGAGAGTTCAAGAGGGATTAAGACTAAGAAAAGATCCATTGGTTTGGGGGAACAGAAGTTTCAGTTTTTCCATTCAGGCTTTTCAGTTGAGTCCTAATGGAAAGAGGTTGAGAAGTGAGTGGGAGGAGAGAAAATAAAGTAAGATTTATGTAGGAATTTGGCTATAAAAGGGAAAAAAATATATAAAATGATAGCTTGAGGGAATTACTGGAGTTTTTTAGTTCATGGGGGCAGGAGGGAGAGAGATAAGGATAAAAGATACCTGAGTACATTTGCAACCAGCATTGAAAGAGTTAGTAGTTAGTGAGAGATGGAAGACTAGTCAGAAACAGGGGATAATTGGGTAGATGTTCTGTCAGAGGAGACAAGAGGAAATAGGGTCAAGTGTAGAAGTAGAAGGTCTTAGTGAGTTGGAAGGCTACCCTTTCATCAGAAATTGAAGTAAAAATGAAATGATGTGGATAATTTCAAGGAGTGTTATGACAAAATAGGTGAGATGAGGTTGTTCAATGGAATGGTCTCTATTTTGTCAGTAAAATGAGAAGTAAGGTCCTCTGCTAAGAGGAAGGCAGTGATGGGAAAGACATGAGGAGAGAAGGAAAGCAGAGGATAACTACTATGAAGAATACATAATCAGTAGTTGTTGAGTCATTTCAGTTATGTCTGACTCTTTGTGAGTCCATTTGGGGTTTTCTTGGGATAGATGTTGGAGTGCTTTGCTACTTCCTTCTCCAGTTCATTTGACAAATGAAAGACTGAGAGAGAGTTAAGTGGCTTGCCCAGGGTCATACAGCTAGTAAGTGTCTGGGGCTGGATTTGGACTCAGGTTCTCCTGATTCCACAGCTGGTGCTCTATCCATTGTGCCACCTAACTGCCCAAAGATAATTAACTAGGGAAGAGGAAAAGGATTACCTTTTGACAATGAAGGCAGTGATGTTTGATAATATGAGATGCAGTGAATTGAGTTCATATGGTCATATGGTTTTCTCCAGCCAATGAAGCAGCATGTGAGTACTTGTGGAGGGAGTAGATGATTCAATTCATCAAAGGTTGGGGATGAGCAAAAAATGAGCAGCAATGAGGTCAAGGGACTCTAAAATAGAGGACAAAATGATGTGGTTAACTATAGAGTCAAGATTGAGAAGGGAAGAAAGGAAAACCAGAGAAAGAATGATGACTTAGGACAGCAGTCAATCAATAAACATTTATTAACAACCTATGTACCAGGCACTAGGCTAAGCTCTGGAGTTACAAAGAAAGACAAAAGACAAATTCCTGCTCAATTAGCTCAGTCTAATTAGAGAGATGAGAGGCAAACTGGGTACAAAGAAGCTATATACAGGATTAAAGAATCAACAGAATTTAGAGATATTGGGAAAGACTTCCTCCAGAAGGTAAGATTTCAACTGGGTCCTGAAGGAAGCCAGGGAAGCAAGAAGGTGGAGATGAGGAAGGAGAACATTCCAGGCATGGAAAATGCCCCTGAGTCAGGAGATGGAGTGTCCTGTGGCAAGAATACCAATGAGGCCAGTATCACTGGATCATAGAGAAGAGTAGAGGGAGGAGGAGTTGTATAATACTGAAAAGGAGGGAAGGGCAGTTTAAGAGGGGATTTCAATGCCAAACAATAATTTAATATTTGATCTTAGAAGTGATAGAGAGCCACTGAGGGATGAAGGAATTGGAAACCATGAAGATAAACAACAGGTTCATGGATGAATCATAAATAGGTTTAGGTGGAGTGATGTAGCTGAATCTGTTTCTCAGATTCTTTGCACGTTGTAAATTTTCTTATAATAAATAACTGGCAGAATGATTTCTTAGAGTGGTTAGTCATTTAGGAAAATACAAAAACCAACATGAGTCAGTTATTTCAAAAAATTGGAGGGAGGTTTCTTCTTGATACTTTGTGATATAGGTGGAGCTTGCTCACATGAAGATATTTGGGCACCCAAATTAATCTTAGGTAAGAGTTAAATTAATTACAGAAAAATAATTCTTTTCCTTTCCTTCCCTGATACCTCAATTCTGTTCCAAGGTAGATGAAAAAACAAGATTTTTCCTTCATAGATATTCATTTTGGTAGGCAGTATGAACAAGTAGTTGCCAGATTTTATTTTTGGAAATATCAATACATTAACAAACATTTATCATGTGCTTATATGTGAGAGATTATACTAGGTACGGAGGGATGCATAGAGAAATTTAAAGCAAAGGCCCTGATATGAAGGAACTTACATTCTAATAATAGTTAGCATTTATATAGCTTCTTAAGGTTTGTAAAAGACTTTATATTATATCATTTATTCCTCAAAACAACGCTGGATGGTAGGTGTTATATGTAATCCCCATTTTACAGATGAGGAAAGTGAGGAAGACAGAGGTTAAGTGACTTACCCAGGGTCACACAGCAAATGCCTGAAGCCAGATTTGAACTCAGGCTTTCCTGATTCCAGGTTCAGCACTCTATCCTATCCTGCATATTTACCTGACTCAACATCATTGGGGAAGAAAAGACATACATACCTAAAAAGTTAATATAACAACATAAGAGACAAAAACTACTGGTTAAGATGGCCATGTGAACAGACAAAGGTCATAAGAAGCCCTCATCTTACAAATATACTCCATAAAATATCTAAAAAGGCATCAGAAAAATCAGTGATTAAGAAAACCAAAGAGAAAACACTAGAAGGCTTCTCTGTCCACAAGATGATGGTCAGAAGCCTTCAGAGTACTGACAGGAGATCCAGAAGCCAGAATGAATGGGTTAGAATCTATAAGCCATTTGAATAAGTAGTAGTGACATGACCCTGATCTCACAGGGTTTGAAGCCAGCAGGCACTGTGAACAGAGAGGTGTTGAACCCAGCCTGTTCTCACAGGGTCACCTAAAAAAAAAAACAAAAGGAAATTCAGAAGGAGACAAAGACAAGTAGAGTTGGGTTGGTATTACAGTGTTCAATTGAATGCATACTTAAAAAAACATTCTATACCTACAGATGCTTATGCTTTCATACAGAATCTTCTCTTCCTATACATTGTATGTATGTAGAAATATTCATGTTCATAATAAAAAAAGGAAAAAATAAGAATAAGGGCAAATGGACAAACCAAATGGTACCCCAGTATCTATCTACAAGATATTAAAAGACTCAAAACTCCTTTATTGTATTAGATGGGTCCTTAGGGAAGAACTTCTGGAGTCATATGAATGAGAATCACCCAGGATGAGAAGATCTAGGTGAAGAAAGCACTCACATTGATAAGATCACGAATCTATTATGTTTGAAATAACACAAGGATTTATTTGTGTATGCTGACAACCAAGTTGCTTAAATATTTTTGTGATTCTTTTGAAAATTCAAGGTATAATCTTGCAAAATTAGTGAATGAAGATTTCCCATTTTCATGGTAATTATGTTCATCTTACATTTAAAATGAAAACTCATTATTATATGTTCCTCCATTTATAAGAATTAAATATTTGATTAAATATTAACCTTTTTGAAAACATGATATTTATTCAAAAAATTTATTGATATATAAGGAAATATGTGGGATATCTTACTATTGTAAGATGATCATTTTTTCATGTAGTTTACCATAAAATATTCAATATATTAACAACAGTGTAAAATGTAGACTAAGACCTTTTTCCTGTGCAGACAGTCAGTAATCTAAAATTTATTTTTCCTAGTCTAGCATTTGAAGCACTGCTGTTGGCCCAAAGGAGCTGTGTCAGTTAATGCCTCTCTGTCCCGTATCCAGATTTTGGACTGAGCTCAGACCTGAGGATCCTGACTCTGAAGAGAGGAATTCCCTTTTCTAACACACATTGGTTCATTAAGTTTACCTCCCCAAGAGCCCAGAGAAAAATAAAGAAAAGCTTGTATAATGCAAGCTCTGGGTTTACTCTTGCAAACCACACTCAGAAGAACAGGTTGGGTCTTCAGAATTGTAATATAAGGGGAATTTGTTATTTTTTATTTCCTTTTCTTATTCCTCTCACAACTTCTAATTAACTGAAAGTCTGTCTTCTGTTAATATTAACCTCACCTGGCCAAAACCTGTCCCATGAGATGTGAAAATTTACTTAAATCCTTAAACATTCCTTAAATAAGAAACCAGAAAAAGAATCTCAACTGTCCATGACTCCTTGACAACAGGTAAATCTTCCTCTTCTGTTAGCCTATTTGTGACCCCTCTAAATATCATTTAATCTATAATGTGACTAGAGTTTGTTTGACAAGGTTTATTTCCTTAAGAGATGTATGAGATTATGTTTCTACTTAATTGAGTTTATTCAATTTTTTTTTATATTGAAGGGAGTATGAGATTATGAATCTATTTTCTTTCTAACTTTTATGGCCTAAGAGAAATGTACAGTATTGCAATGTGTACAAGAATTATTTCTCTGTCACTGACATAATTTTGCCTATAAGAAGACTTGTTAGAAACCTAATGATTTAAAAGGAAAAAAAGAACCTGGTGATTAGTCTGCTTCCTTCCCCCTCTCCTCCTCCCAGACCTTAAACTATGTTTGAACATAATAATAAAACCTAACCTTTTACTTCTATAATTTCTTCATTGTGGCATATTTTGGTAGCAGTTATCTATCACATGAACTCAGAGAGGAGATATTTCTCACTATACTACCTCTCCCCTCTGAATTCTAAGGTCAATTTCTGAGAGTTATGTAGTTCCTGAGGGACTCAGCATGTGTTGAGGTGGGGAGTGGAAAGAGGGAGAAAGTGATAAAACTATTGCTGATAACCCTTCATCTATCATGTGCCACCAACATCATTTAGCCAGTTTATATCTCCTCAATATCACAAAGGAATAATTACTGAGAAGACATAGCAAAGACTAAAGTACAACACCCCGTCCTCCACATAAGGGGTAGCTGTACTCTCCCCTCTACACACCCACTCTGTCCCTGGGAATACTTGATTCTACTGGGAGTACTTTTTTCTCTTTACAGAATCCCTACCAAGTTCACTTCTGAGTACAATATAGCTGATGGTCAAGTCTTTCCCTTACTCAAAGGACAGGGTGTCTTGGCTATCAGATCCATCAGCTACTAGGCTGAATTAAGTAGATCACTCCTTAGGACTTGCTCCTTATCAAACTCAGCTACTACCTAGTGGTGTTGCTGAGGAGAATTTTGATGGCTCATCTGACTTTTTAAAATACATGAGATCGGGGCAGAGCCAAGATGGCGGAGTAGAAAGATGCACGTACACATAGCTCTGAACCCACAACCCATAGAGCAACTACAAAGAAGTAACTCATGGCAAATTCTGCACCCAGAGGCCACAGAACATTGGAGTGAGGAGATTTCTGTTCCGGAGAGACTTGCAAACCTCTCGCAAAAGGTCCTTCGCGCTGCGGACTGGGTGCTGGGACTGGGAGCTGAGTACAGCTCTGCCGCGGCCGTGGCACCGAGAGGAACAGATCCGAGCAGGCTTCAGGGATGGGATCTCCAGCGGCCGCACAAGTCCCTCCACCCACAGGTGACAGGGGTCGGTGAGAGAGTCTCTTTGGCGGGTCGAGGGGGGAGTGGGGTGCCCCCATGGCTTGGGCCCCCTCGGGAGACAGAAGCTGAGGGGCGGTGGCAGACCGGGGCTCCCCAAGCAGGCAGGAGCCTGGATCCATTGTTGAAGGTCTGTGCATAAACTCCCTGAGGGAACTGAGCCTGAGAGGCTGCCCTGCCCCGACCTGACCATCTGAACTTAATCTCACACTGAATAGCAGCCCTGCCCCCGCCCAAAGCCCTGAGGCTGGAAGCAGCATTTGAATCTCAGACCCCAAATGCTGGCTGGGAGGATCAGGAGGTGAGGTGGGTGTGAGGAAAATATTCAGAGGTCAAGTCACTGGCTGGGAAAATGCCCAGAAAAGGGAAAAGAAATAAGACTATAGAAGGTTACTTTCTTGGTGAACAGGCATTTCCTCCCTTCCTTTCTGATGAGGAAGAACAATGCTTACCATCAGGCAAAGACACAGAAATCAAGGCTTCTGTGTCCCAGCCCATCCAATGGGCTCAGGCCATGGAAGAGCTCAAAAAGGATTTTGAAAATCAAGTTAGAGAGGTGGAGGAAAAGCTGGGAAGAGAAATGAGAGACATGAAGTCAAAGCATGAACAGCAAATCAGCACCCTGCTAAAGGAGACCCAAAAAAATGTTGAAGAAAATAACACCTTGAAAACTAGCCTAACTCAATTGGCAAAATAGGTTCAAAAAGCCAATGAGGAGAAGAATGCTTTCAAAAGCAGAATTAGCCAAATGGAAAAGGAGATTCAAAAGCTCACTGAAGAAAATAGTTCTTTCAAAATTAGAATGGCACAGATGGAGGCTAAGGACTTTATGAGAAAGCAAGAAATAACAGAACAAAGCCAGAAAAATGGAAAAATGGAAGATAATGTGAAATATCTCACTGGAAAAACAACTGACCTGGAAAATAGATCCAGGAGAGACAATTTAAAAATTATGGGACTACCTGAAAGCCATGATCAAAAGAAGAGCCTAGACATCATCTTTCATGAAATTATCAAGGAAAACTGCCCTGAGATTCTAGAACCAGAGGGCAAAATAAATATTCAAGGAATCCACAGAACACCGCATGAAAGAGATCCAAAAAGAGAAACTCCTAGGAACATTGTGGCCAAATTCCAGAGTTCCCAGGTGAAAGAGAAAATATTGCAAGCAGCTAGAAAGAAACAATTCAAGTATTGTGGAAATACAATCAGGATAACACAAGATCTAGCAGCCTCTACATTAAGGAATCGAAGGGCATGGAATAGGATATTCCAGAAGTCAAAGGAACTAGGACTAAAACCAAGAATCACCTACCCAGCAAAACTGAGTATAATACTTCAGGGGAAAAATTGGTCTTTCAATGAAATAGAGGATTTTCAAGCATTCTTGATGAAAAGACCAGAGCTGAAAAGAAAATTTGACTTCCAAACACAAGAATGAAGAGAACCATGAAAAGGTGAACAGCAAAGAGAAGTCATAAGGGACTTACTAAAGTTGAACTGTTTATATTCCTACATGGAAAGACAATATTTGTAACTCTTGAAACATTTCAGTATCTGGGTACTGGGTGGGAGTACACACACACACATGCACACACGCACACATACATAGAGACAGAGTGCACAGAGTGAATTGAAGAGGATGGGATCATATCTTAAAAAAAAAATGAAATCAAGCAGTGAGAGAGAAAGATATTGGGAGGAGAAAGGGAGAAATTGAATGGGGCAAATTATCTCTCATAAAAGAGGCAAGCAAAAGACTCATTAGTGGAGGGATAAAGAGGGGAGGTGAGAGAAAAACATGAAGTCTACTCTCATCACATTCCACTAAAGGAAAGAATAAAATGCACACTCATTTTGGTAGGAAAACCTATCTTACAATACAGGAAAGTGGGGGATAAGGGGATAAGCAGGGTGGGGGGGATGATAGAAGGGAGGGCATGGGGAGGAGAGTGCAATTTGAGGTCGACACTCATGGGGAGGGATAGGATCAAAAGAGAATAGAAGTAATGGGGGACAGGATAGGATGGAGGGAAATATAGTTAGTCCTATACAACACAACTATTATGGAAGTCATTTGCAAAACTCCACAGATTTGGCCTATATTGAATTGCTTGCCTTCCAAAGGGAAGGGGTGGAGAGGGAGGGAGGTAAAGAAGTTGGAACTCAAAGTGTTAGGATCAACTCTCGAGTAATGTTCTTGCCACTAGGAAATAAGAAATACAGGTAAAGGGGTATAGAAAGCTATCTGGCCCTACAGGACAAAAGAGAAGACGGAGACAAGGGCAGAGAGGGATGATAGAAGAGAGAGCAGATTGGTTATAGGGGCAATTAGAATGCTTGGTGTTTGGGGGGGGAGGGGATAAAAGGGGAGAAAATTTGTAACCCAAAATTTTGTGAAAATGAATGTTAAAAGTTAAATAAAAAAATAAATAAATAAAATACATGAGATCATAACTTGCTCCATTCTGTCTCTGATCCTAATTCGCTTGCAATCAAGAAAGGCTAAAATAGAGACAAACCAAACAGAAGCATCATGCGTTTGTGGCCACATGGTGAACAAGTGGGAAAGGCTTTGCTGCCACACCCCCTCTTCCAGTCTGGAGGCCCATAGCAATTGAAGAACCTCTCTCACCACCAGGGAAGACACAAGGAATTTATCTGTTCTGGTCTTTTACATGTATACTCAGTTCTGGCTTAGCAGTCAATGAAAAAGACTTTCAGTATCATTCATTAAGCCAATAGGTACCTTTATTCCTTATAATAACAAGATTAAAAAAAAGCCAGAATATGGACAGAATGTGAGAAGTCTCCAGGTATGGGCTTTGCATTAGTGGTATAAAGTTTGAAGCTTTATCTAAAGCAAAACAGATTTATTGGCACTCAGACCTGCAAGAAATTAGATATTTATGCTATGGTTATGAAATATGTGGCACAATGAAAATCTGGGAAAATTTCAATAAAAAAACAACAGAGATTCATAGTTAAATCACATCCAGATGGTAATGACTGATCCTATGGGGGAAAAATGCCAACAGGAACAGTATTTGCCTGACCTCCTTATCAGGAGTCAATCAACAAGCATTTACTAGGCATTTAGCGTTTGCCATTTCGTGTTTTATATCCCTAGCATGCTAAATGGTAGGGATATAAAGAAAGGCAAAAAGATAATCCTTGCTCTCAAAGAACTCACATTCCAGTAAAGGAAACAAACACAATTATGTACATATAAAATATAGACAGGAAGATATGTAGGAAGATAAGGCAGCTAGTCAGCACAGGGGATACAGGTCTTGGCCTGGAGTCAGGAAAACTTGTCCCCTAAGTTCAAATCTGGCCTCAGATACTTACTGAATGTATGACCCTGGGCAAGTCACTTAACTCTGTTTGCCTCAGTTTCCTCATCTGTAAAATGAACTGGAGAAGGAAATGGCAAGAAAACACCAAAAGGGGTCATAAAGAGTCAGACAGGACTGAAACAACTGAAAAAACAAGAGTCTGAAGATAATATCAGAGGAACGGCACTGGAGTGAGGGTGGGGAATCAAGTACAGCCTCTTGCCATACTTGGGATTTGAGATAATTCTTAAAGGAAACCAGGAAAGCTGGAAGACAGAGATGAGGAGACAGAGAATTTCAGGTACAGGAAACCATCAGTAAAAAGTCATGAAATCAGAAGATGGGAGAGATAGAGAATTTCAGGTACAGGAAACCATCAGTGAAAAGTCATGAAATCAGAAGATGGGAGTATTTACCTTGAGGAGTAGCAAGAAATCTGGTATTATTGGATCATAGAATAGGGTAGGACATGAAAGTGTGAAAAGTGTTAAGAAGACTGAAAAGGAAGGAAGGAGTGGAGTTGTGAAGACTTTTACATCGCTAGCAGAGGATTTTGTATTTAATTCCTGTAGCCTCCCTGGTGGCAAGTTAGGTGTCACAGTGGATCGACAAGCATTGGTCCTAGAATCAGGAACACCCGAGTTCAAATCTTGCTTCAGACAATTACTAGTTCTGTGACTCTGGACCCTAGGTCAGTTAATTTATGTTAGCCTTAGGTTCCTCAACTATAAAATGGGGATAATAATAGCACTCATCTCACAGGGTGGTTGTGAGGATGAAATGAGATAATATTTGTAATATTTCTTAGCATAGTGCCTGGAATATAGAAAAAATTTAATAAATGTTTCCTTCCTTCCTTCCTTTGTTCCTTCCTTCTTTCCTTCTTTATTTCCTTCTTTTTTCTTATCTATGCAACTGCCAAAGGTCAGAAGTTGAATTAGTCTACAGCAGGGATAGACATCAGATTGTATAGAGAACTTCCCTCAGGGAGATATCCTCAGGGTAAACTCTTAGGGTAAACCATTAACTAATAGCAGTGGTCTCTTAAAAAGTATGAAAAAGTCATCTTACGTAGCTTCTCAGATAAGAGAACTGGGTGATCCAAGTTAGACAGTTTGGGTAACCCCTTCTACTCAGGAATGGGAAGAAGCTCACCCAATTAACAATAACCAAACTTCAGTGGCTCCCAAATACTAAGTAGGTCACCAAACTAATTGGTAAGGTAGAGAGGTCACTAACCTAGATGTTGAAGGCAATGCAATATGCCACCAAGGAATTAGGTCAGTTACAGACCAAATATTGATATCAGTCAAGGAGAGGTTTCTTTGACTGAAATGCCAATGTAAGTCAGGTTAACCTGAAAAAGAACAAGGTTAAGTGCCTGGGAGTAGCAGCCTTGCTGCAGTTATAGGGGATCCCCATCAGGACTAACCAATCATGTTCTAATGAGTAGAAGGTTGAGTGTAGTTGCTAATCTGTGGGTACTCTGTAAAGCATTATGTTTTTAGTACTTTACAACATGTCCTCAGATTGGCACAAAAATATCTTCAAATAAAATCGACCCCATTTCTTAAGGAAAGACAAAATTTGACTTTGGAAACTTCCATGTACAAATGAAAACAATGAAGCTGGTTTGAAATTGAGGAACTTTGCAAAGAAATACTCAGACACACTAGAATGTTGTGAAAATGAGATTGAAAAAAATAGTGAAAAAATATGTTGCAAAACAATTTAATAGAGGTTAAAAAAAGATAAAAACTTGTTGGAAATTAGACTGCACATTTCTGACCTCTCTTTTCTAGACAGATTCCCCCCCCCCCCATAAACAATGGTCACATGACATCAGGACCATTGCCCATGATGATTATCATCTCGTTTCAAAAGTTCCCTAATGAGGGTCTCAATTTTGAGGAGACTAGAAGGGAGATTCAATGTTATATCACTCAACCCAACCCTTTCTCCATACCTAGATCAGCTCTCATTAGTCCTCTTTAGAAGTATCATCAATGTCTTGCTAAACCTATGTGTCAGTTTTCTTTCCTGATAATTTGAAGAGATTGTGTTGTTCCATGTTTACCTTGCAAGGCAGTGGTGACAAAAGGGGAATAAAGATATGTATTTCATTGGGGAAGTGGCGATGTCATCACATAACCAAGGTAGAAGGTGAATTCATATAGGAACTTGAGGTGAGGATAGTTTGATTACTTACAAGCCTTTAGGGTGCAAGTGATGGTAAGAGGGATCCCCATGGAAAATATACAAGAAGACTTTGGGAACACTGAGTCTGGGTGAGGGACCATCTGGAAGGATGGCAGGAAACAAGTATTTATTGAGTGCCTACTATGTGCTAGGCAATATGAGAAACGGACATTTTCAGATTTGGAGGCTTCCTTGTGAGTTTGAATTCCTAGACTTCGATGCTGGCTGTCCATGGGAGGCACCCCTTGCGACTTACCATTTCTTAGAGGAGTAAATGACAATCAAACAGCATCGTCCTGAATCTGAAAGGACTGGAGAGCCATGCCTAGCTGATCAGGAGATCAGGATCAGTAAATTGCTTGTACTATCCAGATCTAAAGGGAGTGTGAAATATTGGTTCAGTGGCTCCACAAACTGTCTTTAAATCCTAAAAGAGTATAATACATTTTTTTTTAATATTTTGAGAATTTGTTAATGTGACTTTATATGTCTAGTATTCTGAGTATTTCTGTTTTTCCCTTTTTAGTAATGACTTAATTTATTTTTAGTTTTCAACATTCAGTTCCACAAGATTTTGAGTTCCAAATTTTCTTCCCATCTCTCCCCTCTGCCCACCCCAAGACAGCATGCATTCTGATTACCCTTTCCTCCAATCTGCCTTCCTTTCTATCACATACCTGTCTTCTCTCATCCCCTTCCCCTCTGTTTTCTTGTGGAGCAAGATAGATGTCTATACTCCATTGCCTGTATGTCATTTCCTAGTTGCATGTAAAAACAATTTTTAACATTTGTTTTTAAAACTTTGAGTTCCAGCTTCTCTCCCTTCCTCCCTCCCCATCCATTCCCATTGAGAAGGCAAGCAATTTGATATAGGTTATACATGTGTAGTCATGCAAAACATTTCTATAACAGTTATGTTGTGAAAGACTAACTATATTTCCTTCTATCCTATTCTGCCCCCCCCCCCATTTATTCTATGGTGTCTTTTGACCCTGTCCCTCCCCAAAAGTGTTTACTTCTAATTACCCCCTCCTCCCATTTGCCCTACCTTCTCTCATCCCCTCACCTCCACTTACCCCTTCCCCCCTACTTTTCTGTAGTGTAAGATAGATTTTCATACCAAATTGAGTGTGCATGTTATTCTTTCCTTAAGCCAAATCCAATGAGAGTAAGGTTCATTCTTTCCCTCTCACCTCCCCTACTTTCCTTCCATTGAAAAAGCTTTTACTTTCCCCTTTTATGTGAGATACTTTATCCCATTCTATTTCTTTCTTTCTCCTTCTCTTAATATATTCCTCTCTCATCCCTTAATTTTATTTTTTAGATATCATCCCTTTACATTCAACTCATTCTGTGTCCTCTGTGTATATATGTATGTATATATAAAATCCCTCCAACTACCCTAATACTGAGCAAAGTCTCAAGAATTACAAATGTTATCTTTCCATGTAAGAATGTAAACAATTCAGCTTTAGTAAGTCTCATGAGTTCCCTTCCTTGTTTACCTTTTCATACTTCTCTTGATTTTTGTGTTTGAAAGGCAAATTTTCTATTCAGCTCTGGTCTTTTCTTCAAGAATGCTTGACATCGTGTGTTTCATTAAATTGCCATTCCTCCCCACCCCCCCCAAGGTACTATACTTAGTTTTGCTGGGTAGGTGATTCTTGGTTTTAATCCTAGCTCCTTTGATCTTTGCAACATTGTATTCCAAGCCTTGATCCCTTAACGCAGAAGCTGCTAGATCTTGCATTGTCCTGATTGTGTTTCCACAATACTCAAATTGTTTCTTTCTGGCTGCTTGCAATATTTTCTCCTTGACCTGGGAGCCCAGGAATTTGGCTACAATATTCCTAGGAGTTGTCTTCTTTTTGGGATTGTTTTCAGGAGGCAATAGGTGGATTCTTTCAACATCTATTTCACCCTCTGGTTATAGAATATCAGGGAAGTTTTCCTTGATAATTTCTTTTTTTGATCATGGTTTTCAGGTAATCCAATAATTTTAAAATTATCTGTCCTGGATCTATTTTCCAGATCAATTGTTTTTTTCCCAATGAGACATTTCACATTATCTGCTCTTTTTTCATTCTTTTGGTTTTGTTTTATAACTTCTTGATTTTTCATAAAGTCTTTAGCTCCCATCTGATCCATTCTGATCTTTAAAGAATTATTTTCTTCAGTGGACTTTTGGATTTCTTTTTCCATCTGGCCAATTCTGCTTTTTAGGGCATTCTTCTCCTCATTGGTTTTTTGGATCTCTTGCCATTTGGATTAGTCTATTTTTTAAGATGTTATTTTCTTCATCATTTTTAGGGTCCCCTTCAGCAATCAGTTAACTCATTTTTCATGATTTTCTTGCATTGTTATTTCTCTTCCCAATTTATGCTCTACTTTTCTTACTTGATTTTCAAAATCCTTTTTGAGCTCTTCCATGGCCTGAGACCAATTCATATTTTTCTTGGAGGCTTTGGATGTAGGAGCTTTGAGTTTGTTGTCTTCTGTTTGTATATTTTGATCTTCTTTGTCACCAAAGTAAGATTCAATAGCCCGATTTTTTTTTCTGATTTTTGCTTATATCCCCAACCATTTAAGTTACTTTCAAGCTTGTTGTCAAGGTAGTTCTGCTTCCAGTGGGGGTGAGGGAGTGTACTGTCAGCTGCTGGATCCCCATACAATCTGTGGGCCTAGAGCTCCAGAAACAATTGCTGACACTGCCCTTGCTGCTGCCGCCACTGCAGGCTCCTTCACCCCCTCTCCGCTCCTGGGGCTAGATCACTCTCCTCTCTCACACAGGTCAGACAGGTTTTTTAACACTGACCTTCCAATTTCTCCTCAGTGTTGTGGGGTTGTGAAGTCTGGAAATTGCCAAAGGTGTCAGTGATTCATTTCCCCTCTGTCCCTAGGCCTGCTCAGGTCTTGTCTGTCCTGGGGCGGCCTACACTGGACTGCACTCTGCTCCCAGCCTGGTGAGATACATGCTTCCTGTTGATCTTCCAGTCTGCCTTGGGCTGGAGATTTCCTTCAGTCTGTCATTCTGTGGGTTCTGCAGCTCCAGAATTTGTTTAGAATCGTTTTTTACAGGTACTTGGCTGGGTTTAGGGGGAGAACTGTAGCAAGTCCCTGATTGTATTCTGCCATCTTGGCTCCATTCCCCATTCTGAGCGTGTCTAACATGGAGGGAGAAAATAAATAGCTATCCTATATGTGATATCTACTTTGTGCATTATATTTAATTTGTATTTATATATAAGGGTATTCTCTTTCAAGCAGGTACCCTGTCAATTTATGTTACGGAGCTTGTAGATATGAAGTATACCTAAGCTTTGCTTTGGAGATTTTCCACTGGATTTCTGCCTTGGTGTGGGAATATAATAAACCATTGACTGTAAGACAAACCTAAATTTCCTTTTTGGGAACAAACTGCTCTGCAAATGAATCTGGGCATTGTGAGAACCTGAAACAAGAATCCCTTTCCTGGGAGGATACTCCATTGGCCACGGGTCATAATTACAAAAGGATGCTGTTGAAAATTCTTTCAATAACATTGGCATTTCACCCTCAGAAAAAAATTCATTGCATTTGGGATATTTGCATAATATTTCATCCCATCCTTTCCAAGCCTGACCAAAAGCAAAAAAAAAAATCTTTTATGCTCTAGAAAATGTAATCACAAGTTTTCTCTGTACAAAATATGGAACAGAATGTGAGGGATCTACAGGTGCATGTACATTATTGTCTTATAAGCTTTGGAGCCTTATCTAAAACAAAACAGATTTGCTGGCACATAAACCTTTTCAAGAAACCAGATATTTAATCTATAGTTATGAAATATGTGACACAATGGAAACATGTGGGAAAATTTTAGTGGAAAAAAATAGAAACAACAGAAATCTATCATTAAATCAGATCCAGATGGGATTGAGTGGTCCTATAGGAAAGAATGGGCAACAAGAGCAAGCTCTCCCAGGTTTCCTGAAAGATGCTGCATGCACAACTACAGTACTGAATTGGGAAGGATTGTTACCATGCTTCCTCTGATTTCTCAAGTAGATATTATCTTTTTGGAATTAGGGAATTTGTTTCTCTTTCAAAAAATATTCAGTGTCAGTGAATAAAATAGATACTACAAACAAGATTCTAGTTTCACATGTTATTAGCAAAATACTAAGGGGCTGTGCTTTTCCCCAGTGTCTGAAGTTGTTTTCTAACATGATATCTGCACAGTGTATTGTGAATGGTGAATCTGTCATTTTGGGGTTCAGGGTGCCAGAATTCTGTTTCTATATCTCTATCTCTGTTAGTGTCTGTCTCTCATCCTACTCACCAAATTAGTAACTTCCCTTATTTTTCGATGAATAGATGTTTTATTTATCACTTTTAAATCATTATAATTTCCCAATCCACAAAAGTAACAAAGTATATTTAAACAAAAGAAACATTAACAGTTTCTAACAACACATTTCATTCCACACCTATTGTCCACCACATATCTGTTGAAAAAATAGAGCTCTGTTCAACTTCATTCCTAGGGAGTCCAGAAGGGTCATTAGACTGGTAAGAACTCTGAAGGATTTGCTTGCTGTTTTCTTTTACATTGTTCTGGTCCTTTTACTTTCTTCCTAAGTCTCTCTGAATTTTTTTTAATTCATCTGATTTCTCTCTGAATTTTTAATTTCTTAAAGCACAATGTTGTCTTATTACATTCATATACCATAATTTGTTCAGTTATTCCTTCCCCCAAATATCTTCTATTGAAGCATAATTCAGCTACACAAAGACAACTAAAATGGTTTGATCATCCTTGCCATCTTCCCTCTGCCCTGTGCTACCACAGTTGCTAATTCATCTGTAGTGGCTGTTCTTGCTGACAGCTGTGGTAAACTGGATGGGTTACATCTTCCAAAGGGAGCTGATGATTTTATAAATACAATACTTGTATTTGGAAACTAAGTACTTAAGTGTAAGCACCCTCCAATTGTTTCCACACAGCTGGAATCACTGAATCAAATGGTTGTAATTCCCAAACCCATTTTTTTTTCTTTATAACGTATTTTGAATGCTCCCATGAGGAGCAGTGTTTGATATAGATATGGTTACCTAAACAAAGTCAAAACCATTCATTGTTAGTCATGTGGACCCAGGGAAATGTCATTACTCTTTTAGTTATCTCTTTACTAAGCACCAGAGAGTGAGCCAGATGCCAAGGGAATCTCTCCCAGATTTTAAAAATTTTAATATCACATTCATTTTCCTTTAATATTGACTATGCATCTGATGGATAGGTGGTATTGGGAATACCTTTTAAAATGAATTATTTTTTCTAAACAAGACACTTAAATAAACGCTATGTTAAACTCCCACACAAGTTACCTACTCTTCTGGAATTTTTGAGCATGTGTGCATGTGCATGCACATGTATTCACAAACATGTTAGTCAAACTTTTGGTCAAGGAAAATCTATCATATTTTGAAACATCCCCCAATGTCTATGAGATCACTAGAAGAAATAGACTTTATTCATTATTCACATATGTGCTGTTGATTTTTTTGTCTAGAAGAATTATATGTGTGTGTATGTGTATTTGGGTGTGCATGTGTTCTTAGATAAAAGAACAGGATGGAACTTGGAACCAGCAAATACTAGTGTGAAGGAATTTAATTCTGACTGTAACTAGAACTTAAAATGCAGAATGAAATATTTTGATGGACTAAGCATATTTATTTTGGGTTGTTTTTATTGAATGCTGGAAGGAAAAAGAGAGATAATAAAACATGCAGAAATAAATAAAATGCTTTCCCCTTCTCCCTCCAAAGGAAAGTAACTGGTAAGTTACAAGAGGATTGTTTGAAGCTATGAAATCTGACTAATAACTAGAATCTGGCTGAAGGGTGGGCTATGTCATGGAGGTGGGGGAGTGGGTGATCAGATTAGTTCAGATTAGTTAAATTTAATCCCAAAACAAGATAATGAAATTAACTTGGGAAGCCCAGTCTCATGATGTTTAATGAGCAAGAGATTATGCATCTCTTGGAAAAAAATAGGAATGAGAGACAGTATGGTGCATGTTGGAGTTTGACCAAGGAGTTGACCTTGGAGTTGAGAAGACTTGGGTTCAAGACCTGTCTCTGACAGACTAGCTGTGTGACCATGACCAATCAATCAGTAAGCATTTATTAAGTGAATATGCCAGGCACTGTGTTGGGAACTAGAGATACAGAGACAAAGGTGACATGATTTCTGACTTCAAAGGGAGACAACATATACATAAAATTATATATAAAATAAATACAAAGTAATTTTTAGGGGGAGGTCCTGATAGTTAGGGGGATCGGTAAACTGAGCTGAACTTTGAAGGAAACTAGGGATTTTAAGTTATAGGGGAGCAGACAGTACAACCCAGCTTGGGTTGGAAGACAGCTTGCACAAGAGTCCCTGAAGGAAGGTGGAATGTTGTAGGTGAACAAAAAGCAATGTTTGGCTCAGTCATAAAGTCATAAGGAAGGGGAGGAATGTATAATAAACTTGGAAATGACAAGTCATTTAATCTCTGAATACTCTCAGTGCTTCTTAAACCATGGGTTGTGATCCCATACATGGTCACAAAAAATGGGCCATAGTAAAAATTTTCTGAACATACAACAACCAAAAATTAATTAAAAATCAAGTGCATAATGAATTGGAGAGGTTTCTGGCAGCACTTGCCATGGCAGCTTCACTGCAGCCTTGATTCTGAACACAAAGCATGCACACTTTGCACTGTGTATGACCTGAGGTCATGCAATACCAACAATGCTGCTGAAACAAGGAAAAAGAAGTCTTGAGTGGAAAATGTTTAAGAAGTCCTGCTCTAGGCAACTCTATAAGGCTATGAGTTCCTCTGGTTGGGTTTTTCTCCAACTTCAATCCATTATCCACACAACTGACAAAGTGACTTTTCTTTGTTTAAATTTTACTTCAGAAGATAGTGGAGTAGAAAGACGGACCTGTAGAAGCTCCCCCACCTAGCCCATAAAATACCTGTAAAAAATGACTCTAAACAAATTCTAGAGCAGCAGAAGCCACAAAATGACAGAGTTAAAGAGATTTCCAGCCCAAGACAGCCTGGAAGGCTGACAGCAAAGGTCTATCACACCGGGTGCGGAGCGGAACACAGCTCAGCATGAGCTGTGTGGCACTGCACAGACAGGACCAGGAACAGGCTCCAGGGAGCCACCAGCAGCAGCTCAATTCAAAATCTCAACCAGATTGCTCAACTCACAAATGCCAAAGACAACTTCAAAGGTCAGTGAGAAAGCTCCTTCACCCAGGAGAAGGGAACGCAGTCTGGATCCAACAGCAACCACTGCAGTGGCAGCATCCATTTTTGGAGCCCTCTGCCTGAAGTCCCTGGGGGAATTGAGCCACTGATCTGAATCTCAGCCCTGAGCATGGCCTTGGGGTGAGGAGGAGCCCTGGTGTACTGGAGCTGGAAGTGGTTGTGGAGAGGAAATTCTACTTGCAGCTTCTGGGCAGAAGTTTTAGGTTGCTCCCAGATCAGTGCGCAGGCTAGGAGAGAGGTAAACTCCTCTTCCTTGATTGTGCCACCTTGGAGGAACTGAGAACTTACAGGTCCCCAGAGTATACCCTCCTCTTGACAAAGGACTCAAAAGCCAAGTAACTGTCTGAGAAAATGCCCAAAAAAGGGAAAAAAAAATAAGACTACTTTCTGGGTGAACAGGTATTTTCTTCGATCCTTTCAGATGAGGAAGAACAATGCATACTATCAGAGGAAGTCAAGGCTTCTACATCCAAAACCTCCAAAATAAATATGCAATGGTCTCAGGTGATGGAAGAGCTCAAAAAGGATTTTGAAAATCAAATAAGAGAGGTGGAGGAAAATTGGGAAGAGAAATGAGAGAGATGCAAGAAAATCATGAAAAGCGAATCAACAGTTTGCTAAAGGAGACCCAAAAAAATGCTGAAGAAGATACCACCTTTAAAAATAGGCTAACTCAATTGACAAAAGAGGTTCAAAAAGCCAATGAGGAGAACAATGCTTTAAAAAGGAGTTGGAGGGATATATATAAATATCGACAGAGAGCACAGGGTGAGTTGAATAGAAAGGGATGATATCTAAAAAAATAAAATTAAGGGGTGAAAGAGGAATATATTGGGAGGAGAAAGGGAGAAATGGAATGGGGCAAATTATCTCTCATAAAAGGGATAAGAAAAAGCTTTTCCAATGGAGGAGAAAAGGGAGGAGGTGAGAGGGGAAAAGTGAAGTTTACTCTCATCACATTCGGCTTAAGGAGGGAATAACATGCTCACTCAATTTAGTATGAAAATCTATGTTACACTACAGGAAAGTAGGGGAGAAGGGGATAAGTGGGGTGGGGGATAATAGAAGGGAGGGCAAATGGGAGAAGGGATTAATCAGAAGTAAACACTTTTGGGGAGGGACAAGGTCAAATAAGAGAATAGAATAAATGGGGGGCAGGATAGGATGGAGGGAAATACAGTTAGGCTTACACAACATGACTATTATGGAAGTCTTTCACAAAACTGCACATATATAGCCTATACTTGCCTTCTCAGTGGGAATGGGTGAGGAGGGGTGAAGGGAAAGAAGTTGGAACTCAAAATTTTAGGAATGAATGTTGAGAATTGTTTTTGCAAAATACAGGTAATGGGGTATAGAAATTTATCTTGCTCCACAAGAAAAGAGAGAAGATGGAGATAGGGAAGGGAGGGGTGTGATAGAAGGAAGGACACATTGAAGGAAGGGGTAATGCAAGGCATTATGGGGTGGGCAGAGGTAAGAGACGGGAAGAAAATTTGGAACTCAAAATTTTGTGGAAATTGAAAAACTAAAAATAAACTTTGAAAACTAAAAATGAATAAATAAACATTAAAAAATAAAAATAAAAAATAAAATTTTATTTCAGACTTAAACACCAAAACACAAATACAGAATAGGGAAATAAAAAAAATATATAATAAACTTAAATATTGGAAGTTAAATACAAAGTTAAAAAGAAAAAAAGACATCACGTGCATAGCAGAACATGAGAGGATTCTAAATATGTAATAATATATTCTCATTTCAAGAAAGTCTGTATGATAAATAATACTTGTACTGAAAATTGTCCATCTTTGCTTCCTTGTGACTTCTTTTGTTCTCTGTTGCACTTTTTTACTTTGCTCATTTTCCCCCTTCCCTTCTTTCCCCTATCCCCAACCCCCAGAAGGCTACAATAAAATGGAACCTAGCCTGGATGTGTTTGCTCTTCACAGGGACCAAACCTTGTCCTGAGATTTTTCTTCCAATCTTCTCGAATTGTCCCAGGAAGACCCCTGTTGTGCCCCTAGTCTTATTAATCTCCACTCACACTTTGTTTGCCCTAAGGTGCTATTTAACTCTTTTGTGGAGGAAAGTCTTGAGAGCTTGGAATTTTTTTGACCTACTCAGCCATCTTCCCAGAATCCTCTCCCAAAATGATTTTTCTTAAGGTCAGATCAGACCTTTATCACTTCCTTTTACAATAAACTCCAGTGGCTCCCACTTACCCACATGATAGTGGGTAATGGATCCTCAAGGGTAATAGAAGGAAGATGGAAAGATAATGATGCATGCCCTGCTATCCTATCTCACTTAGAATAGTGCTTGGCATATAGTAAATGCTTAACAATTATGGGTTACTTAACTTTTGCCTCTAGGATAAAAATAAACCCCTTTTGTTTGGCATTTTAAAGCTCTTCCCAACCTGTTCTCAATCTATCTTTTCCAATCAGTTGATGAGCATTTATCTAATGCCTTCTATGTGCCAAGTGGTACATAATAGACACCTAATACTTATGAGTTAACTGAGGCACTTCGGATTAAAAAAAGGCAAAAATAACTATATAGAAAAGATCCATATGGAATATATATGGAAGGTGATCTCAGGGAGCTGGGGAAGGGGACTGAGAGAGGTCTCTTGCAGAAAGTGGGATTTGAGCTGAATCTTAAAGGAGTCCAGAGAATCTAAAAGGTAGAGGTGAGGAAGGATAGCATTTTAACATGAGAGACAGCCACTGAAATTTCATGGAGTTGGGACATGGAGTATTTATGTGCAAATCAAGGCAAATAGGCCAGTGTTGCTGGATGTTAAGAGTATGTGGAAAGGAGTAAAGTATAATAAGACTGGAAATGTAGAAAGGAGAATATTGGGAAGGATTTTAAATGCTGAACAGAGGACTTTGTATTTTATCTTAGGGGTAATAGGGAGGCATTGGAGTTTATTGAATAAGGGGGTGATATGTCAAGACTTATGCTTTAGGAAAATCAGTTTGGCAACTGAGTGTAGAATATTGGAGCAGCAAGAAAGTTGAAGCAAGGAAATTAACCAGAAGGATCTTGCATTAGCCTAGATGTAATGTGATGCTGTCCTATACTTGGGTGGTGGCTGTGTGAATGGAGAGAAAGGGACATGTAGGAGAACTATTGCAGTGTCAGAAATATGTCTGACAACAGACTGGATAGAATGAGTATAAGGGACAAGTCAAGGATGACACTCAGCTTGTGAGCTTAGATTACTTGGAGAATGGTGGTATACTTTTGTCTTTTGCTCGTGAAGAGGACTCTGACATCAGAGAGGTGATGCCATGACTAGCAAGTGAACTCAATTTAAGTGAGGGAGGGCTGTACAAAGTCACTAGCCTCACTTTCTCCTCCAGAGTCATTTGAGTTCAGTGGGTCCAGAATGACTGGAGATGGCCCAGGATGCAATGGTCTTTCCCAGTTCTCACTTTGATTGAAGCAATGCCCATTTAATGATTAGGGCTGTTTAAGAAGTGAGCCAAGGAACCACCTCTTTAATAAAAAAAAATCAAACTGGGAGGGGAAGACCCTCAGGGTTTTTGACCAAAAGAGAAACAATTACTCCTCTGAGATCTCTCTAAGCCATCAGGGCCCCCAAAATAATCATTAAGTGGTTCTCAGGTAAGGACCTACAGGAAAGTTGGATAAAGAGGAAAGTGTAGTGCTGGGGAGGTGATACTGTGTTCTATTCTAGACATGAGCAGCTAGGTGATCCAGGGGATAAAGAACCAGGCTTTAAGTTAGGGAGACTCTTCTTCTTTATTTCAAATCTGACTTCAAACACTTACTAGTTGTATGACCCTGGGCAAGTCACTTAAAACCTTGTTTGCCTCAGTTTTTTTCTGTGGAAAATGAGCTGGAGAAGGAAATGGCAAACCACTCCAATATCTTTGCCAAGAGAATGGGATCCCAAATGGGATCATGAAGAGTTAGATATGACTCAACAACAAAAATTTTAGACATGCTAAGTTTGAGATGTCTATGGGACATTCAGTCTGATACATTTAAAAGGTAATTTTTTCTGTCTGTCTAATTTATCATCTACATCTACCACTTCTATTTCTCTCTATATTAACATATTTTTTCCTTTTCTATACTGTATGATCCAAACAAACTGACCTTCTCTCATGATGATATAGCTCTATCTCTCAGGGCTGTTCCCCATGCTTGGAATACATTGCTTCCTTACCTCTACCTCACAGGATTCCTTATTGCCTTCAAGACTCAGTTCAAGTATCACCTTCTATAAGAAGTCTATTTTCTAGCTGCTAGTGAATGCCTCCCTCCCTTGTATTTATTCTGATATATATGTAAATATCACCTATGTATTACATAACATGTTATCAACATAATATATGAAGATTACTTTGTAATATATAATATATTAATATGTAATATCAGATATATAATATATAATCTATGGTATACAATATAATTATATAAGACATTATACAAGATATACCAAATATGTAATATAGTTATATATTATCAGATAAAATATATATGCACATGTATATATATAAATATATGCATATATACACACATTATGGATGAACACTATTGTAAAAAATTCATATTACATGTCTAATGTTGATAAGGAATATGTTGGATATGATCATCAATGTATATATGATGCATTATATCTAAATATATCAATTACATAGTATAAAGTAATCATAATATATTGCCTCCCCTAAAAGAATAAAAGTTCTTTGAGTAATGCTTCTCACCAGTCTGAAATTATTTTGCATTTTCTTCATGTATTTTTTTGTCTTGAATTATCTGTGTATGTATTACGTCCTCTCCTCTCCTCAGTCCCACAGAGTAAAAACTTTACCATTACTTGTACTTAAGGCTTCCTGATTGCCTTCACCTTGTGATTGCTACCTGTGTAATTTGTTAAATTGTAACTCAGAGTGTAGGGCAGGGGCCCTTTCATTATTCTTGCCCTGTTGTTGAGCATTTTTGTAATTTTAAAGTGGACATCGAGGGGAAAATATACTTGACGTGACCATGGGAAAGTTGCTTGTCTTCCTTGGCCTTCAGCTTACTCATCTATAAAATGGGGGATAGTTGGATTAGCTGATCTCTAAATCCTATGCTCTTATGAGCCCAGAAGCTTCTCTCTAGAGCATTAAGTTAATGCCTGCCCTTAATTGAATACAACTGTTGTTGTAGTCCCTAATTTTTTGCTGCCATTTCTCCAACCATTTGCTGTTTTCTATTACTGGCAGTAATGCTAAAAATGTTGCCCACCCTCAAATGTTATTACATAGCTTTTGAAATCCCTTCATCTTGATCCAATGACTCTCTCCATGAAAAGAAACAATGCAGGGAAGGAAAAAAAAATTGAGTAGAAACACACATTTGGACTAGTTTGGGAACAAAATGGCTCTATGTCAAGAGAAACGTTGTGTTGCTTGAAAAGGGTTAAAATAAAGAGGTTAGGGAAGTTTCCAGATTAATCCATCTCCATATGAAAACTCCCACTGTGTCCTGCAAAGTGAGGATATTGCTTCACATTTTATGTGGCAATTTCAAATATCTACCCACTGCAAGTGGCGTTAGTGGTCTAAAGGTGAGCCTTCTTTGAGGGTGGAGCAAGAGAATCATGGCAGGCCTTCTTCCAGAGGGCCAGTCTCCAGCTTGCAGAAAACACCCCCATAGATCTGACCCTTGAGGGAATAACCTCTTCCATGACTTCAAAACCTCCTGTCCCATGATCCAATCCAGCCCTCAGACTCTTCCTTAGTAGACAATGTTCTTTGTTTTTCCCCAGGCTCCCCCTCATTGCTCTATCCTGCCCCACCCTTCAATGTGCAGGAGAGAATATTCCATCTGGAGCAGAGAGGAAATTTGATCCAGTAGTTCCTGCCAGGATTTTGCTTCCTTGTCTCTGTGACCCTTCTTTTTTCTGTGCTGGCAGCAAAGACAGAGACTTGGGTGTGTAACTGTATTGTTTCATCATTTTGCCGAGTTGATGTTACTTCTCTCGGAAGTGTGGGCTTGGGAGGACTTCCTTTGTTGAAAAGGGGTCTCAGCCCACACTATGGACATGGCAGAATGCTGGAAGTAAAAGCCTGCTTTTGGTTTAACATGCTGCTTTCCAGAAATGGTGGGCACAAATACAAAGCACGGTGTTAGTTCATGGGTCAGGCTGGAGTGGAATCTGATGGTGACTTTGTCCACACGCTGAGTTTTCATCTGACAGGCATGAGTCTCTGACCAGAGTATGCGCCATGATGCTCTAAGCTATTTCCAATTTCAGGCCTTCCCTGGCTCGTCAAAGGACAGTTGACGTGTGTCAAAACATCTCTAGCTATGGGTTAATGGAAGAGGGGTGAGGAGGAGGCTGATCAGTTCTCAGTTTGCTTTGGACCCTGGCTTCCTTCTTCATCTTTGGCTGTCAGCCCAATAGGCCAGAATACACTAAGAACAAGAGAAGTTGTTCCTTACATTTCAGGAATTTACTACACTATTAGTTGATTGACTGTTATAGAGAAATGGTGCTAAAATATATGGCCCTCTCTCCCACCTCCATTCAGTGGTGCTGATATATACAGCCCAGAACAAAGATCATTTATTGGTTGATGGGTAGTTCTGCATTGCCCAGAATGCCCAGAATGAAGAGATTGAAGAGAAAAGCAATTTTCACCTAGGAAGGAAGGAAACAAGCATTTATTAAGTACTGTTTTGGTCAAAATAAAGCAAACTTTAGGCACAAAGTTCTGAGCATGATCAATTTATTAGTAAAGTATAAATTTACCATTAAATAGGATCTCAACTTCCTCAGCAAAGCTAAGACCACAATGAAGGGGACAATTTTCTTTTGTGGTTTTGGGGAATATAGAACTAAAAACAGGCCTTCGTAGGAGGGGAACAAGCTATGATTGGTTCATCATCATGAATGGTGAAAACTTATAAATGTTTACAGAGCTAGGGTATGGGGGGGCAATATGATTGATTGGAAGTTGGGAATGGAAGGTGTTAGCAACAACACCCCCTTCCCTCCTGTGATTAAGAAATGTTCATGGCTTGAATCTGTCTACAAGGTTAGAGAGACTGGACCAGACTTCTTTGGACAGGAGACCAGACATCCTTGAAGGATAGCCTGGTGGTATAAAGACACCAGACTAGACTCTCTGGTGTCTACCTGTATCCTCCAAGGTCACCAGATTTCCTTGGGGCAAGAATAGGACAGTGATTAGCAGGAGAATTGGATTTCTAAATTTAACTCATTACAGACTAGCTCAATTTCTGCACTAAGTTCAGAAACAAAGAACCATGACTTAGTTACAGGACAAAATCAATTAACTGCAAATAGGACCAACAAAACTAAAAAAAGACACAGAACTCATTTGTTTATATCAGTATCTACTTTTTAAGCTAGGCACTATGCTAAGTGCTTTCCAAATCTTATCTCATTTGATCCTCTCAATGACCATGGGAAGTAGATGCTAATAGTATTCTCATTTTAGCACCGAGGCAGACAAGTTTACCTTGACTTTTAACTTGGCTTTGCCCAGGGTCATAGAGCCAATAAATATCTGAGACCATATCTGAACTCAGATCTGCCTTGACTCAAGGTCCAGTGCTCTATCATAACACCTAACTGTCTCTGTTACCCTTTATCTGTTAAGATAGATCCTTCTCTGTCTGACTCCAGAGATTTGGGATTTAAAAACTCTATTCCCATAACTTTTTAAAAATTACCAAACAATAATTTTTTTCCCTCTTTCTCCTCCCCATTGGAAAGCAAAAAAGAAAAACAACCCTAGTAACAAATATACATAAGTCAAGTAAAACATATTCCCTACATTGGGCATGTCAGAAAATGTGTATCATCCTGTACCTTGTACCTATTACCTCTTTGTCAAGAGTTTGGTAGCATATTTCATCACTGGTCTTCTGGCACCATGACTGGTCATTGTATTGATCAGAGTTTTTAAGTTTTTCAAAGATATTTGTCTTTATTATTTTCTTGTTACTGAAAAGATCTTTCTCTGTCCTGTTCTCTTCACCCTAATCACTTCATACAAGCCTTCTTGAGTTTCTCTAAAATGTCTCCTTTTATAATTTCTCATGGCATAATACCTAAATGTGTCTGTGACTAAACCAGGTGCATATTTCCAGTTCTGTGTCAGTATCCAGTTTAAGCCAGGTCTCCACAACCAAAATAATCTTGAAATAGGGAAGAAAACTAGGGTTTCTTTCCCTGATTTACTCATACTGACTATATAAACCACCCAGATTTTCAGATTATCAGGTGCTGACGATAGTTTAGCCATAGACTTTGTCATTTGGTATACAGCTCACAGATCCCTGTGAGTCATCAAATTTATGAACCTAGTTTCCTATAGATTATACACAAATATGAGAAACAATGTGCAATCTTTACTTAGTACAGTCTTTATAGTCACTTAGTAATAACAGCAAGTTTACTATGGACATTTGTGAAAGGAACTCCGACAACATGGAAATGCTACAACACATTCCCATTGGACATACAGAGAGAACTCGCTTTTCGCTAAGGAATAGCTTGGCCAAAAAAAAAAGTTCTCTTTCACAACTGTTTTCTAAAATAATTTTTCACCTAGTTTCTGATCAGGGATATGATAAACAGAACAGGAAACTTTTGTGTTAGTGTTTTGTGCATTTAGCACACACTGTAGTTAACACTGTGTTTTTACTTGAGATGATTGTGTCTAAAAACGTAGTCAAGACTCAACATACCATTTTATGGACCAAGTAATTTATACCCTGTCTTCACTTGCCTTTGACACATGCCATCAAACTTTCAGCACATCTCAGTCTTCTCCAGTTAAAAAAAGACAAAGAAAACAAAACAAAATGTGTAGGGCAGGATTCATGCCAAAAAATTTTAGGCATTTTCAAGGAGAATCGGCCTTTTGCTTCTCCTGTGTGTAATATAGAAGAAAAATCTTAGGGTGTGCACTCATAAAAAAACTAGAAGCAAAGAGTTCTGGGAGAAAATCCTGAGGAAGAGAGGACAGGATCTGTGGGATGTTGGTGGTCATTAGGTATGTAGACTTGCGTATGAACATGAGAACCTATATGTCAAACTAGGAGCTGAAGGTCCTGTGCTGGTCTGGTGATACTTTATAGAATGCCATAGACATGAAACAATAGTTGAAGGGAAATAAGAAACAGCTCAGACTTACGTGCTCTAAATTCCAAAAGAAGTAGATGAGCAGAGAGACACCAATGTTTGTCTCCGGTGAGGTCATAAATTGGATTCATGCTACTGAGCCTTCACCTACTTTACTTTTTATTTAGTGTTTTTTTTTTTTTTGGAGAGGGGGGAGTGGGATAGGACACTATGATTGAGGCTATGAGGGAGGGAATGGGATAAAACCATTCCCTTCCTACCCAGTCTAGAAAAAAAATCACTCCTTTGTTCTTTATATGCCTTTTGATAAATCTGTATCAGATTTAGGTCATGTTAGCATGATACTTGCAAAAGAATTACTACTCTTAGAATGAGTCAAATTAATTTGTGTACAGGGCCTGATCCCTAAGAGGAGGTAACCAAGACATAGAGGCTACTTATTATGAACAAGCTTCAGAAACTTCCTCAGAGGTTTGGGTGAACTCAGAGGTGTGAGTTCCATGCAACAAATTACAACAGCAAAACAATATCCCAATATGGATTAGCAATACATTAGTGTAGTATATAGTGAACTAGCTTTGGAGTCAGAAGACCTGGGTTCAAGTTCTGCCTTTGACCCATATTGCATCTGTGACCCTGGAAAAACCACTTAATCTCTGAATCCCAGTCAACTCTGTAAGACTGTACTGGAAAAGGGAACTGCTATATTTTCTTACACCAATGAAATCACACATCCTGTCCTGTCCTGGGTAGGAATTCAGAAACCTTGCTCTGTTTTTGGTATTTTGATTTACCCAAGGTCTTGACATAACACTCCCTACTTTTGTTTTTCACTGCCTAATTCAGTCTCCCATTCTGCTAAAAATGAGCTAGCTACACATTAAAGGAATGAAAACGTGTGTGTGTGTGTGTATGTGTGTGTGTGTGCGTGTGTGTGTACTAATGCTTGTGGGTAATTGACTGGGAAAGGCCCCTCCCAAGTGCCTGAGCCCTCCTTGATTTGGGAGAACTCATAAAAGCTCTCAGTAGAACTGGCTTAGTTCTTGTAGCTTCGATGCCCTTGTGTAAAATGGAAAAGACAGCTGCTTTGTGTTTTCAGGACGAATTCAGCTGAAACTCATTGGAAATCCAATCTGAGTCTAACAGCAATTCCAATGGCTAACTTCATCTGATTGCATTTCCAGCCAGTCAGGATGGCTGTCAAACCCTTTGTCCAGCTATTCCCCTCAGACCAAATTGGGAGCCTCATGAATAAACCATGAACTTTCACTGGCCCAACTCACAAGGGTATTTGCAGTGTCTCTCTATTTCTTGAAATTCCCGACAGTATGGAACTCTTAAGCAATATGAAAAAGCCAAGAAACTTATTTTTGAAGCCTCTTTAGAAGTTCCTTGGGGGATTTTCAGATGTTAGATGAAAAATCCCTTTAATTATGTTATGAATATATCAAGGTGTTTCCTCAGGGAATTGTCTCATCTCACAGTTGGCTGCATTGCAGTGACAATACACATGAAGAAAAAAATATATACCTTGTGTTTGGAAACCAACTAATAGTCTTCTGCCTTCTTCTAGGGTTTGATTTGTTTTAGAGTGGAAACCAAGCCGACCTCTCATATTCAAACTGAACTTAGGCTGTAGCAAATTTAGAAAAATTCTGAACATCTCTGCTTCAGCAGAAGTAAGAGGTGTTAAAATGAGTCATGAAAACCCTTGTGCATGGGCTATGTGGAGGGAATCCAGGAGTGATGCCTGAAAAAAAAGAAAGAGGAGGACCTCTGAATTTGTGTTTGAAGTCTGGATTATGATGTATAAGAGGACAGCCTACTACAAAGGGTAGAGTGGCGTATGGGAGATAGTTGACCCTAATATCAGGAGAATTTGGGTTCAAATCCCCTCACCTGTACTTTTTATCTTGTGAACATGGGTAAGTACCTTAACTTTTCTGAGACTCAGTTTTCCCATCTGCAAAATGATGATAATGATACCTCTACTACCTACCTCATAGCATTGTTGTGAATCTCAGATGAGATAAAATGTGAAAGATTTGCAAAATTTAGTTTTGTGTAAATATCAGCTATAATTATTTTAAAACACACAGAACATCTAAGTTTCTACTTTTAATTTTATTTTTTATATCATGAAAGGTTTTGTTTTGCTTTACTTTATAAAAGGAGTTTTAGAGATGGTGTTGGATAGTCAATAGTAAGTTGGTCTTGAAGCCATGAAGATGTGGGCCCCAGTGATATCTTTGATATGTCTTGAGTAAAACTTCCACATAGATGGACTGAGGCATGTTCTCTCTGAGCAGGATAACAGCTTATTAATAAGGTGCCAAACCTGTGTGATCCTGGACAATCACTTAAGCCTGTCTGCCTCAGTTTCCTCATCTGGAAAATGAGCTGGAGAAGGAAATGACAAGTCACTGCATATCTGCAAATGACTAAACAACAACAAAAACCCAGAGATGAAGACTTAATTCATTTTTATAAAGTTGGCACAAAGAATTGAACAAGGGAGATGACATCATGGGGTTGAGGACAACATGATTGGTTACATAGCTGAGGCAAGGAGACCAATATGATTGGCTGGAAGTTGGGAATTGAGGGGCAAGCAACAACCCCTCATTCCCCACTCTGACTAAGAAGTGTTTATTGCTTGAATCCACCTGCAAAGTTAAAAGAATTCTTTGGATAATAACCAGACAATCTTGAAGGATAGCTTGGTGGTATAAAGATACTAGATCAGACATACTGATGTCCACTCTCATTTTCCCAAGGGCAGCAGAATTCCTTGAGGCAAATACAGAACAGTGATTAACAAGAGAACTGGATTTCTAAACATAACCCATTACAGACCAGCTGAATTTCTAAATTCAGAGACAAAGAACCATGATAGACAGTTACGCAACAAAACCAGTTGTAAATAGGGTCAATAAAAAATGCACAGAATCGTTTAATCTTCTCAGACACATACTGACTGTGTGACCCTGACAAAGTTCCTCTTTAGCAGTAATCCACTAACCTCATTTTCCTGAGAATTTCATTCATCATTTCCTCCTCTTACTCTATAGACACACAATACCCTCCTGCTACCCTGATTGCTTCATCCTCAGCCCTTAGCATAGTGCTTGGTACGTAGTACTTTTAATAAATTAATCAATTAATTTCTCAATAGCCTTACCTAGACACTAAAGTATCTTACCCTTCTAAACAAGCCCATCACAGATCTTTTCCACAATTCAAACTATGATTGTTTTATTGTAGTGGATCTCAGCAATCATAGGAAAATGACCTGATTAAATTTGTCAGGGACCTAGGTGGTACAGTGGATAGCATATGGGACCTAAATTCAGAAAGATAAGAGCTGAGGTCAAATTCTGCTTCAGATATTAACTGCGTAGTCCTGGACAAGTCATTTAACTTCTGTTTGTCTCAGTATCCTCATTTGTAAAGTGGGGATAATAATAGCACCTCAAATCTGGGTTCAGATACTTACTATCTGTGTGACCCTGGGCAAATCACTTAACTCTGTTAACCTCAGTTCTTTCTTTACAGAACAAGCTGAAGAAGGAAAGGGCAAACCACTCCAGTATCTTTGCCAAGAAAACACCAAAAGGAGTCAGAAGGGATGGACGGGACTGAAAAACAACTGAACACAAAATATACACACACGCCTCCCAGGGTTGTTGTGAGGATCAAATGAGATAATTGTAAAGTTCAATCATTTAACCTCTGCCTCAGTTTCCTTATATGCAAAATGGGAATAATGATAGCACCTCCTTTCCTCCCGGAAGGTTGTTGTAAGGATTAAAATGACCATATTTTCATATGGAGATGAACTGGGGCATGTCTAGATAAACAACTGTATCCTTGCTCTCCATCCTTATTGTGTTAGGGCAAAGTATACCCCCTTTCGCTAACTGTTCAGTGCCTTTGGGAGTACCTCACATTTTCCCAACATCAAACCTGATCTAAAAGAATTAGCATGGCCCCAGCCCTAGCAGGGGACATATTAACTGTATTCAAATTCTGAAGTGAAGGAATAAGGAATTAGATTTATTCATTTTGGCCCCAGGGGGCAGAACTGATAGTGATGAGTAGATGATGCTGATAGATAGATTTAAGTTCTAAATGATGAGAAAATTTCTAACAATTAGATCTGGACAAGAAAGGAAAGGATTGCCTTTTAGTCCATCAATGAATGCATGAAGCAAGCATTTATTTGGCATCTACTGCTTCCTGTACACGTGCTTAGTGCTTTTTAGATCTTCTCATTTGATCCTCTGTACAGTGGGAGGTAGGTGCTATTCCCATCTCCATTTTACAGTTGGGGAAACTGAAGCAGACAGAAGAAATTGTCAAGCTAGTAAGTGCTACATAGACGTGTCTGAGGCAGGGTTTGTGAACTCTGGGTCTTGCTGGCCCCAGACTCAGCACTCCATCCTCTGTACCATTTCTGTGCCTTAGGCAATAGAGAGCTTTCCATCACAGGAAGGAGTTAGGGCAACACGCTAGATAAGCCCTTGTTAGGATACTGTAGAGAGGACTCCCTTTCAGATACTGGTTGAGCTAAGTGACAGCTGTGGCCCTTTCCAACTTTGAGATTCTGTGATTCTTTGTAATTTTGTGATGATTCTTCTTATTCTATCCAGAGGTACCTGCATTTTAAAAAATTGATTGCAGTGGTAGATCCTTAATGTGTGCTGAATTTATTTTTCAAATTAAACTTTATTTTTGAACAAAGATCATCCTTTTCTTTCTCCCACTTCCTCTTTAGACCCTCCTTTGCCATTGAGAAAGCAAAAGAAAAAAAAGAAAAGGAAAGAAAGTAAAATCCTTGTTACAATCATGTATGGGAAGTAAAACAAAATTACTCATTGGTCATATCTAAAAAAACTGTCTCGATCTATGCTCTTGATCTGTCTCCTCTATCAGGAGTTGGCATCATGTTTCATCGTGCATCCTCAAGAATTGTGGTTGGTCAGTGTGTTGATTGGAGATTCCAAGTTTCCTTTTTTCTTTCCTTTTAAAAAATATTTTGTTTTAATTAACCAAGATCTGACTTCTCATCCTCCCACCCTGTTGAGAAATGGAAAACCGAACACAGGAAAACCAAAATTCATTAAAGCAATCAAAACAAAGTTCCACATTGTGTCCTAAAAATATTTGTCTTATGTTGCATTCATTCCAATCTCTCTATCAGGAGAATCTCTCCTAATGTTAGTCCTTCAGAATCCTGGTTTTTCATTACACTGATAACAGTTCAGCACAATAGTATTCTATCACATTTGTATACCACCACTTATTCATCCATTCAATCAATCAATAACATTTATTAAGCACCTACTATGGGCCAAGCACTGTGCCAAGCACTGGAAATACAATAAAAGGATATCTAAATTTATGCATATCCTCTCAGATTCCTATCCTTTGTCACCTCCAAAGGAGCTATAAATATTTTTGTATAGCTGTCCCTTCTACATCTTGGAAGAGATCAATATTTTACAGATGAGCATTGTAGTTTCCGCATATTGATGATTCGCATGAAAAAATTGAAGGAAAATTTTTCGAGAGTTTTGCAGAACTATAGATGACACAGAGCCTATGACAAATAACCTAAATTTTACAATGAGGTACTGTAAAGACCCCATAGAAGAAAAAGAAAAAATTCAGACTTCTTCTCTTGTATGAAGGAAGGGACAAAAATTTTTATTTGCACTTTCTGGATCCTGGGGGCACCTTGTTCACTAACCCCTGTCAATGGAAGGGATAACCATACACCTATAGAATCTGTTTTGCTGAGGACCAATCCATCCCTTAATTTACCCTCACTTTAATTCCCTCTCCCTCCTTCTATCCTTTCTTCCTATGTCATTGATGAATGAAATATATTTCTGTATACTACTGTGTGTATCTTCTTTCTTTTGACCAGTTCAGATAAGAATGAAATTCAAGTGTCAGCCACTCATCACCCCATACTTGTTTGTATTAGGTGTCTACTTGTGTAAACTCACAGTGTGAGATAATTTCTCATAACCTTCTTTTCCCTTTCACTCCAATGGATTCCTCCTCCTTCTCTTTCCATTCTTTTCCTAACATTCTGAAGACATATTAGAACCATTCCTAGCCTTGTCTAATTGGACTCCCTCTACGAACCCTGATGATGATAGGGCTCAGAGGCGACGCATTATTTCATCTCTCTGTATTTGAATGTAAGCAGTTTATTCTTGTTTTAGTTCTTTTTCATTGTTCCTTCATATTTATTTTTTATGTTGCTTGTCCCTCCGGTGTTTGAACTTCAAAGTTCCTTTTGTAGCTCTGATTTAATCAGAAATGCTCAGAAGTCCTCTATTTCATTAAAGATCCATCCTTCGTGCCCCGCCTCCCCCCGGGTCCATAGCATTATACTTAGTTTCACTGTGTAAGTTATTGTTAATGGAAAGCTCATATCCTTTGCCTTCTGGAATGTAGGAATGGTAGGAAATGAGTGAACTCCACTGACTTCATCTTGTGACTCAATCTGGATCTAGCTCAGTTCTTTTTCTATTCGATTATGGATCTAATTTAATTTTTATCTTGTGAGAAAACTTTATTCAATTATGGGAATTGTGAGAAGGCCTTATTGCACTGTTTGAACCTGGAAAGCTGGACCACCTCTTCCTGTTGCTTAGAGACCCTTAATTAAGGACATAGGTTATGCTGATCAGAAACTCAGTCAGATCCAAAGATTGATGCAAGGAATTTTCTCAAAATGGCACATCTCACATGTCTTGCCTTATGTCTTATCTTATCTTGTATGTCTTTTCTTAAGTCAAGATAAGTCTTATCTTGAAACTGGTCCCATACTGGTCAATCACTGTTTCCATGTTCCTTTGATTGAATACAGACATTTAGTAAGAAGTGGGATACCTTTTTCTAATTCCAAGGAATTGTACGTTTGCTCTCCCCTTCTCAATTTGGAAAGTGCCTAATGATTCTTTCTTCCAATTAGAAATCAGATCACTCAATCTTGCACCTTGGTTTATATTCTATTAAATCTTTTCTTTTAAAAATCTTCCTCCACTGTTTTCGGGCTCCCAGTAGAAGACGCCTGATTTGTTATGCAATCTGTATGCATTGCATAATAAATTGATATGCTTAGAAGCTAGAACCTTTATTTCCTCAGTTATTTAAGATTTTAGTCATCACGGAGATGTCATAATCTAAATTCTCCTCTTCTTTATAGTGGTAGCTGCTAAATGATATATTACTGTTCAAATTCTCTTTAGTTGCTTGCAGCATTTTTTCTTTAACCTGGGAGCTCTGGATTTTGGAAATAATAGTAGTAACAATAAATAAATAAGAGTAAAACAAACTTGGTTATAGAGTAAAATCTTTAAAACAAATTTGCTGTAAGTTCCTTGCTAATATTTTATTAAATATTTTTGCATAGATACTCACTAGAAATATCAGTTGATTAAGTTCTTTCTCCACTTTCTCTTTTCCTAATTTAGTTGTCAGGACACTATCTGATTTGCTGAAGGAATTTGGTAGGATCCATTCTTATCCAATTTTTGCAAACAATTTGTGTAAAGTAGGAGGTAATTTTTAGTTCTTTGAATAGTTTATAGAATGCACTTGAAAATTCTTCTGGTTCTAATTTTTTCCCCTTCGGAGTCCTTTGTGGCCTTCTTTAATTCAGTTTTTAGAGGTTGGGTTAAATTCTCTTTTTTTTTCTTTTTACATAGGTATTTTTACTTTTGTAAATATTTATGTACTTCATTTAAGTTATCAGTTGTATTAGCATTTAATTGGACAAACTACCTTCTAACATTTCCCTTTATTTTTCACTTGTTATGAATTTTCCTTTTGAAAATTTGGATTCCTTTTTTTGTGGGGAACAATTATGATTTTTCTATTTTATTTTTTAAAACAACTTTTCATTTTACTAATCAATTCAATTTTTTAGTCTGTTTCCAATTTTATTTATTTCTTCTTTAAATTTTGGAATGTCTATTTTTGCATTTATTGGGGTTTTTGAATGATTGCCTTTCTAAGTTGCATGCATCAAATAGTTGATTCTGTCTTGTGTTGATGAATCTTTACAGAGATACATATTTTCTTTCATTTAAAAATTAAGATGATTTCTTATTCCGAATTAAATACTCCAAAATGAATGATTTCATGTCTGTAGAAGACCAAAAGTGGACTATATGTGGGGCTGTATTTTTGATACCACTTTAAGAAAAATTATATAATAAATTCAGCACATTACTTTTTAAACTGTCCTTATTTGTGTTTCCTTATGGATTTCCATTTACTTTCTTCTGTGCAGCTGTAAAACTTTTGACAGTCCTTTTTAAATTTGGTTTCACTATTGCTTGCTTCATACTTACCTTCCTCCTCTGAGAGAGAGAAAGAGAGAGAGAGAGAGAGAGAGAGAGAGAGAGAGAGAGAGAGAGAGAGAGAGAGAGAGAGAGAGAGAGAGAGAGAAGAAGGAGAGAAGAAGAGGTGAAGAGGGTAAAAGAAACTTGGTAACAAATAAGCGTGATAAAACAAAACAAATCCACATGATGGCCATGTCCAAAAAGATGTCTTTTTCTGCACCCTGGGTCCACCACCTGTATTAGGAGGTAGATAATATCCTTCATCATAGGGTTGCTTATTATTTGGATCAGAGTTCTTAATAAAGTAGTTGTTATTTATAATGTTGTCCTTGTGTAAACTGTTCTTCTAGTTGTGCTTACTTTCCTCTATATTGGTTCATACTTCCCAGGATTCCCTGAAGTCATCTCATAATTTCTTATGATACAATATTACATTATAGTCACATGCCACAGTTTGTTCATTCATCACCCAATTAAGGGTCATCACCTTCATTTCTTGTTATTTTCTCATATTTTCCTCCCTTTTAATTCCTCTTTGGGATCAGGGAGTTGTTTTGCTTGTATCTATTTTTTTCCTGGTCTTACCCTCCTTTGTAATGCCCTTCTTTCTATCTCCACCTGTTTGAGTGCTGAGTATGACTTTAATCAAAATAAGTGTGTGTGTGTGTGTGTGTGTGTGTGTGTGTGTGTGTGTGTGTGTGTGTGTATGGTCAACAATCCATTTGTTCATTTCAGAGGAATGAGGTTAATTAGTTTCCCATTCCTCCCATCCTTTCCTCTATGTTTACATGCTTTTCTTACATACCACAGTAATGAAAAATAGCAAGTTCTACCTCCTTTCCCCCTCCTTTCTATGTTAATATACTCCTTTTACTCTCCTTTCTCTTTTCCCTCTTCAAACCTTCAGAACAGAACCAATGCAACCCTGATGTTCTGTTTTTCTTATTTAATTCCCTTGGAAAACATTAGGGGTTTGAAGGAACACTTGTTTCTTATGCCTTTATTAGAATATTAGCACTACACCATCATCTAGTGCAGTACTTCTTAAACTATAGATCACAACCCCACATGAGATCATGAAAAATTTGGCAACAGTAAAATGTTTCTGAACATGCAATGACCAAAAATTAGTTAAAAACCAAACCTGTAATGAATCCAAGGTTTTTCTGACAGCACTTGCCCGTGTTGCATTGCACCTCGCTGCAGCCTTGGTGCTGAACACAAAGCAAGCGCACTTTGCACTGAGCATGCCCTCAGGACATGCAACACCAGCTAACAGACAGGTAAGAAGGAGTTGTGAGTAGGAAAAGTTTAAGAAGTTCTGATGCAGTGCCTTTCACTTACTCAAATAAATATAGCTTTCCAGATTTCTCTTGACCTTTATAAATCAAAGTTCCTATTCAGCTGCAGTCTTTTTAAAAACATATTTGAATAACTTCTGTTTCATTCCATTTTTTCTTTAGTAGGATTATACTAGTCTTTTCAGGGTACATTATTTTTGTTTCTAAGTTCATAGCTTTGGTGCATTCCATTGTTCCATGATCTCCTTTAACTTAGAGTGGAAGCTGTCAAGTCTTGTGTGATCCTGACTAGTTTCTTTTTTAAATTTATGTAATAAAGCATTTCCATAACAGTATAATAGAAAAAAAGATGATTGCTCATGAAACCACAAATTCACTATGTACAATTTACTATTTCTTTTAAATATACAACAAAGTTATCATGTACATTTTCTTCTTTTCTCCCCACCACCTCTCTTTTTTCTTTCCCTTTAGTACTAGAACTTTTTTCAGGCTTCTTGTTATGTGTTTTTTCCTTTATTATGGAAGCTCTGGATTTTGGCTACATCATTTTTTGGAATTTTCAATAGAGGATTCTTTCAGGAGGTGGTTGTTCGATTCTTTCTGTCTTCATTTTGCTATCTGGTTCTAACAGAAATTGGGAGATTTTTTTCTAATGGTTTCTTGAATAATAGCATCCAGGCTTTTAAAAATCATTAGTTTTGGTAGTGTAGTGGTTCTCAAATTAAGTGTCCTTGACCTCTTTTTCTGATCAGTTGTTTTTGATAGATAGCTTACATTTTTAAATTTCTTTTATTATCATTATATTATATATTTGACATATATTGACATGTCTACATATTAAACATGTATAGACAAATATTTATTTGATATAATATATTTAATATACATAAATAATATATTATTATTGCATTCTTTTATTTCTTTGATCTTTTGATTTTGTTCTAGTAATTTTTTTTTGCTATCTCATGAAATAGTTTATTTCTATTTGATCTTTTGTTGTTTTCAGAGATTCTATAACTTCAAGGTTAACTACTTTCTGTTAAGCCATTTATTTTCCTGTCTATTCTTTTCCCCATAGCTCTTACTAAATTTTAAAAGATTTCTCACTTCATTTCTTCTAGTTGTTCAAGTGGGGAACATCAATTTTTTACTTTGAGTCTCTGCTTACAGCTATTTTCTCTTTTGGATTTTTGGGGAATCTCTATATCTACAACAATTCTTTATAATTGATGGTATTCTTCAGTTCATTCATCCCTTTAGACTTAATTGTCAAATTGGGACTGTGTGTGGGTGTGAGATTCCTTCTCACTGTTGTCCTTTTGGGGGTGATGGTTGACTCAGCTTATTTTAGACTTGGGGACATCTGGGTTCCCTTGTTGACTCCCACCTTCCCAGTGTTCAGCCACCCTGGATCTTTGAGGTTCAGACTACTAGACCTACATGGTCCTCTGTAGCGCATCAGGAGAGAGGTAGATATTGTAGTCCCCTATGGCCTGGCCTGAATGCTGTCACACTCTGATTTATGTGATTGCTTGCAGCTTTAAACATCTATGCTGTAAGTCTCCTACTAATTTGGAGAGTTTTCTTGGGCAGTTTCCCTGCCTCTGGAGCAAAGTCTTGCAAGCCAGGCTTTATGACCACATTAGAAGCCTTCTGGATCTTTTTGTTTTTTGCCTGTATCGGCTCTGGCTTTTCTGGTATCCTTTTTTCCTATTGCGACTGGGCTTCTGGATGATTTTTGTACAGTTCTGGTATAACAAAAGTCACCATAATTTCTCACTATATTTCTTTGTCGCTATTTGATTTGATGCTATTTTATTATTTTTTTACTGGAGTAGATATATGGGAATTGGGCTACTTATCCCTGTTCAGTTAACTATCTTGCCCAGAAGTTTACATATACAGGGGGCGGAGCCAAGATGGCTGAGTAGAAAGACACACATATGCTAGCTTTGAACCCACAGCCCATAAAATATCTGTAAAAAAGAACTCCCAACAAATTCTGGAGCAGCAGAAGCCACAGAACAACAGAGCAGATGAGATTTCTGTTCCAGAGAGCCCTGAAAACCTCTTGCAAAAGGTCCGTCGTGCTGTGGACCCAGAGCCCAGCCCAGCCCTGCGTTGACCGAGTGGAGCCGAGAGGAGCAGATCCGAGGAGGCTTCAGGGACAGAATCTCCAGTGGCCACACGGGTCCCTCCACCCACAGGTGACAAGGGTCAGTGAAAGGGTCTCTTTGGCGGGTCGAGAGGGGAGTGGGGTGCCCCCATAACTCAGGCCCCCTTGGGAGGCAACAGCGGAGGTGGGAGGTGGGAGCAGACCAGGGCTCCCCAAGCAGGAAGGAGCCTGGATCCGTTGTTGAAGGTCTCTGCATAAACCCCCTGAGGGAACTGAGCCCATGAGGTGGCCCTGCCCCCACCCGAGCACCTGAACTTGATCTCACACTGAATAGCAGCCCTGCCCCCGCCCAAAGCCCTGAGGCTGGGAAGCAGCATTTGAATCTCAGACCCCAAGCACTGGCTGGGCAGATCTGGAGGCATGGTGGGAGTGGAAAGAAAACTCAGAAGTCAAGTCACTGGCTGGGAAAATGCCCAGAAAAGGGAAAAAAAATAAGACCATAGAAGGTTACTTTCTTGGTGAACAGATATCTCCTCCCTTCCTTTCTGATGATGAAGAACAATGCTTACCATCAGGGAAAGACACAGAAGTCAAGGCTTCTGTATCCCAGCCCACCCAATGGGCTCAGGCCATGGAAGAGCTCAAAAAGGATTTTGAAAATCAAGTTAGAGAGGTGGAGGAAAAACTGGGAAGAGAAATGAGAGACATGCAAGTAAAGAATGAAAAGCAGGTCAACACCTTGCTAAAGGAGACCCAAAACAATGCTGAAGAAAATAACACCTTGAAAAATAGGCTAACTCAATTGACAAAAGAGGTTCAAAAAGCCAATGAGGAGAAGAATGCTTTCAAAAGCAGAATTAGCCAAATGGAAAAGGAGGTTCAAAAGCTCACTGAAGAAAATAGTTCTCTCAAAATTAGAATGGAACAGAGGGAGGCCAATGACTTTATGAGAAAGCAAGAAATCACAAAACAAAACCAAAAGAATGAAAAAATGGAAGATAATGTGAAATATCTCATTGGAAAAACCACTGACCTGGAAAATAGATCCAGGAGAGACAATTTAAAAATTATGGGCCTACCTGAAAGCCATGATCAAAAAAAGAACCTAGACATCATCTTTCAGGAAATTATCAAGGAAAATTGCCCTGAGATTCTAGAACCAGAGGGCAAAATAAGTATTCAAGGAATCCACAGAACACCGCCTGAAAGAGATCCAAAAAGAGAAACTCCTAGGAACATTGTGGCCAAATTCCAGAGTTCCCAGGTCAAGGAGAAAATATTGCAAGCAGCTAGAAAGAAATAATTCAGGTATTGTGGAAATACAATCAGGATAACACAAGATCTAGCAGCTTCTACATTAAGGGATCGAAGGGCATGGAATAGGATATTCCAGAAGTCAAAGGAACTAGGACTAAAACCGAGAATCACCTACCCAGCAAAACTGAGTATAATACTTCAGGGGAAAAATTGGTCTTTCAATGAAATAGAGGACTTTCAAGCATTCTTGATGAAAAGACCAGAGCTGAAAAGAAAATTTGACTTTCCAACACAAGAATGAAGAGAAGCATGAAAAAGTAAATAGCAAAGAGAAGTCATAAGGGACTTACTAAAGTTGAACTGTTTACATTCCTACATGGAAAGACAATATTTATAACTCTTGAAACATTTCAGTATCTGGGCACTGGGTGGGAGTACACACACACACATGCACACACACACGCACACACACATAGAGACAGAGTGCACAGAGTGAATGGAATAGGATGGGATCATATTATAAAAAAATGAAATCAAGCAGTGAGAGAGAAATATATTGGGAGGAGAAAGGGAGAAATGGAATGGGGCAAATTATCTCTCATATAAGAGGCAAGCAAAAGACATTAGTGGAGGGAAAAAGAGAGGAGGTGAGAGAAAAACATGAAGTTTACTCTCATCACATTCCACTAAAGGAAGGAATAAAATGCACACTCATTTTGGTATGAAAACCTATCTTACAATACAGGAAACTGGGGGATAAGGGGATAAGCAGGGTGGGGGGGGGATGATGGAAGGGAGGGCATGGGGAGGAGGGAGCAATTTGAGGTCCACACTCATGGGGAGGGACAGGATCAAAAGAGAGAATAGAAGTAATGGAGGACAGGATAGGATGGAGGGAAATATAGTTAGTCTTATACAACACGACTATTATGGAAGTCATTTGCAAAACTACACAGATTTGGCCTATATTGAATTGCTTGCCTTCCAAAGGGAAGGAGTGGGGAGGGAGGGAAGAAGAGAAGTTGGAACTCAAAGTTTTAGGAACAACTGTTGAGTACTGTTCTTGCTACTAGGAAATAAGAAATACAGGTAAAGGGGTATAGAAAGTTATTTGGCTCTCTAGGACAAAAGAGAAGATGGAGACAAGGGCAGAGAGGGATGATAGAAGAGAGAGCAGATTGGTGATAGGGGCAATTAGAATGCTCGGTGTTTTGGGGTGGGGGGAGGGGCCAAAAGGGGAGAAAATTTGGAACCCAAAATTTTGTGAAAATGAATGTTAAAAGTTAAGTAAATAAAAAAAAATAAAAAAAGTTTACATATACATTTGCCTTTAACTGCTATTTTGTCTACATCCAGAAATAACTAAATGTTTTCATTACTATCTCTTTTATTGATTTGCTCTGAAAAAGCATTCCATTATTTCTCTGATTTATTCTTTGACATTTTTATTATTGTTGTCCAGTCATCCCCAATTCGTTGTGACCCCCATCTGGAGTTTTCTTGGCGAGGACATCGTAGTGGTTTACCATTTCCTTCTCCAGTTCATTTTACAGATGAGGAACTGAGGCAAAAAGGGTTAAGCATTTTGCCCAGGACCAAAGATACAAAAGTGTCTGAGGTCAGATTTGAATTCAGAAAGATGAGTCATCCTGACTCTAGGTTCAGCATTCTATCCATTCTACCACTTAACTGCTCATCTTTGATCACCAATAATTTATTAATTATTTAGTCTATTTATATTTAAATGATTTCTTTCTGTGCTTTTTTTTTTTTTTTTACAGAATGTGATTTTTATTGCGTTGTGATCAGAAAAGGATGTGTTTAAAGGATTACTGCTTTTCTGCATTTATTCATGAGGTTTTTATGACCTAGAACGTGTTCATTTTTTTTGCATGTGCAGTCAAGTCAAATCAACAAGCATTTATTAAGTGCCTACTATATGCCAGACACTGTATGAACTAAGTACTAGGGATCAAGGAAAGGTAACAAAACAAAATGAAAAAGAGTCCCTGCCCTTAAGGAGGTCAGAGTCTAATGTGGGAGATAATATGCCAACAGTTTTGTACAAACAGGATTAATTGGAAATGATCAACAGAGGAAAGACAGTAGCATTAAAGGAGATCAGGAAAGTTTTCTAAAAAAAGGTGTGTGGAGGGTTGTGCTTATGTGGGTCTTTAAGGAAACCAGGAACTGGAGAAGAGGGAGGGTATGTAGGTGCCATCTACATTGAAAAATATATATATTGCCTTCAGGCTAAGGCAAAAGTCATGGAGGAGTTTAATATATACATTAACAAAGATCTAAAAATGGCACCAGATGGGTTATTGTGAAGATAAAATGAGATAATATTTGTAAACCACTTTAAAGGGTTATGTAAATGCTAGTTATTACTAAGTAAGTCTTCCTAGAGGCTGAAATCTAGAAATTATTGATTGAAGAGACCATTCCCTTCTTGGGAAGAGAGATGGGGGGCAGGCATTAATTTATACAGGATATAATTTCTGGAAAATTGGACACCCAACCACCTAAATCCAGTCATGGTGATGAAACTGTTCTTTCATGGATCTATTCTAGCATTCAACAAAGCCAGTTGCTTGAGAATGGCACAAGAAAGTGGAAAACTGCAAAAATCTGATGATAGAAATGTGGCTAATCCAAGTTGTCTTTCTCAGGAAAACAAGTGTTGAAAAGGAGGCAGTCCATTCATGTAGTGGGTAGAAGGATAGTTGTGTCAGGAAATCTAGAGGAAGGTCTTAGCATGGTAAGTGGTGTCCCTGTCAAGGATGATAGGGAGTATATGGATGTGGTTTGCATAGGATGAGAAGTCATTGCTAGGTTTAAAACCGGCTTATTACAACTAAAGTATTTTTTAAGTTTGCATGTAAAATATAGGTCTGGCGTTTTCTCAGTGCTCATTTTCCTCTACCACCCTGCAGCCTTTGACACTACTGATTATCTGCTTCTCCTTGGTATCTTCTCCTCTCTAGGTTTTCAGAACACCACTCTCTCTTGGTTCTCCTCCTACCTACTCTGGCTTTCCTGGCATGGAAATAACATTAAGGAAGGGGCATTACCATGGGCTTTACTGTTGCTCCCTAAGGACCATGAGACCTTTCTAACTGACTCTCAGCTAAAACCTTCCATATGTGTTATCTTCCCCATTAGGAAGTATTATTTTCTATTTGTATACACCAGGCATGCACAATCTGCAGCCAGCCAAAAGATTTTGGGAAAATATAGAGGGTAGCGTGAAATCTTTTGGTGAGTCACAAATTGTCCAGGCTTGGTATACAGAGTGCTGAGCACATAATAAATGTGGGATAATTGCTTTCTCATACATTCATCCAACACGACAAACATAACCACTTTATATTGTTCAGTCATTCGGTTGTTCACCCTTTTATCTTGCAGAGGACCAGTGACATCACAGGGTATTGTTTTGACTTGAGAATGAATTGGATTTAAGTGAAGCAAAGTCATTAGCCTCACTATCTCTTCCAGAGTCATTCAGTTGTATCTACCTCTTTGTGATCCCATATGGAGTTTTCTTGGCAAAGACACTGGAGGGATTTGCTTTTTCCTTCTCCAGTGGATTAAGGAAAACAGAGGTTAGTGACTTGTCCAGGGTCACACAGCTACTGAGGCCAGATTCAAATTCAGGTCTTCCTGATTCCAGGTTCAAAACTGTAGTCACTCAGCCACCTAGCTGCCAACCATTTTGTGAGCAAACCAAATTTTATGCATTTTTATGCTCCTAAACTCATGTCATAGAGTCATGGAACCACGTATCACTAGAACTGGAAATGAGACACCTTCTAATCTAACTCCCTAATTTAACAGATGAGGACACTGAAGCCAGAGATTTGTTCAAAGTTTGATTGCTGGAGATATGGCAATTTATTGGCAAAAAGTCTGATAAGGATTATAATTTTTCTCAGTAAAAATGAAAGAAGGAAGGAGCCAGGAGGAGGACACTGGGACATAGAGGAGTGATAATGGGAACTTTTGAGTCACCAGACAGGAAACTGGGCTGTTCTGATACATGTCAATATCAGTGTCCAGTGGATTTAAAGAGAAAGGTGCTGTTACTCTAACCTGAATAGAATCACTCTCAGTTGAAGCCTTGTCTGGTTCGTTAGACTGTTCAAGGAATGACTTGCCTGGAGACAACTTGCTGCTTCACAGGAACCTGGTAATTTTACCCATTCTTGCTTCTCCCCTTTCTGTGACGCTACTGTTCCCTGGCAAAATGGCATCCTTTACCTTTAAATCTTGTTTATTTATAGTCAGTGCTTTCACAATGTGTTTTGTCTTCAGGCAAATGTAAGCGTTTAAAAAAAATTTCTGAGTGGGTATTTACTATATAGGATTGGATCCTGCAAGGAGGATGGGAAAAAGAGAATTTCTGAACAAATAGTCCTAGACTTACCTGTGAGCCTATATTAAGAACATTCTCTCTCTCTCTCTCTCTCTCTCAGAGGAACTTCAGAGGCAAAAAAAGTATCACAACTTCTACCAATATTTCAATAAAAGAAGCATCCTTTCCCTCTTATTGTATCAACATTTCTGAGAATTTTACGTTTCTAGGAAGGAAATGCTGAAAAGAGAGATAGTAGAATGAATTTAAGAAGGGCAGTGAATTTAAGAAATTCAGAATCAGGAATGGTATAAAAGGGTTAATGTCAAATTCAGGGAATAACTCTACTCAACTCACCTAGACATTTATTGAGAATCAGCTATGTGCAAAACTCTTAGTGGGGCATTGTGTTAGTCACTGAGGGGGACACAAAGGTCATCATCTTTTTCCTCAAGGAGTTAGCAATCTGTTGCAGAGAACAATAAGAAAAATAAATTGCTTTTGTTACTACAAACCTAAGAAAGAAAGCATATAAGGGTTTATTAAGCTCTTACTATGTGCCAGGCACTGTGTACACTGGGAATACAAATGCAAGTGGAAATAAGGAAAATGCCTGCCTTCAAGGAACTTACATTCTTTTTTAAAATTTTTACATATTTTTTATGTTTACTTATTTATTTTTAGTTTTCAGTATTCATTTCCACAAAATTTTGAGTTCCAAAATTTCTCCCCATCTCTCCCCTCCTCCCACCCCATAAAGCCTTGCATTCTGATTATCCCTTCCCTCACTATGCCCTCCCTTCTATCACACCCCTCCCTTCCTTCATCCCTTCCTTCTCTCTTTTCTTGTAGGGCAACATAGGTTTCTATACCTCATTACTTGTATTTCTTATTTCCCAGTTGTATGCAAAAACAATTCTCAACATTCATTTCTAATTCTTTGAATTCCAACTTCTCTCCTTTTCTCTCTCCCCACCCATCCCTACTGAGAAGGCAGGCAATTCAATATAGGCTGTATAAGTGTAGTTTTGCAAAAGACTTCCATAATAGTCATGTTGTGTAAGACTAACTATATTTCCCTCCATCCTATCCTGCCCCCCATGTATTCTATTCTTTCTTTTGAGCTTCTCCCTCCCCAAAAGTGTTTACTTCTGATTACTCCCTTCTCCCATTTGCCCTCCCTTATATGATCCCCCTCACCCCACTAGTCCCCTTCTCCCTTACCCTTCGGTAGTACAAGATATACTTTCATACCAAACTGAGTGAGCATGACATTCCCTCAAGCCAAACATGAAGAGAGTAAGCTTCCCTTTTTCCCTCTCACATCTTCCTTTTCTCCTCCACTGAAGAAGCTTTTTCTTGCCTCCTTGATGAGTGATAATTTACCCCATTCCATTTCTCCCTTTCTCCTCCCAATATATTCCTCTCTCATCCCTCAATTTTGTTTTATTTTTTTAGGTATCATCTCTTCTTATTCAACTCACCCTGTGTTCCCTGTCTATATGTTTGAGTGTGTGTGTGTGTGTGTGTGTGTGTGTGTGTGTGTGTGTATAAACCCTCCAACTACCCAAATGCTGAAAAAAGTCTCAAGAGTTGCAAATATTATCTTTCCATGTAGGAATGTAAACAGTTCAACTTTAGAAAGTCCTATATGTTTTCTCTTTCCTGATTAACTTTTGATGCTTCTCTTGATTCTTGTGTTTGAAAGTCAGATTTTCTATTCAGTTCTGGTCTTTTAATCAAGAATGCTTGAATGTCCTCTATATCATTGAATGACCATTTTTTCCCCTGAAGTATTATACTCAGTTTTGCTGGGTAGGTGATTCTTAGTTTTAATCCCAGTTCCTTTGACTTCTGGAATATCATATTCCAAGCCCTTCAGTCCCTTAATGTAGAAGCTGCCAGATCCTATGTTGTCCTGATTGTGTTTCCACAATACTTGAATTGTTTCTTTCTAGCTGCTTGCAATATTTTCTCCTTGACCAGGGAACTCTGGAATTTGGCCACAATGTTCCTAGGAGTTTTTTTTTTGAATCTCTTTCAGGTGGTGATCTGTGGATTCCTTGAATACTTATTTTGCCCTCTGGTTCTAGAATCTCAGGGCAGTTTTCCTTGATAATTTCATGAAAGATGATGTCTAGGCTCTCTTTTTGATCAAGGCTTTCAGGTAGTCCCATAATTTTTAAATTGTCTCTCCTGGATCTATTTTCCAGGTCAGTTGTTTTTCCAGTGAGATATTTCACATTATCTTCTATTTTTTCATTCTTTTGGTTTTGTTTTGTAATTTCTTGATTTCTCATAAAGTCATTAGCTTCTATCTGTTCCATTCTAATTTTTAAAGAACCATTTTCTTCAGTGAGCTTTTGAATCTCTTTTCCATTTGACTAATTCTGTTTTTTAAAGCCTTCTTCTCCTCATTTGCTTTTTGGACCTCTTTTGTCAATTGAGTTAGCCTATTTTTCAAGGTGTTATTTTTTTCAGCATTTTTTTGGGTCTCCTTTAGCAAGCTGTTGACTCATTTTTCATGATTTTCTTGCACTGCTCTCATTTCTCTTCCCAATTTTTCCTCTACTTCTCTTACTTGATTTTCAAAATCCTTTTTGAGCTCTTCTATGGCCTGAGACCATTGCATATTTATTTTGGAGATTTTGGATGCAGAAACCTTGACTTCCTCTGATGTTATGCTTAGTTCTTCCTCATCTGAAAGGATGGAAGAAAATACCTGTTCACCAAGAAAGTAACCTTCTATAGACTTATTTTTTTCCTCCCTTTTTTGGGAATGTTCCCAACCATTTACTTAACTTTTGAGTCCTTTGTTGAGAGGGGTGTATATTCTGGGGATCTGTAAGTTCTCAGTTTCTCCAAGGTGGCACAATCAAGGGAGAGGTGTTTACTCTTCTCCTGACCTGTGCACTGGTCTGAGAGCAACCAAAAACTTTTTTGCCCCAATTCTGAAATTGAATTTCCTCACCATAACCACCTCCACCTCCACTGCCAGTGCTCCTCCTTACTCCTGGACGGAGCTCAGGACTGAAAATCAGATCAGTGGCCCAATTCCCTCACAGACTTTAGGCAGAGGTCTCCCAGGGCTGCCACTCAGGGCTTAGATCAGCCCTTCAATTCTCCCAGGGGCTCTAGGTGGAGGGCTCAGAAAATGACAGCTGCCAGAGCCCTCCCACTGACCTTTGAAGCTGTCTGTGGTATTTGTGGGTTGAGGAATCTGGGAACTGCTGCTGGTGGTACCTTGAATCCTGTTATGGGTCTTGTCCCTGCTGCTCCGTGCAGTCTGTGCTCATTGTGCTGGTCTGGTCTGTGCTCCAGGAACTCACATTCTAATAGAGAAAGACAACACATAAAACTAAGCTGACAAGACAGGTGGCATATCCACAGGGATCAATAGAGATATGTAAAGAAAATCTGGAGAGAGGGAGAGAGAGGGAGAGAGAGAGAGAGAGGGAGAGAGAGAGGGAGGGAGGGAGAGAGAAAGGAGGAGGAGGAGAAGGAGGAAGAGAAGGAAGAGAAGAAGAAGAGGAGGAGGAAGAGAGAGAGGAAGGGAGGAAGGAGAGGGGGCAGAGAGAGAGAGAGAGAGAGAGAGAGAGAGAGAGAGAGAGGGAGGGAGAGAGAGTGAGAAAGGGAGGGAGGGAGGGAGGAGAACAGCCTGGAGAGGGCATAATTCCAAAATCTTTTATATGTTCGGGAAGAATGTCGGACTTGGAAATTCAGGAAACATGAATTTTGAGACTACCTTTTCCCATCACCAAACGACCCTGTGAGCTTGGTTAAACTGTGTAAGGAGGTTTTCTGAGGTTATTTTTCACATTTGTAGTATGAAAGAGTTGGAAAAGAAATCAATAGCAAGTTAGTGCTGTAAGATTTACAAAGTGTGAGCCTTAAAATTATCCTGTAAGGCAGGTAGTCACTAAGGTCTTTTCTGTGCTTTTGTGCCGTGATTCAAAGCTTGGAAAATGAAAATAGATTAAGTAGTTTTGAATTACTTGCCCTTTATCCTTGACTTCCTCTTCCTCCCTCCTTCCTCACCCCATTAAAATCCATAGACCATCTGGTGAAGTAATGATGTTTTGAAGTGAGACTAGAGCTTAACTTAAAAAATACTCAAATGAGGAAATCAATAGAGTCACTAGAGGTAAACTGAAAATAAATGTTCAAAAATTCAGTAGGTATTTACTCCACTGACAACTTAAGAGTTTCTGAAGTCCAGGGGAAAGCTGGATGAGGGACTTGAAATCATTCTGTTGCAGGTACAAGGCCTAAGGAGATATAGGGAGGTAGGACAGGGCTAGAGACAAGACCACTGGAGGGTTTAGATCAAAGGGAGGAGTAAGCAACCCTATCTGTATTTTGTTATGAGTGTGACAAAGGCATAGTTCAGGAGCACTGTGCCTTGTGTTAAATGCCCATATGACATACATCTGCATGCTTAGAGCTTATTACATAATGCAAAAATGTCACTGACATAGAGAAGAGGCTGGATGAAGCTTCTAATAAATTTTTCTTTTTGGCTCATGCCCCAAACAGGGCTTTCCACAGGAACATCAGAGTTTGACTTATGTCTTTAGAAAAGTTAAAAGTTCCATCAGCTCCCATGTAAGCACTCAGGCTAACAAATCACTAAATGTAGGAAGGCTTTATTTAATCTGATAAAATAATCATCATTACACTTTCAGGCTTGCAAAGTACCATTACAGAAACTTTATAAAATATATTTTTTGAATAACATTTTTATATTTTAATTATATTTGTATTTTAAAAATACTTATTTTATATCTTAAAAAATATTTTTCAAATAATTCCCATTTGAGAATTGGGGAGACTGAGGCTCTCAGATTTTAGGTGACTTGCCCATGGTCACACAGCTAGTAGGTATTTAAATCAGGATTTGAACTCTATTCAACACAGTATCCATTATACCATCTTGCCTCTCAAAGAATTTATGGAGTAATCCAGACTATTGTCTTATTACCCTGCAAACAGAAGGTGCTTGATGTTGCTGGAGCATTATCCTATTTAGATCACTAGCCTGGTTTTTAGTTCTTCCTTATTTATTGCTACTCAGTCATTTTTAGTCATGTCTGACTCTTTGTGACTTCATTTTGGGATTTTCTTGGCAAAGATACTGGATTGGTTTGCCATTTCCTTCTCCAGCTTGTTTTACAGATGAGGAAACTGAGGTAAACAGGATTAAGTGACTTGCCCAGAGTCATACAGCTAGGAAGTGTCTGAGGCTGGATTTGAACTCGAGAAGATGAGTCTTCCTGATTCCCGGGTAGCACTCTATCCACTATATCACCTAGCTGCCCATCTTTCTTCTCTAAGGGAAAGCATTTGGGTCCATAGAAAATTAATCTTGCCCTTCCCAAACCTCCGCAGTCCATAAACTGAAAGTGTCTATGACACTCTGCCCTTTTTATTCCACTGCTAGCTAGCAACATGCATTTCTACAGCTTGAATCTTGGCCATTCCTCCACTACCCTTTTTTGAAGCCAAGGATGAGACCTCGTGGTTCCCTGGTCTCCCAAATGCACTAGCTTCTCCCACAGAGTCTGAGTATCTAACCCCTCTCTACTGCGTACTCTGTAGCTCCCCTTCTCTTCCCAGTCCTCCTATTTAAAGACCAAGTTCAATGGTGGGGCCCAGGCATATGAAGTGGCCATAAATCAATCATCCTTAATATAGTGTTAATGAAGACTAACAAGTCTCATCAAATAGCTAAATTTGTCAGGGGAATTTAATACCTCATTAAGGAGAAATAAGGACTCAGAGGAACTCAGCAGTTTCTTTCTGGGCACCACTTCTACAATAATTGATGTTTATAGAAGCATTTTACCCACAATATCTTATTTGTTTGTCACAGCCATATGAAATAGACACTTCAAGTATTATTATCCCCATTTTACAGATGAAGAGATTAAGTGACCTGCCCAAGGTTAAACAGTTAGTAAAGTGCTAGAAATAGAATTCTTAGAATCATAGAGTTATAGCTAGAAGTGAGACCTACAAAGGTTAAATGAGTTGCCCAAAGCCACACAGGTAGTGGGAGAGGCAGGATTTTAACTGAAGCCCTTTGTTTCTAAATCCATCATTCTTTCGGACACACCACCCTGCCTCCCTTTAAATCAGTCTCTTCTATGTACAAAAACAGAATTCTTTTCATTGTATCATTCAGCCTTTAATTAATTCCTCTCCTTAAAAGACAAAAACACCTTACCTTCAAAAAATAGAAAAAAATATTTTCTACTTTGGGATAAAAATATATACAAGAATTTTACAAATGTGATTATGAATCCATGAACACTTCATGCTCAGCGGGGATAAACTGTTAGAATTGTTAGATAAAAAAATCTGCAAAGACAAGAAAAAGAAGAGCTTTGGAAGGGTAAGAATAAATTGATTCTTTCTTTCTTTCTTTTGTTTTTAAACTCCTTTGTTTTACATTACAGCCTGGAAAAAACCCCAGAGGATTCTGGGAAATATTTAAGTCTTTGCCTAATATATGCAGACTGTGTCAATTAGAAAGAAGAAGGAAGAGAGAACAGATCTGGTCTGGGAAAGGAACAAACGAAATCATTTCAGAAATACGCTCGAAACTTTCAGCTGACTTGAAAGTCTGTCCTTATTTGGCCATTCCCACTCAGATGCTCATCAGTGGGAGGAAGGTCGGTAGACTTGCAATCATCCTACAAGTGGATGAAAATTTTTTTCAAGAGGAAACCAGAAAACAAAGGAAACTGCAAATAAACAAACATAATGTGACCATCTAAATAAGTACAATATGTTTTTCGTTAAAAGTCCCTCTTTTAATAATGCATATGCAGTTGAATGAAGTGACTCATATTATAAATACATTAGATCCTCCATGAATTTCTGAACGCAGTTCTAAAAGGCAAGCATATTTTATTTTTTGGTGTTAAAATGATGCTACTTTTGAGTAAGTGCACGGAATTGTTTTTATGAGGTTTCATTTTGCTTTATGAGGAACATTGACTTCGGAGGAGAAAGTGGATATCCAAAAAGAGAATGCATAATGTCTGACCTGTTTTCTCTCTTTGCTTGTGTCCATAAACTTTAAGGATGTCCCTGGTAATTCAGTAATGAGAATTTTGCAAACAAAGCCTATCCTTGGTGGTGAAGGATAGGGAGAGAAGGGATAGATGAAATAAAGCTAATCTAAGGATCTTAATTTATTTAATTGTTACCACCTCTGCCCTGCATCAAATGTTTTATCAGAGTTATAAATGAATTGAAAAGTTAGCTGGTTTGAGTTAAGCAGAGTAGCATGCAGTTATGAGTCCTAGGTTTGAGTCTTAGCTTTGCAATTCAGCAGCTGTGATCATTAACAGTTATGCAAATAAGTAAACCCAAAGTAATTTCAAGAATGAGAGAGCACTGGCAGCTTAAGAAGAAAGGCCTTCCTTCCTCGGAAGTGACCCAGAGAGTGACTTGCTCATGAGGTCCCACTGGGGACTCCCCTGCCAATTAACAAATCAGCCACTAATAACTAAGTACCAAAATCGTTGCTGAAAATACAAAGTAAACACATGATTCCGTCTTATATTCATAAACCCCAATTATCCTCTCCCACCAATGGAAATAATGTCTGAGTGCAAGGTAGATACACCTAAAATTCCAGGGTAATAAAGCATACGCATGAGGAACATATGTGGCCAGCATAACCCAGCTCTGGAATGATAGACTTCAACACACCCTTTCTTTCTCTGAACTATTCAGAAAAATTCTCTGATGAGCAGAGCTTCTTCTGAGAAGATACTTGGATTATTATGCTGAGCTAATCTGTGATGTGCTTGGCTAATACACCAAATAACAAATACTTACTAAGTGCTTACTATGTACCTATCACTGTGCTAAGCATCAGTGATAGAAAAGACAAAAATGACCCTTGCTCTTTAGTATCTCTAGGAGCTCTAGGATTCTAAGCTAGAGGGAGAAGGGGTGAGGACATGCAGTATATAAAAAAATACATCCTGGGTAAATTGGAGGTAATCTTAGAGAGAAGGCACTGATTGATATCATTGATTGATGAGTATCAGGAAAGGCTACTTGCAAAAGGTATGATTTTAGCTGGAACTTAAAGGAAGATAGAAAAGTTAGGAGGTAGAGATAAGGAAGAAAAGCATTTTAGGCATCAGGAACAGCCAGTGAAAATTCACAGAGGTGAGAAAGTATCTTCTTGTAGATGGTGGGGAATAAAATGTAACAAGTGTAAAAAGACTGGAAAAGTAGAAAGTAGACAGATTGAGAAGAATTTCAAAAGGCAAAGAGAAGACTTTCTATTTGATCCTAGAAGGAATAGGGAGCCATTGTAGTTTAATGAGCATGAGAGTGACATGATCAGACCCATACTTTGGCAGCTGAGGATGGACTGGAGTAAGTACTCAGGCAGGGAGAAGAATCAGAAGGCTATTGCAATAGTCTAGGCATGAGATGTTGAGGGTCTACACCAGGGTGGTGGCAATGTTAGAGAAATGAAAGGGTGCATATGTCAGATATGTTATAATGATAGAATCAAAATAACTTGACAGCAGATGGCACGGTGATGATGAGAGGGAGGAGGAGTCAAGGATGACATCTTATCTTGAGAGCCTAAGTGCCTAGGAGGATAGATGCAGTGTGATCATTGTGACAGTAATAGGGAAGTTTGGAAGAGGGGAGGGTTTAGGGGCAAATATAATAAGTTCAGCTTTGGATGTGTTGAGTTTAACATATCTATGGGACATTGAGTCAAGATGTGCAATAGGCAGTTGGAGATGTGACACTGGGGATGACGGGAGAGGTAAGGGATGGATAAATAGATATGAGAAACATCTGCCTCAAGATGATCATGGAATCCAGTGGAATCAACAAGATCACTAAGTGAAATAGTAAGGAGAGAAAAGAGAAGAGATCTGGGGGACACCCATGATCCGTAGGGGTGACCTTGATGGAGACACAGAAAAGGAACCTGAAAAGGAGTGATCAAACAGGTAGGAGAATAGGAGAGAGCAGTGTCATGAAAACCTAGACTGAAGACAGTATTAAGGAAAAAAGAATGATTGACAGGGTCAAAGACTGCAGACAGGTCAAGGATAAGAATTGAGAAAAGGCCATTAGCCTTGGCAATTAAGAGATCATCAGTAAAGTTGGGAAGAACAATTTTAGTTTAATGATGCAGGAAATTTAGAAGAGAGTGAAAGGAAAGGAAATGGAGTGATTGTAAACAGCCTTCTTACAGTTTAGCTGCAAAAGGGTGGAATGATATAGCATGATAACTAGTGGGGATAGCTGATGAAAATGAGAACTTTTTGAGAATAGGGGAGATGTGAGTATGTTTACAGGCATCAGGGAAACAGTGAGTACACAAGGAGAGATTAAAGATTAGTGAGAGACTCAGGATGATAGAGGAGGCAATCTGCTGGAGAAGATGTAATGGAAAGTGATCATGTGCATGTTAAGAGGTTTGCCTTAGTAAGGATGAGGCATTTCTTCATGGGAGACAGGGAAAAAGGAGCAGATAGTAGGGAAAGACCTCTGAGGTATGTGAGATGAGGAGGAGGGGAGAAGAGGGAGATCTGTATGAATGATTGCAATTTTTTTCAGTGAACTATGAGACAAGGTTCTCAACTGAAAGGATGAGAGGAGGGAGAACCAAGGGATGTTTGAGAAGGGATAAAAAAGTTTGAAAAGCTGCTGTGGTGAGTGGGATAGTGAATCAACTAGGGAGATGTAAAAGGATGATCTTATTGCAGTGTGAGGGCTCTATTGAGGTTGTGTAACCTAAATTTGTAGTTTTCCCAGTTAGAAGGTTTCATGATTTCCTTCAACTCCACTCAGCATCATGTGAAAAGGAGTAAAGGTAATCAATACATAATGGAAATAATCTAGGGTTGGTGTTTGGCAGTTTTCCTATCTGAGATAGGTTAAAGAGGAAAGAGGATAGTATAGAGTTAAACTGATTCACAAAAGAATCAAGATGGGGAAGACAAAACAGTGTGGTAGCCAGTGCAGGGGTGATCATCAATGAGGATAACAACTCAGTTGGGTGAAATGATTTCCTGGCTAGCTTCTCTGATTATCTGCTTTCAAGCTCTTAGTCTGCTCAGTTGGACTTTCTCTTTAATGGTAACTGTAGTTTTTGTTATTTCTGGCTTCAGACTTAGCTAATGTCTTCAGTTGGAGTAGTGTTACACTCTTTTAGGAAAAGGTGGCAACCTTCATTCTAAGGCTGGCAAAAGCTTTTCCAACTCTGCTGCTTTGCAAAATTCTTCTCCTCCTTTGCCTCTCAGAGTGATGGGCAGCAATATGGAGAAATAGCTTTGCCATCTTTTCTTCTCTTTTCAGAAACAAATCATAAGAAAAAGCAAAATATCTTTCCTCCTCATCTCTCATAAGTCTCTTCTTCCTTCTCCTTCTTTCTCCTCCCCTTCCTCCTCTTTTCCCCCTCCTTCTTCTCTTCCTCCTTCTCCTTCAAGCACACTTTACACTCTCATTGGTCAACCAATCTGCCTGGCAACAAGTGATGGTGCAGAGAGAATGTTAAAGTCTATTTTTAGCACAGTTCTGAAATTGGTACTTTCATTTGCATCCTCTTATCTTAACCTTTCTTGATTCACCTGCTAAGTTATCTCTAGGAATGTCCCCACCTTAGCTTATGGTTAATAACCAAATTTTCATCTTCTGTCTATAATCAGGTAAATTTCAATTGGCCTACCATCTTAAAATAGCTCTGATATTTGAATTTCCTCAGTTATTATCCTAAAAACTTTTCCAATACTCAAAAAATGTTAAAAAATGAATGTTAAAAATGTCTTTGCATGTAATAGGAAAAAATAAAATGCTATATAAAAAGAAAAAAAGTTATCCAATTCTTCATGTGCATATTACTGAAGTAGACTGTTCTTCATTGACTCCAAAATTCTACAGTTTGTCATGTGCTAATGAGCAAACACTGTTTCAAAATAGAATCCCAAGATAGACTTACCTCCATAACCTCTTTTGGAAGCTAGATTCAGATTTATGCCCCAGAGAAGTGGACTGGCAAGGTAGATGCAGCCCAATAACTGCTTTTTCTAAGAATCTGAAGCAGACGTGTCCCACACAGGTGAATTGTCACTGGTTCCCCTTTACATTTTCAAGGCACTGTGCTCATCACAAGAGAGAAAAAGATTAAGAATCACACCGTTCCTAAATTTAACGAGGTTAAAATCTAATTGGGGAAGCAAGTACACAAATAAGGTCCTTTTCCTAATTTTTTTCAGTCATTCATTTAGCTAACAAACAATAGTTGTTCAGTCATTCGATAGTGTCTGCCAACAGGTGAACATGCAATAACCGGGAAATAGAAGAATAAGGTCAGTTGATATAAATGTTATATGAAGCCTCAAACTTATCAGGTAGGGAGCAGAGAAAGCTACTACTTTTGTTCTGGGCCAGACTTGACCAAAGCTAGTCTGGTGGTTCAGTCTCAGGATCTGAATTAGAACAGTCATTCATTGACCATATAACATTTCACAAAAACAGTTTTAATTAACAATAGCATGGAAAGGATATTTGGAAATCATAAAGCACAGCTTCACGTGGGAGCATCTCATTTGTCTCCCCATTTGCTATGGTGGTACACCAATTCTATAGGGTATATTAAGCTTGAGGAGATGGGCATTTACATTCAAATCACCAGGAAGCCATATAAAAAATTGAGGCTATTTTTCTCTGGACCAATTACGTCTTAAGGATGGCTTCATCACCTTTTGGGGAAAAAACAAAACAAAACAAGCCTTGCCTTTGTAGAGTGGATGGTATTCCTACCATGATCCTCATGTTGGAGATGAAGAAATTGAGACCCAGAGATCTTAAGGGACTTGTCAAAGGTCACCCAATAAACACGTGGCAAAGCCAAGATCTGAAATGAACCCAAGTACTCTGACTCTAAATCCAGTATAGGTATTCTTTCCATTATACTACAGAAGACCCATTCCCTGCTTCCAGAAAACTTACATTATAGCTTATTTCTGGTTTAAGTAGTACAACCTGGGACTGGGTCTAATTTATTTTATTAACTAGGTCATACAAATGTAAGTATGTAATAAAAACTTTTGGTAATGAGGATGTTAATGATATTTCCAATGACCCTCTTTCTTTCCCCTGCCATTCATTTTAGGACCTATATTTTAAAAATTCTTTCAATATTCTTCATGTGTCTTTCATGGTTACTCATTTTCTATCCACTAACATGGGAAGTAGAAACCATTTCTTCCTTATTCACTGTGGAGAAAAATAAATCAAAGGCCATGTACAAAAAACAAGTGAGTTTGGGATTATTTCCACAGCAAGAAAAATATAAACCATTCATCTCTCCTACTTTCTAAATTAGAAACAGAGAACATAAAGGTTTTTTCAGTAAGTACAACAAATATAGAACTGAAGCTGAGTTGTTATTATTTATTTAACTGCTCCAACTTTGAGATTAAGAGCATTCCACCAATGAAATTCCTCTCTGGACTGAATAAACAGTGGCCAGAACCATAACATCTTGAAGCATAAAATCAACCTCAAAAGCAGAAGCTCCAGACTCAGTTTCCGCAAGTATCTACTGTTTAACCTCTCTGCCTCTTTCCATGCACCTTCTCATGGAAATAATACTTCTTCCACTCCAGTATCTCTAAGACAGGTCTTCTCTGCTTCTAGGTCCTTAACTACTCATTCTTGGGCTACTGTTTTTGCAATTTGCCTTTCATCATCTTCGGTTTTTTCTCTTTTCCAATCAAAGACTTTTATCTTTATATTTGTATACTTAAAATATTTCTATCTTCAATTATTTCTTCAAAGTTCTCAAGCAACAGTCTCCTTAGCATAGAAACATTCACTTTTTAAAAAATAGTAGATGTTCTCCTGCACAAAGGCATTTAAATGATCTTTGTAAATTGAGTTCTACCAGTGGTGTGTGTGATAGGGGGCACTGGGCTAGTGAATAGGGGGCTAGTCCTCCCTCTTTCTGGCCCCCATCTTCACTTAAGGGGCACTACTCTTTTCCAGCTCCTCTCTTAGGAATGAATTGTTCTCTAGTCAATACTCTGCTTCTTGGAGAATGGTTTTCCTTCTAAATATGCCATAGGAAGAACAATGGGAAGAGGAAATACTGGAGGTGATAGGTTAGCTACAGCTTAGATCATGATTCCACCCCCTCACTCCCTACACCCCCTAAACTGCTGACTCGTTTTGTGTCTGGGGCTGATATGGACCCACCTTATCTTTTCTTCTTTTGGGAAGTTACAAAAATATAAATCAATACCAGTCTTTCATTCAACTGGAGATCCTAGTTGAGAAGGTCCTAATAATTAATAAAAATAAAAGCGCTCTCTCTCTCTCTCTCTCTCTCTCTCTCTCTCTCTCTCTCTCTCTCATCTCATAGCTTAAAAAATCTCTTCTCTCTTCTGGGTGGTTTAGGACTTTTCTTTCAAGCCCATTTAGGTAAGCATATAAGTCAGCAATGAAAAGGTTAATCATTTTCTTTTTGAGAAATAATAAAACAGAAAAGCAAAATAAAGTCTAAAGAAACATGAGCTGGGAAATAGAGTTCATTTCTTTCCCTAGAGGGAATAATATCGGAAGCAAAATGTAGGTCTGGAAAGTTTGACTATCATTTCTGTTCTCAGCAGCAAGACATATAGCCATTCTGCATCAGCTTTGCGTGACTTCTGCTTAGCTTGGCTAGGGTCTTTGTTTTAGTGTTTTGTCATTCGCTCCCCTGCCTGTGGTAGCAGCTGGGGTGCAGATGCACAAGGGGACCCTCAGCCTGTTTGTGCCCAGACCCCACTGAAGGTGGTAAGGAGTGGCTTTGCTTCTGCTTGTACTGCCCACAGAAGTGATAGGTCCCTGGCTTCCTAGGAAATCCTATTGTACTTGCCCTCTAGATCCATTCTCTGTGGTCTCAAGACCTTTCCTCTTTCCCCTAACATGGGAGAGAGGCCATCCTTTCAATCACAGTCTCATGGCTCTCCAGGGTTCAAGGAGATAAACATTAAGGAATTCCATTCTTCCAGCAGACATAGTTCTCCTCCAATGTCTGGTTACAGAGTCATATTTTAAATGCACTAGGGGATCTGGCTAATAGAATTTTGTAATGAATCTTTTTATGTGGCAAAGACTCTTTTGCTCTAAATAACTACCCTAACACTTAAATGCTTTATGGGTCTGGATTATTGCCTATTGGCTTTCCTACATGTGAGATACTCATACACTCTTATTTCTAGTTGAATCTAATCACCACACCTTCTGTCTCCACTTCCTTGTTCACCTTCTTTAAACTCATGATCCATATTCTTTTCTCCATTCAAATGAAATTTTTCTTGCCTGAGTTCTACTACCATTTACTGATTTTGGTAGACTGTAATAAACACATTTATTTACAAAAAAGGATTCTGTTTTGTTTCTATGTACCTAGTACCTTCCACATAATAGATGTTGGATTCAAGAAGATAGATTTGACGAAAAATACAAAGTAACAACTTGAATTTTGTCTGAAGCGCACACGCACACACAGGCGCGCACACACACATACACACACAAAACACCTTCCTCCCATAAATGCTAAGAATGATTAGTATTTATAGAAAGGACCAAGGCATCAACCTTTCTGCAAAGGACTCAATTTCTTCTGTAGTAGCCACTCAAAGCACAAGCTGTGACATAGATGATTCCCATTAGGAGCTGGTCAGAGACAAGAGTTAGGCCTCCTTGACCCAAATACCTCTATGTTGTCTTGATTACACACATATACACATACATGTGAATGTGTGTATATATATATATATATAAATAGATACATAGATACATACATAGATACATACATATATATATGTGTGTGTATATATATATATATATACATACATACACCCCTATGCATAGTGCTTTGAAATACTTTCAGCTTCAAGATTTTTCTAATTTTAGCTTTATAGACTAGAATATGTCTTTGAGCTAGAATGGAAACACTCCTGGACTTGTATTTAGGAGTTACCTGGGTATGAATCCCTCCTTGACACTTGCTACCAGGTAGACCATGGGCAAGTCCTTACTTTCATTATTTGCGTGTGTGTGTGTGTGTGTGTGTGTGTGTGTGTGTGTGTGTGTGTGTATGTGTACTTGTCAGAGGTGGTGGTGGTGGTAGGGAACTGATAAGGAAATCTTAGATCAATGTATTCGTTTCTAGTCCTTTTGGTAAAATTACAGAATAAAGAGGCCAGTAACAGGGAGAACAATGTATTAATATCTCAACAGAAGGAAGTATCTTTACTTTGTTACTCTTTTTTTAACTAAAAAATAAATTCTTCCATCAACAGACAGAGCAGAGGAATTAGAGGATGGCTAGAAAAAAAATGTAGATAAAATGAAAGCACGACTAGCCAAGCCTAGGTCTTTGAAAAGTGAGGCCCACTCTCTAAGGCAGGGATGCTTGTGTCATGGGACTCCTTGGGCAGTCTTGTAAAGCTGCACTTGAGCATGAACTCCTTCTTAGAACAACATTTTTGAACACATAAAATAAAATACATAAGATTATGATGGAAACCAATTATTTTGAAAAACAGTTATCAAAGTTTAAAAAAAGTTCACAGATCTCAGTTTAAGAAGTCTTTTTGTACTCTGAGTGCAGATTGAAATGTACTATTTTCACTTTGTTTTGTGTGTTTTGTGTGTGTGTGTGATTGTGTGTTTTGCAACATGGCTAATATGGAAATATGTTTTACATGACTTCACATTTATAATTGATACCAATTGCTTGTCTTTTCAAAGGAGTAGGGAAAGGAGCAGACAGGAAGGAGAGGATTTGGAACTCAGAATTTTTAAAAAATGAATGCTAAAAACTTTAAAAGATGTAATTAGGAACTTTGATAAAATAAAGATATATATTTTAAAAAGAACTCATTTTAAAGAGTGAATCAAGGCAGGAGACATCTCTGATGTGCATGATCTCTGTTAAGCGAAAAGACTGCCAGCTATGGTGGAAGAACCCAGCCCATGAAACAAAAAAAATCATCTCCTCACCTAAACCAGAAGGGGATGGTATTTTTCTCCCTTCTCCACTCTTTACTGGTTGTAGCATTGTGTGGCAGATGCTATATCCAGTGAGGAGCAGGCTCAGTAAATCAAGGCATAAGACTGAAGGAGCTTTGAGAATCAAGAGAGAATGAGGAGTTGAACTTTTTAAAAAGGAACAAGCCCAGAGATCTCAGCTGAGAAAATTGTCCAGAAGATAAGTCATGATGCAACTAGAAAAGAAAAAAAATAACATTTGGGCCTTGCCTTTCTGGAAGTGTAAATTATCTGGGTTGTGTGTTGTGGCTGTGGTTTGTCCTTTCTTCTTGTAGAGGACTGTGATATCAGGGAGATGATGTCATGACTTTTAAGTGAATTGGATGTAAGTGAGGGAGGGCTGTGCAAAGTCACCAGCCTCACTTTCTTCTCTGGAGACATTTGGTTCCAATGGTGAGATACAGATCAGGATGACTGCAGATGGCCCATGGGTCGTGTGTGTGTACTGTATGAATGCCTTTCTCTTAGTGTACTCTATGTGTGTACCAACTCGTCACACTTATGTTGTGCATGGTTGTGGTGGAGTACACTCCAGGTGAATGAAGCAAATGTTTTGTAGCTTCTGTTCTTATGCTATAAATACTGTGGCTTTGAGGCAAATGGTGTCACCTGACTATTAAAGGGAAATGTACCAGTAGGGACTTTGGAACTATAGTTTTAATAGTGTAGATCCACAAACCTGAGAATATAAGTTAAGTGTGGGAATAGTCCCAGATGGTGACATGAAAAAAGTGAATGATAATGCTTGTGCTGGCAACCTCACAGGGTCTTTGGGAGAAACACATGAGAAATATGTGAAAAGTACTAGAGAGATGTAAGCAGTTTTTATTCCTTAGATTTTCCAGAGAAAACTCTAAGACAAATGATGTTCGGAGTAACTAGTGAACCTTATCAGCTTGGTCTACTTAGTTTCCAGCTTGCCCTTTCAGCAGGAGAGTAACTCTGGTACATGTTTAGGTATAATGGTAATTTAAATGGGAAGATTTTTCCCATTCATTAATGGGCCCATGTGACTGTCTGGGTCATGTGGAAGCCTGAGTCACATGGAATTCATGGGGGGAGCAGCTTGCTGAATGGGTAGAGTGAGAGGGGGTGGAGCAGAGCTGAGAGGAAGTTGGTCAGAGCTAGGACAGACACAAGCAAGCCGGTACAGCTTGGCTCATGAGTGTTTGTTTGTGGGAAGGCCTAGGGGAGGGGCAGAGGAGGGAGACTTGGAAATGGCTTTGCCCCCAGCAGTGATAATGTGTATTGACTTCTTGGTTACTATGATGGATTTGGCTTTCTGATGTTGGGATTTGGTTTTCTGGTGTTTGAATAAACGTTTTTCTTCTTCCTGCTACGTGGACAGTCTATTACTTTGCGATTCAGAATTATGTTGTATATTCATAGCCACCCTCAGTGCTGTGAATATTGCCTGGGTGATACATTAGGTCACCTTGATGTATTGGGCTCCCTAACTGTCCTTCCTCACTCCTCACTCAAAAGAAAAGATGAATAAAACATCAAAGAATGAGCAGAATGTATATATTCTTCCCTCAACTACTTTTCTTCCAAACAGCAATGAATAAAAACTAAGAAAATGACTTTTCACATTTCTTTGCTTCTTTCTGTCCAAAGGTGAAAAAACAGAATTTTCTGCTGGATATTTCCCGTGTACACATGCAGGGATGGGGAACCTGTGACCTTAAGGCCATATGTGACCCTCTAGGTCCTCAAGTGCAGCCCTTTGACTGAATCCAAATTTCCCAGAACCAATCCTCTTAATAAAAGGACTCAGCTAAAAGGCCCCACCCAAGGACCTACAAAGCCTTGAGACTGCAGGTTCCCCACCCTTGGAGGGGGTTTCTAATTACACCTGACACCTTCACAGACAGCTGGGAAATGAATGCTTTAGATTTGAAGTTTGGAAAGGAGTTCAGTACCCTACTTTTACATAATTTTGAAAGGGGTTAGGGAAGCAGGGGTTAGATTGGCAGCAGGGGAAAGGACAGAGAAAAGAATTATAAAAGGAAAGCTGACCACAATCTGCTACAGTTTTCATATCCACTGCAGCTGTTCTCTATTCAGCATCCTAGAAGAAGCAAATACACTGAAAACAAAACAAAAAGAAAAACAGAAGAATGCTAGAGGGTTTGAAAGGCTCTTCACCCTTGGAAAACAGAAGTCTTGCCCTTCTAGAACTGAATTGTCAAAGTATTTAAAACTTCCAGTTGAATGGACACTCAAGGATCCTTGCAATGTGGAGATAAGGGGTTCTCAAGTCCAAGTTGGCACATTTATCTCCAGGCATCATTTTGCAGTATTGTAAAAGTCTGGCAGTTTCTAACCTTTCCAAACTGGTGGGAAAGCAATGAAAATGATCATTGTCTCTTCTCGCCTTTCTTGACAGAACTGCTCAAGACCAGGGCCAAGGGCTCCTGCAAAGCCAAGAAAGTTACAGAATTACAGTTGGTGGAAACACCTGATTCCAGTGATGTGATTTCCTCCTCCACCCCAAAACACTCCATATTTTGAAGCACAGAGTCCTGTGGATTTGGAAGGAAGGTAAATTTAGTCTTAGAAAGTATGGGGAGCAGCAGGTAATTTGAGGCTATCGTTTCTTTCCCGCATACACCTTTTCTGTACTTCTCACATTTCTGCAATAATCAGGAGTTAATTATTCCTACTCCACCCCATCCCCACCCCCTAGCTCTAAAAGTTCTGGCTAGAAATCAAGCCCAGTATGAAACACCTGCTTTCCGCGACTGAAGGAGGGGGGTTGGTGGTCCTGGTTTACAATGCACCACATGCCAGTTGGCTGTGTAGAGAGAAAAGAGGCTCATTAAAGAAAAAACCCTGACATTATTAAGAAGTGAATAAAGTACTGCCTGTTGCAAACACACTCACACACATATACACTATTCTAAAACCTATTTCTTCACCTTCCCCAGGCTCTAAAATTCTGCACTGCTGTTAATGAACCTTGTCACAGGCCAGCTCCCAGTTTGACATGGCGAGCGCTCACACAGGCTCTTAAGCTCAGTCTCCAAGTTCTGGGTCAGTTTGTACCCTGATTCCTTGGTTCCTCGTACCCCCTTCCTTCAGGCACTCTTTTCCCATAAAGAGATTCCCAAGATTCTCAGAATTAGGCCAAGGAAATATAGCAACTCCCATTAGCATAGTTCCAAAATTCCAGAATCGCTTTGTGCAGGCGGCCACTTAAGAACCAATATGTTGAGAGGAACTGAACTTGGTATCAGGAGGATCTGGGTTTCAAGGCTTTTTCAGATATTTACCTTGTAGTGTGGAAGGGAAGGGAGTGGGAGGGAAAAATGGGAAGGGAAAGGAAAAGAAGATAAAGAATAGGGAAAGGTAGAGAAGGGTCGCACTTAACTTGTATCTGACTCAGTTCCTTCATCCGTAAAATGATACAGTTGAATTTTGAAATAATCAGATTGATTCTTTTTATAATTGGTCCTATTTACAGTTAATTGATTTTATCCTGTTAACTGCCCAAGTCATGATTCTTTGTCTCTGAAAACTCATCTGGCATGTAGTGAGATTTAGAGATTCAGTTCTCCTATTAATCACTGTTTCGTTTTTGTGTCAAGGGAATTTGTTACCCTTGAAGGATGCAGGTGGTCACCAGGGAGTCTGTTCTAGTATCTTTACACCATCAAGCTGTCGTTCAAGGATGTCTGGTTTGTTATCCAAAGAAGTCTGGTTTGCTATCTCTGTCCTTGCAGATACAGCTGGACTCAAACAATGAACATTTCTTAGTCACAGGAAGGAAAGAGAGGGTTGTTGCCAGCCCTTACTCCCAATTTCCATCCAGTCAAATTTTCTTCCATCTACAGTGTTAGCCTTCCTATATTCTGTACTCCCCAAAACTATAAAAAATGCTGTTAACCTCATAACTGTGTCTTAGCTTTGCTGGGGAAGCTGAAGTCTTATTTATTGGTAAATTTGTGCTTTACTAATAAATTGATCATGCTAAGAACTTTGTGCCTCAATCTACCTTAATTTTTTAATTATTACAATTTGATAGGCTCTAAATTTGTGACATTGCATATTCAGTCTCACTGGCTGCAATTCAGCTGGGGGCACATGTTTCTACTGGCTTCCTTATTTCTCAATCTCTTTCTTTTGGCATTCTGAAATGAAAGATTGAATAAGCGGAGATTTCAGTCTCTCTGAAGAGCCACATCCAAAGGCCTGAAATGTACCCTCAAATTGTTTTCCTACCCCACTCTCACTCACTGAATTTGCATATAGTTGCATTATTAACTAATCACTGTGTCCCCCTAGAGAGGCAGTTAGATGGCCAGCAAATAGAGGGCTACACAGACCTGGATTTAAATCTGGCCTCAGAAATCTATTAGCGTTGTGATTCTGGGCAACTTATTTAAACTGTTTGTCTCAGATTTTTCCACTACAAATGGAAATAATCACAGAACCTACCTCTAAGGACTATTGTGAGAATCAAATTAGGCCTTATTTGTAAAGTGCTTAGAACAAGGTCTGGCACATTTTCTGTTGTTCTTCAGCTGTTTCATTCATGTCTGATTCTTTGTGACCCCATCTGGGATTTTCTTGGCAAAGAGCAGTTTGCCATTTCCTTCTCTAGCTCATTTTATAAATTAAGAAACTGAGCCAAACAGAGTTATGTGACTTGCCCAGGGTCACACAGCTAGTAAGTATCTGAGGCCAGATTTGAACTCAGGAAGACTCATCTTTCTGACTTCAGGCCTGACACTCTATCTGTCCATAGGGAAGGGAACATAGAGAAGGGCAGCACTTAACTTCTGTCTGACTCATTTCCTTCATCCATAAAATGATACAGTTGGATTTTGAAATAATCAGATTGATTATGGTACATAGTAGGTGCTATATAAATGCTTATATTCCCTTCCCTTTCCTTTCTCTCTAATTCATACCATGAGTCACTTCAAGGTTGATCCTAACACTTCATATGATTCAGAGGGACTTCAGAAATCATCCAACCTAACCCTTATGCATTTTTCATATAAGATGTACTGCCCTTTCTGCATGTGAGCAGTTTGGTTGCTGAAAGGGAATGGAAATGAACTTTTAGGTGAGAAAATGAGCTGTTGTGTTAAGACAAAATTTTAACTTGGGAAAGATGTAAAGTACTCTGTCTTTCATGCATGAACTGTGAAAAACGGGTAGGAAAACACCTTTTGTGTGAGGAAAGCTGATGAAATCTGAATGTAAAGAAACACAATTTTCAGATAAAAACTGGAGAGATACAGACTATCATGAGGACTAAATAGAGAACTGAGAGTGCCTCTTTGGGGACAGAAAATGAGGACAGAAACATTACAGAGGCTACAGGACATTGATATCTCTTGGCTCATTTGCATGTAATTGTTTTTAGAGCTGGAGATGTTAAAAAAAACATAAAATGGTAAGTCCAATAACTGGAGACTATGGGATGATTAAATAATGACTGCTTGTTTCATAATTAACAGAAAGGTGGGTCTTATGAATTTTACTTCATAAGAGAGAAAGGAATCACTGAGTGTTGAGAGGCTCTGATTTGACCTTTGAGAAAGTTGAAGGAGCCAGCAGGAAAAGAATGGTGGGAGTTGGGTGGAAGAGGCATAAGGAGGCAGTTAAGAAGGCAACAAAAGGGTCAGTGTGAGCAATGCTTCAGCTGTTGGACTGGGTGTTATTGACTGGTTGGAGAAAACTCATGGGAAGACAGATAGACTCTGAATACTATTGTGCTATAAGAAATGATGAACAGGAAGACTTCAGAGAAACCTGGAAGGACTTATATGAACTAATGCCGAATGAAAGGAGCAGAACCAGAAGAACTTTGTACACAGCAACAACCATAGTGTGTGAGGAATTTTTCTGGTAGACTCAGCCCTTCACAGCAATGCAAGGACCTAAAAAATTTCCAATGGACTCGAGGCAAAATGCCATCCACATCCAGAGAAAGAACTATGGAACTGGATTGCAGAATGAAGCAGACCATTTTCTCTTGTGTTATGTTTTCTTTTATGGTTTCTCCCATTCATTTTAATTCTTCTATGCAACATGACTAAGGTGAAAATGTATTTAATAAGAATGTATGTGTAGAACCTATATAAAATTACACACTGTCTCGGTGGGGCGAGAGAAAAAAGAGGGGGAGGGAGGGGGAAGAATCTAAGATATATAATCACTAAGAAGTGATTGTAGAAAACTGCAAACAAATAAAATGATTATTAAATAAATAATTTAACTAAAAAACGAGAGATAGGCTCTGCTTCTTATTCTCCACTGTCATCTACAGACTGAGGAAGATGAAAGCTCTTTGATGTGCTACTTGTTTTCTTTTGCTATTCCTGTTTTGATAGGGAAAAACGTAAGGAAAAAGATAAATTCTACATCTGCTTTGTTTTTAGAAATTGACTGGACAAAGCAGGGTAAAGTTGAACGAAGACCTGGCTGGATATATTTGGATTGCCCCAGAGAGCCAACTTAAGGAGTTTGCTATGAGCTCTGTTTTGCTTAGAAAACAAAACAAAACAAAACAAAACAAAATAAAACAAAAATACTGGGAGATGAGTTGATAAACCAGTGTACTGATAAATAAAAAGTTGACTGATCTTGTCCAAAGTAAATCAAGAAATTCAATCTGATGAACTTGGTAATTCTCTGACTTAAAGGAAACTGTTTTTTACTTCAATACCATAATACTATTTCAGCACATTTTAAGGGGTGTTGAATATTATATATTATAATATTATAATGAATTAGAAGACCGTGTCACTGTTTCATTGGACTTAGAGTAAAAGAGGGGCAAATTTGCCCAGCAGGAGAGTGAGGACTGTAAGGAAAGGAGTGAAGAGATGGAAGTGGTATAAATTGTTTATGAAGGAATTAGAGATATTAAGGATTGCTATCCAGAATTGTGAGTTGCCCCAAACAATTGGGGTGTCCTCATTCATTTATATTTCTGCTAGGAGAATGTTCTGATAGTCTGAAAATAGGAAATTTACCTTCATAACTAAATGAAAAGTAGGTCTGAGCTCTCTTATTTTTGGTAAATAGTTCCTGTTTCTTCAAGTCTATCTCAGAGTAGAGGTTGGGTCCCCTTAGGGGATTGTGGCATGGCCCCACAGGGACTGTGACTTGACGTCAATGATTGTGTGATCAACTAAATGGAAGGAAAAGAGATGGGTCATATCTCACCCTTCCCATAGCCAATCATGCTATATCTTTTACCCATTATAGCCCAATGTTCCCCAATTCCCTCTCACTTTTCTTTTTCTCTTCTGAGCTGGGTTTCAGACCTTTAGGAAAGTTATAACCTAATCCTGACACATCCATAGCAGTAGTTTTGCAGATCCCACTGGGAAAAATCAGTCTCCACTCCCACCCCTAGCATGGGAAAAGAAAATTTGCTGATTGCTGTACATGATATACATACCTACATATATACATACATATATGTATATATATAGTTGGAGTCATTAATCTAGACAAAAAAAGAAGAAAATAGACAGCATGGTTCAGAACCATGGTTCATCCATCTTTCTGAATGAACATGTTGCAGGATATTGATGGAGAAATATACTAAATAATAAATGAGTATATTATGAAGAATGTTAGAGACAGGTTGGTAAGGCTGTTCAAGACAACTTTTAAATCATGCACTTGACCCAAGAATACTGATCTAGTGCCTGGTCTGTCAATTTCAGATGTGTGTGTGTGTGTGTGTGTGTGTGTGCGCATGTGTGTGTGTGTATGCAGTTCTGATAAAAGATTTCCAGTGGTACCCTACATCCAATCCAAGTTCAGGCTCTTCTGTCTGCCATTCAAGGTTCCTCTACAATGTAGAACCACTTTCTTTTCTAGTCTTATTTCATGTTAGCCATATATATATGTATATATAATATACACACATATGTATATATACACACACATGTGTATACACACATGACTATACACACATATGTGTGCATATATGTATATACATGTGTGTGAGAGTATTTATATGTGTATATATATATTTATGTATCATCTGTGCTTCAGCTAAAGAGCTCTTTAACCCCCCAATACCTACTATACTTTTCCTATCTCCATACTTTTTCAGTTCCCAATGCTGGCATTCTTCTTCTTCCTCTTTGCCTGCTGCATCTCTACCTATCCCATAAAGCCCCATTCAAATGTCATCTTCTCCACAAAGGCTTCCCTGATCACTTCTGTTTCAAATGACCTTCTTCCTTAGCCTTTATACAGAATTTTGTTCTATACATCACTATATCCTTATCATGTAATGTTTTCTATGAGCATTACCTGTGCTTTAAAAAAATATGCCTAGTCCATACTCCTTTGGAGCAGAAGCTGGGTCTCATCTGAACTTTGCATCTCCCCTGAAGTGCTGTTCTGCCAGGGTAGGGATGTAACAAATGTTGGTTGGATTGAGCAATGTATGTGCAGAATAGCAAGTTAAATGGTGACTTCACTGAGATGGAGATGAAGAGAAAAGAAGAAACTGGAGCACATGGAGATTTTTTACTTTAGAAGTTGACGCTACCATCGGTCTCATTGGCAGCTGAATGCCCCAGTCACCCTACAACTTAAAGCAGGCATTCTCATGCAATGTAGCAATTATGATTGGTGGGCTGGTTGATTGGCCTCCCCCCTTCCCTCTGTGCCACCTTTTAGTTTTTAGTGGCTCCCTGCCAACCCTTCCTGTTCAACTTGCTTTTGCCAGAGCCCTCTCAAAGTGCATGTTCACCAGCGGGCTGAGATCACAGTTGGGTCTCTGTAAATATGAGCTCCTATGGGTAGCTATATGGTTTTTTTCCTCCCTACAGAGGAGGGAGCTTGTCATTAGAGAACCAAGAAGATGAGTGAGTGGTACCTTGAGCTGTTTTCCTTTTACTTTGGCCTCCATTTACTTTAGTGGCTCAAAGGGAGCCTGCACAGGCTGACAGTGCCTACAATTCACTTGTACTGATGAAGGCGACTTGACAGCTGCATAAATCACTGCTAGATACCACTAATAGGTTGCTGCATGAGACTGTACCAGACCACCCAAGCACAGCTCTGGGGGCAGCCCTCTCTGGGCATATGCACAAATACAGTAATGCAAATTGCTTAACCCTTTGTTACTCCCCAACACTGGAGCAAATACAATTTATTTATAATATTCTTTTTCTGTCTCTCCTCTCCTCAGCATAACCAAAGGCTAATTCAACAGCTCTCTTCCCCTCCCCCTTTATCTTCTCACACTTCTGGCCCACATCCCCTTATTCTTTCATTTCTGTTTCATTTCAGCTGCAGCTTAATGTGCCAAGAAGTGGATAGAAGCAAAGAAGTTGCTGGAATATTTTCTTCTCTTTCCCTGCCCCGTCTTTCCTATGTACTTCGTTCTTTCCTATTTCTCTCCTTTTTGAATACCTTGGAAGAATGAAAAAGGTTCACTGGGAGTTATGTATGATGATAAGTTAGTTTGGTAACAAGTGGAGAGCAGAGCAGAGCCAGAGAAGGAGGGCTTCTTCTCCTTCTCCTCTTCCTCCTTCTCCTCTTCCTCCTCCTCCTCCTTCTTCTTCTCCTTCTTCTTCTTCTCCTCCTTCTTCTTCTTCTTCTTCTTCTTCTTCTTCTTCTTCTTCTTCTTCTTCTTCTTCTTCTTCTTCTTCTCTCCTTCCCTTGCCTGCCTTTCTTTCTGTCTCTCTCTTTCTCCCTTTCCTTTTGTCTCTTCTTTTCTTCTTCTCTCTCCATCTCCTTTCATCTGTGTCTCTGACCTTCTCCCTTCTTTTTCTCTCCTCCTTCTCCTCCTTTGTCTGTCTGTTTCTCTGTTTCTCTATGTGTCTGTCTCTGTATCTCTCTGTCTTTTTCCCTCCCTTTCTATATCTCTTTCTGTCTGCTTTTGTCTCTGGCTCTGTGTCTGTCTCTCTCTGTCTGACTCTCTTTCTCTGTCTGTCTGTCTCTCCTTTTTCCTACTTTCAAATATCCCATAGGATCCATGGGAAGAATTAGAGTTTACTCATTTCTCAATTTAGATAAGGTTATAGCTCTAGATTGTTATAATTGTTTCTTGTCATCACCTTGACATAAAGTGAAGACAAAACCCTCATAGTTCTTTTTAGCAATTGCTTCTATTTCCCTTCTTTCTAGTACTTCCCTTCTTTTTTCACTCTCCGTCAATTGTTTTTCAGGGGTTCTTAAACTTTTTTTGTGTCATCAATTCTTGACAATCTGGTAAAGCCAATGTACCCCTTCTCAGAATATTGTTTTAAATAATTGAAGGAAATGCTAAATTTCAGTTAGAGGAAAAATAATGATTTCATGTTTTTCCCCATCTGCTATTATGGAACAAATAGATAAAATGTATGCGGACAATACAGGATACAAATAGAAGGATTCCTTATAGCTGATAAGTTTTTGCAAATTCTCTTGTTTATGGATAATATTTTAACAGCCCCAGAAAAGCCTCCAAAATGAGATCCATAATCACGAAGAAGAATTTGTTCAAACTAGACACACTGGAAAAACCAAATGAATGAAGAATGCCTGTTGTGTAGTCTATGCTATACAATTGGCTGGACAACTAAAAGAACTGGTCCATCATTACATAAATCTTGGACAGACACTGTTCATTGACAGTAAACTGGCCCCTGAATTGAATATGAAGCAGAGAGTTGGCTGGATTGATTTAAAAAAATTATGCAGTCTTTTTAACGATTTCAAATTTTCCCCTGAAATAAAGGCCCTTTAAAAAAACACAATACTTTCCCAATGATGTGTGGCTATGAGTCATGAAATATCATCATTTCTAAAGAATTAAAGTTACAGGTCACCAAAAGGCCATGGAAAAGGAGATCTGAGGTACAAATATCTACTTTCTTCTGCCCCTAATCATTTTTCTTCCTTTTTCAAGGAGTTCATAGACTGACTAACAGTCCTCCTCTATATCACATCCTTATAATTGGGGGCTTCGACGTGGATATCAACATGTATTTGAATACTCTGGTTTCTCAGTTCATTAACATCCTCAGCTCCTATGATCTACTCCAATTCTTTTCTCCAAATTAGCTACATAGGGGACTACTGCTTATAAGATGATAAATCTAAGAGCCCTGGGGAGAACAATACCTTCCTCTCCTTCACACCCCCTCCCCCAAACAGATCCCATATACAGCCTTACCACCTATAGCCATTGTCCAATGGAGTAATGACTTGATAATTGCCTCTCCAGGTGTTGTAACCCCTACTTCCTAAGCTCATGATTCCTGAAGGCCCAGAAAACAAACTGCTCACCACCAAAATTCTTGGCATGGTCAAATCCTTCAATGGATGTGACTTCTTCAATCAAAATGAAACAAAAGAAGAGCCATCTGCTTGGCTGCTGTACCCTTCTATCTGATTTGCATCTGAAACCTTGTATCCCCAGTACTTAGCACTGTGATTTGTATGTAGTAGGTATTTAATAAACGTTTTTCATTCATTCATCTATTACAGAGAGAGCTCAACATAGTGGATAGACCGCTTACAACACTTACAACACATATTGGCTGTGTGACATGGTGCAAGTTGCTTAATCTCTCTGTGCCTCAGTTTCCTCATCTATAAAATGAGTAATTCTTGTAATTTTTGTAATCTATGATCTCTAAGTTTGCTTCTAGCTCTAAATCTATGAACCTACTTACTTCTATATATTTTGTGTTGTTTATGTGTATATGTTGTTCCTTGTATCTCTCTGTCTCTCCCCTCCTTCCCACCATACCCTTTCAGTAGAATTCAACCTTTTTGAAGGCAGGGACTTGGCAAAGAACTAGCTACTGCAGGGATGTCCATCAATTGGGGAATAGCTGTATAAGTTTTAGTGTATGGTTCTGATGGAATACTACTGGACTATAAGAAAGGATGAACTCAATGATCTTAGAAAGACATGGAAAGATTTGCATGAAATGGTGAGCAATGAGTTTAACCAAGAGAACATTGTATATAGCAACAGCAGTATTGTTTTAAGAATGACCAAGCAAATACGTTATTTTGACTATTGTAAATACACAAATTAAAAATAAAAGACATATGAAGCAAGAAGCTATCTGTATCCAGAGAAAGAACCGATAAACAAGAAGCATATACAGAGTAATTTTTATATATGTATGCCTATTTGTGTCTAATGGTAGTCATCTCTAGGGTGAGGCAGGGATAGGGGAAGGAAGAAAAGAAAAGAAATTTACATGATAACTTTATTATATATTTACAAGTTGTACATAGTAGATTTGCAGTTTTATGTGTAATTATCATTTTTTATTATACTATGTTATGGAAATGCTTGTTTTATTTTATAAATTAAAAATGAAATAATTTTTAAAAAGTCAGGGACTGTTTTAGCTTCTTTCTGTGTATCCCCATTACTTGATACAGTGTGGCACATGGTAGATTCATAATAAATATTTGCTTATTAATAGCATAAGTGGAAATAAATTGAATGGTGAGCATAAAAAAATTACCAATCAAGAATTGCTCAGGAAAAGTAAAATGAAGAGCACAGATGACTGGGAAAAAAAGATGGACTGGCTACATTGCAAATAGGAAGTAATAACCTAAGGGGCTGCCTACACACTTCGTTGTTATCTAGACAATATCAAGAGAATAAAAAGAAGGGGTAATACCTTGGGCAAATTTCTATGAAGACTTGGAAAAGCATTACATGGAAGTGCTGTAAGCTGCGTAATTGGAGGGACCATCTACATTGACGTGATCCCAGACCCACTGAAGTAGCATTGTACTTATGGCACTCCTTGTGGTCTTTAGCATTTTGCATAATTAGGTGTTATTCTCAGCGGATTCAAGGTGACAAGCCTGTTCTGTCCTTTAGAATAGAGAAATTTGTAAGTTTAATTTTTACCCCCTTTATCAGACTCTCTAGTCTTTTTTTCTCTGACTTTCTCTGTGTCTGCCTCTGTTCCTGTCTCTTCCTGACTTTCTTAGGTTAGAGTTGTCTTTCCTATGGGTGGGATAGGACAGTTATCAGATATGTAAATAAGACTACAAACCCAGAATTTGAGATCCACAACCCAGTTATCCTTTGCAATACACATTTGAAGCTCCCAGGCAGCTAACAGAAATAAGGGAGGGTTATTTAGTTTTCCAATGTATAAATGGAGGTCAGCAAGGCAAATCTAAAAATCTGAATGGAGTTCATTTCAGAATGTCAGTCATTCCCCATGGTTCTCTAATTTTATTTTCATTAAAAATTCTTTTAAAATTATTGAACATCCCTCCCATGTTCCCTCCATTGGCGGGAGGGGAAGGAAATAGAATACTTTAAAAAAATAATTGTAGTCAAGCAAAACAAATTCTCATATTGTTCATATCTCTAGATGTGTCTGTCTCTGCAGGTTAGTCCATCACCTCACTGTCATAAGGTGGGCAGCATCCTTAATTATTGTTCCTCTGAAAACATGCTTTATCATTGTGTTGATGAGAGTTCTGAAATCTTTCACGGTCGCTCTTCTTTACAAGATGGGTTTATAGTGTATGTTGTTCTTCTGGTTTAGCTCCCTTTACTTTGTATCAATTAATATGTCTTCCAGTGTTTGAGAGCATCTTCTTGCTTTCATTTCTTACAGCATAATATTATTCTATTTCATTTATATACTGTAATTTATTTTGCCATTCTCCAATTGATGGGCATTCTCTCAGTTTCCGGTTCTTTGCCACTGCAAAAAAAGAGTCGATATAAATATTGTTTGTACTTGTAGGACCTTTCTTTTTCTTTCTTTGACCTCTTTGAGACTAATAGTAGTATTGCAGCATCAAAAGGCATGCACAGTTTAGCATCTTTTGGGCATAATTCCAAATGGCTTTCCAGAATGGCTGGACTAATTCATCAATGACTCTATTAAGAGATATCAATATACCTACTTTCCCATAACTCTCTGATATTTGTCATTTTCCTTTTTTTTGGTTAACTTTGAAAACCTGATGGGTATGAGGTAGAACCTCAGAGTTTCTTTAATTTTTATTTCTCTAATAATTTGTGAGTTGTAGCACTTCCATTTGGGTATAGGGAGCTTGGATTTCTTCCTTTGAGAAATATTTGTTCATATCCTTTTACTTTATCAATTTGAGAATGGCTTTTATTCATATAAATTTGAATTAGTTTTTCATATATCTTGGAAATGAGACCTTTATCAGGGAAACTTGCTGTAAAAATTTTCCCCCAGTTAAGTGTTTCCTTTTTAATTTTAGCTGCCTTGGATTTTTCTTTTTTTTTTTTGCAAACCTCTTACATTTTATATAATCAAAATTGTCCATTTTATGTTTTGTGATCTCCTCTCTCTTGTTTGGTCATAAATTCTTCTCTAGTTCACAGATCTGAGAGATATCTTCTTCCTTGTTTCTCTAATTTATAGATGATATGACCTTTTATATTTAGGTCTTTATAATTTTCATTGCCTCCTTATCAATTGGATTCTTCTTGACTGCCTTCAGATCATTCTTTTCTTGAAAAAAAACAACCCATAATACCCCTTTACCTGACCGTGCCATCTTCTCATGCCAGTGTGCTATAACTCTTCTGCTTCTCACAGCCAAATTCCTTGAAAAAGCTGCCCACATTTATTGCCTCTACTTTACCTCTTTTCTTTCACTTTTCAGTCCCTTGTAATCTGACTTCCGCCTTCCACTGGACTAAAATTGCCCTCTCCAGAGTCCCTGGTGATTATTTATCACTAGATCAAGTGGTGTTTTTTCAGTTTTCTTTACCTTTTTGTGTTGTTTAAGATCATTAATTATTCCTTCCTTCTGGATAGTCCCTTTTTACTGAGCTGTAATAACACTGGAGTAGCTAGGTGGTACAGTGGATAGACAGTATGCTGGTGTCTGTAGTCAAGAAGACCTGAGTTCAAATCTGGCCTTAGACACTTATTAACTGGATGACCTGGATAAGTCACTTAACCCTGTAATTTCCTCATCGGTAATTTCCTCATCTGTAAAGTGAGCTGGAGAAGGAAATGGCAAACCTCTCCATTATCTTCACCAAGAAAACCCCAAGGTCACAAAGAGTTGGACATAAATGAAAATGACTGAAATATAACAGCAGTAATAACATTGCTTTGCAGTTCTCTCCAGGAGGTCTGTTCCTTCTCAATTTTCTTTGGAAATTCATCAAACATGTCCTACCCACTATGAATGAGTAAACTTCAGGGTTTTGCCTTGGGCCCTTTCCTCTTCTTCCTCCACATTCTGTCTCTCTCATTAGCTACCATGATCCCCAAATCTGTATAACCAGGCTACATTCTCTCTCCTGAATGCCTCTCAACTGTTTATTGGACAACTCCACATGGATTTCAAATGTCCAAAACAGAATTCAGGATCTTTCCCTTTAAATCCTCTCCTTTTCCCACCTTCCCAATTTCTGTCTAGCATGCCACTCTTCTTCTAGTCATCCTATTTTCAAACTAGGAATTATCCTAGACCCTTCATTCTCACTCATCTATTTATCCAACCCATTGCCAAGTCTGACCAATTTTACATCTTCAACTCATATCTATCCTCTTCTCTCTACTCACACCACCACCACCACTCTTCTGGATCATTGCAACGATCCTCTTTAACTTGATTCCCTGTCAGTTTGCAGGTTGTGCTAGCAAATGTTTAATAAACAGCTCTCCAGAAGAAAAGAAATGTACCCACAAAACACTTTAAGGTTTAATCTGCATTTTAACATTTTCTCCATCACTTTTTTAAGTCTAGACAATCAACAAAATGATAAATCAAACTCAGATTTGTAGCACTTGCCAATTTTTGCAGTGTAAATACTCAAACCAAAAATTTAACAATTGATTCTGAAGTTTTTTGGAGATGGATTCAGCACATTGTCTGATCCCTCTCTCTAATCCATCCACTTAATGAACAAATTGACGTTGCCAAAGCACAGGTCTGACCATGTCACTCTTTTCCTGGAGAAATTTCAGGGGCTTTCCATTTCTTCCACACTCCTCTGTTTAGCATTTAGAGCCCTTCACAACCTGGCACCAGCTTATCTTTTTCATTCGGTTACACATGTCCTTCAGCCAAACTGGCCTGCCTGTTCTTCCTAATATATGAAACATCACCTCCTGCTTTCATTCCTTAAACAGTCTGTTCCCAATGCCTTAAATCCTCACTTTGCCTTAATGAAATCCTTGTCTCAATTTTCAGTTCCAGTGGCAAGCCTTTCCAGATCCTTTTAGTTTTACTCCTGCCTCCCCATCTTCCCAAATCGCTATTCATTTATCCTGCATATATCTAATATATTTACTTATGTGTGTATTGGTTGTCTTTCTCAACAGAATGTAAGCTTTTTGAGGGTGGTGACTGTAATATTTTTTTTATCTCTGGTGTCTAGCATATAGTAGGCACTCAGTATGTGCTTGTTCGTTGATTAATAACCAAATGAATTTCCCTTTATTAATAGTAAATTAATGAGAAAGGTGATCACAAAAGACAAAATGAATCATTTTGATCACATAAGAGTGAAAAGATTTTTAGAAAAAATTAACGCAGCTAGGATAAAAAGGAAAGTGGTCAATTGGGGAAAAAAATCTTTGTATTAAGTAATTCAAGATATACAAAAGGCCAAAAACAATTCCTCAATATATGGCAGGTCAGAGGATATTAACCAATATTTTTTGGAACCTATCAATAATCATGTAAAACTTTATTGTAAATCATTATTAACAAATCAAAATAGTTCAAAAGTTTCATTTCATATGCAGAAAATGGGCAAGAATGACAAAAGATGGGAATGATCAACGATGAAAGAGTTTTGAAAAGATAAGAAAAGGAAGGGAACAGGCATGGATTAAGCACTTATGTTCCAGGAACTATCCTAAGGGCTTTACAAATATTATCTCATTCGATTCTCACAACAACTCTCTGGGATAGGTGCAGTATTATCTCCATATTGCCAATTGAGTAAATGGGGGTAGACAGAGATTCAGTGACTTGCCCAGGGTCACACAGCTATTAAGGAGTGTCTGAGCCTGAGGCTGGATTTGAATTCAGATCTTCCTGGCTCTGAGCCCTGCACCCTGTCATTTCACTACCTAATTGGCATATTTGTGTGTCACAAAGGTACACTAAAGAACTGTTGGTAGAACTCTGAATTGGTCCAACTATTCTGGAAAGTAATTGGGGGTTATATTAAGAAAATGATAAATTGGTCCAAGGACCAAGGCAGTTTTTCAATAAAGAAATCAAAATAATTTATGGTCATAAAAATGCTCTAAATAATTATTGATTACAGAAAAGCAAGTTAAAAAAACCTTGAGGTATCATTTAATACCTATCAGAATGGCTAAAGTGATTGAAGGAGAAGGCAACAAATGTTGAAGGGGATGTGGAAAAACTGGGACACTAATTCATTGTTGGTGGGATTGTAAACTGATCAAATCATTTTGGAGAACAATCAGGAATTATGCCTAAAGAATTATTAAACTGCCTATATCCTTTGATCCAACGATATGACCACTAGCTCTGTTTCCAAAGATGATTAGAGAAAAAGGAAAAGAACCTGTATATTCTAAAAAATTTATAGCAGCTCTCTTTGTAGTAACAAAGAACTGGAAATTTCAGGGATGCCCATCAATTGGGGAATGGCTGGCTGAACAAGTTGTGGTATATGATTGTGATGAAACCCTACTGTGCTATAAGAAATGATGAGCTTGATGACCTTAGAAAAACATGGAAAGACTTGAACAAAATAATGAAAAGTGAAATGAGAGAAGAGTGATATGTACACATACATACGTATATGTATATATATAATTCCTAAACCTCAGCAATCCAGATTAGTAATTGAAAACATAAAAACCAGGTTCTAAGAAAAGCAAATGAAACAAATCCATTACCAAATTGTAAAATTCTTTAATTTAGCCTACCTTGCCACTCCCAAAAGCATTGCCATGAAAACTCGGGGGCTTAGGAAATGACATCCTCTTGTCTGGGCAGTCTTCTCAGAATTATGCAAATTATTGGGGCCTTGCATTTCACCTAGGCAAGACTATCCATAGTATACATTAAACTTGAGGATGAGGATGGTCATGGGGGTGTCAGTGAAATCATTTAGCTGGCAACTTTGAGAGAATCCATTACTAACAACTAAAGGATACACCACGCGGACTGGAAGGGGGTCTGGGGAAGATCATCCTTTGTGAATTTTTGTTGAAGAAAGACTAAGGAGCTGTGGTAGAATGAGGGAGGTCAAGTGGGAGCAGAGTATAATATGATTGAAATCAAGTATATTGTAATGAATACAATTAAAATTTGTTAATCAACCAATAGTATAAACTAGTTATAAGGAATGAAATGCTTTGAGAGAATGCCTGACCAGCAGTGTCAAATTGCAAGGTCTTTGTGTCTACAACCACACATCAACAAATGTGAGAGAGAGAGAGAGAGAGAGAGAGAGAGAGAGAGAGAGAGAGTCCAGAGAGACTTTCTCCACTGGAGGAACTTGCCTAGTACTAAACAAGGTACTATCTATGCAACTATCTAGTTGGGAGCTGAGAGAAGACAAATTAGACATGGGGGGTCATGTAGTTTTAGGAAATTTGATTTCTTCAAGGTAAAGAGAAGCGCAATTTCCATACTTCAGGGTTCCAAAGTGCAGGGGCCCAGTTAGCTATATTTCATGCTCTAGGGAAAACTTAATAAGCATTCCAGGAAGTGGGAACAAAGGCCTTCCATTCAAGAGTTAGTCTTTTGCCACATGTGCTCTCCCTGGGTTCTATACATGTGAAAGAGTGCCCCAGACTTTGTGGGGCATATTTTTGTACCAAGTGGCTTTCCCATACTACCTCAGTAAATGCCTCTTTAAAAAGAGTCTGGCTGTCTAATTTATATTGGGAACACACTAGATGGGGGCTCACAAACAGCATACTAGATATTACCTATAAGTTCTCAGGATTACCACTGAGGGGAAATGTTGTCAGCTGCCCTCTGGGGACAGGCACAGAGAAACAAGTAGAAGTTGGGAGGAAGGTCTGGAGGGAGTGTTGCACAAGCAATCAACGAGACATACAAACTCCAAGCTATGACCCCTTCCTTTCTTGTCATTGTCAACAAGGTGAGGTGAGTCACTTCCTATTCCTGCTGGATTATATTCACTTCCTGCTTACATTTTCCTTTCTAGGCTATTTGACAGGTTTGGAAATGTTTTTCTTTAATGTTTAATTTCTAAGTGGTTTAAAGTAGAAAAAACTTGTGGGTAAGTAAACTCAAGCTATTTGCTTAGTTTACTGAATGTAATTTATGAAGAGGGGAGGGAGGGAGGGAGGGAGAGAGAGAGAGAGAGAGAGAGAGAGAGAGAGAGAGAGAGAGAGAGAGAGAGAGAGAGAGAGACAGAAAGACTGAGACAAAGAAAAGAAGAAGGAGAGATAAGGAGAGACAGAGAGGGAGAGAGACAAAGAGAAGGAAAAGGAGAGAGAGGGGGAGGAAGAGACAGAAGACATTTTTATTTAACTAGGTTGCTAACAGAGCTCCAGAGTTAAGAACAGTGCCAGATCTTATATCCCATAAATTTGGCAGAGTACACAAGTCTTAGAAAAGTAACCAAGGCCCTTAGAGATCACTGGCTGAGAAAAGCTTTCTTGGGAATCCAAGTTTCTTTTGTTCTTTCCCTTTGAAAAACTCAAAAGTTTGGCTCCAGTGGGGAGAGTGAAATAAAGATTCCAAGGGTATATGATGTTCTAGCTGGAGAGCTTTGACTGCATGACAATTATCAAAGCAATGTGGTCAGTGCCTGAAGCTATCAGCCCTTGAGGTCAGAAAGCCTTAAACTCCCTCAGAGCTTCCCACTTGTGGTAAGACTAGAATCTTATAAGACATCAATTAAACCAGGCATATACAACCAATCTTTGGCTGGTGCAAGGTGAAGGAAGAAATTGAGTTTATTATTACTCCTAACTTAACCTGGTTGATTTTCCAGTCCCTCTAGTTTGCCTCTACCTGTAGTTAAGACAGCTGTAGACAGTCATTAGATGCTACCAGTCCTTCCAGGGATATAGAATCATGTCAGAGTATGCCTATGGAATCCCATATAGGATTATACCTTGAGATTATTGTGGTGCCTAGAGTGGTAGGCTACTGGTTTACCCAAACTCCTTTGTCTCAGAAGACCTCTTATCTTACCTTTGCATGCCTTTCCAGGAATTTAGGAGAAAAGATTCTTATTTCTTCTTTGCAATATCCATCCTTGGACATACAATGGTGTGACAAGTTTGCCACATCTTCTTCATATGAATCCTTTGAACTGTATGTTTTCAAGTGAAGGACAGATAATCATTTGTTGAGGACACTAGAAGAGATTCTTGTTTTAGGCAGAGATTGGGCTAGATGACTTTTGAGGTCCTATGATTCTATGACTATTCTAAGACCTGCAGGCTGATCACTCATCCTCATGCAAAGAGTAAAGATAGAGAAGAGCTGCTAAGGAGCATGCTTTCACCCACTAGAGGTACCTAGAACTGGTTAAAAACCACTGGGAGCTACAAGAAAGTTGTTGCTTTTTTAAAACTTGTTGCCCCCATAAAAGTAGGTGGAGAAAAAATGTAGTATTTTTGGTGCTGATTTCAAATGTAGCTCTGGATTTTGTCCATTGACCTTCATTTTCTCAAGTGACAATTTTGTTTTTTTTAAATGATTTAAAAAAAAACCTAAACAAAATTGTGTGTGTTTAGCCCACCTAAAATGTAACTATCATTGCTCTCCTATGGAACATTCCTCCTTAGTGTCCAGCAATAGTTAAGCAGTAAGTTACTTGAACTGATTTCAAGACCAGATTTTTATCTATTAGACCCTACTGTCTCTTGATGCATACATGTGTCTCCAGGTGCATCACAGGTCCTTCGTAAGTACTTGGTGATTTATTGACCTGTAATTTTCCAATAGATTCAGAATTTTGCCCTTCTAAGCATCCCATTTCCCAACGTCCTGCATGAGCAACCATTAGAATACAGTATGTTGATTATATTTTGACCGTAATCAGGAAAACAAAGAGTAAACAAAATCCAAGGAAGAGAAAAGACATCACTTATCTCTGATAACTTTTTCTTGTCTAGCAAGAAAATCAGCTGTTATTTAATCATTTGGAGATCTTAATTATAAGGCAATAAATGTCAGGGAAATTATTCAACATGACAGGGGTAGCTCTTTAATAACTGATTTTATTCTATCCTTTACCATTTGTTTGTCCTCCTCCTTCCTTGGTCCATTGAGAAAGCACTTAAAAATGAACATTAACACAAGGTGGATCTAGGCTCTTGTTTTCTTTAATTCTATTTGATTTATGTTCCATTGTCATTAAAGCTCTTCTAATCTCCTGGATCTTTGGAGTCAATTCCTGGCTGACAGCGCATAAAGGCATCAAATACTCCCCCTGCCTGAGATAAGTAATCTGATTATATAAACTCTCTGTACTCTTTTTGGAACACTAGAACTTTTCATTTAGTGATGAAGAACAAATGGAAAAATGCATGTGTTAAACACTATGCTAAATAGACCAGAGTGCAAAAACAAGATGGCAAGATAGCTCCTTCTCTCAAGCAGCTTACATTCTTAGTGGGGAAGAGAATGTATAGATCAGTTACAGTCAGAATGGCATGGTGGCCTGATTCTGGGCAAGATTACATGAAAACTCATTTTTCAGGTCTCTGGGTTCCAGGAGGTTGAATATATAAGAATATCAAACCTTTTGTAGTCCTTTTCTTGAAAAGTAGATGATCAGGGGGCGGAGCCAAGATGGCGGAGTAGAAAGACGCACATACACATAGCTCCGAACCCACAACCCACAGAACGGCTAGAGGGGAGTAACTTATGGCGAATTCTGCACCCAGAGGCCATGGAATATTGGAGCGAGGTAGATTTCTGTTCCGGAGAGACCTGCAAACCTCTCGCAGGGGGTCCTTCGCGCTGCGGACTGGGCGCCGGGACTGGGAGCTGAGTGCAGCCCTGCAGCGGCCGCGACACCATGAGGGAAAGATCCGAGTGGGCTACGGGGACGGGATCTCCTGTGGCCATGCGGGTCCCTCCACCCACAGAGGGAACTGCAAACCTCTCGCAAAAGGTCCGTCGCGCTGCAGACGCGGAGCCCAGCCCAGACCTGCGGCGGCCTCGGCTCCGAGAGGTACAGATCCGAGCAGGCTTCAGAGACGGGATCTCCAGTGGCGGCACAAGCCCCTCCACCCACAGGTGAGGACTGTCGGTGAGAGAGTCTCTTTGGCGGGTCGAGAGGGGAGTGGGGTGCCCCCATGGCTCGGGCCCCCCCGGGAGATAGAAGCTGAGAGGTGGATGCAGACAGGGGCTCCCCCAGTGGGCGGGAGCCTGGATCCATTGTGGAAGGTCTGTGCATAAACCCCCTGAGGGAACTGAGGGCCTCCCCTGAGAGGCAGCCCTGCCCCGACCTGACCATCTGAACTTAATTCTCACACTGAATAGCAGCCCTGCCCCCGCCAAAAGCCTTAAAGCGGGAAGCAGCATTTGAATCTCAGTCCCCAAATGCTGGCTGGGAGGACCAGGAGGCGAGGTGGGTGTGAGGAGAATATTCAGAGGTCAAGCCACTGGCTGGGGAGAATGCCAAGAAAAGGGAAAAGAAATAAAACTATTGAAGGGTCCTTTCTCGGAGAAAAGACACTTCCTCCCTTCCTTTCTGACGAGGAAGAACAATGCTTACCATCAGGCAAAGACACAGAAATCAAGGCTTCTGTGTCCCAGCCCACCCAATGGGCTCAGGCCATGGAAGAGCTCAAAAAGAATTTTGAAAATCAAGTTAGAGAGGTGGAGGAAAAACTGGGAAGAGAAATGAGAGGGATGAAAGAAAAGCATGAAAAGCAGATCAGCTCCCTGCTAAAGGAGAACCAAAAAAATGTTGAAGAAATTAACACCTTGAAAACTAGCCTAACTCAATTGGCAAAAGAGGTTCAAAAGGCCAATGAGGAGAAGAATGCTTTCAAAAGCAGAATTAGCCAAATGGAAAAGGAGATTCAAAAGCTCACTGAAGAAAATAGATCTTTCAAAACTGGAATGGTACAGATGGAGGCTAAGGACTTTATGAGAAAGACAGATATCACAGAACATAGCGTGCAGATTCGAAAAATGGAAGATAATGTGAAATATCTTATTGGAAAAACAACTGACCTGGAAAACAGAATCAGGAGAGACAATGTAAAAATTCTGGGACTACCTGAAAACCATGATCAAAAGAAGAGCCTAGACATCATCTTCCATGAAATTATCAAGGAAAACTGCCCTGAGATTCTAGAACCAGAGGGCAAAATAAATATTCAAGGAATCCACAGAACACCGCATGAAAGAGATCCAAAAAGAGAAACTCCTAGGAACATTGTGGCCAAATTCCAGAATTCCCAGGTGAAAGAGAAAATATTGCAAGCAGCTAGAAAGAAACAATTCAAGTATTGTGGAAATACAATCAGGATAACACAAGATCTAGCAGCCTCTACATTAAGGGATCGAAGGGAATGGAATAGGATATTCCAGAAGTCAAAGGAACTAGGACTAAAACCAAGAATCACCTACCCAGCAAAACTGAGTATAATACTTCAGGAGAAAAAGTGGTCTTTCAATGAAATAGAGGATTTTCAAATTTTCTTGATGAAAAGACCAGAGCTGAAAAGAAAATTTGACTTTCAAACACAAGAATGAAGAGAACCATGAAAAGGTGAACAGCAAAGAGAAGTCATAAGGGACTTACTAAAGTTGAACTGTTTACATTCCTACATGGAAAGACAATATTTAGAACTCTTGAAACATTTCAGTATCTGGGTACTGGGTGGGAGTACACACACACACACATGCACACACGCACATGTACATAGAGACAGAGTGCACAGAGTGAATTGAAGAGGATGGGATCATATCTTAAAAAAAAAATGAAATCAAGCAGTGAGAGAGAAATATTGGGAGGAGAAAGGGAGAAGTTGAATGGGGCAAATTATCTCTCATAAAAGAGGCAAGCAAACAACTTATTAGTGGAGGGATAAAGAGGGGAGGCAAGAGAAAAACATGAGGTCTATCCCATCACATTACACTAAAGGAAAGAATAAAATGCACACTCATTTTGATAGGAAAACCTATCTCATAATACAGGAGAGTGGGGGACAGGGGCACAAGCAGGGTGGGGGGGGAGGATGGAGGGGAGGGCATGGGGAGGAGAATGCAATCTGAGGTCGACACTCATGGGGAGGGAAAGGATCATAAGAGAATAGAAGTAATGGGGGACAGGATAGGATGGAGGGAAATATAGTTAGTCCTATACAACACAACTAGTATGGAAATCATTTGCAAAACTACACAGATTTGGCCTATATTGAATTGCTTGTCTTCCAAGGGGAAGGGGTGGGGAGGGAGGGAGCTAAAGAAGTTGGAACTCAAAGTGTTAGGATCAAATGTAATGTTCTTACCACTGGGAAATAAGAAGTACAGGTTAAGGGGTCAAGAAAGTTATCTGGCCCTACAGGACAAAAGAGAAGATGGAGACAAGGGCAGAGAGGGAGGATAGAAGAGAGAGAGAATGCTTGGGTTTGGGGGGGGGGGGGGATAAAAGGGGAGAAAATTAGTAACCCAAAATTTTGTGAAAATAAATGTTAAAAGCTAAATAAAAAAAAAAAAGAAAAGTAGGTGATCAAAATATTCTTATTGAATTTGATGAAAGCAAAGTTTTAGATTAAATCCAGTTGATTCTAACTGATTCAAAAACGTATTTATGTATTAGGTACCTACTATGTGCAAGGTACTGTGTTCAAGAATTTAATAATTCAATTAAATAAACACTTATGAAGTGCCTACGATGTGCTAGATACTGTACTAAGCCTAGGGATTTAAAAGGAGGCAAAAGATAGTCCCTGTCCCCAAGGAGCTTGCAATTCAATGAGGAAGACAACAGGCAAAATATATAGCTGTGTACAAGATAAATAGAAAATAATAAACAGAGTGAAAGCATTAGAATTAGGAGGGCTTGGAGAAGGCTTCAACACTGAGGCTACAAAGATAAAAATTAAACCCACCTTGCTGAGAAAGAGCTTTCACTTAGTGGAAGATGCACCATGAAATAAATACCTTGGTTGGTCTTCTTTGGCAATGAAGGAGGAACACAAAAAAACAAAGTACTTTGTATCCTCTGTTGCAAAGATTTTTTTATCGTGCATTTATTAAGTCCTTAGGTACTTCATTAAGTGTTAGGGATACAAAGAAAAGAAAAAATACAGACCTTCCCCCCAAAGAACTTACATTTTTTTAAAAATAATTTTTCCCAATTATATGCTAAATAATTTTTAACATTTAAAAAATATTTTTGAATTCTAAATTGTAGATAGTAAGCAATACGATATAGGTTATACATGTGCAATCATGCAAAACATAATTTTATATTAATCATGTTGTGAAAGAAAACATAGACCAAAAAAACCCCACAAAAAATAAAGTGAAAAATACTATGCTTTGAACCACATTCTGACTCCACCAGTTCTTTCTTTGGAAGTGGAGAGTATTTTTCATCCTGAGTCTTTCAGAATTGTATGGAATCATTCAGAGTTGATGATTGTTACATTGTTAAAATGTTGCTGTTACTGGATATAATATTCTCTTGGTTCTACTCAATTCATTTTGCATCACTTCATGTATTTCCAGATTTTTCTGAAATCATCCTGCTCATCATTTCTTAGAGAACAATAGTATTCGCTTACAATCATATACCACAACTTGTTCAGCCATTGCCCAATTGATGGGTATCTTCTCAATTTTTAATTCTTTGTCATCACAAAAAGAACTGCTATAACTATTTTATACAAGTAGGTCCTGTTTTAAAAAAATCTTTTTGGGGATTCAGATTTGGTAGTGGTACTACTGGATCAAAAGGTATATACAGTTTTATAGTCCTTTGGACATAGTTCCAAATTAGTGTCTGAAATGGTTGGATTAGTTCACAACTCCACCAACAATGCATTAGTGTTCCAATTTTCCCATATCTCCTTCGACATTTGCAGTTTTCCTTTTCTGTCACACTAACCAATCTGATAGATGTGAGGTGGTACCTTAGAAATGTTTTGATTTGTATTTCTCTAATTAATAGTGATTTAGACCATTTTTCATGTGACTATCAATAGCTTTTTCTGAGAACTATCTGTTCATATCATTTGACCATTTATCAATTGAGGAATGATTTGTATTCTTACAAATTTGGCTCACTTCTCTGTATGTTTGAGGAATGAGTTTTTATCAGAGACACTTGTTGTAAAAATTTTCCCTCAGCTTTCTGTTTTCCTTCTAATCTTGGTGGCCTTGGTTTTGTTTGAAGGAGCTTAAATTCTAAATGGAGAGACAAAATTTAAATGACTAGGTAGATAGAAGAAATATATAGAGTATTTGGAAGACACTCTAGGAAAAGAAGTCATCAGTGAGAGCTGGGAATATCCTCCTGGAGTAGGTGGAGTATGAACTGAGTCTCGAAGGAAGTCAGGGAATCTAAGGCAGAGACATCCAGGGCGTGTTTAGCAACCAGTTCTGTGAAAAAAATGCTGTAGGACACACTTAAGTTTAACATTTAGCATCATTAACATTTTCTGTATTACTTCTTAAATCTAGACAATGAGCACAACAATAAATCAAGCCTTGATTTGTTAGCATTTGCTTATATGTAAATGCTTCTCCTGAAATTTAACAATCCATTTCATGAGCACATCTCCAGAGAGGTGACAAGATAGAACTTCCGGGCAGAGATGGGAAATAGTGTTGTGTTCCAGGAACCTCAAGCAGGCTGTCATTAGAACGTGAAGTGAGTGGAGAATAACGTGTGTGAAGACTGGACAGGTAGGAAGGGACCAGGTTTTGAAAAGTTTTAAATGCCAAGCAAGATTGTTTATAGTTGATCATAGAGATAATTGGGAACCACTGGAGTTCATTGAGCATGATGGGGTATGTGTGATGTTATTAGATCAACATTTTAGAAAAAGCAACATTGCCGTTGAATTGAGAATGGATTGGAGTAGGGAGAGACTCAAAGAAAGGAGAATGCTTAGAAGGTTTGTTTGATATCCTGTATTGATGAGATCTCATTAAATTTTGGCTTTGCTATTCCAGGGCATGTCTAACATATTTCAGGATCCGAACAGAATTACAAGCTGCCAGAGCCTTCAGGCCCCTTTGGGGATTGTAGAGATAATCTAATCTGACTTCTTTGGGAAACCGAGGCAGAGAAACTTAATGATTTGTTCAAGATTCCACAACTCTTAAGTGACCTTGCCTTGCCTTGAACTTTTGACCCTAAGGTCCAATGCTTTGTCCACCATACCATATTTCCTCCCCAGTTCCAGTTAAGATAACCTCAAAACCATATTCACCTCGTTCCTATTCAATTTGGCACTGGGTTGTCCTTGTTTTCAGCAATGCTTACAGTGTGATGAATCCCATAGAAGTTTTGCATGCCTTTGAAAACCTCAAGATTTCCTTTTCTTTATATGAGACTCACCTCATCGTGCCATGCAGGGCTGCTCAAGAAAACTCCCAGGTGGCAGAAAAAACATATTGTTATCATTAGATTATTCTGAAGGAGGGAATGTCTGACTCACTCTGAAGCCGATGTGCTTGTTGCTTCACTGTCCTCACTGACCTCAGCATCTGGGGAATGAGCAAGTATATTGTAGCCTTTGGAGGGAAAGGTTGCCAAACCCAAGCAGAAACCCAGAGGGATTTGAAGTAATTATGGACTAGGCAGAACTGTATATCAATAACCCTTGAGTCATAGCATGTCAGGAAAACTTTGTTAAGTCCTGGAAGAGGCCTGATTAGGTCTCCTGTGCCTAGGAAGAAAATGATTGTTTATTTTTGTTGCAAAGGAATGGAGCTCCTCTCCTAACATGCTTTTCTGTTTATCTAGGTTAAGTGAATTGGTGCTAGAGTACAGTGGCCTGCTTCCAGACATTCCTTCATTGGGGTGGGGAAGCGGGAGTAAACTGAGCCAGGCTGATTGGATTGGCAGTTATTGACTGAGTCTAGAACCCACTTTAATCATTGCCCAATCACCACTTTGCCGATTTATGTTGTACTGGAGCTCTGGAGTAGCAAAACATGTGATTATGAAACTGTAAAGATATCCATAGACATCCCACACTCACCACAAGGAAAACATGGTGCGAGTGAAAAATCTGGGTATCCCAAAACCATCTATTGATTACATTTGTGGTTCTGTTGTGTCTGACTTCTCATGACCCCATTTGGGGCTCTCTTGATAAAGATACGGGAGTGGTTTGCCATTTTATCCTCCAGCTCATTTTACAGATGAGGCAGCTCTGGCAAACAGGGTTACTTGATTTGCCCAGCTAGTAAGTGTAGAGGCCATATTTGAACTCAGGAAGCAGAGTCTTCCTGACTCCAGGCCTGGAACTCTATCCACTGTGCCATCTTGCTGACCATTGATTATATAGCGCTTTTTTATCTAAGGTGTTCCAGAGAAAGCGTTCCATCCCTTGAAGGGTGGATGTCTGTAGGATGGGACTGAAGTCCTCAAGGTGTTCTGATCCAAAGAAGGGAAGCTGGAATCTCTTGGGAGGTTGGAAATATGCAAGTGTGAGCAAGGGGGGATTATGAAGACCTAAGAACATGCTGCTAAAGCAATAAACAGGAGAAATCAATAAATAAGAGGTGTGGGGAGACAAGAGGACCACCACAAATCATTGCTACTGAATCTATGCCCAAGCAGCTTCAACTGTAGTGGTGGGGCAACCAGAGGGAGCATATTGAGGTTCTTCATGGAGGAACAGAGAAGATCAGACAGTGAGAGGTTGCTTAGTTTCATGGATGCTCTCACTTTTACTGCAGCTGCTACTTCTACTGCTTCCCTCTCCACCTAGACTTGGGGGAGAGATTCTGGAAAAGGGCTCTAGCTAAAGGATGAAGGGTGACTTGCCACTATGGTATAATACCTAGAGCTGTCCCTGTTTGAAGAAAACTTATGATGAAACTGCTTCTCTATCTCTTCATTCTAGTCTTCTTGCTGAACCTATAGCTTACCATTTCTTCTTTCTTTCTTAAAAAAAAGTCTGTTTGCTTTGTATGTTGGCCATACATTCTCAAAAGAACAATAGATATTGTGTGCCAAGGACTGTGCTGAGTGCTTTATAAATATTATCTCAGTTGATCCTTACAGTCACCTTTGGGAGATAAGTACTATTTCCATCTCCATTTTACAGGGGTAGAAACTGAGGTTAAAAGACTGCCTAAGGTCGCATGGCTAGTATCCAAGGTTAGATTTGAGATTTGAACCAGGTCTTGACTTGATGCTCAACACTTTATCCACTGCACCATCTTGCTGCCTAAAGAAATTGATTTCTCTAAGGTAATGTTCACTGTGTATGTGTGTATCTTTGGTAAAAAAAAAAAAAAATTAAGCAGCTAAGTGGAACTAAGCTTGCTCTAGGACACAGAAAGAGAAGGGAATGTCCTTCTAATCATAGGAGATTTTTATTCGCTGGGTGCTCAAGCTGAACAGAAGAGACGTTTATTGATTTATGGATATTGATGTAATTGACGTATGTGGATTTGTTGATGATCGAGGTTCATCAATATTTGTTGGTGATTTATTGATACCAGAAATGATTTATTGGTGTTATTATAGTTCCTGCAAGGCAAGGAAAAGATTAATGAAGCTAGACCAAAAAGAAACCTGAGCCAGACGTGTGGGGAAAAAAAGCCAGCGGATGGGAAAAGATCTGATAAACAGAGAGCTAGTCTTTTTTCTGGGATGCAGTGGTCTCAGGCGATTCCCTTCCTCATTGTTTTTCTGAAGCAGATTATGGGAAAGGTGATCCATTTACTCAACTGCATTTCATTTACTATGATAAAATGCCTAATCAATCAATCTCGTTCATAGGCCTTTGCCTAAGGCCTTATACTAACTGTGAAAAGTCTTTGAAAGTCATTTGAGGAAACCAAATCATTTCAGGTAGGAGGTCTGAGCACTGACTATGCTGGAATTGGAAAATTCTAGTGGTGGCAAGCAAGAGAGAGAGCATTCCAGTCCACCCTTGAAGAGTAAAGGGAAGGGTGAGCTCTAGCAAAGTAGGCAGATAATGAAAAGTGTCATTTGTTCTGCAGGTATTGAGCACAATAGAAGGCTGAGAAAACTCTCAAAAAAGAATTTTCTCTCTTGGTACATATCTATTCAGAAATATAAGAGACAGTAATATAATCTGACATTTTCTTACCCAAATGTTTCTAGTAAGCTGAAGTTTGCCTCAACCACAAGGCCAGAGAGTGTGTATGTGTGTGTGTGTGTGTGTGTGCGCATGTATATATAAACATATATATGTGTCTATCTCTATCTTTTTCTGTGTATGTATATGTGCATGTGGATGTGGATATGCATATACATATATATGTATATATAGGTATGCATGCATATGAATGTAAATTTAAACAGAGGCCCCGACTTCTGTCTAAAAGTTAGAAATTTTCCTGAGGACTCAAAGTGATTGAGATGGAACCACTTTATAACTTCTTATCTAAAAAAACCTCCCTAAAGTTGGGTGGATATAGCAAAGGGCCTGGAGTCAGGAAGACTCATCTTTCTGAGTTCAAATATCTTCTCATACACTTACTACCTGTGTGACCCTGGGCAAGTCATGTCACTTCCCTGGCGTCAGTTTCTTCATTTGTAAAATGAGTTGGAGAAAGACCCTTCCAGTGTCTTTGTCAAGAAAACCTCCAATTGAGTCATGAAGAGTTGGACATGACTGAAAAAATGGCTGGACAACAACAAAGTCAAAGAGTAAGGAATCATGAGAAACCTGGGGCCATTATGTTGCCTTTAGGTTTAATTGTTATAATGGTATTACAGAGATTCAAAGTTCCCTCTCTCCTCTGCCAAGGGTGGAATGGAGAATTTTGCTAAGGGAAAGTCCCTCAAGAGGGGCTTAGCCCAGATGAGAGTGGGAGCAGAGAGAGGGAGTAGCTTGGGCTCGTCTTCATCCAAACAACTTCATACCCATCAGTCTTGTTACATTTAGTCCTGCCCTCTGGGCTAAGTGGAACAATAAACTACTTGGCCACACGACAGTCATTTTCAACTACTATACTAACCTCCTAAGACATCTTTTTCAGACTCAATTTTTCTGGTTCTTTGGACTAATTTCCATATGATATGGTTCTCAGTTCTCTCATTATCTAGGTTGATCCCTTCTTTACTTCTAGCTCTTTTTCATAGGAATTGCTATTCAGCTATACCTTTCCCATTGGAGCAAGGGCAGGTAATGGAGGATGAATACAAAAGCATGTTATTGTTCCATAAGGATAGTGTCAGCAGTACCAGATGACTCAGTGAATAGAGCACTGGGTCTAGAGTCAGGAAGACCTGAGTTCGATTGTGACCTCAGAAGCTTACTAGCTGTGTGACCTTGGGCAAGTCACTTAACCCTGTTTGCCTGAATTCTCTCATCTGTAAAATGAGTTGTAGAAGGAAATGGCAAACCACTGTAGTATCTTTGCCAAGAAAATCCAAATGGGATCATGAAAAGGCAGACACAACTGAAACAACTGAACACCACCAGCAAAGTTCAGAGTTAGCTATAGGTGTTGAGAACACCAAAGGACAAAAAAAAAAAAAAATTCAAGCTATAGAGATAGGGGTTGGACTTAGGATTTCAGTAAATTCAGGGGTAAAGAGACTTCCTCTAATAATTGCACCTTCTCTGTAACTTAGAGTCTTAGAAATTTCCTTAGAGCACTGAGAAGTTAAGCAACTTGTCCAGTGTGGTTTAGCCAGTATGTGTTTGAAGCAAGAAATGAACCCAGATCATCCCGGTTCTGAGGTTACCCTTCTGTACACTAAGGCATGTTATCTTTCTTTTGAATCTACATTGGAGGAAAAAGGTAGGATCAAAGAAGGCTACTAGATTGTAAGTTCTTAGAGGGGGAAGGGAGGGAAGTAAATATGCATATAATAACCACCTACTATGTGCCAGGCACTGTGCTAATTACTTTACACATATTATCTTATTTGATTTGATCCTTACAACCCTGGTACTTGCTATTTTAAAACCAAGGAAACTGAGGCAGACAGAGGTTAAGTGACTAGCCCAGGGGCATACAGCAAGTGTTTGAGGTGAAATATGAACTCAGTTCTTCTGCGTTCTAGAACCAATACTCTATCCATTGTGACATCTAGATTTCTCTAGGTGTAGGGCCTGTGTCTTACTCAATCAGAACATCCATCTTAGTTCCTAACACAATGTCTCAACTGTAGAAGGGGATCTGTAAATATCTAGCAAGTCTTGCACATAGTAGGTACCTAATACATAAATACATTTTGATCAAGAGCTTCAAGCAATCAGTTTTTAATTTGTTGTCTCTATGTTTAATATATATGTTTAATTTGTTGTTATTTCTTCATTTTTGAGGAGGACTAATGAACTTGTGCGAGAATTGAATTTAAGTGTATAAAGTCATCAGCTTCACCCTCTCTTACAGAGTCATCAAAGTCTGGTAAAAGTCAAGATGACTGGTGATGGCCCTTGATGTCTTTGATGCCTGACCAAGTTCTAGGCCTGCTTCAGCTACCTTCATGGCCATTGGAAAAAATTGTTCTCATCTGCCCATTATATAGGGATAGGGTGGGGTGGACTGGTGGGGGGGATCTCTTCACATGCTTGTGGTAAATATCCCTCTAACTTGCTGATGGGTCTAAGTCTCCTCAGTTACCTTCAACCTGGGTTAGCTCATCTGCTGAGATGGTTTTACTGGGGTGTGGCCACTGCACATGCTATAACTTCTTGGAGCCACAGGTGAAAGTTGGGTGAAGGTGGATACCAAAGATGGATAAACAGCCCTGAAAAAGGCCCAGCAAACTCTTACACCAGTGGTATTAGTCCTCCTCTAATACCACATATACCCCATGGGTTTTTACTGATTTTAATGTGCTTTTTTTTAACAGAAAGATTTAGAATGACCATAATGATTTCTGAAATTTAGTATATATTGACAACTAACATCCAAGATTGTTGAGAGTTCCAGGTTTTGTTGAGAAAACCATAGTTCTGGAACAAAAGGCTTATGTCATGTCCATGGGGGCGACTAGGTGTCCCAATGAATAGGGCATCAGGTCTTGAGTTAGGAGGACCTGAGTTCAAATACAGCTTCAAATAACTTCTGTCTGTCTCAGTTTCCTTATTTGTAAAATGGAGATAATAGCACCTATGGCCCCAGGTTGTTGTGAGGATCAAATGATATAATCCTTGTAAAGCACTGAGAATAGTGTCTCATATATAATAAGCAGTTTATAAATGATAGCTGTTATTATTAGCTATTCCATAGATTTCATGCTGTAAGCTGCTGAATAGATTTCATACTGTAAGTTGCTGGTGAAACACCATACTGTTCATATTTGTACCAAATATTTTATTTTCCATATATCCATCAGCATTTAAAGGAAGAGCTAATATAGTTTGTAAAGAGGGTTGACTCATTTTCAGTTTTTAGAATTATTTCTATTTTCTTGCCAAAGAGAATTATGCTTGGATTGAAAAAGGATAGAATGATAATAGCTAAGAGAAAGGTAATGGCCCAGAGAGGTAAGGAGATAGTGATACTTTCTACTAACTACTCTTAACAAGTTCATGCCCCCAATCTCAGGTGAACTATATCCCAAGATACAGAAAAATGGCAGATATGTTGAATGTGCCACTGTCACATGTCTGGCTTGTAGAGAATGGGATGGGTATCATGGGATTGGAGAGAAGTTAATGTCTTGAATTTACTGTTAACAACTTCTATTTCTTGAAAAATATTATGGTCTCAAAGATCATATTTTTCATCATGGTCATTGATCATGTGACTTTTTGGTTAAGATGGCAGCATAAAGTGTTGAAGAAGAACATAGATCTCCCATATATATTCCAGCAATGATATAAAATGGGCATTAGGTCAAACAGTGAGGAAGAAATCCAAAGATAAACATCCATAAGCTCTTCTATCCATCCCAGGAATGTAGAAAAAGACAACCCATGGGCACTGGAAAAGAGTCCTACAAAGAAAACTACAAGTTAGAAGCTCTTAGGAATATCTCAACCAGGAGGGATGGAAACTTGTAGTAGCTTCTCAAACTTGAATGCCCTGAGGTCTGAAAGACCATTGCTGGATTGCCAGAGATGCCCCAGTAGGTATAGAAGAACATGGACACTGAAGCCTGAATGTGTTCTGAACACAGATCTACTAGGGGAGGTTCAATAGTGTTGGTTAGGAGCAACAGGCATATCCTAGGGAGGGACAGCTGTAGAGGTTGGCAATCTTAGGGATATGTGGGAAGCGACTGTTACTGTGACTCCTTTACCCACAATGATAAGTTGACTGTTTTTTAAAAATTTACTTCTTTCTGAATGGTGCTTGGGGTCACTCAGAACAGCTGCACCAGATCTAGTATCTCTCTACCATGTTGCATAGGTTATCTGCAGCCCCTTTCCTACCTCCTCACACAATAAACAAACCCCAGAGTATTATTCTGAGAAACAGAAAGGACAATAGAATGTGATAGTCCTATTTTAGCTACAGCCAAATGTTGAAGAATGAGGACAAGTAGGTTGGGATTAACTTCATCTGGACAAATTCATTGTGAACAGGCATGATGGGATTGCTTCAAAATTAATAAACCAGGAAGGGAATATTTCTTGACAAGTCCTGGCTTAGGGTCTAGAAGGTACTGTTATATTCTTCCAGGAATAGGAACTTTGATGGTTGATAATTTTGGACCAAAGTGAGGTGTTAAAAGTCTCCTCAGGCTGTTTCCAGAGAGGTAGGGGGTGATCTGGCCAGCTTGTTCTGCCAGGCAGAACATAAGGGCCATTTTGGCATAGGCTATGGGGAATTACTGTTGGATCCTCCAAACAGAAATTTAATAGGAAAGAACATATTGGGATCAACTCAGAGTGTTCACTGATGTTAGCTACCATTGAGAGTTAGAATAGAATCGTATGGCAGAGGTCAGAGCAGCAGAATGTTTGTAGTGGTGGTGTTGGGGAGAAGTGTCAACATGGACTTGATGGGGTAGCACTTTGTTGAGGAAAGAAGGAAAGGGATTCTTTGAAAACTCTCATGCAGTGCTTCTGCCCAAGCATTTTGCTATCAGTCAACCAGCCTTGATTAAGCACCTACCATGTTCTAGGAGCTGTTCTAGGTGTTGGGGACATAAAAACAAATAAACAAAAAGTGAAACAACATCCTTTCTCAAGGAACTTACATTTTATCTGAGGAAAACCAAATGCCTATGTAATTGTATATAGACTAAATCCAAGGTGAACAAATACAAATGAATGCAATGTAGTTAATAATTAAACATAAGGTAATTAGAGAGGGAAGACATTGACACTTGGGAAGACTAGGAAAGTCTTGATGTAGCATGTGGTAGAACGCTATCTTGAAGGAAGAGAAGGGATTTTCTGAGGCAGATCTTCTGAGGAAGAAGCATATTCTGGGTATAGGCTATGGCCAATCTGAAGGCATGTGGGAGATGAGTGTCGTATGGAGGAGACCGGCTTGATTGGAATGCAAAGTGGAGGAAGGAGAATAATGTGCAATGAATTTGGAAAGATAAGTTGGGGCGAGGCTATGAAGGGTTTTAATTACCAAGAGAGGAGTTGATATTTTATTCTAGAGGCCATGGGGAGCCATTGGAGTTTATTGAGTAGGGGAGTGGTATGATCAGATTAACAAGTTTTCAAAAAATTATTTATTTATTTTTAGTTTGCAACATTCAGTTCTGCAAGCTTTTGAGTTGCACATTTTTCCCCCTCCCTCCCCTCTTCCCTGCTCCCTTCCCCATGATGGTATGCAATCTGATATAGGCTCTACATATACATTCACATTAAACGTATTTTCACATTAGTCATGTCACAAAGAAGAATTAGAAACAATAGAATGAATGAGAAAAAAGAAACAAAACAAAAAACAATAGAATGCATGAGAAAAAAGAAACAAAACAAAAAAAGATATATGTAAGGACCAAATAATATGCTTCTTTCTGCATTCAGACTCCACAGTTCCTTCTCTGGATGTGGATAGCATTTTCTCTCATGAGTCTTTTGGAGTTGTCTTAAAACATTGGATTGCTGAGAAGAGCCAAGTCTATCAAAGTTAGTCCAGATCTACAATTAAAAAAAAATCACTTTGGCACTTGTGTGTTGAATGGACTAGAATGGGGAGAGACTCGAGGCAATGAGACCAGTTAGGTCATTGTTGTGCAACCATGTCTGGCTCTTTGTCACCCCATGAACCACAGCACACTAGTGCTGTCCTTGGAGTTTTCTTTCATACTGCAGTGGTTTGCCATTTCTTTCTCTAGTGAAGCAGGACAAAAAGAAGTTAAGTGATTTGTCCAAGGATACACAGCTAAGCAGTGTCTGAGACCAGATTTGAGCTCAGATCTTTCTGACTCCAGGTCTTCTGCTCTGTTCACTGACCCACCTAGCTGCTTCTAAGATGCAGCTGCAATAATGTACATAAGAAGTGAAGAGGGCATGAACTAAGATGGTGGCCCCATGAGTAAAGAGAAGGGGTCAGATGTAAGATGTAGAAGAAGAAGCACCGACATTTGACAACTGGTTGGGTACATGGTGTGAGAGAGAGAATAAGGAATTTATCATAATTCTACATCATGAACCTGGGAGATTGTTGCCTTGGACAGAAATAGGGAAATTTACAAAAAGGATGGGTTTTGGGGGAAAGAAAAGTTCTATTTTGGATAGGTTGGCCTTGAGATTGCTCTAGGATATGCAGTTATGGTGGCCTGTCAAAGCTTGTGTCTTACTCCTTTCCTTCACCTCCTTCTCAACTGTGTCAGTTTTGCTATGGTTCTGGGCATCTAGGTCCTTACATTGATTTTTGCTGAGGTGGAGAGGGAAGAAAGCGGCAGGAAGAAGGAAGAGTAGGTTTCTGGCTGTTTGTAATTTTACCCTTGTAAGCATGAGTTCATCTTTCTGTGGAAATTCTGCTGGGACTAATTGACATTTGTCTCTTGACCCTTCCCAGATAATTTGCTGAATTTTCTCTATCCATGGACTGAATTATTCTTCTGTTTTTTTAATGACTGGATTTTCTCACAATTCTCCATGGTTTTTTACATGCCAGGAGAATCTGGCAAGGAAAGATTTCAGTGACTCATAGGGTACTTCTTCCAAATCAGCTGAGGAGTCAGGCATATGTGGTTCTTTTTCCTCTATTCAGAAGTGCCATATCTGGGTTTATGAGCACCAGAAATAGGGCAAGAATAGTTCTAGTCATGTCTTCTTTAATTTTAACTTCTTCAGTTTCAGGAAGCTTGTCCTGACTAAGTTTTTCCCTTCTATTTTATACACGACTAGGAATTTTCTTAGTCTCTTTAAATCACACAATAAATTGAATTTTAAAATGATTAGTCTGATGTCTTGGTATAATGGAAAGAACACTGTCCAATTTTTGTGACCCCATTTGGGGTTTTCTTGACAAAGATAGTGGAGTGGTTTGCCATTTACTTCTCCAGTTCATTTTATAGTTGGAGAACTGAGGCAAATGGGATTAATACGCCGAAAATCATACAACTAGTAAGTATCTGAGGCTGGATTTGAACTCAGGAACCTGAGTCTTCCTGACTCAAAATCTAGTCCTCTATCCATTGTACCACCTACCTGCCTTAAGAAAAGTCAACAAGCACTAGGTGCCAAGCTCTGAGAATACAAAGAAAAGCAAAAAAATGATGTCTGCTCTCAATGAGCTCACCATCAAAGGGGGGAAATAATGCGTAAACAAGGGTAAACAAATAAGATGTTTACAGAATAAACTAGAGACAATCTGAGGAAAGATACTAAGATTAAGGACCAAGAAAGACTTTGAGTAGAAGGTGGGACTTTAGCTGAGGCTTGAAAGAAGTTGGAAAAGTCAGAAGATGAAGAAGGAGAAAGTTCTCAACATGAGGGAAGACCAGTGATAATACCCAGACCATGAGGGAAACTGAGTTCAATTTGGACTTTAGGACCACACAAAAATGGGACAATGGACAAGTAATTTCATCTCCTGTTGCTTTAGCTTCATCATCTGCAAACTGAGAGGGTTGATCTGAATGAACTCTGAAGTCTTTTGAAATTTTAACGTTTTACCAGACACTTACTAGGCAAACCATTCCAGTATGTTTGTCAAGAAAACCCCAAATGAGGTCACAGAAGTCAGACATGAGCAAATAACAAAACAAAACAAAACAAAACCTTAAAAATTCTCCCCATTAAAAACCAACTTTCACATTTCTATGAGCACTTTAAGGTTTACAAAGTGTTTTTCTCATCACAACACTATGTGGTGGATTTTGAAAGCATTCACCCATTTTGTGGATGAGGAAATAGAGATTCAGAAAGGTTAATTGATTTACCTGAGTTCATGCAGGAGTCAGAGTCTGAATTTAAACCTAGGTCTCCCCTTCTAGTTCCAAATCCATTGCCCTTTCCCCTATATAAAGTCACTTCTATTTCCGAGAGCCTTTATTGAACTCTAAAAACCTCAAGATGAATATGTAAGGGAGCTAGTTTTTTACTGATTTAATCACAGAAAAACTAGCTGTTCATCTAACGGCAAAAATGTGGCCACACTAGGTGATTCCTTTATGAGGTTTGAATAAATTCCTTGAAAGAATCAGAAAGGAAGCAGTTCTCATAGCCTGAAGAATGATAGGCCATGATACTAGTTGACCTTTAAAAAATTAGTTATAGGGAGTCCAGGAGAGACTTAGAAAAGAACCCAGCTCCTGGTAGGATAAGTTGAAGATGAAAGAGGTGAAGACTCAGTAGGCTGTTTGGGTCAATCTGGCATAAGGTGTTTTGGGGTGGAAGCTGTGTAGTTATGTCCTCCTCCCCCACACAGTCTAAAAGGCTTGAGGTTATTCTAGTATTCCAACTATTGCAGAATAGTTGAAAATATTTTGTATTTGGAGTCAAAGTTTTAGGTTCAGATCCCAGTTTTTCTGTGTGTGTGTGTGTGTGTATGTGTGTGTGTGTGTGTGTGTGTGTGTGTGTGACTTGGTGAATGAATTCAACTCTTGAGTTCTTCATTGTATTTTCTCAGTTGTTGTGTGTTGTAGCCTTCACCATATGCTTCCTTCACTCAAAACAAAGTCAAGTGCAAGTCATGTCATCTTTCTCTGATGGCACAGTCTTCTTCGGCTGAAGGATGAACACAATGCCTCTTCCATTGCCTCACTCAGTTCTGATTTTTCGTACTGGAATGTTCCATGACTTTCAAATATAGAACACCATTCTTAACTGTCCTATCCCATTCCCAGCACCAATTTTTAAAAATATCCATGCTTTACCAGTATGGATACTTCCTTTACTGATACCATTTTGCCAGAGCAGATGGTCTTCAGGAATTGTTATAACCCCAAAAACTCATCACTTGGTAGTCAAAGCTCTAGTTTACCTATTATTTGCCAATTTATTTACTTTTATTTGTGGTATTGGACCAGTGCAAAATCACCTATTTTATTCTTTCTATCTACTAGATTGTAAGTTCTTAGAGGGGGGAAGGGAGGGAAGGAAATATGCATATAATAACCACCTACTATGTGCCAGGCACTGTGCTAATTACTTTACACATATTATCTTATTTGATTTGATCCTTACAACCCTGGTACTTGCTATTTTAAAACCAAGGAAACTGAGGCAGATAGAGGTTAAGTGACTAGCCCAGGGGCATACAGCAAGTGTCTGAGATGAAATATGAACTCAGTTCTTCTGCGTTCTAGAACCAATACTCTATCCATTGTGACATCTAGATTTCTCTAGGTGTAGGGCCTGTGTCTTACTCAATCAGAACATCCATCTTAGTTCCTAACACAATGTCTCAACTGTAGGAGGGGATCCATAAATATCTAGCAAGTTGAAATAAATCAAAGCTACATTTTTGTTGTTTAGTTGTTTCAGTCATGTCTGACTCTTCATGACCCCATTTGGGATTTTCTTGGCAAAGATACTAGAGTGTTTTGCTGTTACTGTATTTACTATGGACTATATGGTCCACAAAAGTGCAGAATGGGTAACAAGGATATACTTTGTTTGGGATCAAACTTAAGGGTATGTTGTTAGTAACAGGTTATTTTCTCTAGGGTATGATGTTCCTATGAAACTAGTGTTTATAGGTCATGTTGGAGAAAAACAAGGAGAAAAAAATAGGGAAATCAAGAGAGATAAAAACAGAGACAGAGAACAACAATAATCATCAGCAAACTTTGGAAATGAGTGAGTCCCAATTCCATCTTGTACCCAGTCAGCTTATTTAAATATTCTAAAAGAATGTTCTTCTGAGAGGTTCCTGCCAATGCCTATAAAACCTTTGGATGGGCAAGACTGAAGCAATGTGGCAGTGTTGTTTGTTTGTAATTGGCATGGGATTCATTCAGAATTCCTTTAGTGGAATTGCAGATGCATTCAAGTCACTTCAAGGTTGCGTTCCTGAATCATAGGCTCAAATGTAGACCTTAGTATATATGTGTGGTACCTAGTCATACAATCAATTCATAGGATTCCTTAGGGAATGACTTTTACAGACTCAAAGTTCACAAGTCCCCATTGAGGTATTGACCTTTAATAGGAGTCTAGATAATGCAATTAGGTATTTAATAAAATAGAGTGTGAATGCTCCTAATAGGTCTATTTTCAAAAATGATTAGGGAAAAAGGAAAAGAACCTATATGTTCTAAAAAATATTTATAGCATCTCTCTTTGTGGTGGCAAAGAACTGGAAATTTCAGGAATGACCAACAATTGGGGAATGACTGAACAAGTTGTGGTATAGGATTGTGATGGAATACTACTGTGCTATAAGAACTGGTGAGTTCAATGATCTTAGAAAAAACATGGAAAGATTTATATATAGATACATAAAATATATAAATATAAAATAATGGAGGGCAAAATGAGCAAAATCAAGAGAACATTGCAATAGTAATATTGTTTTAAGAATGACTGAGTGAATATATTATTTTGACTATTATAAATATCTAAATTAACCATAAAGGTCATATGAAGAAAGAACTATCTGCATCTAGAGAAAGAATGGATAAATAGAAGTATGTATAGAATAAATTTACGTACATGTACTTCTTTGTATCTAATAGCAGCCATCTCTAGGGTAGGGGGAGAGGGAAAAAGAAAAAAAAAAGAAATTTGCAGGTAGGGGGAGAGGGAAAAAAGAAAAAAAAGGAAATTTACATGGTAAATTTGATGCATATTTAAAAACAAGTTATAGATAATAGATTCTCAGCTTCATGTACAATTATCTTTTTTTTATTACATATTATGTTATGGAAATACTTGTTTTAATCCATAAATTAAATAAAATAAATTATAAAGTAAATAAAATTAAAATAGAGTAAGAAGAGTGATATTAAAACATTTCCCCATAAACCTGGGGCTCGTTTTTTAGAAATGCCTGCAGGTTCATTGGAAAGAGTGGCCACACATCTGTACGAGAAGAATGGATGAAGCTTAAAATTGAAAACCCAGAGAATTAGAATCTGCAGAGCTATTTGACGGATACTAGGCAAATTACCAAGGAAAACCCCAAAATGGGGGTCACAAAATAACCAAGAAAACTGCAAAATAGGGTTACTTGACTCAGAGTCTAGCACTCAGAAAGAAAATTGGAAGGTATGCAAGGAAGGGTGCATGTAAATGGAGCCTGTGTGACCAGGACACATGTATGGAGGATCATGACTGATGCTGCAGGGTTCCTGGATTGTCCTTATCATGCTTCTCTGAATACTGTTCTGTTGGATGTTTTCTATAGGAAGTTTATTTCTATAGGAAGTTTATCTTATTTCTCTAAGAAGCATCTGTTGGATGCTTCTCAGAGGAACGCTGGCTTGTTGGACACTGGTTGACTAGACACATTCTTCATTGGATCCTCCTTGTCTCTAGCTTCTGGATAAGCTGAAACCATTAGCTATCTCTGGTTCAGAGAAAGTAAGCTGTTACCATATTGTTTTAGCTTAAAGTCATCAATTTTTTCATGCTGTAGCTCTTTTTGAAAAGGCTAGTATCTCTTTCTTGGAATCAGTAAAAAAAAATGAAATAAAATAAAATAAAACCTGACTCGTTCCCTCAGAATCTTAGCTATGAAGCCTTACATCTTTCCAGCAAGAGATTCTCAGCCCCAGGGGCACAAGAGGCAGGGCTTTTCCAGTATGATTAAGCCGAGTCTTTTCTTTGAGTTTTACTTTCTGGTTGTTAGACTTCAGGTTTCTTTAGGCATCTATAAGTCCCTAGCTCATGGTAAGTATTCTATAATACTTTCTAATTTTCATTTCTGAGTGCTAGACTATGAGTCAAGTAACCTCATTTAGGGGTTTTCTTGGTAATTTTGTGACTCCATTTTGGGGGTTTTCTTGGTAATTTGCCCAATATTAGACAAATAGCTCTATGGATTCTGATTCCCTGGCTTTTCAAGCTTAAGCTTCATCCATTCTTCTCATATAGAGAAGTGAGTTCAGGGACAAACTAAGCCCTGTGATCAAGGTCTCTTCTTCCTGGTCAGCTGTATTCCTGGGCATTTCATGAGCAGATACAGCCAATCCCATGCCTTTGAGGGACTTTGTGGTACCTCCTTCCATCTAGTTTCACAGAGTCATAGTCTCATAGATTTAGAGCTGGATGGTACCTTAGAAACATCTATCCAGGCTCTTCATTTTATCTATGAAGAACAGAAGGCTAGAGAGGTCCCAAGATCATCCAGGTATCTGCACTGGGAAATATTCTCTACAAAATGTAATTTGAGAAGTTAGATTTTAAAATCACATATGGTTTGGGCTCTGGGTAGTTTAGAGATCATATTACTCCCCTAAAATTTTCCTGGCAGATACTCAATTGGATTTTTTTTGCTGATATTCTTTAGATTCAAATCTTAATGGATTGACGGTGATTGAATCTAAGATTCCCTTAGTCTCCTGGCCTGGTGTCCTAACTGTTGCAAGAGTTTGGGGACTTGAAGGAGGTTTCATAAAAGAACTAGACCTTCCAATAAATGTTTAAAGCAATAGACCTTTATTACTAAATATTTTAATTCACCCAAGGCAAGGCTTAAAAAAGATACATGGGGTGGGGGTGGGGGAGTGGAGAGGGAAGGTGGGGTGTGTGTGTCTGGAAATACAGGGTCAGGAGAAACAAGAGAAGGATAAAATCAGGGCAGCAATCTTGGGACCAGATAATACCATAGGTTTGAGGGTAGAGGGAGAACAAAGAATGCTGCTGTTCAGTTACTTGAGTCATGTCTGACTTTTTGTGGCCCCATTTTGGGTTTTTCTTGGCAAAGATACTGGAGTGGTTTGCCATTTCCTTCTTCAGTTCATCTTACAGATGAGGAAATGGAGGCAAACAAGGTTAAGTGACTTGCCCAGGGTCACACAGCTAGCAAGTGTCTGAGACCAGATTTGAACTCAGAAAGATGAGTCTTCCTAATGTCAAGCCCAGGGCTCTATGCACTGCATATATATGGTTGGTTTTCTATCTCTGATGTCAAATTAAGGGAAGTACTAGGAACTAGTTGTAGAAAACCTTCCACTGCATTAACAGGGCATATGGAAGGTCCTGGTATGAATAATTTAAGAAAAAGAAAGGGGTTAATTGAGGTGGAAGAGGCTAGGGAAGTTGTTAGGTAGGAGAAAAAAGAGTTTATCTGAAACATAGAGGCAGCTTTATAGAAAAGAAGCTAAAACCAAGTAATCTGGGGAGGGTTTTTTTGGACTTGATAAAATTCAGTTTACGGAAAAGATTTGTGAGGAAGGATTGCATACCTTCAGGGGCTCCTCATTCTCAAATCTAGTGTTCACTCAAGAGTGCTTAAAGAAGTTGGAATTTAAGTAAGAGGTCATTTCAAGTGGTTCAGTGGAAAGAATGCCAGGCCTGAAATCAGGAAGACCTGAGTTCAAATATGACCTCAGACACTTACTAGCTGTGTGACCCTGGGCAAGTCATTTAACCTTGTCTTTTTTTACCTCTGTTTTCTCATCTGTAAAATGAGCAGGAGCAGGAATTGGTGAACCACTCCAGTATTTCTGCCAAGAAAACCCCAAATGGAGCCATGAAGAACCAGATACAACCAAAAAACAACTCAACAACAAGACATCATTTAGACGGGAGGTTTTTAACCTTTTTTTAGTCATGAATTCTTTAGCAATCTGGAGAAGCCTGTGAACTTTTCTCAGAATAATATTTTTTAAAGCACAGAATAAAATATGTAGAATTACAAACCAACTATGTTGAAATAGTTATCATTTTTTTTTAATAAAGCCCCTCAAGTTCATGAATCTCAGGTTGAAAATCTCTGATTTAGACCATCTCCTTCCTCTTACAAATGAAGAAATAGCTGACTTCCTGAACCCTCTTTTTTCCATTACACTATTGCTGATTCACACTTGGGGCTTTGCCTGTGGAATACCTGGGTATGCTGTTTTATAAAATTTCTTATAAAATCACACTCAGATCCCTGGCATCACCCCAAGCCTTTCATAGGTCTGAAAAGTCCTTGAGTCTTAACTCTCTAAATTCTTTAACTGTTCTATTATTTATTAAGCATCTGTGCTGTACAGAGCTCAGTACTAGTTTTTAGGGTAGCTGCAACATTTTGGTAAAACAGCATCTCCACCCTTATTAAGCTTATAGTTCAGCAGAAGCATAGGATACATATGCAGGTTGTTAGAATATACACTATTAAATGTTAAGTGTGCTGTTGTTTTTCAGCCATTTCAGCCGTTTCAGACATGTTTGACTGTTACTGAACCCATTTAGGGGTTTTTTTTTTTTTGGCAAAAATACTAGAGTGGTTTGCCATTTCCTTTCCTAGCTCATTTTCCAAATGAGCAAACAGAGGCAATCAGTGTTAAGTGACTTGACCAAGGTCATAGAGCTAATAAGTGTCTAAGGCTGGATTTGATTTCAGGTCTTCCTGATTCCATGCTGAGTGCTCTCTTATACCACCTAGCTGCTCTTAAGAAGTAAAAAATACCATGTGGTCTGAGCCCATTACTGATGAGGCAATGTAGGGATCATAGATTTACAGCTCTAAGATAACCTAGTTTTCATTTATGGATGAAGAAACTGAAGTCTAGAGACAAAAATGACTTTCTTGTGGTCACAGTATCCATGGTCACACAGAAAGTATTTGAGCCTGGATTGAAACTTGGCTTCAAAACTCCAAATTCCAAACTCTTTTCACTATTTCAAACTTCCTTTCTACAGGGAAGGCTTCATAAATGGGGTAGGTGGATGGGGGGATTGCGTCATTGAAGATTATTGGCTCCTCAGACAGATGGCAACTGGTTGATAATTTACTAGCTAAGTTCTAGAGAGTTATATAAAGCTCAGAGAATTTAAATGACTTGCCTATGGTCATTCATCTAAGAAGCAGCAGATGCAGGAGCCTTGAACCCATGACTTCCTATTTCTAGGTCTAGTCTTCTATCTACTATTTACACTGCTTCTCAACTGTGACATTTAAAAAGTTTGAGAGACATAATTTCTGGGTAACTAGTCATTTTATTAATAATGCCAATATTTTCACAAAAAGGAGATCTGTGGCATTCTCGAATGTCAAAGACAATCATGGCTAATATGCCCTTGGAAGAAGGATGTACCCAAGAGCGGCAATCAACTCTGATTGGTTAACAATTAAGAAGAGAATGAATATTACAATGAGGGGCTGAACCTATTCTAATAAACTTTCATTATTTCATTTACTTCTAAGTTACCCCCAGTAGTCTTGGGCAATCCATTTAAAGAATGTATCCCCTACCCAAGCCTGAGCAGAAGGGAGTTTCACCTTTGATTAGAAATCTGATCTAGTTGGGTACAGTAGCAATACCCAGAATTAAGAGAATCAGCCCTGTCTTTGAAAGGTTGGACAAAGAAATAGGATAGGGAAAAGAAGCTTGGGTCTCCCCCATTTTAATAACTAGCTATTAATATGAGAGAGAAATAGCTATTCCTCTCCCAACTTTAATGTGTGGGTAGGAATTCATTGACCAATAATGGAAAAAGAAGCTAGATGATTTAAGAGTAGGGATTTGCCTATCACAGAATCCACAAGCCCTATACTCTGTTTGGTCCCAACTACTTATCAGACAAGACATTTATGTTAGCTTTATATTGATATCTTAATTTAAATTTTAGGAGTGAGTTCATCTTGTTTTCTCCATTAATGTCTGCACAGGTACAACTAACTGTGACTGGGTTGTGAATAGTGCTCAGTTTGTGAAATGACCTCCATCAATGGAGATCTGGAAGTGGAAAATCAGGGTCTGGCTCTGCTTTCTTAGGCTCTGCTTCTTGGGATTGTGATCCACATACATCTCAGGAAGTAGCACAGAGAAGGTCAGATGAGTATAAAAACTCAGAAAGCCAGGTGGAGTCATCATCATACTTAAGAAAGCTGTACCAATGGCATCAACTTTTTTGTGATCAGCTCGGTGGATTGTTTTTCCCTGAAGAGAATGAGAAATGACAGTCCAAGACCACTTCCTTCCCACTTGTGGTTCAGCCTTTGCTTCTTAGCTGGCCTTCTTTGTTGTAGGGGAAATTTACTTAGAATCATCTCCTTACCATGAACCCAACAGCCTCCATCCCCAGAGGGAAAGACATTTCCTGAATAATTGTGGAAGGCTGGAGGAGGAAAGCCAAGAGAATTTAATATTTTTAGACAGATTCCCTTCCCCTTGTAAAAAGTACTGAGTTTTTCCTTCCCACCTGTGATTTTAACATCAGGCACATGGGAACTATTTAATCCCAGGATGATCACTGAAAAAAAAGAGATTAGACATGTCATAGATTCGTAACAATAACATTATTAATAGCTCACATTTGTAAAGTTCTGGAAGGAATCTCAGAGACCTCATTTTACATATGATGAAATTGATCCAAAGGGTGGTAAAGTGACTTACTCAAGTAAGGAAGACAGGAAGTAACTGTCAAAAATAGATTTGAAGTCCTTGAACTTCCAGAACCAGTGGTCATTACATTATAGGTTATAGTACATTATCATCAATGATTTATGTAAAGGAAGTGATATAGAAATCATAGGATTTAAGGATCATAGAATTATACCTGAGAGATCATCTAATCTAATCTCCTTATTTTATAAGCTGAGTCCTAGAGAGGTGATTTGCCTGTTTACACATAGGTGGCAGAATCAGGATTTAAATATGTCTTCTGAGATGAAATCCATCACTCTTTCTGTCATCCAGATGGCTCTGGAAGAGAAAGTAAGACTGGTGACTTTGCACAGCCTTCTCTCACTTATCCAATTCAATTGTAAGTCATGTCATCATCTTCCCAATGTCATGGACCCCTTCTAGAATGAAGGACAAACCACAATTGCAACCATCACGTCACTGGGAACATGTATGGTTGAAAAGGGAGGTAGACTGGTCATGCATTGAGAATGAGGCATGACAATTGGACTATCCACTATGTGTACATGTACCTGTTTTAAAAGAATTTGAATTTGAATGAATAGCAGGAGAGTCTCCAGGTTATTGGGTAATTCCTCTATGCTGGATTTATAGAAGGACATGGACAAGAATTGCACAGGATAAGAAAAAGGGGATGAGTTTCTTCATACGTTTGTGACGGAAGCATCCACATCCATGAAATTGTATATTTATTGAATTATTGAAATGTAACTGAGGCAATCATGACTCCTCACTTGGGGACAAAGGGCTTATTTATACATGAGATGACTGGCTGGAGTTAAGGGTCCTTGATGCTGAAAAAGTTTTCTCTTGAAAACTAGTTGGCCCAACATGACAGCTCTAAGGTTACCTTTCATCCATTCTGTGTTTATCTTGTATGTACTGATTTCCATATTATCCTCTTAACTGGAACCAAAACATCTTAAATGTGGGGACTGTTTTTGTCTTTTTTTAGATCTTTGATACTTAGTACAATGCCTAGTACATAGTAGGTACATGATAAATACTTGCTGAATGACTGCTTAATCGCATGATCTCTCCCCTCCCCGACTCAATGCCTGTTCAATGCATTATTCACTTTACTTTAAAATATTTTTTTAATGACTAAAACTATTCAAATAACACAGTTGTGTAGTTAACATTGAGCTTAAAATAAATATTTTTCCTCTATCTTTCTGAACAGAGGTGTTCACCTTTCTTAAAACTTCTGAAACGCTCTCAAACGCTGCTCCTATTGAAATAATCACCAGCATCTTCCTCTTTTGTATAGTTTAGAATTAACTTGAGAATTTATTGGGTATTTCTGTTTTCATTTAGAATGTTATCAGGATCAAATTAGATACTGTATGTAAAATGCTTTGTAAACTTTAACCTTCTCTCTCTCTTTCTTTCCTTTTCCCCTCCTTTCTCTCCCTCTCTCTTTCTCCCTCATTCTTTTTCTCTCCTCTCTTTCTTCCTCTCTCTCTGTCTCTTTCTGTCTCTCTCTGTTTCTATCTCTGTCTGTCTGTCTCTGTCTCTCCTCTTCTCCTTCCCCCCTGACTCTGTCTCCCTCCCTCTTTCTCTGTTTCTGACTGTAGATCTGTTTGTCTTTCTCTGGAAGTTGTTATATCTTGGTTTCTGAACATAAAATACAGGATGGATTTCATTTTGCTATGTTTTAAGAAAGTTTAACTTTTTGTGATGAAAATTCCCCTGGTTTACTCATCTTAAGTAATTTATCACAAACTATGATTTAGGTTTGGAAGCTAACGTTAAATGTGTTAAACTCTTTTCCTTCTCTTGTGAAATCAAGATACCTCACAAAAAAGAAGAATATGACTCATATGCCCTTGAGGAAATGATTTTGGTTGCTCTGACTTACCTTAGAGATGTTTTCCAGGGTCATATCCTGAACTGTGGCCTCTGGGGATGGAACTGTCATAAACCATAATACTGTGATTAGCACACTGGATCTATCACTCCATGATGTCATCGTTAAAGGCACTTCCGACAATGGGAAGAGGGCTAAGGTTGAGGAGTGAGGACTATGAAAGTTTCCTGTATTAAGGATAGTAAGGACACTTGGAATACATATAGCCAACAGGTGTCAGAACATCTGCTGATATCCAATACGGCTTTCTTGAATAACACTTTGCAAGCTTAATTAAGTCAAGGAATGTTGTCTACAACAGATCTCACTATATTCTTATAATTGGAAAATGAGCCAGAGTAGAGAGATGTTCCATGAATACTTTTTGGTACAGTTCTGTAATTTTGCTGCCCAGAAACATCTTCTCTTGAGATGTACTGATAGAACTAAGAATTTACAAAGCATCCAAATAATTAATGGCTTTTTGTGGGGATGGGGAATCAGTTTACATATTTTATGGTAAAAAGCAGCCTGGTGTCCAATGGATAGAATGTTGGTCTTTGATCGTAATAATAAGAACCTAGGCTCTAGTCCTGGATCTGCTGATGTGACCATGGTGTCTATATGCTCCTACGCAACCAAGGCTGTAAGTGACAAAAAAGTTGCTAAATAGTTTCAGTGAATGGAGTTTCCTCACTGTGGAGCTCCTTACACTATGATATCACACATCTTGTCTCTCCTCCTGCTCCCCTCCCCTCTCCTCTTCTCCCTATATAGTGAAAAGCAAATGTATCTTTGAAAGTATCTCAAAGAATTAGATATGAATTATATGAACTGATGCAAAGTGAAATAAGCTGAAACAGAAAAACTACATATATACATATATGTATGTATATATGTGTATACACACATACGTAATGTGTGTAATGTAATTCATATACAATATGAATGAAAAAGACAATGACAATAGAAACTGAAACCTGAAATTAGGATGACCAAGCCTGGCCTCAAAGGAGATATGAGAAGATACCTACTCCTACTTCTTTGGACGTAATGCTAACCTTTTCCATGTGTTGTGCTGATTGATTTTAGTGAACTTATTTTTCTCTCTCTTGCTATTTTTTCATATAGGGAAAGTTTTCTGGTGTGTGTGTGTGTGTGTATGTGTGTATGTGTTTGTGTGTGTGTGAAGTAGGGATGGAGGGAAAGACACATTGGGAAATGTAGATGATAATACAATAAAAGATATCAAGAAAAATATATCTTTTCAAAAAGAATAGGTCTGATGACTGAGACTCTTTGTTCTACAAGTGATAGAAAAATAGTTCTATTTGGCACAGGTAAAAGACCCTGAAAACAACACACTTTTTCCAAAGGGTGAAGATGTTTATGTGAGGCAGAGCATTCAGGTAATTTGTAAAAAAAACAAACCAAAAACATTACACACAAGGAATTGGCAGATAACAAAAACGAACTGTTTGTCTTTTGTCTTCTATAGGCAAGGCTAATTATTGATTTGTTCAAATGAAAGTCTTTTAGTGAATGAGTATATGGTGCAGTGGTTAGAATGCCAGACCTGGAGTCTGGAAGATTTCTCTTCCTGAGTTCAAATCTACCTCAGATACTTACTAGCTGTGTGACCCTGGGTAAGTCACTTAACCCTGTTTGCTCATCTGAAAAATAAGCTGGAGAAGGAAATGGCAAACCACTTCAGAATCTCTGCCAAGAAAAGCCCAGATGGGATGTCACAAAGAGTTGAACATGACTGAACGAAAACAACATATTTGAAATTTACAATTTTTTTTTGCATTTCGCAACATGGATATAGATATGTTTTATGAGCTAACAACTCACATTAAATCAGAGAGTTCTCTATGGTTCCTCTGCTTTCTCCCTTCTCATTCTTCTCTAACCGGACAATCTGGCTTCTGACCTTACGAGTCAAGTGAAACTGCCCTCCCTAAAGTTACCAGTGATCTCTTAATTGCCAATCTAATGTCAGTCTCCTTATCCTCATCCTTCTTTATCTCTGCAACATTTGACACTGTTGATCACCTCCTTTCCCCTCTGGATTTTTGTGACACTGTTTGCGGATTCTGTACTGTTCTCCCTCACTTCATTTCCATCTCCTTTCCAAGTTTTTCATGCATGGCATGCCCACTAACCATGGGTGTCCACTGAGGCTCTGTCTTGGTCCCTCTTCTCTTTCTCTACAATATTGTTCTTGGTGATCTAATCAGTTCCCATGGGTTCAGCTATAACCTCTTGAAGATAATTTTTATAGCTATATACTCAGCCCTAGCCTCTCTCCTATGCTAAAGTCTTTCGCAGAGATGTTGAAAATGTGGTCCACAGGCTATATGGGATCCACAATGCTGAATCAGATCAAATGTAGTTTCAATCTGATTAACTGATGAATTAATTTTAAATGTACTTTTACATTCTCTAGGGCTGGAGGAGGGAAGAAAAAAGAAAAAAAGAAATTTACATGACAATTTCGTTGTATATTTGAAAGGAATAATATGTTGTGCATAGTAAATTTGCAGTTTCATGTGCAATCATCTTTTTTATTGCATAATATTATAGAAGTGCTTGTTTTAGTTTGTAGATTAAAATTATATATGTATATACATACATACATATATGTATATGTGTGTGTGTGGCTTCTGAGTGTGGCTTGAATCAGATCAAAATGTAGTTTCTATCTGATTTTAATGCATTGATGTATGTATTTAAAATATGCACATATATTCTTTAATAATACATATATTATATAGGGGTGGGGGATGGAGAAAAAAGAAATTTACATGATAATTTTGTTGTATATTTGAATGAAATAACAAGTTGTGCATAGTATATTTGCAGTTTCATGTACAATCATCTTTTTATTGTGTAATGTTATGGAAGTGCTTGTTTTAGTTTATAGATTAAAAATAAAATTACATATGCATATATATATACATACATGTGGTTGTGTGTGTATGTGTGTGTATGTGTGTGTGTGTGTATGGTTTTCTAAGTCAGTATCACTAAACCACAGTTTAGTGGCCCTGTTTGAATTGAATGATACTAATCTGGTCTTATCAACTGTCTTTGTACATCTTAAAGTTGATGTCCTGGAGCCATCTCAAACTCAGAAAGTCCAAAAGAGAGCTTATTATCTTTTCCCCTGACACCTTCCCCTCTTCTGAAATTTTCTATTACTCAGACCCCCAACATCAGTGTCAAACTTAGCTCCTCTGTCAGCCCATATATCCTGTTGTCAGAGCTGGTGATTTCTACCTCCACAACACCTCTCCTATTCACCCCTTTGTCCCCTCTGACTCTGCCTTCTCTCTAGCATAAGCCCGCATTACTTCATGCCAGGACTATTACAACAGCCTGTTGATGGGTCTCTTGGCCTCAAGTTTCTCCCAATTGAAGTTTGTTCTCTATTTAGTTACCAAAGTGATCTTCTGAAAGTGCAGATCTGACTGTGATCCTTTGCTTAGCACCTTCAGGATAAACTCTAAAGTCTTCATAACCTGGCCTCTTCCTACCTTTTCTGTCTTATACTTTAATCCTTTCCATTTATTCTATGCTCCAGCATCATTGATTTAATTGTTGTAAATTACATGGTATGCTCCATCTTTCCTCTTGTCTTCCTTTGCACTAACTGTCCATCATGCTTGAATATTCTTTCTCCCTGCCTTGGACACTTAGTTTCCACTGATTCCTTCAAAAAAGCTCAAATTTCCCCTTCTGCCGGAGACCTTTTCTGGTTCCGGCAGCTATTTACCCCCTCAGATTACCTTCTATCTGTATTGATCTTAAATAATACCTAATTACTTACACATGCTCCACACCTTGTTAGAATGTGATCTTTTGGAGGGCAGGGACCATGTTTTTTCCTTTCTTTGTAACCCCAGCACTTTGCATATAGTAAATGCTTGTTGAAAGCACTTTTGTTTATTAACAAAAAAATTTGTTGTGTGTTAACACACATTTTTTAAAAATATTAAAGATTATGGCTATCAAAGGATGTCTGTTTTTTGAACTGGTAATTAGATAAGTGAAATTTAAATTCTATTTTACATTCATTGCTTCAAATATCTCCAGCAATACATGAATGCCCTCAGACTGGGCTTCAGACTTACATGTAGGTCTTGTCAGTTACATTCATTGGAATTTACCTTCTGTCCCAAGCAAAAAAATATGTGTGTGTGTGTGTGTGTGTAATACTGAGATAGACTTCTTTTGTTAGTAGATACTTTTGCAAGTAGGGGTCAACTGCACTCCTTCCCCTTCCTTAACAACAAATTTTTGTTGTTGTTTAGTTATGCCTGTTTCTTTGTGATCCTGTTTGGAATTTTATTGATAAAGATGCTGGAGTGGTTTTCTATTTTTCTTCTCCAGCTCTTTTTTACAGATGACAAAAGTGAGGCAAACAGGGCTAAGTGACTTGCCCGGGGTCACACAGCTACACGTGTCTGAGGTTGGATTTGAACTCAATTCTTCCTGACAACAGGTCCAGCGCTCTATCTACTACGCTGCCTAGCTTCCCCCTTCCACAAATTCTCACAGTAAATGAGACAGAATTGAGGCTACCTCTTGCCACTGGACTTTGACAATTCAGGAAGAAAGAGTGAGGCTGACTGCTTTGTGCACCTCTGCGTCCCTCAAATCCAATTCATGCACAAGTCAAGACATCACCCTGTGATATTATCAGTCCTCTTTGAAAACAAGGATAAATAATATATTTCTGATAAACAGTTTCTTATCTCTCTATCAAAACCTTTAATCTGGGCTTAAATAAACATCAAGTTTAATGATTACATAATTTCTTAACAAGGAATCAAATAACAATGTAAGGACAAAAGTGACATTGCTTTAGCTATGAGAAAGATCACAGCTGGAGTCACCTCTAACCATTACTATTTTTAGTTTCTCCTCACTTCTAATTACAGCCCCACCATTCAGTTCTCCCCAAACACCAATAAAAATCTTTTCTCATAAATTGTCTCCATGTTGCTTCGCAAGGTTAACTTAAACATTCTCTCAGAAAAGACGCTCTCTCTTCATCTTCTTTATTTCTGTCTTCACAGTTTTTCTCAACCATTCCTCTTAAAACTTTTTCCAGAATAAGAATTAAAATGCCAGGCCTTCAGGATTCTATTGTCTTAAAGAGAGAGAGTAGTTGTATCCATAGTGTCTGCTGGAGACACTATTGAAGCTGGGATTGATGGCTCTACACCACTAAGGAGTAAATTAACCAGTGACCCACAAGAATCTAAGCAGTTGCAGGTAACAACTGTTTTTCAATATGTCTTTATTTCTTCAGTGATTTGTACACAGTATATGCATAATAAATGTTCAATAAACTGGGTTGTCTGAGATTGTACCTCAACTCTGATTAGGATTTGCATTTTGACTTTTGGTAGGACCGATTTAGCTCATCTCTGCATTTCATGGTTTTGTGGGAGATTGGAAAAGAAATACCAGTGAGACTTAATACTGTCAGTCACAGTATCTCCCTCAAAGAGGAAGGAAAGTGCTTTGGAAACCCTATCTTGAAGTACCAGAAAAATATGAGTTATTATACTTATTACTAATACATCATTAGTCTATCCCACACCAGAGATTTTAGAACTCACTGGAGAATTCCTGCATGTGCAGTGTTGTAAAATTGGCTCCACCACTGCCTCTTAAGCCTCATGGAATCTGTTGTTTCCTGTGCAACTTTGGGTGAGTCACGGAATATCTCTCTGGTCTTCAGTTTCCTGATTTTTAAAATGAATGGGTTGGATTCGATGATCTCCAAGGTCCCTTCTCTCTCTAAGTCACGTGAATTTTGGGCATTTCCTCTAAACTTAATGGGAACTTAAAAGAAAAAAAAAACCTAAACCCAAACCATGAGGTTATTTTCTTCTGAAGTGTAATAAGGTTTAACAATGATTAATTAATCAAAAGCATTTATCAGGCTCTTAATACATCCCTGGCACTGAGGATACAATAACAAAAATAGAAGTCTTTCCCCAGAAGGAGGGAGCAGGATCTCCTCTGCTGGGTCTAGGAAGCTTGTCTAGCAAAGACTTCATTAAACCATTGTATTACAGCCCTGTTGCCACTTTGTACTTCTGCAGCTCCCAGCTTATTCCAGGAGCTCCTCCTTTATTTGCTGCTACATCTGGAGCCACCAGATTTCCAGATGCACATGGTTCCCTGGAGAGAGCACTGGGCTATAGAGCTGCAGAGGTTTCCTGCTAGGGCATCAGAATCTGAGTGCACCTGGCCAGTGTGCTTCTGCCTATCTCACTTATGGGGCAAAGGATAGAGCATTGAGCCTAGAGTCAGGAAGATCTGAGTTCAAATCCAGCTTCAGATACTTCCTAGCTGTGTGACCTTGGGCATGTCACTTAATCAGTTTCCTCAAGTATAAAATAGGGATAATAACAACACCTACCTGATAGAGTTGTTGTAAAGACTGACAAGATAGTGTTTGTAAAGTGCTTAACATAGTTCCTAGCACATAGTAGGTCCTGTGTGTAGGTGCTTATTCTGTTTCTTTTTCCCATTATTGTTTCTCTTTCTCTCTCTCTCCTTCCCTCCCTCCCTCCCCCCCCTTTTGAAGGCATAGTCCATGAGTCTCAACTCATTAACTCCATCAACAGTAATGAACATATAATTATCCCTTCTACACTGTGATTTTCCCAATCCCAGTTTCAATATATGGTGGGTCAGCATAAGAAATTAAGTGAAAATTCTTAGGGAAGCTACAGATGGCACACAAAGGCCAGGAGACAACACAGAAAAAGTTTGGAAAATCTGGAATGCATAAAATATATGTACAGTATTATATAATATTAAAATATTTTCTCTTTTAAGACATACCATAATAATATCCAAATACAAAATAATGGATTTTCCAGATCACAGGGGCGCTGTGCACTTAACTTTTGTGATGTGGAAGGGATAATAAGTGTGTGTGTGTGTGTGTGTGTGTGTGTGTGTGTGTGTGTGTGTATGTGTACTTGCAAACTTCATCATCAACATGAACTTTCTTGAGGACAAAGTAGGTTTATATCTTGACAATTACAGTAGAGCTTAGCCAGGCTGAGATCTTTCTACTTGCTCTGTGCACATAGATCTAGAACCTCTCTCAATCCTAGTACTTTCCCTCTATCAATTAGTTCTCATTTACTTTACATATAATTTATTTGCACAGTTTTGTTTGTTTGCTGTATTCCCCATTAGACTGTGAGCTCCTTGAGAGCAGGGACTGTCTTTGGTCTCTTTTTGTATTCCTGTTGCTTAGCATAGATCCTGGTACTTAATAAATGCTTATTGATTGACTGACTGACTGATGAAATATTCCCAAAGATATCGGGCATAGAAAAAATTTAGTTAGGTGGGAACAGGAAAATGATGCTGAAGGTGTTGGAAAGAAGTTCAAAGAAAGATTATAAAGTAGTGGAGAAGAAGAATCCAAAGACTTTCAATCCCAAGTCAATTTATTTATTTATTTGTTTGTTTGCTTATATCAATTTTCAGAGTGATACCTGGGCTATGTTACATCTAGAATTTGGGGACAACAGCTATCTCAAGGAGAGGGTCACTGCTTTACTGGCCATTTGAGCAGGCTGCTATTCTTGGGACCCAAGATGAACCTTTGGGCAAGAAAGGCAAAGGGAAACTTCTGAATGTAAATATTATGTTGAATTTCCCTTCAGGTATCCTTGTTTGCTATTTCATTTGATGATAATCAGTAAGGGATACACGACCATCTCCAGTCATCCTGATGAATATCTGGACACTGGAGACAGATGGCCCGGGAGGAGAAAGTGAGGCTGGTGACTTTGCACAGCCCTCCCTCACTCAAATCAAAGTCAACTGCAAGTCATGTCATCATCTCTCTGATATCATGGTCCTCTTCGAAAACAAAGGACAAACCCAACAGTCAATTAAGGAATGATAATACTGTGGCAATTTAAAAGAACTCTATGGGCTGATTCATCTATGAGACATCATCAGTGACAAAACAAAGGTCTGTTTTAGCCCACTTTAGCAGAATCTCACCTCTTTAAAGAGAAAAGATGGAGATGGCTCTACTAGGCCCTTGTACATACTCTATAGTTGAAGACTTGAAACGTCTTTTGAAATAATTTAGTCCATTTTAGGGATGAGAAACCTGAGGTCCAGAGAGTAGAAGTCACTTTCCAAGGCCACATAGCTCATCATTGGCAAAATCAGGATTAGAACCCAAGACTTCCAACTCCCAGTCCAGTGTTCTTTTTGCATTCTTTTTCTTTATTCAAAATCAGTTCATAAATCTTCCATCACATTTTAGGTTTTTCTGTATTAAAAACTTCTACAATTTTTAAAAGAATAATATTTTCATTATCTCATACATGTTTTCAAAATATGAACCAAGATTTGTAATGTTTTTGTAGGACTGACACGAGAAGACCAAATCCCAAATTTTAGACACTGGGTTCCTAATGAACTTCACATTGTAAAGACTACTTTGCATACTACATATTTGAGAGAGCTCATTGAAGTTCACATTCTTTTAAAATTTCTTTGATTATACCTGCTTTTTAGGAATGTGAGGAATTTCTTTGTCTTATATTAGCCAATATCCCTTTTACATTTATAGAATGCATTAAGATTTAGGTAATGTCTTCATGTTTATTGACTTATTCTCAATAGCAACCCTGTGAATTAGGTGAGTTCATATCATGATTCCTCCTTTTCAAATCGAGAAATGGACATTCAAAAACAAAAGTGACTTGCCCAAGGCCAATAAATGATGAACCAAGATTTGAACTTAGATCTTCTAACCCTTACTCAAGTACATTTCCTACTGCCTTGAAAACATTATGGGTAGCACTAGATTAGCAGTCAGGAGACCTGAGCCTCAGATTCCTTTCCTGTAAAGTGGGGGATAATCTCATCTGCACTACTTCTGTTGTTACTGAGTTGATTCAGTTATGTCTAATTCTTTGTGACTCCATTTGGAGTTTTCTTGGCAAAGATATTGGCATGATTTGCCATTTCCTTCTCCAGCTCATTTTACAGATGAGGAAACTGAGGTTAAACAGGGTGAAATGACTTGCCCAGGGTCACATAGATAGTAAGAGTCTGAGGTCGGATTTGAACTCAGGAAGATAAGTCTTCCTGACTCCAGGCCCAGCATCCTATGCACTGTATCACCTAGCGATATGATTATTGTGAGGAAAATACTTTGAAAACCTTAAAATGACATAAATGTGAGCCATTTTTATCATCCAAGTATAATAAAGTTATTCCATATAGACAGAAAAACAGGAACACTGAATATTGCATACTTAGTAACTGACTTATATTTTGAATCATTGCTAAAGAAGAAAAATAATCACCAAATTGGCTATGAAACAAAAAGAATATAGATTCTACTTGAACCTCCAAGAGCTGTGGATTTGCCTTAGAGTTTTATTGTGACCAGATCCCCATTTATATGGGAAGAAACCTTTTTAAGATGGAGTTCTTAGTTTTAACAAGCATATCTTCTCAACATTGGTAGGAGAAGCTCGAACCATTTAGGGTTTGGTTTCTCTCTTATCTTTTCCCAATGTACCTTTTGTAGCACAATTTACTCAGGCTTTCCCTCCAAATTTAGACCAATGCAAATGGTGCTGTCACATCAGGCATCTAAACCCAGCCTCCTGCTTAGCACTAACCTGGTGTTTATGCTCCCCATTAAATACCCCACTTTGGGGAAAATATATAGGGAGTGAAATGGTCTCTGACAGCTGTGAACTGCAGAAAAAAGAGCTCTATTGTTCTAAGATCTGTGTTTCATATAAGCTAAATACTGAAGTCTGAAGTATGGCAAATGTTAATTGGCTATAAACTTAACAAGGACTGGTTTGCCTTGTTTCCCTCCCATTTGTTTTTTCCCCTACTGGCCTTTTCCCCCCTCATCTGCTACAAACTAGAAGTCTTGGTACCATCCACTACTTCTGTATTTCCATTTTTTTTTTGACTTTGCAAACTCTTTTCCCCGAGTAATTCTGGAAAAGTTCTTTTTCCAAAAGATTTTTTTCCTCCTTTCTTTTTCTTTTAGGATAAAAGACTCAGATTTAGGGGGACGAAGCTCAAGACTTCCGAAATCTCTAGAATGGATGATATGAGAGTTCATTGGTATCCTTATCAGCTACCTAAGATGCTTCTTTCTTTGTATGCTGTCAACTATTGATTCTTCTAGCTCATTTTTTCAAAGACTCAGTTCCACTAGTCACTGTCAGATTAGCTTTTACATAGAAATATTTACTCAGAGGTAGAATTACAAATACACAAACTGATACCTCCTAACATGTAGTAAGCATAATCCCCTTCCCTCTTCCACCTAGTTTCTGGGAAAGACTGGGGTTCATGACTTAGTTCATTTCCTAAAGAACATAGTCCTAGTTCCAAGGACTAACCCCTCAGGTTCAAGTCTCAGGGATGTTGCCTTTTCAGGATTTCCATGTTGGACTGGTTGACTGTACCATCCTGCCTGCAATGCCTGCTTGAAAGTCAGTATGATTTGAACTCCCAGGTCACAGGGGGATCACCTCTGGCACCTGAGACTGAGTAAAACAAAAAACAGAAAACAGAAAACAGAGAAAAACATTCCTCAGGTCCCTTTCTAAGGGCTGGAGTAAAAGAGAGAGCCAGGGGAAGTATATAGTCCTTCCCCTTCCATCAGTTCCTTATCAGCTACCTAAGGTGCTTCTTTCTTTGTAAGCTATAAACTATTGACTCTTCTAGCTCATGGCGTCTTCACTATGGGTAAACTGGTATCTTCACTCTCTAGATGCAGCAATTAACAGCTGAAGGTAGCCAATTGAAGGAGGCTACCCTTGTCTACATGATAGGGAATGTGGTGGGTGCCTGATTAAACAAACTGGGCATGCTCAAAAGACCCCTCAAGGGTGTCTCCATGTTAGAACTGAGCATGCCCAAAGAAGCCTGGGTTACACAGGTAATTTTTTCCATGTTCCTCTAATTTGGTCATGATTTCACCTTTTATATCTAAGTCATTTCCATTTATATTTAATTCATGAACTCCTGACCTCTATGGCTCAAGCCTTTTTTTTTTTTTAGAAGTAGTGTGCTAGAAATGCCATATTTCCTCTAGCCTCTCAAATCTAGATCTTCGGAATCTCTCCTCCTAGTTTTAAGATAGTTTCTTTCTTTTCTAAAAATTCCTTAAGGCATGACCAAGTCTGTCATCAGATGGCTTTGATTAATTCAAGGAAGAGTTCAGCCCTATTCACTCTTGTTTCTAACTGATTAATTCAATTAAAAAAAACCCTTACCTAACTAAACGGGTGGAATATTCGATGGGGTTTCATTCTTTTAGTACTTTTCCTGGATTGGATATGGTGTCTATTCCTCAGCTTCACATAAGTCAGGGAAGAATTAATTTTACCGCCTCAGAAACTCTCAGGAGTGCCTGATATCTTATTTTCAACCCTTTTGTGGAAGCTAAGGAGAGGAAGGTTGACAAGAGACAGGATACTGGGCAATTTTGGTGAAGGGGTGAACTTTGGGAAGACTGATAGTAAGTATGCTGCCCATAGGGTAACAACAGGGGCCAGAAATGTTTGGATTGATGGATAATTTCTCGCCTCCCTTGCCCCACAAAGTGGGATTAGATTTGTAAGAGTTTCTTTCTCAAAACTGTTAACAATAATAGTGAACATTAATATCATGCTTTAAGGTTTGCAAAGCAATAGATCTGCATATATGTATATATACACATATATATACATGTATACATATATGCCTATATACATATATATTTGTAATCTCATTCAATCTTAACAGTCCTTTGAAGTTGAGTATTAATATTTCTATTTTACAAATGAAAAAATTGAGGTTGAGGGGTTACGGAGCTTGTCAGAGATACAACTAGCAGGTTGCTTAAGTTAGGATTTGAAATGAGGTTTTCTTGACTCCAAGATCTATTGCACTATTCACTACCTACCTAGCTACTTACTACATGCCTTCCTGCTGATGCTGATGACACAGAGAGGAGAAACTTGACTCCTGCTGAAAACCTGACTTAGTGCTGGGTTAGGTTGGAAAACCAGAAATTCTCTTGGGTTGCAGTCCTCAAGTCTTCCTTCCAACAGTTGAACAATGATGGGAAAATCACCTGTGATAAGACTTCAAAACTTCTCCTTTTAAGGTTTATTGATTGGGGGAAGGATGGAAAGTTGACAAGTCCTGTGAGGCTAGGTAGAAAGGGGACTTAAGGTCAGTAGCGTTGGTGTATGTGTGGGTTCCTCACTCATAAACTTTCCTTATGGATGTCAGATGTAAAAGGAATGCTGAAGATAAATTGTTTTCTAAGTGTGGAGAGAGCAGGCTTTGAGAGGTGAGGCAACAGGTGTTGACATTAATAATGGGAGGAGCTAATTAAGCATCAGTGTTAGGAGGTGAACACGTTTGTAGGCAGTGTCAATGATTTCACAGAGTAGTTGGGTCTTGGGACAGGAACAGGGCTTGAGTTTGGTTAATGGTTCATGGTGGTGGAACGGTTGGCTTAGTATTTTGGTAAGTAGTACAGTTCCTTATCTCACTGAAGATCCTCTTGAACCTTTCTGCCTTTCAACAACTAGTCCTCAATTGAAAAACTGAGAAAAACCTTTTTTACATCTTTTTGTGGTCTGATGCTCTATCTACCCTTCACCCTTCAACACCCCATCTAACCGAGGCCTGAGGTGAAACAAACAAAAATCTATTTGATTCAGGGAGTCCAGGGTACCTTGCACTCTTGTTAAAAGCACAGCAAATCACAGTATCAGTCACAATCATTACCACTCTAATGTTACTTCAGTCAAATCACGGCTGATTAAAAACAGCCCTGTTAATAAACCACAGGCTTTATTTCTCTTCAAATGCCTATAACCGCTTTCCACAATGTCTATTAAAAACCTAAAACCAAAGAAAAACATTGATTCTGTCTCCAAGTACCACTCGCTCCCAAGAGAGGAAGAAAGTGAGTGAGAGAGAGGAATGGCTCTTATTTCCCACCTTTTCCTCATTTATTGGAGCTGAGTAGCTTTAATAACTTAAAGAAGGAATAAATAGAAAACAGACAAGCATTATCTGTGGTTTTCTCCATTAGATCAGCTGAAAACAGTCCTCCTCTGCCTGGAAATGTATGCATTTGCCAACAATTCTCTGTGTCTGACTCATATCCTTATTACCTCTTCCCCTTTCTTTCCCCTTAAGGGACTGATTTTCCCCCTCATCTAAGGCAAAAAGAATTTCTTTGGATTAAGAAGACTGATGAATGCATTTTTAATATTGAAGGTCAGGTTCCTAGGCTCCAGAAAACAGACTTTACTCATTGTTTTCTTTGTCTGTCTCGTCTCCCTGTCTTAGTTTATTCCCTCAGTTTGTTCTTCAGAAATATACGAATGGCAGTCCACCACCAAAACCATATGCTTTCAGCAATCTTCACTCAGTTATTGAAAAGAAAGTATAGGATGCAAAACCTTAATGCGTCAGCTGGTTTTGCTAGACTAGACATATTTGTTACAAAGGAAGGGATTCTACCGGGAGTGGAGTTGGCTATGGAAGCTTAGTGGATAGTGATAGGGGCAGCTGGGTGGTTCAGCAGCTAGAGTGCTGGGGCTGGATTCAGGAAGACCTGAGTTCAAATCTTGTCTCAGATACTACCTAGCTATGTGACCCTGGACAAATCATGTAATCTCTATCTGCCTCTGTTTCCTCAGTTGTAAAATGGGGATAATAATAGCACCTCTTTTCCAGGGTTGTTGTAAGGATCAACTGAAGTAAGGATTGTAAAGCACTTCACATAGTGCCCAGTAGATAGTAATAGATAGATGTTAGCTATTATAGTAATTATTATTGATATACAAAAAAGCATCAATAAAAATTTTAAATGCAGAGAAGAAAAGCTCAGAAGGAGGTACAAAGAAACCTGTTATTACATTGTTTAATACATGTAATGGGGATGGAGGATTCATTAGTCAATAAGGTTTCAATCCTTTGAGCATGTGCAAATCTGTCCTTCCTAGTAGGTGATAAAAAACATAAGCATCTCCTCTTTGCTTTGTTGCTTTGGTGAACTTGATTTAAGACACATGTAACTGAGGAGCTGGTACGGTCTTCTGACTGACTGAAGAGTAAGAAGGATGGATGGGTGATTCAAGAGAAGCAGAGCCAGAGCTAAGTATGGATATGAAAGTTTCATGCAGCTTATCTTTAATTCTCTTTCCTGATGGCTTTCAAGAGTAGAGAGCTGCTGTGATCTGCTGGGTAGGAAAAGGAAGCTGGATATTCCTTCTGCCATGCCATCTCCATTTTCATCCTCCCCATGTCCTACCTCGGCAAACCTCCATGTGTCTCTAAGTTCATAGTGTTTGTGTTTCTTTTTCTTAGTCTTAGGGCAGGGGTGGGAAACCTATGGCCTAGATGCCACATGTGGCCCTCTAAGTCCTCAAGTGTGACCCTTTGACTGAATTCAAGGACTTCACTTGAGTACCTAGAGGGTCACAAGTTTGGATTCAGTCAAAGGACCACACTTCAGGACCTAGAGGGCCACATGTGACCTTGAGCCTGCAGGCTCCCCACCCCTGTCTTAGAAGAATGAGTATCCTGATGTGAGAGTGTCCACCATCAAGTCCTCACCAGTGACCTGAGCTATTAGCAGCACTTGCTTGGCCAAGGCCAGAGAAAATGCCTATAGATTGAGGTTCCAGTATCCTTTCTTCATCTGGCATCTTGGAGGAATCCTCTTTTGTAGTTCAGCAAGAGAGTGAGAGATCCTTTTTTGGAATCTTTTGATGCATGTTTTAGCGTTGCCTCTTTTGAATCATTAGCCTTCTGGTCCTGAAGTCAATCAGAAAACTTTTCATAATCTGTAGTACTGACCCTAAGTCATAATAGACAGAGTTCTGAAATTCTATGAGTTGTATTGGAAAGAGGGAATGTAATACTCTGAAAACCCACAAGGATTGGCAGATCCACATGTGAGCTAGGGGAGTTATATAGAGCCTACTATGTTCCTGGCATCGTGCTAAACTCTTTTACAAATATTATCTCATTTGATCCTCATAGCAACCCTGGGATTGGATATTGTTATTATCTCTGTTTTACAATTGAGAAAACTGAGGCAAACAGAGGATAAGTCCAGGGTCGCACAGTTAGTGTCTGAGGCCAGTTTTTAATTTAGGTCTTCCTGATTGCAGGCCCAGAACCCTATCCACTCTATCTACCATGTTATCTAGCTGCCCTTGCTGGTTTCTTTATGTACATACACACACACATATACATTCCTACATACATACATGCATGCACATATGTATATGTATATATACTTAAAACAAACTGTAGATAGATAGCACATTCATAGTCTCTTATGCCAGCCTCACTCTTTCTAGTATACTGAAATGTTTGTTGACAATTGATGGTTAGGTTCACAATAAAGAGAAAAATTTAAATTAAAAAAATCCTTCAGAAAGAAAAATAAAAGAAGCTCTTCCTTCTTTCATGTGGATTTCACATGCCCTTTGGGTGAAGAATAGATGAAAAACCTATTGAGCAGTGACCAAGGAAATACATTTTTAAGTCAAAACCCCAGAAGGGAAAGGGATAAGACTTTAACCCAGAAAAAATTGGAATTTTGTGCCTACCCCTCCCCAAGTCCTTGTTCAATTCAATTCCATCCAACCAAGATAAATGCTAGCTATATTAATATTGTAGGCATATTTATCAATGAAGAAAAACCATTTATTAAGTGATTACAATTACTCATTTCAGTTCCTAATTTAGACATTTCCTAGTTATGTCCCTGGTAAATTACATAATCTCAGTTTCTTCATCTGTAAAAACAACTCATGCCTTCAAGAGGCTCACCTTCTAAGGGGAGACACAACATATAAAGAATTACATAAAAGATGTGTGCAGAATAAGTAGAAGGCAATCTCAAAAGGAAGGTGCTAGTAGCTGAGGACACCAGAAAATACTTTAGAAAGTGAGATTTAAGCTTTCTTAAGGGCAGCTATGTGACACACTGCATAAAACATTGGGCTTGGAATGAGGAAGATTCCATCTTCCTGAGTTCAAATCTGGCCTCAGACACTAGCTGTGTAACCCTGAGCAAGTCGTTTAACCTCGTTTGCCTCAGTCTACTCATCTGTAAAATGAACTGGAGAAGGAAATGGCAAACCACTCCAGCATCTTTGCCAAGAAAACCCCAAATGGGGTCATGAAGAGTTGGACATGACTGAAACAATTGGACAGTAACAACAAAAGGCAACCAAGGAGACCAAAAGGTGGAGGAGAGATGGGAGGGTATTTTAGGTACAAGGACATTAAGTGAGGAGAGGGACTGTTGTGTGAAATGAGCAGAGAGACCTCCAGTGTAGAGGAATTGTCCAGTTCTTGGAGGGGAATAAAATGTAAGAAGACTGAAAAAGTAGGAAAGGGCCAGGTTATAAAGAGCTTTCAGGGCCAAACAGAGGACTTTATATTTGACCCTGGAGGCCTTTGGAATTTGTTGAGTAGGGAGAACATTTGGTCAATTTAGGAAAATTCCCTTTAGTAGGTGAGTGGAATTTTCAGTTGGAGGGGGAGAGAATTATGGCAGGACGGTCAATTAGGACCATAATTTCCATTTAAAAGATGAGGAAAGGAAGGCTCAGAAAGCCAAAGTGACTTGCACAGTGCCACAGAGCTAACAAGTTCCAAAGGCTGGATCTGAACTCAGGTTTTCCTAACCCCAGCCTCCTGCATTGTACCACACTGTCTAATGAGGAACTCTTCTCCTTCAGTCCAGTTGGTTCCTTTATGTAAACCAAATCAAATTTTACCCAACTCCTATTTTGTTCATTGCATCTTTCAATAAGGAAGGTAGAGAAAGATATTATTTGCTAGTGTTCTGGCTCTGAGATCAAGTCTCTTGAGATCTGAGTATGCAACTGTGTCACTCCTCCAAATGTGCCTATATCCTGTTAACCTTGATTTGTCCCTATTGCCAAATCAAAACGCCTTTCTGGCTTTCCATATGGAGGAAATAGTGAAAATTCCTGTCCACTACCAAGTGTTCTAAGCTTGTGATATTTTCCATACCTCTTCATTTCTAATTTTATCAGCCATCCCAGGGTAATTGTTTTCAGATGATAATAATTGATTACATGGCACATATTCCAAAGGGTATCATTCCTATGTCATTCATCATTTCCTTAGAGAATGTTTGCTGTACACTTCAGTGCCCACCATGGATCGCCATCCAGTCCAGCCAATCATTGTATTGAACAGTGAAGAAGAATGTTGTGAAAGGTGCCCCTTTCTAAAAATCTATACCTTTGAATGTGTAATTCCTCTAAATCAATGGCCTCAAAGTGGAGACCAAGCCTTTACTGGGGGCTGTGGCAAGACCCCAAAGTGGCATGTGATCAGCCAATGGTGGTCAGAAAGAGGGATTGCCTCCCTCCCTTTTTATTATAACCAATCATTGGCTTGCCTCCAACTGGATGCTATTACTCTCCATCCATTATAGCTCAATACTCTCTTACCTTTGCCTTTTCCTACCATTGGTCTCCTGTGACTGTGTCATGTTGGCTCCTCAGGGCAGTTATAACTTAACTCCAACGAGGATACCTTTGGTAACTGCTGAGGCAAATCCTCCTTATTCCACTCCAACATCCCCATACCTTATCCTCTAGATCACCCCACGATTGCCACAGGTACTTCTTAACAAGTAACTCTTGTGCTTCAGGGTAGTCAGTGATAAGTAAAATACTGACACAGTTTTCTAGTTTTGGTGGGAAGGAAAAAGTGAGTTAGGCATGGGTGGATTACAATCTGAATTGCAGATCTCATTACATTATTTTTCCCCTCAAATCCACTCCTTATCCCAAATGCCCTTAATTCCCTCCAAGGTACCACCATCCTTTAGTCTCCTTGGTTCTGAATCTCCCCCTTTTATCCTAGATTTTTCACTCAGCTGAAACAGCTCCCTTCAGTTACCAATGATATGTTAACTGCCAAATCTGAGGACCTTTTCTTAATTCTTTCCCTGCTTGACTTCTCAGCTGTGTTTGACACTATTGACCACTCTCTTTCTGGATACTTAACTCTCTGGGTTGTTGAAAAAGATATGTTTGTCTGCTGTAAACTCTCAAATCTGTACATATTAAAAACATGGAAACAAATTTTTCTAACTTGTTAAAAAACCTCCCAATTTCAGTGGATTTTTGAACATTTTTGTTAAATATTAAAATGCAACACTTTCTAATTAGTTTACAAGAACAAGTTATATCAGGGAAATGGGGCTTCTCTTATTTGAATTTCAAGAAGAACTTTGAACAATTGGTGGATGGAACTGAAAAATAAATATCATGAATTAGTAAATATAAATTCTATAAAACAATGCTCTTCTCTCATTTAGATTTATGTATCCTTGTGAGATATCATTTTCAGTTATGACAATCATTAAAACTGTCAAAATAAATGATCAGATCTCCAAAGTGCTATGCCAGAAGGTGTTAAACCAGCATTTTTCAAAAGCAAAGAGATACAGTCAATCACATTACTCTCCTAGAATATTTAGTAATAATTATATTTTAGTGAGAGCCAAAAGGTTACTTGCAGTTTATTTTTGACATTATTTCATCTTTGTACCCTTTTACTGTTTATTTTGGAGTGAGTTTTATAATGTCCACAGTTATTAGCATGGAAATAAACACATAATTTATAAATAGGCATATATACATATGGGAATATACATTGGGAATATACATTGGGAATATACATTGGGAATATACATTGGGAATATATGCTCAAAAATGCTTCAGTGACAGGAATGTGGAATTTTAAAACCTGGAGATTATTGCTTTAGATAATTTGCGAACTCTCCTGAAACAGCGTCAGTAGTTTGCTATAATGGCATTTATGGTGTGAAGACATCCATGTTTGTGCATGGAATGAATAACTTACCTATAATATAGAACAGAACTTTTCCTAAAGTCTGACGCCATATCTCATCATGGTGTAGATGTGGCCTGGGTTCTTAAAAGCCAGGGTAATGCTTAATGCCAGGCTAACAGCCTCTGGCAGACCTAACCAGGTTGGAGAAATCTTGCAATTGATATGTGTCTATTTAGCAAGAACCAGCCTAATTTGGAAGGTGCTAATTATCAGATCTGAATATTTAGAGTGGAGAAGTCACTAAATTCACCTTTTTTTAGTGTTTTGACTGCAGGATGGGATCTCCACCTTCCATAGCTGACATGTCAGGGTTGGGTGAAGCAGACAATTTTTAGGGTACCTTCTTCATGCCAGGAGGTGAGCAGTACAGTCTTTAAAAAGGCTGTTCAGACATCCATGTGGCTGCTGAAACCCACTGTTAGTGAGTCCAGTGAGAAGAGGAGCTGTGGCCTGGGCCACCTGTGTACAGTGTTGTGGCTACACCTGCCAGTGTATCCACACCTGCTACTTTGTTACTTACTTTTTGCCCCAGAACTTTGAAGTGGGTAAAAATGGTATGAGCGATGTCTTTGGACTCACACACAAATTGGATTAAAATGAGGCAGAGTTGTAAGAAATTGTCTACCTTACTCTCTCTTTCAGAGTCATCAAAGTCCAGTGGCAAGACAAAAGTATGGATGACTGGTGATAGTTTGGGATGCAGTGGATGACCTTGGAGTTTTCAATGTCTAACCAAGTTCTAAGCACCCCACAGGACCTGCTTTAGCTGCTTTCATGGCTGTTGGAACAAATTGTTCTCCACCGCCCATTCTGCTGGGCAAAATCTTTACATGCTTGGGGTAGTTACTCCCCTAATTCACTGATGGATTTGAGGCCCTCAGTCACCCTCATCATGTTTTAGCCCATCTGCCAAAACAGTTTACTAGGCTATGGTCACTGTGCATGCTCCAGACTCTTGGAGTTGTAGGTGAGAATTGCATAAATCAGGTGGATACCAAAGGCGGAAAGCAGTCCTCACATCAGAGGTGTTAGTCCTTCCTAAACACTCTACACCTCTTTCGAGTTATGTAATGCCACCTGAAGTATGGAAGGAAGAAGGAAAAGGAGTGTTGAAGTCACTACCTCTTTAAAGGTCAACTGAATGACTTCTCCTGCTCAGTGATTTTTAAGGGGATTGCTTTGTCATTTCCGAGGAGCTTGACTTTTTCAAGGCTAAGTGACACATGGCTATCTTGAAGTAGCTAAGGAGTTTGTCCTCATTGAAGTGTCCACATTCTGAGCTGGTATGCATATCACAGGTAGGCAGATTAGCTATGAGCATCCTCTGATATGTGGAAATATTTTGTTCCTGCATTACTTTTCTTTTCAAATATATCCTTCTCTCCCCACAAAAAAAGCACCATTCCTTATAACAAAGAATGAAAAAGAAGGGAAGAAAAAAAAGTTGAGCAAAACCAACCAAATATGAGTGTGTATGCATTGTTCTACTCCCAAAGTCACTTAACTCTGCAAAGAAAAGAGGAAGGGGAATCATCTCATTTCTTATTTGGGGCCAGTTATAATCATCATAAGTCCATGTTCTCTCTATTTACTTAGTTCAGGGGTGGGGTACCCATGGCCTTGAGGCCACATGTGACCCTCTAGGTCCTCAAGTGCAGCCCTTTGACTGAATCCAAACTTGTGAAGTCATCCTTGACGGAGTTGTAGTCATTATATATTTGTTTTCCTATTTCTGATTACTTCACTTTGCATCAGTTTCTGTGAATCTTGTCATACTTCTCTATAGTCTTCATTTAAATTATTTCTCATAGCAGTAATATTCCATTATGTTCACAAATCACAATTTATTCTGCCAATTCTCAGTTGATAGACTTCTATTTTGCTTTCAATTCTTGGCTATGGCCAACCAAACCTTGCTACAAATTTTTGGTGTGCATGGAACCTTTTGTCCTACCTGTCTTTTTAGCAAGAGACAGCCTTTCTTCTGGCCCCATCTTTTATCAGCTTACACACAAGTCTTAGCCTTATGGCTTTGTAGGACAGGAAGGGACCTTAGATTCTTATTGTTGCTTTCAATGTGTCTAACTCTTTGAAACCCCCTTTTTGGTGCTTTCTTGGAGAAGATACTAGAGTGGTTTGCCATTTTCTTCTCCAGCTCATTTTACAGATGAGGAAACTGAGGCAAAGTTAAGTGACTTGATCAGGGTCACACAGTTAGTAAATGTCTAAAGGGTGGATTTGAACTCAGGTTTTCCTAATTCCATGTTGAGTGCTCTATCCATTAAGACCCCTAGCTGCCCAGATTTTTGTGGATAATACTAACAGATTGCTTTCTCTGGCTGTTTGTTCATCTAATCAGAGTACCCCCAACTACAAACCTGCTGTGTCGACTGAATTATATGTTTCCCTAGATAAAATAGGTGACTTGAGCATTTACCTCAAGTTCAAGCTGAATTGTGATGAATTCAGGAAAGTTCTGTCATAACTATGCCCAAGACAGAGTCTTTCAGTGTTGAACTTCTGTCCTTCTGGGTACTGGCCAAACCTCCTAATGGAAATCATGAAATACCCCAAGAAAAGTACACACTGAAAATATTCTATCCTATCATAAGAGACTTAACCCAATTTTGTACAGCCAAGAAGTTCAAAGAGTCTGGATGCATTTCCAAATTTTATCAGAATTTCCAAGTCATTGGAAATTATTCATTGTGTTACCACTTTTCCACTGCTTAGAAGTTCTTACACAGGAGATTACAAATATGGCGAATTTGTCTCTTAAAAAGGCTGCAAATAAAATATTCCTTGATGAATAAACACATGAACTTCATTTGCCTCGCTCTGCAGAAGAACTTTCAAATAAGCCAGGTTAAATCTCCCATGGACTATGTCGAACAGGCTGCCTGACTCAATTCTCAGATGAGGAGAACATATGCTCGGCTTCCTCTCCCACTCCCCTCCTCCCCTTTTTAATCAAATGCATTGCAACATGTGAGCAGCACCATTACTCTGGTTTCTCCAGATGCTCCTGGCGGCCCTGCTGTGGAGTCCATTTACTAGGAAATGGAGCAGGGTTTCTCAAAAAAGGGTGTGTTTCCCAGGTTCCTTTTTCTCAACAGTAATCTCAGACTTCTCCCTTAAAGGGGAAAGGTACCACAGAATGCCTCCAGGGAAGTATTTCTTCTTTCCCCATTTAGAGGAAAGAATCCTTCCAGAGGGAATTTTAAAAACAAAGTAATATCTCCCATATCTAGAACCCAGCTTTTTGATGACCTCACCTATCTAAAATGTGGCCGAGAACCAGGAAAGAAGTTAAAAAGAGTAGATAAAATAATGTTACTAAGTCCATTCACCTCACCAGAATGCAGTGGTCATCCTATGGGTCCATGATATATAAGGCTGGAGAAAATAGCATTTAAACTGCATTTGCACAAGCAAATTGAAATGTAGAGCGGAGGTAACTGTCTGGAAAATTTAGGTTTATTTTTTAAAAAAGGTTTCTTTGAATTGGTGAAATATTTAGATAATTGAAGCAAATTTTATCTTCCTGTGATATCAACATAATCTATATAATTGACTAACAGATATTTATTGAGCACCTATCAGGGGTGGGGAGCCTGAGGTCATGGGGCCACATAGTCCCCTCATGGCCAGAGGTTCCCCACCCCTGACCTAGGTCTTCAGATAGTGATTTAGATTTTTGTAATGCTTTCTTTATAACAATCCATCAAGATAGTATAAGTTTTATCATCACTATTTTATAGAAAGAGAAATTGAAGCTTAGACACAGAGGTTTGTTGTCTGAAATACATATATACACATGTATATACATTTATTGTGTTCATCCTTTGCTGCCAAAGAAGACCATTCCATCAGAGAAATGATGACCTGACTTGCACTTGACCTTGTTTTGAGTGAGGGAGGAATGTGCAAGGTCACCAGCCTTACTTCTCCTCAGGAGCCATCTGAATCCATTGATCGATATTTATTCATATATTCAAGACACAATTAAATATGATCTCCATTATTGACATTTTCGCCACCACTTTTTAAGTGTAGACAATCAAGTCAATAAATCAAGCCCTGATTTGGAGCATTTTCAGAGAATAGTTCCCAGGGTGTAAATGTTCACATTATTAAAATAATAGTTGTCTCTCATGAGTCACTTAGAGCTGGTTTCAGCACATCCCTGAAGTGAATATAGGTTTCCTCATTCCAAATCTAGCACTCTTTTTGCAATACCATGTTACACTGAGTGCAAAGTGGTTTAAGATATTATTGTCATCAAAGAGCTTATAATGTGATTTTAAGAGACAACAGATATACACTGAAAAAGTAACTAACAATAAAAAACAGTAAATTATAGGTATCAAATAAGGAAACTGATAGAAACTGGTATTAAGATTTCTTAGTAGGGAGAGATTTCTATGCTTAGGGAAAGCTTTGGGTAGAGAGTCAGACTGTATTGGACTTTTAAAAGATGATGAGGTAATTGTTTTAATTTTCCATTTCATTTTTCACATATAGACAAAAATTTTATCAAACTGTCACATAAATCCTCTGAGGGCAGAGACTTTTCTAGATCCCCCTCCAATAGTTAGTGTAGCAATACAATAACAAGTAAAATGTGCTCCAAAAATACCAGTTATAAGGTCACAGATTTAGTGTTGGAATGAATATTTCTATTAATGGAGGTAAAGTTGCTCTTCTTAGCTTCATTATTCTCTGCCCTTTCTCTTAATTACTAGTGCTTGCCTCTTAGGTACTTAGTATCCTCTTGTTTTTCCTTCTATCAACACCTGCTCTGAAATTCTTCTTACATTCTAATTTAATTAAAGCTTCTAATTAAATGGTTATTTTTCCTAGGACTACTTGCATTTTTAACAGGGTTTGATTCCTTGCGTGTGTGTTCATCCTTCATTGCCGAAGAAGATCATGCCATCAGAGAAATGATGACATGACTTGCGCTTGACTTTGTTTTGAGTGAGGGAGGACTGTTCAGGTCACCAGCCTCACTTCTCCTCCAGAGCCATCTGAATCCAGTGACCAGATTGACTGGATCAGGACGACTGGAAATGACCCAGGATGAGGCAATTGGGGTTAAGTGACTTGCCCAAGGTCACACAGCTAGTGAGTGTCAAGTGTCTGAGGTGAGATTTGAACTCAGGTCCTCCCAACTCCTGCCCTGGTACTCTATCCACTGTACCACCTAGCTGCCCCTGTTTGATTCCTTAAGCTAAAAGACGAAGAAGGGTTGGCAGTATTTGAAGCAACAGCCACTGGGCACAGGAGGACTTTGAAGATGTCATATTCTTTCTGGTACCTCTTTGACATCAGCATTCATGTAGAAATCAACTCTGATTACAAGACTCATTCCTACTGTCTAAATTTATTCAGAAAAGTTGCCTTGCAGAAGCATCTATATTAAACTTTTGGATAATTCTCCTATCCTGGATAAGATTGTATAAAGAACAACGCCAGCCTTTGGGCAAAATTGTGAAGTCAGTCAAATTTGTCTTCTGTGCTTTTACTGGCCACTTTCTTCACCACTGTGTATAATCCCCCCTTTTATTTTTGCTGTTGTTGTATAGTTGTGTCTGGTTCTTCATGACCCCATGTAATGTTAAGATCTTGCCTGCCCATTTATAGGCCTCAGGTGGAACCCATTAAGGAAAGCTTGATTGGGGAGGCTTGGTTTGTAGGAAGGCCCACACCTTTTGTTAATTTATACTGAGAGACTATGTCGATGCTCTCTGGCTCTAAAAAGTGTATACATACTCTGAGGTGAGGTTTTGCTATGGGGCTTACTCTTTGGAAGAAAGTTCATGTGCCAGATGAGACTCTGGGTAGCTGTGAAGGAGATCCCCCCCCAGCTTTGAAACCCTAGATGTTGGTGTTTTTCTCTCTGGTAACTATGTATGTATATAATGGTCAGACAGTTGTATCTGTCTATTGATCTGTGATGTATGTATTGCTTATGGTCAAACAGTTAGAAGCCCTGTTGTTCTTTATTTCTCTGCTTGTATTTCTCTGTTGGTTTATGTGATTAAAGAAGATTGTTGACCCCTCATAAGTTGCTTTCCTTTTAGAAAAGCAGATCTAAGAACCTGTGCTAGCAGGCCATCCTGGATATGCCAGGGTGCTTGCTGCTATACCGCACTTGAACTTTTCTTGGCAAAGAAACAGGAGTGATTTGCTATTTCCTTCTCCAGCTCATTTTATAGATGAAGAAATGGAGGCAAACAGGATTAAGTGACTTGCCAGGGTCACATAGCTGGTAAGTATGAGAGCAGATTGGAACTTAAGTCTTCTTGACTCCTGGCCTGGTACTCTACGTAATATGCAACCTAGCTGTCCCATAATACCTTTTATTTCCCTTTAGTTATTTAATACGCTTTTTTCTATCCAAACCAGTTATGTGTTCTGCCTATGTGTTAGGTCAACATTGATGCAAATGTTCTAAACGGCATTCAACTTTGCAAATTCTTTCTTTGGTTGATAACTGTGGAAAGTGATGTTTATTAGGGATAGTTGAATTTGCTGATTCAAAAAAAAAAGGTTAGGGGAATGATTTGAACTTGGATAGCATCCCATCTTTCATAGCTTTTAAAACCTTGGTTGAGAAAAATGGCTGTGCATAAAAAAAATATTTTAGGATACTTTTAGCATGTTCCAAGCACGGTATGTTTTACTCTGCTTATATTCAAAGATAATAATGTTTAACAGGTATAATTTAACAGGTATAATCAGAGTGTTTTTCCCTCCCTTTTAACTGTGTCCCCATGTGTTCTTAATATAAAGTTGGCTTTCACCATGAACATTGTTATGCTGGAAAACAATTCTTTGGGTGATTCAGCCAGCCCTGCTATTACTTTCCCAATTCCATACATTATCAAAGGAAGGTGGCAGAGTTTGTGGGTATTCTAGGGGAAACTCTTCTCTCACCATGTCGAAGTAGAGTCTTTCTATAATGCAAAAAACTTCACCAATGACAGGAAGAGGGGATGTTAAAGAAGCTGCCATTATGTAATTCTGACAGAAAAAAACAACCCCAGTTCATCAGTGTGGGGCCCCCTGTACTTCAGATAGTGAGCTCCTCTCCTCTTTTCTCACAAGGCACTTGTGCTAACCCAGTGTGATTTGATAACACTCTTGGCTGCTTGGATTTTAGGTTTTCAGAATTAATTTGGTGTTCCAGGATAAACTGACAGTCAAGAATCATACTAGTCCTGAGGAACAACAGAAAGGAAAGTGTATAGGCATGTACATAACCCAGGGAAACAAGAAAATGAGGAAGAGATGAGACCAGAAATTGCTATGCTAGTTGCCACTTAAAAAAAAAAATCTTCATCCCACGTGAAACTTTTAAAAAACTGATCATATATGAGAGCACAGAGATACTACAAATGTAAAAAATCAGAAATAGTAAACACATTCTTTATGGACCATAACACAATAAAAAGAGCAATCAGTTCAGTGAGTTCAAACAAAAGACACAGGGCAAAATGGAAACTTAACAATGAAATCTTACAATTAATGCTTATATGGAAGAAAATTATAATGATCAGATAACATACCAAAATTTCTGGGATGCAACTAATTCAGTCCTCAAGGGAAACATTATATCTTTAAAAAAACATACATTAATGATATAGACAAGGAAAGGGTTAATGAAATGAATATGTATTTTAAAATTATAGATACAACAAACAAACATCAAACATACAAATGAGGAAATATTAAAAAAAGAGGAGGAATGAAGTGGAAATTAAAAGAGAAATATAGACATGATAAATAAAACTAAAATCTAGTTCTTTGAAAAGCCTGATAAAATTAATAAGCCCTTATGGTGATATGATTTTTAAAAAGTCAGAAAACAGAAACAGCAAATATGAAACAAACATGATGAAATAAAAATAAAACCAGAAAAATTTATCAGAATATACTGCTCTCAGTTCCATGCTAACAAAACTTAAAAAAAAAGGAAATAAAGAAATAGCTTCAAAATGGTAAAAACTCATACAAACAGAAGACCAAACAGAAATATTAATTAATAAATAAATTAATTAATGAGTCCAATCTCAGAAAAGGAAATAGAACTAGCTGTAAATGAACTACCAAAGGGGTAGAGGAGTAAAGGCAGAAGGAGGCAGTGTAGAGAAACTCGTTGTCCACAGGAAAATTCTATTAAGCTTTTAAAGAACAATTAATAGCTGTACCATACAACTTGTTCTAAAACACTATATTCCTTTTATGAGACATAGCCCTAATACTTAAACCAAACAAGGAGAAAGCACAGCAAGAGAACTATAGACCAATATTACTAGTGAATATCAATTCAAAAATTTTAAATTATATTTAGTCAGACTACAGAGATTTATCCAAGAAGCCACTTACTATTGTTGTTGTCATTCAGTTGTGTCTAACTCTTCATGACCCCATTTGGAGTTTTCTTGGCAAAGATACTGGAATGATTTGCCATTTCCTTCCCCAATGCATTTTATAGATGAAGAAACCGAGGCAAGCAGGGTTAAGTGACTTGCCCAGGGTCACGTAGCTAGTAAGTATCTGTGTCTAGAATTGAAGTCAGGGAGGTGAGTCTTCCTGATTCCAATCCTGGCATGCTACCCACCGTGTAACTTAGCTGCTCATTTATTATAATTAAGTTGGATTTAAACCTTGAATGAAAGAGTAGTTCAGCATTAGGAAAACAATCAACATAACTAATTGTATTAATAGCAAAAACATCCAAAATCACATGATTATTTCAATAGACGTGAGGAACACTTCTGGGAAAGTATACTTATTTATGCACAAAATATAAGTATAAAGGGCCCCTTTTTTAATGTCTTAAAAAGTGTCTATCTAAAACCAAAAGCAATCAACATATACAATGGGGGTACTCTAGAAGTTTTCTCAATAAATATAAGAGTAAAGCAAGGATGTCCACTTACTCCATTATTATTTGATATAGTTCTGGAAATGCTGGCAATAGTAATAAGACAAGAGAAAGAAATTAAAGGCATGAAGATAGATAAAGTGGAGATAAAACTATCCCCACTTACTGATGAAATGGTGTTTTGCTTAGTAAATCCTAGACAACCAGCAAACATAGCAACCTAGATAATTAATAGCTTACGCAAAATTACAGGCTACAAAATAAGCCCTCAAGAATAAATAGCATTTTTATATGATAATAACAAAATGCAAGAGGCAATACTAGTAAAAGAAATCTCATTCACATTAACTACAAAATGCCTAAAATATTTGGGGATCATGCTGTAACAAAGAACACAAGAGACTCTTATAGATTCAATTATTGGTAAGTAATTGGTCAAAAAAGTTTTAAAATAATTTCCTTTGTTTCTTCTTCATTTGCCAAGACTTCTCTTTTTTCACTTTTTCTTTTGACATCTTGATTTTTCTGTCACTTTATCATGTAATATTTTGTCTATTTGAAAATATTTTTTAAAAAAGCTCAAAGTTTTATTAATCAATTCAATCTTTTGTTTCAATTTTGTTTACATTTGCTTTGAGTTTTGGAAACTCTATTTTTGTATTTAGCTGGATTTTTTGGATTTCTCTCTAATTTTTAATCTGCAATCTAAGTTTATTTATCTCTTTCTTCTCTCTTTTGTGGATCAAAGTATTTGAAAGTATCAATTTTTCCTTAAGAACTGCTTTGTTTGCACCCCAGAAGTTTTGGTACGTTGTCTCATTTTTGTCACTTTCTTTGATGAGATAATCTGTTGTCTTTATGATTTTTTAAATTTGACATGATCTTTTAGAATATATTGTTTAATCTTTATTGACATTTGAATCTTTTCTTTGAATGCTCTTGATTAAGCATATATATGTACAGATATATATATATAATAAACTGAATTAAAGAATGTTTTAAACGCTTTTCTTCATTTATGAGTTTTTCATGACCTAGTACTTGGTCAATTTTTATAAAAGTGCCATGCACAGGTGAGAAAAACTCATACTTCTTTTAACTCTCCTTCAGTATTTACCAAAGATGTCTTATATTTAACTTTTCTAAAATTGTCTTTAGGTCCTTAACTGCTTTCTTGTTTATCTTAGATTGATTTAGGTCTGTAAGGACCACAATAAGCTTCTCACTTCTAGCTTTGCTGCCTCTTCCTCCCTTTAATGCTATTAATTTCTTCTTCAAGGGTTTAGATGCTGTTCAGTGCATTTAAATATATATATATATACAAATATAAATATTGATGTTATTTCATTATGACTGATGTTTTTAATCAAAATGTAGTTTCATTATTAATCTCTTTAACCACATCTGCTTTTATTGTTATCTTGCCTGAGAAAATAAACGACATTTCTACTTTACAAAAAAATGTACTGAGGTTTAATAAGCTCTGTTCAGTCCTTTGTGTTTTTTATCTTTGTGTTTCATGTGTGTCTCTTGTAAACAACATGTTGTTAGATTTTGCTGTCTAACCCATTTTATGGATGTTTATCTCATTCACTGTTACTGTTAGGATTATCATACTTCTCTTCCACCAAATCCTCTAATACTTTTTCTTCTCTTTGCCCTTTACCCCAGCCTTTACGAAGACAAAGATGGTGAAGGAATGTGATCAGCGTTCACAGTCTATAGTTTAAGTGTCCTGATCTCATTCTTCTTTCCTTTATAGGAGGATCAATGCTGATGTTGGCTTTTTTGTTGACTCTGTCTCTTTCCTTGTACAATTAGCAACTTGGAGTTGTCTCTCTTTCTGTTGTGGCCTCCATAGACTAATCTTATGTGAGCAACCATCATGGCTTTGTTCCTACTCTAAGATCCCCTAACATGTACCCCTAGTCACTGAGTAGACTTTGTCTCCTACTGTGACTCTAAGACATGTCTTGGTCTCTGCAAGATGATCTGTCAGGACCTGACACTGGCCCCTGCTGCAGTTTCTATAATCTAGGGCTTTGAGTCAACCAATAAACATTTATTAAACCTCTCTTACCTGTCAAGTACTGTTCTAAATTCCAAGAATACAGATATGAAAAAGAAAGATGGTACTTGCCCCCAGGGAATTTATAATCTAATGGAAGGAGCAGCATACAGAAGGAAGGGAAGGTACACAGAGCTGGGGGTTGGGAAGTGATAAAAAAGTTCGGAGCAGTGTAGCCAGGTGGGAAATGAAGAGATGACTGGCTTGGGCACTCTGCTTAAATGGAGCTGTCTACCCCCTGTTCAGAAGAAGGTGCCCTGAGGGCAGAGGGTCCTGATGAGGTGTGACTTCCAGGACTGAAGTGCTCATGCAGGGTAGAGAACTTTCTGGGGAGTGATGGAGACATGCAGAGGATTGCAGTTAAGTGGGAATGAAGAGATCCTATTGGCTTCAGGCATCATTTACAGGAATGCATGCTGACTCCACACTCCCAAGTATGTCCTCACTTAGAAGTTCCTGTAGATTTCACTTCCTATTTCCTGGAGGTATGCCTAGTTCTGATACCCCTGCTGTCCTTCTATTCACATATTCCATTGGTTTCAGGTCTTCTTTATTGGAACCCATGCTGCTTTCTTCCTCGTCAGATCTGAACCTTCTCTGAGTGAATTTAAGTTTATTTATCTTTGTATTAATAATGTTTTAAATTATTTATTATTTATTTTTAAAAACCATTTTAAAAAAAAAGTTGTTGAGTTCCGAATTCTCTCCCTTCCTCCCTCTCCTGATCCACCCATTGAGGAGGCAAGAAATGTGATATCAATTATCCATGTGAAATGATGCAAAACATATTTCCATATTAGCTATGCTGCAAAAAAGCAGAAAAATAAAGAAAGTAAAAACAAATATACTTCAATTTGCATTCAGACTCCATTGGTTCTTGCTCTACAAGTAGACGGCATTTTTCATCCTAAAACTTTTGGAATTTTTTTGGATCATTGTATTAGGTAGAATTGTAAGCTTATTTTTTTTTTTTATTACTCTAGCTAGTACTCTTTTAGATCTAACAAGCCTTAGAAGAAACGTGTAAAAATTCAGGCAAGGGCCAAATCTGAAGTTATTTGATTTTTGTCCTGTTTCCACTGGTTAGAGGCAGCTAGGTGGTACAGTGGATAGAGCACCAGTCAGAAGGACCTGAGTTCAAATCTCACCTCAGACACTTGACACTCACTATCTGTGTGACCTTGTGCAAGTCACTTAACCCCAATTGCCCCATCCTGGGTCATCTCCAGTCATCCTGATGAATATCTGGTCACTGGATTCACATGACTCTGGAGGAGAAGTGAAGCTGGTGACTTAAACAGCCCTCCCTCACTCAAAACAAAGTCAAGTGCAAGTCATGTCATCATTTCTCTGATGGCATGGTCTTCAGCAACGAAGGATGAACACACATTTCCACTGGTAACCAGACCACTGTAGCTCTACCTACCGTAGGCACCTAGATGACCCAGAGGATAAAGCATAAGACCTGAAGTCAGGAAGACTCATCTTACTGAGTTCTAATTCAACCTCAGACACTTACTAGCTGTGTAGCCCTGGGTAAGTCACTTAACCCTGTTTGCCTCTATTTCCTTATTTGTAAAATGGACTGGAGAAGGAAATGGCAAACCACTCTTGTATCTCTGCAAAAAAACCCAGATGGGGTTATGAAGTCAGATACCACTGGAACAACTAAACAACAATGACAATAGTCCTACCCTAAGACAAAAAATTGAAAGAGAATATAGCATAGATTCCTTATTATGTTTTATTCTGTTTATTCCTTTATTTCCTAAAAGTTGTGAATAGATAAGGCCAGGCAATAGTCAAATGTGATATCTTTCTAATACAATTCAGTTCAATTCTCTCCACACTGAGAAACAGGTTTATGGAACACAGAAGGGGAGTGATAACTTCCATCGCTTCTCATTACTTGTTATACCTCATAAGGGATGGTCAACAAAACATCTTCAGTGTGGGGCTATACCAGCAGTCACATGTATCCCATGTACATCAGTGAGGAGAAGGGGATGAGGATGGAGAGCCAACACTAGAGAATGTGGAAATAATACATTCTCTTAGACATTCTGGCTCCAGTCAACTTTTCCATTCTTATTTCACATCACTCCCCCTCATGTACTGTCTGTTCTTGCCAAACTGAGCTACCTAATGTTAGTCATACACAATTTCTCTTTTCCTGCCTCTGAACACAATTCTACCAATAAGTTATCCAGAATCTCTAGGACATTTCCTGCTGAGAAAATAAGTTGGAGAGTCAAGGACATCTCTAGTATTTAGGAAATTGCAGAGATAAATGGTATTTGGGGTGTTTCAAGGGCAGATTGAAGGGGTTCAAACAAATTATGATGGGTAAAAACATATATAAAGTTATTTCCTGATCTTCTCAGATGTTATTGCCTCCCTCACCCAATTACCATGTATTTACTATGTATATATTTTTACATTTACTTGGATGTGTATTTGTTGTTTCCTTGTGTAAGCTATTCATCAGGGTAACCAATGGATCCAGATGGCTCTGGAGGAGAAAGCGAGGCTGATGACTTTGCATAGCCCTCCCTTACTCAAATCAAAGTCAATGGTAAGTCATGTCATCATCATCTTGATGTCATGGTTCTCTTCCTGAACTAAGGACAAACCGTAACCTGTGAGTTGTCCTAGGTCTGAGCTGCCTGAATGGTGACCCAGCTAGCCAGTTCCAGTTGGGCAATTCAGCTCATCCTCTCATCTGTTCTGTCCTGTTCTGTCATCATTTCTCTGAGGGCATGGTCTTCTTCGGCAATGAAGGACGAGCATGATCCTCTCCTGTCCTCTCCTCTTCTTTCCTTTTGTCTCCTCTCCTCTTTTCTGTTCTGTCCCAAAGAGGGTAAGTTTTGATGGCCAAAAGCTACCTAGTTAACTTGGGGTGTATTGGCCAGATTTCTTTCTCAAAGACCAAGCCTTAAACCCAATCCACTCTGGATCACTCAGATTGAACAACAATAGGTCCCTTCCCAAGTACCACTTAAAGTTATTTTTGGGTCTTCCAGGCTGAGGGTGAATGTAAATATTAACTGTTGCTCTTTTGGCCAGCCACCCTGAGGGTCTTCTCCTCCTAGTTTTATTTGTTTATTTATTTTGGATTAAAGAGCCCATCTTCTTAAAGAGGGCTTGCTTCATTCAAAGTGAGAACTTAAAAAGACCTTATCTTAAAAGAGTCAAGTTGTCTTGATAAGCATTTGGCTACTGGACCCAGACGGCTCTGGAGGACAAGGGGAGACTGGTGACTTTGCACAGCCCTTTCTCATTTTATCCAATTCATTTTCATGTCATATCGTCATTTCCCTGATATCATGGCCCTTTTTGAGAATGAAGAACAAACTGCAGCAACACAAAACTGTAAAGCTGCTTGAGGTCAGGAATCATTTCATTTTTGTCTTTCTATCCTCAGACTCTAGCACAGTGTCTGATACAAGGTAGGCACTTACTATTTTTGTAAGTTTGCTGTTTTCCTCCCTCTTCTGACTTCCTATAGCATTTGTTGTTTATTTTACCCATTAAATAGTCACCATACACTGCCTGGTATTTTAAATTATCTTTACTCACTTTAGTTACCTGGTTTCAATAGAATTTGACTAAGAAAATAGGATTCATGCACCACTCCGTGTATTTATTGCCTCTCTAATTAGATTGTAAATTCCTTGAATGTCAAAGACTCTCTGATAAGAGGCTGGAAACTCAGTTGTTCATAGTCAGCAGCCCTGGCCAGGGGCCCAATTGGGGCAGGAGTGGTCCCCTCCAGGTAAATGGGATATCCAGTGGTAGGTAAGGAAATGAAGAAATACCAAAGCTAAGGGAACAGAGAGGAGGGAGGCAAAACCACAAGCCAGTTCAAAACAGGATGAAATATCCAGAGAGGCAGCCAAAGTCCAGATGAGATAGGAAAAAGAATAGGGCATAAAACCAGAAGCTGAAAATTTGGAGACAGGCAAAATTGTATGATGCTGGGTTGGTCATGAGAAAGGCAAGTTGCTGAGTGATCAAGAAAGAGCTTCTCTCTTGCTTCTATTTGATGGAGAGCTAGGATGCGTTTACATGCCCTGCTTTTCACCTTAATAGAGAGCTCCTTACCTATGACCTAGGCAATGGGGGCAAATACCATGTCTAACGCTTCTGTCTATCCTTAGAATGCCCTGCCCAGGAGAGGTACTAAACAAATATTGCGGGACTGTTTAGTTGTAGGGTGAGCCATTTATGGTTGTGGGCATCTAGATGGTGCAGTAGATAGAGTGCCCTGCCAAGAGTCAGGAAGACTCATCTTCCTGAGTTCAAATCTGACCTCAGACACTTACTTGCTGTGTGACCCTGGGCAAATCACCTCACCCTGTTTACCTTTGTTTCTTCATCTATAAAATGAACCAGAGAAGGAAATGGCAAACCATTCCACTGTTCTTGCCAAGAAAACCCCAAATGGGGTCACAGAGTCAGATACAACTGAAAAGAGAACAGCAATAAGAAGCCTTTGATGATTCAATTCTGTTTGCCTTCTTTCTCCATCATATCTGTTTTTCAGATCATTCTCATTCACATTATTTCTGAGGTTTCTTTTTTCTGCCTAGCTGCTTAAATAAGTAGTTTAAGACCAAGGAAAATGACTAAAGAACAAAATAGACACAAATGGTCATTAGAACCTAATGGTGCCTTAAATGAAAAACTGGCAGAAAGGAGCCCCTGACAGTAGTCTCCTGTCTTCTGTCAGGAGGCAGAGATGTTGGGGGAAGATGGCTAACACTATATATTTCTGTGCTCTTCAGCCTTCACTTTGTGAGTTTATGTGCTGGAAATGGAACCAATGTAAAAACAGCAGGTCAACTCTTCCATATATTGTGCCAACATTTACTTCAGATCCTGTGCACCTGGGGGAGGGGGAGTGTTTTTCCCTTTCTGCCAGGTTTTAGAATGCGCTGAACTGTCAGCTGCATGTGTTCATACTTGTTTGAATGCCGCTCAGAAACAGTAACCTGCAGTCTAATTAAGAGAAGAAGGATTAGACTGGGCTCACTGCTGAGCTGCTCTGGGTTCTGGCCCAAATGAGACTCACAGTGGAGATGTAAGCCTGGGGCATGACCTCTCTTCAGAGGATGACAATTTGTATTCTATAATAAGTAGTCTATTTCTCCATGCTAGACCAAAGAAGATTTTTTTTTTTCCTGAAAGTGTGAGATTTGAATAAATGATGAAAAAAACCCCAAAATTAATACAAAAACTCACAAAGTAATTAATGCCTTTTACTACAATAAAATGTGGGCATAGGGATTGACCAGATGGTCTCTTGAGGTCTTTTCCAACTCTGAGTTATGTCATACTCTAATAAACGCTACAGAAACAGATGGGCCTGGTAGCATCCTTAGTGTCAATCTGGTATCCAAGCCTCAGGAAAAAAAAGTGATAGCATTTACTTCTTGTCAGTACCACAGTTCAGAGGATTAAAAGAAGATAATATTCAGATACATTCCATCTGTCAGCTAGGTGACTGACAGCTCCCTGAAATATGTCAGTGTCATCAAACCAATACCTCAGTTTTACCCTAAAGAATAACATTGTGAGGTATTATGTGTAAAAAAAAAAAATCCTACCTTCACCCATTAAATAATTAGACAGAAGGCACAAAAATGAAAACTCTTCAGATGATGTGGTAGAAAATTTTAAATAAATCAGTATATTTTCCAGAAAAAAAATAAAACCCAGAATTTTATTTTCAGCTTTCAGTAACTAAGAGAGAGATCTCAGAAACTACAAATTGGCATCTGAAAGTAGACTTTTCCTACATCTTTAATAAAAAGTGGGATAAATATCATATCTTTAAACTTCTACTGGCAGATGTGTTTTGGCTGAAATATATACTCCAGATATGTGGGTTGTGACCTCATATGGGGTCTTAAAAATTTGGCAACAGTAAAAGTAAAACCAAAAATTAATTGAAAATCAAATGCATAATGAATCTGAGGGGTTTTGTCAGTGCTTGGCTTTGCACACTGAACCTTGGTTCTGAACACAAAGCATGCGCACTTTGCTCTGCACATGCTATCAGGCCACTTAACACCAACAAATGCTGCTGAGTGAAAAGAGGTCTCAAGTAGAAAAAAGTTTAAGAAGCCTTGCCCTAATTCTAAATACAAAATTTAATGGACAAAGGTACCAAAAAAAATCATGCTTTCCTGGGCATATTTTCACTGTATTATCCATGATTTGCTAAAAAAATAAAAGCCAGCATATTATATTCTTCAAGACTGTGATTCTGTCCTTCAACCTCCTTTCCTATTTCCTATCACCCTTTCTTATGGAACTCTGTTTTCCTTATCTGTTTTGTCTTACTGTCTCTGTAGCTTACTTGAGTATATAGAGCAGGGCCTGGAGTTGGGAAGAACTATGGTAAAATGTGACCTTAGGCACTTACCAGCTCTGTGATCCTGGGCAAGTCACTTAGACTCTGTTTGCCTTGGTTTCCTCAATTGAAGAATTGGGATAAAAATGGTACTTATTTCCCAGGGTTATTGTGAGGATCAAATGAGCTAATACTTGTAAAGGATTTAGCATAAATGCCTGGCATATAGTACATACTTAATAAATGGTTGCTTTCTTCTTTTTCTCCTTTTCTAATCATAAGGAACTCTGTCTCCAGAGCCTCTTATGTCCCTTAATTGCATGTGCTTAGAGAGTTAAAAGGCAGACACCTGAACTAAACCCCTGAAATCTGGAAGTCACATTTTTTGCTAATCCACCATTTGCCCCTATTTGTTTTTCCTAAGACTATGTGAAATTTTTACTTATTTCTATCATTCAAGGATATGTGGTTTCATTGATGTTGCCCTTCTTTCCATTAACACTGATGGGATGACTTCCTTTTGGGTTTACTTCCCATATACACCAACTCTATCTTCTGCATATGCTTAGATGTTGGTTTTTGTCTCCTCCTTGAGACTATGAGGTCCTTGAAGGTAGGAGATGTGTTTTTGCCTTTCTTTATGTTTGTGCTTAATATAGTCTTAGGAAGGATCAGAAACCCAAAAACTCAATATAAGAAAACATGGAGCTTTCAGTAAGTAAGTAAAGTGAGCTGGCTTTATTGAAGGACAGCACTCGGAAAATAAAGGGACCGTTAAGGAAGATGCACACATGGCAGTCCACTGGGGTCCTGGATGGAGTTAGGTGCTCTGCTAGGGTCCTGGAAGGAAGGTGGCACACTCTGCCAAATGAGCCAAGTCTGGTGGTGGGTTTTGATGGAACTCTATTCTGAATCTAACAGGATGAGGCATTGGGGGAAGGGAGTGAGGAGACTGGATCTAGGGAATGGTGCTAATTCAAACTAGTAGAGGATGAGAAAAGTCCTGAAGACTTGGTGACTTGTTGGCCGAATTTGGGGCCATTTTTGTTGTTCAGTTGTTTCAGTCATGCTCAACTCTTCATGACTCCATTTGGGGTTTTCTTAGCAAAGATACTGCAGTGGTTTGCCATTTCCTTTTTCAGCTCATTTTATCAATGAGGAAACTGAGGCCAGTAGGATTAGGTGACTTGCCCATGGCCACACAGCTATTAAGTGTCTGAGGCTGGATTTGAACTCAGGGAGATGAGTTTTTCTGCCTCCAGGCCTGGCACTCATGATCTTCCTTGGGGCCTTACCTCTTATTATATCCCCAGCATTTATTATAGTGTCTAGCACATAGCATATGCTTAATAAATGTTTGTTGATTGAGTCATCATTTAGAGAGATAGGAGCACTACTGGGGTTATTATGACATGGTGTGTTGTTGTCATTTGTCCTTTGTCCTTGGAGAGAATCAATGACTTCATGAGGCTGATGTCTTGACTTACAAGTGTATTGGCTTTAAGTGAGGCAGAGCTGCATAAAGTCATCATCTTCACTCTGTCCTCCAGAGTTGTCAGAGTCCAATGGCAAGACTTAGGCCAGGATGAGTGGCGATGGTCCCAATTACAATCACAATCCAATCACAAGCAATCCTCATTGCTTAGAACACAGTCTGGCACATACTAGGTGTTTAAATGCTTGTTGACTGGCCTGACCCCTCTGTAACCCGTAGATACTTTTCTTGAGTTGTTATAACTTTTATTATATATTATATTTATATAAATATATAAATTTTATTATCCTTCAATAAACCTCTGTGGTATTAGCTAGGCTGGTCCTTACACAGCAAATAAGTGGTCTACTATAAAGTACATCCTCTAAGCATTTCTAGTTTGGTATCCCCACCCAGAATTTGTGTTCTGTAAGCACAGAGTTTGAGACCTCAGGCAAGGCATCAGGGTGGCACTTCAATGGAGGATCATATGGTTCCTAACACTATAATGAGTTAAAAAAGAAGCAAACTCTCATTTCTCTCCCCAATCCCTCACTTCCCCACATGCTCTAAAAGAAAATAGACCATTTTGGGGGATATAATGAGTATTTAGAGGGAGAAACCAATCCCTGGTCATGACTTCTTTAAGGCAAAAAGAGAAATGGGTTTTCTTGGCATTGACAGTGCCTTTCTCTCTGCCAGACTTTTTTCTACTGAAGAAATAAACGAACTGTCTCCTATCCCTATGGATGGGTGGCATTTGAATCTAGAACCTGGTGGACTTGGGCTGAGTTATTTACCTCCATGGACCTCTGTTTCCCCATCTGCAAAATGAAGGGGTCAGAACAGGTCATCTATGAAACAATGAATCACAGGGTCATGTGTTGACTTGCACATGAATTGGATCTAAGTATTGTGCAGTCAATGGCCTCACTCTGTTTTCCAGAGCAGTAGAAGTCCAATGGCAGGACCAAGTTGCTGTTGACTCATCAGTGGTGGGAAATCCTTGGAAGGCTTGTGGAGATGATCAATGCAGGGAAAGGCAATTTTCCCCACAGAAGAGAAATGCTAACTGATGAACTATTTCCTGCAAAAAATCTTTAATAGCCACAAGAACTCAAAAGAATTTTTAAGCAGTCATGTCAATAAAATTCTAATCATGACCAAAAGTTTAAAACAAAGGACTACTTTCAGTGTGATCTGGTCCCATCATAGTTAAGTATTTTTGACAATTTCATTTTAAAAATATGTTTTCTTTCACTTCAGAAGTGAGCTGTTCAGGTTGTTTGTGCATTGAAGGCTTTAGAAAGGGAGGTGAAGGTTGAGCCCATCTAGAGAAGCCAAATGGGATTGTGTTTGGAGAGTCTGAACTCCATTTTCTTTCACCTAGGGGATCAAAATCTATGCACTCATTCCACTCACTACTAACGTCTGTTGATTGAAAGAATAATTTTGGAAGAAGACTGCTTCTGGATTTGAAGGGAAGAATGGAATCTTTGAAGATGGAGAAAGACTGAAGCAGTGAAGAGGATGAGGGAAAAACCCCACTGAACTGATAAGGGTTGAAAACATTCAATATTCCTATTTGGTGGCATTCAAGTGTAGGAAGCCCATAGCAATGAATCTGTAGTTATTAATTGATTATAGCATTAAAAAGCTACAGGGAGTTATTTGTTCTTATATAGGTGCTTGGTGGTACAGTGGACAAAATGCTGCACTGGAGCCGAGTTCCAATCCTGCCTCAGATACTCACCAGTTGTGTGACCCCATCTAAGCCACTTACCTCTTGGAGGCTCAGTTTCCTTGAATGTATAAAATAGGAATAATAATAGCATCACTTTCCAGGGTTATTTTGAAGACTGAATGAGCTAAATCATGCCAAGTGCTTTGTAAACCTTAAATCATGAGATAAGAGTTAACATGAAAAAGGTAGGAAGGTAAGAAATCTGGACCTGGAGTCAACAAAGGCTTGAGTTCAAATCTTAACTGACAATAATGTTGTGACTATGTGACCTTCCCTCTGAAAGCCTTAATTTTCTCATTTATAACATGGGGATAATAATATCTATAATATCTACTTCATAGGGTTGCTGTGGGGATCAAATGAGATAATGAATATAAAGAGTTTTGTAAACCTTAAAAAGTTATATAATTGCCTATTATTACCAGCATTAATCTGGCAGCCACCGTTAACTAGACTGAGTTGCCAGTGAAGAAATTTGCCTTGGCCAATTGAAAATTGCCAGAATGATGGCTCTGAATACACATCAGATGCAGTCAGACATTTTTAGGAGTTAGGCAAATGGTCCACATAGTCTACATATATGTCAAAAGCACAAACTCTGAATTCATTTTTATTAATTTCCATACCTTTTGCTAAACTGTCTTAGAAAGGACTCAAAAGGCCTTCATAATAAGTACTCTGAAATCTGTCTCTTTTACCTTCAATTCACTTGTGGAAATGAGTCAGTATTCTCCCTCAGCCTCCAAATATTAAAAAAAAAAAGAAAAGAAAAGTAAAGAAAAATGAGAGTCACCTACTGGAAAGCTAGATTACTGGTGTCCAACTCTAATGCAAATAGGGTGGGAAGGATGGGAGGGAAAGAGAGTGAGTGGAATGAAACAGTGTATCAGTATCCTTGCCAGCCACATACTGACTCAGAAAATCACATACTAGCCTTATCTGTATTTTATTGCATTTTAATTTATTTCGTTAAACATTTCCCAATCACATTTTAATCTGGCTGCTTTGCTAGGCTAAACATGTTTGATATCTCTCACTTAGAGGAGGATAAAAAATAATAACTTGTATTTGTATAATAGATTAGGGTTTACAAAACACTTCTCAATTTTTATTTCACTCTCACAACAACCCTGGGAGGTGGATACTACTATTATTCCTATTTCACAAATGTAAAAGCTGAGTCACAGAGATAGTAAGTGTTGTGCAGGACCCTGTAGTTTGTAAGTGTTTGTGGCCAATTTGAACTCTGATCTTTGTGACTCCAAGGCCAATGCTCTAACTGGCCACTGAGCCACCTAGATGCCCGATCAACCAGACTGTAGCTCCTTCATTGTGTTATCTTTCTCCTCTCTGTTGCCATGTTTTGTCCATCTCCCCGATCACACACTAGTGGAAGGAAGGGAAGATAAAGCTTATGTGAGTCAGTCACATTTCCCCACTAGAGAGCCCAAGCACAGTTTTGATGATGGAAGAGGTGATAACTATGAGACTCAAATGCAATCTGTGCATTCTTCTAATGTACTTCACCTCAGAGAAACTGATCCATGTCCAGGTGATTTCCTGCATCTCTTGCAGACCCAGAAATTCAGGTACCTTGGGATACAAGCCATGGGTGTCCCCTGTTGTTAAGTGACATGCATCACTGCTTTGGGGAACAAACCTGCTTTTCAGGGAAAGAATAAAACATGGGGGTACGATTTAGCAACATATGAGTATGACATAAATTATGAGCTGGAATGTGTCAGGTTTAAATGAGTTACAATCTGGCAAAGACCTGCAAACGATAGTTAAATACTTAATAAAGGTTAGGCATGCAGCTGCGAAGACTCCTGGATCTTTGCCACCTTTTATTCCAGTGGCACCTGGCAGCATAGTTGGAGTTATGGGTCTGTCAGCATTTCCATTAGAAACCCCATCTTTTTAGAACTTTCTAACTCACCCCCTTTTAAATCACATCAAGCTGCAACTTGCCATGAATTTTGTCAAGAATGGAGTGCTTGTTTAGAACTGAAAAGTTACTTACACACTTGGTTCTGTCACTTGTTTCACAAATACCAGAAAAAAATTAAAGTTGTTTTTGTGGTCTTCCTAGACTAGCTTATTGTAATATTTTTTATTCTATTAAACAAGGAAGATCAGCCCCAGATACTAAAAATACGACCTCATTTGTTTTGGGGTGGAAATGGATCTGTGATTTCATTATAGGGAACTCCCGATGAGAAAACTTCTTCTACCAGTTCAGTTTAGCACCTGCTGAACAACTTTCTGGTCTTGTAGAATTGCCTGGGTCAGTGGGAATTGAAGCGATTTTCCCAGGGTCACTTAACCAGGACACTGAGAAATGTGGTGGTGTTGCTGTTCAGTTGTTTCTGACTCTTCATGACCCCATTTGGGGTTTTCTTGGCAAAGATACTGGAGTGGCTTGCCATTTCCTTCTCCAGCTCATTTTACAGATGAGGGAGCTAAGGCAAGCAGGGTTAAGTGACTTGCCCAGGGTTATACAACTAGTAAGAGGCCAGATCTGAACTCATGAAGATAGTGTTCCTGATTCCAAGCCCAGTGCTCTATCCACTGCACCACCTAAAGAGAAATGTGGGGTAGTCAGTTAATTTTTGAAAAGAAGCAACAGTGGGTCCTACTGCTGGTTTCATACACAGAATCAACTCTTTCCCTTTTCGAGTTTGAGTTCCACTGTTTATTATGAGTTATTTGGATGGTTTGGGTCCAATAAGAAGAGGGATGTGTGGCCAAAAGTTCTGGGGCAGACCAAACTCTAATTTACAATTCTGAGAAAGCGGGACTCATTAGATTTTCTGTGCTCCTAACTATCATTCTTTGGTCTCTGAACTCTTTCTGGCTGCTTGCAGAATTCTTCTTCTTCTTCTTCTTCTTCTTCTTCTCCTTCTTCTTCTTCTTCTTTCTTCTTTCTTCTTCCTTCTTCCTTCTTTCTTCTTTCTTCTTCTTTTCATCTTCTTCCTCCTCCTCCTCTTTCTTCTTCTTCTTCTTCTATTTTTTAATAAAAGATTTAGATTTTGGCTAAAGCATGCCTGGGACTTTAAGTTAGAGTACTTAATGGGTGTATTGTTTCTATATTCACTTTGTCCTTTGGTTCTAATGGATCTGGACAGTTTTTATTTATGATTTCTCAAAATAATAGTGTGCATATTTTAAAGGGTATGTTTATTATGTTTTTCACAGAGTCACAGATGATTCTTAAATTATTTCTCAATTGTTTCTCAGTTATTTTTCAATTTATTTTCCAGATCATTTTAAAAAATCAAATATCTTCCATTTTCTTCTATTTTCTCTTTTGAATTTATTCTATTATTGCTTTCCATTTAATTGAGTTGTTGATTTTTGCCTGGTTTATTCTAATTTTTTGAAGTAAGTTTAACACTTTCTTTCTGAGTTATTTATTCCCTTTCCAATTGTTTCCTCTAGAACTTTTACTTTATTAAAAAAACCCTCTCTTTCTTCTAGATATTCATGTAGTCCTTATGGAAAATCCATTCTGTTCTTTGAGTCTCTGTTTCAGCTATGGTTTTACTCTCTCTTTATAGGTTGGAATTTTGGGAATTTCTGGATCAGCAGCAATTCTTTATAGTGATTAGTGTCTTCTTTGGTTTATTAATCTCCCCAGAATTTATTTCTGAATTGTGACTATGTGGGCCAGGCTCTATTTTGTACCATACTTTTGTTTGGGAAGGTCAACTGAGCTTTATTCTAACTCTTATGATCTGTATTCTTTTACTGACTTCCTCATGGGGTTAGGTGCCTCAGATCTTTGAAGTTCAGCATATTGCATCTTTAGGGATCACTGTAGCAGTTCAGGATAGAATTCTAGGGTTCTTAGGGCCCTGGGGTGCTCCGTTCTTAATGCTACCATGATGCATATTCATTGTCTTTCCCAGTGGCTTCTGAGATCCCTGCTTTAGGGAAATCCTTTTTTCTTTTTGCCTCCATACGTAGATCCTCACAGTCCACACGTGTCTCTGGCCCATCTTCCATTGGGCCGAGAAGCTGTTGGCTTGCTTGCATGTACTGATGCTAGTTTTTCTGACAGACCTTTCCTATTGCCTGTGGTCTACTTTTTTGTGGCTCTGGAGTGGAAAATGTCACTTATTTACTCTCTCTTGTTATTAGAACTTGTGCTATGTAGAGGATTTTGCTGGAGCAAGTACACGAGGGTTGATTTGACTATCTCTGTTTGGGCAGCCATCTAGGTGATACAGTGAATAGAGTGCTGGGCTTAAATCAGGAGGACCTGAATTCCAAGTTAGCCTTACCTACTAGATATATGACTAAATAAGTCACTTAACCCTGTTTGCCTCAGTTTTCTCATCTGTAAGAAGAGCCGGAGAAGGAAATGGCAAGCCACTGTAGTATCTTTGCCAAGAAAATCCTAAATGGAATCACGAAGAATCAGACATGACTGAAATGACTGACCAACAGCTTGGCCAGAAGTCTCTGACTCTTCAAAACTCTGACAAAACTAGATGACTTGCTCTTGACCAAATAGTCTCTATCTTGTGTTACTCCGTTTTCTCTATCCACGTCCTTCTCATCCCCTCCTACAGAAATATTTCATATTCTTTAAGGTCTGGCTCAGATATCACCTCCTCCATAAAGTGGTTCCAGTTCATCCAGTCATAGGTGTTTTCCTTCTTCCTCTGAATCCTCATGGCATTTGTATGTGCCTCTTTTGTTACCTTTGTCTCTTATCTTACAAAGAAGACTTTACAGAGAAAAAGTAGAGGAACTACTGATGAAAACAGGAACATAAAGAGAAAATTCAATTAAATTTGCTGTTTATTTTCTCTTGGTCATCTCAGGTCAGCCTGTGTTTTAGAATTATGACTGATGCTATAGCTGAGACAGATGTCAAGGAAAACTTATATTCAGAAACAGCAGATAAAGGAAATAAGTATAATATTTAAAAATGACAAAGGGCAAGCAAGAAATCTGATAAATGCAATTGTAAACCACAAATCCAGGGAACCAAAGATGAACCATGCTTCTTACCTACTCCCCGAGAAAAGATGGACTTTAAAAACAAAAAGACATGCATTTCTTGGACATGGTTGATATGAGAATTTGTTTTGCTGGATTACATGTGTCTGTTGTGAGACTTTTTTTTAATTGTTTGAGTCAGGAGGAGGATAATGGAAGGGAGAGATGAATAAACCCTTATAAAATAAGCACAAATTTTCAAGAATGAAATTATCACTTCAAATTTAGGAGCAATTTATTCTTTTATGTAAATAGTTAAAATTTTGGAATGATCATGTGACAGCTTAATTGGAACAGAGGCACTCTCAAAATATTCCAGTGTGATATAACAGAAAAAGTGCTAAACTTGGAGTTAGTAAACTTGGGTTTGAATCTGACCTTGCCTCTTACCAGTTGTGTACTCTTTACAAGGACCCCGTTTCCTCGTCATTGGAATCATAGAGTTGAAACTAACCTTAGAGATAATCAAATTCAAACCCCTCATTTTACAGAGGAGGAAATCAAGACCCAGGGATACTGTGACTTGAATTATCCAAGCTTAGATATATTGCAATTAGCAAGGCCAGGCTTCAGATTAGTCTTCTGAATCCAGATCTTTCATTCTATAATACCCTTCTGCCTATTTGGACTAGAGTTCCTTCCAATTCTAAGGCCCTAGGATTGTAAGCTACTATTCCAACTAAACTTTTATGAGAAATGTTCCTCTATTTGGCTTGTAATTCATATTTTTGGGTCAAGACCTGAGATCTATGGCCCAAGCATTCTTGTAGGTACTATAGGATTTGGAGCTGAAAGGGATCTTGGTCATGATGTCATTCAACTCCCTCATTTCCTTACCTACTTCCCAAAATACATCCAACCTAGGAATATGATTGTTGGGGAGATGTGTTATAAACAAAGGAGATAAAAATAAACTGCACTGGCAAATATTTGTTTCAAACAGGGCTTTCCACTTCAACAGAAGCTCTATTTCAGCAGGACCTGAAATGTTGCTCAATTTTTGTATCCTCTGGGTCAGTCAGCTTTGCTCTTCTGTGGTTTTTCACCCAGAGACTTAGTGGTCCCTGTGGGTTATTAGTATAGCAACACTGCCAGGACATGCTGTGTTCTGGGGTGGAGTGGAAGTTATTGTCCTTCAGAACATTCTTTTTCAGTGACAAACAGGCCAAATGTTTCCATTCTTTTTTCTTAAAAAAAAAAAAAACTGAAATTTTCCCTATGTGCAAAAAGTATCATCTGTGTGTCCCATATAAATGATTTTCTCATGTTTTCTGCACATGGCAACTGGCTTTCGTGTTAATTCATCCCGTGGTTGGGATCCCCTCTTGGGAAGAAGATTGCTAACAGAAAGACACATCTAGTGAAGTCGGCAACACACCCTGTTAAGTGTAAGATTATGAATAATTGTGCATAATTGCTGCAGTAAGAGAGCAATAGCTAATTGCTAGTGTTGCCTCAATCCAAACAACAAATGAAACTTAAAATGCTTACTGATACTTGACTGTTTAAGATAATGTAGATAACTTAGAGTTTTGGGTGATGCCAAAAGAGCTCTTAGGAACAAACTCTGAGATATCAAAAGAGTGAGAGAGAGTTATATACTTATAAGCATTAATTTTGTAGGAGAGGGTAGGGAGTACAATAGTAGGAGGAGAAGAGATGACAGAATGAGGAGTCTTGTGACAGTCCTTCTGGCTTGAATTCCTTGGAAAAAACAGTCCAAGCCTTGCCAAAAGTACTGTTAAATGTGTTTGAGCCAGTACCCCTACAGTATCTTAAAAAAAAGCAACAAATGCACTAAAGCAAACAAAGAAAAACTTAAAAGTTAACAAGCATTTATTAAACACTTACTATGTGCCAAACACTGTGCAGAGATCTGGGAATTCAAGCAAAAGGAAAAGAAAAAAGGGAGGCAGATACTTTCAGGGATCATGGTAGAGAAAAACTGAAAGGTCAGCCCAGAGAAGAATAAAGACCTTTTCCTTAAAATGGAAGTTTGGGGAGGAACCACTCAATCAGACAAAGTGGTTGCAGGGACAGAGTGTCCTTCTAGTGTGAAAATTCTAAGGGTAAAGTGAACTAAGGTGGCATAGCATAGAAAGCCTGAAGATTCAGGAGTGCAGCCTGAAGAATGAAGGAGGGAAAAAAAAAACCTCCTCTGTGACAAGGACAATCATTCCATAGACAAGAAGGCACTAACACAATGAATAAATATGGGCAGGGGGAAAATTTTATTGCTAAACAATGGTCAACAGAAGGGGAAAAAAGCCCCAGAAGTGAAAAGGGATCCATTGCAAGAATGTTCAGTCTGACTAGTAAACATAGGAAGATAATTTAAGGAAGTTTTCATATTGAAACAGATGGAATTAAAATCAGTGAAGAAATTGCAAACGCAGGCAAATAACAAACTTGGCAATTTAGAAAATTCCATGGAAACTCTTAGTTAATCAGTAAAACCTAAGTAATAATTTATTGGTTCTTATAAGGACCCAACAGAGTAGAAGTGGAAAACCAATTAACTAAATAAAATCAAAGAATCAAAATGGAAGATGATTTCAGGGAATTACAAATATAAATAGCAGAGTTAGAAGATTGAACTCAAAAAGATAACCTTTGAATTATTGGCTTCTCAGAAAAATTTGGAGGAAAAAACAATCTTGAATGCAATGTTTCAGGAAATCATTCAAGAAAACTTTCTAGGCAATTCATACAGCAATGCAGGGCTGGTTCAATATTAGGAAAAGTATTAGCATTATTGATCATATCAACAACAAACCTAACAGAAACCACATGATTATCTCAATAGATGCAGAAAAAGCTTTTGGTAAAATACAGCACTTATTCCTATTAAAAACACTGGAGAGGATAGGAATAAAGGGAACTTTTCGTAAAATAACAAGCAGTATCTATCTAAAACCTTCAGCAAGGATTCTATGCAACGGAGATAAGCTAGATACACTTCCAGTAAGATCAAGGATGAAACAAGAATGTCCATTATCACCACCATTATTCAATATGGTACTAGAAATGTTAGCTGTAGCAATTAGAGAAGATAAAGAAATTGAAGGAATTAGAATAGGCAAAGAAGAAACTAAGTTATCACTCTTTGCAGATGATATGATGATATACTTAGAGAATCCCAGAGATTCAAGTAAAAAACTACTTGAAATAATAAACAACTTTGGCAAAGTTGCAGATTACAAAATAAACCCACACAAATCTTCTGCATTTCTATATATTACTAACAAAGTCCAACATCAAGAGATAGAAAGAGAAATCCCATTTAAAGCTAGGGTAGATACTATAAAATATTTGGGAGTGTATCTGCCAAAACAAATCCAGGGACTATATGAACACAATTGCAAGACACTTTTCGCACAAATAAAGTCAGATCTAAGTAAGTGGAAAAACATCAGTTGCTTGTGGGTAGGCTGAGTCAATATAATAAAAATGACAATTCTACCTAAATTAATTTACTTATTTAGTGCCATGTCAATCAAACTATCTGATAATTATTTTCTAGAGCTGGACAAAATAATATGAAAATTCATCTGGATGAGCAAAATGTCCAGAATAGCAAGGGAACTAATGAAAAGAAATGCTGGGGAAGGTGGCCTAGCTCTACCAGATCTCAAATTGTATTATAAAGCAGCAATTTCAAATCACTTGGTACTGACTAAGAAACAGAAGAGTAGAAAAGTCAGTAGGCAATAAATATAGCAATCTACTGTTTGATAAACCCAAGGATCCCAGCTACTGGGATAAGAACTCACAGTCTGACAAAAATTACTGGGAAAACTGGATAACAGTGTGGTAGAAACTGGGCATAGACCAATGTCTGACACCGTACACAAGAATAAAGTCCAAATGGGTACATGATCTTGGTATAAAGATTGATACTATGGACAAATTGGTGGAGCAAGGAATAGTGTATTTATCAGATTTATGGAAAAGGGAAAAAATTCTGATTAAAGAAGAGATAGAAAGCATTATGAAGTGCAAAATGGATAATTTTGATTACATTAAACTGAAAAGTTTTTATGCAACCAAACCCAATGCATCCAAGATTTGGAGGGATGCAGAAAACTAGGAAAGAATATTTACAGCTAGTGTCTGTGATTAAGTCCTCATTTATAAAATATATAGAGAACTGAGTCAAATGTACAAGAATACAAGTCATTCCCCAATTGCTAAATGGTCAAAGGATATGAACAGGCAGTTTTCAGAGGAAGAAATTAGAGCTATCTATAATCATATGAAAAAATGCTCTAAATCACTATTGATTAGAGAGATGCAAATCAAAACAACTCTGAGGTACCACATCACACCTGTCAGATTGACTAACATAACAGGACAGGAAGATGATAAATGTTGGGGAGGATGTGGGAGAGTTGGAACACTAAGTCATTGTTGGTGGAACTGTGAGCTGATCCAACAATTCTGGAGAGTAATTTGGAACTATGCCCATGGGGCTGAAAAAATATGAATGCCCTTTGATCCAGCAATACCACTTCTAGGACTGTATCCCCAAGAGATCATAAAAATGGGTCCCATATGTACAAAAATATTTATAGCAGCTCTCTTTGTGGTGGCCAAAAACTGTAAATCAAGAGTATGCCCATCATTTGGGGAATGGCTGAACAAGTTGTGGTATATGAATGTAATGGAATACTTTTGAGCGGTAAGAAATGATGAACAGGAAGACTTCAGAGAGACCTAGAAAGACTTATATGAACTGATGCTGAGTGAAAGGAGCAGAACCAGGAGAACGTTGTACACAGCAACAACGACAGTATGAGAGTTTTTTCTGGTAGATTTAGAGCTTCATTTCAATGCAAGGACTTAAAAAAATTCCCAATGGTCTTTTAAGGCAAAATGCCTTCCACATTCAGAGAAAGAACTATGGAATTCAATCACAGAATATAGCAGGTCATTTTCTTTTGTATTACATTTTGGTTTGTTTTATGATTTCTCCCATTCATTTCAATTCTTCTACACAGCATGAATATAGTGAAAATGTATTTGATAGGAATGTATGTGTAGAACCTAAATAAAATTGTATGCTGTCTCAGGAAGGGAGGGGGGAGGTAGGGGGAAAAAATCTAAGTTATATGATAGTGATTTTAGAACATCGAAAATAAATAAAATTATTAATGTTTAAAAAAAAAGAAAACTTTCTAGGCAAGGAAAACAGAGTACAGAGTAGATAGACTGACTGTACAACCCCACAAAGAAGAAATCAAAATTCAATTCACTAAAAATAGTAGTCATCAGATTCTAGCGTTGCAATATCCAGAAACATACCCGAAAAACTACCCATAAGATTTTTTTTCTTTTGGAAGATTTTTCTTAATATAAAAACATTCTTTTTCAGTTAATGAGTATTTATTTTTTTCCCTTTCATTCTACCTTTCACTGAAAAAAAATAAAAACAAAAGCAAAACTCTTGAAACAAATGAAAACAGTCAAATAAAATAAATTCCCGCATTGGCCATATGCTACAAATATCTATTTCACTCCACACCTTGAATCTGAAAGCTCTCTATCAAGAGGTGAGTTGTATTCTTCATCATTAGTCCCTTGGAATCATGGTTGATTATTGCATTGATTAGAGTCCTTAAGTCTTTCAAAATTGTTTATATAATGCTGTAGAGGAAAAAGAAAGAGAAAAGGGAAAATATTTATACATTTTTATAGTAGTTATCTAGACAAAAACTAGATACTAAAAGGTGCTTCACCAACTGATGCATAGTTGAACAGATTTTGGTATGTGAAAGTAATGGTACTATAAGAATTAACAAAAGAGATAGTTTCAGAGAAACCCGGGAAAACTTGGATAAACTGATGCTGAGTGATGTTAGCAGAACCATAAGCACATCTTTTTTTTTTTTTTTTTTTTTTTTAACCAGAAATGATGCATTAGAGAACTCCTAGACATTTGTTGGGAGGAAACTAGATTTAACTCAGTCCTTTGATGTGCTACTGACCTGAAAGCAGAATCATAACAAGATAAGGTGTCTTTAAAACAATGAATTAATGAATGAATGTGAAAACTCAATGAATTTGCATTTTATAAGGAGTGATCAAGAGTATTTTCTTTTAGAGCCACTAGCTGAGGGGAAGGACAATAAAGAGGCAATGTTAGGAAACGATTGTTGAAGCTTTATGGAATGAGATTAAAAGGAAAGAAAGGACTTGAAGAATGGGGAGAAAGGTAAAGGGAAGGACTGTTGGATTTTGATTGTGGGATCCAGCAGAGGAAGCTATACCGTGTTGGATTTATATTAGGAATAAAGTATTTAACATTTGGAAGAATTAATAACAAACCACATTAATAATGAAAACAATGGAGAAGTTAAAATATTATGTTAGACAATAATAAGCATGTTTACTTAGAAAGCTCAGGAAAATCTGCCTGAATTAAATGAGTTCATAAATACAAATAAATCCTTCAGCTTGCTACAATGGAAATAATAAAATGTATATTCTGAATATGTAGTTTAATCACTGAAGATTTACATGAATATCTAGGAAGCAACAGATCCCAAGACTGAAGTGTTTAAAATGTGAAAATTAGGTAACTTCTGCATTTCAGGCAGAAGACTTATTGTCCCCACCCAGCTTTATCACATGGAGAGGGAAACAAATTCCTCATTTCTAAACCAAAAAGATCAGTGTTCAAATTCCATCTTTGATGCTAAGTAGCTATGTGACTCATTTTACAAATGAACCAGATGAATTCAGAGGTTTCTTCCAAGTCTCAATCTGATCCTAAAATATTATATTCATTTACTAATATCCTCAGCATTTCTACATGTTAATAAAAAAGTGTGTTTTTGGTTGTTTAATTGTCTGTTGTGTCCAGCTATTAGTGACCCTATTTGAGGTTTTCTTGGCAAAGATACTGGAAAAGTTTTGCCATTTCTTTCTCTAGCTCATTATACAGATGAGCAAACTGAGGCAAACTGGGATAAGTAACCTGTTTAGGGTCACACAGTATCTGAAACCAGATTTGAACTCAGAAAGATAATCTTCCTGACTTCAAGCCTGCCACTTTATCAACTTTGACACATGGATAGTCTTTATTGTTATTTGTTGTTACTTTTTTAAGAGGACCAATGAAATCACAGGTGATGTTTCTGACTTGTGTCTGAATTGGATTAAGTGGGGCACATTTGCACAAAGTTCTCAGCCTCACTCTCTCTTCCAGAGTCATAGAAGTCCACTGGCAGGACAAAAATCAGGATGATTTATGATGGCCCCAGATGCAGTAGCTGATGTTGGTGTCTTCCATGTCTGACCAATCTCTCAGTATCCCATAGCACCTGCTAGCTTCATTGCTCAATTGAAACAGACTCTTCTCATCTGTTGATTCCGTTCAAATTGTATTTAAATGGTATTTCTCCTTCGATCCATTTTACTTACTGTCCTACTATCTATGTGGGATGTAAAGGATATTCATGGAGGACTAGCTCTGGTTTGAGGGCTTTCTGAGCCCTTTTCAGGGCTGCTCATCCTCTTTTGGTATCTACCTTTCACCCAACTCTCACTTGTGGCTCCAAGAAGCTGTAGCAAGCACACAATGTCTATATACCAGTAAATTGTTTCAGCCTTTGGGCTAAATCAGATTGAGGGTAATCAATGAGTCTCAAACCCATTGATGAGTAAGGGGGGTATCTACCCGCAAGCATGTGAAGACTTTCCCCAGCAGCTACAATATTGAGGAAGCATTACAAAACAAAATAAGTACCTTGAATAAAAAAACTAAAAAACCTTAAGTTTTTGCATGGACAAAAACAACGGATCCAAAATTAAAAGAAAAGATGTAAATTAGAAAAAATTACAATATTGAACATCTCTAATTGAAAAAATGACATTCAAAGCCTACATACAATCGACATACATTTATCAAGGTAAAAGCAATTCTTCAATAAATATGTCATCAAAAGTTATGAATAGGCAGCTCTTTGTCTTCTTCCTTTGCTTAATATTTTTATTTTCAAGGATCATTTAAAAAAATTAATCAATTTTTCTCCCTGCTCCTCCATCTTAACCTCCCCCATTGAACAAAAATATCTTTTTTAAAAAAGAAAAAAATAAGTCCCTCAGTCTGTAGCTGTATAGTCTGACAAAACCAATCCCAGAATTAGTCATGTCTCAAAATGTTGTTTCTTTTTGCTTTTAAGTTCATTGCCACCACCTTGTCAAGATATTGGAATCATGTTTCATGGTTTATCATTATATTCATCAGAATTCTAAAGCCCCTCAAAGACATTTTTGTCTATAATGCATGGAGTACACTTTTTTGAAAAAGGGGAACACAAATTACCAAAAAGCTCTTGGAAAATCAAGTATTGAAAATTATCATAGATATAATTTGGAATATTTGCAACTGGGGCAAAAAGCAGGAAAAGAACCTTCATTTGTCAGGGAATTTTTGCTTAGTGGGAACAGAGACCTGGGGACACTAGCATGAGATTAGTGGGGTGGACTGTATTACTGTGGATCATCTGATAGCTTTTAATAGCATCTAATCTGATAGTATCTAATCTGAATCAAACCCAACAAATATTTGCTAAGCACTTGCTTTGTGCAAAGTGCTGTGCCAGCTGCTGGGATTACACAGACAAAATAAACCAGTCCCTGTCCTCAAGTTACTAGCATTCTCCTGGGAGAATATACTATTTAAACAAGTACACACAGGAAAGTTTGAAGGAGAAACAGTACCAATAATTGGATATAAAAAAGTTTGCTGTAGGAGATAGCACTGGAGCTCATGCTTGAAGGAACCTAGGGTTTCTAAGAGAAGGAGATGACAAGGGTGTCTAGGCGTAGAAATAGTCTATGAAGTGGTGTGCTGATAAATATTTAGCAGCCAGCTCTCTAAAAATAAAAATACAGGACACATTCTTAAATTTAAGTTGCATTGTTATTATTTTCTCCACCATGTTCTTAATTGTATATAATCCACAAAACAACAAATCAAACCTTGAGTTGTAGCATTTGCCACTTTCTTAGGTATAAATGTTCAGACTGAAAATTTAATAATTGACTCTTTCCAGGTAGTTTAAGCTGCCTTTAGCATACCCCTGAACCTATGGGAAGAAAGAGGTAAAAGTTGACTTAATTTGGGGAACAACAGGCAGTCTAGTTTGAGTGACAGATGGTATGAAGAGGAGTAATGTGAAATAAGCCTGGAAAAGGAAGATTGGAGCTAGGTTGCAAAGGGCTTCAAATGCTAACCTGAGTAATTCATATTTCATTCTAGAGTTAATAGGGAACAACTGAGAAAGAGTGGAATGATATGGTCAGACTTAAGCTTAGGAAGATTATTTTTGCATTTATGTGGAAGATGGATTGGAGAAAAGAGACTCACAACTCAGAATCCAATTTGGAAGTTATTGCATAGTCTAGGTGAGAGGTAATGGTGGCCATATTAGTGGAGAGAAAGAAATAAGAGGGAGAGATGTTATGAAAGTAGAATCAATAATATTGATTTTTTAGATATGATGAGTGAGGAAGAGAAAATATTTGAGGTTGTGAAGCTGGGCAACTCAAAAGATGTGGTGCTGTCAATAGAAATAGGTTAAGTATAGAGAAGAGATGAATATAAGGGAAATGAGAATAAGTTTGGTTTTGGACAAATTGAGTTTGAGAGGCCTAATGGTAGGGCATTCGGTTTGAAATATCCAATAGGTAGCTGGTAAAGTGGAACTGAAACTCAGGAGTGAGATGAGGGAAGGGTTTATAGATCTCAAAGAGGTAGTTGTATCCATGGGAGTTGATGACATCACCAACAGTGAGACTACAAAGAGAGAAGAGGACCCAGGACAGAGATTTAGGATATACCTATGATTAGTTGGGCAAGACAACTTATCTATACCTTATTCAATGTACTCTATTATCCAATGTCACTGGTGTCCTTGCTGCTCCTTATATATGATAATGCACCTACCAATTCTGTGTATTTTCCTGATTATCCCCTAAGCTTGAAATATTTTCTGTCATTTCCACCTCTTAATTTCTCTGGCTTCCTTCAAGTTTAAGTTAAAATCCTGCCTTCTGCAGGAAACATTTCCTGGTCCCCCTTAAGGCTAATGTTTTCCCTCTGGGATTCTCTCTCTCTCTCTTTGACCTGTGGTTATTTGCATGCAGTCTCCCCCGTTAGATTGTGAATTCCTTGAAACCAGGCACTGGTTTTTGCCTTTCTTTGTATTCTCTGTGCTTAGCACAGTGCCACATAGATACTAGGTGCTGTATAAATGTTTGTTGACTTGACATGGGTGGTGATGCAGTATAGGAGACTGTAAAAGGAGTGGTCCTATACTTTGGAGAAGAATCAGAAAAGAACAGTGTCAAGATCCCGAGAGTAGCCAGAAAGTAGGCAAATGTATCAAAAACATCAAAGAGGTCAAGGATGAAAAATGAGAAAAGACTGTTGGTATTATCAATAAAAGGTCACTGGTAACTTTAGAAAGAATGGTTTCAGTCAAGTGGCAGATGAAAAACCAAATTGTAAGGGGTTAATAAGTGAGCACACTAGCAGCTCTTTTGGTGGTGGCCAAGAACTGGAAATCAAGGGATGCCCATCAATTGGGGAATGACTGAACAAGTTGTGGTATATGAATATAATGGGATACTTCTGTGCTATAAGAAATGACGGGGGGGGGGCGGAGCCAAGATGGCGAAGTAGAAAGATGCACATACACATAGCTCCGAACCCACAAACCACAGAACGGCTAGAGGGGACCAAGCCAGGGCGAATTCTGCACCCAGAGACCACGGAGTATTGGAGCGAGGGAGATTTCTGCTCCGGAGAGACCTGCGGACCTCTCGCGGGGGGTCCTTCACCGCGGACTGGGTGCTGGGACAGGGAGCGGAGTGCGGCCCTGTCGTGGCCGCGACACTGAGGGGAGGAGATCTGAGAGGGCTACGGGGACGGGATCTCCAGCGGCCACGCGGGTCCCCCCACCCACAGAGGGACCTGCAAACCTCTCGCAAAAGGTCCGTCGCTCTGCAGACGCGGAGCCCAGCCCGGATCTGCGGCGGCGGCGGCCACAGCTCCGAGAGGCACAGATCTGAGAGGGCTCCGGAGGCGGGATCTTCAGTGGTGGCACGGGCCCCCCCCACCAACAGGTGACTGACAGGGGTGGGTGAGAGAGTCTCTTTGGCGGGTTGAGAGGGGAGTGGGGTGCCCCCAAGGCTCGGGCCCCCCCGGGAGGTGGGGGCTGAGAGGCGGCTGCGGACGGGGACTCCCCAAACGGGCAGGAGCCTGGATCCATTGTGGAAGGTCTGTGCATAAACCCCCAGAGGGAACTATGCCTGAGAGGCGGCCCTGCCCCTGACCACCTGAACTTAATTCTCACACTGAATAGCAGCCCTGCCCCCGCCAAAAATCCTAAGGAGGGAAGCAGCACTTGAATCTCAGTCCCCAAATGCTGGCTGGGAGGACCAGGAGGCGAGGTGGGTGTGAGGAGAACATTCAGAGGTCAGGCCACTGGTTGGAGAAAATGCCAAGAAAAGGGAAAAGAAATAAAATTATTGAAGGGTACTTTATTGGAGAAAAGACACTTCCTCCCTTCCTTTCTGATGGGGAGGAACAATGCTTGCCATCAGGCAAAGACACAGAAATCGAGGATTCTGTGTCTCAGCCCACCCAATGGGCTCGGGCCATGGAAGAGCTCAAGAGCAATTTTGAAAATCAAGTTAGAGAGGTGGAGGAAAGACTGGGAAGAGAAATGAGAGGGATGAGGGAGAAGCATGAAAAGCAGATCAGCTCCCTGCTAAAGGAGAACCAAAAAAATCTTGAAGAAATTGGCACCTTGAGAACTAGCCTAACTCAGTTGGCAAGGGAGGTGCAAGGGGCCAATGAGGAGAAGAATGCTTTCAAAAGCAGAATTAGCCAAATGGAAAAGGAGATTCAAAAGCTCACTGAAGAAAACAGATCTTTCAAAACTGGAATGGTACGGATGGATGCTAAGGACTTTTCGAAAAAGACAGATATCTCAGAACATACCGTGCAGATTCGAAAAATGGAAGATAATGTGAAATATCTTATTGGAAAAGCAACTGACCTGGAAAATAGAATCAGGAGAGACAATGTAAAAATTCTGGGACTACCTGAAAACCATGATCAAAAGAAGAGCCTAGACATCATCTTCCATGAAATTATCAAGGAAAACTGCCCTGAGATTCTAGAACCAGAAGGCAAAATAAATATTCAAGGAATCCGCAGAACACCACATGAAAGAGATCCAAAAAGAGAAACTCCTAGGAGCATTGTGGCCAAATTCCAGAATTCCCAGGTGAAAGAGAAAATATTGCAAGCAGCTAGAAAGAAACAATTCAAGTATTGTGGAAATACAATCAGGATAGCACAAGATCTGGCACCCTCTACATTGAGAGATAGAAGGGAATGGAATAGGATATTCCAGAAGTCAAAGGAACTAGGACTGAAGCCAAGAATCACCTACCCAGCAAAACTGAGTATAATACTTCAGGAGAAAAAATGGTCTTTCAATGAAATAGAAGACTTTCAAATTTTCCTGATGAAAAGACCAGAGCTGAAAAGAAAATTTGACTTTCTAACACAAGAATGAAGAGAACCATGAAAAGGTGAACAGCAAAGAGAAATCATAAGGGACTTACTAAAGTTGAACTGTTTACATTCCTACATGGAAAGACAATATTTATAACTCTTGAAACATTTCAGTATCTGGGCACTGGGTGGGAGTACACACACACACACATGCACACACGCACACATACATAGAGACAGAATGCACAGAGTGAATTGAAGAGGATGGGATCATATATTAAAAAAAAAAATGAAATCAAGCAGTGAGAGAGAAATATTGGGAGGAGAAAGGGAGAAGTTATATGGGGCAAATTATCTCTCATAAAAGAGGCAAGCAAAAGACTTATTAGTGGTGGCCTAAAGAGGGGAGGCAAGAGAAAAACATGAGGTCTACTCTCATCACATTCCACTAAAGGAAAGAATATAATGCACACTCATTTTGATAGGAAAACCTATCTCATAATACAGGAGAGTGGGGGACAGGGGCACAAGCAGGGTGGGGGGGAGGATGGAGGGGAGGGCATGGGGAGGAGAATGCAATACGAGGTCGACACTCATGGGGAGGGAAAGGACCATAAGAAAATAGAAGTAAAGGGGGACAGGATAGGATGGAGGGAAATATAGTTAGTCCTATACAACACAACTAGTATGGAAATCATTTGCAAAACTAAACAGATATGGCCTATATTGAATTGCCTGTCTTTCAAGGGGAAGGGGTGGAGAGGGAGGGAGCTAAGGAGGTTGGAACTCAAAGTGTTAGGACCAAATGTAATGCTCTTACCACTGGGTAACAAGAAATACAGGTTAAGGGGTCAAGAAAGCTATCTGGCCCTACAGGACAAAAGAGAAGATGGAGACAAGGGCAGGGAGGGAGGATAGAGGAGAGAGCAGATAGGTCACAGGGGCAATTAGAAAGCTCGGGTTTGGGGGGGGGGAGGGGATAAAAGGGGAGAAAATTTGTAACCCAAAATTGTGTGAAAATAAATGTTAAAAATTAATAAAAAAAAAAAAAGAAATGACGAACAGTTGGACTTCAGAAAAACCTGGAAAGACTTATGTGAACTGATGCTGAGTGAAATGCACAGAACCAGGAGAACATTATACATAGTAACAGCCACAGTGTGCGAGAACTGTTTCTGATAGACTTAGCCCTTCACAGCAATACAATGACCTAAAACATTCCCAAAAGACTTTTGAGGCAAAATGCCATCCTCATCCAGAGAAAGAATTACAGAATTGGAATGCGCAACGAAACAGACTATTTTCTCTTTTGTTATGTTATGTTTTGTTTTTTCTCATGGTTTCTCCCATTCATTATAATTCTTCTATGCAACATGACTAATGTGAAAATGTGTTTAATAAGTAGAGTCCATATAAGATTGTATGCTGTCTAGGGGAAGGGAAGGGGAGAAAATTTAATATTTATGGAAGTGACTGTAGAAAACTGGAAACAAATAAATTAATTAAAAAAAAGAAGTGAGTCCACTCTTCTCAAAAATTTATATTCTCTTTGGATGATGTAAGTAAATAGGTATGATGCAGGGCTCAGGGTGATTTACCTAAGACTCTCCTCATTGATGGAAAATGATAACTTGATGTTCCATGCTACACAGGTGAAATATCAATGGGAAAGTTTCAAGAAGGGGAGACAGATAAACAACTGTGGGGGGGAAGTGATCATGAATCATCTTGGAAAGAGCAGGAAGTGTAAGCAAAGAGAAGATATCTTTTTCTAGGAATCTGACTGCTGAAAAGGAGCTATAGGATATCTTCTTATTTTTAACAAATTTTTATTGGTTTCTGGAAGTCAGTTAGAACATGCATGGCCAAGATGGAAGGAGAGGTCTAACACTAAGCTCTACCAACCCACCTCTTCCCCACTATTTTTGTCCGTATGCAAGTGTGACCCTGGCAACCTCCCTTCCCTCTTCATACTGATGTTGGGTGAGGGCTGGCAAAAGGTAAGGGGTGGCAAATGGCCAGGATCTTCTGCCAAGGTCTGAAGGTGGTGGGAGTGTGAACTTGAGCTTATCTGTTAGGCAGATGTGTGCTGTGGGTGGGGAAGAGGTAGAAGAAGGGAACACATCATCTTGGGAATGAGAGTTTATGGCAGATGGCACGGATGAAGGTAGGATGCCCAACTCCCTTTTTCTTGGTAATTAAGCTCTGGGATGCCCTGGCTTCAAGTGTTTTCCAATAGTGTCCCTCACACAAATTTTACACTTCCCACTTGGGAGGATAGGGAAGGTCTTAACTATGGTCTCAAGCCTGTTGCTCAGTGGCAAAGTCACATCCATGACCCTTTTTAAAGAATAGGAGCTACCAGCCTTCTTTTAGATTTACACCAAAAGGAAGTCAACTATAGGAAGAAAGGAACCATCTATGCAAAAATATTCATAAGAGCAAATATATGATAGCAAAAAAAAAAAAAGAAAAAGGGAAACAAACTATATGGCTAATATTGGAGACCAGCCAAATACCTTGTGGTGCACATGTGATAGAATATTATTGTGACATTAGAAATGATAAATATGAAGACTAAAAAAAAATGAGGGAGTTTATGTGAAATATTGTGCAATCACAATAACAGAACTAAAAAAAATAACTCACACTAAGGAAGGCTCGTCTTCCTGAGTTCAAATCTGGCCTCAGACCCTTACTAGCTGTGTGACTCTGGGCAGGTCATTTAACCTTGTTTGCCTCAGTTTCCTCATCTATAAAATAATCTGGAAGAGGAAATGGCAAACCATTTTAGTGTCTTCACCAAGAAAACTCCAAATGGGGTCACAAAGAGTTGGATATCACTGAAAATGACTGAATAAAAACAACAAAATTCAACCATGTAAGAGTAAATAACGTTAAATAATGATGAAACTAATGACAAATGCATGTGATCTTCATTTATTTTATCCATTGGAAAATTGCACAGACAGCCTTTCTCAACACTTTTTAAATATTTTTTTTATATATTCATTTTATTTATTTTTAATGCTCTACAATCACTACCATAAAACTTAGATTTTTTCCCCCTTACCTATCCCCCACCACCCCCCTCCCTCCCCAAGACGGCATATAATTCTATATAAAATCTACTCATACATTCCTATTGAATACATTTTCATTATGGTCATGCTGTGTAGAAGAAATAAAATAAATGGGAGAAATCCTATAACAAACCAAAACATAGTACACACACACACACACACACACACACACACACACACACACAATGATCTGCTACATTCTGCGACTGAATTCCATAGTTCTTTCTCTGAATGTGGAAGGCATTTTGCCTTAGAAGACCATTTGGAATTTTTTTTTTTAATGTCCTTGCATTGCTGTGAAGATCCGAATCTACCCGAAAAAACTCTCACACACTGTGGTTGTTGCTGTGCACAAAGTTCTCTTGGTTCTGTTCCTTTCACTCAGCATCAGATCATAAAAGTCTTGTCAGGCCTCTCTGAAGTCTTCTTGTTCATCATTTCTTATGGTGCAATAGTATTCCATTACATTCACATACCATAAATTTTTCAGTCATTCCCCAATTGATGGGCATCCCCTTGATTTCCAGTTTTTGGCCACCACAAAGAGTGCTACTATAAATATTTTTGTACTTGTGGGACCCTTTCCCATTTTTATGATCTCTTGGGGATATAGTCCTAGAAGTGGTATTGCTGGGTCAAAGGGTATGCACATTTTTGTAGCCCTTTGGGCACAGTTCCAAACTGCCCTCCAGAATGGCTGGGTGAGCTCACAGCTCCACCAACAATGATTTAGTGTTCCAACTCTCCCACATCCTCCCCAACATTTATCATTTTCCTGTTCTGTCATGTTAGCCAATCAGATAGATGTGATGTGGTACCTCAGAGTTGTTTTGATTTGCATCTCTGTAATCAATGGTGATTTGGAACATTTTTTCATGTGAGTATACATAGCTTTAATTTCTTCCTCTGAAAATTGCCTGTTCATATCCTTTGTCCATTTATCAATTGGGAAATGTTTTTAAATGTTTTGCTTAACTATTTCCTGGGTTTGAGGTAGTTCAGAAAATCTCTGTTTTTCTGTCCCTAACATTTTTGATGACAGGCTATCTCCATTCTAGATACATGAATATCTCCTGTTTGACATAACCGCTCCTTTCTAGACTCTTCTATGCCTGGAATTTTCCATGTCCCAAATTTGCCTGCCCCATATAACCCTTCTTAATTGGAGAATACTGGTTGTATCTTTTTAAGGCTTAGGTAGAAACTAAATTTTTATAACCTACATTTTGCAGCTTCTACCACTCTAAATCTTCACTGAATACTAAATCTAGGTTGCTTCAAGATTGTTGTTGTACAGTTGTTTCAGTCATGAAACAACTTCGTGACCCCATTTAGGGTTTTCTGGGTAGAGGTATTTAAGTAGTTTTTGCCATTTTCTTCTCCAGCTTATTTTACAGATGAAGAAACAGAGGCAAACAATGTGAAGTGACTTGCCTAGGGTTACACAGCTAGTAAGTATCTGAGACCAGATTTGAACTCAGAAGGATGAGTCTTTCTGACTCCAGGGTTGGTGCTCTATCCACTGCACAATCTAGTTGTGGGCTCACTGAAAAAATCCTCAGTATGACTCACGAAGAAGACAGGATATCAGGGATAATCTATTCCTCATCCTGCTTCTACTTCATTTTGATCTTCCCTACTAGACCTCTGTATTTTGAAAGCTTTTGTTTTATATTACTTGGAGATTATGAGGATTTGTTGTGGCAATATCTATTAAAATGTTGTTCTTAAGTTTTAATGAATCAATTTTATATCCATGTAATTACTGGCAATATTTTATTCTATGATGATTGTAATAAGTTTGTTGGTTGAGTTCTCTAGGATCTTTTAAGATCTGTACTTATAGTATGGAGATTTGTCATCTGTTAGTTTATGAAAGATAATGAGCTTCTGATATATAATTCTTGTTACTAGGTAACGTCTTATTAGGTACTCAGAAGTTTGTTCTTGCTCAATCATCATGTCCAACTCTTTGTGCCCCTGTGGACCATTTCATGTCAATACTGTCCAAAGGGTTTTCTTGGCCAATATACTAGAGTGGTTTGCCATTTTGCTTTCCTAGTAGCTTAAAGCAAACAGAGATTAAGTGATTTGCCCAGGGTCACACAGCTAGTAAATGTCTGAGGCCAACTTCCTTACTCTACACCTACTACTGTATCTATCCATTGAGCTACCTAACTGCCTCGCTTCAATAGATCTAAATTTTTATAGTCTGGGGAGATGTGCTGCGCAATTTCTACTATCTCCTTGCATAAGCTACATTGATTACTAAATGTAGGCTCCTTATGGATGATCCTTCTGCAATTTCTGGGTGGCAGTAACCTAGTCCTGAATGGCCATCATGAACCCCATCCATTTCCACAAACAAATTTACACAGCAGCCATTTGCTCGGTGATTCTTTGTTGATATATTGACAGCTGAGTTCATGCGAATGTTACCTACCAATGGAAGGTCTTGTGGTTCTAATGTTGGATCTTTGACATTTCCTAGATTCCATTTGGATCCAATTTGTCATCACTCTCACCATCATCATAATGCTACCTGCCTCAATTTTTAGTGACCTAAAATTTCTTATTTTTTTCCATTATGGATAATAGTGACAATTGATAAATGAATAGAACTGAAGTTTTGTAGAGAAAAAATGGCAACAACCCTATACCCCATGGATTCTATTTAGAATGAAGATTTTTGAGCGTTTTGGGAGCAGCTGATATGTGATGGGCTGAAATCAAACTCTCCACTATCGGGCTAAAATAGAAAAAAAAACACATGTGCGTACTTTGTATTCTAGAAACACTTTATAGAACTTAATAGAACATTTAATAAGACTACAGAGTATAATTATGACTAGTCCAATATTTTATTTTTTGTTCAAGGGAAAATTTATAAAAGCAAGAGCCTGAAGTTTCAGTTAAGATTCCAGGCCCCTAACCTTTGTATCTGCATGAGTTCAGCAGGATAGGACTATAGTTAAATGGTTAAATGTTCTCCAGTTGAGGTCACACTTTTACCCCTGTCTTTCAACATTTTGACCAATGTACAGTGTTGTATGGTGGGCGAAATTGCCCGTACAAAGGCAGAGGTTCAAGTGTTTATCCTGAGAGAGCCAAAAAAAGAAGTAGATCAAGGGATGAGGTACAGCTGGGGTCAGTGGGCATATAAGGCAAGAATTCTTCATGTGACTCTGTTGTCTGCTTCTACAGATAAGTATTCTCTCCCCCGCCTGCATAAATTGTGTCAGCAGACAGTCATACTGCTGTCTTCTAACTCATGATCAGAACCATCCTTTTTTCCTGGTCATCCTGCAGAAGTTAGCAAATTTTGTTCCAGTGTATAAGGAAGGTTTCAGGGTTCTTCCCTCCAGGCCCCAGGAATTTGTGTTCCCCAGTACCAAGAAAGGAAACAGGTCTTTTCAGTCTATAAAAGAAATTCAGCTCTGAAGCTAAAAGGAATTTTCTGTCCCCTTCTTCCTACTCCGTTTGTATTTGAGTATTAACAATGACCCGTGTTTATGGAAAAACTATGAAACTGTAACCAGTAGGTAAATTTTTCTCTCTGCTTATTGATGTGAAAAGAAATGTAAAGAGGTTAGGATGACTAGGAAGGGGAGGGACTGATGTTGGTAGATAAAGTGTGATCTGCCAAAATTTCTACTTAGCAATGAGACATTACGTAGGCATACTGATTTTTAAAAAAAATTAAGGTTGCAAGGTTGAAAAATTGTATAAAACCTGGAAACTTTCAAAAACCAAAAAATGTAGGCAGGTGGGGAAATTTTTACTTGACAGTAACCATAGCCGTAAAATCAAAGAGATATTTTGCGTTCTATCCAGTGCAGTAGCTAAAGCTTATTTTATCCAAAAAACACTAATTAGGATTGGAATAAAATTACTTACCAGTGTCTTTTTGAGTTCAGTTCACTTGAAAGTCTCATGAAGGAGCATAGGTATCAGAAACATAAATCCTGCTTGAAACTTCACACAAAAGAGATGCAGAGATATAAAAATTATTTAGTTGCTGTTTTGATGCATAAATCTCACTCCTACTGCCCCACTCCATCATGGCCAAAATTTGCCGCTCAGTCCTGTTTTCTTTCAAAATTGGCATGCTTAAAATCACAGCAGGAAAGCTTAAACTTTGTTCTGAGAAAGAGGATTTTGAAATAACTGAGTATTTCAAAAGATAGCAGTGACCATATGTGACTGATTTGTCCGCTGGACTTGAATCCACAAGCTCAGGATATGCCTTAATTCAGAAGAAGAAAGAGTGGAAGAGGCTGATACACTTTTCAATTTTTCATTGTGAGCTTATATTCATGTCTGTCTGATACCAGAAAAGAAAATTTTAATGGCAGAGCAACCTTAATGAAAGTTATGCATTAGATTGGTAAAACCAAAAGGAAAGAGGAAGAAAATCTCCATTTTCTCCACTCCCATTTTTATCTGTTGCTACAAGTTAAGGGTAGAATTAGCTTTAATAAAATCACTCCTTTTTCTGATTACATTTGGCACTGTATGCTTACTGGATATTTATTTTATTCTACCTTATATTAGAGTTATTTTTGTATGTGTTGCATTAGTAGATTTTAAACTTTGCTATCTTGTTCCTTCAGGAGCACATTGCAGGGTACTCTCAGATGTTTAACCACTGGGTATCCCTGTTAAAACATCCCCATGCCAAACTTTTAGGTTTTATTTCTGTTATTAATGTTTTCTCCCCAGATCAGTCCTTTCCTAATGCCTCCTCAAGAACTAAATGGGATTTTCTTGCCTTACATGGGCTATGTTCTTGGGACTCTGTTGACCTGGTTTCCTCCACTGAGCAGCCCCCTGTGGAACAGGTCTCCTCCTTTAGCCAACCTGATGGTGAATCCTGTGTAGGGTTTCCCATCTTCAAATGGCCTAGGTCATGGGCGGGGAACCTGCTACCTTGAGGCCACATGTGTCTTTCTAGGTCCTTGGGTACAGCTGAATTCAAGTTTTGCAGAACAAATCCTTTTATTAAGGAGATTTGTTCTATGAAGTCTAGATTCAGTCAAAGGGCCACCCTTGAGGACCTAAAGGGACACATGTGGCCTCAAGGCCACCAATTCCTTATCCCTGGCCTAGGATTGGTTAAATCTGGATGCAGCTACTCCATATGTAAAGGTCATTGCATTTGAATTCCCAGAATTTGGAGTAGAAAGGAACTGGGATGAGGCAGGACATTAGACGCCATTACTTGATTTCACTTTTATTGGTATCTTCAAACTAGGGTGCTCAGTGACTCTTCACAAATCTTTTTTATCTGCCCTACAATTCAATAACCATATCCATAGCTACTGTCTGATCAAGGGGTTTCCCTTTCCTTTGGGCATCTCCATCCATAGGGTGACCTTTTCTATCCTTACTGGGCACACTTCAGGGCCTGCATTTTCTGCTTCATGAAGCTCAATCTGATGGACAAGGCAGAACACCACTCAACACTGAGCAAAACCTAGTGTCTAGTGCTAGGGCCATCTTGGTTCTCCAGGTCAAAAGCAAGATCTGTTTTCAAAGCTTCCAGCATGACTGTTGACAGGTCAACCAGCTGGCTCCTTGGATTTGCAGACAGCTGAGTCACTATCTTCATCTTGTAGCTGAATGATACCTTTTGATGTCAGATTTAATTTTTCTTTGTTCACTTCTTGAGGAAAGCCTTATTTGTTTGCATAGACCTGTTAATCCACTCCAACATCTAAAATGTGATTGACAAGCTACTTCCTAAAAATTAAATTGATTAAATTAAATAAATAAATTAAAAATTAATAACTTCCAACTTGCTGTAAAGAAGGGAGTCCTCTGACAGAATGCCCACTTGTTTAAATTCCCCTTCATTTAATAGGATGAGGACAGCTCTGATCCTCCATAACTAAAGAAACCAGTGAGCCAATGATTCATGTGGCTGCTGCCAGTTCTTAGTCTAAAATGAGCCCAACTCATTCCAAGTATATTCCCATGTTTCCTACTGATCTCTCTTGATTCTAGTTAACCCTGGTTGTCTCCCTTGCCCAGGCTTTGGTGGCATCACCTTGACTGATTAGGATAAACAGATTCTCAGGGCAGAATCCTCTCATCAAGCTTTCTAAAGATAGCATGGGGCATTGGCTATATCCTTCTCATTCACATCCCTCTGGGATATGAATATTCCCATGTGATAATCTCTTCCTTGTAGAGACTGTAGCCCCTTTCTCATTACTTTACCTTATTATTTATGGCCCTGAACTCTTGTGTGAAGAGTGTCTTAGGGGCAGAAGAGGTCCTCCTCAGCCTCAGAGTCCTTTATATTTGGATACTGATTCTGAAAGATTTTGAAATATATTTGGGTTCTAATTTTGAAAGATTTTAGTGTTTGGGGTCCTTTTTGTTCTTCTTTGGAGAAGAATGACTTTCTTCCCAGAGCCAATTAATATAGATTACCATCTTCTTCAATTATCAGAAGAAACTGTAGAATACCAGATCATGATGTACCTTTGCTGTCCTGCTGGTGTTTCTTCTTCATTTATCTAGCTGTGCTTTCTGGGTCACTTGGAATCTCCTAATGCCTCTAGTTGGATATCCCCTGCATTGCTCAGGACTCCCTCACTTCCAGGTACCACGGACTGGCATTGGGTCTCCTTGTTAAAGGGAAAGGCTTCTAACCCTATCTATATCCTCTTTCTTCATAAAACACAAGGCCATTCTGATTGAACCGTGATGAAAATGACTTATAAGAATCCTCTTGGTGTCAGTTTCAACAATGATCATCTAGGCAAAAGTGTATTGCTTCCTTTTGTTGTTACCAGAGAAGGATATAGTCATATAGAAACTCAGGGATACACATTGAAAGCTGAAAACTGAGTATAGCTCTTCAGTATCTCCCTATTCCTCTAGGACATGTGCTCAATCCCAGGGATACAGTGGCTCTCATGGAAGTGAGGTTCCTATTATGAATCTCCACAATTGTTCTTATCCACCTCAGTTCTCAGATTCTATCAGCCTCGTGGTACTCAAAAAATCTAATTCTACAGTTAAAGTTACTAAAACGCCTGTGCTCTGACTCAGAGCAGGCCTCAGTAGGCCATAGACAAAAAAGAAAGACTCCATATATGCTAAAATATTCATACCAACATATTTTGTGATAGTAAAGGACTGGAAACCAAACAGATACCCATCAACTGGGGAATGGCTAAAGAAATTGTGGCACAGCATTACTTTTCTATAAGAAATAATGAACATAGTGAACCATGGAAAGACTTAAAGGAACTGATTGAAAGTGAAGTAAGCAGAACTAGGAAAAAGTACTCTCAAAAGTAAGCATAATACTACATTGGTTTTGTGTGTCATGGACTTTCTTCTCTTTTTCATTCGCCATGACTGCAAAAATATAGTTAGAAAGAATGTCTTGTTCAGTCATTTGGCATCATCCTACGTACCCCACTCCTTTACTCTAAAATCTGGTGATAAATTGTCTCCCCCAGACTGACCCCTTTTCATGTGATTTTGAACCCTTTCCCTCTTATCTTTTAAAATAACACATTCCTCTCTAGGTGGCACAGTAGATAGAGTACAGGCCCTAGAGTCAGGAAAACACTTATCTCCCTGAGTTCAAATCTGGCCTCAGACACTTACAAGCTGTGTGATCCTGGGTGAATCATTTCATTCTGCTTCCCTCAGTTTCCCCTTCTGTAAAATGAGCTGACAATGAAATGGCAAACCATTCCAGTATCTTTGCCAAGTAAACCCCAGATGGGATCACAAAGGATTGGACATGACTGAAAATCTTCCTCTTGATTCAATCTTTCATGAACAACTGTTTCCTCTTTTGCTTCCTACAAACATGCCGAAGTTTTCCTATCATTAGAAAATCTTCCCTAGATTCTACTATCCCCTTAAGTTATTTCCTATTTCTCTTCTTTTCTTAGTCAAACTCCCTGCCTTCTCCCCCACCCAGCCCAAAAAGAAAAATTATCTACCTTTGTGGTCTCAGTTTTTTCTCCTCTCATATTCTTATCAGTCATTTTCAATCTAGCACCTTATTTTATCACTCAACTGAAACTATTCTCTCCAGAATTACGAGTGGTCTCTTCATTGACAAATCTGATGACCTTGTCTCAATTCTGAGCCTTCTTGACCTCTGCAGAACTTGACAATATTGACACTCTCTTCCTGAATCCTCTCTCCTGTGTAGTTTTTTGTGACCCTGCTTTCTTTTAGTTGTACTATTTCTCTGATGTTTCCTTTTCAGTCTCCTTTGTGCATCACCATTCATATAAAGCTTTCTAATTGGAATGGTATACCCCAGGGCTCTGCTCTGGAAATTAAGGAGGTATCCCTTCTATTTGTGAACTGGAGACACAAATTCTGATACATGAATGTAATGGAATATGATTGTGCAGAAAGAAATGATAATTTCAGAGAAAATTAGAAACACATCTATCATTTGATGTAAAGCAAAGGGGCAGAACCAGGACCATTTACACAACGATAACATTATGGAGAAAAACAATTTTGAAAGATTTTAGAATTCTGATCAAACAATTATAAGCAAAGAGGGTAGAAGAATGAAGATGAGACATGGCATTCACTTCCTGATATAGAGATGATGAACTTAATATGCAGAAAGAAACATGCATTTTCAGACATGACTAAAGTGGGACTTTTTGTGTGTGTGTGCCTATGCACCTGTATACTCAGGGATTTATTTTTCAATTTTTTTTTTTAACCGCTCAGTTGGGGAGGGTATTTGTTAATGGATACTGCTAACAATCATAATCAACATGAAGAGATATGGAAAAAAATGGTGTATAACCCGTTCATATCATAAACTCACTTTATACAAAAAACAGTGCATTGAACAGTAGTTTTGGCAACCTTATATAGGTTTTAGTAACATAAGTAGAAGGGCTAGAATGAAATTTTGCATAAGGCAGAAAGAGGGTAATGATTTGCACATCAAAGTACAGTTAGAAGGAGGAGAAGATCCATATTAGGTAAACTAGTAAGCTAGTAGTAAGCTAGTAAGTAAATACCAGGGATATTACTGGAGTTTGCAAGTAACCGTTAACACTGGAGTTACAGTTCATTACATGACTTGCTCATCTTAAGTAAAAATTGCAGTAAGAAGGTTAAACTCCAAATTCTCTCATTATATTTGGAAAACAGGAACAAGCATTTACCGAGTATCTATCTAGCCTTTAGCTGGTGCTAAGCCCTTGTAAATGTCTCATTTAATTCTCATTAACAACTCTTTGAGGTAGGTGCTAGCTAGTATGACCCTCAGTTTTATAGTTGAAGCAGCTGAAGCAGATAGAGGTTAAATGATTTATCCAAGGTCACACAAATAGTATGTGTTTGAGGCAAGGTTTAGACTCAGGTCTTTCTTTAGTCTCAGTATTTGATTTACTGCACCACCTAGCAGACCAATTTTAAAATGCTTGTTCATTGTTTAAAAAATATATATCAAAACTATTTTAAAAGAAAAGTCTCCAGGTTTGTGGGAGGAAGAAGGGATTAGTTAATGGGGAGAGGCAGAGAGTAGCCTTTACAATAATAAAAATATTAATTAATATTAACTGATTTTAAAAATATAGGTTATTGTATTGAAAACAGTTTCTTTGAGGACAGAGACTTTTCATTTTTGTCTTTGGTTCTCCAGTGCCTAGCCTGTTTAATAGGCACTTAAATTGGCTCTTGATTGATTTTTATTAATTGTTTTATATATAAAAAAGTAGAGTCAGAATAGAATATCAGCAGACTATAAGCTTCTTTTGGGGGAAGAGATGATTTTCAGTTTTTACCTTTGTATCATCAGCCTTGTACAGTGCCAATCAAGTGCTTGTTGTAGTAAATGAATATGAATTGTCTCATTTTAACCTCTTGTAAGAGTTTACAAGAGGATTTGCTTGCTTCGTTTTGCATGGGAGCAGTTGCTGAAACGGTAGAAAGCAGCTACTGCGTAAAAGAAAAGAATTAATCAAATTGTAAAGAATGGAAGTAGTGGTGTCAAATTCCAGTCAACGAATTGACCTAGAAAACCACAAATTGCCATTATCTATGTTTATATAATTCATTTTGTTAAATATTTCCCAATTATATTTTAATCTGGTTTGGGAAGCACACAGGAATTTTGCAAACTGCTGAGTAAAATAACTGTTAAATAACTGTTTGGAGAAAATAGGGAATATTAAATGAGGAATATTGGTTTCATAATGGATAAAAAGTTGGATATCCTGAGTTTTATTTCATAAAGGAAAGATGAGTAGCAGGAGGGTCTGGTGGTAGTGAAGAATTCAACATGAAAGGAGACAATAGGCACAACTGAGAAGAGATGACAGGAAAGGGGCTAAAAAAGTGCCAACAGGAGAAGGCAGCTGAGTGTGGGAAAAAGCATTGCTTTGTGGCTTCACTGAAGAAAAGTTTGGGATCATGCTGATGAAAAGTCTGCCCATCTTTGCTGTTGGTCAACTAGATGGTACAGTGGATAATGTCTGGCCTGAAGTCAGGAAGATTTCATTTCACCTCCAGCCTCAGACTTTTATTGCTGTGTGACCCTAGGCAGGTCACTGCACCCTGTTTGTCTCCATTTCCTCATCCGTAAAATGAGCTGGGGAAGGAAATGGTAAATCACTGTAGTACCTTTGCCAAGAAAACCCCCCAAATGGGGTCAGGAAGAGTTGGACACAACCGAAAAACCACTGAACAACAATCAACCCAGGCGGTCAGTTGTGTGCTGGGTTTACATTCTCAATAATTATATGAAGTAGCTAGGATATTAATATTTTTACAGATTAGTGCTGAAGTTAAGAAAGGCTAAGGAATTGTTCAAGGTCACATAGCTACCGTAAAAGGGTAGAATTCAAATGCAGGACTGAATATTGGCTGACCAGAGGAGATAATGGCAGAGGTGTGTGTGTGTGTGTGTGTGTGTGTGTGTGTGTGTGTGTGTGTGTGTGTGTGTGTGTGTGTGTGTGTGTGTGTGTGTGTGTGAATTTACTAGTAAAAAAAATAAAAAGGTCTGAACTCTGATTGACTCTGCCGTTTCCATTGCCGTGCCTCAGTTCATTACTGGACTACTTGTTACATCCCTTCCTTGCTTTGCCTTGCAGATGCTGCTGTTTCTAATTAGAGATACAGCTTTGACCCCTTGACTGTTGATAACAATTTTGCCCCTAGATATATCTTATTGGCTAACTGGAACAGGCAGGTTAATAGCATCTGAACTGGGGTATATTATTAGAAGTGAGTTTGTGAAGTAAACTCCCTATGAAACTAATCTTTGGAATGTTGACTCTTTCTGGGGTCAGTAATTGGGTGCTTGGAATTCACTGTATAGCAACAGGCCTAAGCCTGCTTCAGTTCCCTTTAAAATGCTGTCCTAAGGTCACTAAAATAATTGCTTCATTTGAAAAGAGGGAAGTGTCAAGAGGGAAGACAGTGGGAGAAGGAATAACCTACATGACTTACCCAGAATGCCAAAGCTTAAAATATTCCAGTCTAATTAAAATAATGTGTATTACCAAGAGAGACACTCAAACATTTCCACATCACTTCTTGTCAATTTGACTTCTCTACCTAACCACCAGGAGCCATGGGCAGAAAAGCCTCAAGGTAAAGATTTTAATCACTAATTCTGTACTCTGGAGGTCATCACAGCTTTTTGTTGTTTTTTTTTTTTTTTTACTTGGGCATCAACTCTCTTTTTTCTTTGTTTTAACATCTTCCATTATCCGGGAGAGATTATCTGAATGCTGGCCCAACACAAACACTTTTGTTTGTTTCCATAACAAAACTGAGATGCATCAAGGCCTGATGGATAGAATGCTAGAGTTGGAGTCAGGAAGTCCTGGGATCATTTTCACCTCTGATGCTTATTAGCTATGTGACCACAGTAAATCATCCAATTTCTCAGTGCCTCAGGCAACTCTAAGGCTTTAAAAATTACAACTAAATGTCTATCTGCATCTTTGGAGAGAGTTCCCACATTGGGGGTTCCGTACACTAAAGAAATTACATGTCCAATCTCCCTTTCCCCCAAAACAAAACAAAATAAAATTAAGAAACAAACTATAGTTTCTGTCTTCTGGGGTTTCAGTAAGGCTTTAATGAGATAATGAATCATGTGAATGGTAGGGTATTTCTTTGGTATAGTGACAGGGATGCTGGTAAATGCTTAACAGCTGGTAGAAGGGAGTAGGAATGTACTGCACTATTCAAACTTATCTAAGTTTAGACAATCAAGAAAACAAAAAATCAAGTCCTGATATTTGCAGAGGTATCAATGCTCCCACTGAAAATTTAACGACCAGCTCTCCCTAGCCAGCTGGTTTGAACTGACTTCTGCACATACCTGTGTAGTGAACTTCCGGGGGAGGAGACACTTTCTATAAATGCAGGCTGTCACTTTCTTTGTAATTTATAGTCTTAAAATGTTGCCTAGAACATTGGGGGGCTAAGTGACTTGCCCAAGCATTGATTAGGGGTGGAGAACCTGTGGCTTTGAGGATACATGTGGTCTTCTAGGTCCTCAGGTGTGGCCCTCTGACTGAATCCAAACTTCCCAGAACAAATAAAAGGATTTGTTCTGCAAAATTTGGACTCAGTCAAAAGGTCGCACCCAAGGACCAAAAGGCCACTGGTTCTCCACCCCTATTAGCTACTATGTGTCAGAGGCAGGTCTTCTTGGTTGCCTTTTTATCCATTATACTGGGCTTCCTCTCTATTTTATTTATGCCTATTTATTTTATGGGCAGCTAGGTAGTGCCATGGATAGAGTACTAGGCTTGCAATCAGGAAGACTCCTCTTCATGAGTTCAAATTTGGCCTTAGGCACTTACTAGCTGTGGGACTAGCTGGGCAAGTCACTTAACCCTGTTTGCCTTCATCTATAAAATGGGCTGGAAAAGGAAATGGTAAACCATCTTATTACCTTGCCAAAAAAACCCCAAATGAGGTCACGAAAAGTTGGACACGACTGAAATGGCTCACCAAAAATTTATTTTAGGTAAAGGGTTGTATAAATATCAATTATTATTACTCAAAACTCTAATGTATTCAACCAGAGTGCTTTGTGTTTGTTATTAGGGCCATCTTCCTAACCAGCAACAAGCATTTATTAATTGTCAACTATGTTCCAGACACTGTCCTCAGTACTGGGTGGGGGGGTGGGGGGTGGGTAGAAATATATAGAATTAAACAGTTCCTATTCTCAAGGAATTTACATTTAAGAAGGTACTTCATCAGATAACAATCTTGACTTGTAAGCCTTCTGGAAAATGGGGAAATTGAATCACCCAAAGGGGCTGGTTAAAGCCCAGACTTTAAATAGCTCCTCCAGCAATCTGAGGTAGCTCTCAGTCAGCTCCTTGAGACCCATTTACCATCCTTAAAAGATGCCGTCTTGCTTCTGTAAAGCACTTCCCTATGTCCTTTGAGATAGATAGGTTATAATAAAGATAGTTTAGACTAAAAGGAATATTTAGATCCATTAGACTGCTGAGAAATAATTGGAAAAATGTTTAGGGCTCAGCTCCTTAGAGTTCTCAGAACCTGAATCATTGCTAACTTCAGATCCCACAACCCGGAAATGTATTCAGTCCTGTCTCAAAGTGCCAAGCTTAGATACCAGTAAGTCTGCTTACCTCTGAACTTCCAAATGACAGTTTTTAATGGACGAGACTTTGGAATCTAGGCCCTTAATTAGCTTAGCAAAGGCCTCTTACCTTTGCAATTCATAACCACTGATGTGAACTTCAGTATTTTTGCTAACAGTTCCCAGATTTTTGTTCAAGAGGCTGGAAGCCGGAATCATTTCTGTGGGGGTTGGGGCTTTCGTCTTCAAAGTTATTTTCCTATCAAGATCTAAGCAGATCAATGTCTAAGAGCCCACCAGGGTCCAAGGCAAGGCCCAGACTTAGTCAGATTTCAACCTTCCTTTCCAGGGAAGCCCCAGTTTGGGACAGGATATAAAATAGTACTTCTGTTTAGTAATATTTGCCTGGAGGCCTAATCAGTGGAATAATATTTTAAAAACATTAGCTACATCCATGTGAATTATTACTATTATTCTTGTAAGAGAGTTTATGTATGGAAATATTGCAAATGCATTGCAAATTGGATTGTCTTAATACAATTATAGGTAGAATTTGTTAATATTCAGGATTCTCCCTTAACAGTAAGACTCATATGAATTAGATAGTTGCTAGGTTTCCTCTGCTTCCTCAGGCCACAGCAGAAAAGTATTAGAAGGAAGAGATCAAAGCTGAGAGTCTGGAATTTTAAAAATGAGATTCAGATGTTTCAATAAATCTGATAGGGAGATGCAAAGAGACTCTTCCATCTGGGGGTGTGAAACATGCCTGGAATTTGTTCTATGACCTCACCTGGCCATTCTATTTCATTAAATCCCCTGCTTAAGGGGGATTTAATGAAGCAGGTCCAAGGGTCAGAAAGGATTTTTCATTCCATTTACAATATGCAATATTGCTTGGATGCCTTAGGGGTTGCTAAGCATTTTTACCTCCTGCTCAAGTGTCACAGATCAGACACATCCAAAAGGCAGGAAGCTGGGCATACTGGATCATTGGTCTGATCTCATCTGACAAATCCCTTGTTGTGATTGTTTTCAGAAACAGAAGGAACCAATACAATCGAAGGGTATAAGGTATCACAGAATCAGAGAATGTTGGAACTGGAAAGAGTCTTAGAGTCCAACACTGTCATTTTACAGATGAGTAAACTAAGACCCAAATAGGTCAAGAGACTTTTCCATGGTCATACAGTTAGTTAGTGATAGAACCAGAACTATTACACAGATTTTTAGAACCATTTCTCCCCCTCTCCTCCACCACCCCAATTCTCAGTGCTTTTTGTCTCATTTCAGCTGAAGTGGAAATTTAGACTGTTTTCCTTCTGGCCTAAATGTATTTTTTCCACATTTATATATATATCTACCAGCAGGGAATAAGAAAAATGCAGTTACTTTAGAAAAAACAATACTATATCACAGAATCAGCTATCAACACTATTATTAAAGCAAACTCACTACTAAAGCAAAGTGATTGGATTGAGGGATTAAGGACCATAGCTTTATGTAATCTAAGATTTTCCCCTTAGAATGGCTAAGAACAAAGAATGAGAGGTTTGGAGGATAAAGGGGGAACCCTGTGTGCCAAGTCCCTTCCCCTCAAACACCCAACTACAATGCAAGATGATGGGAGACAAATTAAATGGATGTAATCAACTCTGATATGAATGAACCAAAGTGAAATATTTTTATTTCCTCCCAATGCAGATACTCAGTTTTGTTTCCTAGTCTTTGGATCTCCAGGTCCAGTCATAGATATTGAAGAAGCAGAAACTGTGAATCTGATTTCAAGAGTACTCCCAGTGGTTCATTTTTTTTCCCCAGTCAGAAATTTTCTGCTGATGGTGGTAATGAAGGGAACTATATGGAGAGAAAAGGAGGGAACAAGCATTCATGAAGAGTACACCAGGCTTTATACTAAGTATTCTTTACAAATGTTATTTCATTTGATCCTCACAACAACCCTAGAAAGTAGATGCCATTATTATCCTTATTTTACAGGTGAAGAAACTGAGGTAGACAAGAGTTTAAGTGACCTGCCCAGGGCAACATAGCTAAGTAAGTCTCTGAGGCAAGATTTGAATCTTTGAGTCTTACTGACTCCAAGCTCAACATTCTATTCACAACACCACCTAGCTGCTTTGACTTGTATTTGTATAAGTGCTTTAAAGTTTAACTAAATAGTAATCATTCGGCTTTTACCCAGGAACCCTGAGGGTCTTCCCCTCCCAGTTTGATTTTTTTTTTGGATTAAAGGGGCAATCCCTTGAGTAACTTACGTATCTCACTCAAAGTAAGATTGTGATAAGACCTAAGCCAGAAGGGGTCGCATATTGGATCCTGGGCTATCTCCAGTCATCCTGATGAATATCATGCCATTGGACCCAGATGGCTCAGAAGAGGAAAGTGAGGTTGGTGACCTTGCACAGACCTCCCTCTCTCAAATCAGAGTCAACTGCAAGTCATGTCATCATCTTGAGAACGAAGGACAAACACAATCACTGAAAATACTCAACTGTTCAAATGAACATCTTAAAAGATTTGGATGTCCCATTCAGTGATTCAGTTGGTAACTTATTCAAGGCTGCTCATCCTGTTCAGCTCTTGTCCATGTTTTCCCTTGAAGATAGTCTAACAACTCTGTGATTCTTATGTAAGAGAATGACTCTTTAAGGGAATCAGTTTCCTTATCTAGAGCATGTCTGCTTCTGAGAAAAGCAGTTGCTGAGTTGTCTTAACTGTGCACTCGTCTGAGGCAAAGGTCTGCTCAGAGTTCAAAGAAAAGAAATTACTGAAATTAAGTCTAATTCAGCGTTCTCAGAGAGCAGTTGCTTATTTGAATGTGATAAGGTGTCAAATATGGGAACAACTAGAGAGTACAGTATTTACCTTGGTGATTTGTATGATTTGTATATGAAAAATTAGATAATTTTAGGTTAATAATTGAGGAAATATGGACATTAGAATTATTTTATGATTATGAGACAAGTGCCATTTACCTGACCATAGACAGAAGACGAAAATTTGGTTACTAACCATAAACTAATGCAGAATTGCTCACAGAGATAACTCAGAGCTTAAACCCAGACAAATAGAAGTGAGATAAAAGGATAGATTAAAGAACTTCAATACACACTGTGACTTTCTCTTCCTCTGTCCCTCTCTCCTTTGTCAATTGTTGTAAGACATTGGTTGGACAGGAGTGCTCCGAATGTACCTCCTCCTTAGAGGAAGAAAGAATGGAAAGAATGTATTGTCTTCTTTATTATGACTTATTGATCTGAAGAAAATGGTGGAGAGAATATACTTCACTCTATTATGATTTTCTGTTAAAAAGAAGACAGAAAATACTTGTCTTCATTGTGACCTGTTGTAGGAAAGAAGAAGGAGGAGCATGAGGAGAAAACAAGAAAAAAAGTTGGGAGGATTTTTTTTTTATAACTTCAAGATTAAAATTTTTGCCTTTTTAAAAAAGAACATAATATTTCTTCAGCTGAAGGACTTAACTAAGCAACTACGGTTGCTGTTGAGGAGCAAATCTGGCTAGGCAGAGGAACAGTTTGGAAGGAGAGAATCATGGCACTCTTAATGCCCAGAGAGGTATTAGTCCATCACAGCATGGATCAAATAAGCTTAGCAGTGAAAACATCAGTTCAACACAGAAGCCACATTTATCAAGGATCTTTTAATAAATAATTCCCAACAAGAAAGAGGACACCAAGTTCCAGAGTTGTGAGTTAATCCAAGTACTTGGGTTTTGCTCACATATGGACATTCGAGCCAGATTTCTGTGATACTTAGATACTGACTGCATTGCATAGAAGAGTATGAGATATTTTTTAATCCTACATTTGCCTCCTGTGAGTACTTGTGATGCGATTATTGTTTCTTTCCTCTTATTGTTTTTTGTTTCATAATTTCTTTTTTCTTTTTAACTTATTTTATTTGTTTTCAGTTTTCTACAGTCACTTCCACATATCTTAGATTTTTTTCCCCTTCTCTCCCCCCTCTTCCCCCTTCCCTCCTCTCTCCCTCCCTGTGATGGTGTGCAATCTTATATAGGTTCTACATATACATTCTTTTTTTAAAAAAATTATTTTATTTGTTTTCAGTTTCCTACAATCACTTAGATTTTTTCTTTTCCCTCCCTGTCCTTCCCCGCTCCTCCTCACTCCCTCCCTGAGATGGTGTGCAATCTTATATAGGTTCTACACATACATTCTTATTAAATACATTTTCACCTTAATCATGTTGCATAGAAGAATTAAAATGAATGGGAGAAACTATAAAACTAAACCAAACCAAACATAACACAAGAGAAAATGGTCTGCTTCATTCTGTGATCCAGTTCTATAATTCTTTCTCTGGATGGGGAAGGCATTTTCCCTCAAGAGTCCACTGAGAATATTTTAGGTCCTTGCACTGTTATGAAGGCTTAAGTCTACCAGAAAAATTCCTCACACACTGTGGTTGTTGCTGTGTACAAAGTTCTCCTGGTTCTGCTCCTTTCACTCAGCATCAGTTCATATAAGCTCTTCTAAGCCTCTCTGAAGTCTTCCTGTTCATCATTTCTTATAGCACAATAGTATTCCATTATATTCATATACCACAACCTGTTCAGCTATTCCCCAGTTGATGGGCATCCCCTTGATTTCTAGTTTTTGGCCACCACAAAGAGAGCTGCTATAAATATTTTTGTACTTGTGGGACCCTTTCCCATTTTTATGATCTCTTTGGGATACAGTCCAGAAGCAGTATTGCTGGGTCAAAGGGTATGCATTTTCTTGTAGCCCTTTGGGTATAGTTCCAAATTGCTCTCCAGAATGGTTGGATCAGCTCACAGCTCCACCAACAATGAATTAGTGTTTCAAATTTCCCACATCTTCTCCAACATTTATCATCTTCCTGTTTTGTCATGTTAGCAAATCTGGTAGGTGTGATGTGGTACCTCAGAGTTGTTTTGATTTGTATCTCTCTAATCAATAATGATTTAGAGCATTTTTTCATATGACTACAGATAGCTTTAATTTCTTCCTCTGAAAACTACTTGTTCATATCCTTTGACCATTTCTTTCATCTTATTGTTAAATTAGTGGTTATATTTAAGATGTGATATATCATCACTGTGAATGACTGGGTTTGTGTAAATGAAGTATACTGATGGAGGCTTTAAAGTTACAGTGGTTAGCAGAGGGAATATATTCTCCCACACCTCACCCCTGGGACCTTGAGAGAATTTGACTATAACTAAGTAGTGATGATCTTCTTTCTGGAAACCTGCTGGTATGAAGACAGGTAAAGGTGAGTGAGCCAAACCAGAGCAACCAGGGGTTACATGCTAAGGATGCCCTATGGCATTAGTAACTTCTACCTTACCCTACCTTTCTCCATTTTATCACTATCATTGCCAGAGAAGAAAGGACTGAGAATCATTTTTGTATTTTCCTTTGTTTCATCATTGCCATGGCCAAAAAATTCATCACCAAATAGTCAGTCTATTTAGTTAGACTAGTCTTTGAAAAACAGAACTAGTCTGTTGCTGGGATACTATTCAAAGCTTTTCAAGCATGGTAGAACCTACCAAAACTTGCACTCTACTAGCATAGCCTGCAAGAAATCATGTTCATTATACCATGAAGGGTTAGATTAGGATTTATGAAGAAAACAATATAAATACAAAGACAAAACCTAAAATTGTCCCTACCCTCAAAGAGTTTATTTCTATGGAAAGGAAATAACGTACTCAGGTACATAGATGGAAAGTATATAGAAAGTAAACACAAAATAGCTTTGTTAGCATATTGAGGAGACAGAACTAAGACAGTTAAAAGAGAATTAGGGGTGATGTCCATAAAAGAAGCATTTTAAAATTTATAATTTCAAACTCTGGTTTTGTGTTGCAGTCTGACAATACAATGTGTGATCAAATCACACCGCCCTTCCTGTTCCTTACCCCACATCACAAAGGAATCAATCCTATTACCTCTTACAGCTTCTACTGTAAAAATGGACTTCCACTCTAAGAGTGTATGTCCATTTACATAATCCCAGTAGGTTACCATAAAGTGGAAAGTATCTTTACATAAGACTATGCAATCTCATTGTTGAGGATATCACCACCACCATTTTATATTCCAGCACCTCCATGCCTTTTCTTTTTTTTTTAATTCTCTTTTTGTTTTTAAAAGAATTTATGGAACAAAACAAGCATTTCCTTAATGTAGTAGAATAAAAAAGATGATTGCACATGAAATTGCAAATCTATTTTATACAACTTGCTACTCTTTTAAACATATAATGAAGTTATACAAATTTCTTTCTTTTCCTTCCCCTCCCACCCTAGAGATGGATACTATTAGACACAAATAAGGATGTTTATATATATATATATATATATGTTATATATATATATATATATACACACACACACATATATATACACACACACATATATATACACACACACATATATATACACACACACATATGCACATATATGTGTGTGTATGTGTGTGTATTTGTGCACACACACATATATATGCAAAGTTATTCTATACATTCTTCTATTCATCAGTTCTTTTTTCTAGAGGCAGATAGCAGCATCTTTCTTAGATCTTTATCTGGGAAAGTCTATTCTGCTTTCCTTCTAATATTGGCTATATTTGTTTTATTTTTTTACAAAACCTTTTCAATTTAATGTAATTGAAATTACCCATTTTACACATAACTTTGCTCTTTCCTTTTTATTTAGTCATAAGCTGTTCATCTATTCATAAGTATGATAAGTAATATATTCCATGTTCTTCTAATTTTCTTGTTATATCTCTCTTTATGTATAGGTTATGCGTTCATTTAGACCTTATCTTGGTAAATGTAGTAAGATTTTGGTCTATGCCCAGTTTCTGCCATACTGCTTTACAGTTTCCACAACATATTTTTTTAAACTCAAATTACTATCTTAAAATCCTAAGTCTTTATGCTTGTCAAACACAAGGCTATTATATTTATTTGCTGCTGTAAATTGTATGTCTTCTCTGTTCCACTGATCTACTTTTCTATGTCTTAGTACCAGATAGTTTTTATAATGACTACCTTATAATATAGTTTAAGATTGCTAACCCTCCTTCCTTTACATTTTCTCATTATTTCATTTGGCATTCTTGACTTTTTGTTCTTCTAAATAAACTTAGTTATTATTTTTCTAATTTAGTAAAATAATTTTTTGGTAATTTAATTGGATTGATGTTGAATATATAAATTAATTTGGGTAAAATTGTCATTAAAAGGAATATTGACCCTGCCTATCCATGGACAATTGATATTCCTCCAGCTATTTAAATCCAATTATATTTGTATAAAGTTTTTTTTTATAATTTTGTTTATATGGTTTTTGGTTTTGTTCTGGCAGGTGTACTCCTAGGTATTTTATATTGTCTAGAGTTATTTTAAATGGGGTATCTCTTACTATCACTTTTTGTAGGGTTTTTATGAATGCTGATGATCTATGTGGATTTAGTTTATATTCTGCTCTTTTGCTAAAATTGTTAATTGCTTTAACTACCTTTTTAGTTGAGTCTTTTGGATTTTCCAATTATATCATCATGTTGTCCGCAAAAATAGATAGTTTTATTACCTCATTTTCTATTCTAATTACTTCTATTTCTTTTTCTTCTCATTGCTTTTGCTAGGATTCCCAATATAATATTAAACAATATTGGCAGCAATGGGCATCCTTGTTTCACACCTGATCTTACTGAGAAGGTTTCTAGCTTAGCTCCATTACAGATAATGCTTGCTATAAATGCTTTTTATCAATTTAAAGAAAAATCCATTTATATCTATACTTTCAAGTGTTTTTAATAGAAATGAGTATTGTACCTTATCAAAAACTTTTCTGCCTCTATTAAGATTTTAAACTAATATTATTGATATAATCAGTTACATTGATAGTTTTTCTTATGTTAAAACATCCCTGAATTCCTTGATCATAATGTATAATCTTTGTAATATACTGTTGTAATCTTTTAGCTAATTTGTTATTTAGGATTTTCATATCAATATTCATTAATGGAATTGGTCTACAGTTTTCTTTCTTTGTTTTTGCTCTTTCTAGTTTAGAGATCAATGTCATGTTTGTTTCATGAAAGGAGTTTGGTAGGATTCTTTTTTTGTATATTATTCCAAATAATTTATTTAGTATTGACATTGGTTGATCTTTAAATGTTTGATAGAATTCACTTGTAAGCCCATCTGGTCCTAGTGTTTTTTTTCTTAGGACACTCATTTATGCCTATTACATTTCTTTTTCTGAAATTGGTCTATTTAGATATTCTATTTCTTCTTCTGCTAATCTAGGCAATTTATATTTTTGTAAATATTCTTCCATTTCACTTTAATTGTTAAATTTATTGGCATATAATTGGACAAAATAACTCCTTATAATTGTTTTAATTTCACTTTTATACATGATATATTCACCATTTTAATTTTTGATACTAGTGACTTGGCTTTCATCTCTTTTTTTAAAAAAAATCAAATTCACCAATGGCTTATCTATTTTATTGGTTTTTCATAAAACCAACTCTTAGTTTTATTTACTAACTCAATTTTTTACACTCAGTTTCATTAATTTCACTTTTAATTTTTAGAATTTCTAATTTAATGTTTAACTGGGGATTTTTAGTTTGTTCTTTTAAAAAATTTTAAATTGCATGCTCAAAATACTTTAGTAATGATGACAGTTTTAAGAATATCTCTTCTGGATTTTTTTTTTTAATGAATTTTCCATTGAGTTCTGGTCGTTTTGTACTGAAAGTCTTTCAGTTCATCAAATGTCCCCTTTTTTTTCATTCAACATACCCAGCTTTTCTAGGTAAATTATTATTGCATGCAACCTCATATAATGTTCCAAGACCCACAGTCTTTTAGTGTAGAAATTGCTAGGTCTAATGAAATCCTGATTGTGTTTCTGCAGTATTTAAATTGTTCTTTTTCTTGTTTTTTGAAAAAGTTTTCATGTTAACCTGAGATCTCTTTCAGATGGTGAATGATAATTTTTTTTCCTGTTTTTACCCTCTTGTTCTAGAATGTTAGGGCAATTTTCCTTAATAATTTCCTGTAATATTGTATCCAGATTCTTTTTTTGATCCTAACTTTCAGGTAGTCTGACAGTTCTTATATTTTTCTCTCTTTGATTTGTTTTCCAAATCAGTTGTTTTTTCCAATGAGATGTTTTAGATATTTTCTATTTTTTTTTTAGTTTTATTACTTCCTGGTATTTTATAACATCATTTGATTCCACTTGCCCAATTCTAGTTTGAGTTATTTACTTTCTTAAGATTTTATGCTTTTTTTCTCCAAACTAATTAACTTCCTTTCCATAATTTTCTTGGATTGTTTTTATTTTTTCCCTTGATGTCTCTCATTTGATTTTTGAATTACTTTTTAAGTTCTTCCAAGATCTCTTTTAGGACTTGTGACCATTTGGCATTACTCTTTGGGATAGGAGTGGCTTTTTTTAAACCTGCTGTCTTCCTCTGAATATGAACCCAGATCTTCATAGCTATCTACTATCAGATTATATTTCTTTTCCTTACTAATTTTTATTTTAAATTTGTTTTATTTTATTTTTAGCAGTTTATTATTATCCAGTTTTAATTCCAATTTGTGAATAATATTGCCCTAAGTCTCAAGTCCTCCTTATTATTGTTGTTTTCTGAATTCTGTCTGGGGACAAAAGGGACCTCAAGGAGTCTTCTCCTCTCTTAAGCCACAGTTAAGTCCCCTAGCCACACTCTCCCCAAAATGCTCTCGTTCCCTGAAATACTGCACTCACTGGTCCTGTGCTCGCTCCTTCTTGCCCACAACCCCAGCTGGGGATCATGCTTGGTCCGCAATGCTAGGCCTGGCTTCCAGAAATAGCAGGGGTTCTTTAATCTTCCCCCACTCAGGCCTCTGCTGTTTCTTAGATGAAAGTTTGTGAGGTAGAAGTTTGTCAGGGGAAAGTTCCTGAGGCTGTAAAATAAAAAGTTCATGAGGTGAAATTTGTGGGTGAGGGGAAAGTTGAGGTGAAATTTCTTGAGGCCTAGTCTGCTTCCTCACAGAGCAGCTCCAGGACCAGCTGTTTGTTGATTCAGTGAAGTGTGCCTGGAGGTGTCTACACTTTGCTTGTGCCAGACCTCAACCCCTGGAGATCCTGAGCCTTTTCTGAGGTCCTTTCAAGTTGTCCTAGGAGGACAATTGCTTTGCTTTATTTTTGCTGCTCTGTGTTCATTTCTTGGAGATTCTTATTAGATCAGAAATATTCAGACTCTCCAGGTTTCCTCCACAAACAGATGGAAATAGCCAAAGAACTAAGCATGAAATAAAAATAAAAATGTAACAAAACCCAGAAATGGGTATATGCTGCTCAGGTCTAGGTCTACCCAAAGTTTCATGGATTCTAGACCCCTTAGCATGTGTAGGATATTGTAACATCTTTCTGAATCTGTTGTGTTCTTGGGTTTCCTTTTCAAGTAAATCTTTCCTTGGTTCCTCTCTTTCTGGGAGGGTTTAACTAGAAGTATATTGTATTTCTGGGAGACAATTATATGACACCCCTTATGAACCAGAAGACAATGGTGTAGATTCAGATTCTGAAAGCTTGATCAACCAATGTTTATGAGAAAACAAGTTGCCCCAGGATGATGACAGGCCTGCAGATGAGTACCATCAGTCTTGGGAGCGATACAAAGTCATGATTCTAGCCTTGGCAGTTCAGTTTAATGGTAATAAGAAAAGGTAGTCTTCTTCCTTGCTTTCCGGAGACAGGTGCCAACAGAGTACAAGCCCAAAGTGAAGACTTTAAATTTATCAAATATGGAAGCCCAGAGTTCTGTTGAGAGATATTGAGAGAAATGTCCCACTAGAAAAGCAAATTGGTACCATGGAGCTATCAGCAGAACAGTGGCTGAAAAGCTCCTCTGGTGGTGTAAAGGTGTAGCTGCCTTGTGAGAAAAAGCTAGAGAATCAAGCACGGCTTTTCTATCACTGAAGAGTCACAGGGCTTCATACCCATGGAACTGATAAAATCCAAAGAGAAATATCTCCTGGGGCAGAAAAACCCTCTATTTGACAGCATCCCTGAAGTCATCCACCACTCTACAACCAAAACAACTGACCATCAAAGGAGCAGAACACTTGCCCCTGCTCTACCCTGTGGTTTTTTGAATCCTATGAGAGGAAAGACATGCTCTCCTCTTCCCATTGATGGGAGGCCACAGAGAAGTAAAGACTCTTCCAGAACTCTGGCCTGGGAGAGGAAACAGAAACTTTCTGCTTTTTACTATAGATTGACTGTTGCCTGTCTTTAGAACTATGTTTCTATTTAAGGGAATGGAGGAATTAAATTTAAATGGGATACCAGATAATCTAGTCTTTCCCCCCTCCCCCCATCTTCTTTTATTTTCTTCAAATTATTTTCAAATTCAAAAATGTGCCTTTCAAGGTAAATAGAGAAAAACAGTTTATAATAAAGTGAGCTCTAAGGATTTTAATTTTTTTCTGGTGCTGCCATGAACTCAGATGTTACTCAGCATGTTACTCAGCTGTCAGATTAATCTTAAAGAGTAGAGCTAACCATTTTACTCCCTTATTTGATAAACTCCAGTGGTTTTCTATCATCTCCAGGCTCAGATATAAAATGCCTTTGTTTGGCATTCAAAGCCATTTGTAACTTGCACCCCCATCTCCTGACTTTCTAGTCTTACATCTTTTACTCTGCAATCCAGTGACATTGACTTCCGTGCTGTTTCTCATATAAAACACTCTATCTTCTGACTGGGAATTTTCACAGTTTGTCTCTCATGTCTGAAATTCTCTTCCTATTCATTTCTGCCTCCTGCCCTCCATGGTTTTCTTCCAGCCTGAGCTAAGATACTACCTTCCACAAGAAACTTTTTGTGATTGCCCCTTAGTGTACGTTGCTTCCCTCTGAGATGATGTCCAATTAAATCTGCATATGGCTTATTTATACACAGTTGTTTATAAGCTGTCTCTCCTAGTAGATTGTGAGCTCATTTAGAGAAAGGATTTTTTAAAAAAATCTTTCTTTTTGTATCCCTGTTGCTTAGCATACTGTCTGGTACATAGTAAGACAATAAATTCCTATATCCTTCCTTCCTATGTTGCTAAAGATGTATATTTACACAAACACATACACACATATTCACATATATTCATATATATATGTATACGTGTGAATATATATATATGACAGTTTCATTTTGTTTTTATATCCTCAGAGCTTCACATATAATTGATGTTTAGAAAATGCTTGTTCAATGATGTATCAACAAATATAATTGTATGAATATTAAAATAATAACAAAATATGAATGTAAATACAAAGCACTCATTTCCTTTTATTTTATTAATCTAATTTCACTATTTGAATTTATTCTTGGTCTTTTAAAACCAAAAAAAAAGGGAAAAGGTAGCTATTTTGGTGAAAAAAAATGAATCCTGTACATTTGAATTATCATAGTTATTGCCTGAGTATGACCTGAAGACAACATGAGTCCTTAGTTGTGCAAACTTGATTCAGTATCCACTTCTCAAATTTCTATCAGTTTGACACATACAATGAAAGTGACTTTTCACTCATGAAGAGCTTGATTTTATGCCTCCCTTTTAGTTCCTAAACTAGAGCTAGAAAAGAAGTTGGAAGAGCCTGTAGGGAAGTTGGTTGTGGTGGCTGCATGTCTATAATCCCTGCTACTGAGGAGGGAGAGGTTGATGGATCTCCCTTGAGGAGTTCTGAGCTTCAAGGTTCAAGCTGATTGAGCATCCATCCCAATACACCACCAGTTTGGTGAGCTGCAGGAGTGTGTGTGTGTGTGTGTGTGTGTGTGTGTGTGTGTGTGTGTGTGTGTGTGTGTGTGTGTGTATGTATGAGAGAGAGCCATGATGCTGCTTAAGGAAGGTCCAGGTTGGAAAGAGAATCAAAGTTCCTGTGCTTTTTAGTGGTAGGATGAGCCTGTGAGTGGCCATGTTGCAACAAGATAGGGATACTAGGTTTGAAAACAAAGAAAAAAAGGAACAAAAGAGAGTCTACAGGAAAATTACTTATCTTAAAAAAAGGGGCTTTGAATCTTCTGTCCCTATTATCTGTGTGTTTTGACAACAACAACAAAAAATGATAGATGGAACTTGGAAACCACTCCTGTGTTTGTTTTTGAGAGAAAAACTAGTTCCATATGTCCACACACACACCTCATTTTCTGTCTGGCCTTCAGACAAGCAGCCTTGCACCGTGATGTCAAGGAAGTAGGGAAAGAGAAATAGGAATCTGCTTTTGTTTAAGCCTACTTAAAAGAGAAAATGCAATTAGATGACCTGCTCTAGAGCTGTTTAAGTTCATTCCAAGTGGCTAACTTCAGAACTTATGAAAATGGAGTCAGTTTTTTCTACCTTGGGTATTTTCCAAAAAATCAACTTCAGTATTCCAATGAGTTTGTGATCTCATCATTGTGTATATTCTCTTTACCAGTACAGGTCTATCTCTTCTCATCCTATGTCACACATAAATTCTCCAAAGAGAATTTAATCATATTAGAACATTGATTTTGAATTGGATGGGACCTTCAGGGTCATCTAATCCAATTGTCTCTTTTGACAGAAGAAGAAACTGAGACCTGGGTTGTAGAGGCAAAAAGATACAAGCCAGAATTTGAACCTAGGCCTTCTGACTCCAAATCCAATATTTTCCCCACTATATCACTATGCCTCTGCATAATATGCTAGAGATAGAATCATATAATTAAAGAATCTTAGAGAAGGAAAGCAGTTTATTAGCAAGTCCATGTAGAATAGGGGCTCTTAACCTGTGGTCTATAAATACCTTAAGAGTCTGTGGATAGGTTTAGTAGAGTCCATGAAGTTAAAGAGAAAAAAAATACATCCTTATTTTCATTAACCTCTAATTGATATTTAACATTTCCTTCAAATATTAAAAAATATTCTGAGAAAGAGTCTGTAAGTTTCACCAAACTAACAAGGGATCCATGACACAAAAGAGGTTAAGAACTCCTGATGTATATGTATTATTTACTGCATTCATTCATTGTTTACTTGAAGACCTCCACTAAAAAGGGAAGATTTTCCTGTTATTTCCTAAGGCGGCCCATTTTATTTTTTGCCAGCTCTAATTTTCAGAAAATTTTCTTCTATCAGGTCTAATTTTGTACCTTATGACTTCCACCCAGATTGGCCTCCTAGCTGTTCCTTGAACTTGACTTGCCATTTTCTACCTCCAAGACTTGTACAGACTGTTCCTCATCCCTTCACTCTGCTCTTAGATTCTCTAGTTCCCTTCGAGGCTCAGCTCAGCTTCTGTCTCCTACATGTGGAAGGAAGAAAAACAATATTTGTTAAGTGCCTACTATGTACTGGACATTGTGCTAAGCGCTGTATAAATATTAACTTATTTGATCTTCAGCATAACACTGGGAAGAGGTGCTATTATTATCCTTATTTTATAGTTGAGAAATCTGAGGTAGCCAGAAGTTTTTACTTGTTCAAGGTCATACAGTGTCTGAGGCTACATTTGAAGTCAGGTGACTACTTTTTTGCCAATCCTGCCATGAATCTTTTGATTTTTCTTTGGCCAATCCAAAATTGGGATTCTTCTCAGGCTGTAGTGTTCCAATATTCATATCCATCTAACTTCATCAAGAGAATCTTGGTGTGAAAAGAGTTGGGTTTTTGCAGCAATGGATAGCTTCAAGGTCATTGAAAGTATTATGCAATTTCAAAAATGCGGCGTAATTCAATCTATTAATTTTCTATTTGAGACTTAGCTCATTGTCCTTTATATAGGTAATGACACTAATGGGTATAAAGTAACACTTTTTAATCCTTTAAAGCTTTCTGGGAGGTACGTGCTACAGTTATTCAAAAAGTATTAAATGATTCCAGTAAAATGAATGAAAACAGCACCAAATATGGCTAATAGGTACGGTATTCCTTTACTTAAAGCATTTAAAATTCACATTCTAAAAGAATTTTGAGAATACTATGCACTAGTGAAGACTATGGTTCTTGTGTATTATTGTTGGTTATTTTCATGAGTTTACTATGTATTGACGATTATCTTTGTCTATTTCACTACCATCAAGATGAAAAAAAGATCTGACTTAATATGTGACTTAAATTGTCCTTTAGAGATTCTGAGTGCTTCTGAATCTTCATAGAAGAATCCTGTGATGCTTCTAAAGCTGTGGTGTTCCAAGATGCCATATGGCATGATCGGGAGAATATTGGCATGGAGATGGGCTTGTGTAGCAATGCAGTCATAGCTTTAGAACTTTAAGGAACTTCAGAGTGTAACCCTTGCCCAGTTTAGAAGAGAGACCATTTGAGTCCATTTTTTCACATGAGGAAGTGAAGTTCATATGAAGTGACTTGTCCAAGAACATACAAGTAGCACATGACAGAGGCAAAAGGACAGAGGTCCTCTTCCTTCAAATGCAGTCCCTTTTCTTCTATTCCACATCTCCTCTCCCTCTGTCACAGGTGAGGAAACTGAGAATGGCCCAGCTGACCAGGGCAAAACAAATAGTGGCAGAGGTGGAGTTTAAACCCTTACATTTCCGATTCAAAGTCAGGACTCTGTCCAAATACTGGTTTTCTAAGTCAGTGTGATTACTTTCCAATTGCACTTCACAGTCTAGGAAATATTTGTTCTTCCTCTATTTCCCTCCTTCTCCTGCCTGGTTAAGTCTGCAAAACACTTAGTTGACCACGTAGGTATTATGATGAGTTCAGTGTTAGGGAGGAGGAAAAGTAGATTCTAAACTACTAGGCAAAGAGAGAGCAATAACCCCAGAACTGGAGGAGACTTAGAACGATCTACTCCAGCCTCCTTATTTTATAAATGAGGAACCTGGCTTACTCCTTTTCTTCCTTTCCATGTTCATATATTTAGAGAAGAAATTTGGAAATTTTTAAACAGTATAACATTGTCCAGAGAACAATTAGGTGGTGCTGTGGATAGAGCTTTGGCCATGGATTCAGCAAGGCTCATTTTCCTGAGTTCAAATCTGACCTCAGCTATGTGATTCTGGCTAAGTCACTCAACTTTGTTTGCCTCGATTTTCATCTGTAAAATGAGCTGGAGAAGCAAATAGCAAATCACTCCAGTATCTTAACCAAGAAAACTCCAAAAGGAGTCACAAAGAGTTGGACAGCACTGAAAAATGACTAAACAATGAAACATAGTCCAAGATTAACTTCTCAATCTAAAAAGTATCCAGACAACTAATAAAGGCAGCAGTTGTACCACAAATAACATGTTCTGGTCTTACTATTTTAACTAGTCTGTTCAGCAACACCACAGATAAGACTTAAGAGACAGATAAATCATCAATAAAAATGCCTTGATTTTTTTCATAGTGTGTTGTACCTGATTAAAGGAATTGCTATTAAAGATATTATTAAATATAATGTTATTATATTAAAGATGCAAAGCAATTAAATGATACTTGTCTTCTGATCCAAATCCATGTCATTAGTTTTATTTTACAGTTGGGGAGAAGACAAAGCAATTTATCCTAAATATTATGTTAAGGGATATATTCTAACAGTGAGAGCATATGGACTGATGGAATCTTAGGTGAAATATCAGACTCAATTCTCAGGACCCTTCCTAGAGACTGAGGACTTTTTCAATGATCTATTGGATAATTCTTTTTCTTTTAAAAAATATTTTATTTTTTCCCCATTTAAATGTAATTATTTTTACAATTTGATTTCCAAATTTTTTCTCACCTCCCCTTACTTCCCCCATCACTGAGAAGGCAAGCAATTTGATATAGGTTGTACCTGTGCAGTCATGCAAAATATACTTTCATATTAATCATGTTGTGAAAGAAAACACAGGAAAAAAACCCAAGAAAAATAAAATAAAACAATAGCATGCTTCAATCTTCGTTCAGACTGCATCAGTTCTTTCTCTGGAAGTGGATAGCATTTTTCATAATAATTCTTTCATAATTGTCTTGAATCTTTGTATTGCTGGGAATAGCTAAGTTGTTCATAATTAACCAACTGGATATTCCCACTTGCTGTTACCTCAGGCTCAATACTTTTAAATCTGAACTCATCTCTTTCCTTCTGGCTTACCCATACTCTTTTCCTAGTCACTCACGCTTGTATCAACAAGGATATATTCACAGCATCAAAGATGACTATGAATATGCTGACATAGTTCTGAATCACAAAGTATAACAGACTCTCTATATAGAAGGCAGAAGAAAAACATTTATTCAGACACCAGAAAGACAAATCCCAAACCAGAAAGCCAAATCCATTATAGTAACCAAGAAGTCAATAGAAATCTCTTCTTCTGTAGCTACTTCCTGCTGAGATTGGACATAGAGTTGTCCCTGACCCAAGAGGTCCTATTTGAGAGGTCAATGCTTTACCTGACATCAAGAGCTTGGTTGATGCCAGGTCCAGGTGTGACACATCAGTCATGGACAGGGGGTGGCATCCAGCTTGTATGATCAGGCATCTACAGGTGAAGGGCATTAAGACTGTAGAAAACAAATCTGATAAACAAGGTAAACAGATAAAAAGCCAAAAAGAAACAAGGAGACAATAACCAGAAGCAGGGTAGACGTAGGGTCAGCCATACTTCTGGACTCCATGAACTGGAGTGCACTATCATAGCCTCATTCACTGTTGTTTACTATTTTCTCATTTGTAGTTTTGGGGTCATCATTCTGACTAGAGGTATACTTTCTTTAATCTGAGCTAGGGCTCAACCAATTTCCTATTCTCCCTGAAGGTGTGACAAACTTGGATACAAGGGTTCAGGAGGACCTGTAAGGGCAGTTCTTACTTCTTTATTTTGTCTAGTATCAAGCCACTTTTCTTGGTACATTTTGTATAGTTGTATAGTTCATACCATCTATGATTCCCAAATCTATCCTTGCTCTCAATAGAGCAGTAAACAATTTTTTTCTTGTCAATGTATTCTGACAATGCTCAAGATCATAGGGTCATTTTTTTGACTTCTCCTTGTCTCTGTGACTCTATTTCACTTCCTATTGATTCTTCTCCCATAGAATCCATGAAATTTATCCCTTTCTTTCATTCCTACTTCCACCAATTCCAAACCCTCCATGCCTAATTCAGGGGCATGTTGGTAAATATTGAACAATTCTGGGGTTTAATAGGCATTGTTAATGTTTCCTCTATTACCTTCTTAAGTCTAGAGAATCAACAAAGTAATAAATTAAGCTCTGATTTATATCCTTTGCTGATTTATGATATGTAAAGGCTCACATTGAGAATCTCACAATCAGAGCTTCTAAGCTAGTCAGAGCTAGCTCCAGCTCCAGCACACCTCACCTATATTAGTGCTGTTGTTTAATCATTTTAGTCATGTCTGACTCTGTGATCCCATTTGGGGTTTTCTTGGCAACAATACTAGAGTGGTTTGCAATTTCCTTCTCCAGCTCACTTTATGGATGAGGAAACTGAGGTAAACAGGGTTAAATCCCTTGCCCAGGGCTGCACAGTTATTAAGTGTCTGAGACCAGATTTGAACTCAGAAAGAGGAGTCTTCTTGATTTCAGGTCTAGTACTCTATCTACTGTGCCACCTGAGTGTCCTTATATTAGCGCAGCTTCTTCTTAACTGGTGTTCTTGTTAAACTTCTGCCTCTCCAATCTATGCTACACATGCCTTCTAAATTCTTAACCCTTCCCAGCCACTCCAGTCCTGAAATTTAACTGGTGTAAGGAATTCCTGGTGTGGAAACTCATTCTACCAATACACATCTCCAGCTCATCTATAATTTATAGTCTTAGTGAGCTGACCGTGGAACTGAGAGTGCTCATGGTTACACAGCTAGTGCATGTGAAAGGCAGAAATCGAATGCACATCTCCCTCACTCTAGTCGAGAGCCAATTCCCAAAATGCTGCTTTTATCATGTCACACCCTTCTTGAGAAAGGTTAAATAGCTTCTTGTTATCTATAAGATAAAATTCAAATTCTATCTTCTTTTTTCCAAGATCTTCCACAATCTGGTTCCAAATTACCTTTCTCATCACTCCTATTTCTCTGTAACATCAATCCTATATTCTGCCCCAGACTACAATTCATTGCCCCCAAAACACAACTCAAACTTTTTTCATATTTCTTCTGTTCTTCAGGGTTTTCCTTTCACTTGGAATACTATCATAACCTCCATTCTGACTATTCAAATCTTATTACTTCTCAATACCCAGTCTTTTTTGCCCAATTAAGCCTTCCTAGCAGTTATGGACTACACTAATGTCTTCTGTCTCTGACTTTCTATTGTGGTTTTTTTTTGTTGTCATCATTTACTTTGAATTATATATTTTTCCCCGTGATAGCATTAGGATGACAGAAAAAAGAAGAGGGATGAATATATCAGAGTTCTGTAATATGGGACATAGTGACTGAAGTTGATGTAAGCAATAGGTAGGGTGCAATGATGTGGAATATGCTGGTGGACTTAGAATCTTTAGGTGGAAATCAATCTCAAGCTTTGGTTCCTCTTGGGACCAACTCAGGATCAGTGGGACTTTGGCAGGTGCCATGGGTACTACTGGATTTTCAGTAAGTAGAATAATATTTGGTTTCAGGATACTTATCCATATCAGAACTTTGCTAACTTCTATAAAGGGAATAAAATATAATAAAAGGAATTGAAAATGTTTCACTGAAGACCTTTGTTTCCAAGGTTGGCTTTCTAGGGGCACATTCCTTTTTTTCCCCTTAGCACAGTACTAGCAATCTGTACTGTCCTTGAACATTAAAAAATGTCTGTCAATCACCACACCTGTAATTACTATTCCTAGGGGAGAGAATCATAGATTTAGCTGCTGGAAGAAAGCTGAACAATCAACATTAAATACATACACACACACACACACACATGCACATACATACACACATATATATGTATTTCTTCATAGCAGCTTTCTTTGCAAGTTTGCTTTGACCTTGACTTTCAGTGTTTTCACCGTTGACCATTTCTGGTATAAAATATAAGGTGGGTCAAGGCATCAGTACAACCAGAATAATTTGGCCAGTAGGAGTTCCAGGCCTCTATCTGAGGATGAAACCAATTCCTTAAATATATACATATCACAGCAGAGGTCCCAAAAAAGAGAACTTCTCTTCTATCTTTTCATACTGGAACACCATTATTAGTGTTGATTTTTCAAGGTTGGAACAAATTTAAAAGATCTTGAAACTTTCTCTTAAATTGTTTTCAGGAAGTTAAAAATGTAAAATTCACTGTAGGAATTTGATCACAGAATGAAACAGACCATTTTCTTTTGTATTATGGTTTGTTTTGATTTATTTTATGATTTATCTCATTCATTTTAATTCTTTTGTGCAACATGACTAAAGTGAAAATGTACCTAATAGGAATGCATGTGTAGAACCTATATAAAATTGTATGCCGTCTCAGTTAGGGAGTGGGGAGGGAGGAGAAAAAAAATCTAAGATATATGGAAGTGGTTGTAGAACACTGAAAACAAATAAAATTATTTTATTACAAAAAAGAAAAAGAAAAAAATTTATTGTAGGTATTGAATTCTTTTCAGAGTAGTGGTGTAGAGCGTTGCCTTTGGAATCAGAAATTGTTGTTGTTGTGTCACTTCAGTCATGTCTGACTCTTCATGATGCAATTTGGGGTTTCTTCACAAAGATACTGAAGCAGTTTGCAATTTCCTTCTCAAGCTCATTTTGTATATGAGGAAACTGAGGCAAACAGGATGAATTGACTTGCCCAGAGTCACAAAGCTAATAAGTGTCTGAGGTAGAATTTGAACTCGTAAAGGAGAGTCTTCCTGATTCTATGCCCAGTGCTCTAGCCACTGCTCCAGAGGACCTGAGTTCAAATCCTATTTCTGCTACCTCTACCTATTTTAACTTAAAGAAGTCGCCTTCTTTCAGCCTCAACATTTTCATCTGCAAAATTAAGGGGTTCAACTAGCCAACCTCAGAGGCCCTTTCCAATTCCATAACCCTATGATTGAGGTTGGCAGAACAAATTGTGGCATGGGAATGTGATAGGATATTATTCTATGATAAGAATGAATGCGTATTGAGACTGAAAAACTGAAAGAGACCTATTTTACCTGATGCTAAGGTAAGAATGCCAAACCAGAAGAACAAAATGCACAAGGACTATAATAATGTAAACGAAGGCAACAGTAAAAGTAAACAGAATTGTAGTCAAATACAATGGTTAATGCTGGTTCCAGAAGACTGAGGGTAAAACATACTTCTTTCTGTTTTGTTAAGGATTGCTAAACCCTAAGGGCAAAAAAATAATATGTGTGACTAGTGGTAATCAATATATTGGATAATGTGGCTTAATTAATTTTGCAAGAAGATGCTATGGGGGGAGGTTATTTGGAAAGGATTGGCAGGTCAAAACAAAATGTTAATACAAAAGAGACAACATACAAATATAAAATGGTTGGGTTGGCCAGAACCTATGATTACTATATCATAATAATAGGATAGTTTTCTGTTGAGCAAAAGGAAGTTGGTGTGGGAATTTGGGGGAATGGAGTGGCAATATGGAGAAAATAAGTGCTTTCTGGCAAAGAATGCTATGTGTGAATTTACTAAAAATGTCGATTTGGATAAATAATATGCTTCATAGCTACTACACACTCAAGTAAGGGAAGGAAAGAGGGAAAGAAGGAAGGAAGGAAGAAAAGAAAGCAGGAAGAAAGGAGTAAGGGGAGGAAGGAACAGAAGGAGAAAAGAAAGAAGGAAGAAATAATCTGAAATGGAGAAGGAAATGTGGAATTATATCACTGATTTCATTTCACAGACTTTACTCATATTCTTAGCAGCTACTTATAGATGCCTGATGACACAATAAGCAAGAAAGAGTGCTACTAATAGAGCCTGAACCTTAGACAAATCTTAGAAAGATGATAATCGTGATGTAATAATTTCTGTCAGTTCAGAAACATTTTTAAAATATTTAAAAACCTAATATTTTAAATGTTTAAAATTGTTTAATGTTTAAAAATCTAACATTTGAGTTGGCCTCTACAAAAGTCCCACTTTACGTCTGATCATAGCATAGAGATGACCCTGGTTTCCAAGATGTGGAGTTGGAAACAACATAAAGACCATCTGGACAGAGGGTTCTTAACTTTTCTGTGTGTGTTATGAATCCCTTTGGCAGTCCCTCATAATAATGTTTTAAATGTGTAAAATAAAAAAAAAACATAGGATAATAGGAAACCAACTATATTGAAATGCAGATCTTTAAAAATCATCAAAATCTTTAAAATCTTTTAAAACAAGTTTGCAGACCAGCAGTTAAGAAATGTTAAGGATACTAGTCCCACCTCTTTATTTTACAGTGAAGCTCATGAAAGGAAATTAACTAGTTTAAAATCATATAGAAAATATTGAGCAGGGCAAATTTGAACTTGTGTTTTTCTTATTAAAAATTTTGTATTCCTTCCATTGCTCCCTCTTTTCGGAATTTCTACAGACTCAGTTTTTGGTACTTTCCAACTAGCTATATATCCAGGAGTCTCATAGCCACAGGGAGACCTATCAGGTCTGCACTATGATCTTCTCTTTGGAATAAGTGACCTATTACTCATCTCAGACCTTTCCTGAAGACTTCTTAAGTGTCCAGGTTGGGGTAGCTGTCCAAAACACGCTTCCCAATACAATGAGAGTCATGGTGGTAGTGGCGTGTCTTCCTTTCTACTTCTTGCCCCTCTGAGAACACACTACTTTCCAACACATGCTTCAGTGACAGAAATTCTTAACTTTTGGGGGCTCACGGACTCTTTTGGCAGAATGGTGAATCCTATGAGACACTTTTCAGAATATTTTTCAATACATAAAATAACACACAGAATTACAGAAGAAACCAATTATACTGAAATAAAGATGTAATCTCCCCCCTCTTCCCTCCACGTACATATCCAAGTTCATGGAACTCTTGGAATTTACCCAAGGGATACATAGATTTCAGATTAAGAAATTCTGTTTAGGGATCTCTTCCTTCTAGGGTTCTCTAAGGGCTAATTTAGATCAACTCTCCTTGTAGTCCCCAAGCTCTGCAAACATGTCAGGGATAGAAAACTATCCTATTATTATGATATAGTAATCATAGGTTCTGGCCAACCCAACCATTTTATATTTGTATGTTGTCTCTTTTGTATTAACATTTTGTTTTGACCTGCCAATCCTTTCCAAATAACCTTTCAGTCTCAATATGCAAACATGTTCTTCTAACCAATAATCTGGCCGAGCTCAAGACATCTCTTTAGATAACTCTTCTCCTCCAGGATCCATAAACCTCTTCTACACATACAAATTAAGAGCTCTCTCTCTCTTCTCCCTCTACCCCTCTCCTTCTCCTCCCTCCCTCTCTCTCTCTCTCTCTGTCTCTCTGTCTCTCTCTCTCTCCCCAAACCCCTAGCCTGAAGTGTAGTTTATATCCCTCTTACCATTTACATTTCTCAGATACTGGAGATGAGTCATGGAATATACAGCCATACTCATTGCTAATGAATCATATCAGGCTGTTGATTTAGGGAAAGAATACACGTAAAACACCTGCCACATTTACCATAGTCATTCCTAGGTCCCAGAATCCCCAGACTCCAGAATATGCAATGGTTTCAATGTCAGAGATGACATGGAGCTTTCATCATTTGAGAAATTCATAGATATTGTCCAGAACTAATGGCTCTTGGCTGAAGTGACCAAGTGTTAAGTATTAGCTAATGTGAACTTTCATAATGCAAGTACCATGAGTCAGCATGAACAAATCAGGTCACAGCCCCAAGAAATGGTCCAATAGGGATCATTCATAGCAAAGAGGATGAACATTCTGTTTGACTAATCACTACAGGCAAATCTTTACAACTCCTGGACTGGATAAAGATAGTATAAGATAGGTATGGTCCATGTAGGATGTGAATATCCTCACGAGTCATCAAAATGTGGAGATTATGGAGAGTTATCTTTAGAATATTGCCCACCCCTCTTCAAAGGAGATTTTGATTCTTGTCTGGAGAGGAACAGGAGAAGAGGCCACAAGGCTGGTCATTCTATTGAGAGGATATCAGAATAGAATTATATTTGCCTGTCTCTCTAAATATTATTGGTTTAAGGACACAATTTATTTTCTTTAGGTTCAAAAGCAAAAAAGTTGCTAGCTTCTCTGGTTCCAAACCCTTAAAGGGAAAGAAAGGGAAACCTAAGCTTTATACCCTACAACTTGATTCCTACCCATCATAAGTACGGAACAGCAATTAAAAGCAGTTGTCTATGCAGATAAAAAACAAGAATCAGAGTTCTACAGATTAGAATACATCAGAAAAAATGGCAACAACAAAGGATTTTTAAAGATGGAAGTGAGCTGAGATCTCACTCAACCAATAGTGAGGCCCCAATTTCATTCAAGGGAAAATTCCCTGAAGTCTCTAAGGAGTCAAGGTGGACATTAAAGGTATGTTGAAGAGCCAGTTTCCCATGTCTACAAGAGTGTCTTTCTCTTTATCCTCCTGTGTTCTACTTTGCTTTGCTGTTACACCTCCCTAGAGCTACTCACAAAAAATCTGGAACCATATGTGTTTTCCTCTTAAAGCAGAAATGAAGAATGTGTCTTCTCTCCAAACCTATCATACCAACTCTGTACCTCATTCAGGCGCACAGCATGGAGTCACCATTATCTCCACCAACTGGGAGAATTTTAGGCAAAATGCTGCATATTTGAAACTTGCCTTGTAATAGGAAACTGCAGGATAGCTCAAGGCACTACTATACAAAATCATGAAATATTAGACCATTTTATTCCATCCCCTTATAAGTTACAAATGTTTTTGTTAGTGACTAGTAGATTGAGGTAGATTAGATGTTCTTAAATACTACTGTTATTGTATAAGATATTCTCTTAGTATATTGGTTGCTCATTCCACTCTTCATTATTTCATGTAAGTCCATTCATGTTTTTCTAAAATCAATGAGTTCATCTTTTCTTATAGCACATTTCGTATAGCACATTCCATTGTGATCATATATTGCAACTTGTTTAGTCATCCCCAATCGACAGACATTCCCACAATTTCCAGTTCTTTGTTACCACAAGGAGAGCTGCTGTAAATATTTTGGAACATATAAGTTCTTTTTCTTTTGCCCTAATCATCTTTGGAATTAGACCTACTAGTGGTATTGTTGATTCAAAGGGTATAGACAACTTAATAATGCTTTGGGCATAATTCCAGATTGCTCTCCAAAATGGTTAGGTTAGTTTACAGTTCTACAAATAGTGAATTAGTGTCCCAATTTTTACACCTCCCCTCCAACATTTGTTGCTTTCCCCTTCAATCATTTCAGCCAATCCTGATAAGTATAAAATGATATCTTGACATTGTTTTGATTTGCATTTCTCTAATCAATACTGATTTAGAACATTTTATATGACTATAAGTTGTTTTTATTGGAATTCATAGAAATAATAATTTCATTAGAGAATAACAATAATGAAATAACATGTCAAAACCTATGGGATAAGCAATAGAATTGATCAAAGGAAAATTTTTATCTCTAAATATTTCCATCAATAAAATAGAGAAAGAGTAGAACAATGAATTGGATATGCAATAAAAACACTGGAAAAAAACAAACTAAAAATTCCCAATTCAATGCTGAATTAGAAATCCTAAAGATTAAAAATGAGATTAATAAAATTGAGTGAATAAATAAAACTAAAAGTTGTTTTTAAGAAAAAAAACAATAAAATAGATAAACCATTCATTAATTTGATTTTTGAAAAAGAGAAGAAAATCTAATTAAAAATAAAAAGGGTGAATATGCCAGTAAAGAAGAGGAAATTAAGACAATTGTAAGGTGTTATTTTGTCCAATTATATATCAATAAGTTTAACAACTTAAGTGAAATGGAAGAATATTTACAAAAATATAAATTGCCCAGATTAGCAGAAGAGGGAATAGAATATCTAAATAGACCTATTTTAGAAAAAAAGAAATTAAACAGGTGATAAATGAGCTTCCTAAGAAAAAAGCACCAGGATCAGATGGATTTACAAGTGAATTCTATGAAGCATTTAAAGAGTAACTAATTCCAATATTAAGTAAATTATTTGTAATTATAGGCAAAGAAGAAATCCTACTAAAGTCCTCTTATGAAATAATATGATATTGATACCTAAATTAGGAAGACTAAAAATAGAAAAAGAAAATTATAAACCAATTTCATTAATAAATATGGAGGAAAAATCCTAAATAAAACACTAGCTAAAAGATTACAACAATATATTACCGAGATTATACTTTGTGATCAAGTGGGATTTATATCAGAAATGTAGGGATGGTTTTAATATAAGGAAAATTGTTAACGTAATTGATTATATCAATTACATAAATAAAAATGAATGAGGATCATATCAATAGATGCAGGAAAAGCTTTTGATAAAGTACATTAGTTATTTCTATTAAAAATACTTGAAAGTATTGGTATGAATGGATTTTTCCTTGATAAAAGGCATTTATCTAAAACCATCAGCAAGAATTATTTGCAATGAGGCTGAGCTAGAAGCCTTCCCAGTAAGATCAGATGTGAAACAAGGATGCCAACTGTTGCCAATATTATTTAATATTGTATTGGAAATCCTAGCAACAGCAATAAGAGAAAAAAAGAAATAGAAGGAATCATGGTGTAATAAAACTATCTATTTTTGTAGACAATATGATGATATACTTGGAAAATCCCAAAGACTCAGCTAAAAAGTTAGTTGAAATAATTAATAATTTTAGCAAAGTGGCAAGATGACAAGTAAATCCACATAAACCATCAGTAATCCTATATATATGTATCACAAACAAAACCCTGTAAGAAGTGATAGTAAGAGATACCTCATTTAAAATAACTCTAGATAATATAAAATACCTGGGAGTACACCTGCCAAAACAAACCCAGGAACTATATGAACAAAATTATAAAAAACTTTTTCTGTATATAAAATCAGATTCAACTAATTGGAGAAATAGTAATTGCTCATGAATAGACAGGGCCAATATAATAAAAACATCAATTTTGCCTAAACTAATTTATGTATTCAACATCATCTGAATTAAATTGCCAAAAAATTATTTTACTGAATTGGAAAAAATAATAACAAAATTCATTTGGAAGAACCCAAAGACAAGAATATCAAAGGAACTGTTGAAAAAAATGTAAAGGAAAGAGCTTTAGCAGTACTAGATCTTAAACTATATTATAAGGCAGTAATTATCAAATCTGTCTGGCACTGGCTAAAAAATAGAAAGGTAGATCAGTGGAACAGAGCAGACATATAATTTGCCACTACAAATGAATTAGTAGCCTTGTATCTGACAAGTGTAAAGACTTAAGTTTGGGGAATAAGAATTCATTATTTGGTAAAAATTTTTGGGAAAACTGGAAAGCAGTCTGGCAAAATTTGGGCATAGACCAACATCTTTTGTCAAGATGAGGTCAAAATGGATACATGAGATATTATATGGATACAAGAGATATTATAAGAAATTCTGGAGAACATGTAACATATTACCTATCAGACTTAAGGATAGGTGAACAATTTATGAAGAAAGAAGTGATAGAGAGCCAAGTTAGGTACAAAATGGATAATTTTGATTACATTAAATTAAATGATTCTTGTATAAATAAAACAAGTATAGCCAAGATCAAAAGAAAAACAGAACATTGGGAAAAAACAGTGTATAGACAGTTTATCAGATAAAGGTCAAACTTTGTCAAATTTATAAGAATATGTCATTGCCCAATTGGTAAGTGGTCAAAGGATATGAAGCAGTAGTTTTCCAGTGAAGGAACCAAAACAATTTATTGTCACATAGCGTCCTAGGCCCCAGTGAAAAGTCTATTATTATTGTTTTGTGCAGGTCTATTCATGTCTTTCTAAAACCAATGAGTGCATCATTTCTTATAGCACATTTCATTTAGTACATTCCATCATGATCATATTCCACAACTTGTTCAATCATTCCCCAATTGACAAACACTGACTACTTTTGACCACTAGTGAATGTCATTAGACATTTCTTTTTGGTAATCAGGGTCAATGAGACCCTGTGTCACAAGGATAGAGTATGAGCTCAACTGTTAGAAGGGTCAAGTTTAGGGGTATGACCATTCTCTCTACTGAAATTACTGAAAGTATTGATCTCTTCTTGGTGGGGGGAAGGCAATATCAAGGTCCACAAACCCCATTGTAGCAGTGATGGAGAGTAATAAATTTTGAGTTGCTGTCTAGCTATTGAGATGGGTCCCTCACTTTGTACCCTTTTATTCTTGACCCCATGCATTCTAGCAACAGAATGGGAAAAGTCATAAAATAAATGCCAGCTGAGTTCATATATTGATTGTCAAAATGTTTACATCAACCTCTGCACACAAAATTCATCACAATTAAAATTTTAGTTCATAGTACAGATGAGTTCTCC